>NC_092378.1:41722711-43051457 GCF_030028105.1 Mobula birostris | reverse complement strand
CAATGATTTGAAGAAGGAACTGTACTTTATGTGCAGCTGTCAATGATAATTCATCTTACTTACAGGATGATTTGATTCCATGCAATTCAAGTATTATTACATGACTTATGACATGAAGGACATGCAGCTTATCTGGTTCCTGATGTGCTAAATTGGCATTATCATTCTTCTTTCTGTTGATCCTAAGCCAAATGACTAATTTAAACAACATGGTCACAAGGATTGGTGATGGTAAAAATGATGCTCTTGTTAAGTGCGACCCTGGGTCATGCAAATCATGAGCATTACTCCCCTGCTATTAAGTGTCCTACTGAGCAAATCCTATTGTTCAGGAAATCACAGATGTGATTTAATTAGTTTTATGGCATGTGATTAAAGATATAGTGAAGTGGTGATTTATTTAACCTGTAAAAATATAGCGTGTTGACATAATTAATCAGTGCAGTATGTGGATGCATCCACTTGGTGTCATTTGCTTTCGATCGCTATTCAAAGGGTTGTTTAATAACTGACAATACTGACAGGCATGATACCTTTGTAAACTCTTCACATCTTAATTGATTAATGAGATAACTACTGATCCTTGTAATCGGGGAAAATCAGATCATCCTTTTGCAACTGACTATTAAGAATGGTTTAAAGTTCTTATGAATGAACTTGAAAGAGGACCAGAAGAAGCTGTGGATGAACTTTTTAATCTATTTTGTATGTTTTGTACAAACATTTCAACTCTGCTTAATGTTATTAGCAGGTGCAGCTATCTGTTTGTCTTTGGTAAATCTGGATTATATAGTGTAAAGTATGCAACAGTACTGTATCTGCAATGTTAGTTCAAAGTTCAAAGTAAAATTTATATCAGAGCACATACAAGTGACCACATGCAACCCTGAGATTCTTTTTCCTGCGGGCTTACTCAGCAAATCTATAGAACAGTAACTGTAAACAGGATTAATGTAAACAGCAAGAGACAACAAACTGTGCAAAGTCAAATATAAATAAATAACAATAGATAACATGAAATAAAGTAAAGAGTGCTGAAAGTGAGATTGTTAGTTGTGGGAACATCTCAATAGATCTGAGTGTAGTTATCCTATTTTGTTCAAGAGCATGGTGGTTGAGGGGTAGTAACTGATCTTGAACCTGGTGGTGCGAATCCTGAGGCTCTTGTGCCTTCTACCTGATGGTAGCAGCTAGAAAAGAGCATAGCCTGGTTCTACTCAGCCTGCTTAGTAGACGTCCATATCTCCCTGCTTCTCTTCATTTGTTGCTTAACAGCGTCTTTCGGATCTTATGCCTGTCACTTTATCCATTTGTTTTTATTGTTCAGACCTCCTGTTTAACTCTTGCTGACTGTGCTCCGTAATGGATTAGTCAACTGCAAATATGCACTCTTGTCTAACAGTGGAGGATCTTAATCAATCAGGCTGATCATTCAGGAATAAAACAGCGCTGAAGTGTAACTTGATTTTATCTGTAATTCTGTGCAGTTTTGTATTCAAGCCTGGAGCTAAATTAGATTTTCACATTTTTGCTTTAGATGGACAGAATTTGTCAATGTAAACTAGGTTCTACATAGTAGTAACACCATTTACAATTTTAAATGTTTACTGAGTACTTGGGATATAATGGAAGTTGAAAAAATTTGAGATATGTTCTTAGTCTGAATTTCCATTCGAAAGATCCTGCCACTCCCCAGTCATACAGATTAACCTCATGCCACTCCCCAGTCCAGAGTAATTTCATTCCATTCCCCAGTTGTACAGAGCAAGCATGTCACTCCCCAGTCGACAGAGTAATCTCATGCCACTCCTCAGTACAGAGCAAGCACATGTCACTCCTCAGTCGTACAGAGCAAGCTCCTGCCACTCCCCAGTAGTACAGAGTAATCTCCTGCCACTCCCCTGCAGTACAGAGGAGCTCCTCCCACTCCCCAGTCATACAGAGTAGCTACTCCCACTCCCCAGTAGTACAGAGTAATCTCCTGCCACTCCCCAGTAGTACAGAGAAATCTCCTGCCACTCCCCAGTTGTACAGAACAAGCTCCTGCTTGTCCCCAGTACAGAGTAATCTCATGCCACTCCCCAGTACGGAGTAATCTCATGCCACTCCCCAGTTTTACAGAGTAATCTGATGCCCCTCCCCAGTACAGAGTAAGCTCCTGCCACTCCCCTGGAATACAGAGCAAAGTCCTGTCGCTCCCCTGCAGTGTAGAGTAATCTCATGCCACTCCCTAGTAGTACAGAGTAATCTCATTCCACTTCCTAGTCGTTCAGCGTAATCTCATGCCACTTCGCAATTGTACAGAATAATCTCATACCACTTCCCAGTACGGAGTAAATTTGTGCCACTCCCCGGTTGTGCAGAGTTAAATTCATGTCACTCCCAGTTGTACCGAGTAATCTCCTTCTCCTCCCCAGTAGTACAGAGTAATCTCATGGCACTCTGCAGTTTTACAGGCCAAGCTCATGCCATTCTCCAGTCAATGGAGTAATCTCTTGCCACTCCTCAGTTGTACAGAGTAAGTTCATTCCACTCCACAGTACAGAGTAATCTCATGCTGCTCCCCAGTCGTACAGAGCAAACTCATAAGAAAGGTCTTGCCAGTCTGCAGTAGGTACTGAAAAGTGCAACAAAGATATATTGCAGCTTGCTACTCTGAAAAGTTCTGTCCACTTATTTTGATGTACAACTGTGTACCATTTTGGGTATGAAGAGTTGCCATTCTGAAGCTGTTTGCTACTTCAGAGCTATTCACAGTTACCATAGTAGTTCAATACCAGAGTTAGAGCAAATATGACAACTACTTCATACTTATTTTGACGTATTGAAAGTATTCTTTATTTCTGTTCTATTTTATAATACGTTGAATGGAATGGTGATTTCTGTACCAATATTCAATTACTTGGTTTATGAATGTTAAATCTTCCCAATAATTAAGAGTTTATATTTTTCAATAAGTGAGCTAAATGTTTTAAACAGCACAGGAGGAGTTCATGGTTATAAAATCAGATCACTTGAATTACCTTTGATTCTCTGAATAAATATTTCTAAGTCACATCATTGTCCCTTAGAAGGAAATTTTTTAAGAAGTTTGAGAAGCCCAAAATTATGGAAGCACTCAACAGGTCAGATAGTAGTTGTGGTGATGTGAAAACTATTAAATTTCCAGGTCCAGGGTCGTTAATCAGAACTGTAAAAAGGAAAAAAAAATTAAATTCATTGTCGGTGGCAAAGAAGATTGGATATCATCAGCTACTACAGTAAGATTCATTTTCAAGAAGGCATTTATAAGAAAATAAAGAAATAGAATAGATTTTATGAAAAAATATACAGCAGTAAGGACTGACAAACAACCAGTGTGCAAAAGAAGATAAATTGTGTAAATTACCATGTCTCTGGTAGAGTTCCTATATAGAGTCCCAGATCTTCAGGGTCTCAAGTCTCTTATAGATGTTCCAATAGCAATGCTTTACAGTGCTAGCATTCTGGTTTCAATTCCATCTCCCTGTGACTGCATTGGCTTCCTGCAGGGGCTCACGTTTCCTCCCACATTCCAAAAACATACAGGTTAGGATTAGTAAATTGTGGGCATGGTATATTGGCGCTAGAAGCGTAGTGACACTTGCGGGCTGCTCGGCACATTCCTTATGGATTTGATGGAAACGACACATTTCATTGTATGTTTTGATGTTCATGTGACAAATAAATCTAATCTTTAACTCTCTCCTTTTCTACAAGTGCTGTCTGACCTGACCTTTCCAGTATTTTCCATTTTATTTCAGTCCTCTCTGAAAAAGTTTGTGTAGGCATTTTGTTCTCCTAGTTTTACATTCAAATTAGGAGAGTATAGTTGAAATATCTTGCAAAATGTAGGCTTTAACATGTTTCAGTGGAGTATTTATAGTTACACCATTTTATCATTATTATAAATGGATTTATTAGTAGATTTGAAGGTGATTTGCTCTCATTCATTAATTACTTAACAAATAGTAGCTAACAAAACACTAGGCAAGGGACAAGACTAGTAAGAGGGGGTACTTGCTGAACAAGAAACTAGCTGGATCAACATGGGGGATGGTGATGGGATGAATCTGGGAAATCTTATGATATGGTTAAGTTCAGAGTTTGAATGGATATTTTCTCTCCCTGTTAGTGTTATTAGTGACATGCTGTACATTCTCTATGATGCAATCAGGCCACCATAGTCTGGCAGCTTCTCACTTAAGATTTTTTCCCTCCCACACCCCCATGAAAATATTTATAGAGTGATAGAACACTACTGCACTGAAACAGGCCCTTTGGCCTATCTAGTCTCTGCCAAACATTAATCTGCCTAGTCCCTCCAACCTGCTCCTCGACCATAGCCCTCCATACCCTTCCCATCCATATAATTATCCAAATTTCTTACAGATTCAGAAAGATTCAAAATTGTTTAATGTTTTTTTCAATCCACAAGTGTAAAGGATAATAAAACAATTGTTACTCCAGATCCAATACAGTACAAAAAACACAATAAGATAAAAAAAATGCAATCATAAGGTACAAGAGTGTCTCTATGGAAGGTGACTATGACCAGAAATGATAAAGTAGTGATGGTGTTGGGTGGATTTGTAGGTGGGAGGTGTTGATTAGTCTTACTGATTGGTCGGAGTAACTGTTTTTGAGCCTGGTGGTGCTGGCATGGATGCTACATAGCTTCCTCCCTGATGGGAGTGAGGCAAACAGTCCATGAGCAGTTTGGATGGGATCCTTCATAATATTGCTGGCTGGTCTTTTTCTGGCACCTATCTCATGTTCTCAATATTTATTGTTTATTTACTTATTATTTCGTTTTGCCTTTTGCATTTGCACACTTTGTTGTCTCTTGCACATTGGTTATTTGTCCATCTTGTTGGGTGCAGAATCTCATTGATTCTATTAGGGTCCTTGGGTTTACTGAGTATACCTGCAAGGAAATGAATCTCAGGGTTGTATATGGTAACATATGTATTTTGCTGATAAATTTACTTTGAACACTGCTGTGCCACTGATGTAAAGGGGGATGTGAGTGGTATGAGTTCTACTGAAGTCATTCATCAACTCTAGGAAGAGGTGCAGTCGACGTTTCAGGCCGAGACGAAGGGTCTCGGCCTGAAACGTCGACTGCACCTCTTCCTAGAGATGCTGCCTGGCCTGCTGCGTTCACCAGCAACTTTGATGTGTGTTGCTTGAATTTCCAGCATCTGCAGAATTCCTGTTGTTTGCGTAGAAGTCATTCATCATCTCTTTTGTCTTGTTAATATTGAGAAAGAGGTTATTTACCTGACACTGGGCTTCAAGTAGTTTCCCCCTTCTCTCTGAGGGCCATCTCATCGTTGTTGGTAATGAGCCACCTCTGTTGTGTCATCGGTGAACTTGACCATGTGATTTCTCGGGTGTTTGGCTATGCAGCATGTGCGAGCAGAGTGTACAGCAGTGGGCTTAACACAGCCCTGGGGGCACCCAATATATGACAGGAATACATTCTCTAGTCATTTTGATCTAATCCCTTAATCACCCCACACCCTAGGTTAGATTTCCAACCATTCCATTCAGTCTGCTTGTAAGGTCTTACTAGCTGTAAGTAGGTGCTGTATTTTTCGCTATAACATTTTCTTAAAACTTCCAAGTAAAACACTGTAATTGGATGATTTGGGGAGAAAGGCAGGTGAATAAATAAATAAAGACTTATAAACTTGCATTATTATATGTAGAGATCAGAAAGTCATATATTTGAAGCCTCCCATGTTCTGTATTAACTTAGTTGGTCAGGATGGATATGTACTTTGTGAGGCTGTAAACTGGATTTTGTATACTCTAGGCTAGGATAGTAAAAGTAACTCTGGGATATTTGTCATAGTAAACAATTACACTCAGCTGTTACATGTTCTATAGCATTTGCTTACTGTTCAGATTCTTTCCAAAGGCATCTGTTGGAACCTATGAAATCTCACTCTTGCAAATATGCATCTGAAAGAGAAATTTTAAAATCAAGGAAATGATATACAAAGGGATCGAGGGGTCACTGTCTTAAGGCCTGTCCTATCTGAGTATGACCACACAGGATGATAGGATGATAATGAAGGTGTATGGCTTGCCAGGCACTGAGTTCGAGGGTGGGGAAGTTACACTGCACCTTTTAAAGCTCTGGCTGGACCACATTTGGAGTATTGCATTCAATTTTGATCACTTCTTTATAAGAAGGATATGAAAGCTTTGTAGAAGGCACCGAAGAATTTTACCTGGATTAGAGAGCATGTACTATAAGAGGAGGTTGGGCAAACTTTGATCATTTTCCCTCGAGGGGCAAAAACAAAGGGGAGACTGATAGAAGTTTAATAGATTATGAAAGGCATCCATGAAATAAACCATCAGGCTCTTTTTCCTAGGGTCAAAATGTCTCCTATTAAAGGGCATGCATTTGAAGTTAAAAGGAGATGTGCAGAGTCATTTATTTTCTTTTCTTTTGAATGCCTGGAATGTGCTGCCAGGGACAAGTATGGTGGTGCAGACAAGCATGAGAGAAGCATCTAAAAGATTTAGTTACACAGATGAATATGTAGAAAATGGAGGGATATGGACTTGGTATAAGGGGAGGGATTAGTTTAGTTAGCCATTTAATAGTTTGACACTAGTATAGCCTGTTCCTGTGCTGTTATATTCTTAGTTCTATGTTTGAAAATCTAGTGTCAGTTGATCACGGAATGTTTATAAACTGTTTGTTTGCTAGTAATTGTGAAATCATGTGATCATTTAGTTGTGTCATCCCATGTGCATGGTGATTTTGCTTTTTCTGCAGCTATGCATCGTTATGTTTTGTCTTGACCAATCTGGTAATTCATCTTTAGTTAGACCTAACACTGGTCTTAATATGATCTGTTATTCTCATTACCCAAATGACTTGAAGGTGAAGGAGGAATGAGAGGAATCTCAGTCCAAGATATGGAATATATAGCGATGCTCATTTTTTATGTTGTGCCACACAATTTATTTTATAACAGTAATTTTGTCTTTGCACTGTACTGCTGCCACAGAAGAACAAATTTCATTTTCTTCACAACAGTGATAATAAACCTGATTGTGATTCAATGTGTTGAAGCAGATTCTGATTGTAAAGCTAAGATTTACTTACCATGGCCCTTGCTCCTAGCTCTGTTTTACTGGACTAGCATTATGAATGTGAGTTTGAATCTCAAAAGTATTGTTAGAGAATCCAAATTCAATCTTTAAGTATATGGAATTTTAAATAAGCACTTATCAGTAAAAATGACCATGAGATGCACATAAATATCAAATACTATTGCCCTTTGCTTTTGCTGTCAATAAGAACAGTGATATAGGTAAGGACATGTGCATCTGTTGGATCACTGAGAACAGATCTTTTGCCCGCTCATCACCTGCTACAAGCTATTAGCCGATTCTGTCAGGTCAGTGATACCTTTCTTTGTTGTTACAGGCATCCCACCCTTCCTCCATGTTCCAGAGAAGAGAGTGTGTGGTTGCTTTCGTAAACAGCTGTCCGTATCGCAATGTTTTTCTGTAATCCGAGTTTTTTAAAAACACGTTTATTTCTGAAAAGTGATTTTTTATTATATTTCTCAGATTTTTGTGAGTGTTTTGTGAACTCCATAAGGGTAATCTTTGCATGAGCTAAGTTGCACAAGAAGGTCACCTGTACATGGCCTGTTAGGTCACCAGCAGAGAAAGTGAATATAGATTATGAGAACAGTTTATTGGGAAACCTAAAAATAGACTGAAATAGATTTTCTCAATATGCAGAAAGAAAAATATGACAAAGGTTAATGGGGCTCAATTACAGACTGAGACAGGAGAACTTATGTTGGGTAAAAGGAAATGACAGGAGAATTAAATGATATTTTGTAGTTGCCTTTGCTGAAAATCTCTTGGAAATAAATTAGCATTGCAGAAATTATTGGGACAGAAAGGGAAAGAAATCCTGAGGACTTAAGGATTTTGAAGGAGGTCTCAATGGAAAAAGTGTATATATTGGTAGTTGTCTTCCAATATTCCATAGTTAAGATTCCTCAGACTGGAAGCTTGCAAAAAAAATCAATTAGAAAATAGGAAAGGGGAGAAAAACAGGAATTGTACAGTAATTTGGCTGGCATCAGTAGTGGAAAAAATACTGGAATCTTATCAAGAAGATAGTGATAGTGCACCCAAAATGTATCAAGATGGGCAAAATCAATGTGAATTAATGAAAGGGAAGTTAACGTCATTGTTGTTTTCTTAGGCAGAACAATTTAAGATGGAACATTAGAAGTGTATCTGAGCTTTCAGAAGGTCACAGAAAGATGCCACAAGTTATACAAAATCTGGGATAATATACAGGCATGAATTGGAAATTGGTTAACAGACAGGAAACTGAGTGGAAATAAATGGGTCTTTTTTTTTGAGGTGTGAGGTGCCGTAGGTATTGCTGCTCAGTCCCTGGGCCATTCTCAATCCATGTTGAAGTAATTGAAGTTTGCTGATGATACAAAATGGTACCATCGTCTGTGAAGAGTTAGCTGAGAGGCTTCAAGGCAAACTAAGTGAATGGATGAGGCCATGGCAATAAAATATAATGTCATCTACTTTGGTAGAAAAATAGAAAACTGGTGTTTGTTTTAGTGAATGATTGAAAAGTGTTTATGCTCAGAGGGATCTGGCATCCTTTTATATGAATCATTGAAAATTAACATGTAGGTACAACACACTGGTCTTGTAAAGGAAGGTTTGACTATAAGTGATAAAGAAGTCATTGAGCTCTCTGCATGTATTGGTGTGCTGGAAAAGATAGTGGAGGTGGCAGATAGAAAGGATGTCATTCTTACTTTTGGATATGAACAGTTTTAGCCTCAGAGAGTGATACTCAACAAAATTAGTTCAAGGATGGCTAAATAATTTTTAACCCCAGGCAGGCAACAGTATTTATGTGGTACTTAATTTTCATTTACTGCCTTGTCTTACCTACTACTGGTGAGACAGCTCTTGAAATCTTGCTTCGCTGCCTTTGAAGGATTTACTTGCAATAGATGGAGTGCAGAGAAGGTCCACATATTGATTTTTAGGGTTCAAAGTAAACTGATTATCGAAGTATGTATATTTTACTATGTACTACTTTGAGATTTATTTTCTTTAAGTGAAAAAGAAATACAATAGAATTTTAGAGTGGCAGGTTTGTCATACAAGGAAAGGTTCAGTAGACAGGACCCATGCTATCTTGAGTTTAGCCAACTGAGGGATGATTTAATTGAAACAAAAATTTCAGAGCTTTAATAGGGTAACATTGTGGGGTTGTCCCAGAACTGGTCTGTACAGGTTTAGAGCTTATTCTCAAATCAGTTGTTTTTTTATCCTGGAAAGAGTTGAGAACAATTTTTTTTTCATCCAGAGACCAGCCAATCTTCATATCTCCCCACCAACATGGAGCCTCAGTTGTTGAATATTTTCAAGACAGTAACTGGTAGATCTTTAGATTTTTCAAAAGATATGGGATTAGTACAGGAAAGTAGTGCTAAGATAAAGATCAATATGATCTATTGAACTGGTAGCGATTATGGAGCTCAAGGTAAAGAACCCTTAGGAGGCAATGATCACAATATGATTGAGCTTAACTTGAAATTTAATAAGGAGAAAGTAAAGTTTGATGTAGCAGTACTTGAGTGGAGTAAAGGAAATTATAGTGGTATGAGGGAGGAGTTGACCCAAGAAAACTGGAAGGAGATGTTGGCAGGGATGTCAACAGAGCAGCAATGCCATGAGTTTCTGGGGAAAATGAGGAAGGTGCAGGATAGATGTATTCCATAAAATGAAGAAGTACTCAAATGGCAAAATAGAACAATCATTACAGACAAGGGAAGTCAAAGCTAATGTAAAAGCAAAAAGAGGGCATACAACAAAGCAAAAATTAGCAGGAAGATGGGAGATTGGGAAACTTTTAAAAACCTACAGAGAGCAACTGAAAGAAACATGGGGGGGGGGTGGAGAAGATGAAATGTGAAAGCAAGCAAGCTAACAATATCAAAGTGGATAGTAAAAGCTTTTTATAGGTATGTAAAAAATAAAGGAAGAGAGTGAATATAGGACTACTAGAAAATGAGGCCGGAGAAATAATAACGGGGAACAAGGAGATGGCAGATGAACTAAATGAGTATTTTGCATCAGTCCTCATTGCGGAAGACACTAGCAGAGTGTGAGGGAAGAGAAGTGAGTGCAGTTACTATTACAAGGGAGAAGGTGCTCAAAAAGCTGAAAGACCGAAGGGTACATAAGTCATCCGGACCAGGTGAACTGCACCCTAGGATTCTGAAAGAGGTAGCAGTAGAGATTATGGAGGCATTAGTAATGATCTTTCAAAAATCATTAGTCTCTGGCATGGTGTCAGAGGACTGGAAAATTGCAAATGTCACTCCACTCTCCAAGGAGGAAGGCAGCAGAAAGAAAATTATAGACCGGTTAGCCTGATCTCAGTGATTGGGGAGATGTTGGAGTCAATCATTATGGATTGGGTTATGGAGTACTTGGTGACACAGGATAAGATAGGACAAAGTCAGCATGGTTTCCTTAAGGGAAAATGTTGCTTGATGAACCTCTTGGAATTCTTTGAGGAGATTACAAGTCGGATAGATAAAGGGGATGCAGTAGATGTTGTATATTTGGACTTTTAGAAGCCTTTGACAAGGTGCCACATATGAGGCTACTTACCAAGTTAAGAGCCTGTGGTATTACAGGAAAGTTACTGGCGTGGTTAGAGCATTGGCTGATTGGTAGGAGGCAGTGAGTGGGAATAAAAGAATCCTTTTCTGGTTAACTGCCAGTGACTAGTGGTGGTCCACAGGGGTTGGAGTTGGGACCGCTTCTTTATATGTTGTATATCAATGATTTAGATGACAGAATAGATGGTTTTGTTGCCAAGTTTGCAGACGATACAAAGATTGGTGGAGGGTAGGTAGTGTTGAGGAAACAGGTAGGCTGCAAAAGGACTTAGACAGATCAGGAAAATGGGCAAAAATGTGGCAAATGAAATACAATGTTGGAAAATGCATGGTCATATACTTTGGTCATAGAAAGAAATCTGCAGACTATTTTTTAAAAGGGGAGAAAATCCAAAAAATCTGAGATGCAAAGGGACTTGGGAGAGTCCTTGGGCAGAACACCCTAAAGGTTAACTTGCAAGCTGAGTTGGTGGTGAGGAAGGCAAATGCAAAGTTAGCTTTCATTTCAAGAGATCTAGAATATAAGAGCAGGGATGTGATGCTGAGGCTTTATAAGGCACTGGTGAGGCCTCACTTTGAGTATTGTGAACAGTTTTGGGCTCCTAATCTAAGAAAAGATGTGCTGGCATCAGAGAGGGTCAAGAGGAGTTTCACACAGATGATTCTGGGAATGGAAGATTATCATATGAGAAACATTATCATATGTGTCTGTACTTGCTGGAATTTAGAAAGATGAAGGAGGGGGATCTCATTGAAACCTTTCAAATATTGAAAGGCCTAGACAGTAGTTCCAGAAAGGATGTTTCCCAGGGTGGGGGGAGTCTAGGACAAGAGGGCACAGCCTCAAGATAGAGGGGTGTCCATTTAAAACAGCCAGAGGGTGGTGAAGTTGTGGAATTTGTTACCGCAGGCAGCTGTGGGGGCCAGGTTGTTGGATGTACTTAAGGCAAAGATTGATAGGTTCTCGATTGGACTCGGCATCAAACGTTACAGGGAGAAAGCCGGGTCGTGGGGCTGAGGAAGAGAAAAAAAAAAGGATCAGCCATGATTGAATGACAGAGTAGACTTAGTGGACCAAATAGCCTAATTCTGCTCCTATGTCTTATGGTCGTATCGAATATTGGAATAGTTACAAGGGGCCATGTGGCCTGCTTTTGCATCTGATTCTTATGCTTGTATGTTAGAGCTTTCTCGTTGAGAGCTACCCATGCAGTCTTAAGAATTTGGCCACATAAGGACACGTTTGGCATGGATAGCAGGTCGTAATGTTTTGACAACCACTTTGGTTATATTTGTAGTGGTTGAATCTTGCCGCTCTCTGCAGCCACCCACTAAATTACACCTGTCATTGATAGCTTCATGATCTTTTTTATTGATGCTAATTTTCTTTTTAAAATGAAGATTTTGTAAACTGATTTCAAACTTTGAAACAGTCATGGTGGAATTTGTTTTGTTATTAGCTCAGCCCTCTGCATTACTAGTTCCACTAGTTACTCTAGCTACACCTCCACATTACTGTTTCAGTAGTCTACAGGGAAGGGTGTTTTTCATTTGTGGAGTTAATTTGTATTGATAGGTAATGTACCTTCAGAACCTTCAGGTCTGTGCTAAAATCATCCTCTCAGCCATTCACACTTCTGCTATTCAGCCAGAAGGTGCAGGGGACAATTGAGTTCAGTACCTTGAATAAGGGGTGGAAAGTTGGATAGAAGTGGTCCAAACACGAGGAAGTCTACAGATGATGGAAATTCAAGCAACACACGCAAAAGTGCTGGTGAATGCAGCAGGCCAGGCAGCATCTATAGGAAGAGGTACAGTCGATGTTTCGGGCCGAGACCCTTCGTCAGGACTAACTGAAAGAAGAGATTTGAGAGGGGGAGGGGGAGATCCAAAATGATAGGAGAAGACAGGAGGGGGAGGGATGGAGCCAAGAGCTGGAAAGTTGATTGGCAAAAGGGATACAAGGCAGGAGAAGGGAGAGGATCATAGGACAGGAGGCCAAGGAAGAAAGAAAGGCGGGGAACCCAGAGGATGGGCAAGGAGTTATAGTGAGAGGGACAGAGGGAGAAAAAAAAGAGAGGAAAAAAAGGGGAAAGAAAATAACTAAATAAATAAATAAGGGATGGGGTACGAAGGGGAGGTGGGGTTATTTACCCCTCGATCATGACCCCACTAAGGAGCGCCAGGCCATTTGTCTCCCACACCATCACCAACTTTATCAGCTATGGGGATCTCCCATCCACTGCTACTAACCTTGTAGTTCCCACACCCCACACTTCCCGTTTCTACCTCCTACCCAAGATCCACAAATCTGCCTGTCCTGGTAGACCCATTGTCTCAGCTTGCTCCTGCCCCACCAAACTCATCTCTGCATACCTCGACACTGTTTTATCCCCCCTTGTTCAATCCCTTCCCACCTATGTTCGGGACACTTCTCACGCTCTGAATTTTTTCAATGATTTTAAGTTCCCTGGCCCCCAC
Organism: Mobula birostris; assembly: GCF_030028105.1. Lineage (NCBI taxonomy): Eukaryota > Metazoa > Chordata > Chondrichthyes > Myliobatiformes > Myliobatidae > Mobula > Mobula birostris. Next base: position 43,038,237 of record NC_092378.1, on the reverse strand, counting down.
TGCTTTATTTTCACCAGTCCCTATATACCTCCATCCCCCACCAGGAAGGTCTCAAAGCTCTCCACTTCTTTTTGGATTCCAGACATAACCAGTTCCCCTCTACCACCACTCTCCTCCATCTAGCGGAATTAGTCCTTACTCTTAATAATTTCTCCTTTGGCTCCTCCCACTTCCTCCAAACTAAAGGTGAAGGTGTAGCCATGGGCATCCGTATGGATCCCAGCTATGCCTGCCTTTTTGTGGGCTTTGTGGAACAATCCATGTTCCAAGCCTATACTGGTATCTGTCCCCCACTTTTCCTTCGCTACATCGACAACTGCATTGACGCTGCTTCCTGCATGCATGCTGAGCTCATTGACTTCATTAACTTTGCCTCCAACTTTCACCCTGCCCTCAAGTTTACCTGGTCTATTTCCAACACCTCCCTCCCTTTTCTTGTTCTTTCTGTCTCTATCTCTGGAGACAGCTTATCTACTGATGTCTACTATAAGCCTACGGACTCTTACAGCTACCTGGACTATTCCTCTTCCCACCCTGTCTCTTGTAAAAATGCCATCCCCTTCTCGCAATTCCTCCGTATCCGCCGCATCTGCTCTTAGGATGAGGCTTTTCATTCCAGGACGAAGGAAATGTCCTCTTTTTCTAAAGAAAGGGGCTTCCCTTCCTCCACCATCAACTCTGCCCTCAAACGCATCTCTCTTATTTCACGCACATCTGCTCTCACCCCATCCTCCCGCCACCCCACAAGGAATAAGGTTCCCCTTGTCCTCACCTACTACCTCACCAGCCTCTGGGTCCCACATATAATTCTCTGTAACTTCTGCCACCTCCAACGGGATCCCACCACTAAGCACATCTTCCCCCCCCCCCCCCCCGGCTTTTTGCAGGGATCGCTCCCTGCGTGACTCCCTTGTTCATTTGTCCCCCCAATCCCTTCCCACCGATCTCCCTCCCAGCACTTATCCTTGTAAGCAGAACAAGTGCTACACATGCCCTTACACTTCCTTCCTTACCACCATTCAGGGCCCCAGACAGTCCTTCCAGGTGAGGTAACACTTCACCTGTGAGTTGGCTGGGGTGATATACTGCGTCCGGTGCTCCCGATGCAGCCTTCTATATATTGGCGAGACCCAACGCAGACTGGGAGACAGTTTCGCAGAACACCTACTGTCTGTCCGCCAGAGAAAGCAGGATCTCCCAGTGGCCACACATTTTAATTCCACCTCCTATTCCTATTCTTTCTTTTTTTTCCAAATCTTTTTATTGTTATACAAAAGAAATAACATGAGTACATTGAAATAACAACACTTAATATGTCTCAAAAAAGTCATTATCTAAAAGATTGAAAAAAAATTTTGTGATAACAAAAAAAACCTACTAAGCAGAAAAGTGAGAAAAAAAAGAACCCAATAGGTGTACAACCGCGGAGTCATGCGTCATACAAAAAGCTTCTAAAAATAAACATCAAACCGCCACTTATTGCCATTCTGATATGTCTATCCTCGGCCTCCTCTACTGTCAAGATGAAGCCACACTCAGGTTGGAGAACAACACCTTATATTCCGTCTGGGTAGCCTCCAACCTGATGGCATGAACATCGACTTCTCTAACTTCCGTTAATGCCCCACCTCCCTGTTGTACCCCATCCCTTATGTATGTATGTATGTATTTATTTATTTATTATTGTCTTTCCCCCCTTTTTCCCCCTCTTTTTTCTCCCTCTGTCCCTCTCACTATAACTCCTTGCCCATCCTCTGGGCTCTCTTCCCCCTTTCTTTCTCCCTAGGCCTCCAGTCCCATGATCCTCTCCCTTCTCCAGCCTCGTATCCCTTTTGCCAATCAACTTTCCAGCTCTTAACTCCATCCCTCCCCTTCCTGTATCTCCTATCATTTCGGATCTCCCCCTCCCACTTTCAAATCTCTTCTTTCAGTTAGTCCTGACGAGGAGTCTTGGCCCGAAACGCCGACTGTACCTCTTCCTTTGGTGCTGCCTGGCCTGCTGCGTTCACCAGCATTTTTTGTGTTTGTTGCTAGAAGTGGTCCAGATTGCCTAGTACACTCAGCCAACTCAGCACAAATGAACCACTGAACACTAATGGATGAGAGCTTTGCTGCTCTTTCTGCTTGGCAATATCAACATCACTATTGACAATCAGCCAATCAACAGGCGTAATCTATTGGGATTGATGTCCATTCACAGTTCATGTATTACTGACTTTGATATGACTACAAAACTTGCTTTGTGGAAGGTTACCTGTGCACACAGTTATAGACCAAGGAAATGGTTGTGTACTTTAGGATGGGGAAGTCGAGGGAATACATACCAGTCCTCATCAAGGGATCAGCAGTGGAAAGGATGAGCAGTTTCAAGTTCCTTGGTGACAACATCTCTAAAAATCTATCCTGAGCCCAACATATTGATGCAGTTACAAAGAAGGCACAACAGTGGCTGTATTTCATTAGGAGTCTGAGGAGAATTGGTATGTCACCAAAGACACCTGCAAATTTCTACAGATGTATCATGCCCAGCATCCTAACTGGTTACATCAGCATCCGGTATGGAGAGGCCGCTGTACAGGATCGGAAAAAGCTGCAGGGAGTTGTTATTTCAGCCAGTTCTATCATGGGCACTAGCCTCCTTCAAGGATACTTTCAAAAGACAATTCCTGAAAATTGCATCATTAAGGACCCCCCAACACCCAGGATATGTGCTCTTCTCATTGCTACCATCAAGGAGGTGGTACAGGAACCTGAAAACACTCAGTGTTTCAGGACCAGATATTCTACTCCGCCATCAGATTTCTGAATAGACAATGAACCTATGAACACCATCTCACTAATTTCCCCTCTCTTTTTATACTACTTATATACATGTATTTATTTATAGTAAATTATAGTTATTATGTATTGTAATGTACTGCTGCAAAACAACAAATTTCACAACATATGCTAGTGATATTAAACCTGATTCTGATTTGAGCTGAATACACCCACCACCAGTCCCCATGTATTTTTAAATTTCCTTTATCATTAGCCTATACTTAAATTATGGATGAGCTTCAAAAAAAATTGTGGCTGAGTTGCAGACAAAGCAAAAATAGACAAAATTGTGGCAGGATGATTACCTTTGTTAATTGCAGTAATTTCATAATGTTGACATAAGATCATAAGACAGGAGCAGAATTAGGCCATTTAGCCCATTGAGTCTACTCTGCTATTTCATCATGGCTGATCCATTTTCCTCTCAGCCCCAATCTTCAGCCTTCTCCCCATATCCCTTCATACCCTGTCCAATCAACCTCTGCCTTAAATATACATACAGACTTGGCTTCCACAGCTGTCCGCGGCAACAAACTCCACAGATTCACCTCTCTGGCTAAAGAAATTCCTCATCTCTATTCTAAAAGATCGCCCCTCTAATCTGAGGTCATGTCCTCTGGTCTTAGACTCTCCCACCATAGAAAACATCCTCTCCACATCCACTCTAATAAGGCTTTTCCATTTGATAGGTTTCAATGAGATCACCCCTCATTCTTCTGAATTCTAGTGAATACAGGTCCAGAGCCATCAAATGCTCTTCATGTGACAAGCCATTCAATCCTGGAATCATTTTCGTGAACCTCCTTTGAATGTTCTCCATTTTCAGCTCATCCTTTCTAAGATAGGGGCCCAGAACTGCTCACAATATTCATTTCTTGGGAAAGTTAATTTAATCAATAGAAACATTTCTTGCACTTCTGACAAATTTAAGCAGCACCATTATATCACGTCTGTGGATTGTTTTTTCATTCATCACTGTTTTAGTTTAGAGGTACATTCATTGGTACATTGCAGTTCATTGCTTCAATCTTGCCATGTGATAGATTGGCCTTGTTGGGTGTGCTACAGAAATGGACTATTCCATGGTCTGCATGGACAGATTGGCAGAGAGAAAGGCCAGAGACCGTAGGATTGACCAAGAGGGATGTTGGAAACCTCAGGAAAGTCACTTGGAGGCCAGACTTGCTGAAAGTGGAAGCAAAGAAAATGATTTGCACATTGTGATAGAGGTTTGATCATTATTGAATCCACAATATCACTACTTTGATATGGTCCTGCATATCAATATTTGAAATTGTTAACATGAGGTAATCTGCAGATGCTGGAAATTCAAGCAATGCACACAAAAAATGCTGGTGAATGCAGCAGGCTAGGCTGCATCTGTAGGAAGAGGTACAGTCGACGTTTCAGGCCAAGACCCTTCATCAGCACTAACTGAAAGAAGAGCTAGTAAGAGATTTGAAAGGGGGAGGGGAGATCAGAAATGATAGGAGAAGACAGGAGGGGGAGGGATGGAGCTAAGAGCTGGAAAGTTGATTGGCAAAGGGGATATGAGGCTGGAGGAAGGAGGGGATCATGAGGCGGGAAGCTTGGGGGCGAAAGAAAAGGGGGAGGGGAGCCCAGAGGATGGAGAGCAGGTAAGGGGTTATAGTGAGAGGGACAGAAGGAGAAAAAAAGAGAGAGAAAAAGAATAAATAAATAAATAAGGGATGGGGTACGAAGGGGAGGAGGGGCATTAAGGGAATTAGAGAAGTCAATGTTCATGCCATCAGACTGGAGGCTACCCAGACGGAATATAAGGTGTTGTTCCTCCAACCTGAGTGTGGCTTCATCTTGACAGTAGAGGAGGCTATGGATAGACATATTAGAATGGGATTGGGACGTGGAATTAAAATGTGTGGCCACTGGGAGATCCTGCTTTCTCTGGTGGACAGAGCGTAGATGCTCAGCGAAATGGTCTCCCAGCCTGCATCAGGTCTTGCCAATATTTAGAAGACTGCACCGGGAGCACCGAACGCAGTATATCACCCCAGCCGACTCACAGGTGAAGTGTTGCCTCACCTGGAAGGACTGTCTGGGGCCCTGAATGGTGGTGAAGGAGGAAGTGTAAGGGCATATGTAGCACTTGTTCCGCTTACAAGGATAAGTGCTGGGAGGGAGATTGGTGGGAAGGGATGGGCGGGGGGACAAATGAACAAGGGAGTCGCATAGGGAGCGGTCCCTGTGGAAAGCAGAAAGAGGGGAGGAGGGAAAGCTGTGCTTAGTGGTGGGATCCTGTTAGAGGTGGTGGAAGTTATGCAGAATTATATGTTGGACCTGGAGGCTGGTGGGGTGGTAGGTGAGGACAAGGGGAACCCTATTCCTAGTGGGGTGGCGGGAGGATGGGGTGAGAGCAGATGTGCGTGAAATGGGAGAGCTTCGTTTGAGAGCAGAGTTGATGGTGGAGGAAGGGAAGCCCCTTTCTTTAAAAAAGGAGGACATCTTCTTTGTCCTGGAATGAAATGCCTCACCCTGAGAGCAGATGTAGTGGAAGCAGAGGAATTGCGAGAAGGGGATGGCATTTTTGCAAAAGACAGGGTGGGAAGGGGAATAGTCCAGGTAGCTGTGAGAGTCCGTAGGCTTATAGTAGACATCAGTAGATAAGCTGTCTCCAGAGATAGAGACAGAAAGATCAAGAAAGGGAAGGGAGGTGTTGGAAATGAACCAGGTAAACTTGAGAGCAGGGTGAAAGTTGGAGGCAAAGTTAATGAAGTCAACGAGCTCAGCTTGCGTGCAGGAAGCAGCACCAATCCCAGTCATTGATGTAGCGAAGGAAAAGTGGGGAACAGATACCAGTATAGGCTTGGAACATGGATTGTTCCACAAAGCCCACAAAAAGGCAGGCATAGCTGGGACCCATACCGGTGCCCATGGCTACACCTTCACCTTTAATTTGGAGGAAGTGGGAGGAGCCAAAGGAGAAATTATTAAGAGTAAGCACTAATTCCGCTAGACAGAGCAGAGTGGTGGTAGAGGGGAACTGGTTAGGTCTGGAATCCAAAAAGAAGTGGAGAGCTTTGAGACCTTCCTGGTGGGGGATGGAGGTATATAGGGACTGGACATCCATGGTGAAAATAAAGCGGTGGGGGCCAGGGAACTTAAAATCATTGAAAAAATTCAGAGTGTGAGAAGTGTCCCGAACATAGGTGGGAAGGGATTGACCAAGGGGGATAAAACAGTGTCGAGGTATGCAGAAATGAGTTTGGTGGGGCAGGAGCAAGCTGAGACAATGGGTCTACCTGGACAGGCAGGTTTGTGGATCTTGGGTAGGAGGTAGAAACAGGAAGTACGGGGTGTGGGAACTACAAGGTTAGTAGTAGTGGATGGGAGATCCCCATAGCTGATAAAGTTGGTGATGGTGTGGGAGACAAATGGCCTGGTGCTCCTTAGTGGGGTCATGATCGAGGGGTAATAAGAGGAGGTATCTTCAAGTTGTCGCCCTGCCTCGGCAAGGTAGAGGTCAGTACGCCAGACTACAACAGCACCCCCCTTATCAGCGAGTTTTATAGTAAGGTTAGGATTAGTGCAGAGGGAGTGGAGAGCAGAGCGTTCGGAAGGAGTGAGGTTGAAATTGGAACAAGGTGTGGTGAAGTCGAGACGGTTGATGTCCCGTTGGCAGTTAGCAATAAAGAGATCCAGAGCAGGCAGAAGACCAGAGCGGTGTGTCCATGAAGAGGAGGGTGGTTGAAGACGGCAGAAGGGGTCATCGGTGGGAGTGGGAGAGTCCTTGTCAAAGAAGTGGGCTCGAAGACAGAGCCGGCAGAAGAAGAGTTCAGCATTATGGCGCACGCGGAACTCGCTGAAGTGTGGGCGAAGGGGGCCAAAGGTAATGCCCTTACTGAGGACAGAGCGCTCTGCTTCAGAGAGTTGAAGGTCGGAGGGGATGGTAAAGACCCAGCACGGATGAGAGCTGGGATCAGAGGGGGAAGGGAGGCTGGTAGTGTCGGTGGAGAGGGGAGGGTTGGAGTGAGAGGAAGATGGAGCCTCTGAGGGCCCAGGAGCTGACGGTGGGATCTGAGGGAGACGGGGTTGCAGAGTGGTGGTGGGGGAAGCGGAGACGGGAGTCACAATAGCAGCACATGAAGACCCGGCCTGGAGTTCAAGGCTGGAGTCGCAGCTGGTGGTTGCGCAATCACTTTGAAGGTGTCCATGGTCGTTGGAACCTGCATTGATGGTGCTGGGGTCCAGGTTTTGAATATGCCCTGGGTTGCTGGAGCCGCCAAGGTTGATGGCTGGGGCCGCAATCCAAAGTTATGCCTGCTAGCGTCGGAGCCAGCAGGCTCTGGGGTCTGCAGATGTAAGATCTTGCGATCCTTGCCTAACATGACAAAGTCAAAAAAACGGCGATTGCACACATGGATCCAACGGAGGTTGAAATAACGGGCAGGTCCATTACAAATGGCGAAGAAAGTGTCCCAGAGGTGTGGAAGGGTCTCAGATAGGGACGCCAAGTACCTCCTCATGGAGGAGAGGGTTGCCTTTCAGAGCTTGACGGGAGAAGTGACGGGAGGCAGAGTCAATAAAATGTAGGTACCTGGGATCCTCAGAAGTTCCAAATTGAGAGGCTCAGAAACGAATCCTATAGCCAACTGGAGTAAGTTGGCGGCGGAGACACATTCCAAGGAAGGATGTATGGCTGTAGTAGCGGGTCTGAGTCAAAATGTGGTTGAAAAGTTGAAGGGCTGAGGAAATTATAGATGGGGAGCAGTGAGAGAAGGTTTCACTAAACTCCCATTGAAGAGAAGGTTTAAACTTCTTCAGTGTAGGCATCACTGGAAGAGGCTTCACAATAGTGAATTTAAAAGCGCAAAAAAGAGGAAATCTGCAGATGCTGGAAATTCAAGCAACACACACAAAAAATGCTGGTGAACGCAGTAGGCCTGGCAGCATCTATAGGAAGCGGTACAGTTGACGTTCTGGGCCGAGACCCTTCATCAGGACTAACTGAAAGAAGAGATAGTAAGAGATTTGAAAGTGGGAGGAGGAGGGGGAATTGTTAAGTTGCTGACTGAGCTTTGTATACCACAAGTCAATTTTTTCAATGTTGCTAGCTTCTGAGTAACTTACGTTACTGGATGATCATTCTTAATACACACTGCCATGAGCACAGAATGTTCCTGTGAACAATTACAGCGGAACTGACAACAGGAACCAGTACTAACTTACTGATCCTTTGAACCTACTTTGTTGCCTTAAATTTTGTAAGATTGTCTGTTCTTGTGCACATGTGTGGAAGCTGGAAAACAACAAGGAGAAAGCAAGTAAGACAGTATGCTGGAGACATGAAAGACTACAGATACTAAAATCTGGAACAACAAGCAATCTGCTGGAAGAAATCTGTGTGCTAAGCAACACCTTTGGAAGGAAGGAGTTGTTGATGTTTTAGTTTGAAACCCCGAGAATGGATAAGATGAGACAAGATAAAACTTTATTTATCCCAAAGGAAGTTATTGTTGCAAGGGTGCTCAGTCGGAAATATATACTTTAAAATACAAAACGTAAGCATTGAAGTACGAATAAAATACAAAATGTGCATTAAAAAGTAATAGTGCAAAATACAGATGTGCAATGAAACCAAATACTCAAGGAGGCATTGTAGAGTCTTATAGCCACGGGGAGAAAGGATCTCCTGTGGCGTTCAGTGGTGCACCTCAGTGGAATCAGTCTGTTACTAAAGGTGCTCCTCTGTTTGTCCAGTATATCATGGAGGGGGTGAGAGGCGTAATGTTCCATAGCTTCTGCAGCATCCTCCTCTCAGACACAACCACCAGGGAAGCCAGTTCCACCCCCAGAACAGAACCAGCCTTCCTGATGAGCTTATCGATCTTCTTGGTGTCAGCTGTTCTCACCCTGCTGCCCCAGCAGACTACAGCATGCTGGCCACCACTGAGTCGTAGAACATCTGCAGCCTAGTACTGCAGATGTTAAATGACTGGAGCCTCTTCAGGAAGTACAAGAAGAGAGGAGGTACAAGAAAAGGGTTGGAGGTGATTGGTGGGCTGGAGAGGTGTAAAATGTCAGACATGTTGTGCCAGGTAGGGGCAGGGAACAGGAGTTGACCTGGGAGACAGTGGCAATGAAAGATAGATGGAGGTAAACCAAGAGAGAGAAAACAGGTGGTGCAAGTTGGGGGCAGGAGAGTGTAAGGATTGGAGTCAGCTGCTGGAGGGTGATAACACAAAGATACCAGCAACACACGTCAGGCAGATCTCAGCAGTTAGGCAACATCTGTTGGAGGAAATGGACAGGTGCCATTTTGGATTGAGACATTGACTGCCTAGTTCCCTCCATAGATGCTGCTTGACCTGCTGAATTCTTCCACCTTTACATTTGTTGTTCCAGATTCCAGCATCTGTAGTCTCTTGTGCCTACTAGAAACACCAGTATTAGTTACAACTGCCATTCACCTCCCCCCCCAATGGTTCCCATTCTCACCTTTACTTATTGGAGTTCAGCTGTTGTAATCTTTGTGTTCCTGCTAATCTCCCAATCACCTCTGATACTTTCTTCAACACTCGCCTACTTCTCATCGTTAATTTATAAACCAGCAATAACATTATGAACTTCTTGTCTCCCTTTGTGATTTGATTATTTTTATTTGCAAAATTCCTCTGATTATCATCCGTATCAAGTACCAAGTGGTTATGTGGTTTAGATATCAGATAAAGATTCTGCTGTGTCACAATGATTGATAAAGGTCCAAACACTCAGAATTAATTGTAATTTTTAAGATCCTTCATGTTAAAATTAGATGGTTATTTGATAGGAAATGGGATTGAAGATGTATGCAGATAGTTTGAAGTATAAATAATTAAATAGTTCTGGAACTTCTATGCTGTTGTGTTTAGTACACAGCTAAAACGTTGAAGGAAGTTCAATTCATTTGGCTTTAAGGTGGTATTACCCAGTTCGTTCAGGAATATTCAAATTTATAAAATGAAGGTCAAGCCAGATGAAGCTGTATACTTCTTGGACGTTAATGGCAGAGAATCGGTGATAATAGGACTATTAAAATTTGGATGAAATGCTTTGGTCTTTTTTGGATGGAGATAGTTGTGGCTTGACTTCTTTGATCATACACTTGCTTACCGTTTGGTAGCCTATGCTGAGATGATACCAAAGCCGTACTCTCTATGATGAGCAGTATTTTTCAACTATGGTAATCTTACTTATATCTGATAAGCCCTAAATATAGGTGTGTTCTCTCATTGACCATTCACAAAAAACTGATGCCTTTAATGTTTTCTTTTCTATAGTTCAATTAGAGGTCATCCTGCTCAATGTTCAGAATTCTACCATTACTTGAAGTGGATGTTAAGTGTCTTTTTTGCAGGTGCTTTTCTTGAATTTCTCACTAGGAAAACTTAACTCTAGATAAAAGTGGAAGTTCTAGAATTAAACATGATCTGAGTGGTCAATTCAGCTTGACATTGCAGTGTAAAAATAATGAATACAAGCAACCATTATTTGGTCTGCAGTCTTTTCCATGTCTTTGTGACAATTTCCAACTGGCCTGCTGGGGTCTGCTGGACTTGTCTATTGTCCGGTGCCCCCGACACAGCCTCCACTACCTTGGTGAGACCCAAAGTAAATTGGGGGACCACTTCATTGAGTACTTCCGCTCCATCTGCCAAAAGTGGAACTTCCTGGTGGCCCAGCATTTTAATTCCAATTCCCATTCTGACATGCTGGTCTATGGCCTTCTCTTTTGCCACAATGAGGCCATCCTCGGGGTGGAGGAGCAGCACTTTATGTTCTGTATGGGTAGCCTCCAAGCTGGTGGCGTGAATATTGATTTCTCCCTCTGGTAATAAAAATTAACCTCCCCTTCCCCTCTTCTATTCCCCACTCTGGCTTCTTACCTCTTCTCATCTGCCTATCATCCCCCCTGGGTACCCCCTCCTTCCCTTTCTCCGATGGTCCACTCTCCTGTCAGATTCCTTCATTTCCAGTCCTTTACCTTGCCTATCCACCTAGCTTGACCCATCACCTTCTAGCTATCCTTCCCCTCCCGTCACCTTTTTACTCTGGCATTTTCCTCCCTTCCTTTCTAGTCCTGAAGAGAGGTCTCAGCTTGAAAGGTTGACTGTTGGTTCAGTTCCATGGAAGGTGCCTGACCTGCTAAGTTCTTCCAGCGCTTTGTGTATGTTGGCTTGACTATAGCCTTTCAGCAAAGCTGAATCTGAGTATAAGCTTTCTGTTCAAACTGGCTGTTCCTCCCTGCTGAAAGGAAGTGTGCTTCCTATCTAGCCACAATTTCTCCTGAGCTCAAGTCAATTGAAGTGACTAACTACCAGCGAATAGAATCATGGATTGTCATACTCATACAACATAGAAATGGGCCCGTCAGCCCATCTAGTCTGTGGTGATCAAATTCACCCTATTTGCCCACGTTTGTCCTCCATCTCTCTAAACCTGGCCAAGTACCTTTTATATGTTGTTAATACATCTGCCTCAACCATTTTTTTCTGACAGCTTATTTCATATACTAACCACATACAGGGTGGAAGAGTTTTCCCTAATTTTCCTATTAAATCTCTCCCCTCTTATTCTTGATTTCTGAACCTTGGGAAAAAGATTGTGTGCATTCACTCTGTCTATGCCCCTCATGATTGTGCACACCTCTGCAAGATCATTCTCCCACCCTCCAGTGAAAAACATCCCAACCTGCTCAACCTCTCTCCACAACTCAGTCCCTCAAATCACAGCAACATCCCCAAACATCTTCTCTGCACTCTTTAGTGTTTTGCCATCTTTCTTATGAAAGAGTGACCAAAACTGAACATTATTCCCAATGTGGCTTATCAATGTCTTGTATAACTGCCACATATACTCAATGCCCTGACTGATGAAGACTGTGATAAAACCACCTTCACCATCACCACCCTGTTTAGCAGCAATGCCACTTTTGGGGAACTATGTACTAATTCTCCTGAGACCCTCTGATCTACAACACTCCCCGGGGCCCTACCATTGACCATGAAGTCCTACCTTGATATGTTGCGACAATGGAACACTTTGAACTTAACCGAATTGACCTTCATTTTCCATTCATTAGGCCACTTACAAAGCTGATCAAGGTCCCTCTGCAAATCCTGATAACCATCTTCACTGTCAACAACACCAGCTATTTTGGTCTTATCTGCAATTATTCAGTAAGATCACTTGGTGCCCATTATGAAATCCACTACACATACACTCTCCTGGTCAAAAATCAAGAGATGTTAAACTGACCTTAATTTGCTTGTGCTGCATTATGTCATACTGTTGAGAATGGTAGCATGTGCACTTAGTGCCATTTTATTAGGTACAGGAGTGGAGCTCGTGGTGTTCTGCTGCTATAGTCCATCCACTTCAAGGTTCAACATGTTGTGCATTCAGAGATGCTTTTCTGTACACCACTGTTGTAATGGGTGGTTATTTGAGGTGTACAGGTATAACAAATAAAGTGGCAGATCTTCCCTTGGTTGCTAGCCTGCAGTGCACAGTTTTGGGCTCCTAGACCTGTCTTTAACTTGCTTGGTATGGTGATAATTCTGTGGCATGTGAAATCAATATCCTGGTTATGTGGACAAAGCATTTAATTTTCATAGGTAATATGAAGGTCACTTTCAGCACTGTATCATGACCTGTCAGTCTTCTCATGACATGACAGAAGCCAATCTAGCAGCTAAATTCAAGTTCAATTATCATTCAGCCATACACGAATTCAGCTGAACAAAACAGTTTTCCGGGGCCAGGGTGCAAAACATACACATCAAGAGGCACACTCAGCACAAGGCACACACAGCATATTCAACATAGCAGGCAAGCATTCAGTCACTCAAAAAATACATATAGCCAAAGTCCCTGAGTGATGCATTCTGCAGATTGATGGTGCAATTAGTTCGCAGATGAATGCACACAAGCATGCAATCCAGCTTCGTTCCACTGGAGGGCAGCACTGATGGGAGATGCCAGCCCCCAACCAAGTATGGATGCTATGCTGCACTGCCTCAGGTGTCTTCTCTGCTGGACTGCAGCAGCAGGCAACCCCATGGCTTAAAGCCTAGTTCTCACTACAGCAGGGACCACGCAGCTCCCCTGCTGTGTGTTGCGCCAACAAACAAGGGAAATAGGCCTGCGGCATCTTATATTATCAATGTTCGATAGGGTCTTGTGATCGCAAAAGAAATATCCAAGACAATCACCCACTGTTACTCTGCATGCGGCCTTTGTGCACAAACTCCAATGCCTTTCTGTAGCAGGCAGCAACACAGTCCACATCAAGTCCTGTGCCAATGAGCACCTGGCTGATGAAATAGACTTGCAGTATCTGAAGTTCTTAAAAGTCCAGCATTGTCATGTGATCATATGGAAAGACTTTTATAAGTGTCTAAACACATTTGGTTGTTCCCCCGAGATGCTGTTGCATCTGAGTGCGTTGCCATCTTCATGAATAAGTCATCTTGTTGTTAATCTTTCTCCCAAGCCTGTACTTTTTATGACTTTTAATCCCTAAGTTTCTTGTAAATGTGGTTCTAATCTGTTATTTGAGGACCATAGTGGATATCAATTAGGAGGAATCACACTTGGTTATATCTGACTTTAAAAAAAAGATAACATATTGTCAATTTTGAAAACTTCCAGGGCCACATGTCTTATGTATTAGTGTACCACTATGCCCTCATTACCTTAAGACTTGACTATTTCAATGTACTCCTGGCTGAGCTTACTAATTGTATCTTACATAAATTCTATTGTCTATTCCTTAAATTCATATTTTCTTTTATTTATCCTCAATTCATGACTTATATTGCCTATAAAAAGTATTCACCCCTCTTCCCCCTGGATGTTTTCGTGTTTTATTGTTTTACAACATTGAATCAAAGTGGATTTAATTTGGCTTTTTTGACACCGATCAACAGAAAAGACTCTTTTGTGTCAAAGTGGAAACAAATTTCTACAAATTGGTCTAAATTTATCACAATTATTAAACACAAAATTGCATAATTACTCACCCCCTTCAACTCAGTATTTAGTAGATGCACCTTTGGCAGCAATTGCAGCCTAGAGTCTGTGCAGATGGGTCTCGCATCAGCTATGCACATTGGGAGACTGCAATTTTTCTCCACTCTTCTTCACAAAACTGCTCAAGCTCTGTCAGATTGCATGGGATCATGAGTGAACAGTCCGTTTCAAATCCAACCACAAATTCTTAATTGGATTGAGGTCTGGGCTGTGACTTAGGCACTCCAGGACATTAATTTTGTTGTTTTTAAGCCATTCCAGTATAGCTTTGGCTTTATGCTTGGGGTCATTGTCTTGTTGGAAAATAAATCTCCTCCCAAGTCGGAGTTCTCTTGCAGGTTTTCCTCCAGGTTTCCCTGTACTTTGCTGCATTAATTTTAGCCTCTACCTTCACAAGCCCTTTGGGGCGTGCTTCAGTGAAGCGTCCTCACAGCATGATGCAGCCACCACCATGCTTTACGGTAGGGATGGTGTGTTTTTGACTGTGTGGTGTTTGGCTTAGGCCAAACGTATTGTTTAATCTGATGGCCAAAAAAGCTCAATTTTGATTTCATCAGACCATAGAACTTTCTTCCACTGACTTCAGAGTCTCCCACATGCTTTCTTGCAAACTCTAGCTGAGATTTCATGTGGGTTTTTTTTCAACAATTTCTTTCTCTTTGCTACTCTCCCATAAAGCTGCAACTAGTGAAGCATCCAGGCAACGATTGTTATATGCACAGCCTCTCCCATCTCAGCCATTGAAGCTTGTAACTCCTCCAGATTTGTCATAGGTCTCTTGGTGGCCTCCCTCACTAGTCCCCTTCTTGCACAATCACTTAGTTTTTGAGCAAGATGCCTTACTGATGTGCCATATTCTTTTCATTTCCTGATGATTGACTTAACTGTACTCCAGGGGATATTCAGTGACTTGGAAATTTTCTTGTATCCATCTCCTGACTTGTGCTTTTCAATAACCGTTTCGTGGAGTTGCTTGGTGTGTTCTTTTGTCTTCATAGTGTAGTTTTTGTCAGGATACTGACTCACCATCAGTTGGACCTTCCAGATACAGGTATATTTTTACCTTAATCAGTTGAAACACCTTGAGTGCACACAGATTTATATATATATATAGCTGGGACACCTTAACTAATTATGTGACTTGTAAATCTAATTGGTTGCACCAGTGATGATTTGGTGTATCATATTAAAGGGGGGGGGGAATACTTATGCAATCAATTATTTTGTGTTTTATATTTGTAATTGATTTAGATCACTTTGTAGACACCTGTTTTAACTTGACCTGAAAGAGTCTTTTTCTGTTGATCAGTGTCAAAAAGCCAAATCAAATCCACTGTGATTCAATGTTGTAAAACAATAAAACATGAAAACTTCCAAGGGGGGTGAATACATTTAAATAGGCACTGTACACTAACTCTGAGTTAAGCGATACCTTGCTTTTAAGTTGCCCATCATTATTTTCCCTTATCCTTCATAGCTTTGCATTCTCTCACTACAGTTTTTCAATGTATATTTCTTATAGTGTATCTTATGTGTTACACTGTACTACTGCTGCAAAACAACAAATTTCATGAACATACACTATGTGATAATAAACCTGATTCTAATTCAGATTCTATTCTTTAGCATTAAAGCCCTTCAAAATACTAGGCCCCCTGTACATCCGGCTTCTTAACCATTCTCACATATAATCTTTCCATCACTACACCTTCATCTGCCAGAGATTTCTACTTTGGTTCTCCTTCCCTAAACTTTCCTTACCTCCCTTTCTCTATTTTGTTAAGATGTTCATTTAGATTTTGCAAATGCTACAAAGAAAGGTAGAGCGGCTGGTAACGTTGAGGAAATGGGGTCTGCAGAAGGACTTGGACAGATTAGGAGAATGAGCAAATGAGTGACATATGGAGTACAGTGTAAGGAAATGTGTAGTTGTGCAGTTTGGCGGAAGGAATAAAAGTGTAGATTGCCGTCTTTATGGGGAGCAAATTCAGAAATCAGAAGTACAAAGGGACTTAAGTCCTAGTGCAGGATTCCCTAAAGGTTAACTTGCAGATTGAGTTGGTAGTAAGGAAAGCAATGAGGGGGGATGGACCACAATGAAACCTTTTGTGTATTGAATATAGATTGAACATGGAGAGGATGTTTCCAGTATTGGGAGGGTCTAAGACCAGAAGGAACAATCTTAATTAGAACAGAGATGTGGAGGAGTTTCTTTAGTCAGAGGGTGGTGAATCTGTGGAATTCATTGCCACAGATGGCTGTGGACACCAACTCATTGGATATATTTAAAGTGGAGGTTGATAGGTTCTTGATTAGTAAAGGTGTCAAAAATTTCAGGGAGAAGGCATGAGAATAGGCTTAAGTGGAAAAATAGACCAGTCATGACTGAGTGGTGGAGCAGACTTGATAGTCTGAATGGCGTAATTCTGCTCCTTTGTCTTATGGCTTTATGGTATGAAGTCAACTTCTTTGACTAAATTTCTGGTCCTTAAGTGGTTTATTGGCAGATTTTTGTTGTTTTCACTCCGGTAAAGTGCTTTGGAATGCTCTGCTACATTGGAGGCATATGGTACAGATAATCCAGAACCCTTAGGATCTTGGTAGTATTGGACCAGCATCTTTTCCAATTTATTATTATTGTTAGATGTTACTCCTGTTAACTTCCAAGCACTTTGATTTTTACATGTTACATGGAGTAAATAATATTTCTGCTTAACTTCAGCATTTACTTTACTCAGACGTGATGATGATCCCTCATATGAGGTGTGAGCACAGAATGTTCCTGTTCACAACTATGAGAGAATTGAAAAACAACAAGGACTGGCACCAACTAATTGAATTTTCATTTTTTTGACTTTTGCATGTTTGACATCTGCTCTTTGTATATATTACACTGGGAGATAGAACCAGCATGTAAAAAAGGCAATGTTCATGGGAGTTTTCAATATGCAGGTAGATTGGAGAAAATCAGGTTGGTGCTGGATCCCCAGAGAAGGAATTTGTAGAATGCCTAAGAGATGGCTTTTCTGAGTAGTTTGAGAAAAGGCAATTCTGGATTGGGTAGTGTGTAGTGAACCAGATTTAATTAGGGAATTTAAGGTAAAGGGGTCCTTAGGTGGCAGTGATTGTAATATGATGGAATTCACCCAGCAATTTGAGAGGGAGAAGCTAAAATTGGATGTAATGGTATTACATTTGAGGAAAAGTAGCTAGAGACATGAGAGATGAGCTGGCTAAAGTTGATTGGAAGGAGATATTAGCAGGGATATTGGTAGATCAGCAATGGCTGGAGTTTCTGGGAGCAATTTTGGAAGATGCAGTATCAGTTCATCCTAAAGAAGAAGAACTATTCTAAAGGGAGGATGAGACAACGGTGGCTGACAAGGGAAGCCAGACACCATAAGAACAAATGAGGGGGCATATGATATAGCATCTTTTCCAATTTATTATTATTGTTAGATGTTACTCCTGTTAACTTCCAAGCACTTTTATTTTTGCATGTTACATGGAGTAAATAATATTTCTGCTTAACTTCAGCAGAAATATAGCAAATATTAGTGGGAAGTTTTTTTTAAAAAACAACTAAAGGCAATGAAAAAAGCAATAAAGAGAAAAAAGATGAGATATCAAGGTATGCTAACCAATGATATAAAAGAGGACACCAAAAGATTTTTCAGTTATATGAAGAGTAAAAGAGAAAGAAGTGTGGACATTGGCCTGCTGGAAAATGACATTAGAGAGGTAGTAATGTGGAACAAAGAAATGGTAGATGAACTAAAGGTGTATTTTGTGTCAGTCTTCACTGTGGAAGACACCAGCAGCATGCCAGAAATTTGAGAACATCAGGATCTAGGAGTAAGTGTAGTTGCTATTACTAAGGAGAAGGTGCTTGGGAAGCTGAAAGGTCTGTAGGTAGTTAAGTCACCTGGATCAGATGGACTATATCCCATGATTGTGCAAGAGTTAGGTGAAGAGATCGTGGAGGCATTAGTAGTGATTTTTCAAGAATCATGAGATTGTGGAATAGTTCCGGTCAATCTGAAAATCGCATATGTCACTCCATTTGGAGAGGGAAGGGAGGTAGAAGTAATTTCCTAATTTCAGTGGTTGGCAAGATGTTGGAGTCCATTATTAAGGGTGAGGTCTCCAGGTACTTGGAGGCACACAATAAAATAGGCCTAAGTCAGTATGGTTTCCTTAAGGGGAAATTTTGTCTGACAAATTAGATTAGATTAGATTATGAGGACACACAGTCCTCTTTTATTATCATTTAGTAATGCATGCATTAAGAAATGATACAATATTCCTCCGGTGTGATATCACAGAACACAGGACAGTCCAAGACTGAAAAAACTAACAAAACCATATAATTATAACATATAGTTACAATGGTGCAACAATACCATAACTTGATGAAGAACAGGCCATGGCACAGTAAAAGTTCAAAGTCTCTGGAATGTCCTGCATCTCACGCAAACGAGAGAAGGAAGAAAACTCTCCCTGCCATGCCCGACCACAGTCCGACTCTGAGTTGTCCGAAAACTTCGAGCCTCTGATCAGCCCTCCGATACCGAGTACCGAGCACCATTTCTATCTGAATGATTTGACCTCAGTCTCGGTTGCCAGCAGCAGGCAAAGCTGGGGATTTTGAGGCCTTCCCTCTGGAAGGTTCTCGATCGCCCAGTAACAGCGGCAGCGAACTGGCATTTCAGAAATTTCTTCAGATGTTCCTCTGTGCTTTCACGTCTGTCTCCATTAAATCAGAATTGTCCACGGCCCCTATTTAACGGATACGATGTCATTTTCAGCGGAGAGCTGCGTGTGCGCGGCATGCTGCTATCTCCTCCTCCTGCCTATTTGAGCCTGGGGTCACTGGAGTTTAGAAGAACGGAGGCCGTGAGATTTCATTGAAACCTATTGTATCATGGAATTCATTGAGGAAATAATAGGCAGGATAGACAAGGAGAATCAGTGGATGTTGTTTAGTTGGATTATCAGAAGGCCTTTTACAAGGTGCAGGACATGAGGCTGCTAAACAGGAACCTATAATATTACAGTACAGGAAAAAAAAACTAGCATGGATGATGATTGCTAACTGGTGGAAGGCAAAGAGTGGGAATAAAAGAGTCGTTTTCTGGTTGATTGTCTAAGACTAGTGGTGTTCCATAGCGGTTGGTGTTGGGTACGCTTTTTCTCATGTTATATGTTACTGATCTGGATGTTGGAATTGATGGTTTTGTGGCCAGGTTTGCAGATGATACAAAAATACGTGGAGCAACAGTAGTGTTGAAGAAGCAGGTAGTCTGCAGAAGGACTGAGACAGATTAGGAAAATAGGCAAGGAAATGGCAGATGGAATACACTGTAGGGAAGTGTATGGTCATGCACTTTGACAGAAGGAATAAACGTTTAGAATGGGAGCAGACTGAGAAATTGAGGTGCAGGATCCCCTAAAGATGAAATTGTGAGTTGAGATGGTAGTAAGGAAAGCATGTGCAATGTTAACATTCATTTCAAGAGGACTAGAATATAAAAACAAGGATGTAATGCTGAGACTTTATAAAGCAATGGTCATACCATGTTAGGAGTATAGAGAGCAGTTTTGTGCCCCATGTCTAAGAAACAATGTGATGGCATTGGAGAGAGTTCAGTAGAGGTTCACAATAATGATCCCAGAATGAAAGGGTTAACATTTGAGGAGTGTTTGGCTTTGAGCCTGTGGTCACTGGAGTTTAGAAAAATGGGGGCGGTGAGATTTCATTGAAACCTATTGTATATTGAAAGGCCTAGATAGAGTGGAAATGGAGAAGAGTGAAAATGGAGAAGGAGTTTCTAGTAATGGTAGAGTCCACTAGGATCAGAAGATACAGCCTCAGAGTATCAGGATATCCCTTTAGAACAGAGATGAGGGGGAATTTCTTTAGCCAGAGGATGGTGAATCTGGAATTCATTGCTACAGATGGCTGTGGAGGCCAAGTCACCAGATATATTTGAAGTGGAGGTTTGATAAATTCTTGATTAGTAAGGGTGTCAAATGTTATGGGGAGGAGGCAGGAGAATGGGATTAAGTGGAAAAATAAATCAACCATGATCGAACAACAGAACAGACTCTATTGGATGAATGGCCTAATTCTGCTCCTATGTCTTATGATTTTATGGTCATATAGGTATGGAAGTTAAAAAATCTTGTAAGGTTATGTTAAGTAATTTTCCAAGAAATATTTAATTTTCTGGTAATTTTAAAGGGAACAGGAAATATTTAAGCTTTCCATACCCCACCTCCAATCATAAATGTAAGCTGGTCCCATCTCCTGGTGTTTGGGACCTAACCCTGTCTCTAGCTGTGCAGCCTGCCCAGAGTTTAGATCCTGTCACAACCTGCTTGCACACTGGACACCCAATTCACATTCCAAACTAATAAGTGAGCCAGATACTGAACCAAGTGGATTTCTGACCGTGAGATGCTGGATTTTTAGATTTTACAGTATATTAACGCAAGATGTGGAGGTTGCTGAGGAGAAGGAGACAAAGTACGCTGTGGGAATGTGAAGGAGGAAACTATATCATTTGCAAGAGATTATTCTTTTATCAAACCCTATGCCCTTCTGATGATTCATTTGGAACATTTAGAAGCTGATACTGTTTTCAGACAAGTGTGATCTCAAACCATTACAGTTCTTGTTCCATGTTCACTATTTCTACCTAAAACAGGGAAAACAAACCCTTATCTTGTGATCACCTTGCACCACAATTAAAAAGCAGCTGTATGTGAATGTCAAGTGAAGGTAGGTTTGATTCTCAAAATAAACATCCCTGCAGCAACTTCTTCTAATAATGTTCCTTAAGTTTTGAGAATGATTTTGAAATTATGGTTGTTCACCAAGGAAATAACTTTTCTGCTTTTGTTGAAGACATATTAACTGCCAGTGTGGGAAGGGTTGACCATATTGAATATTGTGGTTAGATAGGAAAGGCATATGAGTCAGATCTATCTGGAGATTACAAACAGGTTGGGAAATAGTTTTTTAAGTTCGGAGATGAGAGGCACCCATTAAGTAGCCAAAGATGGATTTGCATCCAAATGAGTCACCTACGGGTCCTTGTACAAATGAGTCACTGCCTTGACAAGAGTCAATGCTATTAAGAATGGAATGAAAAACAAAATCAATGAAATAATGATTTTTTAAAAAGATACCACAACTTTATGGTATCTTTTTAAGAGCTTACATGCAGTAAATTTGATAAGATGCTGTTAGTGGTTTCAGTCCTAAATAGAAAGCATAGAATTAGCAATTTTACTGGGAAAACGGTGAGGATGGCAGTGGGAAAAATATCTTTAAAAGTCCTTTTTTGATATATGGACATTGTTGAGGTAGTATTGGAGGTTCTGCTGTAATCTTGTCTCTTCCATTTAGAGATAATCAAATACTGCAGATAGTGGAAAAATTAAATGAAAATGTTGCTATTACTTAATGGAAAATGTTGCTATTACTTAATGGAGTCCAGCAGCTGTGATGGTATCAAGGTTGTGTAGCCCATCATGTATACTGTTGTTATAAATGTTCTTTAACAAGGTGATAAGTAGCAAATAAATATTCTAACATGAATATTGCTACACTGTTAATCTTGTAAAATAAGGAAATTGGAAATATTTACTTGTTGAATATAAGCTGAGATGTCAGCCTTTGTTTTTACAAGGGAAGATTGAAATTACTGTTCAAGTTGCCAAAATACTACTTGTAAACTTACAGATTTCAGCAAAACAGTGTCTACCACAAAACTGAATCAATGCCTAAGTTCAGTTCCTGGTGCCATACATATTTAGTACAAAAATCATTTCTTTTAAGGAGATTGTTTAAAATTCAAATGCATCTAATCAGCTTCATTTTTATCAAATAAATTGAGAAAAGTGTTTGTCTCTGCAGTTTATACTGCTCTCAAACATTCAATTTTAGATTTAGTAAAGTGTTTTCCAACTACTACTTGTTAGGTTGGGTGTAACTTGGAAGTCATTTGCCTTTACTTTGTGACGAAAGAGGGTTACAAAGAGTACACATAGATTAAGATGTTAACTGTCCTGTGCTGGCACCAGTGGGATCAACAGTTGATCTGCCACCTGTCTTCAGGAGAAAGAGAGATAAGGAAGACAATGAAGCAGCATTTGGAAATGTTAATGAAGAGACGGGAGAGTTTAACGGAAGGAGACACGGTCTGAGAGCTGTCAAGATCGGCTCCTCTTTGAACCTGAACTGTTTGAAGTGATGGACAGGCGATACCCCAACAGGGGGATAAAAAAGGACAGGTTCGCTAAGGCGACACACACGACACAACGAGGTAACGAGACCCTGGAAGCGGTGCACCTCCCACAAGTTGGTGGGAGTTTTGGAGGGCTGGTCGCGGGACCAAGCCATAGATGCACAGGGTGGAAAGGTACGATCGGTGGGAACCTGGTGTGTGTCCGCCCTTGCCTGGGTGCCAGGTTCACTGCAGAGGAACGATCGTTCCTATCGATCGATCGTATCTGAAACGGAGGGGTCACACTCGGTGACCTCAGAAGACATTACAAAGGGCTCGCCCAAAAGCTGACTGTGAGGAATATCGAAGATCTGTTTGGAATCTGATTTGAATACTCATTTGCTCTCTCTCTCTCTCTCTCTCTCTCTCTCTCTCTCTCTCTCTCTCTCTCTCTCTCTCTCTCTCTCTCTCTCTCCTCCCCCCCCCCCCCCCCCCCCACGGCGACGGCGATTACTGCGAACTGAACTAAACTGAACTCTGTCACTTTGAAACTGGTCATTTACCCCTAGACGACGATAGAGCTTGATTGATCCTATTATCCTAGTTCTGTGTACATGTGTGTTTATTCATTGTTAACCTGTTGCATTTATATCCTTACTATTAGAGTATTGTGTTGCTTATTTCTTTAATAAAACTTTCTTAGTTCCAGTAATCCAGACTCCAACTGAGTGATCCATTTCTGCTGGTTTGGCAACCCAGTTACGGGGTACGTAGCAACTTGGAGAATCATATAAAATTAACCACTGTAGATTTTGTTTTTCCATTAAAAAAAGATAATTGGTATTCAGATCATGCATTAGTAAAGGACAAAAATAATGTACTCTGTTGTGCATTTAAAGAAAAGAATATATCACTTACTGTGAATTTATGGGAGAATATTCCTTTAATTTTTTTTCTTAATCACTTAACGATTATTGTTTCTTTAATACACACACTGTGTGGTAGAATACACAAGTTTTATCAACTTTTAACTTCTCAACAATCATTTTTGTTGGATGCAAATATGTGGGACAGAAATAGAAATATCTACGGTCACTTTTCCTTCCATGATTATGCTGAAATAAGTATTTCATGTGGCAAAGAGTCTTTCTTCCTGGTGTAATTTGCCATTACCTCAAACGGTCTCTGGTGTTCAGCTCATGGGATATCATTGTGCAACTGAACAGCTGATTGCATAGCAAACTTCTCAAAGATAGCAAAAAGAAAACACAATTTTGAGTTATGGTGTACTGTTGACATTGCCCAGTCTGGCCTGTAAGTGATACCAGACCCATTGGAACATGTTCGACTGCTGACTGTACAGTGAATGGCCTAGAGGACATTGGAGAAACATTTCAAGTGCTGATCTTTCCAGTGATGTTTGTGTATTACATAGAAAATAAGCTTGTAAAGGATGTTTTTTTTTGAAAAGTATGTTTGATTTCCCAGTATTTCTAGTTTTTGGATTGAGAATTTTGAAGAGATTGTTTATCTAGAAATATAACTAGAATTGTTAAATACGTTTTAAGTGAAACTGCCAGCTAGAAAATGGGCAATTGATAGCCAGTTCAAGGGACAATCTGCCCTATGGATGATGTAAGATGCAAATTCTTTCTTTTTGTACTAATAGGATGAATTTTATCCAGAATCTGATTGTTAAATAAATTCATGCATTCTTTTGTATGATATACAAATGCTAAAGTCTGCTGCCTAGTAGTGTTGTTTTCTGAGTAGTGCATGAATGGCAGAATTTACAAGAAATTTTATCATGCAAATATAATTTGCAAAGAGCTCAGATCTTGATCCACTGAAGTACAGTGGAAGACGTCTGGAGTATACCGGACATTCGAGAGTTTAGGAAAGTGAAGTATGTGCAGTGAAAATTATGACTGAGAAGGTGCTCATGAAGTTTAATGATTTGAGGGCAGATAAATCTCCTGGATTTGATGGAATACACCCTTGGGTTCTGACGGAAGTAGCTGGAAAGATTGTGGAGGCATTAACAATGATCTTTCAAGAATCGATAGATTCTGGCATTGTACCAGATCACTGGAAAATTGCAGTTGTTACTCCGCTATTTAAGAAGGATGGGAGGCAGCAGAAAGGAAACTATAGACCTGTTAGCCTGACATCAGTGGTTAGGAAGTTGTTGGAATCGATTGTTAGGGATGAGATTATGGAATGCCTGGAGGCACATGACCAGATAGGCCAAAGCCAGCATAGTTTCCTGAAAGGAAAATTCTGCCTGACAAACCTATTGCAATTCTTTGAGGAAATTACAAGCAGGGTAGACAAAGGAGATGTAGTAGATGTAGTGTACTTGGATTTTTAGAAGGTCTTTGACAAGGTACCGCACATGAGGCTGCTTAGCAAGATAAAGAGCCCATGGCATTACAGGGGAGTTACTGGCATGGTTGGAGCATTGGCTGATCGGCAGAAAATAGAGATTGGGAATAAAGGGATTTTATTCTGGCTGGCTGCTCGTTACCAGTGGAGTTCCAAAGGGGTTGTTGTTGGGACCGCTGCTTTTTACGATGTATGTCAATGATTTGGACTATAGGATTAATGGATTTGTGGCTAAATTTGCGATGATACAAAGATAGGTGGAGGAGTGGATAGTATTGAGAAAACAGAGAGCCTGCAGAGAGACTTAAATATGTAGTTTAAGGGAATGGGCAAAGAAGTGGCAAATGAAATACAACATAGAAAAGTGTATGCAACACACACAAAAAATGCTGGTGAACGCAGCAGGCCAGGCAGCATCTATAGGAAGAGGTGCAGGCGACGTTTCAGACTGAGACCCTTCGCCAGGACTAACTGAAAGAAGAGATAGTAAGAGATTTGGAAGTGGGAGAGGGAGATCTGAAATGATAGGAGAAGACAGGAGGAGGAGGGATGGAGCTAAGAGCTGGAAAGTTGATTGGCAAAAGAGTTACGAGGCTGGAGAAGGGAGAGGATCATGGGACAGGAGGCCTAGGGAGAAAGAAAGGGGGAGGGGAGCCCAGAGGATGGGCAAGGAGTTACAGTCAGAGGGACAGAGGGAGAAAAAAAGAGAAAGAAAAAAAAATAAGGGATGGGGTACGAAGGGGAGGTAGGGCGTTAACGGAAATTAGAGAAGTCAATGTTCATTCCATCAGGTTGGAGGCTACCCAGACGGAATATAAGGTGTTGTTCCTCCAACCTGAGTGTGACTTCATCTTGACAGTAGAGGAGGCCGTGGATAGACATATCAGAATGGGAATGGGACGTGGAATTAAAATGTGGGGCCACTGGGAGATTTGTCCCCCCAATCCCTTCCCAACAATCTCCCTCCCGGCACTTATCCTTGTAAGCGGAACAAGCGCTACACATGCCCTTACACTTCCTCCCTCACCACCACTTGGGCCCCAGACAGTCCTTCCAGGTGAGGCGACACTTCACCTGTGAGTCGGCTGGGATGATATACTGCATACGGTGCTTGCGATGTGGCCTTCTATATATTGGCGAGATCATTTCGCTGAACACCTACGCTCTGTCCGCAAGAGGAAGCAGGGTCTCCCAGTGGCTGCACATTTTAATTCCACGTCCCATTCCCATTCTGATATGTCTATCCACAGCCTTCTCTACTGTCAAGATGAAGCCACACTCAGGTTGGAGGAACAGCACCTTATATTCTGTCTGGGTAGCCTCCAACCTGATGGCATGAACATTGACTTCTCTAACTTCTGTTAATGCCCCACCTCCCCTTCATACCCCATCCCTTATTTATTTATCTTTTTTTTCTCTCTTTTTTCTCCCTCTGTCCCTCTCACTATAACTCCTTGCCCATCCTCTGGGCTCTCCTCCCTCTTTCTTTCTCCCTAGGCCTTCTGCCCCATGATTCTCTCCCTTCTCCAGCCTTGTATCCCTTTTGCCAATCAACTTTCCAGCTCTTAGCTCCATCCCTCCCCATCTGTCTTCTCCTATCATTTTGGATCTCCCCTCCCCCTCCCACTTTCAAATCTCTAACTATCTCTTCTTTCAGTTAGTCCTGACGAAGGGTCTTGGCCCGAAACATTGACTGTACCTCTTCCTATAGATGCTGTCTGGCCTGCTGCATTCCACCAGCATTTTTTATGTGTTGCTTGAATTTCCAGCATCTGCAGATTTCCTCATGTTTGCGATAGAAAAGTGTATGGTCATGCACTTTGGTGTAAGAAATAAACAGACAGACTATTATTTAGATGGGGAGAGGACTCAAAAGGCAGAGATACAAAGGGACTTGGGAGTCCTTGTGCAGGATACCCTAAAGGTTAACCTCCAGGTTGAGTCAGTGGTGAAGAAGGCAAATGCAAAGTTGGCATTCATTTCTAACGGTATAGAATATAAGAGCAGGGATGTGATGTTGAGACTCTATAAGGCACTCATGAGACCACACTTGGAGTATTGTGTGCAGTTTTGGGCTGCTTATTTTAGAAAAGATATACTGACATTGGAGAGGGTTCAGAGTAGATTCACGAGAATGATTCCAGGAATGAAAGGGTTACCATATGAGGAACGTTTGGCTGCTCTTGGGCTGTATTCCCTGGAGTTCAGGAGAATGAGGGGGGTCTCATAGAAACATTCCGAAATGCTTAAAGACCTGAACAGATTAGATATGGCAAAGTTATTTCCCATGGTAGGGGAGTCTAGGACAAGAGAGCACAACTTCAGGATTGAAGGACGTCCATTTATAACAGAGATACGGAGAAATTACTTTAGTCAGAGGGTGGTTAATCTGTGGAATTTGTTGCCACGAGCTTTTGTGGAGGCCAAGTCATTGATTAGCCAGGGCATCAAAGGTATGGGAAGAAGGCAGGGGAGTGGGGATGACTGGAAGAATTGGATCAGCCCATGGTTGAATGGCGGAGCAGACTCGATACTCCTGCTCATATGTCTTATGGTCTTATATATGGGCCAGAGGTTTATCCTTAAGTTTCTACTTTGGATGCTGCTAAGGAGTCTGAAGCATTTTTATGTTTACATCCTTGTAAATTCCCCTTCCTCCCCTAACTCAGGTTGGTTTCCACTTTCTGCCGAGATTCAATGGCCCATTGAGTCTCTCCACAACCATTTTGTCCCTGGCATGCCAGGTGTTCTTTTTGACTCCTGATCTTTCTGATGGCCTCCCTGAACTTCTCCCTGATCACCATCACAATCCTCTGTGTTCTTCTGCCTATCTTCTTCCTCCCAACACCTCTGCAATTGCTTCCCCCTCCTCCCTCCCAACCCAAGTCTGCATTCCCACAATCTTTCTCTGATCTGTGAGCTCCTCTATGTTGATAGCAGAAGAATTGACTGTGTGAGGCTATACTGGCATTGTTGTGGGCTTTGAAATATCTGAGCCTTGGGCTATAATACTAAGCTCAAAGAATTTCTCGCCTTGTATCTATCCCTCTGCCAGCTATTGAAAACCACAAATGGTTACTGGACAGTTAAATATTGAACCTTCTGATTGTTTTTTTGTAGTAGATACCCTTCCAACTAAATTAATGTCTGTTTTCTTATCTGGAAGCAACTTAATACTTTTAGTGCATGTACTTTTTTGGATGGTTTGTGACATGCTTCTGCTAAACTTTCTAGTACTGCATTTTCCTGCAGTAGATAGAATTGATCGCAGAAGCAGGTAATCATCACTCTATTCTATATTTAGTTCTGTGTTGGCATTGAAATATCAAAATAATACAACTAAGCATTTTGTGACCTAATTGTAATTTTTCAAGGGCACAATTTATTCATGTAGAACTAATACAAATGAGAAAAGGAGTACTATTTTCAAAAATGCTAAACAAATTTTCAAATTTTTTTTGTGTCTCTGAGAATGCAACACAAAGCCACGTGCTTCTGTATTTTTAAGTCTGAGTGCTTGCATTGTGTTACACTTTTTTTTAAAACAAAGCAAGGTATAATGCTTGAACTGCTCACACCACAGATCGTGGAATCATTCCTGCTGCCTAGGAAATATCTCCAATGTATTTGTGGCCTTTGCAAAAATGATAAGTTCTAAATCTTGTGTTGCTAACAACCTGCACAGGCTCAGATCTTTGATATGCTCAGTTTCTGTTATGAAACCTATTGTTTTACCTATTTTATGTTAATGATTGTCAGGAAACCTTAAGCAAGTAATCAGATGTCGCATCAAGCTGTTCATTTTCCAGTGAATATTTGTTAGTCATACACAAGTGTTTGACTTTTATTGTTTTAATTTGCATCTATTTGATGCATAATAGTCTGCTTGGGATTCTTCTCATTGTCCTACCAGACTCATAAACTGTCTTTGGCAGTGGAAATTGTGCATTGGGCTTGTGCTCAATACTCATTAAACTTTAGATGTCTTTGGTCCTTCGGTAACTTAATGGAGACATTGAGGAAGAACTGAACATACTATTGTGCATGAAAAACTTCATTCTTGTCCCTGGCCGTTTAATTATCCAGCTCATGCACAATATTCATTTTTCTTACACAAAATGCTGGAGGAAGACAGCAGGCCAGGCAGCATCTATAGAAAAGAGTGCAGTTGACATTTCGGATTGAGACCCTTCAGAAGAGTCCTGGTGAAGGATGTCGGCCCGAAATATCAACTGTAGTCTTTTCCATAGATGCTCTGGCCAGCTGAGTTCCTCCAAAATTTTGTGTGTGTTGCTCGGATTTCCAGCATCTGCAGGTTTTCTCTTGTTTGTGATTCTTCTTTCTTATATCTTGAAGCAAACCCTCTGCTATTTTTGCATCCGTTATCGACGTCAAAACAATTTGTTATTTTTAATCGCTTTTCTATTATATGCCACATTGAATGATGGTTTTCTAAAATTCATTTATCGCACTTGGATCTTGCTGGCAAGATCAGCTTTTATTTACCCATTGCAAGGCCAGTATTTCTTTACCCATTCCTTATTACTTTTGACAGGGTGGAGGTGAGCTATCTGTTTCAATCATTGCATTTAGTACGTTTGTATAATAATAATGCATCAAGAATGGTATTGAGTAGTATTTTGATCCAAAATAGAACACTGCAGTGCAGGATCAGACCGTTCAGTCCATCATACTGTGCTGAACTAATTAAACTTCACAAGGTCCATACCTCTCCAATCTTTGCATATTCGTGTGCCTATGAAGAGCCTTTAAAATGCATGTATCATATTTGTCTCCAATACCACTTCTGGTAATGCATTCCAGGCATCCACTGGTCTCCGTTTAAAAATAACCTACATCTCCTTTGTAATTCTCCCTCCCAGATTCAAAGCATGCCTTCTGGTATTCAACATCTAGGCTCTTGGGGAAAAAGATAGAGTATATCTACTATCTCTACGCTTCTCTAGATTTTATAATCAGGTCTCCTCTCAGGTCTATTTATTTATCAGGTCTCCTCTCAGCGTCCATTACTCTGGAGATAACAGTCCAAGTTTGTTCGACTTCTCCTTCTAGCACCTGCTTTCCAATCCAGCCAGCATTCTTGTAGATCTCTTCTGCACCATCTTCTATAATAGGGTGACCAGAATTGAAAGGAATGCTCCAGATGTGGCCTAACAGGAGTTCAATAAATCTGCAACATAACTTCCTGACTCTTGAACAGTACCTCGACTAATAAAGGTAATCATTGTATGCCTTCTTTACCATCCTATCAACTTCGTCAAGCTCTGGATTTGGATGCCAAGGTCATTCTGCACATAAATATCATTAAGAGTCGTGCCATTAACTGTGTACCGCACCATCACCGACTTTATCCGCTCAGGGGATCTCCCATCCACTGCTACCAACCTTATAGTTCACACACCTCGCACTTCCCGTTTCTACCTCCTACCCAAGATCCACAAACCTGCCTGTCCTGCCCGACCTATTGTCTCAGCTTGCCCCTGCTCCACCGAACTCGTTTCTGCATAACTCGACACGGTTTTATCCCCCCTTGTTCAATCCCTTCCTACCTATGTTCGTGACACTTCTCACGCTCTTAAACTTTTCGATGATTTTAAGTTCCCTGGCCCCCACCGCTTTATTTTCACCATGGATGTCCAGTCCCTGTATACTTCCATCCCCCATCAGGAAGGTCTCAAAGCTCTACGCTTCTTTTTGGATTCCAGACCTAATCAGTTCCCCTCTACCACCACTCTGCTCCGTCTAGTGGAATTAGTCCTTACTCTTAATAATTTCTCCTTTGGCTTCTCCCACTTCCTCCAAACTAAAGGTGTAGCTATGGGCACCCGTATGGGTCCTAGCTATGCCTGCCTTTTTGTGGGCTTTGTGGAACAATCCATGTTCCAAGCCTATACTGGTATCTGTCCCCCACTTTTCCTTCGCTACATCGACAACTGCATTGACGCTGCTTCCTGCATGCATGCTGAGCTCGTTGACTTCATTAACTTTGCCTCCAACTTTCACCCTGCCCTCAAGTTTACCTGGTCCATTTCCGACACCTCCCTCCCCTTTCTAGATCTTTTTGTCTCTATCTCTGGAGACAGCTTATCCACTGATGTCTACTATAAGCCTACTGACTCTCATAGCTATCTGGACTATTCCTCTTCTCACCCTGTCTCTTGCAAAAACACCATCCCCTTCTTGCAATTCCTCCGTCTCCACCGCATCTGCTCTCAGGATGAGGCTTTTCATTCTAGGATGAGGGAGATGTCTTCCTTTTTTAAAGAAAGGGACTTCCCTTCCTCCACTATCAACTCTGCTCTTAAACGCATCTCCCCCATTACACGTACATCTGCTCTCACTCCATCCTCCCGCCACCCCACTAGGAATAGGGTTCCCCTGGTCCTCACCTACCACCCCACCAGCCTCCGGGTCTAACATATTATTCTCCGTAACTTCCGCCACCTCCAATGGGATCCCACCACTAAGCACATCTTTCCCTCCCCCCCCCCCCGCATTCCGCAGGGATCGCTCCCTACGCGACTCCCTTGTCCATTCGTCCCCCCCATCCCTCCCCACTGATCTCCCTCCTGGCACTTTTCTGTGTAAGCGGAACAAGTGCTACACATGCCCTTACACTTCCTCCCTTACCACCATTCAGGGCCCCAAACAGTCCTTCCAGGTGAGGCAACACTTCACCTGTGAGTCGGCTGGGGTGATATACTGCGTCCGGTGCTCCCGATGTGGCCTTTTATATATTTGCGAGACCCGACGCAGACTGGGAGACCGCTTTGCTGAACACCTACGCTCTGTCCGCCAGAGAAAGCAGGATCTCCCAGTGGCCACACATTTTAATTCCACATCCCATTCCCATTCTGACATGTCTATCTACGGCCTCCTCTACTGTAAAGATGAAGCCACACTCAGGTTGGAGGAACGACACCTTATATTCTGTCTGGGTAGCCTCCAACCTGATGGCATGAACATCGACTTCTCTAACTTCCGCTAATGCCCCACCTCCCCCTCGTACCCCATCTGTTACTTATTTTTATACACACATTCTTTCTCTCACTCTCCTTTTTCTCCCTCTGTCCCTCTGAATATACCCCTTGCCCATCCTCTGGGTCCCCCCCCCCCCCACCTTGTCTTTCTTCCCGGACCTCCTGTCCCATGATCCTCTCGTATCCCTTTTGCCTATCACCTGTCCAGCTCTTGGCTCCATCCCTCCCCTTCCTGTCTTCTTCTATCATTTTGGATCTCCCCCTCCCTCTCCAACTTTCAAATCCCTTACTCACTCTTCCTTCAGTTAGTCCTGACGAAGGGTCTCAGCCTGAAACGTCGACTGCTCCTCTTCCTAGAGATGCTGCCTGGCCTGCTGCGTTCACCAGCAACTTTTATGTGTGATTTCCAGCATCTGCAGAATTCCTGTTGTACTGCCTATTTACAGTTGGTCTCCTGAAGTACAACACCTCACATCTGTTGAGATTAAACTCCATCTGCCATTTCTCTGCCCATTTCTGCAACTGATTATATAACCCAGCTGTGTATTTTGGCAATCTTCTGCACTATCCACAAAACAACAAATATATGTGTTCACTGCAAATTTACAAACCCACACACCTACATTTTTAGTCACGTCATTTATATGTGTCATAAATGACATCCCATTACAATTCTTTTTGGAAAATCTGTAGTCCTCCAACCAGAGTAAGACCCATGGACTACTATTCTCTGCCTTCTTTAGAGAATCCAGTTCTGGATGCAAATGGCCCAGTCATCTTGGATTCCATGGATCTTATTCTTCTAGATAAGCCTACCATGAGGGGCCTTACCAAATACCTTATAACATCCACTGCTCTACCTTCAATAATGATACCAATTACAAATTAAGGATATTCTTTCTGTTTGAGGGGAACTTGAAGTTGGTGACATTTTCATGTACCAACTATCCTTGTCCTATAAGGTGAGGGAGGAGCTATTGAAGAAATGGGAAATATTTAAAACAAGCAAGCATATATGATTTCATTAATACCAATCATCTTGCAGTATTTTATTCAAAATCAAAAGAGCTCCTCATCCCTAAAATTGTCAGTAATGTTAACCAAGTTGTTTGATGATTTGCATAGTCTGACAACTTGGTTCATTCTTCTCTTGAGTTATTGTACACTGAGGCTTTTCAGAAAAGGTACTGGGGATCATATGGGAACTGAAGCTATGCCTGGGATTTTCAATTTTTAATGTTGTGAGGTAAGGTTTTGTTGCACTTTTGATAGACATTGGAACATAGTAATGTATTTCATTTAGTTGAATTTATTCCATATGTGATCTTAAGATATAGTCAATCATATATTGGACTGTGATGGGCTTCAGCTAAGTGATTAATTATTTGACAGCCCTAATGTGATTGTCACATGTGTGTACTGATGGAGTCAAATGGAACCTCACAATAAAGAGTGCATTTGGGGCTTGCCAGCCAAAAGTGTGCACCATATTGTTTATTGTTTTTTAATCTCTTTGGGATGATCGGAAATGACTGTGCTTTGTACCTTCTGCAGGATCAAGCCTCACTATCTCACAATGTTATGCAAGTGTAATATCTCACATATGAGATTGCTGGCTGGTCCATATAGAAGGTACTTCTGTAGTACCTTTAGCATTGGCAGATATTTGTTTTGGGATGAGAGAGGTATGGGGGGTGGTGGTAACTGGATTGCAACTCTGCCTGCTGAATCAAAGCAACTGGTGCTTTAGCTATTGCAATAGAAGCTTTCAACTGCTGCACCAAGACTGAGATAAACAACTGTTAACTCTGTTAACTCTGGAAAGTGCACAAGTATAGTAGGATTATTTTATGAAGTTTGAAACTCTGTTAAGATTCCACAGGCCCAAAATAAATCGCTTCTGCAATAGTGTCCCCAGAATTCAGTATCCTGTTGAGTAGTAGCATTTTGTTCCTGATATTTTGTCATCAGTGCTGAAATTGTCTTGTGAAATATTCTTAATGAAATATTCTTGGCATTTTGAGTCAAATATTGAAAAGGATTCTAAGATGCTAAAAGTTCAGAATATAATTATGCAGTTCACTTAAAAAGGATTCTAACATGAACACTGTCTTCTCCATACTGTAAATATTGCAGATTTAATATTTAAAAGATTTTTTTTCCAAAACAAATATTAAGGGCCAAATTTTCTGGGTTGGACCAAAAAGGAAACAATGCAAAATGTGCATGAAGTTGAACTGTCTTCTGAAAAGAAGTTATTGTTTACATTTCCAACTGAACTTATTTGCATAAACACAAACTTAAAATCTTCCATTAACCGCCGCATGGATATACTTTCTACCTTTTTTGTTCACACTTGCAAGTTGTTGTGTACATGATGTTAGCTAATTTGATATTCATTAAGGATAAGACAGCCAGATTTGAATTTGAACATTGTCCATGTCTTAAAAATGTAAAGCATTTGGTTCTCAAATAACTTTCTATTCATACTTTTTAAAATTGGAATACATCTTCAAGACTGTCCGTTGCTACATGTCAACAGAGTGAGGTTTTTTAAAAATATATCTAAACTTTTCTCAATGACAATTACATATTTGTACATGCATCAGGTTTATTTGATTGACTTCTACTTTTTTTTCTCAGACTATCAATATCATTTTTGTATATTAAAACTTTATTGGCAATGTACGTACAAGCTGATGGTTACTGTCTAAAGCTTTATGCACACCATTCTAGGCAAAATGCTGGAGCAGCGAAAGGCTGCAAAATGGAAGGCAACCAGGGATGAAGCGATGCTGTAAGGGAAACCAGGGAACTTAAGGGTTGCTAAACGTGATGGGTTGAAAAGTGATTCAGAAAGGAAATTAAGAGGACGAAGGGTTAGTATTTGATGAAAAGTGATTGTTTTGTTGGCAAAAGCATTTGTACACCATGTTTAACACTGCTGTAAACTAAGGATAGCATGTAAATTGTACCAGTGTTATGTTGAAGTTCAAAGCCCTAGAATCTGATGATTTGAGACTAAGTGAGGTTCTTATCTCTATTTTGGTCTTGTGTTCCTTTAATCCCATGGCATTCATCTACACTCATTTCTCATTCGTAAATGTTCACACCTCTGATAATTCTGGAAATAAAATTCAGAGTCTTATAATTTATTGACTATAGAAAGTTAGCTTTCCATTCTGAACTGTGACTTTATTCATAACCTAGATCTACCAATCACTATAAACTGGACAGGAATAATCAGAGATGCACCACTGACAACTGTTCGGAAAACCAAAGATTACCACAATTCTCAAACACTCCAGTACCAGCATTTTCCTTGTGCCATTTCTGTGTCCATTGTGAACCAACTAATCAAGTTCATAATAGACTGCAATAACTGTTAAATGCATTTAAGATGAGCCTTTATTTTGTTTCTTATCTAGCAATTTCTATGTTTCAAAATCTGCCTTATCTAAGAAGGGATTTACTGGCATTGGAGAGTGTCCAGAGGAGGTTCATGAGAATGATCCCAGGAATGAAAAGGTTAACACATAAGGAGTGTTTCATGGCTTTGAATCTGTATTTGCTGGAATTTAGAACACTTGGGTGGGGGCGGTGGGGGGGAGTCTCATCTGTTGAATATTAAAAGTCCTAGATCGAGTGGACTTGGAGAAGATGTTTCCAACAGTGGGGGAGTTGTGGACCAGAGGGCACAGCCTCAGAATATAAGGACACTTAGACATCACTTTAGGCTGTCCAGTTACAAAAGATAAACGAAGTACATGGAAACTAAATCTGTTGGAATTCTTTGAGGAAATAACTGGCAGGGCAGACAAAAGAGAGTCAGTCGATGTTTACTTGGATTTTCAGAAGGGCTTTTGACAAGGCGCCACAAACCAGGCTGCTAAATGAGAGAAGAACCCATGGCATTACAGAAAAGATATTAGCATGGATAGGAGATTGGTTGATTGCTGGGAGGCAAAGAATTGGAATAAATGGGGCCTTCTCTAGTTGGCTGCCGGTGACTCGTGGTGTTTTGCAGGGGTTGATGTTGGGACCTCTTCTTTTTGCGTTATATGGCAATGACCTCAATGATGAAATTGATGGCTTTGTGGCCAGGTTTTTGGATGATACCAAGATAGCTGGAGGGGCAGATAGTGCTGAGGAAGCACAGATTCTGGAGAAGGACTAAAACAGATTTGGAAAATAGACAGAGAAGTGGCAGATGGAATAAATTGTTGGGAGGTGTATGGTCATGCACTTTGGTAGAAGGAATAAAAGTGTAGCCTGTCTTCTAAACAGGGAGCAAATTCAGAAATCAGAGCTGCAAAAGGACTTGAGAGTCCTTGTGCAGAATTCCCTAAAGGTTAATTTGCAGGTTGAGTTGGTAGTAAGGCAATTACAATATTAGCATTCATTTTGAGAAGGCTATAATATAGAAGCAAGGATGTAATTTAAAGGGTTTGTAAGGCATAGGTTAGACTGCATTTGGAATATGGCAAGCAGTTTTGGGCCTCTTATCTAAGAAAGGATGTGCTGGCATTGGCGAGAGTTCAGAGGAGTTTCATGAAAGTGATCTCAGGAATGAAAAGGTTAACGTATAAGGAGTATAAGGCTGTGGAACTGTACTTGCTGGATATCTCATTGAAACCAATTGTATATTGAAAGGCCTAGATAGAGTGATGTGGAGAGGATGTTCCTTATAGCAGGGGAGTCTTAAGACCAGAGGACGCAGCCTCGGAATAGAAAGACATCCCCTTAGGTGGTGAATCTGTGGAATTCTTTATGGATGGCTGTGGAGGTCAAGTCATTAGGAATATTTAAAGCAGAGATTGACAGGTTTGTTAGTAACGGTGTCAAGGTTTCAGGTGGAAGGCAAGAGAATATGGTAGGGATAATAAATCAGCCATGATGGATTAGTGGAGTAGACTTGATGGGCCCAATGGCCTAATTCTGCTTCGATGACTTATAGTGTTACGTATTGTAAGAACTTGTTAATCTATTTGTCTCTTATTTCTACTTCTGAGAGGCATGGAAAGTTCAGCATTTAAGCACTAGAAGAGTGATTTAGAATGCTGACCTTTGGATGGAGAAAAATCAATAGGTGAAATAAATGAGTGCAAATGAAACAAGGAAGGTAATGCTAAAAATTTATAAGTCACTTGCTGGTCCTGAGCCGGAGCATTTTGGCTAGTTCTGAGCAGTACACTTAAAAGCTATTGCAGAAGCTTCAGAGAAGAATGATGGCAATTATTAGTGATTTTAGTTATGCAGAGATACTCGCTAACTGGGGTAAGAATAGAAATGTTGTAAACACTAGAGTTTCTGCAACAGAATGCAGAAAAAACTTTGGATCAATAATTTTTCATTTTTAAAGATGTCGACTATGTAGAGGAGATTTTTTACAAATTTTTAAAGGTAATTAGAAGAAATTATAGTATAATGTGAGTTGCTCACTGCAGGAAGAGATTGAAGGAAATTGGTAAAAGAATTTAAGTGGTAGAGGGACAGATTTGCTTAGTGAGATGAATAATGAGATAAATTTACTGCCTGAAGGGAGTCAACAGATTCTGCAATTAATGTCAATGGGAAATTGAATGCATATGTGTAAAGGAAAAGGAGGGGGAAAACAAATTAGAAACAGAGGGAAATTAGGATTATGCTGCACTTACAACACTGAGTAGTAAAAAGGAAAACAGAATGCAGAATATAGCATTACAGTTACAAAGATAGGCAAATAAAATGAAAAGGAAATGGTGTAAACACTCTTCACTTTGGATCAGCAATTTATAATTTTTCATTGTGGACACAGCGCTTAAGAGATCAAGTGT
Organism: Mobula birostris; assembly: GCF_030028105.1. Lineage (NCBI taxonomy): Eukaryota > Metazoa > Chordata > Chondrichthyes > Myliobatiformes > Myliobatidae > Mobula > Mobula birostris. Next base: position 43,000,932 of record NC_092378.1, on the reverse strand, counting down.
TCAAAGTTTGGAGATCCTTTCAAAAGAATGATAACAGTGGTATAGAAGCTGTACTTGAGCTTCATAGTATGTGCTCTTGAGCTTTTATATCTCCTGCCTGTGACGGGAGAGGGTAGAAAAGAGAATGGTCAGGATGGGAGGGCTGTTAGTGCAATGCTTTACAGCATGCCAACGGTAAGACCAAAGTTCAATTCCTGCCACTGTCTATAAGGACTCTGTTCCTTCTTCCTTGACTATGTGGGTTTCAGCTGGATGCACTGGTTTCCTCCTATATTCCTTAAGATGCTTGGGTTAGTGTTAGTAAGTTGTGGGCATGCCATCTTGGTGCTGGAAGTGTGGCGACACTTGTGGTTTGCTCCCGAGCTCTCCTCAACCCAAATGACACATTTCACTGTATGTTGCGATATGCATGCGACAAATAAAGCAAACCTTTATCCTTAATCTTTTATGTTGGCTGCTTTAATGATGAGGTTGTACATATAATATTGTATGCACTTTTGGTTGCTACACCATAGGAAGGATTTGATTATTAGTACTCTGCTTGTTCTTTAATTGGGATTTATCTTGTTCAGTCTTGCTACTTGCTAGCCTGTTGCCATATAGGTGCCTGGGGTCTGTAAAGCAAATTACGGAGCGCATTAGTCATAACATTAAAAGTGAAAACTGATATAAAGATAGAACTGATACGAAGGAAGAAAAATGTTGTATTTATCTTGTGACAGTGAACTTGATGGTGTTTATTTATCATGAATATTTAACAATGAAGAACATTTTTTGATTAAATACCATAAAAATGTACCTCCCAGTTGCTTAATTTACTATAAATTGTCTGTATATCACAGATTACTCTTTCTCCTCAGGTATTGTCAAAAGTGGTGCATATGATGTGCAGGCAATGAAAATGACTGGAGAGTAATTTCCAGGAGCTGTAACAAGCCCTTAATAAACTGTTTGAAATGTAAAATATGAATTTAACTAATAAAAAAGTGAGATGTGCCCATAATGGTAATACTAAAGTAAATATTCTACCAAAACTCTTAAATTAAAAAAACCCTTCAGCTTATTCATCAAGTTGCACTGAAAAACTCCAATTCACTGTTCAGAGTGTAATTCTTTAGTGAGGCCTAGATCACGCAACCAATTAATAATGTAGTTGAGGGATCCATCTCAACAGTGGTTTCAAACATTTCAAGAAGTGCTTAACTTAAAAAGGTAAGCAAAATATAACCAACATTTAAAGACACAAGAGACTGCAGATTTTGGAATCTGGAGCAACAAGTGAAACAGAAATTGTGTAGGCTGGTTGGGGGGGGGCGGTGTTGTGAAGAAAGAATTTTTGACATTTTGGGTTGAAATCCTGCATCAGGACCAGTATTTATATATGAAAGGAAGAGGATTGGTCATAGCGCACTACAGCACAGAAACAGGCCGAAATATTATTCTGCCTGGTCCCATCAACCTGGACCTGGGACCACAGCCCTCCATACCCCTTCCCATCCATGTATTCATCAAATTTCTCCTGGATGTTGAAATCGAACCCCTATTCACCACTTCTACTGGCAGTTCATTCAACACCCTCACCTCCCTCTGAGGGATGACGTTTGCTCCAGCCTCATGTTCCCCTTAAACATTTCACCTTTCACCATTAAGTCATGACCTTTAGTTCTAGTCTTGCCTGGCCTCAATGGAAAAAGCCTGCTTGCTTTTACTGTATCTATATCCCTCATAATTTTGTATACTTCTATCAAATATCCCCTCATTCTCCTGTGCTCCAGGAAATGAAGTCCTGACTATTTATCCTTTCCCTATAACTCAAGTGCTCAAGTCCCAGCAACCTTCTTGTAAGTTTTCTCTGCACTCTTCCAATCTTAATGACATCTTTCCTGTAGGTAGGTGACCGGAACTGCACACGGTACTCCAAATTAGGCCTCACCAGTGTCTTATACAACTTCAACATGACATTCCAACGCGACCTCAGTACTTTGATTTATGAATGCCAATGTGACGAAAGCTCTCTTTACGACCCTATCTACCTGTGATGCCACTTTTTCACTGTGTAAGTGCTACCCTGGTTTGTCCTTTCAAAATGTACCATCTCACACTTGTCATCATTAAATTCAATCTGCCATTTTTTCAGCTCAATTTTTTTCCAGCTGGTCCAGATCCCACTGCAAGCTTTGAGAGCTTTCCTCACTATCCTCTATGCCTCCAATCTTAGAGTCATCCACAAGTTTGATTGGCTATTAATTCACATGGGCTCATAAAGTAATAAAGCATGGAAACGGGCCCTTCAGCCGAAACTGTCCATGCCAACCACAACATACTCCCTGCTAGTCCCTGTTATCTGCGTATGGCCCTTAATCCTCCAGGTGCTTCCCCTCCATGTACCTATCCAAATACATCTTAATTGTTGCGATTATAATAACCTCGATCACTTCCTCTAGCAACTCATTCCATAAGTATACAAGACATATGAGAAGAATTAGGCCATTTGGTCCACCAAGTTTGCTCCATCATTCTAGCATGTCTGATTATCATCCTCTCACCCTCATTTTCATGCCTTCTCCTGTAACTTCTGATACCCTTGCTAATCAAGAACTTATCAACCTCCACTGACTTGGTTTCTACAGCTATCCATGGCAATGAATTCTATAGACTCACCACCCTCTGGCTAAAGACATGCAAGCACATCTCTGTTCTAAAGGGAAGTCCTTGTATTTTAAGGCCATCTTGTCTGGTCCTAGACCTACCCACTATAGGAAACGTAAATGTTCGGTAAGTTTCAATGAACAAAGCAGGTACTCTATACCCTCTTTCAGTCTATTTGAACCATTTCCATTAGTGGAGGAATCTGAAATGAAGGGACATGGGTTAAAACATGATCATTTAAAAACAAGAAGTGTTGAAACTACTTCTCTCAGAGGCCGGAGAATCTCTGGAATTCTTAACTCCAGAAGGTTATGAAGGCTAGGTAATTAGGAGCATTTAAAGAAGAAGTAGATAATTTTTTCAAAGATCGGGGATTGAGGGCTGTGGGGAACTGGTGCAGAAGAAGGGATGAGGCCTACAGCAGAGTGCTGTCATCATTTTGAAGAGGAGGGCAGAATTTCAAGATTAGGGTTGAGTAACCTGCTTCTGCTCCTATTTACACCTGTACTGACGAACCAATGTACAAATATGTAGCTATGCAAATTGGTGCCCATGATTTTTCACTTAACAGAGAAGAAATAGCGCCCTGCAATGACCAAGATAAAAATTGCCTGCAAAGATTTTTCATGGCCTCATATGGGTTTCCCCTTTTGTTGCTGGTTGTTAGTAGAAGGTTACATGGAATTCATACCATTCTTCTCGCTGCTGCCATCAGCAAGAGGTACAAGAGCCTCAGCAACATCAGGTTCAGGAGCAGTTATTATCCTCAGCCATCAGGCTCTTTGTGTGGTGCGTGGCCAAGTGATCTGAAGGTCGTGGGTTTGAGTCTCGGTCAAGGCAGCATGTTGTGTCTGAGCAAAGCACTTAACCACTGCAAAATGCTGGGGGTTAACCTCGCGATAGACTGGCGTCCTATCCGGGGGGGGGGGGGGGAGGTGGGAGTCTCGTACTCTCAGTTGCTTCACACCACAGAAACCGGCATAAGCACCGGCCTGATGGGCCACAAAGGCTCGGGACAGACTTTAACTAAAAAATTAGGCTCTTGACCAGAGTGAATAACTTCATTTGTCCCGTTACTGAACTGTTCCCACAATCTATGGACTTACCTTCATGTTTTCTGTTTATTGCTTATTTATTTATTATTATTTCTTTTTCTTATTTTTCTTTTTGTATTTGCAGTTTGTTGTTTTTTTTTTGCACATTGGTTGTCCTTCCTATTAAGTGTGGTCTTTTATTGATTCTATAGTGTCTCTTGTATTTACTGTGATTGCCTCAAAGAAAATGAATCTCGAGGTTGTATATCTACTTTGATAATAAATTTATTTTAAATTTTTGTACTTTGACTCCCAGGGTCTAACAACATCAATGTCATCTACTGGGGGGAACCAATCCCATTGAAGAATTATTGTAGTCCTCAATGACTGGGGTCTATAAAGCTCATCTTTTAACTGTACAGAGTATGAAAAAAAGATTGGAACGAGCAAGAGTTAAGGTAGCAGTATAATATCAAAAACCTGGAAGAAAAATAAAAATTAAGTTTTCAAATAATCACTTGAGAGAATAACGCTACACAATCACTTCATAGTTTTTCTTGGGGCAATAGAAGCTGTTGAGCAGTAATTATTTATTGATTTGCCGTTTAAAAACTTAGTTCTTTAAGAAGGCACAACATTTTAGAGATTTGAAATGGAGAACAGTTGGCAAATTCTTGTCAATTACTAAGTGCTACAGATTATATTGAACAAACTATCTAAACAATGCCAGTAACATAATGAGCAACTATCATTTACGTTACAAAATCTGGGATTTACTGTACTGCCTCTGATAATATGTTATTCAGTAAAGAATATTCAGATTGTACATTGCTAGTACTCTGAGTTAAAATAAATGATTCTTGTTTAATGTTTATCTTAAGACAATACCGGTACAGGAACAGTTCCTAAGTTACAACAGGGTTCCATTCCTAAGAACAGTTCGTAACCTGAACTGTTCTTATGTTAGAAATGAACAGAAACAATGTGTTGGAGAAGATCACAGAAACTGCTGTGACAGGAGAGCAAGCGGGCGTGAGAACAGCGTTTGCCAGTTGGCCTCAGACTCATGAGTGAGTGAGTCTGCTCAGTGCTCCTAGCTCTGCTTGGCCTTTTACATCTTGACGGTGGACAGTGAAGGGTGATGGAATCTGCTCCTACCTGACAGAAGGCGCCTGCATCCCTGCAGCAGCCAGCAAGTTTATCCCAACAGTCTTGAAAATGTTCACTTGCATGTATGGAGTGCCCATAAGGTGGGTGTTCACAACCCGAGGAGGACCTATACTTCTATTTTAAGGTATAGGAGTAGAATAGCACAGTAAACTCTAAATATTGCCATACCAAAACCCTGTACAATCTCAGCAAGACTTCACCTCTAACCCCTTTGTAAAGAAGACCAAATTGCTTTCTATATGTGCTTGTTAAGCTCATGTAGGTATCTCTAGTTTCTCACACAAAATATTGGAAGAACTCAGCAGGCCAGGCAGCATCTATGGAAAAGAGTAAACAGTCAATGTTTTATTGAGTCCTGATGAAGGGTCTCTGCCCAGAACATTGACTGTTTAACTGTTTTCCATAGATGCTGCCTGGCCTGCTGTGTTCCTCCAATATTTTGTGTATGTTGCTTGGATTTCCGGCATCTGCAGATTTCCTCTTGTTTGTGATCTCACTGTTTATGTTATTTTTCCAGATCTTTGTGCCAAAGTGAGTTATCTCATGTTTTTCCACACTGTGCTCCATTTCTCACCTTTTGACTATTTGCTTAATCTATCTAGCTCTTTCCAGACTCTTTGTATCATCCTCTGTATAGTTCATGTTTGCACCCAATATTTCAGGTCACCTACAGACATGGATATGTTCCAGTATCTTTATTCAAAATAATTAATATAAATTGCAAGTTACTGTGCATCCTTTGCTAATCCTGATGGCATATGCCAACCTAAAAATGAATGATTTACTCCTACCTTTGCTTTATATCCTTTGATCAGTCTGTCCATACTATTAACTTTATGTAGTAATGTTATGTGTGGTTACTTAACAAGTTTCTTTTGAAAATCATGATGTACTGTATCCATTAGTTCTCCCAGTTCTTCGTTGCTAGATACATTCCAAAATATCTTTGTCAAAAACCACTTTACTTTATTTCTCCCATCTTAATGACATATTAAGCCTTTTGAGGTCCAGTCCAGACTTTTTTGTGTTCTAGTTGTATGATTAGTATAAAAGTATACTTGCTGTGATCAATTGTATACCCTTGGCTAATACTGTATAATATAAAGAATGTGGACCATAAATTGCCAAGGTTTTCCATACATTGCAGAAATATTTCTTTTCACACTTCCACACAGATACTTCCTGGAAATCTCTGAAGAATCTATCTAACTTTGGACTCTTCCCACATGCTACCTCTTGACGACATCATTTGGATACACAACATCAGGATATGTATGTATGCCGATGATACTGCACTATCTGACTCATGTGTGAGGAGCAAAAATTGCCTGCAAGTAACTGTGGTGAAGATTGAAGCCACTGTCTTTCTCCCTGAAAAACTCCTTTCTCTGGCCACTAGTCTCATCGCAGGATGTTTCATGAAGTTAAGACAGACAGTTGTTAACCTTGCTGGTGGAGTTTATATGCACACTCCATTACTAAAGCAAGATATTTGCACCTCCTTAATATTATTGAACCCTGGCCATCCATCAGCTTTTTTGCTACTGAAGCTACTATTTATACCTTTTGTTAATTTCCTGTGAAGACAGATGGCACAGCTAGTATAGTTGCTCTATATAGCTCTAATTCTGACCTCTAGTGATGCCTGTGTATAGTTTGCAGATTTCCTCTGTGACCATGGGTTTCATCTGGGTGCTCCGTTTTCCTTCCAAATCCCAAAAAGTGCAATGGGTGATTGTTTAATTGGCCTCTGTAAATTTGGTAAATTAGTTTATTATTGTCACGTACTGAGTACAATGAAAAACTTGTTTTTCATACAGTTCATACAATTGATTCCGTATAACAGTGCATTGAGGTAGTACAAGGTGAAATAATAACAGATTGCAGAATAAAGTGTTGCAGTTACAGAAAAAGTGCAGTGCAGGCAGACAATAAGGTGCATGATCATAATGAAGTAGATGTGAGGTTGAGTCTATATGATACAAGTGGTCCGTTCAATAGACTCATAACATCAGGTTAGAAGCTGTCCTTGAGCTTGGTGGTATGTGCTTTCAAGCTTTTGTATCTTCTGCCCAAATGGGGTGGGGGGGGCGCGGGGGAGAGCAGAAGAGAGAATATCCAGCGTGGGAGGTGTCTGCTACTACTCTGAGGCAAAGAGAAGTGTATACAGAGTTGATGGTGAGGAGGCTGATTTCCGTAATGTGCGGAGCTGTGTTCATAACGATAGTTTCTTGTGGATACGAGCAGAGCAGTTAGCATAGCAAGCCGTGATGCATCCGGATAAGATGATTTCTGTGGTGCATCAATAACATATGGTGAAGGTGAAAGGGGACATGCCAAATTCCTTTAGCCTCCTGAGGAGATAGATGCAATGGTGTGCTTGTTTGACCGTGGGATACAGATGACAGTATCATCTGCAAATTTCTTGATGGGAGTTAGAGCAAATTTCCCCTTGTAGGTAGATAAGTGGTAAAATCTGCGGGGGGGGCGGAATAAGATGGGTTTAAGGTAGGGTTAATGATAAAATGGGTAATTGATGATTGGTGTGGATTTGATGGGTTCAAGGCCTTGTTTCCATGCTGTAACACTCCAGCATTCTCTGAGTCTGACTGTTAAAGTGGTCTCCAGGCTACCTGCCGACTTCCACCCAGCAAAAAGTTGAGTTCATCCAAAACTTCACTGCCTGTATCTTACTGCTTGCCTTGGTTGTTGATCCATACTTGTTTCTGTTCTGACAAAGCCTGAATTGTAAAAGCCTTGTTCTTGTTCTCATGACTATGGCCTCATCCTCTCTCTGATTCCTGCGATATTTGGTTTGCTAGTACAGTGGATTCCGGTTAATTGGGGCACATCAGGATCACATTTTGGCCCAATTAACTGGCTGCACCAATAAGCAGAAGTTTCGTAGAAGTAACTAAAAAGGGATAAAAAAGACAAACTGCCTTATGACTGAGTAACTAATTATGTATTGAAATGAAATAAAAACGAATTAGAATGCCGTACTACGGAACTATAAAAATATCTGTGCTGCTGTATTCTTCTGATTGACTGTAAATGAGCAAAATCAGCGTAGACATCTAGAGCAGACAATGGATTGTCTTCATTGCCTTCCTGCACGAAGTAGGATAACATAACACAAGTACACAGAACTGACGCTGCTTAAAAACTGTTTGGCATAAGCACGGTGTATGCCTAAAGGCCACACAAGTGCACATGACTGACGCTAGTTTAGAAACTGTTTGACAACAGTCTCCTGTCCTAATTAAGTGGCATACTGTCTAAATAAATGAAGGGAATCATGGCTATTTTTTCGTTCTGTAAAATTTGTCCCAAATAAGCAGCTGCCACGATTAACTGATGGCCCAATTAATTTGATACCCTAGAGGTTAAGTCGGTGGTGAAGATGGCAAATGCAATGTTAGCATTCATTTCTGGAGGTATAGAATATAAGAATGTAAGAGCAGGGATGTGATGTTGAGGCTCTATAAGGCACTCGCAAGACCACACTTGGGAGTATTGTCTGCAGTTTTGGGCTTATTATTTTAGAAAGGATATACTGACATTGGAGAGGGTTCAGAGAAGATTCACGAGAATAATTCTAGAAATGAAAGGGTTACTGTATGAGGAACGTCTGGCAGCTCTTGGGCTGTATTCCCTGGAATTCAGGAGAATGGGAGGCGGATCTCATAGAAATATTCCGAATATTAAAAGGCCTGAACAGATTAGATATGGCAATGTTATTTCCCATGGTGGGGGAGTCTAGGAAAAGAGGGCACGACTTCAGGATTGAAGGACATCCATTTAGAACAGAGATGCGGAGAAATTACTTTAGTCAGAGGGTGGTAAATGTGTGGAATTTGTTGCCATGAGCGGCTGTGAAGGGCAAGTCATTTAGTGCATTTAAGGCAGAGGTAGGTTTTTGATTAGCCAGGGCATCAAAGGGTATGGGGAGAAGGCAGGGAAGTGGGGTTGATGGAAGAATTGAATCAGCCCATGATTGAATGGCAGAGCAGACTTGAGGGGCCGAATGGCCTACTTCTGCTCCTATATCTTAAGTGGTCTTAAGTGCAATCCACTATATCTCTGAAATGCTTTCCTAAAGTTTTTTTTAACTCCCAACAGCTTTTAGCTCTTTGTGGTACTTTCTTTTCATATCCCACTACTAATTGTTTCACTATTACCTGTCTTGTTCCAAAGGCCTGGAGTGATTTCTATAAAAGTACCTTGCCCTCCATATTTTTCTCTTCTTCCTAAGATGTTCCTTACTTTCTACTTCCAAGTATTTTGTCATATACGCAGAATTTCTTCGTCAGCTTCAGTAAAATGTAGTTACACTGCTGCAGTTTGTTAACTTTGGAGGTGTTTCATTATGTTAGAGACACAAATCGTTATTGTAAATTATCTGACAATATGTTCAAGGTCTTTTTAGTGTCAATATTTCAGAGATCAGATTTGTTTTTCTTGAGAAAATATCCTTTGAGCAGTTAAGTACGTTTAGGTGAATCAGGTTTACTATCACTGACATGTGAATTTTTTTGTTTTTCAGCAGCAGTACATGGCAATATATAAAATACTATAAATTGCAATATTATAGATAAGTAGTGCAAAAAAGAGCAAAAATAATGTGGTGTTCACGGGTTGGTTCAATGGACGTTCAGATATGTGAAGGCGAAGGGGAAGAAACTGTAAAATGTTGAGCGTGTCTCTTCGGGCTCCACTGCCTCCTCTCTGATGGCAGTAGCAAGAAGAGAGCATGTGGGGGGGGGGGGAGCACAATTTCTCATATGGAGCCTCCACAGTAGAAATTGCGATCATAGTGTGACACATCTCTGCTGGTCATGTAATTTTTCTGACATTTTCAACGCTGTTCTCCCTCTTTTGATTCATTTGAACTTTGTTATTGGAAAATTATGCAGAAATGTTAGTGATAAATTCTGGGGTAGAAACATTGAGTTGATTTTTTTTATTGTGGGAACAGTTACAAGTTTGACATTCAAGAATCAAAAATTGTAGGCTTTTAATGGTTGAATGGATAAATGACACAAGCCAAGTGCATTAAATTTAGCATCAGCGTTTACTATATAACATGTATCACGAATGGTTATCAGAAAAGAGTGTACTGAAAAATAATTATAGCTGCTATCGGCCTTAGCACAGTGTCAGTTACATTAACAAGGATTGTATGCAAACTACTTTAGTTAGTTTTTTGCACCCCTCTGATAACAGCAACACCTTCTTTATTATGGAAAGACAAAATAACCATTGATTATGGAAAGATGTCATAGAAAGCACCTTTGGAATCAGAATAAGATTTATTGTAATCAACAACATATGACGCGAAGTTTGTTGTTTTGTGGCAGCAGTACAGTACAAAAATCTATAAATTACAAAGATAAATAGTATAAAAAATTGATTAAAGAGATAGTGTGCATCAACTGTTCAGAAATCTGATGGCAGAGGGGAGGAAGTTGTTCATAAGACATTGAGTATGGATCTTCAGGCACTTGATTCTTGATGATAGTAACAAGAAAGAGTCATGCCCTGGATGGCATCTTCTCAAGGCATTGCCTCTTGAAGATGGCCTTGATGCTGTGGAAGGTTTTGCCCGTGATGGCTGAATCTATAACCCTCTGTAGCCTCTTATGATCTTATGCGTTGGAGGCTTCATACCAGGCTGTGGTGCAGCCAGTCGGAATGCTTTCTGCTATACATATATAGAAATTTGCAAGAATCTTTGGTGACGTACCAATTCTCCTCAAATTCCTAATGAAGTAGAGTCACTGACATATCTTCTTCATGATTGTATCGATGTGTTAGATCCAGGATAGATCCTCTGAGATGTTGCTGCAAAGAACATGAAGCATCTTACCCTTTCCACCGCTGATCCATCAATAAGGATTGGTGTATGCTCTTCCGACTTTCTCTTGCTGAAGTCCACAATCAATTCCCTGGTCTTACTGATGTTGAGTGTGAGGTTGTTGTGACAGCACTCAACTAGTTGATGCCTCCTCATCGCCATTTGATATTCTGTCATTGGCGAATAAATGATGGTGTTTGAGCTATGCTTAGCCACACAGTCAAGGGTGTAGAGAGAGTAAGCAGTGGGCTAAGCACGCATCCTTGAGAGGCGCTTGTATTGCTGGCAAGGAGGAGATATTATTACTGATTCACACTGACTGTGGTCTCCTGGTGAGGAAGTGGAGGATCTGGTTGCAGAGGGAGATCCAGATGCCCAGGTTTTGAAACTTGGTTATTCGTACTGAGGGAGTGGTAGTGTTGAATGCTGAGCTGTAAAAGACGGTTTCCAAACCACACACCATCCTGATTTGGAAATATGTTTATTGTCCCTTAACCATCACTAAGTCAAAAGCCTGGAAATCTCTACCTAACAGCAATGTGTATATACCCATACTAGTAGTTATAACTAGTACTTGTATTAATACTTCCACTACTATTTCTGCTATTCTAACTTGCTTTACTATTTACTTTTATTTAGAGATACAGAATGGTAACAGGCCCTTCCGGCCAACAAGCCTATGCCACCCAGTTACACCCATTTGACCAATTAATCTACACCTGCACTTCTTTGGCATGTGAGGGGAAACTGGAGCACCCAGAGGAAAGCCAGATGGCCACAGGGAGTATGTACAGACTCCTTACAGACAGTGGCAGGCACTGAATCCAGATCACTGCTGCTGTAAAGCATTATACTAACCGATACGCTACCATGCTACCCTATTCTTCTACTGCTACCTTGGAGGTCCCCAGCGATTGAGGATGACTTGTTTTTACTTCAGTTCTGAGGTGGCGGAAGAACCCGTTATGGGATTCACAGAACTTGTCACAGGTTGCTTGGGGGTTGGAGAGAGGGCAAGTGGAAAGTTGAGTGGTCCTTGCTGGAGTTTTCCATGCCACCCCGAAAACTCTCCATTTTGGATGATGATGAGCCTTGGATTCTCATGATTTGGTGAGAGTGTTGCACTTTTTCAGAGAGGATTTGGGCATGTTCTTGAATCTTTTCACCAGTTTATCTGTTAATTTCATGTTAGGACAGAGTTTGGAATAGTGTGTCTGTTTCTGGTGGGCACAGGAAATTACTGAACTAAACACTGACAAGGTTAAGTCCTCTATCAACTGTAATTCAGGGTATTAGCCTTAGAGGTAGCACTGACATTGCTAGTGAATTTGGAGGAGTTTGCAGAGGAAGCATCGCTGGTACTTCTATTGTTTTGAGGTGGCTGCTGTAGGTAGCCCATTTCTCAGGGATCACGGTGCTTGTTAGATCACGAGCATTATGCCCATTTTGTAGTTTTGATATTCTTCATCATTCTTCTTCAGTTTGCCAAAGGCTGTGTTGACGACACAGTGAAGGCAATCGTGAATGTCATGATTCAAGTCTATCTTAAATTGACTGGTGGTTGACAAAATATGGAAAGTGGTCCATAGGTTTTAGAGTCTCATGTTGGACTGCTATCTCATTGTCAGTGAGAGGTGCAGTTCAGAAGGGATGGGTTGGCAGAGGACTTAAACTATAGATATTCAGTGCAAGCCCCACTCTGTCAGATGCTTCAGTGGATGAATTGACTGTGAATTAGGCATAGCCATATCCGAATGTGTGTATATTTGTACTTCAGCCTCACGACTAAAGCTGAGTACCTTTGCATCTGCATGGGTTGACCAGCTGTCCATTTGGACTGTGAAGAGATTAATTGCAACAGGAAGCCTGCTGGAAGTGTAGCTCCACAATTTTATTCTACATTTCATTCCCTGGAATATCACAAGTTGATGTAAGCCAAAGCAAAAAATTGATAAAAAAAATTAGGGCCTTATTATTTTTTAAAAATAACCATTCCACTTTCTTGTCTGTATGATCCTTCTAAATATGAATTGTTATTTTCCTCTATTCTGCAATCCCACCTCCCAGCTTCCCCCACCAAACCTACACTCCTAAAATCTGTTCTGATGTTAGCTTCTTTTAGATCCTGTTTCTTCTAGGTCTCAAGATCTGGAATTCCCTGCACTAAACTGATTTAACTAGTCATTTCCCTTATCTTCTCTGACCCTTCTTTAAATCTTTTGTTTTAATTTAGCCTTTGTCTTATTTCCTGTAGTCCTATTTCCATCTCTGATTTACCATGCAATTTATTGATTATGCCTTCTGCTTAGCATTTTCTACATCATAATTGTGAACGTTTGCACGAGGGGTTTAAATCAAAGGTATCCAAAGCATAACTCCAAGGAACTGTGGCACTAGTTGTGACTAAGAGAGAGAGAGTGAGGGGGGGCATGAATATTAGACAGGTTTGAGAAAAGGACTTGTAAGTGATTGTATGGAGAAGACTGGATTGAAGAGTTGACAATACAGTGGAAGAGTTTAATAATGACAGCAGTGCTAATGTAGTAGAGGAAAAAAACCCACAAGTTAACTGAGGGTTGAGTGGACCCAATGTAGGACAGGATTTTTTGTGGCAGTACTTAGAACATATTTTGGAACTTTTATGATTTCCGACCAGCAGGGAGAGGACTTGAAAACCTCGTAACAGAGATGGAAATCGTGGCAAGAATAGAAAGGATGTTTAGTGTCAAACGCAGCTTAAGATGAAACTAGTTTTGATGTAGTTTTTTGTTAATTTGACGTTTCTGAACGCCAGAAGCTTAAATATTTAGATTTGTCTTCTTTGTGGATGTAGTGTTGGCAGGGAAAAATTAGGAACATCTTCTTAGTTGAAGGTAGTTTTATGCTTCAGGCTGTACATGAAGAGCCAAATTTAGATTGCTTGAATTAATTCAGTTTTAATTGTCCTTTACATCTCAGTGTCAGCTGGTAGGATATTGTGCCAACCTAAAGTGGCATCCCATCCACTATTTGTAAATCAAAAAACATTTACAATGTGTATTTACACAGAAGTTCCACCATTTTGTGCGTGTTGCTAGGATTTCCAGCATATGCAGATTTTTTCTTGTTTTCAATCGTTACAAGTCTTTTCAAGGTACCTCAAATTTTCAAGTAACCTGTCTTCTGTGGGAAGAAACAAATTACAATGCACAAAATAACTGCTGATAAAAATACAAGTAAAAATTTATTTCCTTGTTATAATAAAACCTTTTCTTTTTACATGAAAGTTGCGATCATACTTGCTATCATATCAGAAACAAAGATATATTGTTCTAGAAAAAATGATTCTAAGGATATCAGTAAAATTGAAAGGGTGCAGAGAAATTTTATAAGGATGCTGTTGGGACTTGAGAACCTGAGTTATAAAGGAAGAATGAATAGGCTAGGACTTGATTCCCTGGAGTGTAGGAGAATGAGTGGAGATTCGATAGAGGTATACAAAATTATGAGGGGTATAGATAGGGTTAATGCAAGCAAACATTTTCCACTGAGGTTGGGTAAGATTTGAACATAGCTTAAGGGTGAAATTGAAATATTTAAGGGAAGCTTGAAGGTGAAATTCTCCACTCAGAGGAGAGTGAGAGTGTGGAATGAGTTGCCAAGTAGAGAAGCGGTGGATGCAATTTCAACTCCAATATTTAAGAGAAGTTTGGATGGGAGAGGTATGGAAGGCTGTGGTCTAGGTATAGGTCCATGGGACTAGGCAGAATAATAGTTCAGCACAGAATAGATAAGCTGAAGGGCTTGTTTCTGTGCTATAGTGTTCTATGACTCACTGGCTGTGACAATAGGAATGAAGAAAAAGTTATTTGGAATTATAGAAAGAAATATAGATATGAAGATAGCATGTTATGGATGTCTACACCAACAAATACTTCTGCTCCCTGTGGGAATATCTGTATTTCAGCTCTGGTAATTGCAAGGTCATTACTTATTCTATGTTTGTGCTTCTTCCTCTCTGACCATTCACTGTTACCTTTTAATCTGTCAGACATGGTTCCACAGTAACTTTGCTTACTGTTGTACATATTAGACACTGAGAGTTCCACAAAAGCTTTTGGATCAGAGCTTCATTTGAATGTGTCTTCCACTGTGCATGCTCAGTATTTTTGGAATGTACAACTCTGCAGCACAATGACACAGATTCTTTCTGTTACAGATATGCACTTGTTTGGCCACTGTCCAGCTCATGATGAATTTTACCTAGTTGTGTGCAGTCACTGCAACCAGGTAGTCAAGCCACAAGCTTTCAATGGGCACTGCGGTAAGCTACAGAATAGTTCTATGCAAATAATACTTTGCAGAGGTACATCATGCTGGAAGTTCACAGCCTAATCAAGACATCACATGTATGATGAGCTTAGATGAGTCTTCTTGAATTAGTATATTTCCTCACCTTCTTGCTTGTGAAGAGGAGGAAAGAAATAAAAGCCTCTGATCTTTGACCCAGTTAGACCGAATTATTGAAGCTTTGTAACAAAGGTGATTGAATGGTATAACATTTTATCCAAAAAGAGTGTAATTAGTCATTTTCATATATTTTTATTTGCGTTAATGTAAATGACAAAATGTGAAAGAAAACTCTACCTATTGATAGGTGTAGTAGATATAAACCATGGACAATGTTTACCTGATTGGAATTGTTCATCAAACTATATTTTCCACATGTTTTTACTGGAAGCTTAATCTGTTGGCAGTGTCTTCATGTATAGCCAGTGCTTTGAATAAATCAATGCAATTAGCCTATTGTTTAAAATAAGGCGAGTAGATAGCCATTTTGAAAATTGCAACATGTTTTCATTGCAGTTCATTCCTTTTTGATGTTATCAAGTCCTTGCTCTGGTGTTTTTTTTTGGTGCACTTGAATGTTTGTCACTGAACAATTAAACTGATCCAATGTTTGATTTTGGCACTAACTGTTTTCTGAGTTAATTATAGTGGCCACAAGAGATCTCACTTCTCAACTAGACAATTGTGGCTATGAGCTCTAAGAAGAAAATTGAGATCACTAACTACCAGTTAGTTTCTTGGTATAATACATCAGATGGAAAGTTGTTGAGGTTATGGAGCAAACAAAATTAACTTTTTTTGTGTACTGGAGAATGCTAAAGCACAACTCTTCAAAGATCAATCCCAAAATTTCTCCAACTGAAATTTTATTAGGTGCTTTCTCAAAGTTGTGTTAAAATATCCAAGGTTAAACAAGGTTAATTTGTTTTCATTAGAAACTTATATGTGTATGGATCTTGTATGTGGGGGGAAAAGTTAACTGGCTGAAATAAATTCAGGCCCTTGCAGAGCACAAATATGTTTCTCATCCGATAAATGTCTTATAACCAGTTGGAAAATATTTGGGTTATTTGTGCACTTTATTTTGTTATGGATTACATCAGTTAGTCTTCACTTCGTAGTTAATTTGATGCTCATTCAAAAGAATGCAACTTTAGACTGATGTTTGCATAACCCAGATGTAACATTTAGTTGGGAATATACATGTTCTGATATGCTGAGATGCACTGGGTTTAGAGTATAGAATTGTGCATGCATAGTAAGAAGTTTTTCA
Organism: Mobula birostris; assembly: GCF_030028105.1. Taxonomy (NCBI): domain Eukaryota; kingdom Metazoa; phylum Chordata; class Chondrichthyes; order Myliobatiformes; family Myliobatidae; genus Mobula; species Mobula birostris. Next base: position 42,984,620 of record NC_092378.1, on the reverse strand, counting down.
ATCCAGGGATTCTGCATTTGCTCGATGTAGCACAGTCAGTAAGTGTAATTCTTCACTGGAAATTTATATAGTATGATGTTGAGAAAGACTTACTTTAACCGTACAAGGCTATTGTGGACTACTGTGGGTAGTTCTGGTCTCTATGGCAGTAGTTTAGCATAGATTTACTAGATTAATTCTTGGATAGAGCTTGAAACACAGTAACTGGTCCTTTATCCTACCATGCCCATCCTGACCACTTTGCCCATCCAAACAAAGGCATTGTCTTGCCAGTGCAGTGAGTAAGATTCGCCTATATTCTGTAGGAACTCAGCAGGCCCAGCAGCATCTATGGAAAAGAGTCAGCAGTCGACATTTAGGGCCAAGACCCTTCATTAGAAAAGATAAGTCAGAGTAAGAAGGTGAGGAAGAAGTACAGGGTGGTGAGTGATAGGTGAAACCAGGAGAGGGTGAGGGGATGAAGTAAAGAGTTGGGAGTTGATTGGTGAAAGAGATAAAGTGCTGGAGAAGGGTTTATTTGACAGGAGAGGATAGAAGACCACAGAAGAAAGGGAAGGAGGGCGAACACCAGAGGGAGGTGATGGGCAGGTAAGGAGATAAGGTGTGACAGGGAAACGGGAATGGGAAATGGTGAAGGTGAAGGGGTCTGCTAATTACCAGAAATTCGAGAAATCGATGATTATGCAATCAGGTTGGAGGCTACCCGGACAGAATATAAGGTGTTGCTCCTACAACCTGAGTGTGGCCTTATCGCAGCAGTAGAGGAGGCTGTGAACTGACATGTTGGAATAGTCCAGGTTAGGGTTTAGGTACAGGAATGCGGGGAGTTAGAGGTCAGGGACAGTAAAAGAAGAGTCTGAGGAGGAGTTTGATTCTAGGTGGAAGCACTCCATGGTTGAACATCAGCAATCCTGGAAGTCATTTTGCAGGCACTGAGGAGATTAGTGATTCCCAAGTCAGAAACCAGGACTGGGTTGGAGGCCAAGGTGGGTATAAAAGCCTGGGCATGAGTGGGAATTGTGAGGCTGGTGGATCATCAAGTCATTGGCATCACAAGTTTGTGTGAGTCTGGAAGTAGAGGCTTGAAGTTAGAACCCAGTGGTCCAGAGGGCAAAGGTGAAGGACCAAGTCCAGAGTACAATGGAGGTAAAAACCTGAAGGTTGAAAACCGAAGTTCGAGGCCCAAAGAAGTCACAAGGGTCTGGGTCATCAGGTGGAAGTTGAGGCCCAAAGGTCAAATCTGTTATTGCCATTGTGGGATACAGTCTGAAGTTGGAGGCCTGATGTTTGAGAATCCAGGACAAGTACTGGAGGCCTGAAAGTGCCTTCCTGGGGTTAGAGGCCTGTCTGGGCATGGGAGTGATGGGACAGGGGCTTGTTTTGCTGTTGTTGTCTTTTTGTTGTTGTTGCTACTTGTGTTGTTGTTGTATTGAACATAGTGGGCATGCTATGTTGATGCAGGAATGTGTGGCGACATTTGGAGGTTGTTCCCAGCACATCCTTGGGTGTGCTGGTTGTAAATGCAAACTAGCCATTTCATTGTATGTTTGGATGTAAATGTGATAAATAAATAAGTCTGAATCTGTATAGAAGTGTGGCCTTTTTGAATGGAAAGGACTCTGAATTGCATGGACGACTCCTCTGTCTGAATTTATTATCTCATACCATATGTTTGACGTTGGATAATAAGAGCCTACTTGAGCTCTTTTGGCTAAACCGAGTTCCATTTGCACACAAATTCTCCTTGTAATGTGGACTTCCCCTTTAGTGTTGCTATTGGGAATCAGCACAAAGTAGGAACTCTGTTTCTGCAGCTGGATTATCGTCACACAGGAAACCTGAAAGTGTATGGAGTAAAACTCCTCAATTGTCCAGAAACCTGGGTGATGTTTTTGGTGCTCCCTTTAAGCTCATAAGAAGAAATACATTTACAGCACTCCCTTTAAACTCAGATTGTCATCTATGGTCCCTTTAAATTCACCAGACCCCATTTCTTGCCTCCTTTAAACTGCTGTTTCCTTTGCTTCCTTTAAATTCACCAGGAATGTCCATTTCTTGCAAGTCCTTGAAACTTGCTGGGTTCAGCAGCAGACTTCTTGCATTACTCTACTGTGTAACATCTAAACAGAAAGTGAATTAAAAGTGCAATGGGGTATTAATAAGATCCTATGGTCTGGTAGTTTTTCGGTTACCACCATGTTGGTTCCAAGACCACATTCCCAATGCTTCCCTCTCCGTATCTGGCCATTACATAAAAGCTATAAAGAATTTTATTTATGATGCACAATGAACTAAAATAGGAACTACAAATTCAAAGCATAACAAATAATTGCAAAAAAATTCAAATCTATATAAAGCTACAAATAAAATTAATTATAGTAGAAATAATTTTCATCAACAATTTTAGAGCATACATTAGTAGTCTTAACTATTCGCTTCTTCACTGCTTTTTCACTTTCAATGAGATGGATGGGCTTGGTGCAGTGATATTGGCTTCTCAACATTAGGCTGAATGTCACTCAGGGGTCTCAGATCCCCACATACAGTAATTTGCAATCTGTGTCATTGCTGTGAATGAAGCTGGGTGACTACACTGAAATTGTACTCCACTAAATCCTAAATACGATGTTAGTAAGGCAATAAAGAACACCTTGGCATTTTTCCACAGTGCAGAATAGCATTCAGAGAGTTCTTCCTGCAGCCAAATGTCTTGATATGTTTTTTCTGAAACTCAGCTTCAGATCAAAGTCATCTCATAGCAAGATTAGTTCTCCCTCTATTCTTCCTGCTAATTCCTCTTTACAAGTGGTCAAGAATGGATTTATTACCCAGTCTGGAATTTGGATTGAGGGAAGATTCTGAAATCGCTCTGACATGTCTTGGAAAATGCATGGTCATGCACATTGGTAGTAGAAATAAACATGCGGACTATTTTCTAAACAGGGAGAAAATCCAGGAATCTGAAATTCAGAGAGACTTGGCAGTCCTTGTGCAGAACACCATGAAGGTTAACTTGCAGGTTGAGTTGGTGGTGAGGAAGGCAAATACCATGTTAGCATTCATTTCAAGAGATCTAGAATACAAAAACAAGGATGTGATGCTGAAGCTTTATAAGGAACTGGTGAGGCTTCACCTTGAGTATTGTGAACAGTTTTGAGCCCCTCATCTTAGAAAAGATGTGCTGGCATTGGAGAGGGTCCAGAGGAGGTTCACAAGGATGATTCCAGGAATGAAAGGGTTATTATACGAGGAATATTTGATGGCTCTGGGTCTGTACTTGCTGGAATTCAGAAGGATGAGGGGGGAGCTTATTGAAACCTTTCGAATGTTGAAAGACCTAGACAGAATAGATGTGGTAAAGATATTTCCCATGGTGGGAGAGTCTAGGATAAGAGAGCTCAGCCTCAGGATAGAGGGGCACCCTTTCAAAACAGAGATGCGGAGCAATTTCTTTAGCCAAAGGGTGGTGAATTTGTGGAATTTGTTGCCACATGCAGCAGTGGAGGCCAGGTCGTTAGGCAGAGATCGATAGGTTCTTGATTGGACATGGCATCAAAGGTCACGGGGAGAAGGCCGGGAACTGGGGTTGAGGAGGAGATAGAAAAAAGGTTCAGCCATGATTGAATGGTGGAGCAGACTCAATGGGCCAGATAGCCTACTTCTGCTCCTATGTCTTATGATCTTATGGTCTTTATGCAGCTCACCTAGGTGGGCACAGTATACTTGAAGTTCATCAACTGCTTTTCTTTCTTTCTCTTCGAACTCAGAGAGGCTCCGAAATTGGAAAAGATTGCAATGGCCATTGATGCACTTAAATAGGGTTAACTTGGACAGAAATATGGAGACGACTGATTTGACTTTGATAAGATTCACATCATTTCCTTGCAATTAAAAATAGATTTCATTGAACTTTGCAAATAATTCTGACAAATAAGCAATACAATGTCTAATATTCTTGAGTTGCTTACTGAATGAAGCATTCAAGGATTTAATGAATTTTATGACAACTTCAAAAAGTGCGTAAAAGTGTCTCGGGCAGTTTCCATCTGAGAGCCATCTGACTTCTGTGTACAACAGCAAGCATTCAAATTGTTCATCATTCTCAATACAAAGCTCTTAAAATAGCTGAGAGTTGAGGACATTAGATTTGATTTTACTTACCTCACTATGACAGCATTTAACCATTTGTGTAGCTGATCTCTTAGGTTTTTTTTGCAACTAGATGTTGTTTGTGAATTACATAATGAATGATAAATATGTTTGAAAGAATTTTTTGCAAGAAAGTAATAATTCCACAGTGGAGTTCTGTCATTATGGTGCCCCATCTGTTGCACAAGCAAGAATGTTGATGAGCGGAATGGCCTTTTCATTGAAAAGTTCTGCAACAACCCGAAATACTGACATCCCCTTCATATCTGTTTCTAGTCCCTTTGCAAATAATAACTTTTCAACTATGTTTTCATCTTTTATGAAGCAAACATAACCAACAAGTAAGGATTTGTTGCCTGAGAAAGTTGACACATCCAACTGCAGAGTGAATTCTGTTGTCCTAAGTATGTTGCACAGTATGTCTTCCATAGTCTCAGACATTTTGTCCATTTGTGTTTGAGCAGAGTTGCCACTGAGTGGAATCACTTTAATTATTTGGTCTGGTGATTTATGCAAACTTGTACTCAGAACCTCCCTTACTTGTATGGGTCTTTCCAGATTTAGCAATGAGCAATGAAATGTATGAAGCACGCAGACTATTTTTTTGGTGAAGTATTGGCAAATATGTTTTGAAGTGTTTTCTGTTTCTGAGAGTTTTCATGGAAAATAAGCCAAGTTCTTGTTTGCCTTATCAGGGTGTATTCTCTGGATGATTTCATTGCCTCATTTGGAAAAAAAACTTTTATTCACACAATAGACACATTGGCTGCTTTTGATTGCTTGGTGCTGGTATAATCCATATTTCAGATTCTTAACATTATACTGTCTGCACTTTTTTATTTAGTCTGCTTCTGCCAGTTTCCTTATGGATTATTGAGTATGGTCAATCGATTATTGCTTAGCTCCAACCTTAAGCGCTGCTGTTAATAAAGGGGAAAGTTATGATGTCATCATAGCTCAGGCAAAACCTCACTCTCTGCTTGAAATTTCATAAAGTGGAGCACAATATCTCAGTTGGGCCATGGATTAAAGAAATAGAGTCAAGACCATTCAGAAGGGCAGATTCTGACTTTACCCCTATTGACCACCATACCCTAATTCACAGGAATTGTTTTATACCATGATTAGAATATGGGAATCATACTAGCTAACATGTGTACTACAGTAGTGTTGGGCCTGGAAATAACACGATTTCTTCAGTCCAGGTTTCTCATGATATGCCAAATGCAGAAGTGTTATGTTCCTTCTCAACAACTATAATGCGCTTTGAGCAAAGTCTAAGGGAACAGTAGGCTAACATGTGGTGAGGTGATTACATGATCATTATAATCAATTATGAGGCATTGAGGATCAACTGCTTATAAGTAATTCATTTCTTAAATTAAGCCTGTAATCCCTCAACTGACCCCCTTGCTACTGAGCGGCTCCCCCCCCCCCCTTTATCTTTATTGCTCCTTTAGAAACTCCCACTGCTCCCGGGGGAGTGAGGTGATATCGCCCACTTTGGGTATGACTGGTCTAGACCAAAGTCCTGAATTTTACGGTAATAGCTTTTTTGGTACTATTTTAAATATTTTATAGAGAACAAATTTAAGATTAGAATGTCTATATGACTAAAGTAGAGGCTGAAATATTATGAAAGTGAAACTTCAAAGTCCATTATGATTTTGCATTTTGTTTAAGGAAATTGCAGTCCACGTTTTTCATGTTGGTGAAGCTTATGGAGTAGACCTGAAACACTGACAGTAACTTAAGGATGTTGAACTGCCCATTCACAGAAATTCCAAATTGCTGTCAATTTCACAGTGCAATGGCATGTATAATAATAAATCCATCATCTATACAGCTTGAAAATATCGCGTATTATTTCTCTTGCTACTTTCTGTATTCTTGGGTCTCTTCTTTTGCCCCTTTTGAATCATAGAACCTCTGAAATTTTTACAACATTGGAGGATGCCTAAACCATTTGAGGAATTATATCCAACCGAATTTCACCTTACATTATTAGGTCCACAAACTTGCAGGTCAGGACAGCTCTTTGCTTTGGGATTTCAAACTTTGCAGTGAATGCCAAACCCCCACAATTTTGTAGATGAAAAACTCTTTCTCTATCTTCTCGTTAATTGCTTGTTCTATTAGTTGACATCCATGCTCCAGTAGTGTGTGAGAGAGAAATATTTCCTATTTACTCTACCTAGACCACTCAGTTAAGTCACTCCTCACTGTCAGTGTCCTCTGTTCTAAAGGAAACAACTCTGGCTTATCCATTCTTTCCTTGGTTATAATTTTATGGTCATGTTAACATTGTGTAAATATTCTCTAAATTCTTTTCTGTAATATAGTGACCACAACTGTAAGCTGCAGTCACGTTGTGGCTTAATTAATCTTGTATACAGTTTCAGCATTACCTCTCTGTTTTTGTATTCTTTGCTAAAAGTTACAAAGGAATGTATCCCCAATGTCAAATCAAATTAGCTGTGGTAGAGTGGAAGATACTTAAGAGATATATTTCTGTATCAATAAAGAAGCAGGCTCCTTTTGATCTACAGTTGTGTTTTGGGAAAGAGATAATTATTAATTGGTTGTTATGGGGTCTTTTAAGGAAGAGTGGTCATAATATAGAAAGTTTTATAAATATTGCAAGTGATGTAATTTAGTCTGAAACAAGGATCTAAAATTTAAAGCTACAAAGGTAAGAGGTATGAGTGGCTTTGGTGTACATACTGGAAAGCTGTAATCATGGGTATGAAGGTAAATGACCATTGGCTGCCATTTACCGTATTAATATATGGTTTACAGCAAATATATAATCCTAAAGGCACAATAATGTAATAATGTTACCCAGCCACTGCTAACAAGAGAAGAGTAGTATTGGATTAAAGCAATTGATTTATCATGATGGCAAAACAAATAGTAAGATTGGATTGGAAAGGTTCAGATTCTAACAAAGGGAGGAATAAGCAGTTGGTAAGAAGAATAAAAGAGTAATTCAACAGGAACAAAAAACAGATTTAGAAATTCTCAAGGTAAATAGAAAGGAGAAGTATGCCCAAAAGTTAATGCAGTCCCTTATTGGAAAAATTATGTTAGGGAATAAGGATATGGCAGAGAAGTTAAATGTATATGCAATGCCTGTCTACATGAAAGATGTAGAAAACTGTCTGGTGATTGCAAAATACCAGATCAATGAGGACATAAAAGAAATTAGCAACAGAAAAAAAATGGTGAAATAGATAGGACAGAATGCTCTCAAATTCCCTGGATTTGATGAACTCTATCCCAAACTTTTAAAGGAGCTGGGTGTGAAGAAAGTGTTCTCAGTATCACTTTCCAAAATTCCATAGACTTTGGAACATCTTCCTTAGATTGAAAGGTAACAAATATACTATTTTACAGAAAGAGGGAGAGTGAAAATCAAGTTCAAGTTTAATTGCCATTCAACCATGCACATGAATAGAGGCAAACAAAACTGTGTTCCTCTGGGGCTAAGGTGCAAAACACAGAACCACAGTCACACACAGCACATATAGCATGTACGATTATAATAGCAAGAAAAACATAGTTACCTAAAATAGTATTAAAAAAAAACATAGCCCAAATCCTTGAGTGTCATGGTGCGGATTGATGGTGCATGGATTTGACCCAGAGCCACATTTCTGCAAGAACAGCTTGGAGCAGTTCCTCATATCACACAGTACAGCTGCAGTCAAATGCAATCCAGCTTGTCTCCCATCGAGCGTACACTGGAGGGCAGCATTGACAAGAGGGACCAGCCTCCAACCCAGTGCGTCCAACAGCCAGCTCCGGCGCTTCCTTCCCTAGTAGCCACAACAGGCCACCCTGAGGCATGAATGAGACCTGGTTCATGCCATAACCAAGGCCACGCAGCCTTCCCCTCCCCCCCATCGGTCTCACTAATGAACCAGTGAATTGTATTCTACAGTACCATGTTCAACAGGGTCTTGCCATCACAACAAAAACACCCAAGACAATCAACCCCGTCTGTTGGATCGCGCAGTGTGTGCTACCTTCGATTCCCTCTTCCCTTGTTGGCTGATGCAGGCTGCAATATGGTGTGCGCCAAGTCCAGCTCCATCTCTATCCAGCAACTCACTGCACAACCTGATATTCTTGATAAACAGCAGTGTCTTGTGATCATGAAAAAGGCATAAAGGACAAACAATCACATCTTGGGTTGAATCCTGAGAAGCTGTTGCGTCTGAGCGCACCATCATCTTAACGGAAGAAGAGAACCTTGACCAGTTGGTAGTTTGGAGGAGAATACTAGAATCTGTTATTAGCCTGTGATAGCAGGGCATGTTAAAAAATAAGATTGGATAGGATCAATGTGGATTTCTGCAAGGGAAGTAGTTTTTAAAAATCTATTAGATTTTTCAGACTGTGACTAGCAGAGGATAGGGGGAGCCAGTGGATGTGGTATAGTTGGATTTTCAGAAGATTTTTTTCAACATACCATACAAGAGGAAACAAATGATTGCACTGGTAATAATTTACTGGCTCAGATTGAAGCCTAATATTGGAGAAAAAACAAAGAGTTGGTTCATTTTCAGGTTACAATTATGGCCTGTGAGGTGCAAAAGGAATTTTTTCCAGGGCCTTAGTTATTGTACTTCTAGACAATTTGACTGAGCAATCCAGTGTAATATATATGTTTGCTGACAATATAGAGCTAGATGGCAATGTGGTTTTTGAGGAGGATGGAGAGAGGCTTCAAATAGTTGCACACTGGCAGCTGGAATGCAGTGTGGAAAACCTGAGCTTATCTACTTGGGTATATATAACAGAAAGGCAGAAGAATTGAGTATTTCTGTACACAAATCACTGAAAGTTAATGAGAAGGTACAACAAGCAGTTAAGAAGAAAAATGGCTTTTGTTACTTCCAGAAGATGGAGAGCAAGAAGAAAGATATTTTACATCATTTATATAGGAACTGTCAGATGGTGTGGAGAATTTTATGTACTAGTTTGGCCTCCCTACCAAAGGAAAGAAAAGCTTGGCATAAGACTGCAATATGGGTTCACTAGATTAATTCATAGGGGGTTATGAAAAATACGTTTTGTGAGAGGAAATTAATCAGGTTGGGTTGAAACAGGCAGAGAAGATTTTCTATTTGCCAGGTGGGAAAGTGGTGCATGATCTTACTGAAAGATAGAGTAGCTACAAGGGATGAATGCCCAGCTCTTGCTTCTTGTTATGTTCTCAAATGTAATACCTGTATTGCTCAAGCTGCATCAAATGAGTTGGCTTCAATTAAATATTGATTGAAATACAGGTAGGTTCTTTCTGGATTTGTTTGTGACATATTTAGGTTTTCTGTTGGGAATTATAGCGTTGATGCTTTTGATTTTTTTGAAGTTTCTATTATAGATATTATTGCCCAAAAAGTATTGGTTATTTACATTAATCATATTATTATTACACATTAGGTAAGCATTGGTTTTATGAAAGAATTTGGTAGTTCCAGTCTTTATTCACTCAATGGATAATTTATAATTTATAGTGTGTGTATAGCATTTATTGATTTGTATTTCTGTGTTTAAACCGTAAGATTGCAGATAGATGGAATTATTTGCATTACAAAATAAGTAATGAAAATAAGAATGTTGATGGAATTTAAACATTTTTCGGCATATTTCTCTAAGTCATGTTAAGTGCTTGTGAGACCTTTTAGAGCTGGATCTGTAAAAACAAGTTCAACTTGTTGCATTAGAGTGTGCAAATTAATACTGTTGCAAAATTTCTAGGTGTCACTGTACAGTGTTTTTTTAAATAAAAAAAAATAAAGACAGATCTGGATCCTGAAAATTGCAATATAGCTTTTTTCCTTGTGTTATTGTTTCATTTTTTTTTTTATCCCAGGATAACCTTGTGGTGAATATTTAATGTTTATTTCCACATTTTACCAGACATGTTTTTTTGCAAATATCTTTGAATGGACGATAATTTGCCAGGTTTGTATGTTACTTAGACCATTTCAAGTAACTTGGAGGTGTGACTTTCTAGCCCAGGGAATCAGTATCCCAGCATCTATTTTTAGAATATAATTTGTTTTTCACATCCATTTACAAATTATCTTGATTATACGTGAGGTTAGTAACATGGCACAGTTTTATTAAAACCTCCCACGTGAAAGCCTTTGTCAGAGGGTTTGAATCAGATTAGTTATAACAATTCTAGTTGGATTTATGCATTGTCACTGATACATTGAAATGATTTTGATGGTACTTCCTGTTATCTGCTCTGTTGTGTCTCACTGACAGAACTTTCAGCCATCTCACTGTTCAAATGATCCACCTTCAAGAATTCCACCATTTGGTCATTGTCACAAACAAGAGAAAATCTGCAGATGCTGGAAATTGTCACAGATATTAGGAACTAGTAGCAGCAGAAGAGTATATTTATGCAGCATAATTGGACCACAGATAATGCTGCTGCTGCACAGCTCCAGTGACCTAGGTGCAATCCTGATCACGGGTGCTGTCTGAGTGGAGCTTGCACGTACTCTGCAACTGCACGTTTCCCCGTCCCTAGTGTGTCATTTTCTGAACACGAACCAAAGATGTGCTGCTTGGTTCATTTATTGGCTACCATAACTTTTGCCTAGTGTAGATGTGTGTCAGGAAAATTGATGGGCATGGGACAGAGAACAAGTTGCAAGGAAGTAACTGAGGGATGAGACTGATGGGGAACCTTCAAGAGCGAACTTGAGTGTATTGTTGCCTATGCTAGAAGATAAAATGAAATATTGAAAAAATATCTATTAGGTTTCTAGTCATGTCAACCAGCTTTCCTTATAAAAGTAGCAAATAATATCCCTTAGTCAAAGAATAACCCTATGGAGAAAACTGTAACAGTACAGGTCTTCCCCAGGCTACGGACGCCTGACTTATGTACAGCCTAAATGTAGGAATGTGATTTTTGGAGATCAGTGGGATGCATTTTCTGGCTGCTGTGTGGTTGCAGGCATCTTCTGCTGCCTGAGCACTCGGTTTGTGGATGCACTTCTGTTACAGACAGTTGACAGGAACAAAACCTTGTTGTAACCCTGGAAGAACCTGTACGGTGGTCAGTAAATTTCCACTTTGTTGTTATATTTCATCTGCATAAAGAGAATGTCTAACATGTGAACATGTATCCATTTCTCATTATCACATAATATACTGACATATGGAGCAAATCGTCTGGTCAGAATAACTCAGGGTTCCACGGAATAAAGTAGTTCTGAAATTTAGTCATAGTGTCATGCAGCACTGAAAGAAATTTTTTGGCCCACTATGTCCACACCAACCATTAAGTAGCTATCTGTCTCATCCCATTTTCCAGAACTAGCCTACTATGGTTTGGTGATTCAGTGTTTATCCAGATACTTAAATGTTGTGAAGATAGTTGCCTCCACCAGATTATCAGGAAGTACATTCCAGATTGCAGCCTCCTCTGGTGAAAATATTCTTCTTTCGATTCCCTCTGAACCTCTTGCTTCTTACTTTAAACCTATGCCCTTTGGTCTCAGAGCCCTCTGGCATGGAGAAAAGATGTTACAATATATCTATACCTTTCATAATTTTGTATGCATCTATTACATCTCTCCTCTGCTCCAAGGAAAACAAACCTAACCTGTACAGTCTCCTCGTAACTGAAACATTTCATCCCAAGAAACATCCTGGTGAATCTCTGTACCCTCCAGTGCAATCACATCCTTCTTATGGTGCAGTGACCAGAGCTGCATACGATATTCCAGCTTTGGCCAAACCAGTGTTGTGTAAAGTTGTATCAAGATCTCCCTTGTCTCATATTCTATGCTTTGGCTGAGAAAGGTACGCCTCCTTCACCACACTAACTACCTGTACTGTCACCGTCCAGGTTCCTCAATACTCTGTTGGGTGCTTTTGTTCATAGTATATATAAACCAGCCAAAATGTATCACCTCACACTTATCAGGATTAAGTTCAATATGCCATTGCACGTCTAGCTGAGGTAGAATGTTGTTAAGTAGCGTAATACAGTATAGCAACCATCTCAAATTAACCTCGTAATTTAAAAATGAAGAGAGAGAATGAGAACATCAGAAATTGCATACTGAAGTGGCACATCTGAAATACTACCCTCAGAAGAAGGAAAAAATCTAAAGTCTATTTTGAAGGAAGTGATAACATGACACTTGGAAGGAACCAATGGGTTGAGATAATGTCAGCATGGTTTGCTGTTAAGGAGAATATTGACACTCCCCAGTAGTTTTTTGATGGTGTGAGTGGTGGAATAGATGAGGGAGAACCAATGCATGTGGTTTATTCACATTTTCAGAAAGGCTTCGACAAAGTGCTAAGCCATGGTTGTATTAACTATTTCAGAAGGCCTTTGATAAGAGTTTATTGTGTAAAATCAGAGTAAATAGTGTCTAGATTAACATACTGGCAATTAATTGAAAATTGGTTGACAAACAGGAAAGCAAGAATGAGAATTAAAGGATCTATCTTGGGGCAGCAGGCAGTCATATCTAGTAGGATACCATGGGTCTGTGCTTGGGTCCCAGCTTTCCACAACATATGTCAATGACTTGGTAAAGGAACTGAACATAATACTTCAAAATTTGCTAACAACGCTAAATTAAGTGGGATTATGATGGGGATGCAAAGAGGTTTCAAGGAAAATCCTATTGTGCTAGATTAGTACAGCTTTAACAAATAATTAACAGATTTCAAGAGTTCAGAAATCATTTTAAAATCTAAGTTAGCAATACAATATTTATTTGGTTCTAATTTATTTTGTTATTAGCAACAGACTAAACTGAGTACTACATAAATGTTTCTTTTTCAAAGATTTATGTAGTATTCAGACATTATGTAGAATCACTCTGCATTCATTTTCTTACGAATAAAATGTAACTGTTATTTTGTTCTTGGTTTAATTTAAGTCATTTCAAACTGCTCCCAGAATTATCTTTAGCGGATGCTCATTTCTACTTAACAAAGTGGAGTAGTCATTTACCATTGATCGTGGGTGTTCTTCTTTGCCAAGGTTACTCGTGGTTTTGTAGAGATTTCTGAGAGTTTGTGGAGGAAGAAAACAAAACTTAAAACCATTGGTGAAGGAATTCCCAAAGATTCCCACCATGGCAGGTTCAGATCTGTTGTAATCACTTTATACATGGGCTTACTTAACACTGCTGCTCTACAAAAGCATGTGCAACATAGAGTTTGGAAGGTTTTCATTGGAGTTGGAGTTCAGATAAATTATTGTATTGTCTGACAAGCATTCTCTGCTAGGTTTGCTTAATGGTTGTGTTTGATTGGCATCATATCAAAGTGTCGTATCAATTCCAAGGACATATCAGACATAATCCATGAAACATGATAGGTTGTGGCTTTGCTCTAGGACACCAACAAACCATTGGTAGATATTTATCATCGATGTACTTAAATGACATTGATCATTTGAAAGAGAATTGGTTCTAAAGGTGAATTACACAGCAACAATGTGGAATTTATTGAATCATTTTTTCCTATCGGAATTTTTTTGTGTTCTTTATATTTTCTCTATTACATTCCAAACTTGAAATGAGTCCTGAACACAGCATAAATAAACAGCAATAGGATTATAAATCCCCAGGACTGTTTCAGAAAATCCCCAAATTACAAATTAATCTCAACTAAAACTGTAGGCAACTCAGAGGGAAAACAATCATAAACGCACTAAAAATGCTGTGATGCTTTCCACTATTTTGAAGATTTTAATTTTTAGTTATAGATGGAGATGGGAGGAAAGGTTGCATGACTGAAGATCGCTACAGGTTAAAGATGGTGTGACAAATTCATGAGAAAAAGAAAGTGCAACCAGATAGGGCTAACCCTCGTGACAAATCAAAACTTCTAAAGATAAGATCTCAGCCAATATTCAGAAATCCTCATCATTGGAATGTAAGAGAAACTGATTTTATTCTGTCAATATAGAACCAGGATGGATGCCTCTTAGCCCCTCTCCTACACCATGCATAAAATCTGAAAAGCTGTGAGGGAGTACCCAGAGTCCATGCCATTTAAAAGTACTAAACTCTTCACTGCGCAGTTCTCAAATCAGGCTTAAACAGCTCTGGGAGAGAAAACTGGTCAACACATTTTCATACACATAGATGTGTAGTGTTAGTGACCATTAAGACCTTGGGCTCATTCTTAAATAAACTTTGATGCAGTGGGACTATATCCAGAACAATCGCTGTTTAGCTTTAATATTAATCCAACACACCTTTTAAAGTGCTTTGGAGTTTCTAAGCAACTGTTCTTTATAATTTAACAAAATCCTTGCACGTTTTTGTCTTGAAAAGCCATCATCATAAACGTATGCAGTTCTTTAAATCTTTGATGAAAATCTTGGCTTCTTTTAAAATTAAGACTCGGAAAGTATGGGTTTTCCTCTGGAATACAAAGATCAGTACTTCAGCACTGTGCATTAAACTGCATTATTCTGTTGTGTATGGGGGTGGGGGGGAGAGAATATTTCGTGAGGAGATTATTACAGCAGAAAACTCAAATGCTCCACTTTTTGATCCCACTCATATATTTAAAATTTTTAAAAACTGTAGCGATATATTTGGTTTGGCATTATTGCCCAACAACAAATATATTTTTTAAAGAAAGGGGCTTCCCTTCCTCCACTATCAACTCTGCTCTTAAACGCATCTCCCCCATTTCACATCCATCTGCTGTCATTCCATCCTCCCGCCACCCCACTAGGAATAGGGTTCCCCTGGTCCTCACCTACCACCCCACCAGCCTCTGGGTCCAACATATTATTCTCTGTAACTTCCGCCACCTCCAACGGGATCCCACCACTAAGCACATCTTTCCCTCCCCCCCCCTCTGCATTCCACAGGGATCGCTCCCTACACAACTCCCTTGTCCATTCGTCCCCCCCATCCCTCCCCACTGATCTCCCTCCTGGCACTTATCCGTGTAAGCGGAACAAGTGCTACACATGCCCTTACACTTCCTCCCTTACCACCATTCAGGGCCCTAAACAGTCCTTCCAGGTGAGGCAACACTTCACCTGTGAGTCGACTGGGGTGATATACTGCGTCCGGTGCTCCCGATGTGGCCTTTTATATATTGGCGAGACCCGACACAGACTGGGAGACCGCTTTGCTGAACATCTACGCTCTGTCCGCCAGAGAAAGCAGGATCTCCCAGTGGCCACACATTTTAATTCCACATCCCATTCCCATTCTGACATGTCTATCCACGGCCTCCTCTACTGTAAAGATGAAGCCACACTCAGGTTGGAGGAACAACACCTTATATTCCCTCTGGGTAGCCTCCAACCTGATGGCATGAACATCGACTTCTCTAACTTCCGCTAATGCCCCACCTCCCCCTTGTACCCCATCTGTTACTTATTTTTATGCACACATTCTTTCTCTCACTCTCCTTTTTCTCCCTCTGTCCCACTGAATATACCTCTTGCCCATCCTCTGGGTCCCCCCCCGCCTTGTCTTTCTTCCCGGACCTCCTGTCCCATGATCCTCTCGTATCCCCTTTTGCCAATCACCTGTCCAGCTCTTGGCTCCATCCCTCCCCCTCCTGTCTTCTCCTATCATTTTGGATCTCCCCCTCCCCCTCCAACTTTCAAATCCCTTACTCACTCTTCCTTCAGTTAGTCCTGACGAAGGGTCTCGGCCTGAAACGTCGACTGCACCTCTTCCTACAGATGCTGCCTGGCCTGCTGCGTTCACCAGCAACTTTGATGTGTGTTGCTTGAATTTCCAGCATCTGCAGAATTCCTGTTGTTTATATTTTGCTGAAGCAAGTTTCCTAACACTCTGCCAAGTTCAGAATATTACCGAATCTTCAGACTACCGTACCGAGTATTCCTGGTGAAAGATCAAATAAAAAAAGCCCAAATAAAACAACCCTGTATTTTATGGGGACTGGCCATTCCTACTGACCGTATAACACAGTTATTGAGGAGAGGCAAACTGGATCTGTTTCCGCACTTACTCCATTTTGGCACTCTTCCAAAACAAATGCAGCTAGTCATGATCCAAAAGTTTTAAACCAGGCAAAAGTCCATTTTAGCTTTTGAAGAGGAATATAAGAAGTGTATTTCCTCACTTGATCTTACTTGAACAGATTCAGGCAGGTTGAATTTAGAGAATCATGCGGCTAGAGTGGAAGAAAAGTCTGAAACTTCCAATCTTCCAGACAATGTATTCTGGTTGAAATATTAAGTTCTCTTTGTGGTTCTTAAAGATATTTGTCAATCTAGTGCATAAGTTATTTCCTGGATCATCCCCATTTAACAGGTTTGGTGAAAAGCTTGTTCTCCAAGTTCGAAAACCATTGTTTATCCAGAGAATCAATTTCTAAATTGTACCAGCATTTATTTGTTCATGTTGGCTTTTCTTCTTCCTGTGGGAGAAGCTGAATGCAGAGATCAGTTTTCAGCCTTGTGTTGTTGTGGTTTTAAAGGCACAGGACGTTTACACAGAATTATAGGTGTGGATCATTGAGAAAAATGTTAGCGGTTTCATGTAGAAGCAAAAAGAGACTTGGGATCTCATGGGAAGTATGCACATTGTGCAAAGCTCCCTAAAGATCTGAGGCGTTCATCAGTGATTTTTCACAATTTTGAGTTGAAAGTGAAGTCGATTGACAGAGCATCATCTTTCTGCAATTACCCAGTAGCTGTACCAAAGCATCTGTCTGATGAATCCACATCAAGATAGAAATTTTTTCTCACGGGTTCAACCATTCTGTTCATGGAGAGGAATGGCATCAAGGGACAATGGCAAATTTTGGAGGAATTTACATTTACATATTTAGAGTTTCTAGAGCATTCTACCATTTTTCATTTTTTAACTTGTGATTGCCTGAGATATTCACAAATGTTATATAGTTTGTCACCTTTGATGACCAGCTATGCCTTGAGATACTCTATGGCTCTAGCAAATATCGAGGCATTTCTGTGTATGAGGGGAATTCCGGCCCCCCTACACAATGTCATTTGTGATTAGACTATGCAGGTCAGAGCTGACTTCAAAGAAGCAGGTGCTGTTGAAAGTCTGCTTAAGGTAAGCACGGACCTCAAAGTTAGGAGAGCACTGACAATATGTGTTCATAGTGAAATGGGAATTCTCGGTCATTATTTCCAATAAAACATTTTTCAAATAGGGAATAAAAATCAAAAGTATTTTCCAGGTTAGCACTGGTCTTTATTGGGTTAGTTCAAAGTCTGTTCTAACTCGAGCTATTTTTCTGGGGCATGTTTGTGTAATTTTCAGCACATTATTTCCTCATTTACTGTTCTTGCTCTGAATGTGCTTCTATAAAACCAGGAGAAACTTAACTGTACCTTTGTAAATATCTTCAGCATCTCTTCTAGTGCAAACAGATCCTTCCTGTGAGCCAGGTTTAAAAGCTAGTTCTATTTTATAATACTTAACCTTGATAAAAGTATTTCATGAACCATTAGTATCAAATTAGTTTCAATCATTTTGTCTCATACTTAATGCAAGTTGCATGGCAAAAGCTACAAAATAGATGGTACTCAGTTCCTGATGGGATGTAATTTTGTTGTTGAGGTAGTAGGCTCAATATTTTAAATTCATTAAACATACGATTTGGAATTAGTTTGCTGCTAGTTAACAGTCAAATGGGGTTAATTTTAGTCTGCAAAATAAATGGGATCTGAATTGTATATGGAAAATGTTCTTGAATTCACTGTTGTTCTTCCAAGAAAGTCGTATAACAGAAGCAAGCCAAAGTCTTCAGAAGAACTGTGACAAGTTCTCCAAGATAATTAGAACAATCTACCAGCCAATTTTCATAAAAACACTGCAGACAATGTACCTAAGAGAATTGATGCAGTTTTAAAGGCAAATATTGATTTTGATTTAGATTTTTTTTACAATTTACTGCTCTTTATGGTAATTTCTTGATATTTAAAAGCTTTGAATTTCCTTGTTTTTGAAAGCGTCTTTGCTTTATAGAATTTTTTACATGCCAAAGACTTTTGCACAGTAGTTTAGATAAACATTTTATTACACTGGTGTGCACAATAGGCTTTGTATTTTGTTCATCTATTCAAATCTTTCATGTTGTTAGTTACTTAAGAAATATAATGAGATTTTTGGCAGAGTAAAGAATAGTATGAATCTGTTTTGGAGTAACAAATGGATACTTTCTTACAGTACACTTTTATTGTTTGGGTTTCTATTAATAGTTACTGTAAGGTAGTCAGCCAGGTTCCCTTAAATTATTAAGAACCATTGCACTTTGAATTTGGTACAGTTGGGGTTCTTCCTGTTGGGACACACATCTAGGATGGGATCATTTTCCAAATTTTAAGGGATATTTGAACTTTAACATGTAAAGTAACATGGAAATTTAAAAAAATCTATTTTCTGATAACTTTCCACATTGTACTTTCCTTCCAGTATTTATTTAATTGAAATTACACTTACCTCCAAGTGGAAGTTTCATCATTCAGGAGAAGGAGTAATAACTTTCCATAACCATTTTTTTTGTAAAGTGGACTAAGGAATTGAAAATATTCATCCTTTTAAAAAGAAGTATAAAATGTATTAATAAAATATAGGTGCTGAATTGCTTTTAGATGTTTCTGAATTACTACAGTGCATTCAGTTCTAAAAGAAATTGGGCCTCTGCTTTGTAATTGATAACGTATTTCGGTCTGCAGGAGAAAGCCATCTATCCTATCAAGTATGCAGCTCTTCTTTTAAACAGCAATTTTTTTTTCCATTGTTTTGCCTCTTCTCTTTCCTTACTCTGTAAATGTTACCAAACATTTCTTATTGCATGTCAACATTAAGCTACCTGTGTATCCTTAACAGCTCAGATTTAATATTTTAAACCCTTAAATAACAATTGAAGAATCATCTATGTTATCATTATTGCCAATGAAAACAATGTCTTCCTTCCTCTTTTCATAGACTGGCTCATCTATTTTGGAGTATGTACTAATTTTTCACCACCTACCCTGAGCCAGTTCATGATTAGTTAAAAGTTCTTCACAGTCAATCATGTTTGAGGCATGTTTGGAAGAACAACCCTTAATGAAGTCTCATGGGTTATTCATTTAACTAAAATAAAACAGAAAAATGACTCAACAGGTCAGGCAACGTTTGCAGAGAGAGAGATTGAATTAACTTTGACCTGGAATGTTAACTCTACAGCACTTGTTCTGCAAATTCAACTTGAAGTTCAGTTTATTGTTCTTCAGTTGTACACACATATTTCGCCAAATGCATCAACATGCCTTCACACCAAGGTACACAACACAGTATATATAACTCAAACACACAACAAATAAAATAATATTACCACAAATAAATTAACAAATAATAAGGTAGATTTATGACACAAGTTAAAAAGTAAACAGTATAATGAAACTGGAGCTTCGTACATGATGAGACCTACGTGGTGGCAGGGATTTCAGTATTCTTAAAGCCTGGAGGAAGAAGTTGTTTCCCATCCTAACAGTTCTTGACCTCATGTTACAGTACCACCTGCCTGATGGTAGGGCACCAAAGAGGTTGTTGGACGGTTGGGAAGGATAATTGACAATGCTAAGCATTCTGCGTACACAGCGCTCCAGATAAATATCTGTGATGGATGGAAGAAAGACCCCAATGATCCTCTCAGCGGTCCTTGTAATTCTTTGTAGGGACTTGCAGTCAGATGCCTTGCAATTCCCATACCGGACAGTGACGCAGTTGGTCAGGACACTCTCAGTGCTCCTGTAAACGTTGATAAGAGTTAGGGTGAGGGGAGCCTTGCTCGTCTCAATCTCCTCAGCAAGTGGAGATGCTGCTGTGGTTTCTTGACCAAAGGGGTGGTGTTGAGGGACCAGGTGAGGTTGAAAAGATACTACCTAGTGTGCATGCCCTTTGTTTTCTGGTAATGGTTTGGATTGCCAGATGCTTTTTTTGAGTTTCCATTATTGACATTTATCATAGTTCTCTGGTTGGATAAAGAAACATAAAGGGAGAAGTGAAACATGAGAAAAATGACCTGATGCAATAACTTCTAGTTTTTATTTTTTTGCTAACTTCCTTAGTTATTTCAGTTATTGTTGTTGTGATCAAACTTATTACAATATATTGCTAACTCCTGCAGATGGAGCTCTTTGTAAACAAAACAAAAATTGCCACTCATCTAATTTATTCAGATTTTCCCTGTATTTTTTTCCAGTGTATTAAAATTGCAACAGGACTTCAATAAAGATGCTGATTGTAGGCCAAGTACCAAGTACACCTGCACACCATTTGCTTGTAAGTTGTGCAAGAATCCAAGAGGACTGGTAGTACTGTGAGTCTGCCACCCTGAGTCCTGCTGAATGTCAGCTTCAGCAGTAAACCATTCGGGAGAAAATCAGCCCTGAGCAGTAAATGGTTCCTTGGTTTGGACTGAAACCCCTTGAGCTTGCCATGTTATGACTTGTCAGAACAGACACACAGGAACTTTGGGAATTCTATTAGCTACTTGGTCTTGGTATTCATTCACGCAGCTCCAAAAAATGAACAATATTGTAGTGAGATTCTTTTTTCTCGGGCACATTCTTCTGGTGTAAGAAGTCCCCTGTACAAAGTCCACAGTATACAATATGCAAAATTTATCTGCAGTGAGAGTTTAAACTTTAGTGTCAAAATAATCACCGTACAGTAATGTTTTCTACAGTCTTAAACAATAAGAGGAATTGTAGGATTTCATTTTAGTTTGACCATCCAGTGATGCCATAGTTCTCATTCAAATGTTTATCTAGTTTGCTTCAGAAGATCAATTTGAGTCTTTTTTTATCATCCCCTTAATCTGTTTCTAGCCCCCTAAGTTGCATAAGTAAGCTTTTTCCAAGACTTGGTTCTGGAACTTAGCGAGCTACCTTGAATATGTGACTTTTGATTATCACTGGAAACTATTTTCCTCTTGCTTTATTCAAATCATTTATGATTTTAAGTGTTTCTTCATCGCCTCCTTGTTTTCACCCTGAAGAAAACAACGGCTGCTTTTTCAGCCCAAAAAGGCCTTACCCTTGGAATCTTTCTGGTTAACGTCTCTGTTATACTGACATTGAAGTGATCATGCCCTTGCTAATGTGGTGCCTAGAACTAAACAGTGGTGTATTCTCTGGAAGGTTATTTGTTAAATTGTAACCATTATTTTATCCAATCACTCTATAAAAACATGTCATGGCATTAAGCACCTCTTCAATTGGTTAAAGAGTAGGTGTTGTTTACAAAGTTTAACTATTAAAGAGGTTGAGGCGCTGCCATTGGCTGTATGAGAGAGGAAAGTGAAATTTCTGCTCTAATTCTTGTACTTGTATAATCCTTAAATAATTGTTTGAACCTTTCATCACCCTTGTTGAGAATACTTAACCTGAAAGCAGTGAACTCCACCAGTTGTATAAACATGCTGTGACCATAAAAGCATGTAATGAATCAATTTATCATGATTTTTAACAGAATTGTTTCAAATCTTGGTGAAAAGAGACACTAATATAGTTCACAAGTACGTCTTGCTGTTCATATGATGACTAAATAGCAGAACTTGAGTTCACTGAAGAAAATCACTAACGGAACAGTTTTGTAGCAATGTACCTTCTTATGTGATTGGAAAACTGTTGAGCACAATATTCAGTTATTGTATCTATTAAAAGTTACAAATGACCAGCTAAGAAAACAAGTTTTAGTGAAGTTGGCCTGTTTTGTAAAAACCTTTTAGTGATGAATGAACAACTTTCCCTTTCACATTGCTTGAGCAAGATTGACCCTTTTAAAAAAAAGTTGAAATTGCAGTATTGACTGTTGTTTCTGCTTTCTTGCTCCAGCCCTGTAGATGGTGCTGTGCGTACAGAATGTCACACGACAAGATAGTACTAAATGTGCAAAAAAAATGCTTGACCTAATATACAGCACCATCTGCAGACCTGGAAGTCAGAAATGCATTTCTGTTTAACTGGGCCCACGAAGTGTTTCCTATAATCCACATTTCCATTAGTGTCGTCTGGAAAGATTGGAAGTGTTCGTCAGGTATGACTTTCACTTAGGCTGCTGCTTTGCTTGCAGCTGGTAGTTGATACTATTTCTGTTATTTTGAAACAAATACTTATTTCCATGTGGATATACCACACACTAACCAGCAGCAGACTGGAAGGCCCACTTGAAACTTGGAATATTCAGGAAGGTTGTTTAGCCATTTTTAAGTCAATTGACTTTCCACAATATAACTGTATTTTTTATAAGACAATTGTAGGCCTAATAGGAGCTATTTCGTTTGATTTCCATTCTTAAAGGGAATTCCATCTCCTCATGGTATTACTCATTGGTATGAGGAAAGTCCTTATTATTTTTGCACTGAGTAACATTTCATGTGTATCCAAACATAAAGGGATGAGCTCAAAATCTCAACCTCAGTTTGATGGGGTTTGTTTTGTACCCAGAATCATCTATTTTTATGTTGCCATCCAGCTAAGATTTTTAAAGCTATATGTGATAAGAGCAATTTCCTC
This sequence comes from Mobula birostris, assembly GCF_030028105.1. Taxonomy (NCBI): domain Eukaryota; kingdom Metazoa; phylum Chordata; class Chondrichthyes; order Myliobatiformes; family Myliobatidae; genus Mobula; species Mobula birostris. The sequence goes on along the minus strand of NC_092378.1, from coordinate 42,961,930 downwards.
CAGCGATGTGCAATGTTTTCTTTATGGATACATTTAAACATGAATTGTGTGGTCTTTTTCCTGTAAGTTACTTTTGACTTCAATCACAAACTGCCTGTTCCAGTAAAGTCCTTGTGCAGATGAAAGGTAGCAGAAGTTTAGAAATCTGTTTTCTACAAGCTGGAACAACGAGAGCTTTCAAGGATGTGACTGATAGATTTTTGTTAAGCAGAATTATCAAGGAATATGGATCAGAGACAAAACAATACAATCGAGGTATAAATCTATTATGAACTAACTGAATGACAGAAATTTTGAGGAAATGAATTGGCATATCTTTATTCATAATATTTCTTCAAAGACTTATTTCTCCGATTCTCTCCGAGGCATATTATTGATTTTCTAATTTTTAGAGTTTTTGAAGGATTGTAATATATGTTAGTGCTTTTGGAATGTGTGTTAATTGTTGTAAGGGATATTCTAAACAGGTTTGCTGAATATACAAAGCTAGCCTGGGTAAAATCGAGGAAGAATGACCAAGTTATAGATGGTCTGAACAGTTAGGCTGACAATGAAAAATGGAGTTGAATCTCGAGGCACGTGAGGCAACACTCTGGAGTGGGGTGAGATGGGAGGAGAACATACAAATAAATTACAGGATATTGAGTAATGTAAAGGGACACAGGAGACTTGAAGTGGGCAGTCACTGATCCTGAAAGATAGCAGGATATGTTAATAAAGTGATTAAATTTTCTTTCTTAGCCAGGGCATTGAATCTAAGCAGGAAAATTATGCTAGAGCTGAAAGTGACTGTAGTTCAGCCCTTACAACAATTAACGTAGATTCCAAAAGCACCAACATATATTACAATCATTCAAAAACTCTTAAAATTAGAAAATTACTGACTACTCCTGAGGTTTACTGGGCAAAGCCCAAGAGGAGAGTCAAAGAGGTAGGATGCCATCTGGGCTAGTTTGCAATCTTCATTCTTGGGGGATGAGGAAGATGATTGGCCATGGGGTATGGCCCTGAAGCAAGTGAGAAGCAGAGGTCCTTACTTTGGAAAATAGGGAAATTGCGTGTGAAAGGAAAAGGGATGGAAACTAAGAGTGGCAGTGAGGGTCAAAGAGAAGCACATAGGTGCAGAAAGTAGAAGAAGGGAGACTAAAGAGCTAGAGGGTAAGATTTGTTGGGTTGGGAGAAAAGGATGTAAAAAGATTGCGTAAGTAGCGAGAGTGTGCTTGTTTGTGCATAGAGTATCTGTGTCCATGTACATGCATGTTTATGCAAGAAAGCATGGTCTCCAATCATTTTGGACTATCTTGTCACTGAACCACAGCCTCCCTCTTTTAAAATAATGTGGTAGCAGATCTCCAGGAGCAAACCCACATTAAAATAATTCACACAATGACATCTGCCACTCCTCAGAACAAGGCATTCTCAACCCTGAGGGACATGTTAAGAAGAATACTTTCTATCAGAAACTGGAGAAAGTATATTGGAATGGTAGCAGTGGAGATTTACAGGGATGTAACCTGGTTAAGAAAATTGAGTTGACCTGTTGTTTTCTTTAGTTTGGAGCAGGCCAAGGGAGGACTTAATTCGGCTGCATAAAAATTTGAAGGCCTAGAAAGGCCAGCTAGGGAGGACACCTTTCTTTTAGCTATAGACACAAGAGGTACTGCAGAAATCTAGAGTGATGCACACAATGTGTTGGAGTTGCTCAGCAGGTCAGGCAGCATCTATGGATAGGAATAACCAGTCGACATTTCGGGCCGAGATCTTTGTTAGGACACATAACTATGCAGTCCTATATTGGAGAATATAGATGAAAGGAGAACAGAATAATCTTTTTACCCAAATAGTTGTACAACAAATTCTCTTGTAGGGTTCTGGAGACAGAAACCCTCATCACATTTAAGCAGTACATGGATTTGTCTGCAGGACAACACACATGGCATTGGAAATTGGGTTCAAGTGTGTTAAATTTTTGACTGGCACAGACCCAACACATCAAATGGCCATGTGTATCATGAGTTTAATATGATTATTTCTGCGGTTCTGTGGTTGAAATGCGGAATTCCACGTGAGAGATGCTGCCACAGTACCATGTTAAAATTGGAAAAGCAGGTACATACAATTCACTCTCTCACTTGGGAGTCAACAGAGAGGTCACAAACGAAATCAGGTACTTAGAATAAAAAAGTGTATTCTTTTGCCAAAATGCTGGAATATTAACAACTTTGTGGTTAATAATTCACTCATGTTCTATAATGTGATAACATTGTCAGGGAGGACAACACCCTTAATCTATTGAACTATTCAGTCATACTGTTCCTTTGGCGCTGTTTTATACTGCTGACTCTTGGAACTATTAAAGTTTCTTGTTACACCACCCATGTGGATAACTTGTTGTACATACTATAATCCTATTTCTTTTAAGAAGAGTAGAATTTTTTATATATATATAAATTTAACAAAATAAACTGTAATATATTTAAGCAACACACACAAAATGCTGGAGGAAATGTTGATGTTTCTCTTTTCCATAGATGCTGCCTGGCCTGTTGAGTTCCTCCAACATTTTGTGTGTGTTGCTAGGATTTCCAGCATCTGCAGATTTTCTTGTCCTTGTAATGTATTTAACCTTTTACTGCCTTTGCATGTGTGTGTTGAGCATTTCTATTGACTGATACAGTATTGTAGAGTTCAAGTAATTGTGCCAATTTCACCTTCATGCTGGTGTTTTGTCTCTGTGATTATATCTGTGCCATGAATATTATCCAGTCCATTATCTGGGCTGATATCCCACTTAGTTAAAATAATTAGAGTCTGATTGTGAGACTGACCTGCGAACTCAGTTCCTCAGCAAAGGCAGTAGAAGTTTGAGAATAATCTGCCAGTCTACACGGGTGTCTTTAAGAAATTAAGTTCTTAAAACTCAGTAGATGTCACCAGTTTTATGGAAAATTGTAATACTCTGTAGGCACAATATTGTAGATGCTGGAAATATGAAATAAAAACATAGAAAGTTGAAATACTCAGCAGATCAGGCAGTATCTGTAGGCAGAAAAGCAGTGTTATGGTTTTAGGTTAATAACTTTCCTGTAGAATGTACCATCAAACTGAATTTTGGTGTATCATGATCAGGTGACTTTTCTTCCCTACTTCAGTCTTCAAAGTTCAAGCATGACTGTTAATCTTGTGTTAACCCTTCAGTGCCGTGCAACAAAGGCAATAGTATGAACTGGACATTGTGGTTAGAGGGTGACTATAGGAACCAGGGGCACTACAGTATCATAGTGGTTAACACGATGCTTTGCAGTATCAGTGACCTAAATTCATTTCCTGCCGCTCTCCGTAAGGAGTTTGAACGTTTTCCCTCATGACTGTGTGGGTTTCCTCCAGATGCTCCTGTTGTCTTCCACAGTCCAAAGACGTATCGGTTGGCAGATTAATTGGTCTTTGTAGATTGTCCCAGGATTAGCTAGGGCTAAATCAGAGGTTGCTGGACAGCATGGCAGGAAGGGCCTATTTCACACTGTATCTCAATGAATTAAAAATAAGTGAATTGCAGGAGGATCAAAGTCCTAGGGAGGGATGCAGAGTACTGGGTACTGGAGTTGCAGTTTAGTCCTCTCACAATCATTGGAGGGGGAATGTGATTCAAAATGGAAGATAGGATAAGGCCAGGTGGGACTGTATTTGAAGTGAGAAAGTCTCTTTTGGAGGAATGCGTGGAACCAAAATGTCTGGATGGGGAATAGCCTTAGAGGCATTTTAATTGCAGAGCCTTTAAAGAATGACCACTTGTCCGTAATGATGAGACCTCCCAGTTATCCAGACTGAATCATGTACAGAGTGAGAATTGACATGTCAGAAGGGGGAGTGTCAACTGGGGTGAACGTGGTAATTGGGTAGAGATCAGAATCAGAATCACAACCAGGTTTAATATCACCTGCATATGTCACGAAATTTGTTGCTATGCTACAACAGTACAATGCAATGCGTAATAATAGAAACAATGAATTACAGTAAGAAATATATAATGTTAAATTAAATAAGGAAAGGAAAGATACATCACATCTGGAGTTTCTCCGGTTAGCAGACGATTTCCTGCCATGCCTCCCTGATGTAGTAGGGAACTGCGTACAAGGCAAATACAGCCCTGGTTTGCCATTGCCTTCTGCTGGGCGAGTTTCCAAAGAGATGGCCAGCTCGTAACCCAGCACGGATGGAAAGCGTGCAGGGGAGCTGGCTGGATTCGAACTCGGGACCTTTCGTTCCAAAGTCCAACGCTGATGCCACTACGCCACCAGCCTGATCTTTAAATAAGTAATTCAAAAAAAGTAGTGAGGTAGTGTTCATGCATTCAGTGTCCATTCAGAAATCTGATGACAGAAGGGAAGAAGCTGTTCCTAAATTGTTGAACGTGTACCTCAGGCTTCTGTACCTCCTCCCTGATGGTAGCAATGAGAAGAGGGCATGTCCTGGGTGATGGGGTCCTTAATGATGGTTGCCGCCTTTTTGAAGCATCTCTCCTTGAAGATGTCCTGGATGCTAGTGAGGCTAGTGCCCATGATCGATCTGACTGAGTTTACAACTTTCTGCACATTATTTCAATTCTGTGCTGTGCCCACCCACCCCATACCAGATGGTGACGCAGCTAATTGGAATGTTGTCTATGGTAGATCTGTAGAAATTTGCGAGTGTCTTTGGTGACATACCAAATCTGCTGAAACTCCTAATGAAATATCGCCACTCTCGTGCCTTCTTTGTAACTGCATCAATGTGTTGGGCCAAAGACAGATTCTCAGAGATGTTGACACTGAGGAATTGAAATTACTGCTTGTGCCCAAGCTACAGATGCCCACTATGGAACAGCATTAGAAACTTGACCACAGTTAAATGTGACAACATGAACTTTAATGCGGATTGGAGCAAAACAAGTTCTGCCCATAATATTGCCTACATCACACTTCTGTTAATTTTAAATACCGTCTGCCTTACTCCAATTACTTTAAGGGTGGCCACTGATTTGGAGAGGCTGTTGAGAGGATATAATGAGGTGGAGGGTGACTGAGATCCGATGGTGATTCTTAATGAAGAGTCTCAGCCTGAAATGTCAACTGTTTATTCCCATCCATAGATGCTGCCAGACTTGCTGAGTTCCTCCACCATTTTGTTCTTCAGCAAAATCTCGTGTTTATGGTTGATGGTAGTAGTGAATGGCTCGGACTTGGTAAACTGAAGGGCCTGTTTTTCTGGTGTATCTCTCTATGACCGTAGTAATTTAATTTATAAAGAGAATTTATTGATGTACTGTAGGATATATTTTTAAATTTTGATTTTAAGTGAGTGTTGTTTACGATTGCTCCTGATGAATTGCAAGATAAACTATACAAGGGTGAATTGCAGATTGTAAAGTGAATTGCAAATGGAATTATTTTTGGCATTGAATTGAAATTTGCTGAGGGAAATGGATATTTTTATTTTAAAGGAATATTTCCCTGTGTACCTTCCTCCCTCAAGCAGGAACCTAGCAGATTCTTGTGCTTTCCAAATGTATAGCAAAAACTTCCTCTCCCAGACCACAGTCTTTCCCTCACCCACCATTAGAACTCTCCACTGTATCAGATATAATTTAGAAATCTTGGAAGACAGAGCAAAGTATGTTCCAATATTGTTAATTAACAGAGGGCTTTGAGGGAGATTACAAATTCATGGCTTTGGAAGGTAGATGCATCTCAGGGAGAGGTTGTTATACAGGAGTCTCTGAAAATCTCCAGGATTTGAAGAGATCGACTGATAATGTCAGACTCAGGATATCATTTCAGTTTAGGGAAAGCAATCAAATTCAGTGGGATATATGTAATGGATTAATTGAAAACACAGGGTCACAAAAATGGTATTATAATGGATATAACAAAGAGAATAGACAAGCTGTAAGCCGATATTTCTGGTCTGTGAAACTAACAAGGTGAATTTAAGGATGTGACACAAAGCTACCAGGAGAAAAGGTGTCCTAGGTCACATGGAAAAAATAAGCCTTACCTGCAACCAACATGGTAGTAAGCATAACATTCCAAATGGAGCCAGGCCATCTGATTAGCAAGTGCTAAAATAAAAGGTTCAAATCTAATTCAAAGTGTGGGCTAACAAACTTAATCTGTGAAAACTATCAATGTAGTACTCGACTATGCCTATCCAGATTTAACCAAACAGCTCTTGGCATCAACTTAATTTTGTTAATATATATTTTTTCTCAGGTTTTTCCCTTCCTCTCCTAAAAATCATGCACCAGCACTAAAGTAGGTAATTTGGTGTGCCAATGTTTTTCTCACATGAGCCACCTAGTCTAACTCCACTTTCGTGTTTACTGGTTTTGTCCTGTAGTATTCCTTTCTCATACACGGATCAATATTTGTTCCCAACCTTTTTTATGCCATGGACCAATGCCATTGAGCAAAGGGCCGATGGACCCCAGGTTGGGAACCCCTGGTTTAAAGGAATAAAATGTAGAACAGTACAGCCCAATATAGGCTCTTCAGCCCATGATGTGCCAAACTAATTAAATCAATGTCTCCAAATCCCACTTCCCCGCACATTGACCATATCCCTCCCTCCTCTGCATATTCATGTGCCTATCCAAGAGTCTCCTAAATGTATCCATTGTATCTGCCTGTGCCACCACCCCGGCTATGCATTCCAGGCCCCTCCACCACTCCCTGTATATAAAAAAACTTGCCTCACACATCCCCTTTGTACTTTCCTCCTCTCACTTCAAACACCTGCTCTCTAGTACTGGATATTTCAACTCTGGGATAATGAATGGACATTGTTTCAGTGATGATTTACAGCAGAGAATTTTGCACCCTTTCAATTTTATATAAATCTTGCCTTTTTGTGAACATTACATAAATTATATAGCATAAATGAGCTTGCCAATTAACAGGAACAGCTTCTTGCTGATTACCTTATTACAATCTTGATCTCGTTAAGGTTAACCCTTTATCAAAAAGTACACATTTTTCAAATCTGTCCAACTCTAATCATTAATTATATCTTTTTTAAGCAGTTATAAGCAGTTATTTTGGGCTGAATATATGGGATTACTTAATATGGTTGATAAAAATTAAAGGAGATTAAGGACAGAAATAAGCTGCTTTCTGTGATTGCAGAGCCTTGAGTGAACAAATGGAAATCAAAGGTTCAGTGGATAGAGTTATGGAGCACTACAGCATAGAAACAGGCACTTCAACAAGCTCTATATAGTCTGCGCTGATCTCTTTTTATGTCTAGTACCGTCTACCAGCATCCAGACTATAGCCCTCTATACCTCTTTCATCCATGTACCTATCCAAATCTCTTAAATGTTGCAATCAAATATGCATCTACCACTTCTTCTGGAAGTTTGTTCCACACTTGCACCACTCTCTGAGTGAAGATGTTTCCTCTCAGGTTCCCCTTAAATATTTCACCTTTTATCCTTAACCTATGACCTCTAGTTCTAGTCTCACTCAACCTCAGTGGTCAAAACATGCTTACAATTTCTCTATCTATGTCCCTCGTATTTTGTGTATCTCTATCAAACCTTCTCTGATTCTCCTACATTCTAAGGAATGAAGTCAAAACCTATTCAACCTATCTTTATAACTCAGGTCCTCAAGTCTCAGTCACATCCTTGTAAATTTTCTGTGCTCATTCAATCTCTTTGAGATCTTTCCTAAAGGTAGGTGACCAGAACTGCACACAATACTACAAATTTGGCCTCACCAACTTTAACGTAACATCCCAACTCCTATATTCAATACTTTGATGTATGAAGGTCTATGTGCCAAAATCTCTGTTTACAACCCTATCTACCTGTGGTGTCACTGACAAGGAATTATAGATCTTTACTCCCAGATCCCTTTGTCCTACTGCACTTCTCCATTCCCTGCTGTGCATTGTGTGTGTCATACCGTGGTTTGTCCTCTTAAAGTACAACACTTCACACTTGTCTGCGTTAAGTTACATCTGCCAATATTCAGCCTATTTTTTCCGCTGGCCCAAATCCTGCTGGAAGCTTTGATATCCTTCCTCGCTACCCACTATGCTCCTAGTCTTGGTGTCATCTGCAAATTTGGTGATCCAGTTTACCACATTATCATTCAAATCATTAATATAGATGACAAATAACAAGGGACCCTGCACCGATCCCTGTGGCTCACTACTATTCACAGGCTTCCAGTCAGAAAGGAAACCATTTACTACCACTCTGGTTTCTTCCATGAAGCCAATGTCTAATCCAATTTACTAACTTATCCTGAATGCCAAGCAGCTGAAACTTCTGGATCAAACTATGCATAAATTTGACAGGGGCTCTGTAAAAGTCCTTGTCAACAAATGTCCACCGTCTTTTCTTCATCAACTTTCCTGGTAACCTCTTCGAAAAACTGTATAAGATTGATTAGACCTGAGCTACCTACCACACACAAAGCCATGTTCACTATTCCAAGTCAGGCCCTATTTATCCAAATACTAATGCATCCTTTCTCTTAGAATACCTTCCAATAACTTATTGCTACTGAAGTCAAGCTCATCAAGCTATAATTTCCCAGCTTATTCTTCGGGCCTTTCTTGAACAATGGAACATTAGCAATCTTCCAATCCTCCAGCACCTCACCTGTGGCCAAAGATGTTTTAAATCCTTTTGCCAGGGCCCCTGCAATTTTTGCATTAGCCTCCCAAAAGATCCAAGGGGACACCTTGATAGACCCTGGGAATTTATCCACCCTAACTTGCCTCTAGACAGCAAACTCTTAAGAAATCTGGATATGGTCATGACCTCACTACTGTTTTGCTTCAGTGTTATAAGACCCTGTGCCTATCTCCCATCTAAATACAGTTGCAAAAATCCACTTAAGATCTCCCCCATCTTTTTTAGCTACATGTTTAGATGACCATGCTGATCTTCAAATGGACCAATTTTGTCTCCTGCTATTCTTTTGTCCTTAATATGTCTGCAGTAGCATTTGGGATTCTCTTGTCTGCCAGAGCAGCCTCATGTGTTCTTCTTTTAACCCTTCTTTATTATAGAAGACAGGGGATGTTATTCCCCTGTCAAAGGCTCTGTAAAGTGGAGGGATGTTATTCTGACTGGAGGAATACGACTAATAGTATTCTGCAAAGATAATTGCCGGGACCTTTATTGTTTTATAGATAATATAGATATTTGTATGAAAACATAGGTGGGCTAATTAGTAAGTTTTCAGACAAATCAAAATTTGTCAGATTTATAATCATGGGGGAAGTTGTCAAGGGATAAGCAGGATTGTGAGCATTTGGAAAAGTGGGCAGAGGAATGGCCAATGGAGAATAATCTGAGGAAATATGAGATGGCCAAATTGAAGATGAAAGTATAGAGTAAATGGCATGACCTTTAGGAGCATTGATGTACAGGGGAGTCTGTGGTTATATGTACATAGATCCCTGAAGGTGGCATGCAAAATAGGTAGGATTGGAAAAAAAGGCTTACAGCAGACTTATCTTCAGTTGAGGTGTTGCATATAAATGTCAGGAAGTCATGCTGCAACTATGTAAAGCTTTGGTTAGGTCACATTTGGAGTATTGTGTGCAGTTCTGATCATGACATTATTGAAAGGATGTGGAGTATTTGGAGAGGGTGAGAAGAGGTCAGCATGTTACCTGAATTAGAGAGTATTAGCTATAAGGATTGTTGGATTGTTTTCTCTCAAGCCTCAGAGGTTGAGGAGTGACCTAACAAAAGTAGAATAGAGGCGTAGATAAGATAAGTAGTCAGTCTTTTTCCCAGTGTTGAAATAAATACGTGAGGGCACAAAGGAGATTAATGAGGCAAGTTTTTTTTACACAGAGCGTGATAGATGCCTGGAATGCCCTGCCAGGGTGGAAACAGACATGTTAGCAACATTTTAAAGACGTGGACAGCACATTTTCAGTCAAGGAATGGAGCGGTATAGTCCATGTGTGTGTGTAGATAGATAAGATTAGCTTGGATTGGCATTGTGGTTGTCACAGGTTATCACAGGCTGAGGGGACTGTTCCTGTGCTGTACTGTTCTGAGTTCTATTACCAACCAGCTTCCCCAGCTCCCCACCCCACCTCACCTCACCATACTGCTATGTACTGAAATCTTTTCTCTTCTTTCTAAGGCCTGATGCAGGATCTCATCAAGAAATGTTGACCTGCATCTATTGCCTCTGCAGACGCAGCTTGAACTGCTGTGTTCTTTCAGTGTTCTGTTTTCTCTGTTCCTACATTCAAGCATCTGCAGTTTCCTGTGTCTTAAAGAAATAAAGGGTTCAATAAATAGTGGAAGGAATAAAGAATAAGGATGTAGGGCCTGAGGATTCATGATACCTGGATTCCAAATCAGGTCGAGGAGAAACACAAAAACCAACAGAGGAATTTTCGAATGCACAGTTTGTACTCTCTGTCCACCTGTCTCCCTCCTTTCACCACTACTACCTTCATCGTCTTCACTCCTCCTTTCCCTTCCAAACCTTCTCTGATCTTGCCCTTTTCTTCTTCGCTTCACCTCTTGTCTACTTCTCTCCCTCAATGTTCAAAGTAAATTTATTATCAAAGTACATAATATGTCACCATATATAACCCCAAGATTCATTTTCTTGTGGGTATACTCAGTAAATCTAATAACCATAATAGAATCAATGAAAGACCGCACCAATGGGCAGATCGGCCGTGTGCAAAAGACAACAAACTGTGCAAATACAAAATGCATGTATGCATTTCTAAATGACAATAAAAGAGGACTGAGTGTTCTCATAGTCTATCTATCTTAAAAAAAAAGGAATGAATGAATAAATAAATAAGCAAGCAATAGACATGGAGAACATGAGATAACAAGCTCTTGAAAGTGAGTCGATAGGTTATGGGAACATTTCAATGATGGGGCAAGTGAAATTGAGTGAAGTTATCCTCTTCTGTTCAGGAGCCTGATGGTTGAGCTGTAATAACCATTCCTGAACCTGGTCGTGTGAGTCCTGAGGCTCCAATACCTTCTTCCTGATGACATCAGTGAGAAGAGAGCATGACCTGGGTGGTGGGGGTCCCTGATGATGGATGTTGCTTTCCTGTGACAATGTTCCATGCACATGTGATCAATGGTGGTAATGGCTTTACCTGTGATGGACTGGGCTGTATCCACTACTTTTTGTAGAATTTTCTGTTCAGGACATTGGTGTTTCCATACCAGGCTGTGTTGTAACCAAGTCCATATACTCTCAACCACTCATCTATAGTAGTTTGGTGGAGTTTTAGAGGTCATGCTAAATCTTCGCAAACTCCTAAGGAAGTAGAGGTGCCCCCTAACCTCCAAAGCACAAATAATGAAAAAAACTGGGAGTTATACTGCACTTTTCACAACATAAGGCTATTTGAAGACCATTTGCAGACAGATAATTTTTTATTCATTATAGGCTGTGTGATTTTTGCGGCCCCAGGAATGTGGAGGGCTTTGGAGCGAGTCTGAAGTCACATGGTGGTCCTGACAGGAATAGGTAGCAGATTTCTTTTACTGAAGACAATCAAGTAGTTTTGTGCTTATCTTTACAATATTGAGATTCCTGGTTTAAAAATTACTCATACTTAACTTTCTCAGCTGTTGTGTTGGCATTTGATCTTGTATCTTTAACTCTGCTGGCTAGTCCAGCAATTTAAACACTATTATCACATCCAGCACTGTCTTAATTTAGGAAGCATAACAGTCAATTTGCATATAGTAAAATCCCACAAATGGCAACAATAGAATGGCTGAATAATCTGTTTCAGATATTTTAATTGATAGATATTAAAACGAGAGAAATGTGCCTCGCTGTTCCTTGCATAATGTCAGGGATCTTTACTGCCATCCTGACTTGAGGCTGATATCAAAACATCTTTCATGAGGGTGAACCCTTGAAAGACATCAGGCCCTGATGGTGTACCTAGTGTGTCTACAATATATTTCTTATTGTAATTTATAATATTTCTATCATTATGTATTGCAATGTACTGCTGCCACAAAGCAATATATTTCAAGACACTTGCAAGTGATTTAAACCAGATTCTGACTCCTGACAAGACATGCCATGCCATTTTAAGGTCTCATCCAATGTGCAGGGCATTACTTCCTCAGCCCCGCACCGGAGAGCACTGGCTTAAATCTGTTGCACAAGATGGGGACTGAATCAGAAACTCAAGTGTTATACAGTACTCATCCGTGGCTGACTGCGATCAATTGTTGCCATTCCAGAGAGGAAGCACTTACAAGGTGCAGGCACGTTAGCTGAGGCTATTTTAAGTGACTCGAGCGTGATGGTCGTGCCTGTTATGCATGTGATCTCCACACTGTACTCTGCCAAGCATTTTGTTAGCAGCAAGGGGAAAACTAAACATTGAGGGTAGGGGGAAGCTTGGACAATATGCCACATTTTGGCCATTTTGATCCGGAATCTTGTGCAAAATTAATTTCAGGAGTGAGTAGGATTAATCCCACTCAGAGACTGCGTTGGATTGTTGGCCATTTTGATCGGCAGATTTAAACAAGAAATGTTGGGAAATTGGAATGCTGTATGACAGGTTGAGTTGTGTTCAGCAAGCTGGCGTATTCTGAAACATGCAAATAAATAAAACTACTACGGTTCATTGCATGGCAGTGGGGACGGCACTGCTGACCTATGAACTTATGTCACTTTTTTCAAAAAGATTAAATTATACTTTACAACTGTTATTTTGTCACACGTGATTGCTGCAGTAATGTTTGGCAAAATTAGTTAAAAGAAATAGAAATGCCAGGTAATTGGAAAAAAAAACAAATCTGATAATTATTTGGTAAACTTTGAGCCAGTATCCTTGATATTATAACAGTAAATTAATTGATTTTTTTTACATTTAAAAATATTATTGCTTTGTTTTTCAAATAACTTCATTAATCGCCCGTACAATTCTGGTCTTGTTGGGAATTTTCCTTCTGTTTCTGGCAAAGCGAAACTAGATCCGGTAACATTACTATTGGCTTTTGTTTTTTTTTGTGTCATTTTACTTTGCTGGCAAAGTGTGTTGATTTGCAAGCGAGGAGGTGAGGAGAATTGTTTCAGGCCTATGATCGCTTTTGGTTTCTGAAGGCTGAAGCTTTCCTGCACTCCCAGCTGTTGTAAAAGCAAACCCATTTGACCGAGACGGTCGCTCTGGGGAGATTTTACTGGTGTTTGTGTGTTCTCTTGTGACCCAGAGGTTGGTAAACAAGGGGGGAAATGCTGCACAGGATTCAGTGTTTGTTGATCTTGGCAGAAGTTCAAGTTTTGCTACGAACTCACGATGTCCCATTGGCAGGACCTGAAACTTTTTTCGTGTGTGTGTGTGTGTGTGTGTGTGCGTGCGTGTGTGGTGTTTTACCAGTGCCTGTCAAACCGACCATTTTGCACAGGCTCAGTTCTGACATTTCCTGTCTTGGGTTATCATCACTTCTCCTAAAGACGACGCTACGTTGCAGCACCAACGCCCCCTTCCACCCCGCGGGTTCTCGTCTCCACCGAAAGGTTTGCGGCAGGATTTTGCTTGCAGTATCCATGGCAATGTGAAGTGCTCCAAGTTCTGAGAAGTCCAGCATGTTTACAGTCATTGTGTCATCAGATTAGGCTGCTGCCCCAGTCCTCAGTACGTGGATTTCTGCTCTACAGTAGGTTCTTGTGCAGATCTGATAATGGTGTTATTGGACGTGCTCCGTGCAGTCGGATTCCCGGGCAGTGTTTGCTGTTTTCATTCTGTAGCAGCTTTGTGGTGTTGTGTGCGTGTGCGCACAATGTAGGTTAATGTCGATAAAAGCCGCGAGGAATGTTGACGGGTGTACGCAGTCATTTGCCTCTGACCCTCTCCCCCCCCCCCCCCCGCTATCATTCTTGAATATGTTTATTGGGTTCCAGCCCCCTTCCTCTTCCTTTTCCCATCCCCGTTTGCTTTGTGATGTCGAGTGAAAACAGAACGTAATAACAACATGAAAGTGATGATGTCGGCATTTCCTTGCGATGGGTGGATTCAACAAGTGGGCGGTCTGCACTGTTGAGAATGCAACATAATTGAGTGAGTTGTTTGGACCCCAGTTAATGGCCCATTTATTGGACGCCTTTACTGCCTCCTGTGTCGTAAGCAGGAGCTTCTGTTCTCAAGCCTCAGCGCGCGTTACCGTTTTGTTTCCTTTGGGTGTTATCGTCTTCTTGGGGAAACAAAGTTCCGTTTTTGTTCACGTTTAATTTTGGGCATAGTTGGCACAACGTAAGGTTTTGATGAGGGAGTTTTGAATGTGCCACCCCTCTGAATGCAACATACCCAAAGCGAAGTTTAATCATGGCCTGGCAATGGTAGTTTCACGTGTGATGGAAAGGTTACTTTGACACATAGATCTTAATCGGAATGAAAATGCTAGTCAAGGTGAGTTGAAAGGGCGCTGCTGGTTAATAATTTCATTGTAGAAAATAAACCCAAAGAAAATGTTTTCCCCTTTAATGCAAACGTACCAGAGGATCGTAAAATTGAGAAAATAAAAGGTCGAAACTTATTTTTGACCAATGTAGATATATTTATCTGAAAATAAGAATTACAACACGACCCAGTACATGGATGTACTTAAGTTTTTATAAGTTTATATTAATAGCGGAGCAAAGAATTTATATTTGTACAAATTATTTTGAATATATTTTTAATCAGGGAAATTGTGCACAGGATTATAAAAGCAAGATTAGCTTTTTAATGCGTCAAGTATCCAGAAGAAAAGTTTCATTATCAAGGAGCTCTTTATGAACTGGTATGTGTGTAGAAATTTAGATGTTACGCAGTGTCAACTTTCAAAGTTTTTTTTTATTTTGTAGAAATTCCAAGTAATTGCTTGTTTATATTTGACTGAGAATTCAAATTAAGTTTATAAAAACAGGTTAATATATTTGTGCAGCTGTATAAGAAAACAAAATTATTGACCATACTGCAAACAGGAACGTGTACTGAATCATATTACCAGCTATCCAAACTGTATTTAGACAATCACAATAAGCCTCATATCATTGAGCCATGGTTAGGAAGTATTTGCTGTTACTTTAGTACCTTGATTTCCTTCAGCATCTTGTCTTGTTCCAGTTTTTGCCACAGCATTTAGTCTTTCTTGTACACAGTGAGCTCAGTCTTATCACATCACAGTGCTGCCGTGCCCTCATTCTCATTCAGGTTCAGGGTGTTCTGTGCTCCTTTGGCTTCTCCTGTCATATAAAATGGGTCACGTCTCTCCTGTCACGATCTGAACCATTGATTAAGTCACCTCAGACAAATTCCACATATCCTTCACCACAACAAACCCCTGGCACCACACAACCATAACATAATAGATTGAACACATTTAAACAGTCTTATGAAAGTGCCTTCAGAGAATGGGAAGCCTTTGTCACATGGATGGCGACATACAAATTGGATTTAAGAAAGTGAGATCTATGTGGGGAAGCAGAAGTTCTTGGTATTTTGTCCATGACACAAACTACTAAAAGATGATAGATGTAATTTAAAATGCAAATAGAGTTTCAGCTGCTGTTTCAAGGAGACTTGAATATGAAGTGGTGGGCATTATGCTGCAGTGTAAGTGGATCAATCCCAAAAAGCTCTCGAACTGCTATCGCCCCCCCCCCCACATCCTCCTCCTTCCATTCCCTTGTCAACCTTGCATCCCTCTCCACCCTTAGCCAAGAAAAACTATTGAGATAGGATTGTCAAACGTGCCAAAGCAGTTTGAAAAGTTTTTTTCTGGGTGTGTGAAAAGTAATGAATTAAAATGTGTACATAGAGAAATAAATTCGAGGTCTATGTTTGTAGAATCAAAGTCTAAGTAACCCTCTGTTTCTTTAAGCTCTACTTCACTATGTGCTGCACAACAAGACAGATGAATATAATCAAATAACTTTATTGGATTATACATCCTTCAGATGCAATCAATACAATCACTACTATTACAAATCTCTTAAACTGCTCTGCTGCTCTAGATCAGGTTAAACTGACATGCTATAGAGTCTCAGAGTAACATAGCATAAACAAGCCCTTTGGCCCAACTTGTCTATGCCAAACAAGGTGCCTGCTTAAGCTTATCCCATTTGGCCCATGTCCATCTAAACATTTGTACTTACCTAAATGTTCTTTTAAATGTTGTTATTGTACCTGCCTCAACTCCTTTTTTAAGTAGTTTGTTCCTCAAATGCATCACTATCTGTGTGAACAAATTACCCTTTGGGTCCTTCCAAAATTTTCCCCCTTCACCTTAAACCTTTGCCATTGAGTTTTTGTTTTCCTTTGCCTGTGAAAATGACTGCACGTTCACCCTATCTGTGCCTCTGGTTATCTTATACACCTCTGTAAGGCCACCCTCGATCTCCTACATTCCAAGAAATAAAGTCCTAATCTGTACAATCTCTCCCTATAACACAAGCACTCGAGTTTTGGCAACATTCTTGTAAGTGGCATGGGGTTGGGAACCAGAGTGATGGTGTTGAGGATGAGGTAGTTGGTTTACAAACAGAGGCAGTGTGTAGTGAGACTGCTAGCAAGGAGAGGCTGACGAAAGGACAAAATTGCAGTCAACAGGAAGAGTTGAAAGGTAAAGGACGGGCAAAATTGAGAAGAATGAATACAGGACTGAACGTGTTATATTTGAATGTATGCAGTATACAGAATAAGGTGGATGAACTTGTTGCACAGATTGGCATGTATGATGTTGTGGGCATCACTGAATTGTGGCTGAAAAAAAATTATAGCTGGGAGCTTTATCTCCAAGGATACACACTGTACCAAAAGGACAGGCAGGTAGGCAGAGGGGGCTCTGTTGGTAAAAATTGAAATCAGAGCATTAGAAAGAGGTGATATAGGATCGGTAGGCATTGAATCGATGTGGGTAGAGCTAAGGAACTGCAAGGGTAAAAATACCCTGATGGGATTTGTAAACAGACACCCAAACAGTAATGAAGATGTGGTCTAAAATTACAATGGGAAATAGAAAATGCATATCAAAAGGGGAATGTTACAATAGTTATGGATCCCAAGAGGGGGAATTCCTAGAATACTTATGAGATGGCGTTTTAGAGCAGCTTGTTGTTGAGCCCACTAGGGGATCAGCTATTCTGGATTGGGTGTTGTGTAATGATTTGAGGGTGTAAAGTAAAGGAACCCTTAGGGGAAAGTGATCATATTATAGTGGAATTCATCCTGCAATTTGAGAAGGAGACGCTAAAGTCAGATGTATCAGTATTAGAGTGGAGTAAAGGGTACTACAGAGGCATAAGAGAGGAGATAACCAAAATTGATTGGAAAAGGATACTAGCAGGGATGACAGCAGAGCAGCAATGGCTGGAATTTCTGGCTTCAATTCTTAAGGTGCAGGATATATATATATCCCAAAGAGAAAGAAGTATTCTAAAAGTACAAAGACACAACCGTAGCTGACAAGAGAAGTGGAAGCCAACATAAAAGCCAAAGAGAGGGCATATAATAGAGTAAAATTGGTGAGAAGTTAGAGAATTGAGAAGCTTTCAAAAAAAACCAACAGAAGGCAACTAAAAAAAAGTCCTAAAGAAGGAAAAGATGAAATATGAAGGTAAACTTGCCAATAATATTAAAGAGGATACCAAAAGTTTCTTCAGATATATAAGGTGTAAAAGAGAGGCCAGAGTAGATACTGGAGTGCTGGAAAATTATGCTGGTGAGTTGGTAATGGGGGACAAGGAAACTGTGGACAAACTGAATATGTATCTTGCATCAGTCTTCACTGTGGAAGACACTAGCAGTATGCTGGAAGTTCAAGAGTGTCAGGGGGCAGAAGTGTATGAACTTGTCATTACTAGGGAGAAAGTTCTTGGGAAACTGAACGGACTGAAGGTAGATAAGTTACTGAAAGGTCTGAAGGTAGATGGGCCAGATAGTATACAGCCCAAGGTTATGAAAGAGATGGCTAAAGAGATTGTGGAAGCATTAGTAATGATCTTTCAAGAATCAATTGATTCTGACATGGTACATAGAACATAGAAAATTGCAAGTGTCACTCCACTCTTCAAGAAGGGAGAGAGGCAGAAGAAAGGAAATTATAGGCCAGTTTGTCTGACCTCAAGAGGTTGGGAAGATGTTGGAGTTGATTGTGAAGGATGTAGTTTCAGGGTACTTGGAGGTATCTGATAAAATAGGTTGTAGTCAGCATGGTTTCCTTAAGGAAAAATCTTGCCTGACAAATCTGTTGGAATTCTTTGAAGAAATAACAAGCTGGATAGACAAAGGAGAATCGGTGGATGGTGTATACTTGGATTTTCAGAAGGCCTTTGTCGAGGTGCTGCACATGAAGCTGCTAAACAAGATAAGAATCCAGGGTACTACAGGAAAGATACTAACATGGATAGAGCATTGACGGATTGGCAGGAGGCAAAGAGTGGGAATAAAGGGAGTCTTTTCTGATTGGCTGCCGGTGACTGATGATGTTCCACAGGGGTCTGTATTGGGACTATTTATGTTATATGTCAGTTATATGATGAAATTGTTGGCTTTCTGGCTGAGTTTGCAGATGATATGAAGATAGGTGGAGGGGCAGGTAGTTTTGAGGAAGCAGAGAGGCTTGCAGAAGGACTTAGACAGATTAGGAGAATGGGCAAAGACATAGCAGATAGAATAGTGTATTAGGAAGTGTCTGGTCATGTACTTTGGTAGAAGGAATGAAAGCATAGACTATTTTCTAAATGGGGAGAAAATTCAAAAGTCTGAGGTGTAAAGGGATTTGGGAGTCTTGATTTCCTAAAGGGTAACTTTCAGGTTGAATCAGTGGTGAGGAAGGCAAATGCATACATTTCAAGAGGACTAGAATATAAAACCAAAGATGTAATGCTGAGGCTTTTTAAAGCACTGGTGAGGCCTCACTTGGAGTATTGTGAGCAGTTTTGGGGCCCTTATCTAAGAAAGGATGTGCTGAAATTGGAGAGAGTTCAAAGGAGGTTCTTGAAAATGATTTTGAGATTGAAAGGCTTATCATATGAGGAGCATTTGATGGCTCTGGGCCTGTATTTTCACTGGAATTCAGAAGAATGAGGGGTGACTGCATTGAAAGCTATTGAATGTTGAAAGGAGTCGATAGAATGGACGTGAAGAGGATGTTTTCTCTGGTGGGGAAGACTACAACTAGAGGACAGCCTCAGAATAGAGATGAGGAGTTATTTCTTTAGCCAGAGGGTGGTGAATCTGTGGAATTCATTGCCACAAGTGGCTGTGGAGGCCAGGTCATTGGGTGTATTTAAGGCAGAGATTGATAGATTCTTGATTAGTCAGGGCATGAAGGGATTTGGGGAGAAATCAGGAGATTGGAGCTGAGAGAGAAATGGATCAGTCATGATGAAATGTCGTAGGACTTGATGGGCCAAATGGCCTAATTCTGCTCCTATATCTTATGGTGTAAATCTTTTCTGTACTATTTCCTGGTGACTTAAGCTGTACCCAGTACTGCGTGTGTCCTCATCAACGTCTTGTATGTTGCAACATAACATCATTACCTTGACTGATGAAGGCTAGTGTGCTAAATCCCTTTCTCATCACTCTGCCCAGCTGTGGCACTACTTTCACCAAACTATGTATTTGTACTCAAACAACAGGAATTCTGCAGATGCTGGAAATTCAAGCAACACACATAAAAGTTGCTGGTGAACGTAGCAGGCCAGGCAGCATCTCTAGGAAGAGCTGCAGTCGACTGCACCTCTTCCTAGAGATGCTGCCTGGCCTGTTGCGTTCACCAGCAACTTTTATATGTGTTGCTATGTATTTGTACTGCTAAGTTTCTCTGTTCCACAGTGCTCTCCAGGGCCCTTCTACTCACTGTATAGTACTATTTGACATTTCAAAATGGAACACCTTATACTTGTACGAATTTAAAGCCATTTGCCAGTCCTTGGTCCACTTATGCAGCTGATCAAGGTCCCCACCAAACATTTTTGATCGCTGTATATGATACCACCCATTTTAGTATCATCATCAAACTTACTAACCATGCCCTGTGCATTCTCATCCAAATTGTTTACGTAAATAATAAACAACAAGGGCCCAGCTCTGATCTCTGAGGCACAACCATAGTCAGAGGCCAACAGTCTGAGAAACAACCTTCCACCATTGTCCTCTGCTTCCTGCCATTGAGCCAATTATGAATCTAGTTAGCTGGTTCTCTCTGAATCCCATGAGATCTAAGCTTACAGACTAGCCTGACATGCACTACTTAATTACATTTTCTTGAGTTTACTTGGCTACATTGTTTTCTCTGAATAGAGCACTGATGTTTTATCTCCTGTTCTTTATCCACATTGTCCACTGGTTTTGTTCAGTTGCATGATCAGTCCCTGATGTTGCATCTTTCAGATGGTTATTTTGTTGCATAGCTTTTGTGCTAACTTTTATTGTGAACAATCAGTCCTAAGCATCGAGGCTTGTCAGTCTGCTGTGCCCATCTTCAAACGGATTCTGAAAAATCTTTTTTCCTGTTTAACCATTTGGTGGTCAGCAGGATAATTCCAAACAACAGGAATTCTGCAGATGCTGGAAATTCAAGCAACACACATCAAAGTTGCTGGTGAACGCAGCAGGCCAGGCAGCATCTCTAGGAAGAGGTGCCGTCGACGTTTCAGGCCGAGACCCTTCGTCAGGACTAACTGAAGGAAGAGTGAGGATAATTCCATTTAGGTTTTAGGACACAGTTGATTATTACGTTGTGGTATGTATTCAGAGCTCATTTGCTTTTAGCATTTATTTCTGGGTGAACTTCATACTTTGCCCATTCACCATGATGTTTCTGGACATTTCTATTTTCTCAGTTGCTGTTTTCCATATGCCTTTGATCTTCTTGTTCGGAGAAGAGTTCTAATCTAGTCATAGTCATACTTTATTGATCCCGGGGGAAATTGGTTTCAACTTACAGTTGCACCATAAATAATTAAATAGTAATAAAACCATAAATAATTAAATAGTAGTATGTAAATTATGCCAGGAAATAAGTCCAGGACCAGCCTATTGGCTCAGGGTGTCTGACCCTCCAAGGGAAGAGTTGTACAGTTTGATGGCCACAGGCAGGAATGACTTCCTATGACGCTCTGTGTTGCATCTTGGTGGAATGAGTCTCTGGCTGAATGTACTCCTGTGCCCAACCAGTACATTATGTAGTGGATGGGAGACATTGTCCAAGATGGCATGCAACTTGGACAGCATCCTTTCTTCAGACACCACCGTCAGAGAGTCCAGTTCCATCCCCACAGCATCACTGGCCTTACGAATGAGTTTGTTGATTCTGTTGGTGTCTGCTACTTTCAGCCTGCTGCCCCAGCACACAACAGCAAACATGATAGCACTGGCCACCACAGACTCGTAGAACATCCTCAACATCGTCTGACAAATGTTAAAGGACCTCAGTGTCCTCAGGAAATAGAGACGGCTCTGACCCTTCTTGTAGACAATCTCTCAACCTTGTTGCTCTGGTCTTTACACATGAGAGTCCAGAAATGTCGTCTGGAGTTAATCTCATGTTCATCTGGCTTGGCAGACCATCAGTAGATCTGATTGAAGAGTACTTAATTATCAATCAGAAATGTCCAATTACCCCTGCAATCAAAAGAACCCTTGTTTCTAGTTTCAGCTAACAAATGTCTCCTTTAAATTACTTTCCCTCAATGTTTACATCTCTAATAGCTACACTCATGCGCTACTACATCACTAAGATTGATTCTGCCTATTCAGCAGTATCTGCTTTTTTCCTTGCATTTCCCTTTCTCTTTTCATCATACTTAATAGTAATTAGTGGTCATATGATTTCACATACATTTTCCAGATTTAAAGAAAGAGTTTATGGTGACCTGTACTTGTCCCATAATTGCTAATCCATTCTTTGTAATCCAAAAAATCCAATTCAAGTCATATGCTGTCTGTGCTTTATAGCAGATCTTATTTTGCTCAAGCTGACTTCCAGTTTCCATCGATCTCCTCCCCCATCTCTGAATCATTCCTCTTCTTGGCTTGCTGGTATCTCATTCTGGCAATGGACTTTGTGTGGGCATCAAATACAAACCCACATCCTCTTAAAACTACTGCCACCTGTACTGCTTGATGCATATTTTGTTCTGCATGATGTGGTTTTGGGAATTCTAATATGTGCTGTGCCCTCAAATATGACCATCAGGACTTTTGTCAGTGACCATTCAATTTCTTAGATTTAACTTAACTTCACTTCCTTTCCTTCCAACATGGCAGCTTCTGGATTTGTTCCATCATCAACTGCCATATCGGCTCTCAACAGTGAAATGCTAATTACATCAGAACATCCTTGATTCCATCTTTAAGTCTGAAGAAATAGTAGTAGCAGCATATACGACCCAAAGCCTGTTTGGTTATTAATTTCCTCAGTTCATTTTTGCCACCCAATGCTCGTATTTACTAATTCCTTTTGGTGTCCCAAAATTTAATCTGTGCCTTGAATATGCCAAATGAATGAGCATCTATTGCTCTTAGAGGTGGAGAATTTCAAAGACCTGATCCCTTGTCCTGCTTGTCTAGAAAGAAGACACAACCTCTTGGCATCTGTGTTGTCATTCCCTTTCAGAATTTGTATTAATGAAATCACCTCTCATTTTTCCAAAGCGGAAAATATAAGCCGTTGTTTCCTGACAGTCTCTCTCCATAACACCGTCTCTTCATTCTAATTGTCAGCTGTGTGAATCTAAAATGCACTGACTTCCAGGTAAATATGTTACCCTTTGGGGATGGAGGCCAAAACACCACATTACTCCAAATAAGATTTTACCAAAACCTTGTAAAATTGCAGCAAGACATTTATTTTGTATTTCAAGCCCCTTGAAGACCAATGTACTAACTGTGTTTCTGATGATTTGTGAACTGACACGTTGATTTTTTTGTGTTTCTTGAATCCATACTCTGAAATTTACTATCAGCTTTTCTATATTATATGCCACAAGTTACCTTCTTGTCCACTTCCCTATTCCTACTCTTTACTTCCTGTTAGCAGTCAAAGCTCCATGCTAATGTGTTACTCCAACCTTGCCACAACTTTTGTATGACAATCATCAAATGTTTTATGGAAATCCAGATGGACTGCTTCAATTACCTACTCCACTGGATAGATCCTTTTTTAAAATAAAAAGAATTTGTTATTAAAATTGTGGAGCCCCAATTTCCCATCATTAAAATTCATTTATTATTTTCTAAGTGCCTTATGATTTCTTGCTTATAAATGGATTTCAGCACTTTGCTGGCGACAAGTGACCAGGGTAATTTGTCAATTGTTCCCCATTTTGTTTCTTTCCTTTCTGAAGTAATACAGTTACATTTGTTACCTTCCAGTCTGTTTCGGAACAGCTTTCTGGCTATGAAATCCAAAGGCTTTGTCTGATTTTAGTTCCCTTAATCTCTGCAAGACTTGCTCTAAGTTCCATAGTGACATTGCACCCTACAGTAAAGACAGATACAAAATGTTTAATAATGGCTACTTTTTTAATTGTCGTGAATAATTTATGCTATTGTTATTTTGATAGGGCCCAGTTTTATTTCTGATATTCTTATCATTCTTTAATATTTCTTGCTACTTTGATAATCAATTGCCATTTGTGTATTAGTTACTTTGTTACTGTTATTAAATTTGTCTCACTCTGTTCTCAGAAACAGTTATGAACCTTGTAAGATATTTTTATTATAACCATATAACAATTACAGCATGGAAACAGGCCATCTCGGCCCTTCTAGTCAGTGCCGAACTCTTACTCTCACCTAGTCCCACTGACCTGCACTTAGCCCATAACCCTCCATTCTGTTCCTGTCCATATAGCTATCCAATTTAGCTTTAAATGACAACATTGAACCTGCCTCAACCATTTCTGCTGGAAGCTCATTCCATACAGCTACCACTCTCTGAGTAAAGAAGTTCCCCCTCATGTTACCCCTAAACTTTTGCCCTTTAACTCTCAACTCATGTCCTCTTGTTTGAATCTCCCCTACTCTCAATGGAAAAAGCCTATCCACGTCAACTCAATCTATCCCCCTCATAATTTTAAATACCTCTATCAAGTCACCCCCTCAACCTTCTACGCTGCAAAGAATAAAGACCCAACTTGTTCAACCTTTCTCTGTAACTTAGGTGATGAAACCCAGGTAACATTCCAGTAAATCTTCTCTGTACTCTCTTTATTTTGTTGACATCTTTCCTATAATTCACTGACCAGAACTGTACACAATACTCCAAATTTGGCCTTACCGATGCCTTGTACAATTTCAACATTACTCAATACTCTGATTTATAAAGGCCAGCATACTGAAAGCTTTCTTCACCACCCTATCCCCATGAGATTCCACCTTCAGGGAGCTATGCACCATTATTCCTAGATCCCTCTGTTCTACTGCATTCGTCAATGCCCTGCCATTTACCATGTATTTTGATTAGTCCTACCAAAATGTAGCACCTCACATTCATCAGCGTTAAACTCCATCTGCCATCTTTCAGCCCACTCTTCTAACTGGCCTAAATCTCTCTGCAAGCTTTGAAAACCTACTTCATTATCCACAACTCCACCTATCTTAGTATTATCTGCATACTTACTAATCCAATTTACTACCCCATCATCCAGATCATAAATGTATATGACAAACAACATTGGACCCAGTACAGATCCCTGAGGCACACCACTAGTCACCGACCTCCAATCTGACACACAGTTATCCACCACTTCTCTCTGGCGTTTCCCATCCAGCCACTGCTGAATCCATTTTACTACTTCAATATTAATACCTAACGATTGAACCTTCCTAACTAACCTTCTGTGTGGAACCTTGTCAAAGGCCTTACTGAAGTCCATATAGACAACATCCACCACTTTACCCTCATCAACTTTTCTAGTAACCTCTTCAAAAAATTCAATAAGATTTGTCAAACGTGACCTTCCACGCACAAATCCATGTTGACTGTTCCTAATCAGATCCTGTCTATTCAGATAATTATACATACCATCTCTAAGAATACTTTCCATCAATTTACCCACCACTGACGTCAAACTCGCAGGCCGATAATTGTTAGTTTCCTCTTAGAACCCTTTTTAAGCAATGGAACAACATGAGCAATATGCCAATCCTTCGGCACCATCCCCATTTCTAATGACATCTGAAATACTTCTGTCAGAGCCCCTGCTATTTCCACACTAACTTCCCTCAAGGTCCTAGGGAATCTCCTGTCAGGACCCAGAGACTTATCCACTTTTATATTCCTTAAAAGCGCCAGTACTTCCTCTTCTTTAATCATTATAGTTTCCACGACTTCCCTACCTGTTTCCCTTATCTTACACAATTCAATATCTTTCTCCTTTGTGAATACCGAAGAAAAGAAATTGTTCTGAATCTCCCCCTTCTCTTTTGGCTCCACACATAGCTGTCCACTCTGATTCTCTAAGGGACCAATTTTATCCCTCACTATCCTTTTGCTATTAATATAACTGTAGAAACCCTTCAGATTTATTTTCACCTTACTTGCCAGAGCAACCTCATGTCTTCTTTCAGCTTTTCTGATTTCTTTCTTAAGATTCTTTTTACATGTATTCTTTATGTAGCCCCCCTGGCCACCCTCAGGGTCGCTCGGCTCGCTGTCGTCTAGGGAAACAGCCTCGGCCCCGCCAAACTGGGTAATTCGTTTGTGTGGATGCTGTGTGAGGTACCCCACCCCGCCCAAATAACAGACAATACACCAGATGCAATTAAATGATTTACAGTTTATAGATATTACTGGAACTATATAATTAAAAGAGAATAAAATATAAAAGGAAAATAAAAGGCGCCACACTTATCAAAGTTCAATCTCTTCGTGCACAAAACCGTTGGAGCTCAAGAACCTTCTTCTTCACCCTGTGACCCCTCGGACCACCTCGACCGGCCGCCTGGGACCAACAACGGTGGTCGACCAGATGCTCCACACGAGTCCGTCTCCGTCTCTGTCTCCTCGCCGAACGTCCCGCTCGGGGTCCGACCCCGTTAGCGGACTCACAGCACCTGGTCCATCCTCTGTCTCGGTCTCCCGCCTTCTGCCCCAAAACCCCGCGCATACAGTATCTTCAAATACACCAAAACCATAACAACTATCCCAATTGGTTAATAGCACTTTCTTATCACCCTCTAAACCACAATAAGCTGCTAGCGCAAACTTTCTCAGCGTTAAAGCACAACAAAGCCGCATTCCCCAGATGAACATAACAAAAACGCCATTTTAATTAGCCTCCGCAGTAACATAAAAATCGAAACCCCCTTACACTCTCCCCCCACCAAATAAAGTCATGTCCTCATGACTTCTAAATAACTCGCCACCCAGTCCTACAGACACACAACACACACATACACAGATACACACAGTGACAGTGCTCCCCAAACAGTAGACCTTACTCCCGTCCCACGGGCGCTAAATAGGCCAACCTATCTGGGAGCTTCTTAACCCTCTGAGACCTCCGTACCCCCTCACCTAAACCCACAAGGCTCAGACACTACTAGGGATACCTCGGGCCTGCTTGCCAACTCCTCTCTCACTCAGGCCACCACTACAGCTCGGAGCCCCCTGTCCCGTGGCCGGGGCCCCGCCTCTCCTCCTTCCTGATCCTGCTGTAACTCAGACTGCCCACAGCTAGCCCTCCCCACTACACCTGACTCAGTGGGAGAAGGGCCAAAGGTCTCTTCCTCAATCACGGGGAAGTTAGCGAAAGGCAGCATGTCCCACATGTGCAGCACATCATCCTTCGAATCCGTATTCTTCCTCATTCCTTCGATCGGTAGCTGCTGTTTGAGTTTCTCCAAACTGAAACATTTAGCTGGGGCTACCCCTTCAGCCTCCTGCAGTGGAGACGTCAGCTTCTTCGGGGACTCCTTCAACTCTCGCCACAGCCTCAGCAGTTCTGACTCAGGGTTCCTGGCCATCTCAATCTGGGACGCAGTTACCCCACCAGCTTCTTCCACCCTGACTTGAAAAGCAGCAGTTAAAGAATGTTCAGCCTCCGGTTGTTTCTTCCTGAGGACGTCTTCCAGGTCAACCTTCAGTTTTTCCACTTCATTTAAACTCACGATTGTCACCTTCAGGTTCCTTTCAAGCGTCCGCCTCCCTTTTCCGAGATCTGTCCTCCATTTCTTTACCTCCTCGGGAGTGTAGTCAAACTCCCCTCCCTGGGCTCTCGGTTTTCTGTTGACCTTAGTCAGAACACTTCCTTGATCTTCCCCAACTTGTAAATCTTCCAATCTGTTCTGAATGGACGTCTTGAGTTTCTGCTGATACCTTCGAAGATGGGTCATTGTTTCTTCTCGCTGGATTAATTTGTCAGTATATGACCGCAGTGCGGTGCAAATCCCCTCTCTTCCCTGTGTCTCATTCAGATTGATGACCTGGGTTTCCATCCCCCGGTCCACCACCATCTGTCCCAACACCAGGAAGTTCAACTGGTATGTCGGGTCATTTTCCTCACATTGCACCAAACTCCTCCAGCCAAAAACTCCTCCACATTTGACACTTCGCTTCGGTCGCCCGGGCTCAGCCACTCGCCTCGCCTCATAGTCCCCCAAGGCGAATCCAAGCTCTAGGCGGTCATCCACATACGTCAAAACTCCACACACCTTCACTTCCCCCACGGTTTTCCTCATGCCCCGCGGGAAGGATGCAGGGGCTCCGGATATGCCCTTGGGCATCTTTTCGGATCGGAAGAATCCTAGGGAACTAATAAAGGCCATCTTCGGATCAACAGCCGCACTCCTCAGGATCTGGCAACATCCACCCCTCAGATGCAGCACATTAAACCACGTCGCATCATCCACACACACGCTGCCTTCATCTTCCACGCCGCCAGGGTCCAGTTGCCGCGACCTCTCTCTCACTGTCTTCAGCGGTCAACTCCCCTCCCTCGTGGTGGTTCGGAGCATCTACTAAGAGGGTCTCACCCTCAGCTACTTTCCCCAAGCCGTACCACCGCTGGGTCTCGTTTAAATTCGGTACCGGCTCAAGGCTGCTACACACGTCCTCAGAAGCAACTCGACACGCTGGGTGCCCAGACAATGCCTCCATGAACTCCAGGGTCATTAACCAATCATCGTCTTCTGGATAACTACTGCCACTAGTACCCAAAGTCTCCAGTGCCCTTGCAGTTGTCAAGGGTAAATGCTTCAGACACCGGTTGTAAAACGAACTGTCCAACAACTTGACCTGTGCCCCGGGGTGAAGGATGGCTTTAGAATCGCTTCCCTCTATCCATAACGTCACCCTGGGGCGTGGTCCCTCTAAGCCTTCAGGAATAGGGTCTTTTCCTTGCGGAAGTTCAGTGGTACATTGCTAGGAACGTGCTTCCCCAGAGACCGCAGGCCGTTCCCCCACTGGCCCTCCACTAAGTTTCCCGACACCTCTCTGATCAGCTGAAGAACTGATCCCCTGAAATGATCCCCCTCAACCAAGCACTGCCACTCATCTGACAACAGAGATCCGCTCCGCCCCTCTTGGGGTGGAAACTATCCCAAACGCCAGGCGGAGCCTGTCAGAGCTAGAACATTTATTCGCAGACTCTACCTCCAAATCAGACCACTCTTTCCTCTCTCTCCCAACTGCATGGACAGCCCCGAGTGCCACCTCTAACTCGTCAATGCTACTCTGCACTCGAACAAAGACTTCACCCACCACGCATACAGCAATCAACAGCAAATAACCCACAGAGACACACATTACAGATTTAATCAGAGCACCCACACAGCATACCAACAGACTCAAGCATCCCGGACAAAGCCCCCACAATGTAGCCCCCCTGGCCACCCTCAGGGTCGCTGGGCTTGCTGTCGTCTAGGGAAACAGCCTCGGCCCCGCCAAACTGGGTAATTCGTTTGTGTGGATGCTGTGTGAGGTACCCCACCCCGCCCAAATAACAGACAATACACCAGATGCAATTAAATGATTTACAGTTTATAGATATTACTGGAACTATATAATTAAAAGAGAATAAAATATAAAAGGAAAATAAAAGGCGCCACACTTATCAAAGTTCAATCTCTTCGTGCACAAAACCGTTGGAGCTCAAGGACCTTCTTCTTCACCCTGTGACCCCTCGGACCACCTCGACCGGCCGCCTGGGACTAACAACGGTGGTCGACCAGACGCTCCACACGAGTCCGTCTCCGTCTCCGTCTCCTCGCCGAACGTCCCGCTCGGGGTCCGACCCCGTTAGCGGACTCACAGCACCTGGTCCATCCTCTGTCTCGGTCTCCCGCCTTCTGCCCCAAAACCCCGCGCATACAGTATCTTCAGATACACCAAAACCATAACAACTATCCCAATTGGTTAATAGCACTTTCTTATCACCCTCTAAACCACAATAAGCTGCTAGCGCAAACTTTCTCAGCGTTAAAGCACAACAAAGCCGCATTCCCCAAATGAACATAACAAAAACGCCATTTTAATTAGCCTCCGCAGTAACATAAAAATCGAAACCCCCTTACATTTATTACATTTTTCTTTATTCATTCCACTATCAATCTTTCTATCTTTTCCACACAATTCAATCACTTGGATACGATGCAATAGGGTCTTTTAAGAGATTCCAGGACAGGCACATGGAGTTTAGAAAAATGGAGGGCTATGGGTAACCCTAGGTAACTTCTAAGGTAAGGACATGTTCGGTACAGCTGTGTGGGCCAAAGGGCCTTTATTGTGCTGTAGGTTTTCTATGTTTCTGTGTTACTTATTTTTACACCTCTCTTAGAACTTTTGCTTAGGGCCCAATATTCATTCATAGCGATTTCTGACTACTACTACTATTAAACAATGTATTCACACCTCTCAATTCTTTTTTTTCGGAGAGGAAATAGGGGTTGGATTCTGATTTCCTGGCTATATCTCGTCAGTTTCCAGAGTCCTGATGAAGGATCTTGCCCTGAAACGTTGACTGTTTATTCCCCTCAATATCTGACCTCTAGCATTCTGTGTGTGTTGCTCTAGATTTCCAGCATCTGCAGAATCTTATATGTTTAAGTTTCCAGTGATTTTCATTCCCCCCCCCCCCCCCCCCGCATACATGCATTTTTCCTAAGTTTTGGCCTCTGCTGTCCAAATAATACTTGGGGATGGTACCTCATTCCCTTGTTCAATTGACTGGAATTTAGAAACTGTGGACCTTAACAATGTACATTAACATTTTTAGGACTTTGTTGCGCAACTAACAAATTTTCCAGACTATTCAATATTACTCCTAGTGATAGTGCAAAGAACTTGTCTTTCTTTTTTATAATATATATTCCAAGATTATAATTTTTCACTGGGATTAGAGTAAACAGGAAAAAGGGCCTGATGGGTTCTAACTTCTACATTCTGGTTTGTCATTAAAAGCCAAGATGTGCAGTAAAAACAGTTTAGATTCCTGCCCTGGCTGCAGATTTACCCACATTCCTGATCTCTGGTATTCTGGAACCTGGTTCACACTCCAGATTCCTTGCTTAGTATGTAGAGTAATGAATGAATTAGATATTGAACCACTGGGATTTCTGAAAAATCAGATACTAAATTATTAGAGGTTTACTGTATTTTCATGGACAGGAAGGCTTTGAGAGATGCACATTGTTGTTATGTGGGAAAAGTCAGCGAAATTTAGGTTTTAGGGCTATGCACTTCATCTAAAGATGGTTCTTTCATGGATTCTACACCTATAGGTCTGTCTAAGGGATAAGCAATGGAAACTGAATGCTGGAGGAAAGAATACACAGTTGACGTTTCGTGCCAAGATCCTTCTTCAGGACTCTCGGTCTGAAACATCGACTGTTTACTCTTTTCCATAGATGCTGCCTGACTTGCTGAGTTCCTCCAGCATTCTGTGTGTGTTGCTTTGGACTTCCAGCATCTGTGGATTTTTTTGTGTTTGTCTAAGGGATAGCTTTGTATCTTGATTGTCTCCTTATGTAAATGACAAGATAATTTCTCTTTATTTCTGTATTTTATTGCCTGCTTTTTGGAAATCATGGACTGTTAAGTGTTCTGTCCATGCTGGTTCACTGTCTCACTCTGCTGTTTAGCTTGGATTCTATTGTTGCCTTTTTATTAACTTAATGAGACAATTTTTATTTCTTCGTACAACTTGCACCCCTGTCTTGCAATACAACTAATCACTTTGATTGTGTCGGAGTCAGCCGATGGTTTTCAGTATGGTTCTACTTTTCTCCTGCATTTTGTTTGGTATTAATTTAAGGGATCACTTTTCTTCCATCTTGTGGTTCTGCTGTGAAACCGAAAGACTGCAATTACTGAATATCAGTAAATTGGGTATACAAGATAACGTTCTGACAATGATTAGGGTGTTGGGCAGTGGCTATGGAAAGAGATTTAGCAGCCAGAATTGCTATGAACTGCCAGTGTTTATCCCTTGTGAGTTCAGGAAGCCCAGGAGCTCCTCTGCAAAATGTGGTTGTCCTGAAGTTGATAGTCAGACTTTGCTGATGAGGTTTTGATTGTATCTTGTGCTTCATGGGGTTCAATGGTGTAGCATAAACATGTGGAATTGAATTTTTCTTCTAATTGAACGTAGCACAACAAGCCCATGCATTTCAGTGGAAATGAACAACTGTTAGAGAAATATGAGTATTTCATAGATTCCTTTTGTAAAAAATATTTTTATTAAGTAAAATATTGATTAAAGTTGTGTTTCATAATTAATTTTTATAC
Source organism: Mobula birostris (assembly GCF_030028105.1). Lineage (NCBI taxonomy): Eukaryota > Metazoa > Chordata > Chondrichthyes > Myliobatiformes > Myliobatidae > Mobula > Mobula birostris. The sequence continues at coordinate 42,930,186 of NC_092378.1, read as the reverse complement.
TTATCGTTCTTTAGTATATTTGAATCTCAGAAACATTTGGAAGCAATCATTAGAATTCCCAAATGTAGGAAGCCCCGACGGGTAATACGAGTTGTCAGCTGTTAGAGAGTTGTGGGGAGGGCTTGTTCTAGTCTGCCGATGTGACTGTGTTAGCCTGGAATGTCTACCCCAATGACCATACTATTAATAGGACTTAACTGAGTTCCATGGAGAACGATGAACTTCCGTGGAGGACTTAAGTCTCAGGTGGGAAGCCTGCATGTGGAACCTGGCAAGGTTAAAACTACAATGGGCATGGCAGTTCCCAGTGAGATGAATGGGAAATAGTTACTTCTAGGAGGAAGATAAATGAGTCGTTTAATTGTTGTTTAGTATTTGAATGATTTGAGTCTATTAAATATTGAACATTTTAATATTATTAATTTTTTAAATGACCTGTATATAACTGGGTATCTTTGACTACTCATGAGCCTGTGGTTGGGTCTCATTGGATGTCAAAGCCACTCTGTTGGTGCTGCACAGGATCACACTGAAGTGTGAGGAAGGTTGTGCCTGGGGGCCAGTGTGATACAAAAAGTGCAACCAGGTCAGCCTCTCCTTTGTAGGCTGTCTCATCACCGCTAGAAATAAGGACGATCAAAGTTGTGTCATCTGTGAATTTGATCAGCAGATTAGAGCTGTGTGTGGCAGTACAGTTGTGGGAGTAAAGGGAGTAGAGAAGGGGACTTAGAACACAACCCTGGGGGCAACCTTTGTTGAGAGTCAGAGGTGAGGGAGCCCATCCTTACCACCTGTCAGCGATTCAATAGGAAGTCTAGGATCCAGCTGCACAAGGTGGGGTGCAGGCCGAGGTCTCCTGAGCTTCCTGTCAAGTCTATAGGGAACTATGGTGTTGATTGCTGAACTGTAGTCCAGGAACAGCATTCTAATGTATGCATCCCTCTTCTCCAGGTGAGTGAGGATGGTGTGTAGTGCTGTGGCTATAGCACCAGCGGGAGACTAGTTCCGTTGATAGGCAAATTGTAGGGGGTCCAGTGTGGGTGGTAGCATGCAGCAGATGTAATCTTTATCCAGCTTTTGAAGGCATTTGCTTATAATTGAGGTGAGTGTGACAGGGGGTATCTTGATTTTCTTACCTCATTTCCCTACTTCATTCCAAAGAGAATAGCCCTAGCTCGCTCAACCTGTCCTTATAAAACATGTCTCCATTCAAAATAGCATCCTGGTACGTCTCCTGTGAACCCTCACTATAGCGCCCACATCCTCACACTGTCTCTCTGCCTCTCTCATTGTAACTCTCTGATTGTCACGTGCACTTCCAAATATAAAGATTTCGCACATCAGTTTTAAAGAGTGTCCTCTTTTCGTGACTTTAGCAAATATTTGTAAACCTCTGACAGAAACATCTAAACCTACCCGTTTCCACACCGTGCCTTTGCTCTAGCAAATATAGTTTAGTCTGCTATTGCTTCATCTTTTTTAATTCCAGGATCAATGCCTTTTGATGTGTTGCTCAGTCTGGCAGCAGTAAACCTACATTTGCTCTCAGGTGTCTTCAAGTTTAACTCAAAATCCTGAGTGCAACATTGCAATTCTGTAGTTTATTCAGGTAAATGCATGTGACAGATTTGTGATTATCAGTACTGGAATAATTGGATTAATCTGAAGGTTCACCTTGTGTTGAGTCTTGAATTCTGAATTTGGCTCTCTTCTTGCTGCTTCGCTGTGAGGCTGCCTTGTTTTGTTTACTTTTGTTTACAAATGACCATCCCTGCTTGATCACTAGAACTGCTCTGGGATTGGTGTGGTCAGAGGGTGATTTGTTGAGCGATTTTCACACGTCTTTGCCTTGTGAGTGTTTACCTAATGTGGCCTGTCTGTGAACGCTAGATTTTAGTGTATGTACCCCATGAAGCCAGAGTAATCAATTTTTAAAATACTGCATTTGAAGATTGTTTAATTTTTACATTGTTTCTTCAGATGTTGAACTGAAGCAACTCGAGCAAAAAGTGCTATTTTGTTTTTGCAATTTTGCTTTGAAGTTTCTAGTGAATCCATGTTGAAAGGCCAGAACATTTCAGTGCTTCATATTACAGAGGGGACAGAAATAACTACCATTGTTGATTTTTATTTGGATCTCCTCATAATATCAGGACGTCCCAAAGAGTTTTTAGCAGCTCAATAATTTTGAAGTGTTGCGCTTTGTGGATTCTTGGCAACTCATCTGAGCACAACAAATCCAATACAGCAGACAGCAGTGCAATAAATGAACAGCTGATCTGTGTGAATGCAGTTGATTGAGAGATAAGCATTGGCAAGGGTATCATTACAATTCTCTGCTCATTGAATAATGTCATGAGACCATTTTACAGCTCTAAGGGACTGATGGGGCCTTGCTTTAACATGTTTTTCAGAAAGAATTTTATGAATACAATCCTGGTTTAGCACTGCTTAGCACGTTTTAGCACATACTTGACTGTTAAAAATATTTCTGAGTGTGCTCTGTAGTCTCTTTTCTCATTATCTTTGCTTTGTGTTCTTTTTAAAGTCATCATTGGTTTGCTGTGGTTACCGACAATGACATTTAAAAAAGATTGCATCTCTATGTTTCTGTGACTCTCTCACTTTCTATACTTTGATGCTTTTTGTGATTAGCATCAGTTTTGATCTCTGATTTTCTGAAAGTGGTAGCTAGCAGTAGCTGTTTTTCATTCGTTCAGGCCATTGAGGATAAGACAAAATTTGAACATACAGAATGAATCAAACATGCCTTGGTTACTTGCCCTTTGTACCACAAGTGACTTGATTGAGGAAAATTATGGTACTTTCAGAAATGTAAGCATGTTTTTAATGTGCAACCAGTTTAAGTGAGGGAGCAGGTTTCTGTGCTTACCTTCTGTTAAACAATGGAGTTTCTGCCTGGTGCATATACAGAATTGAAAAGTAAATGGACAGGGCAGCACTTGAAGGTTGCCTTGTCCCAGACATCAATAATTGAAAAAAGCAGAGTAGCAGTGCTTTTCAAAAAAGAATTCTGAATTACACACTGTTGCTCTTTTATGCTTGCTGTTTCAGAATACCGCACCCAAGAGACGACTGCAGCACCAGTCATAATTGCAGCATGAGCATGAGACAAAAGTGAAGTTTATTTGGCTTCAGTATATATTGATGATTTTGAAGTATCAATTGTTTTTGTAGTATTGGCTGTGCTATCAATAAAGGCATGAAATCGACCTGAGAATGGTAACAGCTCACAGGATCCTGCTTAATCATAGTATTCAACAGTGGAATGTTTGTTCAAATAACATGGTCACATTTTGAAACTGGTGCTTCAACCTCCTCAACTTCTGGCTTAAAGCACCACTGAGCTAAGCTGAGACATTAGTGCCATATGATGTGTTTAGGAACCTACAGCAATGATTCCCAAAGCAGATCATGCAAGCTACTAGTTGGCATGGAAGGGCAAAGATTAAAAGGGGTTTGCAGAGTAAAAATGAGCTAATCTAGTAAGAAAGTTCGCTCAGTAAGTGTCTTTAAAATAAATACTTGGCATGTTGGCTGATCTGACTGTTGCTGTGTTGCAAGTCTGTAGAACAGCCCATTTCCTTACAAGGATTGACTCATGACAGTTATCAAGAGTGCATATTTACTAAATGCAAGTTGGGCTCTCATTCAAAAAGGTTGAGAACTGCTGGTCAACTGTCTTAACAACAACGTGCCTGTTAAGATACTATCCAGCTTTCTAAATGTTTGAAATTATTTTGCTGGTGAAGGATTTGTGGTTAATGTGTGTCTTTGTGGCCCTACCATTTTGTTTTATTTCCACTTGTGTATTGACCACATGAATGCTGCTCAGATATGAAGCACAGTAACAGCATCATTCCTGTGCCCTCTCCAACTAGTCTCCTCTTATCCTTCAGTCTCAGTATTCCAATGCGTTTTCTGCTGAAATTGCTTCAGGAACTGGCGTTTTGTCTGAACTGCCTAACGCATCACCAGCACCAGTTTAACCACCTTCAAGGGCATGTATACAGAAAGGTCATAAGATCATAAGGCATAGGAGCTGAATTAGGCCATTCAGCCCATCAAGTCTGCTCCACCATTCCATCATGGCTGATTCTGGATCCCACTCAACCCCATATACCTGCCTTCTCACCATATCCTTTGATGCCTTGACCAATCAGGAAATGATCAACTTCTGACTTAAATATACCCACCAACTTGGCCTGTGGTGCAGAGCATTCCACAGATTCACTACTCTCTGGCTAAAAAAAAACTTGCCTCTGTTTTAAAAGGGCGCCCCTCAATTTTGAGGCTGTGCCCTCTAGTTCTGGATGTCCTTACCATAGGAAACATCTTCTCCACATCTACCCTGCCTAGTCCTTTCAACATTCAGAAGGTTTCAATGAGATTCTTCCTGCATTCTTCTAAATTCCAGTGAATACAGGCCCAAAGCTGCCAAACACTCCTATGTTAACCCATTCATTCCCAGAATCATCTTTGTGAACCAAAGTAAGTAATGGGTTCCAAACTTCCCAAAAGCATTTGATTCTAGAAAGGTATTGAAATGTTGGAAAACTGCGAAAATAATTCCCTTATTCAAAGATGCCAGAAAAAGACCAGTAACAACATGAAGGATCCCATGCACCCTGCTCATGGACTATTTGCTCCCCTCCCATCAAGGAGGAGGCTACCTAGCATGCATGCCATGACCACCAGATTAAAAAAAAAATTACTTCCCCAAGTGGTAAGGCTGATCAACAATTCCACCCACTAACTCCACCACAACTTTTATTATTTCCTGTCACCTTATTTAAAACCTAGGGTTACCTTATGGACATACAATCAATCTCAATCTGTTTATATAATCTATTTGATGTATTTATATTCATTTTTTAAAAATTACTGTGTTCGTTAACTTGCTGTGTTTTCCTTTAAGTTGCATCGGACCTAGAGTAACAATTATTTCATTCTTCTTTACAATTGTGTTCTGGAAATGGGTGAAGATACATCTCTACCAAAGGAGTTGTAAGTCACTGCTTTCCTCACTTGGGCAAGATGTAGCATCTGCTTAGCCCCCCCCCCCCCAACCGATTGGGGTCACATGAAGCCATGGGAACAGATGGTGGATAGTCGTATGAGCAACTGGTATGAGTCCTGTTTATGCGACCACTGCGCCAGGCAGACAAACTCTGAAGAGTATTAATAATGACTGGGGTCACCCTTCTTGTAAAAAAAAACTGCCTAGAGGAAGGCAAAGGCAAACCACCTCTGCAGAAAGAATTGCCAAGAACAATCATGGTGATGGAAAAACCATTGTCACCCACATCATATGACATTGTACATGACAAATGAACTGCAAATGACAATCTTGAACCTTGAATTTTGAGTTTTAGAAGATGAAGACTGGGCCTATTGTGCCCAATGATACCCTTCTATACCAGAAGAAAACCACATGAAAAATCCGTGCGCTTATAAGATAAAAATTAGTTTTTTGAATAATCCTGCACATATTTCTACGTATTACTTAAGCTGCTGCAAACATTTATGCTTTTGGCTATCAAGATCCTTTGAAACTGTTAGCTTGTAAAACAGAATGGTAAAGTTGCATTGTTTAATGACATGCATCATATGACTTCAGCACTTGCAATAATCACAAAGCCCCTAAATCAACAATGTGGCAAGTATCACCAACACTTCCTCAGTTTTTGATTTACCATGTTTTCTCTTCTCCTTATCTGAAATATTGACTGACTGCTGAAATATTGCTACACAAAACATTTCTTTCAGGTTACTGATGGGTGGCTGTTTTTTTTACTGGTGATAGCAATATTTGCAATGTAAAACTATACAAGGAAAAAATGTAAATAAGTTGAATTAAAAGCAGAAAATTCTGGTCAACGATATGAGGTATCTCAAAGGGAATGAAGTTCAAACCTTCAGATTTGAATACAAAGATGCATTCTCATGAAGAAGATTGCACCTAAGTGATTAACCATTTACTTTCCTTCTGGGCTCTCAATTATTCTGCTTTTTGGCTTCTTATAAATTTTCAGAATTTTTATATTTTTGAGACAGTTTGACGTTATTAGCTGTGAAGTAGGTGAGTTTAGAATTGTGGCAAAAGAAACCCAGCAGGCTGCAGTCCAGAGTTCCTGATCTTGTGTTATTGAAGCCATAACAACAATTTAGATGAAACTGCTTGGTAATACTTGAGAGAGATTGAAGTTTAAACTCTTTCCTGGCTTGATAACCCACCAGCATGAACATGGCAGTGGGGGTATTTCTTCTGGTGAGCAGAATGTCACTTGAACTCCCTGGTGGTGTATCCTTGGACTAGGCAATCTCTTCCAATGTGGTCCTGGACTCAGTTATCTGCCAGAGTCCTGCTCCCAGCTGATCAAGGTTCTGCAAAATGTAGAGCCTTTTGCACTCTTAAATACCTGTGGTTGTTTCCTCTCCTGGATACCTACCTTTCAAATAATTGAAGTCTCACACAACTGAACCTGCCCTTCCCCAGGCTCACAGGCTGATGGTATTATAGAAGCTCCTAGTTCTCATTAAAGCAAGAACTTCACACCAAACACATGAACATTCCCTTTTCAAGAACAAAAGATGTCATAAGAGATTGTATCGTTTATTATGTATTAGCCCAGTTACACCTAGCTGCTTTCATTGGATGAATTTTCAGTTTGGCTGCTAGAACCTACTTACCTCGGAGCACTTTGTTAGTTTTCCTTATCATGGTTGCCTGGTTACCTTTCTGTTAAGCCACTTGATATATCAAAACAATGTTCTCACTGATATTGTGAAACCGGTTTGTCTGAGGTTTGAGTTTTAGTTGTTTGCTTCAGCAGGTAACCTGCGGAGAGAGTTCAGCACAGTGAGGCTTGGATGAAATGATAAATCAGAGCCTTTAACTATCTGTTCCAGTTATTCAGATATCAATGAAATGTCCCAAGTTATTCAAGGAAGAGCAGAGAGTTCAGTGTGTGCTTCAGTTAACATACTTCCCTTGATCAAAGCCAGCAAGAGTCGATTAACTAATCATTTATCTCATAGCAACATTCCACAAACAGCAATGATCTAAATGATTGTTTTTGTTGATAAATACAGAGTCGCTTCTCTGGGAAAAAAACTTGATTTACACAGGTCAGTTTGTTGAGTCTGCAAGGCTTGACGTTGTGTTTATTCTGCACCAGTAAAGTTAAAGATTATGATAATGGTGATACTTGAACAAATTAAAATATTTTGACTTGTCTGATGTGTTGCTGTCTTAATTTTGCTCTTGCTAATTTTTTTTCTTCGTCTTACCTTTTGAAGGTGTGGATATCTCTTGGGGTCTAGTTCTCTGTGGACCATCTACCTTTTGCAGGTTTCCCCAATTTATCATTCTTTGTTCCTGAATTTAGCACATGCATGTTGGCAGGCTAGAATGGCATAGAAGTGTGACAGAAGCATCTAAACTTGACCCTATTCATAAATTCACCCTGTACTTTGTTCGTATGTCAGCCAAGATATTTACCCCAAAGGGTAAAACAGTGGTCATTGCTTTAAAGTACAGAATTCAATAAATGGAAATGAGCAAATTGCTGCAGATGCTGGAAATCTGAAATAAAATGAGAAAATCAGAATTGTTTAAGGAGTCTCTGACCTGAATAATTAACTTTGTTTCTCTTTCCACATGGTGCTGAGTGTTTCTAGGATTTTGTGCTTTTATTTCAGATTTCCTGTTTTAACCATTGTAGAGAAATAAACATTTTAACATCTTGGCCTACACACAAACAACGTGCTGAGAAAATTACTGGATGAGTTAAGTTTGTATTTCATTGTGATGCTCCTTGCTACAATAGCCTGCAAACATCCATTTCTTAAGTTGTTGCACTGACACGTTCTGTTTTTATTGGCAGGTAATGCACATTGCGTCACCACCAATTTTAGTTGGTTACCAGGCAATTGAAACCTACCAGAAAGTTTGATATATGCTAGCTGTTCGTTTGCTCAGACATTTGGTTTCAAATCTGCTATTGCTCTATGTGCACAGGATGTTAGATTCTTTTTTTAATCTCTCTCTGAAATGTAACTGAGTGCTTTGAGGGTGTTTGAACATTGTAGACCTCTTGGAGGAGTCCAAAGCTTTACTGTTCCACATTCCAATCTGTCAGCCAAGTCACTGAAGAATAAGGGCTTGGGGTTCTACTTTACAATGCTTTAAATAAATCCTAGTTTTTGTTTTAGCTGTTTGGATTTTTTTGCCTGTGTTTCAGCAGATTCTTCTGACTTCTGCCTGTTATTATTTGTCTGATGATTAAGTAGTTACAGCTGAAGAAGTAAATTCCTTATTTTTTATGTGGCACCGTTACTGATCTTTCAGGTATTATATTCTGTGGTCTTGTATTTTTCTTAGACAGTTGCTTTAGACTGAGGGTGACAAAACTTCAGTGTAACCCTGTGGGTTCTGAGGTAACTAATGAGGGCAGTGTGGGAACAGAAGGCTCTTCCATGGATGGAGCAGGTAATGGCTAACGGGGGGTGGGGGGGCAGAGGTAGCAAGATCGTTAATCTTTGGCAAGAGGTTTCAAGAGAAATGGAAACCAGGCTCTGCTGTGTGGCTGTCAATGGCTATTTATGAAGGTGGGCGCATGTGTTGCCTCTTTCCAGTCGGTGCCATTCAATTGTATGTGTGCACATATGTAAGCATGCACAGTTTCAGGTCTAGGAGCCTTTCACTCAGCCAGGCTACATGCAGGACCTCTTCCTGGCACTTTACTCCATTCACACACTTAACACAAATACCAACCCCTAGTTCCAGCTGCGTACTTAGCCCACATCCCCAACTACTGCTTCCATTCATTTTCTCAGTAAGAGTACATTGTTTTAGCCTTTGTGAACCAGCAATAGAAATACTCATTGTTTTGTGTTCCTTTTTGAGCTGAGTCATGTGGAGGACAATTGTACCTGATTGACTTAACAGATAACGAATACCACAACATGTTAATTGGAACTGGTATTGCTGGCCTGTTGGACCGTATCCCATGTGAAGCACTATGTTTACTTGAAGAAGAAGACCTTTTATTTTATACTTCAAAATTAAATCAAATGCTACCTGGATTAAATCACTCTGCTGTTATGAGCATTAGTTCAAATTTAACAACTACTCCACAAAGTTAAAAGATGACAACCTAAAAATAAAGACTCGCTCAAATCAGAAAATAAAAGTTCAGAATCTCTGTTACAACAGAAGTAAATCTGGGATTGACCCAGATGTTCACTTATATTATTATTATTTTTCATTATGACATAAAGGGAATCCATTCAACCCATTGAGTCTGTGCTGGCTCTCTGAGCAATCTCATTATCCTACTTAATTTCTTGTAACTATTCACTCATTATACAGACAGTTAATAGTAGAGAATTATCAGCATATCTCTGAGCGAGGAAATCTGGGCAGCTGGAGAAACCCACACAATCACAGAGATAACTTGTAAACTCCACACCATCTCTACTGCACCACCCTGTGATTTGTCCAGATTTATTGAAAAATTCAGACAGCTAAATCCACCAGTTCACACAGGTCAGGTCAGTATTCTAGAGGTTTTCCAGTGAGAATGGTAGCGGGATCCAAGACTACATTAATTTTGGTGGGAATCGCAGGATTGTAGATAACGGTACAAATGCAAGGGTTATTTTTTTTTGAGTGCCTGGTTCTCCCATCTTCATTGTTTTTATACATTTTCCACACAAATATATCTTAAGATGTTTCCCATCTTCGTGAACCATGGTGATTCAATGGATCATCCCTCTCAATTTTCAACTCTCCAACAAAATTCCACCACCAGATACATTCTCTTCATAACTCCTTGGTTGTTCCTTTATCTCCACTAATTAATCCTTTTCTCATGGCTCTTTTGCAAGCAGCTGCAGAAGATGCAGTTTATATTTCTTCCCTCCTCATGTTCCACTGACCCTAAAGGTTCTGCCAACAAAGCAATGATTCTTCTAACCATGAGAAACCAAATACAGATGAGGTGACAGCTTTCTGGAGCATTTATGTCAAGGTAGCAGGGCGATATTGAGCTTCCTGCTGCATTTCCACTTTCCATTCTACTCCCACTCTCACTGTTGACCTATTTGTATCCCACTGCACTATAATATTGAGGCCTAAAATTACTCAAGGGAACAGAACTTCATCCTTCTGCATCTTGCAACTGTCCAGATAGGATGTTGAGTTCTATAAATTCAAGTAATTCACATTCTTGCTTGGTTTTGTTCTTTGCATGATTTGTTTTTATTCTGCATATTGGGTGTTTGACAGTCTTTTTTAATGGGTTCTATTGGGTTTCTTTGTTTTGTGGCTGCCTATAAAGAAACACATCTCAAGGTTGTAACTAGTGTACATACCTTGATAATAACGTACTTTGACGTTCTCTTTCTGTATCAGAACTGACCAGCTCATCTGTAATGTTAGTTCACTTTTTCTCTCTCCCTTTGATCTGCTAGGCTGGACCTACAGCCCTCTGTGTTGTAACATTGATGCTCCTATGTTTGTGTCCTCAGTCTTGAGCAGTCATCATTTCATGGCTTTGATGTTCTTTTGTTCACCACACCTTGCGCTGTCTTCTATCATGGCCACCATCTGTCATTGACTCTATTACCTAATTTAAAGCTTATATCCATTGCAATGCTGGCCTCACTTTATTGGAGATACTCCCTTTGTCATTCCCATCCCTGTACAGTGTCCATAAAAAGTATTCACCCCCCCCCCCCCGGGAAGTTTTCAAATTTTATTGTTTTACAGCATTGAATCACAGTGGATTTAATTTGGAGTTTTTGACTCTGATCAACAAAAAAAAAGACTCTTTCATGTCAAAGTGAAAGCAGATCTCTACAAAGTGATCTAAGTTAATTACAAATATAAAACACCAAATAATTGATTTGCATAAGTATTCACCCCCTTCAATATGACACACCAAACCATCTCTGGTGCAGCCAATTGGTTTTAGAAGTCACATAATTAATTAAATAAAGATCTGTTTTTGGAAATTGAGTGCAGTCAAGGTGTTTCAATTGATCGTAGTAAAAATACACCTGTATCTGGAAGATCCAACTACTGGTGAGTTAGTGTACTGGCAAACCCTACACCATGAAGACAAAAGAACACTCCAAGCAACTCTGCGAAAAGGTTATTGAAAAACATGAGATGGATGAAAGAAAATTTCCAAGTCATTGAATATTCCTTGGAGTACAATCATCAAGAAATGGAGAGATTATGGCACAGTTGTAAGTCTGCCTAGAGCAGGCTGTCCTCAAAAACTGAGTGACCATGCAAGAAGGGGACTAGTGAGGGAGGACAACAAGAGACCTATGACAACCCTGGAGGAGTTACAAGCTTCAGTGGCTGAGATGGGAGAGACTGTGCATACAACTGTTGCTTGCGTGCTTCAATTGCAACTTTATGGGAGAGTGGCAAAGAGAAAGCTACCGTTGGGGGAAAGAAAACTCAAATGAAATCTCAGCTAGAGTTTGCCAGAAGGCATGTGGGAGACTGAAGGCAGTTGAAAGAAGGTTCCATTGTCTTATGAAACCAAAATTGAGCTTTTTGGCCATTATACTAAATGCTGTTTGGCATAAAACACTGCACATGATCAAAGCAGACTATCACTGCATCATGCTGTGGGGATGCTTCACTGCATCATGCTGTGGGGATGCTTCACTGCAGCAGGCCTTGGAAGGCTTGTGAAGTTAGAGGGTAAAATGAATGCAGCGAAATGCAGGGAAATCCTAGAGAAAAACCTGATGCAGTTTGCAAGAGGATTGCGACTTAGGGGATGATTTGTTTTCCAGCAAGACAATGACCCCGAGCATAAAGCCAAAGCTATGCAGGAATGGCTTAAAAATAACAAAGTTAATGTCCTGGAGTGGCCAAATTGAGAATTTGTGGCTGGACTTGAAAAGGGCTGTTCACTCATGATCCCATGAAACCTGTAAAGGAGAATGGGAAAAAATTGCAGTGTCCAGATGTGCAAAGCCAATAGAGACCTATCTACACAGAGTCAAGGCTGTAATTGCTTCCAAAGGTGCATCTACTAAATACTGAGTTGAAGGGGGTGAGTAATTATGCGATCAGTTATTTTGTATTTACTAACTGCAATAAATTTAGACCAATTTATAGAAACTTAAGACTATAAGACCATAAAACAAAGGAGCAGAAGTTGGCCATTCGGCCCATCGAGTCTGCTCCGCCGTTTTATCATGAGCTGATCCATTCTCCCATTTAGTTCCACCCCCCCACCTTCTCACCATAACCTTTGATGCCTTGGCTACTCAGATACCTATCAATCTCTGACTTAAATAGAACCAATGACTTGGCCTCCACTGCTGCCCGTAGCAACAAATTCCATAGATTCACCACCTTCTGGCTAAAAAAATTTCTTTGCATCTCTGTTCTGAATGGGCGCCCTTCAGTCCTTAAGTCATACCCTCTTGTACTAGATTCCCCCATCATGGGAAACAACTTTGCCACATCCACTCTGTCCATGCCTTTTCAACATTCAAAATGTTTCTATGAGGTCCCTCCTCATTCTTCTAAACTCCAAGGAATACAGTCCAAGAGCGGACAAACGTTCCTCATATGTTAACCCTCTCATTCCCGGAATCATTCTAGTGAATCTTCTCTGAACCCTGTCCAACGTCAGCTCATGCTTTCTTAAGTAAGGAGCCCAAAACTGCCCACAGTACTCCAAGTGAGGTCTTGCCAGTGCCTTATAGAGCCTCAACATCACATCCTTGCTCCTACACTGCATTCCTCTAGAAATGAATGCCAACATTGCATTCGCCTTCTTCACCACCGACTCAGCCTTATGTGGATGTTCAGGCTGTGCCACAATGGGGGCAGGTAACTTGTTGGGTAGTATGGGAAGTGCTGCACTCCTTCCGTTGTTGTTATTGGGTTTTCATGGGCTGGAGGTTCTCTTCGCCTTTTTGGAAGTTCCTTCTCTCATGAGATTGGTTACAGGATGGAGATTTCCAGAAGTTATTAAGGATGCTACATGTTTTACCGAGGTTTTGAGACCATCTTGAAGCATTTTCTCTGTCTTTCTAAATGTGTCTTGCCATGATAGAGCTCAATGTAGAATAACTGCTTTGGGAATGTAGTATCAGGCATGCAGGTGATGTGGCCTGTCCATTGGCGGCGGAGCTTTCAACCCAAGGATGGCAGTCTGGTAGGTGATGGTAACATTGGTCCTGCTGTCACTTTGGAGGATAATGCCACAAGGGTGTTGGCAATGGCTTCCCAGTGCTTGACGCAGGTAGTCCATATGCCAGAAGCAGGGATCATTTCTGCCTAGTTGACTATGATCCTTTTTAACTGGTTGTTGTTCTTCATTTTCAAGCACTTTTCCTTCAGTGTCAAAGCTGTGTTGATACATTGGAAGCAGTGTGAACTCCAATGTACTTTCATCTGGCTGTCTCATGCTTGCTGTTAAGGGCAGCCATGCCAATGTTGAAAGATCTTGGTACCTGAACTGTGAAACCAGAGTGACTTTCAGTTTTGTTGCTGCTCCTGTTGAGTTTAGGGGGTGGGTATTATTAGCTTAATTAGATTGGCACAACATCTTGGACCAAAGGGCCTGTTGCAATGCCGTGCTGTACTGTCCTGTTTTCTAAGCTAAGATGAGTACAATGGAGGTAATGTGTTTATAATTTTGAAAGGCCTTTGAAAATGTTTTAGTTGTCTCATGGCTCCAATCAGCATGTGGGTAAAGTGATAGAGGGAATATAAGGTATATCAAAAACTGAAATGTACAGATGCTACGAACCTGAAAAATAAACCAGGTTCAAAGTACTCAGCAGATCGGGTGTCAGCCTTGAAGAGAGATGGATATTTAGCAAACTACAACTAAGAGAGTCAAGTTTAATTACTTTCTAATCAGGCTGGTCAAAGATGGGAAATGTTGTTCCACAAGGATCAATGCAGTGAGCACTGTTCACCATTGAAATCGGTGATTTGGATTCAGAAAGCCAACACATTTCACATAGTAACGAATGAGGTGTGTGATTTATAAGGAGGAGGAACGACAAATATTCATGTCAATGGCAAATGAACTTCAATTATAACAACTGTATGGTGCTTTATTTTGATGGGAAATTGAAAGGGCCAGATTAACTTTGGGGAATAAATATATGTTTAGAGTACAAATGCACAAAAATCACAGAGATTTAAAACTTCAGTAAATTGAACCAAACTGCTTATCCTTTGCAAAAGGGATGGAACTGAAAATTAGAAAATTTATTATAAACCTTTACAACCTTGAATAATTTACATCTTGGCTACTGTGACATTCATGCTACAACAAGGCTTCTCAGGTTGTACAGAAAGTGCAACTATTTTCCTTTGCAATTCTTTTTTCTTTCTCAAAACAAGGAACTCTTTAAAGTCTCTTTAAAAACAGCATTTGAAACTGGTCCTACGTCTCTGTACATGCCGCATGAAGACCATTTATCAGGAGTTAGAGTGTCCCTGACATCAAGGTTGCCTTGACGTAGCATGTGCTTTTGAGTAGTGGAGTGTATTTACAAGCGTTATGGAGTCAGAACTTTGGTATTTAAGTGAAGATGGGTGCAGAAACTCAAACAGGACTGGAAAATTGTACTGAATGCTAATATGTTCTTGTTTTCTTTTATATTATTCTCACAACATAGAAGGTGGCCATTTGGCCCATCAAGTCTCTGCCAGTTCCCAAATCAATCTCTTTTCCCCCACTTATTTTCCCTGTAACCTTTTCTCTTTCACCTATCAATCAACTCTACCCTAATTCAGCAACTGCCCACCCACACTCAGGTGGAAAGGGAAAGGATAACAGAAGTAATGATTGTTTCTGCAGTTGTTTGTTGTTTATTTTTTCCTGCCTGCCTTCTGCATTTTGCTTTATTTATTAGCAATGGGTATGTAATCAAGACTACATAAAAACTGACCTATCTCTAATTGCCCTGGGACATGATGGAAGCCTTATTGAACCTGCAGTATTTGTGTAGATAGTGCTTAAATGACGAGAATAAATGAGGCTTACTGGGTTTTAATCCAGAAACAATAAAGGATGATTGAGATTGTGTTTAATTTGGAGCTGATTGTATTCTCCAGATATTGTCATTTTCCCCTGGTTAAGATCTCTGAGCTGAGCTGACATGTGATATAGAATAAGTTCTGTTGATCTATTGCAGCTCTTTCATATTCATCTGGCAAGCTCTGTCTATTTTATAATTTTCTACGAGTAGCTATTCTTAAGTAGGGAAATTTTAACACTTTGTGCAAATTAAACTTTTAAAATACATTACACTGGTATTTGTATATTCAAACACTCTCCCCCCAATTTTGTTAACCACCAGATGAAGCCAATTATAAACAGATCACAAAGCGTGGTGTCACGGATGTTTGACACTGACATTCTCAACTGGAAAGTTGATGCTTGAATGAAGCAATCTTTCCACAGAGCAGAACTCTGTGTGTGACTGTGGCCAGTAGTCATGTCACTATGTCAGTTTGCTCCTTTTAAAAACCACTGCTATGTTTAGAAATTCTTCCATTTCTTAAAGTAACTCAATTTAAATATTCCAGATATGACTTACACATCCACCAGCCACTTAACACCATACTGCAAATGCTGTGTCTGAAATTGGCTGTCTAAGGACATGAGTTGAGATGGTGGATATTGTTGTTTCTGTTTGCTACATCATCACTGATCCAACATATTTAAAATGCATCGCTGCTTGTGTTCAGTACATTCATCATTGGGTTTTAATGGGGTTTGTCTCTACCTCGACAGCAAGCCACTTATTCCTCATTGTGGCAGCATAGGTCGGTATCTCATCAAGTTATTATGTTGTTAATCTTTTCTTGCTTTGGTTGTGTAGAGTGAGAGCTGCACTGCTTGTGGGCATCATACAGAGAGGCTCCTTGGACCCTGTAAACTATTAACCTGTTTAAACCTGAGCGAATACAGGGCACCATAGTTACCCTGGTCAGCGTTTATCTTTCATCTAAATATAAAATTAGAGTTCCTACTTTGTTAATGTTGGTGGGAGAGTTACCGTATTTCCTATATCTCAACAGAATATCCTAACTTTTAAAACTGTGTACTAAAAAGCATACTGTGTTTAAAAATTGTGCATTTTGAAATGCTATGACATTGGTTACTTTTTGCAAGGTAGTCTTGAACTATGGCCGTGCAGTGAGTGTTTGTGAGTCACAGCCATTAATTTTGTAACCCACAGTCCTGCTCACTGGTCCAATGAGGTAATGCTTAGATTGCCAACACCCTTATTCCTGGTACCAAGGGCCTGGCACCTGTTTCAATGCCAAGTCTACTTCAACCCCTGAGGACCAGCACCTTGCTCACCATCAGCCCCAAGTAGACTGTAAAAAGTTATGTGATAATGAATAGCATATCATTGATCCTTTCTCGTGCTTAAAATTTCCTGTGTAAACAAAACCTCTTGCGCCCTGCAAAAGTACATAGTTGGTTATGAAATTTACGGTGCTCTGCAGTGGTGAAATGCAACTTGTTAATGCGAGTCTTCGTTTCACTTTGATGACGATGATAGATACTTTTTGATCCCAAAGGAAATTACAGTGTCACTGTAGCGTTACAGGTGCACAGATATACGAATATTAGAAGAGAAGTAAGAAAGAATAAAAAAAAGTTTCTTCAAACAGTCTGACAGATGGGAGTCATTACTTCCCTGGCTGTAGGTTCTCGCATTATAGAGCCTCACGGCTGAGGGTAAGAATGACCTCATATAGCGCTCTTTGGAGCAGTGCAGTTGTCTTAGTCTGTTGCTAAAAGTGCTCTTCTATTCAGCCAAGGTGGCATGCAGAGGGTAAGAAATGTTGTCCAGTATTGCCCAGATTTTCCAGAGGGTCCTTTGTTCTACCACAGCCTCCAGTGTGTCCAGTTTGACTCCTATTACAGACCCAGCCTTTCTAATCAGTTTATTGAGCCTGTTGGCGTCACCCGTTTTGATGCCATTGCCCCAGCACACCACTGGATAGAAGTTTGTACTGGCAACAACAGGCATGCGATGGAGAGGCCTGTATACTCCGAAGGACCTCAGTCTCTTCAGGAAGTAGAGGCAACTCAGGCCCTTCTTGTACACAGCTTCTGTGTTGGTGCTTCACTCAAGTCTGTCATCCAGGTGCAGCCCCAGGTCCTCACCATCAATATTAACAAGGAGCAGTGCAGGCTTAATCTTCCTGAAATCCATCAATGTCTTATAGTGTCTTACTGATGTTGAGCTACAGGTGGTTCAGTTTGCACCATTTGACATTGATTACACATTGTAAAGCAGCAATTGTCATGCAAACCAGTTTTTAGGTCTGATGCATCACAGCCAGTCTTGGGTACTCCAGTGCTATAGTGAAGGAAGTGCTGCATTTTCGGAGGTGCTGCCTTTCAGATGAAGTGCTAAACCGAGGAGTTGTCTGCCCTCTTGAAAGAATGTGAAAAATCCTGCAGCATAATTTGAAGTGCATGGAATTGAGCACGATGTTGAGCATAATAATTATCCCTCAACTGTCACTCAGACCAGATGATCTAGTCGTTATCTCATCACTGTTTGGGTTGAGAAGACTTGCTGTATACAGTTTGACTCCTGAGTCATCCTCATTACCACAGTGACCACAGCTTCTCAGTTACAGTTTGATTATAAAATACTTTGTGATAGCCTGAGAAAGGCGCTGAGTGGTTTTAATGTGGCCACCTCACGCAAATGGGCGGTGCACTAACTGGTTGCCCCTCGCAAGGACACTTCTGTATGCAGTTGGTTAGAAACCTAGGTTTACCTATATAGTCAATTCTTATATTTTCTGATTAAATCTTGTAAGTTAATTAAGTTTGTAAATTGTTTCTGTATGTGAGAGTCCTGTTCAAATCCAGATAGTGCCTTCGATTTGTCAGCTTTCTGGTCTGCTCCATTTGTTAAATTGTTGTTACAATTGTTGGTTTATTGTTTTTTCATTGCTCTTTCCTACTAATACAATGCTTCTACCACTTGGAGTCAGTAATGATTAAAAATCTCGCTCTGCAACAAGACAAGGACTTTGTTATTTCATGTCAGAAATAGTGTATGCCATCTGTAAATGGAATTCATTTGTTTTACGAAGCTTATTTTTTACTCTATAATAGAACTGCGGTAAACTAGCAAGTCATTCTTTGAGTTATTTTTGTTGCTTTTTTGGCCTAAATGTGTGGGTCAAAAAAGTGTGTTTAAACCTTTGTTTTTTCTCACCCTCACATTTTTAATGGATTTTTTTTCTTCTCCCCCTCTTTTTAGGTCTCCCCATGCCACACACCATTCCCCGGCCAAAAGGGCAAGGTAGGTGATGTGCTCCCAGGCCTTTGCCACTGCTGCTCTTGAACCAGTTACTGAGTGGTGTGTGAGAGCAGCCTTGGGCTGACTCATTCAGTAACTTTCAGTTTCTCTTACTCCCTCCCTCTGGGGAATTCACCTGATTCCTGGCTACCTAGTTGCGGGAGGCTAGTTGCACATGCTTGCTAGTGTATGGATTGGGGACATGTACATACTAATCCACCACTGGTCTGTTAATTATTAACTTTTAATTGATGGGACATGCTTGTAGTGGGCGAATGAACTGTGCCTTTTTTTTCCCTGACTGTTCTTTGCTCCTGCTAAGCTCCTCCTTTTTGATATGTAGTTTTATTTTTTCCCTCAGAATACATGGCTTGGGTACTTTACCAAGAATCACCAATGGTTTTTGCAAGAAGTAGTGCAAGCACATTGAGACAAACAACTCCTTTTCATTCTGTATCATTGTGTTTTTCTTAATATTGAACTTGCTCTTACAATGCAGTCAAATTTCTCCTTCTACCCCTTCTCCACCTGTTCCCCAACCCCCACCCAAACATTTCCATTTTCATCCCCACTTTTCCTGAGGGTTGTGTCATGCTGGGCTGCTTTCTCATTGGCTGCAGTGCATCCATTGTTTCTTTTCTTGCTGGAACCTGGCTGGCAGATTATTTTACTTTAGGTGGCATAAAGGGCCAATCTTTGGTTCTTATCTAACATCCACAGTAAGAACACTAATTATAAATTGAGAACAAAAATTTCTGACTTACTCTCTGTCTAACCCAAAAGATGCTAATATAGACTGTTTAAAAAATAGGGGTTGCTTGCATATGATGTTTTTACAACTTAAATTTTCCCTAACATATTTTATATTTAAAGTATAGTGAGTTATGAAGGTTAACAATATCAGTAACATCACTCTCCCACCAACATCAAATAAATTGTCTTAAATATGAGTTGAGGCGTAAAATGTTGGCCAGTACCCTGAGGAGGGAAGATTCTGGTCATCTTAGAATAACGCCATGGGATCTTCTGCAGCCATTTGAAAGGCCAGCTGGCTCCCCTTTTTAATGTCTGACTTGGACGATAGAGTGCTGACATTCTTGTAGCATTCAACTGGTGACATTGGTGAAATTAGCACATCCCTCACTGATTGGGATTGAACCTGCTAATGTTTGGCTTGTGCTGCTAAATGCATTGACTTGCGAATGCTTCAGAGTCCCCTGGTGATCCGATTTCTTAAAAAGGGATCACTGTGCTGCTGCTAGGCTGCGGAAGTACAAGTTCCATCTGATCCTAACTTCTTTCAGGCTCAAGTGCTTAATTTGTGCCATTGATCCAAAAATAAAAATTTGAAGAACTTTTCCACAGGATATAAATGTATCACTGTATTTTGTGACTGTAGTTGTGCCAAATGATAATTGTAAAAAATCTGTGCACCAAGGACTGGAGTTCCCTGGAACGGCAAAACTGATTCAAATCTTTGTTCTTCTGGAAATGTTAAATTCTGCTTAACAGTGTGTGAGCATCATATTTTCAATAGTATCACAGCTTTTACCTGTGCTTTACACCTTCCTGTATCTGCTTATACCAACAGAGATAAATAGCCAGCTCTGTATTAGAAACATTTTTAAAATTGCTCTTCTTTGGCATCTATCACCATCCTAAAATCTGTCACAGCCGCTCTTTTAAGTTAGAACTAAATCTTATACTGGTTCTAATTTTAAAATGTAATTTTTAAAATGTCACAGCCTACTTTTATCGCCAAGCTCCCCACTTTACGGTTGTGTAGATTATTAAAGTATCTATTTTAGTTTGAAAATGTTTCTCTTTTTAGCTATTTATGATGGTTAATGGATTTACATGTTTCGCCAATTGAGTAGCTGTCAACAAACAGCCTTGCAGAGTTCTATTTGCTAGTGCTTTGTGATCAGCTGTATTATACAACATGAACACAACCAACAGGAATTCTGCAGATGCTGGAAATTCAAGCCACACACATCAAAGTTGCTGGTGAACGCAGCAGGCCAGGCAGCATCTCTAGGAAGAGGTACAGTCGACGTTTCAGGCCGAGACTAACTGGTTAGTCCTGACGAAGGGTCTCGGCCTGAAACGTCGACTGTACCTCTTCCTAGAGATGCTGCCTGACCTGCTGCGTTCACCAGCAACTTTGATGTGTGTTGCTTATACAACATGAATATGCTTTGTGGTAGTTGGGACTGAGTAGTTGAGAAGCTAGGATCAGATGATTTTGTCAGCTGTTTTTATTTCTCATTCTGGTTCTCCTCATGATCACTTAGTTCTTGGCCTAACATTATAACTCTGTATTTATTTCCAATCCATCAGAACTTTGGTACAGGTCTCAGTATTGAACGTGGGCACATTAGCATATGTGAGGAAAGCATTCTTATTTTTGGCTCGCGGTGCATAATGTATTTCTTTCAGGAAAAACTGAATCCTTTGCTTAATATTCAAAAGAAATGTTCTCTCTATTAGCAATTAAAATTATTTTCTGAGGATTCCTCAACTTAAAAGAAAGTGGATTAGATCGAGAGCAAACAGAAGGAAATAAATGCTTTGTGAAATCTGCCATTCAGATCAGTCTTTATTAAGTGCAGATCCTAGAAGTATGCAGTATGATTTGCTTATTTTTACCCTGAATTAAAGTTGTCTGTCTTAATTTCTACAGTTAAAGTAAAGTGATACATTTCTGTAAGAATACATTAGAAAAGTCTTTGCATTTGTGCTAACAGAATGAGCAGAGTGCAAGTGTTTGTTCAGCTTCCTGTGTGTTTGCGGTGTTGTAATTGAAGCATGAGATTTTGCCCTGGTTGCTGCGTGTTGCTGCTTTTCTGTCTAATGCATAAACGTATCCTTGGTTGCTTCATAAATGGTCACAGCATTTTAACGATATTCTGATTATAGTGCTATCATCTTTGTGCTAGTAATATTGTAATCTCAGCAGTTGCCAGAAATTTCCCACTGTGTTAGTGATTTTTAGAACTGTTAAAGGAAGATTTCCTCTGGTCACTTTTATTGCTTGATTTATAAATACATTTGTTTAGCACGCCTTTGGAGTTCCACCGTTACAATTGTGCAATGTGAATCTCTTCTTCTGTATTCAGATACTCGGACTTGATTAGTTTTCCTTCCACAGCACCTGCTATAGCATACAGCTGTCTCTCAGGAAGCAGACTCACATATTTGGTATAAAATATGCAGATTTGCATATTTGGGGACTATGCATAATCATAGTTGGTTTTACATAAACCCAGGAGGTGCCACCTTTCAAAGAGCAAAAGCATTTATGAATATCTCTGGCATACAAAAAATGCTTAAGGAAAAGTTGAGAAAAAGTGTCTTCTAAATACTATTAAAATTTCTTAAAATGTGGAAGAATGTTAAAATAGTTTCAGAACTCTAGAAAGTATTAAATTTATACTAATACAGTTCAATAGGAAACATGTATTCCTTCTTTGTCATTGCTAGCCCTCTCAGTTCAGCTGAATGAGTTCTCTGTTCCTGTGCCTTGTCGAAACTGACATAGGTTCAACAGGCAGATGTGAAGCACAAGTGCTGGGGAAACAGCTGGCATTCCTGCACCATCACTTTGAACCATGAAGAGTCTAACACCATGGGGCAATCAGGAACTCCTCACAATTTAGGACTTTTGTATTTATCCAGAGTTGCAAACTTTTGTGAAGGCTAAAACTAAATGTCAGTATTCCTGTGTGATGCTACCAGTATTTCTGTAGCATAGTCATACCATCACTACAAGATGCTGGACTTTGCTGCTATTTCATTGAATAGTTACTTAGTCACAAGTACAAAATTGTGTATTCAGTCCTATAATGCATGGTGCATGCCTCATTCATGCTCATGGTTCATTGTGCAGTCATAAAAAATTTACACCATGTAAGGAGGCCAGTTGGCTATTTTGTTTGTAAACAATGTAAAAGAGCTAATTTATCCATTGGCCTATAGCCATATACACTATGGCTTTTCCAAGTGCTTTATAAATTTGATGAGTGAATGATCAGTGAATAATCTTTTCATCTTCTGTAAATCAATTACTTTCAATCTATTCCTGCTGGTTTTCATCCCCTGTGCTTAGCAAAGTGGATTCCTCCTCCTTGCTCCATTTAAGCACTTCATAAATTTTTCAGCTCAATTAGGTCTTGTCAATGTCATCAGTTCCAAAGGAGAATACATTTCTCCAGTCTTTCTTGCAACATTGTAAATTTTCTTTGCACCTTCCACAGCCTACCCGATAACACAGTGATGAAAACAGTTGGTATGCAATATTCAAGCTGTGCCTAGCTAGAGTTGTATACAGTTCTAACCAGAGTTGTATACAGTTCTAACCAAGCCCCCTTGACAGTAAAGGGAACATTTCTTATGCCTATTTAATCACTTTATTGGCCTATCTTGCCGTCTTTAAGGATCTAGGAATGTGCATTTGTTCCTCCACATCACTCAATATCCTGCTACTTACTTTATATTTCATAATTATGTGCCTCCTCACATACATTATTTCACATTTCTCTGGATTAAATACTGATGTCCATTTTCTTACACAGCTGACCAAATTCTTCTGTAATTCAGATGTTTCTTCTTACTGCCAACATACAACTAAGTTTTGTATCTACGGCACATTTCCTTATCATTATTACTCCTACATTTCAAATGTAACATACATAATTCAAAAATGATAATAGTCTGAGCTATGTTTATTCAGATATATAGTCCCCTCCCTATTCTGAAGAACTTGAAAATGGGCAATGCAGTGGGGATGCTTGAAGGCACCAAAGAATATCAGCAGTGCTGTGTGTGGAAGCTCAGAAATGTACGCAGGGAAGACAGAACACAAGTGTCCTCCTCAGTGTGTATTGTGTCATAATACTTATGTCTTAGTTTCCTCGAGCCATACAATATTTATTGCATACCATTTTATATTATGTTCTTTAAAATGGTGTTCCCTTTTACTTCTGCTCCTTTTGAGCCATTTACTGATAAATTAAGCATGTACTTGAACAGTTCGGTATTTCAGAAGTGTAGTAGTATTTTACATTGAACGTTTTCATCTTGAGAATGTTTAAATTGTTACGTTTCCTTTATTAGTGGGGAGGCTTCAGGAAACCTCTTAGAATGCACTTTCTGGTTCAGCAGTGGCATTCTTGCCTTTGCATTAAATTGTAGGTTCAGCTTTCATTCCAGATGTTTGAGCATGTTTTCAATACAATCCCTGTTATGTAATTTTTGAATTCTGCAAAAGTTTTTATTATGCCATCTGACATTTTTTACATATTGTCTTTTTCTGTTTCATTTTAATCTTTAGTTATTTAAGCAACACTAGCTTTGGATGCCTCTTTCCCTTGCATTGTAATGTGCCTGTATGCTTCCAAATTATCATTGCCCATTTAGCAGTTAACCTGCCAATTTTTGTTTTCACTCCACTTGTAGTGCCTTGAAAAAATATTCAGCCCCACAACTTTCACATTTTACTGTCTCATTTTCTAAATTAAAAATATATTGAAATAGGATTTTTTGACCCAATTGACAAAATAGTATGCATCATGTCAAATTAAAAGAAAAATTCCAAAATCTGTCACAATTTAGTAAAAATTAAAAACCAAAGTTGTGAGGCTGAAAAAGTATTCTTTCCCTTTGTAATTACTACACTAACTCTCTTCAGGTGCAATAAACAGTATTATCTTACCAACTCATCCAATTTTTTGATGTTGAAAATTGGAGGATCACCTGCTTTCATTGAATTCATAAGAATAAAATACCCTCTCTCTGAAAGGTCCAAGGTAGATTTTCAATAAACCAAACCAAAATGAAGAAAAGAGAGCATTCAAGACAAGCCAGAACTGAAGAAGAGTCTTGGCCCAAGTCATCGACTTTTTATTAATTTCCACGGATGCTGCCTGACCTGCTGAGTTCCTCCAGCATTTTGTGAGTGTTGCTTTGGATTTCCAACATCTGCAGACTTTCTTGTGTTTACATCATGAAAATGACAAGAGAGAAGCACAAACCTGGAAAGGTACATGTCCATCTCAAAGGCATTGAACGTACCTCTGAGCTCAGGGCTCAGTGCTTTGTGAAAAAGTGGAAATGGTATGAAACAATAGTCACAATATCTAGGGCAGGCTGCCCCTCTAAACTTAGTCATTGGAGAAGAATGGCAGTTGTAAGAGAGGCCACTGTGATACCAGCAGTCACTCTGATCTGCAGAAGCTCAAGGCTCTATAAGGCCTTGCACAGAAAGGGTATTTGTGGAAGAGTGGCAGGGAAGAAGCCTTGGGTGAAAAAACAGAGCATGTCCTTGCCCATCAAGACTTCGCAAAGCGTCGTTTAGAAGATACTTTAAAGATGTGGAAGAAGGTCTTTCGATTGGATGAGACTAAAGTGGAACTTTCTGGCCTCACCACTAAGTACATTTGGCATAAATCTAATACTGTGCATCAGCCAGGTAACATCATCCCTACTGTAAAGTATGGTGAAGTATCATGCTACAAGGTTGCTTTTCGGCAGCAGAGCTGGCAATCTGGTCAGGATTAATGTTATGATGAATGCTGCTAAACACAGAGATCCTGGATTAAATCCTGCCAGAAAGCTTAGACTGGGGAGGAAGTTCGTCTTCCTGCAGGACAATGACCCAATGCACGCTGTCAGAGCAACCATAGAGTGGCTTCAAATGAAGAAAATTGATGTTCTTGAGTGTCTCAGTCAGAGTCCTGACCTTAGCCCAATCGAACATTTCTGGCAAGATATCAAGATTGATGTCCACCGTCTCTCCCCAACTAACCTGGCATGGCTTGAGCAATTCGGGCAAATCTTGTTCCAACATGTTGTGCAAAGTTAATAAGAGATTTATCCAAAAAGACTACCAGCTGCAGTAGCTGCGAGAGGTGGTTCAACTTAGTACGGAACAAAGGGGGATGAACACTTTTGAAGTGCTTACATTTCAGTTTTTGAATTTTTTGTTCTTCATGCTTTACGGTGTTCGCTGTTTTTTGGGCTCTACTGTGGCGGGAGAAAAGAAACGTGATTCACAAATAAAAACTCAGTTAAATTGTTCAAAATCCCTGGATGAATACTTTTACAAGGGACCGTATGTCAAATCTCTGGTCAATTAACTGAAATCAACCCGCTTCAAGTGGAGTATTGTCATCTTTGAATGTTACCAATACTTTTCATTTCCAGACTAAGTCAAATGTGATTGTGATCACTTTTTCCAAAATGGTCTCCCACTGAAGGACAATGGGTTCTGGTTAATTGGGACACATCAGGACCAGTACATTTTGACCCAATTAAACAGCTGCCTCTGTGAGCCAAAGTTTCATGGAAGTAGTTAAAAAGGTATAAAACAAGACAAACTACCCTTTAGCTGAGTAACAAGTTATGCATTTCAAAGAAATACATAATTAGAACACTACCAATACTACAACAGTACTATGAAACATTAGTTCTTAATTGTTATTCATGGAGGAATTCATCAAGTATATGCTGGTATTCTTTTGATTGGACTGTAAATGAACAAAATCAGTGCAGACACCTGGTGCAGATAATGGACTGTCTTCATACAGTGCTTTCGACGATAGCATCCTACAAATCTTCATTTTCATTGTAACATTCAAGATGATTGTCGATACCTTCAAATTTGTCCGGAGGTGCCTAACTTGTTGAAGTAGTGAAATTATCAATACTGATAGCTTGAAACTGCAGTGAGCAAAACATTTCTGAATTATCTTTCTGCTTATTTCTCGCCAGCTATCAGTTTTTCTTCACAAATGTACACAACTGACGCTATTTAAGAGCTGTTCGCTCAAAGCATGATGTAGTGTCTAATGGCCACACAAGTGCATGTGACTGACAGTATTTAGATCACAAGCAAAAGAAAATCTGCAGATGCTGGAAATCTAAGCACACACAGAAAACGCTGGAGGAGTTCAGCAGGCCAGGCAGCATCTATGGAAAAGGGTACAGTCAACATTCCGGGCCGGGACCTGCTGAAGGGTTTTGGCCTGAAATGTTGACTGTTCTCTTTTCCATAGATGTACCCTAGCGCGCGGACTCCCTCTAACATTTTCTCTGTGTGTTGACAGTATTTAGAAAGTGTTCGGCAACAGATTCCTGTCCCGATTAAGTGGCATAGTGTCCCAAATAAACAAAGGGAATCCTGGCTATTTTCTCAATTAGTTTTTGTTCTTTAAAAGTTGTTCCAAATAAGTGGCTGCCCCAATTAACCGATGGCCTAATTCAGGGGTCCCCAACCTTTCTCGCACTGTGGACCGGTTTCACATTGACAATATTCTTGTGGACTGGCCGACCCAGCGGTGGGGGGGGGGGGGGCAGGGTGGTAGGGTTGCCAACGAACAAGAGTAGCAGTCAAATACGTTGGGTTTACCCCGAGAAAGACTACAATGACCATGAAGCCTTGCGCAGGCACCAGTGCGCATGCGTGTACATGCTGATTTTTTTTCTACAAATCGGTTTTGGCAATTTGGTCCGGGGGGGGGTGGGGGGTGTTAATCACGAACGCAATATAGGTGATGAGTGGCTAATACACTCAATTTTGTTTCTAAAAGGGTTTATCTAACGAATTTAATATTAAACACACCGCATATTTTCCTCGCATGAATATAGCAATAAGTCAGTTATCAGGGGAGCTTGAAGTAAGTGTTGAATGAACTTCCAGTAGAAGTGGTAGAGGCAGGTTCGATATTATTTAAAGAAAAGTTGGATAGGTATATGGACAGGAAAGGAATGGAGGGTTATGGGCTGAGTGCAGGTCGGTGGGACTAGATGAGAGTAGCGTTCGGCACGGACTAGAAGGGCAGAGATCGCCTGTTTCCGTGCTGTAATTGTTATATGGTTATATAAGTCAATAGCATAATAACATTTTAAGTAACGTTTGGATATTAAACACACAGCACATATTTTCCCCGTATGAACATATAAAATCATCGCAATGCACCAATATCGCTGAATCAGTGGGAGCCCTGGGCTTGTTTTCCTGCAACAAGACGGTCCTATCGAGGGGTGATGGGAGTCAGCAATACTCGAAGGGGGTTCCTTATGTCCAGTCTATTCCGCAATTTAGTTTTCGTTGCATTCATTGCAGAGATATGTTGGAAATGGAAGCAACGTTTTCAGTGCTTTCGTGGCTATCTCAAGATATTTAGCCTTGACTTTGATCCAGAATGCCCGCAGAGATGTTATGTCAAACATACTTTTCAGCCTGTCGTCATTTGCAAGCTCGAGGAGTTGATCTCCTTCCCATGCTGACATGGTTGACGCGCGGGTAATGACCTCGCGTGCGTTCAAGCTCAACAGTGAGCGTGACAGGGAATGAGGAAAGGTGCAGCTGACTCATATCGCCAAATCATATCGTTTCCTCACAGCCTGGTAGCACATGCTTTGCGGCCCGGTACCGGTCCGCGGCCTGGTGGTTGGAGACCGCTGGCCTAATTAACTGGACTCCACTGCATTTTCTCTTGCACACTTCATTCACCATATATCAACTGTATTTCTGTTGATGCCATGAGCACTTCTCATCCACCAGAAGTCAAAATGTCAAAAGTGCAAGCAGGAGCCAGCATTATTCTAGAAGCTTGCTAGCTGGTGGTTTATGTTTTTAAGCACAGTGATATCTGGGATCGACTCTCAGCAGCAATTATAATTATCACATTGTGGTCCTGTTAACAGCAGCTAGGCATTGTTGTATTCAAATGACAGCTCAGCCTAAACATAAGCTTCACCATAGCTGTGGAATAATAGGTTTTCAGTTGCATGGTAGAGTGTTTCTTTTGTGCACAACAGCATTGGCTGAAAGCAGTGTTATGTAGACCCGCTAAAGCATTTTAATTGAGGTATGTGTATTTAAATTTGCATTTTATGGTATCTTAATTCTGAAATATTTTCTATTTAAATGACAGTCTCAAGAACTTTTAATGGGTGGATGAGGAAATTCCATCATTGATTCTTTAACATCAAAAAAATAGTGACTTGTGTGATTGGCATCGCATCTATCACTCTAAATGTTCATTCCTTCCACCATTTGCATTATGTGCCATCTACAAAATGTTCTGCAGTTACAGGCCTTGAGTTACTCTTGACAGCACCTGCCAACCAGTGACTTTCATCAGCAACAAAGATAAGCAGGTGCTTTTGTACATCCCCACCCACTGGTTCCCTTCCAAGTCACTCACCACCCTGATTTGGAAGTAGATTGTCTTACCTTCATTGTCACTGGGTTCAAATCTAGACACCTCCGTCACAACAGCATAGTGGGAATACCTTCACCAGAAGTATTGCAGTGGCTTAGAAAACGGCCTTCTCAAGAATAATTAGGGATGGGCAGTGATGCTGGCCTTGTTGGTGATACCTGGGTTCTGAAAATCACATATTTAAAATAGTTATAAATTACAAAGCACTGAATGCGCTAAAATGTTTTGATGCACTTCACAGGGACATAATCATTTTCAATTTAATTTGAAGCAAAAGAATGGATGTATTTTAAGGAATGTTGTTAGAATTGGATGGAAGGTGCAGAAGCAGAAATTTGGAGAGAAAATTCTGTAAGTGTGACTGCATAGCAGAAGAAGGAAAAGGAACTGAGATTATGTACAATAGCAGGAGAAAATGAATGGACACTAATGGGGGAGAGAGCATAAATTTTTAGTGACATTATTCACATTTATAGCAGCCAAGAAATAGTTTTATAAGGCTAGGATTGTCGTTGAAGGGAAAGTGTTTTCCATATTCCTTGATGTATTTAACTTTCAAAAATTCATTGCTGTACTTTATAACTAAGTGTCGTCATTATCAGCTTTGGGATTGGCCTTTGCTGGAGGTGAGAAAAATACATGAATTTTTTGGATGATATAAGCGAAGATGAGAACAAAAACAGACCATTTTAAGGTTATTGGAAATAGCTGAAGGAGGCTTGAAAACAATTAGAGGAAGTTTAGAGTGTGCTGGGAAAAGGTTGGAGGAAGGTTCAAGTTTAGGAATAGTTGGAAGGACCATTGGGGAAAAGTACTGAACTTTGGTTGCAGAAACATTAGAGGAGGAGCCTTGGGATATTTACAAAGGGAAGGATGTCGGTGGTGGTAAAAGTTTTGGTAGTGATATTGTGGATTGGGCAGGAACATTTAAATGGCATTTACTCCTACAAGCATTGGAAAATTGATAATGGTTTTACAGATAGCTGTTGTACAGAAGGATTTGGCTCAATTAAAAGTGCCTCCTAGGTGTACCAACTGTGGAAAAGGATTCTAAGATCATTAGGGAGGAAGTGCCAAGGGCTGGGATAATTCTGGATGATAATATTTGAAATTATTATTTGGAGGATTGACAGTTTCTAACATGGAACATCAAATAGTTGTAGGAAATACAACAGAAAAGTAAAAGTTGCACGCTTCCTCGCACTCTCTGTTTTTTGGACATGTGTTCAAAAGGCACTTTACTAGCACCATGCTTTGCAGTCTGTTTAATTGTTCGAAGCAGTTGCGCAATAATTGTTACCTTTACGCAATAAGCAAACTCTTGAATTTTACCCAGTTGAGGTCCAGGAAACCATTGCTGTGCAAAATTTACTCTTCAAGCTATTTCTAGCTTTTTTTAAAATTTGTTTGATTTTACTCTTTGTTTCTAAGAGAGTAAGAATGAAAAGCCCATTCCTGGTACATTAACAGGACCTAGGCTGCAGGATGTTTCCTGGGGTAGTGGAGGTGGCAGAAGTGTGTGCTTTCAGAATGGGGGAGAGAAGCAAACTGCAAAGGCAGGTATACAATGCTCCCTGTAGGCATTAAGGCAGGAATCAGTATTTCAAACAGATTTTAAATTCAAAGTGAGAATTTCAGAAAGACTTGGATTCACATCACAACTTTCATCATCTCAGAAGTTCCCAACACATTCCAGATTGAAAACCTGTTTCACTGAATGTGGTCAAGTGGAAATGTTACTGCAATTTGTAACCAGCAAGTTCCCAAAAAAAAAACAGAATTAAAATAAAGGGGATATCATCTGTTCTTAGCAAGACTACTGAACATGTATGGTGGTTGCAGAAGATTTAATGTGTATACATGAGAAAGCCCTCAGTTTGAAAGATGGTGCTGCAGTGTCATCCAAGTGTCAGTCACGATTTTGACCTCAGACATCTGGAGTCTCCATTTACAGACTTCCTTTTCAGAGGCAAAAGTGTTTGGCCATCAAACCAGCTGACATCTAATACGTAAATTAAGCAAACAAGAACCACTTGATCTCCCAACCTGCGAGTTTCACTTAGAAATGCTGACTTTTACAGATAGAACTCAGTGGAAGTTCATCATGCTTAACAAAGGTAGAAGTTCAGAACTACTGTTCGGCTAATTGCCATTAACAGGACGGGTATAATATTTCAAGCAACCTTCTCTGCAGTTTAACGAGCTTTTCACTTCAGCCTGAAATGTTAACTGTTTTTCTTACAGATGCATCCTGACTTGCTGAGTATTTCCTGCCTTTTCTGATTTTTATTTTGGAATACTAATGCAGCTTTTTTATTTTAATAATTCATGCATACAGCCTATAGTGAAGTGTCAATTGTGAATTATACTATCATACTATGTAATTGTAGACCCATAAGTCCAAACAACTAATTTAGTCATGGGTATGTCAAATGGCTCATCTGCGAGAACTACTCATTTCTTTCCCAATAGAAGTCTGTAAAACTGGGTGTACAATTTTTGTACCTCAGTGCATTAGATATATTCTGTAATGCAAGTCAAGTTTCACAGAAGAATTAAATGGAAAAATACTTTTCCCCAGTTGTGTCTTTCACTCTAATCACTTGCTGTATATTTTCAGAAAGAAGACATGGTTCTTCATGTAAGGCGACCCTCTCACCAGCTTCATCAACCTCCAATTCCGCAACATCACCGATCCCAATGAAATCCAAAGCCTGCAGTAGCCATACCACCATCGGTAGCAACTCCAAGCCATTCAAGACACCAAAAGACAATCTACAAACCTCCAGTAATAAGCAGCAACAGGCAGTCTTTCCTTCCAAAGTAACAAAAGATAAATCATGGTGGGTATCTTTAGTTTGATATTTATCAGGATTTTTTTATTATTGCTTTAAAAATGGAGATCATTAAAACTACTTCTCAATTTTGTTCACCTAAGTACCATTTCAGTACCATTTCATAGAGGTTGTACTATTTAATAAGTCTGAAATCATCGTCACTAATTTGAGTTGTATGCTCTATAAGCAAATGCAGTTTTAATCAGTATTAACTCTGAGTAGCTTGATTAATTAAAATAAATGTTTTATGAATAGGCTGTCCTTAAGCTGAATATATAGTGTTTCGGTTGACTATATTTACATGAGTTCATAAAGATGCTTTTTATTGTAAAAGAAAATTTAATCTATTTTTCCATAAATTCCTTTGTTTCAATTATATTTCTTGTTCCAAATCATTGCAGTTCCAGACTAGTAACATCTGTGAAGAAATCTGTTCTTGATGAAGCCAAGTTTCTAGCTTTCATGTGATTAACTTTTTAGAAGGGGAAATGGGCTAGTGTTGCTAATATTCAGATGATCTTTAAGTACTTAAGAACCCAGAACAGGCTTGCCTCTTCACATTCCCTTATGTACCAGCAAACTAACGGAAAAAAGTATTCTTGTTTATGTTGTGATCAAGCCTGTAGCTCCTTGTTATGTAACAAAACCAACTTTCTAATGTAATTTTGAAAGCCACTTTAATATATTATCCACTCCTTTATTTTCCCAGTCTTACTTCAGAAGCTAACTCCATTTCTGGTTCTACAGAATCAACTGTCCTTGAATTTCTCACCTGAGAGCAATGTTTCACATTCTGAGGCTGAGTAGTGACTATTGGCAGATGATCTGCAAGGTAAATTATCAAACAGGAGTCCCTGATTTGCAGTGCACTTCATTGCTGAAATGAATTACGGTTGCAATGTCATCAGTCCAGTGCAACTTAGTACGACTGAGGCTCAGGGATTTCTTGGAAGTAAGGTCATTGTGATGTTTTTTTAACAACACCATCTAGAATTAAAGTGGTCCCTTTACATTAGTGATTTAAACAAAAACAAGAAATGGATGCTGTTTTCCAATACATTTTGACATTTTGTCACGGTTTAAGCCCAACTTATACTTCTGCGTCAACTGTACGCCGTAGGTACCGTGTACCCTACGCCGTAGGGTATCATGCACCTCCCCAAAAATGTAACTCGCGCATCGCGGCGACGCAGACTGCAGCAACTGTGATTGGTCTGCTTGGTAGCATCGCATTTCCGGTTGCTTTTCCCTGCCAAGTCTGTACACTGATGCGAAATAAATGGTTGGAGACGATGAACCAAATCGTCAAATCTACCTGCTGACATCTGAAAATATTTGAAATGCATTTCCTCGTCCATGTCTCTCACAGAGAAACTCAACACAGTGGCATAGAAACCCCACCGCCAACTAGCGTTTTGGTGGTGAATTGCAGAGCAATGCAGACACAACTACGCATGCTCGCTACAGTGTAGGGCTACGCAAAAGTATAAATCAGGCCTATGGCGTAGGCTATGGTGTAGCCCGTACGCACAACTATAAAGTAGCCTTTACTTTCATGAGATTTTCATTGTTACCTCTGTGGGACATTGAAGCAGGAGAGTTCCTATGATTGTCAGCTAATGGCGGAATACACAATTAGAAACTTGAAAAAAATTGACCAAAAAGCCTTGTAGTTTGTTTTGCAAATGAAGGCGAATGTGGCCTATGCTGCTGTGATATTTTTGTTCCCAATTCTGCAACACCAAATATAGTTGTGTTACAGATGCCTACACTTTTGCTGTGAATTCTAGTCAATATTTCTGTATTGTCATGGCTTGAAAGTACTGAAAAAGTGAAATACTAAAATCAAGGTACAATATGGTGTGACAAATGTGAACTCTTAACATCTGCCCTTCCTTTCCAGTCCTGATGAAGGGTCTCAGCTTGAAATGTTGACTGTTTATTCTTTTCCATACATGCTGCCTGACCTGCTGAGTTCCTCCAGCATTTTGTGTGTGTTTCAATATGGTGTGCTTAAGTTACTCCCCAGCTGTCAATAACATCTGAATCATATCCAGAGACATTTGAATTCTAGTATGGTGGCCTGGGAAATTAAATCATGTTGAATAAATCTGGAATTTTAAGTGAAAAGTCTTTGTATTGGAAACATCTGTGGAGGTAAATAGACAATCGACATTTCGGATTAAGACCCTTTATCTGAAATAGAAACAGGAGATAGCCAAATAGTATAAAATAGTGGAGGAAAGGGGAGAAGCAAGAGTTGGTACGGGGGTCCAGGTGAAGGGATGACAGACAGATGGAGGAGGAGGGAGCGTGTCTGATTTGTTTGACTTTTAATTGCCTCTGCCTAAGGTTGGAAAATAAATACTGATGTTCTGGCACATTAACCATATCTTATGATGAAGTAAATAAATTGATTTTTTCCATTTAATGTAATGCATGTAGTTACTTGGGAATAATTTATAAATTAGGTATTTAGTAAGCCCTTTGGCTCTTAAAAGACATACCAGTGATCAGATTAGGATTGAACTGTATCCCAATGCTATTTATTCACATTGGTTCTGTAATCTAAATTTAGTCATTAAAGCCATAAATATTTGTTTCAGTTGTGGAATTTTCCAAATTAACTGTGTCTGTTTTGGGGAAAAAGGTTTGGAATATCCATAACCTTTGGAATAGGAAGGAAAATAGTTCCTGATCCCATCCCAAAATGGCACAATATTTTAATACCTCTTGTCCTCTTGTTCTCAGCTTCTATACCAGAGGACAAGCAACACTAAACAGTTGGCCATTTCCGGATGCTGTCTTGAGGGAAAATAATGTCCAATCCTTTGAGTAATGAGGTTGATTAATTGGATTGCTCTGCTTGGAACTAGCTTTGGCTTGATGGACCAAATAGCTGCATTCTTGTGCCATAATGGGAGGGAGGCAATGTCGACTCATACCATGAGGCATGACTCATTTCATGCCTTACAAGGTGCAGATTGGAAGTCTGTGTGGGGCGCCACTCCTCGCACAGACACTAGAACAATGTGTGGTTAAGTGCCTTGCTCAAGGACACAAACACGCTGCCACAGCTGAGGCTTGAACTAGCGACCTTCAGATCTCTAGACGAATGCCTTAACCACTTGGCCACGTGCCATAATGATTCAATGATACTGAATCTCTTAATCATCTCCATCTAGACAATTCGATTTCCCTTCAATATTTGATTTCAGTGGAATTTCGTTAATGTTACAGTAAATTCCTGATAGATGTTTGGAAATTCTGTTAAGGCACTTAGTCATGAGATTTCTGTGCACCCTGTTAACTCGCTGGGACCGCATTTCTCACACTCCATTTAAATGCACTGGAGCCCTGTTTCCTATAGTCTATTTTAATTCACCAGGGCCCTGTTGTGCATGCTGCCTTTAAAGTGAATAGGGCCAACGTTCCCTTCAAACTTGTCAGGGTCCTGTTTCTTGACCTCTTTAAATTCTTCTGGTTTGTTGGAAAGTTTATTCTGCCATGTAACATCTTAAAACAAAGAAAGGTGTCGGAAATGTATTAAACATTACAAACATCTAATAGTCTGGAAAATCTGTCCAGTCAGATACCACAAGCCTTGAGGATGCTGGAGTATTGGGAGTTTTATTGTAGTTATGGACAAATGATTGAAGCAAGTACAGTGATAACTTAAAATATGGGAAGACAAAACCAAACTATGGACAAATGTACATACTTCTGTTGTTAAATTTCTGATTCAGATTGTTTTTAATTCCAAAATACCCTGCTGTGAAATGAATTTCTCAGCCATAAACTCAGAGTTGCATATACTCGGTAACTGAACATCCACAGGCCTCCACATAGAGAATTCTGAAGGTTAACAGTAACCTTGTCAGTAAAACTTATTCCAATCCCAAGGGGCTGATATTGTAATCTTTAGTGTTGAATGTCACCAAACCCCCAAGAATTTTGTACATTTTGGTGAGGTCATGCAAATTATAGCTGCATTTTACTCAGTATGAACTGAAGGACAAACGGCTTACCACAGGAATCAATCCAGCAAACCTTCATTTCAGCCTCAACTAAAGCTTCAGGCACAATCTCACAAAACTCTTACGTAATTGCAGCAAGACTTCCTTACTTCTCTATTTAAAACTACTTGTAATAATAACTGATGTCTGATTTTCCCTTCTGTTTAATGAACCTAAATGTAAAAAAATTGATTCATCTTGAAGTCCCTCTGCATACCAAGATTTATTAGTCCTCCCCTTTTTTATTACAACAATGTTTTTCTGTACTTCCAATGTACATATGTTGTACCCACATTATAATTCATTTGCTGCAGTTTTTTCCAAAAAAAAGTGTCCTAGTCCTTTATTATTGCTTATAAGATTCCCAGTTTAAAAGTGTAGTGAATTCTGACCTTTGCTGATTAACCTCATCATTTCCACAAGGCTAATGCATTTATGGTTTTAAACTAGAATTATGGTGAAGCCACTTTGAACCTAGTTTAAGATTGAAATTACAATGATCTTGAATCATTTCCATTTTGAATAAAGGAGCTAGAATGGTACTTGCTGTCATGTACAATATTATTTGAATACCACTAAGGATCTGAAAAAAATATTACTTCATATCAAAAAACTAAAGGAAGGTATAGCTATTGAAGGACACAACCAAACGGCCTTGACATTTGGTTGATATTTTTCGGTCTTGATAAAATGTTGAAGAGTATGTAAATTGTAGTGTCTCTTGCAGTGTACCAATGATTCAGTGTGATAAATAAAATACTTCAACCTGACTTCGGATGACACAATTCAAGGAAAAGATATTTCCATCCTCATTCCAAAGACCTGGATTAGTAGATTAATTGGCTACAGCAAATTGTACCTAGCATGTAGGTAAGTGGTAGGATCTGCGGGAGGTGATGGGGATGTGGGGAGAATAGAATAGGATTGATTTAAATAGATCGTTGATGGTTTGGTGCATACTCAGGCCAAAAGGCCTATATTTACATTTTATGACTGGTTTTATAAAATTAAATCTTAATGCAGCATAACTATCTGCAGAATGAGAGAAAGTCATGAAGTGACCTCAGCTATCCTATTCATATGAAGAATCAGAATAATTGTCACTATCTTATATGATGTAAAATTTGTTGTTTTAAAGCAACAGTACAGTGCAAAGATATAAAAATTGCTATAAATTAAAAATAAATTGTGCAAAAAAAGGAATGACGAAGTAGTGTTAATGAAGCATTCAGAAATCTGACGGCAAAAGGGAAGAAACTGTTCCTAAATCATTGAGTGTGTGGGTCTTCAGGCTCCTATACTTCCTCGTAGCTGGGTAGAATGAGAAGAGGCATAGGACTGCTGAGATTTCAATATTTTTATTCCTATATAGTCATCATGATTTTGTCAAATCCAAACCTCAATATATGTGAAGAAAGTTAGCAAACTAAGAATATTTCAGTTGTTAGCAAATGAGGAATATGAGTAGGTCAATAAATTTAATTTTCTTGCTAGATTCTGTCATGGTCCTACAGTTAGAGAATGACTTGTCAGGCCTATTCACAGCTGCTATTGGTATGTTAGTATGAATCGAGTAGGTTTGTTATACAGTAGATTCATTCTTACAGATTTTTAATTTACCTAGTCTTGTTTGAACTAGAGCCATCAAAGCTTATTACATTTGGAGACGAGAATCAAATTCACACCCACCAATTGAATACCTTGCCTTGACATTAAAGTACTCTAAATTATTGGTTAAATACCATTTACTATTATGGGATAATTGTTAAATTCAGGACTGTGTAAAACTAAAAGGACCTATAGAGCAGGGGTCCCCAACTTTTTTTGCACCGCGGACCGGATTAATATTGACAATATTATTGTGGACCGGCCGACCGGGGGGGCGGGGTTCAAGTAGGGTTAAACTCACCTCAATATGTCTTTTGCAGTTAGGATTACCAACTTTCTCATTCCAAAATAAGGGACAAAAGTAGCAGTCAAATACGGGACACTAGTCCCCGAGAAAGACTACCATGACCATGAAGCCTTGTGTGGGCACCTATCGTGATGTGCGCATATGTGGCGTGCGCGTACATGCCGATTTTTTTCCCCACAAATCGGTTTTGGCTTAATCTTCCCGACTACACTCTACATAACATTGTTTCTACTTTATATAGGCTGTGTATTTATCATATCATTCGTGCTTTTACTATATGTTAGTGTTGTTTTAGGTTTTATGTGTTATTTGGTATGATTTGGTAGGTTATTTTTTGGGTCTGAGAATGCTCAAAAATTTTTCCCATATAAATTAATGGTAATTGCTCCTTCGCTTTACGCCATTTTGGCACGAAAGGTTTCATAGGAACGCTCTACCTTAGCGGGGGAAATACGGGACAAGGGCGGTCCCGTATGGGACAAACCAACTTAGCCCAATATACAGGATGTCCCGGGAAATATGGGACAGTTGGCAACCCTATGTTCAAGTTCAACAGTGTATGACAGGGAATGAGGAAAGGTGCAGCTGACTCATATCGTTCACTCGTGGCCCAGTAGCACATGCCTTGCGGCCTAGTACCGGTCTGCGGCCCGGTGGTTGGGGACCACTGCTACAGAGTATACCAACTTGTTGTCATTGAATGTTGTTTAATCGGCTTGAAAACATTTTCCAGCAATGTTTTGATGCGTCCTATGATAACCTACCCTGTGCAGTAATTGTTGCAGTCTCATCAAGAAATCTATTATGCATTGACCTTCTCTAAATCTGTTCAATACTTAGTGATAGATATTCTTTAGGGCAGTGGTGAGCAAGGAACCTCGTGCATGATGTAAAGATTTTTCAATTTAGATGAAACACATTTTCTAGATTGACATAGATTCTCAATTTATGATTATTCCAGGAGGGGAGGAACAATTAAAATGATGTGGGGAAAAATATTTTTCCACTTTCACTTTACATGAAGAAAATCGTAATTTCTCTTTATTTTTTAAAGGTGTATCATCCTCTTTGTTCCCTTGTGGTCTCACTAGAACATGCTTCTCCTTCTGCTGCCGTCATAAGGAAGGATAGGTGAGCTGGTCCAACATCTCCACCTATAACATTCTTCAGCTGGCTGTTCACAAGCATTGATAGCAGCCTATTGGCAACTCCATCACCTTTTTTCTTTCAATCCACCCAACACTTATAGTGGGCTGTTTGGCTTCTACTTGATGCTTTGGCACAGCAGCACAACTGAGATTTGGAAGTCCAAAACATGGACAAATTACCCTGCATCATCCTGATATAATAGAATTACTAAGTAGCTATTACACATGCATCTCAATCAGTCTGTAATTGTATTGTACATGGGCAATAATTTTAATCTTATGTACTCACCTTGTTCCCATGTCTCTGTATTCTCTCCTTCAACCAGTTACTTAACCAAGGTAAAAGGTGACATTTGTTTCAATCACAGTTGATTCCTTATTCTTGCAAACTTTCATTAAAATGGTTTCTCATGCTTTGGCCCAAGTACCATGCATTTAGATTTACCTACATGTCCCTTAGCTCGCTGCTACTCATTCATTTAAGCTGTCTCTATTTCTATCAGTTGTCTCTGTTATTTTAAACACATATAAAATTCTTCAATAGTAATTAAAACAGCGCCAAATTTTCCAAGTATTTCTTTGCATTAGTGGCAAGCTGAAACCAGGTGAATTCACTCAATGCTCTCTCTTGGCTTACCGTCATTGCTGTGAAATCAATATCTATAGAAGCCCTTGGGATTCTCTTTCACCTTGTCTGCCAAAACAACCTCATGTTCTCTTTTAGCCTTTCTGATTTCTCTCTTAAATGTTCTCTTGCAAGTGCTTCATTTGATCTTTACTACAAATACCTGATATAAATGTTGCACTGT
This sequence comes from Mobula birostris, assembly GCF_030028105.1. Lineage (NCBI taxonomy): Eukaryota > Metazoa > Chordata > Chondrichthyes > Myliobatiformes > Myliobatidae > Mobula > Mobula birostris. Next base: position 42,890,863 of record NC_092378.1, on the reverse strand, counting down.
ACTCTCATAATGCAGAAGGACTAGATGGGATTCTGTTTGTCAAATGTGTTCAGGAAAATTTCCATTATTAATACTGTATGTGGAGATCCTAACTAAAGAAAATACAATACTGGATATCTTCTTAGAGAATGAGACAGAATAGAAGTGTGTAAACACTTTGGATCTAGTGATCATAGTTCCATTTGTGTTAAAATAATTATGCAGAAGGATAGGACTGGTCCTTGGGTTGAGATACTAAATTCAGAAAGATCAGTTTTGATGGAAGAATTGAGAAAGATCTGACAGGCGTGGATTGGGATGGGTTCCTTTTTGGCAAGGAGATGCTTGGTAAATGGGAAGTCTTCAAAAGTGAAATATTGAGAGTATAGAATTCGTATGTTCCTGTTAGAACGAAAGGCAAGGCTATCAGTTTTGGGAACCTTGGTTTTTGAGGGATATTGTGGTCTTGGTTAAGAAGAAGGAGGAGGCATACATTAGGTATATGTAGTTAGGTTCAAATGAGGCACTTGGGAGAGTATTAAGAATGCAAGAGAACATTTAAGAGAGAAATCAGGAAGGTTAAAAGAGGACACGGCGTTGCTTTGGCAGACAAGGTGAAAGAGAATTCCAAGGGTTTCTATAGATATATCAAGAGCAAAAGGATAGTAAGGGACAAAATTGGTCCTCTTGAAGATCAGTGTGGTCATCTATGCATGGAGATGGAAGAGATGGAGGAGATCTTTAATGAAATTTTTTCATCTGTATTTCCTTGCGAGGGTCTCTAGAACTAGGCAAAAAAAGAAGTGAGGTCATGGATCATATGTGGATTACAAAGAGATGTTTGTTGTCTTGAGGCAAATTAGGATAGATAAGTCCCCAGGGACTAAAAGGTATCCCCTTAGACTTAGTGGATGGCTCATGCAGAAACTGCAGACACCCTGGCCGAAACTTTTAAAATGTCCTTAACCACAGGTGAGGTGCTGGACAACAGCATATACTGTTCTGTTATTCAAGAAAGTGCTAAGAATAAGCCAGGAAATTGCAGGTTGGAGAGCCTGACATAAGTCGCAGATAAATTATTGGAAGGTATTCTAAGGGACAGAATACATAAGATTTTGGATAGACATAGCCTGATTAAGGATAGACAACATGGTGTGCATGGTGGGTCATGTCTAAACAATCTTACAGAGTTCTTTGAGGAGATGATTAGGAAGGTTGATGAAGAGAAGGCTATGGACATTGTCTATATGGACCTCAGCAAGGCCTTTGACAAAATCCCACATGGACCTCAGCAAGGCCTTTGACAAAATCCCACATGGGAGTCTAGTCCATGACACTTGGGATGAAGTAGTAAATTATTTCAAAATTGACTTAGCAGGAGAAGACATAATAGTAGATGGTTGACTCTGACTGCAATCTGTGACTAGTAGTGGACTGCTGGGATTGATGATGAGTCCATGTTGTTGATTTAGATGATGATGTGGTAAATTTGATCAACAGATTTGTGGATAACACCAAGATTGGAAGCACAGTGGACAGCAGGGAAGGCTGCCAAAGTTTGCAATGTGATCTTGACCAGCTGGATAAATGGGTTGAAAAATGGCAGATGAAATTTACCATAGACGAATATGAGGTGTTGCACTTTGGCAGGACAGACCAAGGTAGAACTTGCACTGAGGGGTATGGAGGACTATGGTTTGGGTGCCAGTAGATGGGATTAGGCAGAAGAAAGGTTGGCACAAGCTAGATGGGCAAAGGGCCTGTTTCTCAATTGTAGTGCTGTGTGACTCTACTGCATTTTAGAGAGATTTTGACAACAGCACATTCATTCTGTGTCTCTTGCCATAAAACCCAGAGTCTACTTGCAAATTATGGCCATATCCACTTAAGCTGCTGCTTTGATGTCTATGAATCAAAACCACTCTTCTCCATATCACCAGTTCTTCATGATTCAGTGTGCCAAAATTTACCAATTCATATTTAATTGACATTTGGCTCTTTTTGGTCATTGCTGTCTATATCTCTATACTGCTTATTTTGGTCCTCAAACTGATTTGTGATGCCTACAATTTTAATTCTATTTGGAGGTTTGGTAAGGAACATAAAAGGATGAAATGTAAGACCTTAAACCCCGTAGTTGCTCTGTCTTTTTGTGAAGGTCATGTGTTATTTTTCCACAACTCCACTTCCCCAATTATTTCCCCACTAATTTCTGTTTCTTTGGTGTCCAAAACTATTTATCTCAGCCTTGAATATGTTCAATAAGTTAACATACATAGTGTAGGAAAATTGAAATACGCATATCCCTTCCTGTGATGAAATTTCTCTTTAGCTGTCATGAAAGATCAATCCTTTATTGATTCCCAGGCTGTCCTGATATCATTCCCCAGGTAAGGGAAAACATTATTTCCTTCAAGCTCCATTTAAAAAATATAAAAATGGAGGACATAGGCTTAGTCCACTCAAATACTCCTCACTGGAGAATTTCTGCACCCCAGGAATTAGACGAAACATGTTTATGCTTTTTTTCAGAGAAGGATTTCTTGTGTTTATTAAGTCGACTGGACTGCTACACAGTATTTTATATGTAATGGTTCCATGGCCCTATATAATTGCAGTAAGACTTCTTTATGTGTTATTCCAGTATTCCTGCTTTAAAGGCCAACAGACCATTTCTTATTGCTTGCTAAGCTTGCAAACTAGCTTTGTTATATTTGAATATGTAGTTCTCTCTGTATACTGTCATTCTTTCTATATTGGGATCGTGTCTTTTGCAACCTAGAAAAATAGATTTTGGGGTTCCCTACCAAACTTGGCAAGTTCATATTTCTGCGCATTTTATATTTCATATGTGATGTTCTTGTGGATTTACTTAAGTGTTCTGCATCTTGTTTGCATTCTCTTTGCCTTTTTCCCATCTAGCTCTCCATTGCCAGTAATTATGAATGCATCACATTCAGTCACTTAATTTATTTTTATTGACATAGATTGTAAATACCTGGCTCTCAATGCACAACTGTTTGTATTCTGATCAATAAAGCAGTGTTAAATCAATCCTAATGTGTTATTCTAATGCTAGGAGTCTATTTTTATGTAATAAAATTTTGTGGTATGTGTTTTGAAACTCTAAACACACTCTTCACTGAGTTCCCTTTTGTCAAATAAAGTATTCTTTCCTAAAACCCTGTATCCTGTCCAACCTTTTTATACAATAAATCTCTACTTGCCCTTTACCATGTCAGTATTTTCTCTATTGCTTTTGTCAAGCTGATTAGCCTACTGAAGCCTGTAGAATTGTGGAGAATCAGAAGCAGTACACCTACCTCTCTTTAATTCCAAGATGTAGGTCATCACGTCCAAGAAGTTTGTCAGCTTTATTCTTTTAATTTGTTGAGTACTTGTATTTTACAGGTAACAATTAATATTCTTATCACTCATTCTAACCTTGTCTTTGGTTTCATACTACTTATGTATTTTTTGTATTCTGCTGCAAAGGCAATTGTAACATGTTTTATATGTATATCTGTCAGTTCCTTGTCTATCAGTGTAATATCTTACATTTGTTTATTTTTACTGACCTGTTTGTATATTATTATGGATGTTTTTACCAAGTGTCAATATGTACCTTGATGGGTTACGGAGTCTGCTCACTTTCACTTCCTTTTTTTCAATTTTATGGCAATCTTGACTGAACTCTCAAATACTCCCATTCCTCAGATTGGGCATCTAAACCTGCTCCATTTAGTTTGTCTGTAACTTGGTAACTGCAATTGGACTACTTTTTAATTACTTAAATGCAAATGTGTTTCCTAATCTGCTTTACTTCAATCTCATGCCGAGGCAGTTTGTTTTGTACAGATTTAAGTAAACCTCAAACTCAGTATCAAACTTTAATTACTCTTTCTCAGAGGTTCTTGTATTACAAAGATATTAACTAGCTCCCTTTTGTTGACAATACTAGATCTGACTGTGTGTTTTCTCAATATGGTTCTTTGAGATACACATTAAGAAACCTGTATCCTTCACAGAGATTTGCTCTGTGCTGTCCATATGAAAGTTGAAGTGCTGCTTGATTATTGCACTTTGTGGCATGCAAACCATGATCCTAACAAATTGAGTACTAATCAGTGCAGACCAATGTACAGCAAGGTCATGTCATTGGCCTGATCTTTGTTTCAATGTTTCTCACCAAAATTTTGTATCTTGCCTCCAACATGCTTCCTACTGAGGTGCTGAAAAGTCAAAAAATCTGATGATACCAGAAATCTGAAATAAAGGGAGAAAATGCTGAAAATATTCAGCAAACCAGGAATCATCTTTGAAAAGTGAAATAGAATGAATGTTACGTCAGAATTGATCACTTCTCATGAAGGGACTGATACTTGAAATATTAACTGTTTCCCTTTCCACTGATGCTCCTTGAAATGCTCAGTATTTCCAGCAGTTTCTGTTTGTATGCCATCTGGAGGAGAACTACTTTACAATGGGAGACTGTTCTACACATGTTGCCGGTACTCCAGAACCTGACCTTCAGTAGCTGAACTGGAATATGGAAATGTTTGTGTTTACGAGAGACCAGAATAAGGTGAATGTTCACTGTCTTTACAAGAGTACCGGAGTTTAAAACTAAAGGCACAGATTTCAGGTAAAGGGGGAGGGGTGATTTAAACAGGACCTGAGGGTCTGTATTTCTGCACAGGGTGGGAGGTATATGGAACAATCTGCCTGAGAAAACTGTAGGGACAGGTAGAATTACAATGTTTAAAAGACATTTGGACAGAGAAGTTTGGACGGAGGTGGGCCAAACGCAAGCTCAGCTATATGACTTGGTTGGCATGGACAAGCTGTGCGGAAGAGTCTGTTTCCGTGTTGTATGACTCTATATACGTTGGGAGCTGAGCTTGCACTCAACTTCTGCAAAGAAGGATCTGTCACCAGCCTGTCCCCATTGGTGCAACACTGCTGTCTTGACTATAAAGGTCCATAGTGAGACCCACATCCCCAATCTCAGGAGTCATCTCTCACTGAAGGTAGAAGTGGGTGGTGAAACTCACCCTGCCTTTCAGGATGCCAGGACAGCCTTTGGCCACTGAAGATTGTCTTTAATCTTGGCACAAAAATCACGGTCTGTTGTGCAGCAATGATCTTTCCAAGATGGTTCTGAGAGAGGAACTAGCTATGTTGGCACTTGAAGGCATGGAAGAGAGAGCTCTATTTTGCATGTCGGCTGACCAGTTGGATTCCCAAAATGGCACTCTGTTCAGCAATTGCCAAGTGAACAGAGGAGAAGATTCAACAATGCAGTCATCTGCCTCAAAGAAATGTAACATCTCCACTAATTACTGGGCAGATCAAGACCTTGTTACCCCTGAGAAGAGAGCGAGCATATGGAATGGCACTAAGACCTCAAGTCCTTCTATCAGGAGCACACTGAAGCTCAGAATAAATGCTGGTTGGAGCATACCACCTCGCAATAAGCCCACCCATCCATCTGATCAAGTAGGGGCTGCAAAGCTGTGGTGGTAGCAGAGCATTTTGTCTCTGTTCCGGGGACCTGAGTTTAACCCTGACCTTCAGTGTCACCTGTGTGGAGTTTATACTGCATGGGTTTCCCTTAATGCTCCATTTTTGTCCCATGTACCAAAAAACAGGTAAGGTGGTTGTCTACTTGACCTCTGTGAATTGACCATAGCATATAGGTGGATGTTACAACATGCAGCAGGGGGGACGCTGATGAAAATACAAGGAGAATAAGAGGATAAATGTAACCAGGCTACCTGCTTCAAAAAGGCAAGTGCCCAAGAAGAGCAGGGTGAGCTGCCTTAACGACTATTGTCCAGCAGCATTCACGTCTATGGTGATGAAGTGCTTTGAGTGGTTGGTCATGACTAGACTCAACTCCTATCTCAGCAAAGACTTGAGCACACTGCAATTTGCCTATTGTTACAATAAGTTTACAGCAGGTGCAATCTCATTGGCTCTTCACACAGCCTTAGATCATCTGGACAATACTACTACTTATGTCAGGATGCTGTTTATTGACTACAGCTCAGTATTTAACACTATCATTCCTACAGCTCTGATCAAAAAACTCCAAATCCTAGGCCTCTGTACCTCCCTCTGCAACTGGATCCCCGACTTCCTCACTGGAAGACCACAGTCTCTGCAGATTGGAAGTAAGATCTCCACTTCGGTGACAGTTAACACTGATACACCTCAGGGATGTGTGCTCAGCCCTCTACTCTACTCTCTCTACACCCATGACTGTGTGGCTAGGCACAGTTCAAATGCCATCTATAAATTTGCTGACCACACAGCTATTATTGGCAGAATTTCAGATGGATGAAGAGAAGGTGTACAGTAACGAGATATATATATAAGCTAGTTCAGTGGTGTCACAGCAATAACCTTGCACTCAGTGTCAATAAGACTTTCAAACTGATTGTGGACTTCAGAAAGGGTAAGAAACACACAAGTCTCATAGAGGGATAAGAAGTGAAAAGAGTGAGCAATTTTAAGTTCCTGGCTGTAAATATCTCTGATGATCTATCTTGGGGCCAAAATATTGATCGATTTACAAGAAGGGAGGACAGCGGCTATATTTCATTAGGAGTTTGAATGTAGAGAGAGTAGAGCAGAGGGCTGAGCAGGCGGGAGGAGAAGATGGTGGCGCGATGCAGCTCGCAGCGACCACTCTGGTGGTGATGTCTGTTATTTGTCAAGTTGGGTGCCGTGCACAATCCTGATTTGATGGAGACGGACATGAGAGCATGGAGGAACATCTGGTGAAACTTCTGAAATGCCTGCTCCGCTGCTGCTGCTACTGTGCGGTCCAGAATCTCTGGAGGAGAAGGCCCCGGGTCCTCGGCTTTGCTTGTTGCTCAGTGGCGGGGGCAGGGTTGAAGCGCTCGGCAGAGGATGGTGCTCGGAGAGGCTGGTCGGAGGCTGAAAGTTTTCGGATGGACTCAGAGGCTGCTGTGGTCGGGTGCTTCCAATGGTGGTGCATCGGCAAGTTGGCGGCGCTTGGAGGTTCATGGCAAGGAGAGTTTCTCCCTTCTGCCACCTGCGTGAGATGATGAGTCTATCAGGACTTTGAGACTTTTTTTTTTTACCGTGCCCATGGTCTGCTGTTTATCAAATTATGGTATTGCTTTGTATGTTAGAATTATGTGGTTTTGTCAGTTTTAGTCTTGGTTTGTCCTGTGTTTTCTTGTGATATCATTCTGGAGGAACGTTGTATCATTTTTTAATGCATGCATTTCTAAATGACAATAATTGAGGACCGAGTGTCCTCATAATCTAAATCTTAAAAAAAAGATTCTTCCCCCCCGCCATCAGATTTCTGAATGGACACTGAACCCATTGACACTGCCTCACTACTTTATTCGTGCTACTTACTTTATATATGTATATATACACTGTAATTCAGTTTGTACGATTATGTATCGCAATGTACTGCTGCTGCAAAAACAACAAATATCAAGGCGTGTCGATAATATTAAACCTGATTCTGATACTTGATGGCCAGAGCAGACTCAGTGGGCTGAAAGGTCTTTCTCTGTTCTTTGGCTCTGACTACCTCCTGCCCATCTTTTATGGGTACTACAGGACTTATTTCATCTCCTCACTCAAATCAGAAGTCACAGAATCAGAGTGGAATCAAGACATCCTTAATCTGAGTGACTCTCTGAGACTACTCTTTGTTTCACGTCCCTGATTTTATACTCTACCTCAGGGGTCCCCAACCTTTTTTGCAGTGCGGACCGGTTTCATATTGACAATATTCTTGCGGACCGGCCGATCGGGGGGTGGGGGGGGGGGGATGGTTGCCAATGGACAAGAGTACAGTAGCAGTCAAATACGTTGTGTTTACTCCAAAAAGACTACAATGACCATGAAGCCTTGCGCGGGCACCAGTGCGCATGCGTGACTTGCGTATGCGTGCACGTGCTTTTTTTTTGCTACAAATCGTTTTTGGCAATTCTGTTCGGGAGGGAGGCGCTGTTAATCACGACCGGAATATCGGTGATAAGTGGCCAATACACTCAATTTCGTTTCTAAAACGGTTTATCTAATGAATTTAATATTAAACACACAGCGCATATTTTCCTTGCATGAATATAGTGATAAGTCAGTTATCAGGGGAGGACAGGCGAGCTTGAAGTAAGTGTTGAATGAACTCGCAGTAGAAGTGGCAGAAGCAGGTTCGATATTATCATTTAAAGTTAAATTGGATAGGTATATGGACAGGAAAGGAATGGGAGGTTATGGGGTGAGTGCAGGTCGGTGAGACTTGGTGAGAGTAGCGTTCGGCACGGACTAGAAGGGCAGAGATGGCCTGTTCCGTGCTGTAATTGTTATATGGTTATATAAGTAAGTCAATAGCATCATAACATTTTAAGTAACGTTTGGATATTAAACACACAGCGCATATTTTCCCCGTATGAACATATAAAATCATTGCAACGCACCAATATCGCTGAATCAGTGGGAGCCCTGGGCTGAATACCTGTTTCCCTGCAACAAGAAGGTCCCATCGAGGGGTGATGGGAGACAGCGATGCTCGAACGGGGTTCCTTATGTCCAGTCTATTCTGCAGTTTAGTTTTTGTTACATTCATCGCAGAGATAAGTTGGAAATGGAAGCAACGTTTTCAGTGCTTCCGTGGCTATCTCAGGACATTCGCCCTTGACTTTGATCCAGAATGCCCGCAGAGATGTTATAGCAAACATAATTTTCAGCCTGCCGTCATTTGCAAACTCGAGGAGTTGATCGCCTTCCCGCGCTGACATGGACGACGCGCGGCTAATGACCTCACGTGCGTTCAAGCTCAACAGTGCGTGACAGGGAATGAGGAAAGGTGCAGCTGACTCATATCGTTTCCTTGCGGCCCGGTGGTTGGGGACCGCTGCTCTACCTTACACTACAACAATGAATAAAGTGGCTCATCAACTATTCATATCAATGTTTCCAGCCCTGTATTTCATCACAGCTCCACCTATTCTGATGCTAGATTGTGATTGTCCCAAGTTTGGAGTCTTTTTTTTATTGCCTTTATCCCATCTTTATTATATAGGGATCATTAATATCTTAATTCTGCTTTTCTATTTTGATTACTTATGTTAAAAATCAAGTATTCCAGAATAATTCATTTCTATTTGTTCTGTCCTGTTTCCTATTTCGTTGTAATTGCGTTGCACACTTAATACTTTTTGTAGTGCTCTAGTCACTGTGATGCTAAACTCAGTGACCCTTCTTGGACCAATCTACTTATTTTTGCCCAGATTATTGCTCAATCATGTTGACTTTTTTCTTTTTGCTTCTGAGTTTTGCCTTTCCTTGGTCTTTTTACCAACCCACTGCCTCCCCAGCTTGTTGAAAATCCCATTAGTTGTCAGGATTGGCTGATTCACCAGAACATGGGTTCCAGTTTCAGTAGCGCCTATCTCAATAGTAGAGCTCTCTCCTCCCCCAGTATTGAGCTCTTTATTCAATTGAAACTTTGTTTCCTGCATCATTCTTCAATTGCATGTATTCTTGGAATACATTATTCAATGTAAATTTATATGAGGCTTGGGTTACAATCCTAGAAATAAATCATGCAGTCATTCATGGTTTAATGTTAACCACAACTCGTTAAAACTCTCTTCAGCAGAAATTCATTCCTGGTTCTGTTTCTATCATGGACTGCAAAAACCCAATAATCTCATGACATTGTGAAGTTTCTCCTGTCAATAGCATTGTGAAATTTTTTGTTGCCAGGAAAAGTATTTTTCCTTTTGACTGTGCTGTCATACACCCAGAAAATTATTCTGCACTCTTACTACCTAAACAGCTGCCCATATCGATGATCCATGCTAAGTTTTACCACTATCTTCTTGATATTGCCTTCATTCACTTAGAAAGAATTCTGTGCTTGTTCATAAAGAGCAACGATTGAGTCCTCTGAAGCACTTCACCAGAGGTGTTCCATTCCTGTCTCAGTCACACAAGTCTGCCACACGATAATTTAGTTTCTTGATAACTACATTTTACTGATGTCCTTGACCTGTCTACATTTTAGACATCAGCTTGGTAACTAAGCATTGAGGTTCCACAAGTTTATTTCAAGTTTAAATCTATCCGATAAATGCTTTCGGTGTAATCAAGAAATTGGTACTTTTTTACGTTCTACTTGGTCTTGTTTTAAAATTCAACCCTTTTGGATAAATTTAAGAGTCTTATTGGAACAAATTACTGGAACTCAACTTCCACATAACCCTGTATTATTTCTATTAGGTGATATTGAAGGGATAAAGCCGAAACTTAAATTGAATAAATATCAGAAAGAATTTATAAAAATTGCATTGGCAGTAGCTAAGAAGACTATAGCAGTTACTTGGAAATCTGATTCGTATTTAAGTATGGATCGTTGGAATAATGAAATGGCTAGTTCTATTCCACTCAAAAAAATTACTTATAATTTAAGAGATAAATATGTAACATTTTTGAATATTTGGCACCCTTATTTACAAAAGATAGGATGGCATATTTAAGTGCTCCGATAAAGATCTTGGTCCCTTGGGGAAAGTAACGAATAATTATACTAAATTTATTTTGAATCCCATGGAGCATGTGGAAACCTTCCAATACCCAGGCGGCTCTTCTTTTTTTTTTCTTCTTTCTTTTTAGGTAGGACTATATATGGCGGAGGGGGGAGGGGGGAGGGTAGATTTTATCTTTTCATGTATTCTTTTTGAAAACTCAATAAAAATTATATTATAAAAAAAATGTTTATTTCATTTTATTTAGAGATACAGTGCGGAACCGGCCCACCGAGCCACACCATACAGCAAGCCACCTACTTAACCCGAGCCTAATCACAGCACAATTTACAATGACCAGTTCACCCACTAACTGGTTTGTCTTTGGAATGTTGGGGGAAACCATAGCACCTGGAGGAATCCCATGCGTTCATGGGGAGGGCGTACAAATTCCTTAAAATGAACATCAAACAGTGCCCCAAGTTGTAATATCATTGCATTAACTGCTATGCTATCATGGTGCCTCTTCTGTAGGCATTTACTACACTCATGTGACATCCAGGATTGTGGTCCAGATAGTTACATTGCACATGCTCAAGTTGTGACGCATCACCGACATTGACACCCCTTTCATCCTATAGTTGATGTATTTAATCTACAGCTTTTTAAAAAAACTAATTACTCATCTTGTTCAGCTGAGTGATTCATTCACATATTGATGCAATTTCTCCCTCTTCTCCATGAGATTAGATACAGAGGCCACCCCGGTCACCATCGGGTTCCATCTTTACAGATGTCTGTAAGTTGAATTTGTTCATCAGTTAGAAAATGCACAAAATCACTTGATCGCAGTCTTGTTATGATTGGTGTTGATGAGAGCATTTGACATGAACATTTATATATTATCTTCCTCTGGTTATAATGGTGAAGAATCAGGATGTACTTTGTCACATTGTTTAAAAACAGAATTATTGTGTTGGAATCAATAGAAATGATTGCCAGTTTCCAAATCAACTCTATTAAGTGGCCTTTTATGGTGAAACTGGCAGCCTCTGTCCTTAAGAGACAATGGTATCTCGTAACTGGGAGGGTAACATGTAAACATGTGATATGCTGGTTTTCATTTGCATTTAGTATTTATGGAAGCTTGATTGTATGTAGAAGGTGTGCATAAATCAGCAAGGTAGCATGATGGTTAGGGCAATGCTGTTACAGCACCACCAAATGGGGTTCATGGCCTGCTGCTGTCTGTAAGGAGTTTGTATGTTCTTCCCATGACTGCATGGGTTTCCTCCGGGTGCTCCAATTTCTCCCACATTCCAAAGACATGTGGGTTAGCAGGTTAATTGGTCACGTGTGTAATGGGACGGTGCAGGCTTGTTGGGATGCAAGTGCCTGTTACTGTGCTGTATCTCTAAATAAAGTAAGTCGAACATTTATAAGCTGGAACAGGCTTGTACTTGGAATTTTTTTTATTCTTTCCCTGTACTGCTGGTATATCTGCAGTTGCTCAGGTTTATGTTTCCTTCATAAATTAATACTGCACAGCATTCCTTTTTAAAAAATTGTCAGTATAAGAAACCTGCAGGCTATTTGTTTTAAGATTTAAGACAGAAAATTCGGCAATGGAAAGATGAAATTATTGCATTTTCAAATGAATGGAAAATAATTATAAGAAAATAATAGTATTTTGGAGGGTCTCGGCCCAAAATCTTTACTGTTTAATCCTTTCTGTGCATGCTGCTTGACCTGCTGAGTTCCTCTAGCATTTTGTGAGTGTGACTATCTATTTCGGAGGGCTCCAGCTCCCTCTGATCCCATGTGTAACTCATTCATGTACACAGAAATGAAAGCAATCCTAGAACCAAATCTTGTAAGACATCCTCTCTCTTTTACCAACCATTGAATTTCTGTCCTTGCCTCGTGATTTGTTTCTGATTAGAATTCAGTTGTTTACTATTTCTGTATTTTCTTATCCCTTGATGCCCAAGAGTGGTAAACCATGAAAAGGCTTTCCTTAAATCTACTTGTACCACATTCTTAACATTACCCTCCCTTTAACCATATCATTCACTGACTCAAAGACTTCAATATCCTTCCATGCTTGGCCCTAATCTATAGTACCTATTTTCCCAAACCTCTTTCTGACTATCAGCTGCATGCAACTCCACCACCCTAGCCTTCCTACCCAAGGTACCAAACTATCCAGATTGACTTAAATGAGCAGAGAGGAGCTCGCAACTGTACTAGTTTATTAGTTTCCTTCTATAATGCCAGGTTGATGCATCCATTTGGGTGTCATACAATAATATAGTAGATTTATAGTCTCAATTGCCCTCTCCTTTCCCTCCAGTTTATTTTTTTTATGATCCTTGGATTTATCGAGTGATGGCTCAGAGTTTTCCTCTCATAAATGATCCTTTCCTCTCTGAATCCTGTATGACATTTCTGTTTTTTTTCTGATTTGGAATATGCATTTAGATTAAAAAATATTCTTTTGAGGCTATGTATTCATAGTTTGTTCCTCTTTTTCCTCAACTATAATCTGTTTTTCATACTCTGATTTTTCTTCATATTTTCCTCTTCAAGTGCAATTTTTATTATGAAGTTCAGGTAAGAATCTGAAGTTTTTATAAAAGGTAAATGATCTGCAATTTTCTAATCTTTGTTTTGGAACTAAATACTAACCTAGTCTTTCGTAAATCTGCTCTCTCTCATTCTGTACTGACATTTTGCCTTTAAACGTTATTAAATGCTGTTTAATTTATCAGGTCGTATTTTCCCAGATCCAATTTTGGCAATAGTATATTGGTAAGGAATCATACTCTAGAAGCAGTTCTACATAAATTTTAGGCATTACAATCCAATATGTCCCTCTCTTGATCATTGAATGGATAATTGGAATCTTCTAGAGCAGTATTCCTACCTACCATCAGCCAGTACAAGGCTGGTGCTGTTTCTTTCCTAAAGGACATAATTGAGACCTTCAAAATAATGGGAAGAAATTGAGATGGGTAGGCATTAAGATGATGTTTGTATGTAAAGCATATCCAGAATTGTGAGTCTTGAATAACTCCCAGAATAATTAGAATATGGAATTCACTACCAGTTGAAATGGTTGAGGGGTGGAGCAAAGGTTCATTTTGTAAAAACTTGTTAAGTGCAAGAGGAAGAGAACAGATGGAAGGCTATGCTCAAAGGGTAAGTTGAGGTAGATTGGTAGTGTTAATACCAGAGTGGATACACTCAGCCAATTTTGTGCTGTAAATTCTTCCATTTTCCCGCCCATTACCCTTTCACAATTTCGGACCCTACAGTACATACTTGCTAATGAGACAATACCTCTTTGTAAAACTTTTGACAGACTATATTAATTCTGAACTATTATTTTTATCTGTACAATTTTCCTCTGCCATAAGTATTTCCTCCGTGACACTGACATTACCCTTACCCTGTTCTGCCTTTATTGCCGCCCAGTGTGCAGCCAGGCTTCATTTGTTAATTCTACATTTTCCTGTTGTACAATTGCATGTTAGTTTACTTACCACACCCCAGCACAGTACAAAATGTGCTTTTTGTTCTTTGTCATGGACATAATAATGTCACTTATTTACATTCAAACATTCTCCTATTTTCCCACATCATCAATTTTTTTACTTCAGTTTAGACCTGTGCCTACCATACATGTTGATCAGATAATGTCTGTGCTTGGCAAACTTGTCAGAGGGGAGGTATTTTCTTTGCTGACAGCATATGAAAGAATTGCTTGATGTACTGTGCACCTTGTACAGTTGAGAGAGTGGAACATACTCAGTAAATTTCACATTGGGAGAATAACTTTGTACTAATTGTAGAAAAGGATCTTTCAAGCCCCTTATTTGAGGGAATGGATTGCACTGCCATTGATAAATACCCTGTCCTTCAGTTTAAAGTGGCTGAAATAGTTAAAGGAAATTTTATCCTTGGTTAGATTTAAACACCTTTCCAAAATGGAAATCCCAGAACTGTAACAGTAACACTAACAAATCCCTTCAGTATTCTGATGCTTGTATTTTTCCCTTACAGAGCAATTGACAAAAAACACTGAAGCAGTTTATGGTAGCATGTTACATTCATTGGGGAATCAAGGGTGTACTACAAAATAAACAAAGCACGTAATGGATTTTGTCATATGATTAAAAGAATATCACTCAGTTTAGATGTCAGTCTAGAACAAAGGATAGCTGTCACTTTGAATTACTCAGCACCAGATTATAGAATATCTGCTTAATCTCAACCCCACTAACTCTCTGATAACATTCAAGGTACAATTTGGTAAGTGCTTCTATTTATTCCTGCCTTCTGAGTGAAAGCTCAAAGTCTCTGCTACAAATATAATTATCTGTCATGCACAATAATATGAGGAATGTCATTTAAATGGATTTATAAATGTTAGTAATTGGTTCAGTTTCCCAGATTAATTATTTTAGTAATGAAATGAGTGATTCCACCATTGCTGGATTTAGTGCTAGTTTATGGTCATCAGTGGCTGTTGGATTATGTCCAAAGAAAGGAATGAATATTTTTTTCAACTAACTTGAGAACTAGTTAAATGTGGACACTGAGTACGTATACACCAGCCTCCCAGACACACAGCACATTCATCTGCTCTCATGCCTATCATACCACTTGTACTTGCATTGGGCACCAACTCCTTGTGGGCACTGCTCTGTGGGAAAATAATGACATTAGTAGAGTATCAGGAACGCTTGGTTGAGGCTCCAGACATTTGGAAGCCAGAAGGGACAATGAATTTCTATGGGCAGGAGTATGCTAGAGGTGAAGCAATAGGAAAGGAAAATCCACCACAATTTAGTATGGTTAAATATTATAGCAGTTTATCAGGTAGATGGGAATACTTTAGACATGGGGTACGTTATACTTAGTTCATGGAATGTATCCTTGGCTTCTGTTTCTTTCTTGATGCAGTATGATGAGTAACCTTCAATGAGACTGCCTTGTCAAGCATAGAACAATTGTAAAGGCAGCTCAGATCTTTTCTTCCAATGTGTACTTCTTTCAATTGAGCTCTTTCTGTTTTCTCAGGTTTCCACCATAACATCTCTCTTTTGGAGAAACAGCTATACCATACTTAATCTGGTTGAGCCTTCCCGTTTGTACTTATCTGCCAAGAAGTCAGAGATGAAAGAGAAAGCTCTAGATCAGACAGCTAAACAAACAGAGTGCTGCTTTGTAAATAGCTGTATGTATGGATCAACCAGGGTATTTGGTCCTGTATTCCGTTCATTTTAAGAACAGAACCACCTAATATATGTTTTATAGATTCATGGAAGTGCTTTTTGGCCCATCTTGTCCATGCTGAGATTCCTACGTACACTAATATGATTCGCCTGTGGTTTGACCCATATTTCTCTATCACACCCCTGTCCACGTACCTGTCCAAATGTCTTCTAAATGTTGTTATAGTACTATAGGGATGATGCCTTTGTGTACTCAGCTAATAGAGGCAGTGCAACCTGCTGCTCCTGCTCTTGAATGTGTACTATTAACTTCTGTTAACAGGACACAGATCAGTTCCTTCTCGCAACAGCAGCAGCAATAGCCACTTGTATTTAAGTAGCTTCTCCAATGTGATCAAATATAAGTCCCTCATTATGGCATGACCAAAAAAATGACACCATGCTGTATAAGAAATTGAGGCAGACCAGAACTCTAACCAAAGGGATTCATTTTAACTAGTGTTTCAAAGGGGGTGAGGTTGGGAAGCAGCAATGCAGAAATGCTTTAGTAGAGAATTCCAGTGCTTAGGGCCTTGGCTCTTAGCACTAAGGACCTTGAGAGTTGAGGCGTAACTCTCAAAAGTAGAAAGATTGAAATTGAAGATGAGTAGGAACTTGCGAGAGCATGAATTTCAGAATGTTTTTGGATCGGCTGATATAGATAACAAATAAAAATCTTGATGTAGCAACTTGTACTACTGTAAGTTTTCAAAGGTTTTCTGTCCATTTTCTAATCTTGGTTTTTTCTCCCCAATGTGCAATTTGTGTTTTGTTTTAACCCATTGGTATACCTGTTTATGATTATTTTTGAGAGCGATACATTGAAATAATTCATTCTTTGCCATAACCTTCAGATTGAATTACATTTGAACTTTATGTGTGTCCTGAAAAAAAAAGGCTCACTTGTTTTGCATATCAGCCAATTGCATAACATAATTGAAAAATAAGCAGCAAATACTTTCTTAATTTTGGCATCTTGGTTCGAATGATCAGCAAATTTGCTACAACTTTAAAATATTTTTGGAAATCTTACTGCGATGCTCAGGGTGACCATTAGAATACACAGCGTGCTAGTTACACTTGGCTTTCTAGGCAGTTATTACTCAAATGTTCTTATCTGGAATAATCTCGATTAAGATCACTAAATAACCTGGGGTAAAATGCCTGTGAGCCACAAGAGACTACCAGTGCTGGGATCTGGAGTTACAAACAATCTGCTGGAAGACTTCAGTAGGTCGAGCGGCATCTGTGGGGTCAGAGGGGTGGCGGGGGGTGGGGTGGAAGATGGGGAAGGAACTGATAATCGATCCACTGAATTCCTCTAGCAGATTGTTTGTTGCTTTGGGAAAATGCCCTCTTTGTCTTTGTTGTAAATGAACAGTCTATAAATTCTCTAACAGTCATTCTGGCATAGCAGTTAATTTGGTTTGATTTGCTTCGGAAGAGTTGGTCTTTCCAAAACCAGCCTTGAATTGCTAGAGTCACAGAAGTGTATTTTCGAACCGAAGTTATATAAACTATTGCTTGCAAATCTAATCAGAGGTCAGTTTTTCTAAGTCTATCTTTAAACACGAATATTTTGTGTTCCATCATGCGTCTTCATGATGAGAGTGCATAGGAAGTTTCTTTTCAAAGAGACTGATGATGAATATAAGGTTCAGGAAAATATTGAAAAAATTGTGTTTTTCTTCCTTTAACAGATATCTTTGTGGTATTATGCACAAATAATGCAGAGCTGAAGGGCATATACAGTAGTTCTGTACACAAATTAACCTATTATTGGGCATATTGCATATTCTTTAAACTTACCAGAAAATGCCATCCCATTTGCTAAAACAAATAAAATATATTTTAGTTCATAACATATTTTCTTGTAACTTCAAGGTTTAATTGATCACATAATATGCTGTATTATGAATATGAAATCATGCTTGAGTTGGTCATTTCCTTGTATTTAAAAATTGCATGTTTATTATTTCATGGAAGGGATTTCAAATTAGCTTTAAACTGGCAACTTCATTAGAAGTTTCTTGATGGATATCGATGTTCAGAATTTAACATAAAACAGGAGTAGATAGAAGAGTTTATAAAACATACATTCACTCACTGAAGTGTACCTTCGCAGTTTTCTGTTGCTGTAGCCCATCCACTTCAAGGTTTGACGTGTTGTGCATTCAGATCTGCTCTTCTGCACACCACTGTTGTGTAGTTATTTGAATTACTGTCACCTTACTGTCAGCTTGAACCATTGTGGCCATTCTCCTCTGGCATCTCTCATTTACAATACATTTTCATCAACAGAACTGCCACTCACTGGATGTTTTTGTTTATTGCCAATTCTCTGTAAAGTCTAGAGACTGCTCATGAAAATTCCAGGAGATCAGCAGTTTTTGAAATATTCAAACTACCCCATTTGGCACTGATTGTCATTCCACAGTCCAAGTAAGTTAGATCACATTTATTCCCCATTGTGATGTTTGGTGTGAACAGCCACAGAACCTCTTCATGGCTGCATGTTTTTATGCATTGAGTAGCTGCTAGATGATTGGCTGATGAGATATTTGCATTAACGAGCAGGTGCACCTAATAAGTGGCCACTGAGTGTAAATCCCATAACACTTGGACTGGTCTGTCAACTGTTAAGCATCCTGCTTTTAGTAAAATTCAGAATGTTTAAGAGATAAATATACAGGGAATTCAGCCAAATACAGATTCAGTTCATTAAGTGCTTTGAGCGGCTGGTAATGGATTGTGTAAAATACCACCTTCCGGCTGCATTGGTACCTTTCCAGTTCACCTACTGCTCAAATTGGTCCACTAATGATGCCATTTCCTTGGCCCTGCACTCCATCCTGACCTACCTAGAAAATGATGCCTCATATGCCAGGATTTTGTTCATTGACTTAAGCTCAGCATTGAACACAATCACCCCTCAGAAGCTGGTGGATAAACTGTCCTTGTTAGGATTGAACACCCTTCTCTGTAAATGGATCTTGGACATTTTGACGGAAGTACCCCAGTCAATCTGAGTTTGCAGCAACTTGTCAAGCTCTATCACACTGAGCACTGGATCCCCACAGAGCTGTGTACTCAGCCCATTGCTGTTCACACTGCTGACTTATGACTGTACTGCCAGATCCAGCTCAAACTGCATCAAGTTCGCTGATGATATAAAAGGGTTCGGTCGGTGTCATCAGCAACAATGATGAGTCCATAAGACTATAAGGAGTAGAATTAGGCCATTTGGTCCATCGAGTCTGCTCTGCCATTTCATCATGGCTGATCCATTTTTCCTCTCAGCCCCAATCTCTTGCCTTCTCCACATATTCCTTCATGCCCTGACCAATCAAAAGTCTATCAACCTCTGCCTTAAATATACATAAAGACTTGGCCTCCACAGCTGCCTGTGACAAAGAATTCCACAGATTTACTACTCTCTGGCTAAAGAAATTCCTCCTCATCTGCGTTCTAAAAGGACGCCCATGTATATTGAGGTTGTGTTCTCTGGTCTTAACTCTCCCACCTTAGGAAACATCCCTTCTACATCCACTGTATCAAGGCCTTCCACCATTCAATATGTTTCGATGATGTTACCCCTCATTCTTCTGAATTCTAGTGAATACAGGCCCAGAGACATTAAGCGCTCTTCGTTTGACAAGCCGTTTAATCCTGGAATCATTTTTGTGAACCTCCTTTGAACCCTGCCTAGATTTAGCACATCCTTTCTAATATAAGGAGCCCAAAACTGCTCACAATACTCCAAGTAAGTGCTTTATAAAGTCTCACCATTACGTCCTTGCTTTCATATTCTAGTCCTTTTGAAATGAATGCTAACATCACATTTGCCTTCCTCACCACAGACTCAACCTGTGAATTAACCTTTAGGGAAACCTGCACAAGGACTCCCAAGTCCCTTTGTACCTCAGATTTTTGTATTTTCTTCCACTTAGAAAATAGTCAACCTTTTCATTTCTTATACCAAAGAGCATGACCATACACTTCCTGACATTGTATTCCATCTGCCACTTCTTTACCCATTCTCTT
This sequence comes from Mobula birostris, assembly GCF_030028105.1. Classification (NCBI taxonomy): domain Eukaryota; kingdom Metazoa; phylum Chordata; class Chondrichthyes; order Myliobatiformes; family Myliobatidae; genus Mobula; species Mobula birostris. Next base: position 42,871,038 of record NC_092378.1, on the reverse strand, counting down.
AATCTATCTAAGTCCTTCTGTAGCCTCTCTATTTCCTCAAACCTACCTGCCACTCCACCTATCTTCATACTGTCTGCAAACTTTGCAACAAAGCCATCAGTTCTATCAACCAAATCATTGACATTTAACTTAAAAGTAATGTGTTCTAACGAAGACCTCTGTGGAACACCACTAGTCACTGGCAGCCAACCAGAAAAGTCTCCCTTTGTTCCCACTCTTTGCCTCCTGCCAGTCAGCCATTACTTTATCCATGCTAGAATTTTTCCTGTAAAACCATGGGCTCATAGTCTGTCAGTCAGCCTTGTGTGACACCTTGTCAAAGGCCTTCTGAAAATTCAAGTACACAACATATACCGATTTCCCCTTTGTCTATCCTGCTTGTTATTCTTCAAAGAATTCCAATAGATTTGGCAGGCGTACAGAGGGGAGGTAGAGAGACTTGTCAAATTGCTTGAGAACAACAACCTGAGACTCAACGTGGACAAGAGATGATTGTGGACTTAAAGGTGCAGGCTGACCATTCTCCATTACACATGAATGGCTCTGCCTTAGAGAGAGTGAAGAACATGAAGTTCCTTGGTGTGCACATAATGGACAATCTAACCTGGACACACAACACCTACTGACTAGTCAAGAAGGCACAACAACGTTTACACTCTCTTTAACACACACAAAATGCTGGAGGAACTCAGCAGGCCAGGCAGCATCTATGGAAGAGGGTACAGTTGATGTTTTGGGCCAAGACCCTTCATCAGGTCTACCCTCTCTGAGCAGGTTGAGGTCTGCAAGACATCCCACCCCGATTTCTACAGGAGCACCATCAAGAATGTCCTGTCTGGTTGTACCATTGTGAATACAGAAGCTGCAAGGCATCAGACTGCAAGACCCTATACAGGATAGTAAAAGCTGCTGAGAGGTTCTCTGGGTCTCCCTCCCCCTATTTGTGACTTTCTGGGAATGTTGTATCTGAAGGGCTGGAAGCATTGTTTAGGATCATTACTGTTCATCCTACAATCTCTTAGACCCATTATTGTGTGGAAGGAGGTGCAGAAGCATCAGGACAAGGACTGCCAGACTGGCTAACAGCTTCTTCTCTCAGGCTGTGAGACTAATGAATACCCTGCCACCACTGAGGTCTCGTCACAAGCACAGCAAGTTGTTTACTGTGCTGCTCACTACATGCATTTTGAGTTGTATTTTATCAACTTATTTCCGGTAATATTTTGTTTTACTGTATGTCTGAGTATGATATATGCACTATGGTCCAGGGGAACATTGTTTCTTTTGCTTGTATATATGTACAGTCAGATGGGAATAAATCTACATTTGACTTAAGTTCTACCAGTATATTCTTCACCTTGTATGGATCCAAAATAGCATCAAGAAGTTGGACCAACTTTATGATGTTGTTGTCCTTAATCAATTTCTATGGATTAGTTCTCACTTGATTAAATAAGTTTATTTATGGGTTCACAATTAGCACATTATTACACCTTAATTTATTGCTCTTTCAAAAATATGAAACATGAATCAGTCAAGTATATGGCTGTTATAAATCTGTCTATATTGTGCTCCTATATCAAGCAAATCTCCTGTGGCATTGCTTATGATTAGTATTAATGATCTGACTGTCATGTCATATAACGCAATGTGAAAAGTCTTCATTAACAATAGAGTTATGTTTAAAACTAGAAAGCCTCCAATTGTGAATTGTCAGTAGTATCTGGAGTCACAAAATAATTTAACTATTTGCTCAAGTAAATTTTCTGATTTGTATGCACTTGCCATTTGAGGCTATATAAAGAAGTTCCAAGTATCTTCAAGTAAGTTTGTCTCCTTAATGAGGTCTAACTTCTGGAATTATTTGATGTAAAGATACGTAACATTTCTAACATGTTAATTCATGAATCTCTTATATTGTTTCAGGAAGTGGGTTAGATATTGTGATTACTGTTTCGGCAGCTTACCCCATTCTCCTCACCCGTCACCACCACTATGAAGACTATTTCTCCAGAAAAATTAATGGAATGAAATTTGAACCTTCGAAAAGTTGGGGGGAGGGATGTCTTTGATTTGCTCTGCCGGCTTTCGAGGGAATGACATTCGGTTCTGCCCATTTAATATCAAGGTATTGAATATCCTGGTATGTCAAAGAATATATTACATCAAGGCTTGTTTCCTTCATTCTTCTCCGAATTGCTCATCCTCCCCACTTGCATAGTGTGCGGTGTCAGCTACAGATCATTGAGAATATAATTATCTCGTGACTAGTTTCTGTGCTATAGGCAGATGGGTCACTGTTCTGATGGCTTGTTTCTTAGACTAATGGGGGAAGCGGTGCTGGTCTTGACAGGAAGCCTTAGCATCATCATACTTCCCAGTTGTGGGAGAGATGACAGAATTAGTGAGCGGCAAATGTTCAAGAAAGGGTATAAGGGCATTCCAAATCACTGAAAGCCAGTCTGTTCAGCATCAGTGATAGTAAGGTTTTAGTAATAATAATCAGGGAGTTATTATTCCAGCCGGGTATAGGTATCAATTTTAACTGATATTTTGCTGACAAACTCTGCCATCTTCGTCAGGTATGATGCCTGGGCATGTCTAGCCCGGTGGTATTTATACCCATCATCTGTCCCACCTGATTGGTTAGTCCTTATCCAATCAGGTTTCCGCCGTCCCACCTTGTTTACAATCGAATTCCACTTCTTACTTAGAGCAAAACCTTTGTCTATGTTAAAATTGTTTTCCTCTATTTTAATTTCAATTGCTTCCTTCACCAGGCAGTCCCAAAAGCCATTGGCGTGGCACTATAGTTTTGTGTGGGTGACCCGGGCAGTGTATATCAGCCAGACAGGATGCACTGTGGAAATTCACATCAAGGAACACAGGAGGTATATCCGTTGGCTTACCTGGAGAAATCGGCAGTAGCAGAACACTGCATTCGCAAAAGCCATAGAATTGACTGACGACACAAAACTACTGTGCCATGCCAATGGCTTTTGGGACCATCTGGTAAATAATGCCATTGAAATAAAACTAGAGGAAAAGAATTTTAACAAAGATGAAGGTTCTCATTCTAGGTAAGAACTGGAATTCGGTTGTAAACAAGGTAGGACAGCGGATGACAAATAACTAATCAGGGACAGATAACAAGGGTATAAATACCACTGGACTAGAGATGCCCAGGTGAAGGTGGCAGAGTCTGGCATCAAACAATTGGTAATGATTTATACCTGTACCCGGCTGGAAGCCTATGAAGAGTTTACTCATTATATATGGGAAAGTGGTAGATCCTTTTTTTAATTAGGGAAGAGTTTACGGCCATTTGGGATAGATATGACTCACTAATTGAATTGACTTTATTTCTTACATCCCTCACGTACATGAGGAGTAGAAATCTTTATGTTACATCTCCGTCTAGATGTGCAATGTGCAATCACAGTAATTCATATTAAATAAAACAGTCAATGTAACATATGAGAGGTGATTGATAAGTTTGTGGCCTAAGGTAGAAAGAGATGTTGTACAGCTCTCGTTACATGCACATGCAGTTCAACTCGGAGTGAAAATGCAGAAAGTTTGGTTAATAACTCATCTCCTTCTACCTTAGGCCACAAACTTATCAATCACCCCTGCTGTGGACCACTTCTGGAGGTCCAAGACATCGATTTCTCCAATGAAGAGATCCGTATGCTCCACAACCGCTGGACTAAGTGTGTAAATGTAGGAAAAATAAGTGTGCTACGTTTTCTAAAATTGACTCCTTCTACCTTAGGCCATGAATTTATCAATCACCCCTTGTAGAAATACACTTAAATCAGTGTGAGTTGATCAGTCTGATGGCCTGGTGGAAGAAGCTGTCCTAGAGCCTACTGGTCCTGGTTTTAATGCTGTGGTACCATTTCCCAGAGGGTAGCAGCGGGAACAGTTTGTGGTTGGGGTGATCCTTTGGGCCCTTTTTACACACCTGTCTCTGTAAATGTCCTGAATAGTGGGAAGTTCATATCTACAGATGTGCTAGGCTGTCCACACCACTCTCTGCAGAGTCCTGCAATTGAGGGAAGTGATGCCATACCAGGCAGTGATGCATCCAGTCAGGATATTCTCCGTTGTGCCCCTGTAGAAAGTTGGGGGCTCATAGCAAACTTCCTCAACCATCTGAGGTGAACGAGGCACTGTTGTGCTTTTTTCACCACACAGCTGGTGTGTACAACCTCGTGCTTTTTTGATGAACTAATAAGAAGGTAGGTAAAGAGATTGCAGTGTATATTGTATGAATTATTAGAAAGTATTTAACAATTCTTTGATAACAGAATTGAGGCATATGGCAAAAGAGGGTTAACGTCAGCTGGAATGTGTTCGGCTGGAGGACTGAAAATAGTATGTGGTTGTTTTCAGACTGTGAGTAGTAGACAGCAGACTTCCATGAGGGTGGATGCTGAGACCAAAGCTGTATTAGGTTAAATATAAATTACCCAGATATTGAAGAAAAGTGTAAAAATGGAAAATTTCCTCATGATGCAAAACTTGGGAGTTGTGGTAAGCAGTGAGTATAATCCCACGTGACCTCGGCAGAACATGGCTATGCAAACAGATTAGGCCGACGGTTGTCAGATGGAATTTATTACAGAGAAGCAGGAGGGAGAAGCAAACTAGAGTTGATAACACTTCTAAAGAGTGAGCTACAACAGAGGGATGTGAGGGAATATTAGCAAAATACTTCTGGGATTTGGATTTTATAAATTGAAGTAAATTGTGTGCCAAACCTATGTCAAGCTCTGGTTAGACCAGAGGTTCCCAACCTGGGTTCATGGACCCCTCAGTTAATTTTAGCACTCCATGGCTTTAAAAAGGTTGAGAACCCCTGGGTTAGGGTATGGCTAGAGAATTGTGTCCATTTCTGGTCACCACGAATTAGTGCATTTGCTGATTGGCCTTTGAAGGTAAGATTTAAGTTAACAGATTGATCTGGGGCTGAGGGATATTAATTTACAAGGGTATGTTGGCAAAGCAGTGGTTGTTTCTTTTGAATTAAAGAAGGTTGAAAGGAAATTTAGTTGATATGCACAACATTATGACAGGTTTAGAAATGATACTAATGACAAGAAGTTGTGTATTTAAGGTCCAGGGCAAGGTACACAATGTTGTGAGGAAGTACTTTTTTTTTAGAAATCTGGAATTTGCTGCCTATGGGGGTGGTTCATTTCAGAAAGAAATTGGGTAAGCATTAGAGATAAATAAACTGGGATAGAATAGGCACGGAGACCTGAGAACCAGATTGGATTTGATGTGCCAAATAACATTATCTGTATTAAAACAACTCTTTGAAATTAAGAGCGGAGGAATAACTTATTCCTCACTCATTGTCTCCAAAATCTGGTTACCTATTTGTTATTCTGTTGCTATTGATGAGAAATTGTGGTGCAGAGGTAGATTGCTACTTCTGTTGCATTGCACTTAAATGGATCTAATTACTATGTAAAGCTCTTCAGGATGACCGGACATTGTGAAAAGTGCCTTAAAAATCCTGCTTTTTACTTAGTCAGTTTACTTAGCTTTGCACAACTACGCCTAAACATGATTTTGATGGGAGTGGAAGAGGAATACACTGTGCTGGATTTAGAATGTATTTAAGCTTTGTCTTTTATTAAGGTACCCATCATAACCATTATTTCCCAGTCCAGTAACTAGTAGCTTTATCTTGGACCCAACCAAGACCAGTTTGTACATAACTTGCCACCTACTGGATGTTATATGATAACACAGACTCTTGCTGAAGCCTTACTAGTAAACTCAACCATTGGATTGATGCCTTTTGGGGGTCATCTTTCACAGGTATGCTAGAAACTGTGCTGGGTTGGGGGCCGGCCCCTGCAGGCCGCTCTCTGGTCAGTGCTGCTCTCTTGTGTTTGCTCTGTGAAGACAAGTTGGATTGCTGTCATCTGCGGCTTCAGGAGATGAGGAACTACTGCATGCTTTTTTTTTTACAGAAACATGGCTCCAGGCCAACATCCCATGGACTATGAATGTTCAGGCCATGTTTGCAGGGACTTGTGCTAATATTATTTTGTGACTATATGGGCTATTGTGCCTGTATGTGCTATATGTGACTATATGGGCTATATGTGACTGTATGTACTGTGTCTTGCACCTGGAACCCAGAGGAACACTGTTTCATTTAGCTGCATATATGTTTATGTTTCAGTAACAAATAAACTTGATCTTGAACTTAAATCATCTGTTCTGGGAGGAATAGAGCTTCATAATGTGGTTAGGGTCTGCCCAGATGCTGTTCTGTTTAGATCCTGTTAAGAAAGTTCTACATCCAGAAAAGTAATATCAACTATAGCTTGCACAAATTTTGGTGATGCTGATCAGGCTCAAGGACATGCTATAAATCATTCCCTATAGATTCTGCTAACACCAACAACTTTACCATTATTATACCCTACTAGGTCAGTTTAATTTCCAACCAGTCATCAGATCTTATTTTGCCTGCTTCCTCAAACTCTGTTCAGATTCAATATTTATTTTGGCATCGGTGAACAACATTTTGCACTTGTGATTCTCAGGCTGCATTTTCAATATCCTGACTACCAGATAATGTAATATCTGTACTTTATTTTCAAAAATGGTGATCTGCGTCCTCACTGTTGTTAGTGTTTAGTACTTAAACACTGAAAGATGAATATTGCTTTTCCACATTTTGAGATGGTTCACGTTTGCCACAAAAGCTAGATTTTTGTCCTCCTTACTTCTTCCATCCACTTTATTTTTGTTAAGCCTTGGTTGTAGATAGTAATGTTTGATTATGTTTACATTGTTTCTGGTAATATTCTTGCCAGACCTGTCAATGAGTGCCAGAAGGCTGTTGCTCTGTAAAAGTTAGTACTACTCAGCTGGATCCTGTGATACGTAGCTATTGCAGGAATTACCGAAATCAGAAACTGGAACCCTAACCGGTGATTCTAATCATCTCTCTTCTCTCCTAACCCCAGCCTGAGTATGTTGAGGTAATTATAGGCATCCGTTAGTCTCGTGAGACCATGGATTTGCACCTTGGAAGGTTTCCAGGTCGCAGGCCTGGGCAAGGTTGTATGGAAGACCAGCAGCTGCCCATGCTGCAAGTCTCCCCTCTCCACGCCACCAATGTTGTCTAAGGGAAGGGCATTAGGACCCATACAGCTTGGCACCGGTGTCATCGCAGAGCAATGTGTGATTAAGTACCTTACTCAAGGACACACACGCTGCCTCAGCCAAGGCTCGAACTAGTGACCTTCAAATCACTAGACCGACGCCTTAACCACTTGGCCATGCGCCAACACGTTGGGGTAATTAACCTCCAGGAAATTAAGGCAAATATTGGCTATTTTAGCAAAAACAATCTCATTAATGCTGCTTGGTGTAACAATGCAATTTGGATATGCTATTATTTCTGATCACTTTGTTAAGCCTTTGTTTTTGAAATGGCTTGGCTAGTCAACAAAGCTAATGGGTAGGTGTAGCAATGTTTGTTAATTGTTGGTTGAATTAAGTTTTGAAATCAAACCTAATAGTATCAAATCATTTTTGTCCACTAACTCTTTTCATTTGCTCTCCAGCCTTGTGTAGTTGAAATTAGAAATGCAAAAGTTCTGGATCTGCTGAATACTTTATATAGCTCATTACAAATTAGAAAATGCCTATATCGCTGCATCCATTTTATTCACAAGGGATCCCATACTGTGAAACTGTCATTTGATTTAAAATGATGTCCTGGGCAAAATACTGAACAAATACTGCCTGAAGTGGTTTATTCACCTCTAAATTTAGTTTTTCATTTGTGCCCATGATAGGGTTAAAATACTGAGACATTCCTAATCGGTGGGACTTTTTTCTTGCAGTGTTCCTGTCCCAGTAGTCAGCCTTGAGAAGATGCCTAACCTGGTGAAAACAGATGCTGCCAATGTTAAAATGAGTTCCACCACTGCTACCACCTCTACCACCTCTTCTGCCTCCTCATCCTCCACATCTTCTGCAAGTTTGGTTAAATCTGGTTTGACATCAACAACATCAAAGTCTGTGCCACCTTCATCTGAGAAAATTTTGAATGGGAAAGCAATAGTGCCACCTGTGGTAGACAAGAAACATCAGAATGGTGCTAAAAGTAGTAACAAGTCGCACAAAAGACTTTCTGGTGAGCATTACTCTCTACTTTCTTCTGCCATAAACTTGCCCTTTGTCATTGTTTAATATAACGATGAGCAGGAAATCTACAAAAGGTATTTTTTGGGAGATGGGGATGAATAAAACTGTGTAAAATATGTTTTGGATAATTTAACATTATATGTATTAATAGTTATTTTTAAAAGTGTGTACTTGTGTGTTCTCAAATGAAAATTTGGGGATTCTGCGAAAAAATGTGCCCTGGTGTCCATCGGCTGAGGAAGGAACAAATAAACCAGAGTTGCTATTATGATTGGTATTCAGGATGTCCTTCTGCAATATGCATTATTGGATCTTCAGAGAGGACGCATGGCTCAGGTTCATAATTATAATTCGTCAAACCACATTGACGTTTGATATGAAGGCTGGTAACTTGAGCTGGGTTCTGTACCAGAACTTACCTGTTTCCAATGGATAACGAACGGATTAAAGTTTCAGCAAAGGAAACTTGAGGCATGAAAGGGACAGTAGCACAGTGGGTACAAACAACAGGCAGAAGAACTTTGATGCAAAGTTATTCTTCAGAATTCAAGGGAAACAGCAGTGGTGCTCCGGTGTTATTTTTAAAGTGACTTTTTATAGGAATGGATTTTCAGAGGCTCAGTTTCCAGATGTGACAATGTATGAAAAGTGAAATAAAGGAGGAGGAATAGGCAGCAGAGGCAAAATTGGTAGATGTGTGGCAGCAAGGTTTGCAGTAAGGTGTGTAAAGATAACATTTTGCAAGGAAAGATCATGTAAATTTAATGGTACAACTTCAAAGTGGCATGAAAATGGAAAGGTCCTTGGACTTTTCAACTCAAATCTTGGAGGAATGGGAGAATAAGTTAAGAAAGCTGTTTAAAAATGGAATTTTTAATTCCATAAATGGAGACAATGTAGAAAAGGGAAGAAAATATGATAAACCTTAAGTCACTGATAAGCCTCCGCTGCAACATTCTTCTCAATTTTGGTCTCCACACATCAGGAAAGCTGCCAAGGCTTTGGTCAAAAGTTAATCTTGTAAATAGGAGGTAAAGAAGGAATAGGAGTTCTAAAAGACAAGAAGAAGTTAAAGTGGTGGTCAGAAGTTGTACTTCAGGCAGTATGGAGTAAGAAGAAATCTGAAAAATGTTAACTTATTTAAAATGAAAGGAATAGTATTAAAAAAATGAAGGGACTAAGGATAGGCTGTGTAACTGAAACAATTTAATTTATACATCTACATAAAGTGCGGTCAGGAAGTGAATGAATTACAGGTCCAAACTCAAAATTAAATACACCAAGATCTAAGGTCAACCTGGAAAATGGTAGAGGACGAAGAGTAGTCTGTGTGATTGAGAGTAAAATAACTTCAGTGATTTCAGGGGATATGACAAGTGATAAATAAGCTGTATAGGCTTCATAGGTGGAATTAAAGAAAAGAAAAGAATTGTGTATTTTCAAAAAATGAAACAGAATGTATGTTTGTTGGCAAGGCCAGCATTTATCATCTGTACCTAATTGTTTTTTGAACATTTCGAAGAACGAATTAGAAAAAAGCATAATGATGTGTCTGAAGTTACATAAAGGTCAGACCAGCTGAGATGAGCATATTTCCTTCCCTGAAGGGCATTTGTGAATCGATTTCTCATAACTATCTGATAGTTTCAAGGACACTATAATAGATTGTAGCATTCTTTTAATGACAAGTTCAGTGCAAGAGTGATAGAAGAAAAGTAGTCACGTCTTTCTATTTCTTAACAGTCCTTAATACTGAATGGAACTCATTATTTAATAGGATTATATACTGGAAGCAATTCAGAAGCACAGTAGGCTGATTCCTGGTGTAAAGTAATTGTCATATGAGAAAGTTATGAGCATATTTCAAATGATTTAAGGTGATGTCAAGGATTACTGAAAAGCCTGTGAGATTTGACTTGTGCTCCAGATCTAGCTTCCCCTGCACTTCCAGTACACTTACAACATTGGCACCTATCGTTTTCCACATTTCTATGTGGAAAATTGCCCAGGTGTGTTGTGTTCACAAAAAAAAACAGATAAATCAAATCCAGCTAACTACTGCCCAGTTTTGGTAGTTGCTGACTGTGCTATTAAGTAGCATTTACTCACCAATGTACACTCACTATCTCCTGTACCAAGTAAAGTGGCCACTGAATTTATGTTAGTGGTCTTGTGCTGCTGTAGCCCATCCACTTCAAGGTTCGATGTGTGGTGCTCTTCTGCTCATCACTGTTGTAACGTGGTTATTTCAGTTACTGTCGCCTTCCTGTCAAGCTTGAACCAGTCTGGCCATTCTCCTCTGAACTCTTCCATTAATAAGATATTTTTGCCCACAGAACTGCAACTCACTGGATGATTTTTGTTTTTCGCACCATTCTCTGTAAACTTTTAGAGACTGGTGTGTGTGAAATTCCCAGGAGATCAGAAGTTTCTGAGATACTCAGACCGCCCCTTCTGGCACCAACAATCATTCCACAACCAAAGTCACTTAGATCACATTTCTTGCCCATTCTCGTGTTTGGTCTGAACAACAACTGAACCTCTTGACTACATCTGCATGTTTTTATGCATTAAGTTGCTGCCACATGATTGGCTGATTAGATATTTGCATTACCTAGCAGGTGTACCTAACAAAGTGGCCTCCAAGTGCATAGTTTTGGGTTCACCAGGAGGACCAATCAGCACGAAACCTCTGCACAGCCTTGGTCCAAGCATATTCCAAGGTTTGATTTCCAGAGTGACTGCCCTAGCTATCAAGGTGGCACTTGACTGAGTGTGACATCTAGATGCCCAGATTAACTGGACATCAAGGAAACATGGATGAGTTGATTTTCACACAAAAGAAGATTGTTGAGTTTGTTAAATTCAGATCATCCCAGCCCCAGAACATCAATGTAGGTGTTCTCCAGGATCATGCCCTGGGCTCAATTATCTTCAGTTGAAACAACAAATTTCATGACATATGCCAGTAATATTAAACCTAATTCTGATTCCAGGTTTATTCAGATTCAGTTTCTCCATTTGCAAATGAAACAGCTCACAACTGTGCCTGCATATTAATTATTATTGATTTGTCTCTGTTACTGAATACAAAGAATTCCTGTTTTTACATCATTATAGATGCCCTGTTTTTTTTTACCCCTTCTATAGTAAATAACTTTATATTTCGCCATGATGTATTACTTCAGCAGCATTTTTGTCCATTCATCTAACATGTCATTCACCTCTTCATACTTTATTTTCTTACCTTCGAGACTGGGTTGAATTGGTGAATGTTAGTGCTTCCAAGCCACTCAGTGATTGACATGAAGTCTCCCACCTAGAGTACACAAGAACAGAGAAGTTGAAGAAGGCCATCAGGAACTTTAGCCCTTTTTTTCCTCTTACTACAATAATGACCGATTTATCCTGGCTTCAACTCGTCTTCTATACTATTTCTCCAAACTTCTAATGCTCCAGCTTCCACTGCCTGCTGGGATGGAGAATTCCAGAGATTCACCACCCTGACTGGTCCCCTTAAGTTATGACTGCTTGTTTGAGACAGTTCCACAACTGAAAACATCCCAACGTCTACCTTGGCAAACCTCCCCTCCCTCCCCCCAAGGATTTTATACATTTGAATAATGTTACCCTTTGTTCTTCTAAATTCCAAGAAATAGAGGCCCAAGCTAATTTGTCTCTCTTGGTTGGGCAATAGCCCACTCATCCTAGGAATTAGCCTGCTGAATCTCTTTTGAACACTCTCCAATGTTACTGTATTTTTTTGTAGTTGTGGGCACCAGAATTGTATGCAGTGTTCCAGGCGAGGCATCATTCTGTACAACTGTAGCAAGACCTACCTGTTCTTAAACTCTAACCCCTTTGCACTGAAGGCCAAAATGCCATTTGCCTTCATTGTATTCTATGCATTTGCTACTTTCAGTGCTTCTTCCAAATATTCAGTATGGAGGAGCACAATTATAATATATGTCTGGATGGAAGATGAGATCCTGTTGAGTTTACATTGGACGTTGTTGGAATTGTGAAAGACGCCTAAGCCAAGGAGGTTTCTAGCCTTTTACCAAGCTTTTTGATTACAAACTAAAAAGGAAGGAAATTATAGATGTTTAATAACATTGCTTAGGAAAGCAGAAAGGGATCAAACAAGTAAGCATAGTTTAATTTTGGAAGGAATATTATTGAAATATGGTTGTGTAGCAGTTAGCATCTCATTTTTACAGTGCTAGTGATATGAGTTTCAATTTCACCACTGTCTGTAAGGAGTTTGTTGGTTCTCCCAGTGACCATGTGGGTTTCCTCCAGGTGCTTTGGTTTCCTTCCACATTCCAAAGATGTACAGGTTAGTAGATTAGTTGGTCGCATAGGTGTAATTGAGCCAGAAAGACCAGTTACAGTGCTTTACCTCTAAATAAATAAATAGATATCCAAGTTAAAAGATAGCATAAGCCTTCATTTAGAAAGAATATCTTTGTCAAGGATAATCGACATGGATTTGTTAAGTGAAGGTCCTGTCTGACTAACTTAATAGTTCATCTCTTCCTAATATTCTGTGATGATAATGAATTTTACATAGCTTTCATGGATTTTAGTAAAGCTTAATTATAAACTTCCACATGATACCCTGTTCAGAAAATTAAAGACATCTGCAATACTAGATAAGAGCCAAAACTGGTTCATTAGCAAGAAGCAAAGACAGTGGTTGATGAATGTTCTTTTGTCTGGAAGGCTAGTCTACAAATCAAGTACTTAATCACTGTGCTCTGTAATATAAATTAATAATTTATACTAAAATGTAGGGGCCATGATAAAGGCAATTGTAGATGTGGTCAGTTTTTGCATATGGTTGATCTGAAAAAGCAGACCTTCAGACTGAGGAAGATTTTGATGGTCTGGTCAAGTTGGCAAAAAATGGTAGATGGATTTGAATCCTTGAAGTGCAAAGTGATGCATTTAGGAAGTGGCAACAAGACGAGTGAATTTAAGACAAAGAAGAAGATTGAGCAATACAGGAACATTGGACATGTCTGCTGCCTTTAAAGGTAGCAGAACAAGAAAAGAAAGTGATTAAAAGGCATACCAAATGCTTTTTAGCTGAGGTATGGACTTCTAAGATCTTGGGGGCGGGGGTGAGGGTTATTCTGGAACTATCATCTCTGTAGCACTAATTAGACCAAAGCTTGAGTACAGCACACAGTTATGGTCATCATATTACAAGAGTCACGTGCTAACATACAGAGAAGATTTAAGAATGCATTTCCAGGACTGTAAAATTTGTAGCATTGAAGAAAGATTGGATTGACTGGGTGTGCTTTACTCTAGTGCAGAGGAGGCTGAGGAGGAACTTAATTGAGATTCCTAGATAAAAGTCCCAGACTTCTGCCCTCAGCTGAAAGGTTGAAAATCGGAAAAGTTGATTTATGTTCATTGGTAAGCAAGCAAGCAAACAAATATATTTGTATAGCACTTTTCAAACACAAGCTAATTCAAAGTGTTTACAAAGAACAAGATATAAAAATCAAACACCAATTTTCAGATAATATACAAGAGAGTAAAATCACACAGAAAATAGATAGAAGTTACAGTGCAGGAGATTCTAATTAAAAGCTACAGCGAAAAGAAAAGTTTTAAGCCTCGATTTAAATGAGCTTAGAGTTGGGGCAGACTTCAGATCCTCTGGAAGGTTATTACGGATACAAGAAGCATAGTAGCTAAAGAGCTGCTTCACCATGTTCAGTTTTGACCCTGGGGACAGTAAGCAGACCCACCCCAGACAACCTGAGAGCTCAGGAAGGTTCATAATGCAGCAGGAGATCAGAGATGTATTTTGGTCCGAGACCATTCAATGCTTTATAAACCAGTGGTAATATTTTAAAGTCAAATCTCCGATGGACAGAAAATCAGTGTAGCAGTGAGAACTGGAGTGATACGTTCTACTTTCTTGGTTTTAGGACACTAGCAGCAGCGTTCTGAATGAGCTGCAGCAATCTGGGATTTTTTACGGAGACTTGTGAAAACGCCATTACAGTAGTCAAGCCTACTAAAAATAAATGCATGGATGAGTTTATCTATCTTGCTGAGACACAAGCCCTTTAACTCACTATATTTTTAAGATGATAGTAGGCTGACTTTGTAATTGTCGTAATGTGACAGTTAAAATTTAAGCTGGAGTCCATCGCAACACCAAGGTTTCTGGCTTGAGTTGTGGTCTGTAATGACAGGGATTCTAAATGAGCACTGACTTTTAATCGTTCTTTTTTGGCACCAAAAACAATTATTTCAGTTTTCTCTGTGTTTAACTGGAGGAAATTTTGGCACTTTCTGTCAATGATTTGTTCAATACAGTGTTTTAGTAATTGTATGGGACCATAGTCACTTGATGACACTCTTATACAAATCTTGAGTGATAGCTACATAATTAAGGTAAGATATTTTGTTGCTTACCATGGTTTGAGAATGTATATGTTAAACAGAAGAGGCCCTAGTGTGGACCCTTGAGGCACTCTGCATGTCACTTTTGTTCGGTAGATATGCAGCTACCAATCGATACAAGATGGTCTGACTGTTAATAAAATAAAATAAATACAACTTAAAACACTTTAGGACTGTATTGGAAAGTCCCACTCAGTTTTCCAGTCTGTCTAGTAATATGCCATGGTCAGCTGTGTCAAAAGCAGCACTAAGATCCAGTAAAAGCAAAACTGATCTTTTATCATCATCATGGTTTAAGCAGATGTCATTTAAAACCTTGACCAGAACAGACTCAGTGCTGTGGTGTTATTGACTGGAAAACATCCATAGAGAAAGTATTTTCAGCA
This sequence comes from Mobula birostris, assembly GCF_030028105.1. Lineage (NCBI taxonomy): Eukaryota > Metazoa > Chordata > Chondrichthyes > Myliobatiformes > Myliobatidae > Mobula > Mobula birostris. The sequence goes on along the minus strand of NC_092378.1, from coordinate 42,856,036 downwards.
AGATGAGGAAAAAGGTTTTCAGCCCAAGTTAAAAGTTCAAAGTATGTTTTATTATCAAAGGCAATATCTGTCAATGTATATAATCCTGAGATTCGTTTTCTTGTCAGCATTCTCAGCAAATCTATAGAATAATAACTATAACAGGATCAATGAAAAATTAACCAGAGTGCAGAAGACAACAAACTGTGCAAATGCAAATATAAATAATTAGCAATAAAAAACGAAAACGTGAGGGGAAGCGTCCTTGAACAGGAGATCACAAACAGAAGAGTATCTGCAGTTGCTGGAAATCCAAGCAACACAGGCAGAATGCTGCAGGAACTCAGCAGGCCAGGCAGTATCTATGGAAAAGAGTAAACAGTTGATGTTTTGGGCTAAGGTTGCCAGCATTTTGTGTGTGTTGCTTGAAAGTGAGATCATTGGTTGTGGGAACATTTCAATGATGGGACAAGTGAAGTTGAATGCAGTTATGCCCTTTTGTTCAAGAGCCTGATGGTTGAGGGGTATTAACTGTGGATCCTGAGGCTCTTGTACCTTGAACCTGATGTCAGCAGTGAGGAGAGAGCATGACTTGATAGACAATAGGTGCAGAAGTAGACCATTCGGCCCTTCGAGCCTGCACCGCCATTCTGAGATCATGGCTGATCATCTACTATCAATACCCGGTTCCTGCCTTGTCCCCATAACCCTTGATTCCCCTATCCATAAGATACCTATCTAGCTCCTTCTTGAAAGCATCCAGAGAATTGGCCTCCACTGCCTTCTGAGGCAGCACATTCCACACCTCCACAACTCTCTGGGAGAAGAAGTTCCTCCTCAACTCTGTCCTAGATGACCTACCCCTTATTCTTAAATCATGCCCTCTGGTACTGGACTCTCCCAGCATCTGGAACATATTTCCTGCCTCTTTCTTGTCCAATCCCTTAATAATCTTCTATGTCTCAATCAGATCCCCCCTCAATCTCCTTAATTCCAGCGTGTACAAGCCCAGTCTCTCTAACCTCTCTGCGTAAGACAGTCTGGACATCCCAGGAATTAACCTAGTGAACCTACGCTGCACCTCCTCCACAGCCAGGATGTCCTTCCTTAACCCTGGAGACCAAAACTGCACACAATACTCCAGGTGTGGTCTCACCAGGGCCCTGTACAAATGCAGAAGGATTTCCTTGCTCTTGTACTCAATTCCCTTTGTAATAAAGGCCAACATTCCATTAGTCTTTTTCACTGCCTGCTGCACTTGCTCGTTCACCTTCAGAGACTGATGAACAAGTACTCCTAGATCTCTTTGTATTTCTCCCTTACCTAACTCCACACCATTCAGATAATATTCTGCCTTCCTGTTCTTGCCCCCAAAGTGAATAACCTCACACTTATTCACATTAAACACCATCTGCCAAGTTTCTGCCCACTCACCCAGCCTATCCAAGTCACCTTGAATTCTCCTAACATCCTCATCACATGTCACACTGCCATCCAGCTTAGTATCATCAGCAAACTTGCTGATGTTATTCAGAATGCCTTCCTCTAAATCATTGACGTAAATCGTAAACAGCTGTGGTCCCAATACCGAGCCCTGTGGCACCCCATTAGTCACCACCTGCCATTCCGAGAAACACCCATTCACTGCTACCCTTTGCTTTCTATCTGCCAACCAGTTTTCTATCCATGTCAATATCCTCCCCCCAATGCCATGAGCTCTGATTTTACCTACCAATCTCCTATGTGGTACCTTCTGAAAGTCAAGGTACACCACATCCACTGGATCTCCCGCGTCTATCTTCCTGGTGACATCCTTGAAAAACTCCAATAGATTAGTCAAGCATGATTTGCCCTTGGTAAATCCATGCTGGCTCGGCCCAATCTTATCACTGCTATAATGGTGCTGCTTTCTTTCGACAACATTTCATGTAAGTGCGCTCAATGGCTGGGAGGGTTTTAAATGTGATGGATGGACTGGGCCAAATCCACTACATATTGTAGGACTTTCCTTTCAAAGGCATTGGTGGTTCCATTCCAAGCTGTGATGCAGCCAGTCAGTACACTCTCCACTGTACACCCATAGAAGTTTGTCAAAGTTTTAGATGTCATGCCGAATCTTTGCAAACTCCTAAGGAAATAGAGGCTGTGCCGTTCTTTCTTTGCAATTGCACTTACGTGCTGGGTCCAGGGCACGCTCTCTGAAATAGTAACTTCCAGGAATTTAAAGTTGCTAATCCTCTCTTCCTCTGATCCTCCAAAGAGTGCTGGCTCGTGGACCTCTGCTTTCCCTTCCCTGAAGTCTACAATCAGCTCCTTGGTCTTGCTGACATTGGGTGGGAGGTTGTTGTTATGACACCAGTCAGCCAGATTTTCAGTCTCCCTCCTATATGCTGGTTCATCACCACTTTTGATTTGGCCCACGATAGTGGTGTCATCAGCAAGCTTGGATATGGCATTGGAGCTGTGCTTAGCCTCACAGTCATAAGTATAAAGAGAGTAGAGCAGGGGGCTAAGCAAATATATATCTGTGCTCATGTTATTCATGGAGGAGATCTTACTATCAATCCGAACTGACTGGGTCTACAAGTGAGGAAATCTAGGATCCAATTGCACAAGGAGGCATTGAGGCCAAGGTCTTGGAGCTTATTGCTTAGTTTTGAGGGGATGATGGTATTGAATGCTGAGCGGTAGTTGAAAAAGAGCTTCCTCATGCTAAAGGATGGTGGGTGGGGGGGAAGAGGGGTGGAAGCAGAAAGACTTTTAATATATATTGAGTGCTTGCATGTGTATTTGAGTGCCGTTGTAGGAATCTTGGCGAATGGAAGGCAGGATTAGGCTGTCTTGTGGTCAACACAGATATAATAGACTCAATGACTGCTTACTGTGATATATATCTTCAATCATTTAAAAATTATTGTGTTGCTTTCCCTCCACCTGTACTGTCAGCGAATTTGGATACATGGTACATAGAACCTCATTGCTATAGACAGCTGAACCCTCAGCATGATCCTTATGGTACTTTATTACATACTGTCTATTTCTTAATAATCTGCTTGTTCCAACTCTTATTTTCAGTTCATTAATCAATCATCAAACCAAGCTAATACATTATTCTCTTTTGTAAGGTGTAACATCTTGTGTAACATCCTCTTAAGTGGCACCTTAGTGGTTTTTTGAGAATCCAAAGATTGCACATTCATTTACACTTCCTTCACCATCCTATTAATTACACAGACAAAAAAAAAACTATTTCCTGATTTATTCACTTTTGGTCATATCAATACTGATATGCAGTTTTGACTTTACTCATGGGACTTTTGAAGGTGCCTTCCCTGTTTCCAAATCTATCCTTACCATCACCCTTCCGTCCCACCACATCTCTTCTATGAGTTTAAAACCCTACACATCGCTATTTGATTTGTCAGGGAACTGGTTCTTGTTCGGTTTAAATGGAATCAGCCCAGTGGAATATCCCTCTCCTTTGCCATTGCTAGGTATCAATGTTGCAGGAATTGAAACCCCTGACTCTCTCAACATTTTTCCGATCTCACAATTAATCATCTAATCTTTTTGTCCCTATGGTAATTTACATGTGGTTAAAGAACTGTCAAGACTTCTTCCGTTGCGATGGCCTCATGGTGAGAGTTCTCATCTATATTGCAGACTTTGACTCTATCTCTGCATGCAAGCAGATACCTTCAGTGTGTGGGCAAAAGCTGAGGCTTCTGTCATACACTGATGAGGGTGTCTGTACTTTATTCTTACATTTACATCCCTCTGTACTTGATCATCATGACATTAAAGCTTCCTCTTCAAAGGGTCCATGTTATATCTTGCACCATTTCCTATCATCCACATCTGGCCTTTAACCTTCTTCTGATACTCCAGTAATCCAGCATGTCGAACTCTAGTGTAAGCTGCAGACCCAGCAGATTGCTGGGTTGCAGTGAAATCACAAGCTCCTAGCTGGCAGCTGTTGTAACATATCACCTATACACCCATCATTGTTTACACCACCTAAGTAACAAACTGAAGTTTTGAGTTTAACCAGCAACTTCTAAGTTTTGTTTTTTCACTGAATACATTGATCCTCTTTGACATTCCAGTCAATTGAGACGGATGTTGACTTGAAACTCTCCCCACCCACCACTTCTCATTGAGCTGAAGTGTCATTTACCAATTCCTCTACAACTGTTCTTAGCTTTACTCATATCTCGTGCTCCAGTGTGCTCTTGCTTTAGTCACTTGACATTATCTGTTTTTCCACTGTGGGATTCTGCCATCAGTTTTGCACTGGGTGCTCAAATGCGACTCTGTGTGATCACCTACAGAGGTGTAGCTTTGTTGTAAATTAGGGAAGGCATTAAAATGATTACAGCGATTGGTGCCCTTCCACCAACCTCACAAAAGCATACTGAGTGTCAGTCAGAAGTTTTTTCTTATGCGTGTAGCTTAGCACTGCACAGGACAGTCTGGTTACTTAAGTAGCAAAGCACAATAAACTTGCTTTGCACAATAAGCACTGCCCCGAGGTTTATCCAGCACAGCTCATATTTACTCCAATGAAGAGTTATCTATTACAGCTCTAGTCTCCAGTGGTTTACACTGAATAGATGCTGTATGTCTTGTCGATAGGCATTTTAGAATCAGAATCAGGTTTATTATCACTGGCATGTGATGTGAAATTTGTTAAATTTGAAATATTCTCCACAAATAATGTCAGATACAAACAAACATCAGGAGTTGGTTCAGTGATTGCAGAGCCATAGCACTGTTTATTTTTAAAAAGGTGAATATCTTCAGAATCCTTTCCTAAGTCTAGTCATGATAAGACACTATATGGAATTTGTTGCAGTTGAGGTAAGTGTAACTGATTGTCAGTAGGGCATTGCTGACTTGTAATTAATGGATGAGCTGATAAAGTTTGTATTTCAGGGTCTCAATGATGGTCCTCCTGCATCACAAAACTTTAATTATGCACCACTGTAATTATTGCAAACTGAGGAGAGATTTTGGATTGGTTCTTACTGGCTGTTGCAAATACAGTTGCCTGCATTTTACCCAAAGAGAAAGCAATAAAGTCTGAAAAATGTGTACAGTCGGCCCTCCTTATCCGTGAGTTCCGCATGCGCGAATTCAACCAACCGTGAATCGAGAAAACCCAGAAGTGCTCTCCCAGCACTTGTTGTTCGAGCATGTACAGACTTTTTTTCTTGTCATTATTCCCTAAACAATGCAGTATAACAACTATTTTACATAGCACTTACATTGTATTAGGTATTATAAGTAATCTAGAGATGATTTAAAGTATATGGGAGGATGTGCATAGGTTATCGTGGATCAGGATCGAAAAAAAGAATGGAAGTTCTCTTACTAAGTAAGTCGGAACAGGTACATCCGGTACTACTTAGCGTTAGTCTTAGTATATAGTATATATTTTGCCTTTCTTTGCATATAAAACACTTAAGAAACGTATGTTTCAGCGCCGGGCTCGGAAACGGAAGTTCCCGAATTCGATCCAGTGACAGACCGCTCCTGAGTGCGCTCTCCATTCGTGCGGGGTTGATGTGGAAGATCAAAAACCCAAAACCCCAAAATCCAATAATCAAAGCACTGCGTTGCTTAGTAATAATTGTAGCTTTTATCGGGGCAGGGCCTTTCTCACTTTATCCTTTAAAATTGTTCCAATCGTTGACCAACTGTAGCCTAACGCTTCTCCAATGACCGATGGCGTTTCACCTCTTTCCGATCGCTTTATTATTTCCACTTTATTTTCAATCGTGATCGTGATTATTTTCATGAACAGGAACACTGCGGATTCAGAGCTCCGCCGCCGGGTCCTAATGTCCACTGCATTGAGACAGGTTAAATAAGGTCCGGGGTTCCACTGGGTCCTAAGGTTGAATGAGGGACTTGAGCATCCGCGTTTTTTGGTATCCACGAGGGTCCCAGAACCAATCCCTCGCGGATAAGGAGGGCCGACTGTACATTTGATGTCAATTCTGAACTTTCAAGTACAAGTTCAAGCTTGCTGTCATTTAACTATACCCATGTATACAGCTAAGTGAAACATCATTCCAGTGGGGCCATGGTGCAAAACACACTACATATAGTAGCACACAGCACATAACTGTAGTTACAATCGGGCACAAGCAGTCACAAAATAATATTAACACCCTGCGTGTCATGGCCTGAAGATTGACAGGTTGACATAGAGTGTGAGGTGCATGTTTATGTAAGACAGTATAATGTTACTGGTATTATTATAAAACAAACAATCATATAAACATGTGCAACTGCAGCAATAAAAGATGAAAAATAGCCAGTGCAGGGTGAGGGTGTGGAGGAAGGCAGCAGGGGATTCAGACAGGGTGCACGTGTGCTGGGTGGCAGCAGGGTGTTAAGAAGTCTAACATCCTGGGGGAAGAAGCTGTTACCCAGCCTGACAGTTCTGGTTCTTATGCTGCAGTACCTTCTGCCTGACAACAGGAAGTCAAAGAAGTTGTTGGGGAGATGGGAAGGGTCCTTGACAATGCTGGAGGAATTGGTATGCAGCGCTTCTGAGATAGAGGAGAGAGACCTTGCCAATGTTTTCAGCAGCCCTCACTATCTGTTGCAAGGTCTTGTGATCTGATGTACTGCAAATTCCATCCCAGACAGCGATGCAGCTTGTCACAACACTCTCAATGGTGCTCCAGCAGAATGTGATAAGAATGGGGGGGGGGGGGAGTGAGGGTGGGGAGCCTCACTTGCCTCAGTATCATCAGGAAGTGAAGGTGCTGCTGTGCTCTCTTGGCTACAGAGGTGGTATTGAGGGACCAAGTGAGGTCATCAGTAATGTGTATGGCAAGAAACATGATGCTCCTGATCCTCTCCATGGAGATGTGCAATAGAGAGTCATCAGCCTGCACCTTCCTGTAGTCCACAATCATCTCTTTAATCTTGTCCACATTGAGACTCAGGTTGTTGTGTTTACACCAGACTACAAGCTGCATTACCTCTTCCCTGTATGCTGTTTCATCACTATTGTTGATGTGGCTACCCACTGTAGTGTTGTCAGCAAACTTAATGATTGGTCAGAACTGAATTGGGCAGTGCAGTCATGTGTTAGCGGTGTGAACAGCAGCGGACTGAGCACAGCCCCGGGGGACACCAGTGCTCAGCATGATAGAAGTAGAGATGTTGCTGCCAATACAGACTGTCTGTAGTCTTAACTTTCAAACTTAGAGACAAAGTTGAGTAATTCCACTGTGCTGCAGACATTCCTTCTGAGCTCAGTTTTACCGATTTTTCATCATTTATTTGGGAGAATTGCCTCTTGGATCTTCTGCCTGTCAGATTAAACCTGGTGCAGGATCCAAGAATTATTAATTTGATTGTGTGTACAATTTTCTGTGACCTTTTATCTTGAAAGGAATGTACTCTATCTAGTGCATGGCATTAAACATAGAATATATGTCTATGCTACACTGAAGGGCAGGAAACTATGGTCACCATCTCCAAAATGCTCACCCGCCAAAAGATCTGTCACCTGTGACTAGGTTCATTCTCTGGTATTAGATCCTGAGAGGCTTCTCCGGCGGTTGATCTGTACACATATTGTGTCAGGAATCCTTCCTGGACATCTAGCAAATTCTGCCTCATCTAAACCATTTGGACTAAGGAGGCACCAATCAATATGAGGGAAGTTGAAGTTAGCCAGGAATTGAAAAAATAAGTAATGTTTTCAGAAAGAACATTCCACATAAGGGTCAGTTGTAACATGGATGTTGAACGCCACTGGTATAACTATATGGCAAGGGTTGATATCCCTGCTTGGAGAAGGAATAATTCATGTACCAGACACATTGGTAATTTAGCATTAAAATACAATCCACAAGACTCTCTATGGATAATTCCTACACAGAAGGAATAAAAGTCCTTTTTTAAGGTTGCAAGCAAAACCACCTTTGCAAAAAGCCATAACAAGAGATCCTGCAGATGCTCAATATGATAGGAATCAGAATCAGGTTTATTATCACTGGCACGTGACGTGAAATTTGTTAACTTAGCAGCAGCAGTTCAATGCAATACATAATCCGGCAGAGAGAGAAAAAAAAAATAAAATAAAATATAACATAATAAATAAAGAAGAAATCAATTACGTATATTGAATAAATTATTAAGAAATGTGCAAAAACCGAAATACCGTATATTAAAAAAGTGAGGTAGTGTCCAAAGCTCCAAAGTCCAGTTAGGAATCGGATGGCAGAGGAGAAGAAGCTGTTCCTGAACGGTTGAGTGTGTGCTTTCAGGCTTCTGTATCTCCTACCTGATAGTAACAGTGAGAAAAGGGCATGCCCTGGGTGCTGGAGGTCTTTAATAATGAACGCTGCCTTTTTGAGACACCACTTCCTAAAGATGTCCTGGGTACTTTGTAGGCTAGGGCCCAAGATGGAGCTGACTAGATTTACAATCTTCTGCAGCTTCTCTCGATCCTGTGCAGTAGCCCCTCCATACCAGACAGTGATGCAGCCTGTCAGAATGCTCTCCACGGTACAAATATAGAAGTTTTTGAGCGTATTTGTTGACATGCCAAATCACTTCAAACTCCTAATAAAATATAGCTGTTTCCTTGCCTTCTTTATGACTACTCCAATAGGGTAATTGTGATGAACTTTGATTGGCGCTGTTAAATCTAACAGATAAATTGCTATTTTCTTTGCATTTTAACAATTAATTGGCTGTTTGTACTTTAAGTAGTTCTTATATGCATGTAACAGTTGAGTATGCTGTCAAGTGGTCACAGTGTGTCTATGCAGTTTTTCACTCAGTCCCCTAATGCTGTACTGGAATGATTTTGGAAGATTCTCTGGTGCTGCATTATTGAACAGAGCTTGGTCGTTGGTTGGCTCTGATCTACAAATTTAAATGGACTTTTTCTTACCTATGGAGTATAAAAATAGCTGATCACAAGGCAGTCTTAGTCTCTTAATTCCTTTGTCTCTCTCTTTGCTTAGTAGACCTTTGTTACTGTCTGTCCAACTCTCCTTTGTTCTATAAAACAATTATGTAGCAACAGGTTTTGTGCCTCTTTCCTGACTTCTGAAAGAACTTTTGATCAAAAGCATCAGAATCCAATTATTGGCGTGGTTGGCAGGATGATTGCAAAGTTTAAATGCTCAGTCTGATAAAATTAACGGAAAAAGTCCGAACGAAACATACCAACAACGTTAAGTTTATTGAGAGCTAGAGAATGCCTAAGGGAAAGGATAAATCTGGAAAGGCTGTTAGTGATTTAGAGATAAGATTGATAATAAAATTACCGTGAAGCAATAAGTTCTGTGCGTCTTTCCTAACTTTGTAAAGAACCTTGGATCAAAAACATTAGAATCCAGTAGTGCTTCTGCACTTTGTTGAGGCAGTGGTTAAAAGTTTAAAATTTTCAACCCTGGTTAACCCTGTCATAGGGCCCTGCTTTCCTGTGATGATCATAACTATCACATCAGCAGACAACATTTCCACAGAAATAATAATATCCATGGTCAACTATTTAAGATATCTGGACATAAGTTAACTTCAGAGTATTGTCAAGAGTCATAATTCAGTGTTCTTGCGTTAGAAGCAAGCAAAGATATTAAAATTTGAATTTTGAAAAGGGTAAAATCAGAGAAGCACGGGGTTGGGGTGTAGAATAGTCTTGGAGGGGTGAGATTGCAAAGTTACCAAGCATAGCAAGTAGTTGGGAGCAAATGATAACCAATAATAAATTTAAAAGCAGAGCATTGCAGGCTGGCTATAAGCCAGTGTGCAGGTATGATTGGTAAATATGAAGTTCAAGTTATGATGTAGGTCTCAGTATTTAGTATGACTTCAAGTTTACACAAGGTGTATTGTCATTAAAACTCAGTTTAACACCAATGAGTTTGGACCCCTATTAAATAACCTCATTTGCATAGTTCTATACCTCATCCACAATTTTAGCTGTTCTTTTGAGCAACAATTGTATTCCCAGTACTTGGCTGTTTTGCTTTTGAATTCAGCTTGTTGCATAACTTCTGTTCGAAGTTCCATCACAAAAGAAGCAATTTAAGAATTTTGATTGAAACAGGGATGACCATATGACCATAACATATAGGAGCAGAATTACGCCATTTGGCCCATTGAGTCTGCTCCACCATTTCATTATGGCAGATCCAATTTTTCTCTCAGCCCCAACCTCCTACCTTCTCCCTGTATCTCTTCATGCCCTGACTAATCAAGAATCTATCAGCCTCTGCCTTAAGTAGACATAAAGACTTGGCCTCCACAGCTACCTGTGGCAAAGAATTCTGTAGATTCACCACTCAGTGGCTAAAGAAATTCCTCCTCATCTCCCTCTGTTCTGAGGCTGTGTCCTCTGGTCTTATACTCTCCCACTATAGGAAACATCCTTTCCACATCAACTCTACTGAGGCCTTTCACCATTCGATAGGTTTCAATGAGTTCGCCCCTCATTTTTCTGAAATTTAGTGAATACAGGCCCAGAGCCATCAAACACTCTCCATATAACAAGCCGTTCAATCTTGGAATCATTTTCTTGAACACCCTTTGAACCCCCTCCAGTTTCAGTGCAGGCTTTCTAAAATAAGGGACCCAAACCTACTCACAGTACTCCAAGTGAGGCCTCACCGGTGCTTTATAAAGTCCCAACATGACACCCTTGCTCCTCTTGAAATGAATGCTAATATTGCACTTGCCTTCCTCACTGCGAACTTAACCTGCAAATTAACCTTTAGGGAATCCTGCACAAGGACTCCTAAGTCCCTTTGGACAACAGATTTTTGTATTTTCTCTCCACTTAGAAAATAGTCAACACTTTTATTTCTTCTACCAAAGTTCATGATCATACACTTCCCACCTGCCATTTCTTTGCCCATTCTCCTGATCTAAGTTCTCTATAGCCTCTCTCTTCCTCAAAACTACCTGCCCCTCCACCTCTCTACATATTATCTGCAAACTTTGGAACAAAGCCATCAATTCTATCATCTAAATCACTGACTATAACTTAAAAATAAACAGTCCTAACACAGACCCCTGTGAAACACCACTATTCACCAGCAGCCAACTAGAAGAAGCTTCCTTTATTCCCACTTGTTGCCTCCTGCCAATCAGCCACTGTTTTATCCATGCTAGAATCCTTCCTGTAATGCCATGAGCATGTAGCTTGTCAATCAGCCTCGTGTTTGGCACCTTGTCAAAGGCCTTCTGAAAATCCAAGTACACAACATATACCAATTTTCCCTTTGTGTATACTGCTTGTTATTCCTTCAAAGAATTCCAACAGATTTGTCAGGCCTATTTTATCATGTGCCTCCAAATACCCTGAGACCTCATCCTTTATAATTGACTCGAACATCTTCCAGCCACTGAGGTCAGACTAACTGGCCTTTAATTTCCTTTCTTCTGCCTTTCTCCCTTCTTGGAAGAGTGGAGTGAAATTTGCAATTTTCCAGTTTTCTGGAACCATTCCAGAATTTAGTGATTATTGAAAGATCACTATTAATGCCTCCACAATCTTTTCAGCCACCTCTTTCAGAACCCAGGGCGAACACTATCTGGTCCAGGTGACTTATCTACTTTCAGATCTTACAGTTTCCCAAGAGGCTTCTCTCTAGTAATGGTAACTACACACTTTGTGACCCCCCAGCACCTGAACTTACACCATACTAGCAGTTTCTTCCACAGTGAAAACGCTTATTCAGTTGGTCTGTCATTTCCTTGTTCCCCATTACTATCTCCAGCATCTTTTTCCAAGGGTCCAATATTCACTCTTGCCTCTCTTTTACACTTTATGTATCTGAAGAAACTTTTGGTATCCTCTTTAGTACTATTGGCTAGCTTACTTTCATATTCCATCTTTACATTCTTAATGACTTTTTTGTTGCCTTTTGTTGGTTTTTAAAATCCTCCTTAACTTCCCACTAATTTTTTCTCTATTATATGCTGTCTGTTTGGCTTTTATGTTGGCTTTGACTTCTCTTGTTAAGCACTTCTCTTGTTGACTTTGCTTGTCTTGTGACAATAGCAATTACCTTCGACAAGGTCCCACATGGCAGACTGATCTGGAAGGTTAGGTCACATGGGATTCAGGTGGAGCTAGTGAGGTAGGTGGATTCAGAATTGGCTCAATGACAGGAAGCAGGTGGTGATGTTGCAGTTGATTCTCTGACTGGAAGCCTGTGCCTCCTGGGGTGTCCCAGAGGTTAGTGTTGGGACCTCTGTTATTCATTATTTATGTCAATAATTTGGATGTGAATGGACATGGCACTAATAGCAAATGTGCTGATGATACTAAATTATCTTCTGTCTTCTTGAGTGAAGCAGGTAACAATGAATTGCTGAGGAATGGCAAATGCATTTTAACTTGGATAAGTATGAGGTAACACATTTTGGTCAGTCACACCAGGATTAGACTTGTCAGTTCCCTGCCATTTACAGTGTAAGTCTTGTGGAACAGAAATATGTGGAAGTTCAAGTGTACTGTTTGCTGAAAGCAGCTGTGCAAGTAGGCAGGCTGGTGAAAAAGGCTTTTGGCATGCTGGCCTTTATCAGTGAGGGCATCCAGTTAAGGAGGAGGGATATAATGTTGTAGTAATATAAGTCATTAGAAGAGGCAGCACTTGGAGTATTGTGCACAATTTTTGTCAACCAATTATAGGAAAAGCGTTGTCAAACTGGAGAGGGTGCAGAAAAGATTTTCGAGAATGCTGCCTGGACTAGAGAGCCTAGTTGTTTATAGTGAGAGCTTGGCCATGCTGGATCTTTTTACCCTGAAGCACAGAAAATGAGAGGTGACCTCCTAGAATCACAAGGGGTATGGATAAGGTGGATGATCATTGTCTTTTCCTCAGGGAGTCCAAAACTAAAGGGCACAGATCCAAGGTAATAGGGGAGAGATTTAATTGAGACCTGAGAGGTAACTTCTATACACAGAGGGTATTGAGTACCTGAAATGAGCTACCAGAGGAAGTGGTCAAGGCAAGTATAGTTGCAACATTTAAGATGCATTTGGATAGGTACATGGAGGGATGGGGATTAGAGGGTTATGGGTTGAATGTGGGCAACTGGGACTAGTAAGGAAGATGGTATGGCCAGCATGAACCAGTTGGGCCAAAGGGCATGTTTCCAGGTTGTATACTGTATGACTTGATGACAAAATAGTGATTTCAGAAAAGTAAGTTATGTCTAAAGAAACTTTGAAAATGTTATGAAAATTATCTACAATAATAGAATGCAATCTTAATCAGTTTTAAAGAAAATTTAATAATGCTTCTCACAAGTTCAGTTAAATGTCAAGGAAAAGTTCGTGCAACCTAAAATGAAGTTTGTATTCTTGATTAATATTTGAACAATTTATAGGAAATAAAGGATAGTTTTCAACAGTAATAACAACTTTAATGGGTGGTTTGGAAGTTCCAATATCTGCATTGCTTAAGTTTGATTATTATTAAGGACACAAAAGTTATTCAGGAGGCCATTACCATGAGACCTGAGGAGCATCATAGAATGGTTACAGCACAAAAGGAGGTCATTCCTTAGTTCCAACCACTGGCCTTTCCTCCATAGCCTTCCAGATTTTCCCCATCATACATTTATCCAGTATTCTCTTCACCACAATGGAACCGGATTCCCCCACTTCTTCAGTGTGCTCCAGATTCCAGCCACATGACTACCTTAGTACTTTTTCCGATTCTCTTCCCCTTTGCTTTGCACCCATATTCCAAAGGGAAAAGTCCCTCATTCTATCCAGACCCCTCATCATTTTATGTTCTTCTTGCAAATCTCACCAGCCTTTTCTACTCCAAAAAGACCCAGTCCTCTCTTTGTTGTTGTCATTGTAGATGTCCCTGTCAATGTAGTTCTTCATCCCAGGAACCATTCTCATGAATCTTTTCTGGAACCTTTATAATGCTTTCAGATCTTCCCTTTAATGTGGTGACCAGAAATGAACACAGTGCTCTTATTGAAACCAGACCCATTGTTTTATAGAGGTTCATATTGACCTCCCTGCTTTTACACTCTGACCTTTTATTGTTAATGCCTCCTTCCCCTCCCATCCACTTTGTTATCCTGTAGTCATCCCCCTTCCTTTCCAGTCCTGATGAAGGGTGTCAGCCGAAATGTCAACTATTTATTCATTCCTGTAGACACTGCCTGGCCTGCTGAGTTCCTCCAGCATTTTGTGTGTGTTGCTTTAGATGTCCAGCATCTGCGATTTTTCTCATGCTTATCCTTTATTCTATAATGTCTATCCTAATTCTTCCTCACAAAATGCATCACTTAACATTTTTCTGCATTAAACTTCATCTGCTGTGTGCCTGCCCATTCCACCAATCTGTTTATATCCTGCTGCAAGTTATCATCATCATCTTCACAGTGCATGATACTGCCAAGTTTATTGACAATCACAAATTCAGAAACTTTGGTCAAGGTCCTTAATCCTAATCCCTGATGATTGCCACTTTTTATCTACTACCAATTTGAAAAACAACCGTGATGAGCTTTCATTGGTTAGTTAGTATTGCTGTCAATGTCCTTTTTTTGCCTCATCCATCAATTTAGAGGCACCTCCTGTAGGTGCATGGGCACCATATCCTCTGCATTACTTTCATTTGTTCTGCCTGTTACATAATCAAATAAAATCTCTTTAGTTGCTTAAATACAATTTGCCAAGAACAAATTGATGATGGCTTGCTTTAATTAATTCATTTTGTTCTGAGTGACTATTAATCATGTCCCAGATCTATGTTACTGAAAGCTTTCCTACCATCAAGGTTAAACTGACTGATTTATAGTTACTGCGCTTTTTTTTATTAAACAAGGTACTAACCTTTAATAATTTCCAGTTATCTGGCAGCACCTCTAATATATCCAAATTGCACTGAAAAATTACGGTCAGTCCCCGCCATTTCTGCCTGTACTCCCCATGTGGTTCTGGGGACTTGCCTGCTTTAGTTTAACCAAATAACACCATGCTGTAAATTTTACTGCATTTAGTGGCTCAGCTGTCACTCCCTTCACCATTACTTTGGAAGCACCCTCTTCCTTTGTGATGATAAATGCAAAGTAAGCTCAATGGTACCCTCAGAATATTGTTCTTGAAAGTTGTCGTTCTTGGAACTCATCATCCTCTCATCTTTTAGTGCTGTTACTATCCCAGTTCATGTTGACATCATTGAAGCCCTTCATTAAATCTATGCTACAGTAATTTTATCAGTCCTCTGTAATTTTCCCATGTTATCTCGTCTGCATCACTCCAGTTGTTCATGAGGTTTTGAATATATTCAGAGGTGTAATGTTCCCACTGCTTTGTTCTATTCAAACAAACTTTGAACTCGAAAAAGGATCTAGTTTCCTGGCATAAATAACGAATAAACTCTTCTCTGGCTTTTAGCTAGGTACAGGTATCGATTGATTATAACTGACATTTCGATGACAATCTCTGCCACCTTCTTCAAGGATGATGCCTGGGCATGTCTAGTCTGGTGGTATTTATACCCCCGTAGACTGTCCCTCCTGATTGGTTATTTACAGGATTCCCTGTGTATGCGGAGAAGCATATATCAAACAGACTGGACACATGGAAACCTACAAAAAGAAGCACAGGAGGTGTATCTGTTTGGGTTACTTGGAGAAATCGGGGGTAGCAGAACACTGCATTTGCAATGGCCGTAGGATTGACTTTGGCACAAAACTACAATGCTGCGCCAGTGGCTTTTGGGATCACCTGGTAAAGGAAGCCATTGAAATAAACCTAGAGGAAAATTGTTCTAACAAAGATGAAGTTCTCACTCTAAGCAAGAACTGGAATTCATTTGTAAACAAGGAGGGAGAGCGGAAATCTGATTGGTTAATCCTCATCCAATCAGGAGGTACAGACTACGGCTGGGGGGGGGGGGGGGGGAGTGGCGTGGTTATAAATACCACTGGACTAGACATGCCCAGGCAGCCTCCCTGAAGAAGACAGCAGAGTATGCCGTTGAAATGTCGGTTATAATCGATACCTGTACCCAGCTGGAAGCCCAAGAAGTGTTTCTAAACATTGAACTCTTGCGACGTGCCCTGTCTCTATTAATGTTCTATCTAATAAGCACATCTTATTTCTTCTAACACTCCATCTCCTTTTGTTCCTCCTTACTCTTACATATACCTAAGAATATTTAATGCCAGGTCCTGCCCTTTCTTGATCTAAGTTTCTGTTATTGCCACCACGTCACTTTCCCATAGAGCACTCTGTACATGCAGTTCACCAATAGTATTTGCCACAATCCACATATTCACATACATGAATGATAAATCAACTTTACTCATTTCATTACCGTTTTCACTTACCTCCAATACAGTTCTTTGCTAGTCTAATCTAATTTGAACTGTTGTTCCCGCTTTTATCTTTAATTATATATTTCCATTGAGCCCTATCCTGGCTTTGTTTACTGATGCACTTGTATATTTGTACAGTCTGCTGCTTCCTCTTAAACACTGATTTGTCTTTTCTTCCAGAATACCTCCATACTATCTTATTTCCAGATTAGTGTTTCCTCTTTCCAGTTCTACACTCAAATTACCACTCCAACCCAGCCACTCTTATTTAATCCCTTGGCAACATCACTAATATCACCCCCACCTCCCAAGGATTTCAGTCCCATTCCCGTTGAGGTGCAGTCCTTCTAACTTGTAGAGCTCCAGTCTGCCTCAGATACCACTTCAGTTTCTCGGAAATTGAAAACCTCCCCTGTACCATCTCTTCAGCCACATGTTCATCTGTCTTGCCTCCTTATTTTTGTGCTTGCGAAAAAGACAGACCCTGAATTTTGTCGCCGTCTAGCTCTCTAAACTCTGCTGGCAGGACTTCATCCCTCTGGATTTTTTTGCAGTTGATCTTTGGTTGTTTACTCTCCATCATCAGGATGTTTAATGACATTCACGATTCTGGCACCAGGAAAGCAATATATCATCCTGGGGTGATGTCCATTTCCAGTGAGGTGCCTGTTTATTCCTCGATCTATTCATTCCACAGTGGTGATAGCTCTATTGTCGTACCTTCCTCTCCTCCTGTACAACTGAGCTTCCAGAGGAGCCATGCCTCTTTCTGTGGTTGCAGTCCCCTGTGGAACTATCACCCTTACCAACTAAAGGGAGGATCTTGATCCAAGGCATTCCAGTACTACCTGCCTTCTCGTTTGCCTGGATTTACCCAATCCCTCTTTGACTATTCACATGTAAGCTGCATTGTGACTACCAGTATGCTCTGCACAAGTGTTCTCAGCCTTGCAGTTAGAACAGAGTGACTCCAACCACAAGCAGAACAGAGTGACTCCAACCACAACCAGAACAGAGTTCGCACTGCTTAAGCTGGAGACACAAAAGACTATAAGACATTGGAGCAGAATTAGGCCATTTGGCCCATCGAATCTGCTCTGTCATTTCATCATGGCTGATCCATTTTCCTCTCAACCCCAATCTCCTGTCTTCTCCCCATAACCTTTCACTCCTTGACTAATCAAGAACCGATCAACTTCTGCCTTAAGTACACCCAGTGACTTGGCTCCACAGTTGTATATGGCAATGAATCCCACAGATTCACTACTCTCTGGCTAAAGAAATCCCTCTTCATCTCTGTTCTAAATGGATGATTTTCTATTCTGAGGCTGTGTTCTCAGTTCCTAGACTTCCCCGCTATAAGAAACATCCACTCCATGTCAACCCTAAGCATTCAACATCCAATGCTGCCTGGCCTGCTGTGTTCACCAGCAACTTTTATGTGTGTTGCTTGAATTTCCAGCATCTGCAGAATTCCTGTTGTTTGCATTCAACATCCAATAGGTTTCAAAGATAACCCCCTCATTCTTCTAAATTGCAGTGAGTAAAGGCTCACAGCCATCAATTGCTCCTCATACGATAAGCCTTTCATTCCCAGAATCATTCTCGTGAACCTCCTCTGAACCTTCTCCAATGTCAGCACACTTTCTTAAAACTGCTCACAATACTCTAAATGAAGCCTCACCAGTGCCTTATAAATCTTCAGCATTACATCCTTGCTTTTATATTCTCTTGAAATGAATGCTGACATAGCATTTGCCTTCCTCACCACTGACTCAGCCTGCAAGTTAACCTTTAGGGAATTCTGCACCAGGACTCCCAAGTCAATTTGTACTTCAGAATTTTGAATTTTCTCCTTGTTTAGAAAATAATCTCTGCTTTTATTCATTCTACCAAAGTGCATGACCATACATTTCCTGAGACTGCATTCCATTACCCACTTCTTTGCCCATTCTCCAAATCTGTCCAAGTCCTTCTGTAGCCTCCCTGCTTCCATAGCACGACCTGCACTTCCACCTATCTTCACATCATCCGCAAACTTGGCCACGAAGCCATCAATTCCGTCATCAAATAATTGATATACAGCATTAAAAAAGAAGTGGTCCCAATATCGACCCGACCGGCAGCCAGTCAGAAGAGGCTAATTTTATTCCCACTCTTTGCTTCTTGCCAAGCAGCCAATGCACTACCCATGCTAGTACCTTTCCTGTAATGTCATGGGCTCTTACCTTTTTAAGCAGCCTTGTGTGGCACTTTATCAAAGGCGTTGTGAAAATCCAAGGACACAACATCCACTGATCCTCCTTTGAAGAATTAACAAGCAGGATAGATAAAGAATTGTAACGGATTTGTCAGGTAAGGTTTTCCCTTGAGGAAACCATGCAGACTTTAGCCTGTTCGATCATGTGTCTCAAGTACCCTGAAACCACAGCCTTAACAATTGACCTGTTATCTTCCCAATCTCTGAGGCCAAACTAACTGGCCTATAATTTCCTTTCTTCTGCCTTTCTTCCTTCCTTCCTTGAAGAGTGCAGTGACTTTTAGAATTTTCCAGTCCTTTGGAACTATTCCAGAATCTAGTGATTCTTGAAAGATCATTACTAATGCCTCCACAATTTATTCAGCTACCTCCTTCAGAATCCTGGGATGTAGTCCATCTGGACCAGATGACCTATCTCACTTCAGACCTTTCAGTTTCCCAAGCATCTTCTCCCTACTAATAGCAACTGCACTCACTTCTGCCCCCTGACATTCTCGAAAGTCTGTTATACTACTGGTGTCTTCCACAGTGAATACTGATGCAAGATACTTCATCAGTTTATCTGCCATTTCCTTGCTCCCCCCCCCCCCATTACTACCTCTCCAGCATCTTTTTTCAGCAGTGTAATATTTACTCTCACCTCTCTTTATATATGGTCCCCTAATCTGAGGAAAGACATCCTTGCTATAGACGGAGTACAAAGAAGGTTCACCAAATTGATTCCTGGGATGGCAGGACTTTCATATGATGAAAGACTGGATCGACTAGACTTATACTTGTTGGAATTTAGAAGATTGAGGGGGGATCTTATTGAAACATAAAATCCTAAAAGGATTGGACAGGCTAGATGCAGGAAGATTGTTCCCGATGTTGGGGAAGTCCAGAATGAGGGGTCACAGTTTGAGGATAAAGGGGAATCCTTTTAGGACTGAGATTAGGAAGAACTTCTTCACACAGAGTGTGGTGAATCTGTGGAATTCTCTGCCACAGGAAACAGTTGAGACCAGTTCATTGGCTATATTTAAGAGGGAGTTAGATATGGCCCTTGTGGGTAAAGGAATCAGGGGGTATGGAGGGAAGGCTGGTACAGGGTTCTGAGTTGGATGATCAGCCATGATCATACTGAATGGCGGTGCAGGCTCGAAGGGCCGAATGGCCTACTCCTGCACCTATTTTCTATGTTTCTATATCTGAAAAAAATTTTAGTACCCTCTTTGATATTGTTGGCTAGCTCACCTTCATATTTCACCTTCCCCCCCCCCCCATCAATTTTTCATAGTTTCCAAATCCTCTAGCTTTCCACTAATTTTTGCCTTATTATATGCCCTGTCTTTTGCTTTTTTTGTTGGCTTTGACTTCCCTTGTTAGCCACAATTGCGTGATCCTGCCTTTAGGATATACTTTTGGGATATACCTATCCTGTGTTTTCCAAATTACTCCCAGACACTCCAGCCATTGCTGCTCCCCTGTGATTCTTGCTAGTGCCCCTTTCAAATCAACTTTGGCTGGCTCCTCCTCTCTCATTCCTCTGTAATTGCCTTTACTCCACTGTAATATTGATACATCTGACTTTTGCTTCTCCCTCTCAAATTGAAGGCTGAATTCCATCATATTATGATCACTGCTTCTTAAGGGTCCCTTTATCTTAAGCTCCCTAATCAAGTCTGGTTCATTATACAATACTGAATCCAGAATAGCTGACCCCCTAGTGAGCTCAACCACAAACTCACTTCAAAGGCACTCTTCAAATTCTCTCTTGTGATCCAGCACCAACCTGATTTTCCCAATCTACCTGCGTATTGAAATTCCCCATGATTATTGTAACATTGCCCTTTATACATGCCTTTTGTATCTCTCATTGTAATTTGTAGCTCACATCCTGGCTACTGTTCGGGGGGCCTGTTTATGACTCCCATCAGGGTCTTTTTACCCTTGCAGTTTCTTAACTCTACGCACAAGGATTCTACATCTTCCAATCCTATGTCACCTCTTTCTAAGTATTTGATTTCATTTTTTACCAACAGAGCCACACCACCCCATATGCCTACCTGTCTATCCTTTTTATACAGTACGTATCCTTGGATGTTAAGCTCCCAACTCTAATCTACTTTCAGCTGTGGCTCAATGATGCCCACAACAGCAAACCTGCTGATCACTAGCTGTGCTAAAAGATCATTAGATTAGATTATTAGATTGAGGACACGCAGTCCTTCTTTTATTGTCATTTAGTAACACATGCATTAAGAAATGATACAATTTGTTCCTCCAGAATGATATCACAGAAACACAAGACAAACCAAGACTAAAAAAAACTGACAAAAACCACTTAATTATAACATATAGTTACAATAGTGCAAATCAATACCGTAATTTGATGAAGAGCAGACCATGGGCGTGGTTTAAAATAAGTCTCAAAGTCTCTCGAAAGTCCCATCATCTCATGCAGAAGGTTGAAGGGAGAAACTCTCCCTGACATGAGCTTCCAGCGCCGCAAACTTGCCGATGCAGCATCCTGGAAGCACCCGACCACAGTCCGACTCTGAGTCCGTCCGAAAACTTCGAGCCTCCGACCAGCCCGCCGAGCACCGAGCACCATCTCTGCCAAGCGCTTCGACCCCGGCAACAGGCAATAGGCAAAGCCGAGGATTTGGGGCCTTCCCCTCTGGAGATTCTCGATCGCACAGTAGCAGCGGCAGTGAAGCAGGCATTCCAGAAGTTTCTCCGGATGTTCCTTCGTGCTTCTTCACATCTGTCTCCATCAAATACAATATCATTTCAGAGCAGCCGCGCTCGCTACGTCGTGCCGCCATCTTCTCCTCCCCTCCTTTATGCCATAAACTACATGTGTTTAGATATTAAAAGCTCAGTCCTATATCCAACATCCTTTACACTGCAACTTATTCTACTAATTGCAGTTTTGTCCTATCATGTGCCTGTCCTTCCTGACACTCTCACTACACACTGCCTTTGCTTGTAAACCAACAGCCCTATCCCCTGCCCTCTCACTCCAGTTCCCATTCCCTGTCAAATTAGTTTTGGAAAATAAGCTATCAGCACCTTTACCCCATGCTATTTAACTATAAGACCATAAAACAGAGGATTATAATTAGGTCATTCAGCCCAGTGAATCTGCTCTGCCATTTCTTCATGGGTGATTTGTTATCCTTCTCAACCCCATTGAGAAGCCCATCATAGCCTTCTCCCTGTAACCTTTGACACCCTGACTAATCAAGAACCTATCAACCTCCACTTTAAATGTACCCAATGACTTGGCCTTCAAACCATCTTTGATAATGAACTCCATAGGTTCACTACCCTCTAGCTAAAAATCTTCCTACTCAAAGTTCAAAGTAAATTTGTTTTCAACCAAATGTCACCATGAGATTTGTTTTCTTGTGGGCATACTCAGTAAATCTATAGAATAATAGCCATAAGGAAATCTATGAAAGACCGCTCAGCTAGAGCGTTCAACCAGAGTGCAGAAGACAAGAAACTGTGCAAATACAAAAAGATGAAGATATAATAATAAGTAAATAAGCAATAAATATCAAGAACATGAGATGAAGAGTCATTGAAACTTAGTCCATTGGTTGTGGGAACTTTTCAAAGATAAGGCAAGTGAAGTTATCCCCTTTGGTTCAAGAGCCTGATGTTTGAAGGGTAATAACTATTCCTGAATCTGGTGGTGAGAGTGCTGAGGCTCTTGTACCTTCTTCCTGATGGCAACAGCGAGAAGAGAGCATGTTCTGGATGGTGGGGGTCCCTGATGATGCATGTTGCTTTCCTGTGATGGTGTTTCATGTAGCACAAGAAAACAAATTGATGATAGAATTTGCATTAGAGAGAATGAAACATATAAAGAACATTGGACGTACTTGACTGATCAGGCAGTGTCTGTGGAGAGGAAACCAGTTAATCTTTTAAGTTGGACTGGTCCACCCTACCCCTTCTCCACCAATGAAAAATTGCTTGATTTCTGTTTGTTTGCCACTAGTGCTGCGTGACCACTATTTCCAGCATTATCTTTTATGACATTTCCAGAATTTACTGCCACAAGACAACAAATTTCTCGACTTGTGTCAGTGACGATAAATTTGATGCTGAATCTTTTCATTTAAAATAATTCCAGTACAATGGAAAGAAAGTGTATCCAGCATGTATTTTACTGATGTTTTCATGTTGTATTGTTGTTGGTTAACTTGAAATTGAAGGTATATTTACTGCCAATAAGGTATTGCCTCTGTGAATATATCGTAAAGTTTTGTTACATGAAATGGCCTGTGCTTCAAATATCATAAATTAGAGTTAAGGCACCACATGTTGGAAAGTAGAAATTTTATCCAAAGGCATATCAACAGGAAATGATTTTGAAATGTGTCCTGAAACATTTAGTTTCATTTCCTGTTTAGCTGTAAGTCAATGTGATATCATTTAATGTTTATTGTGACGGACATATTTCTTTAAAAATTTGAAACAGTTATTGTGTGGTGAGCTGAAGAAGCATCAAAAAGTTATCTAAAGTTTAGAAATGTTGAATTGATTATTAGAACATGGTTAACATGTATATCATTAAATTGGTGCTGGGTATGTTGTCTTAAAATAGCTTGAGCATTTTTGGAGAACAATCAGCTGTCAAGGCATCACCTTGAATTGCTTAAATATTGGCTGAAAAGAGGAACAGAATCTACAGTGAAGCCCACATGATTAAAGAATGTGTTGACAATTATCTTCTTGGCATGCACATTAGAAAATCTTGCTCGGCTGATGTACAATAGTGCTTGATATGTACCCTGTCTTAAGTGAGTGTAATAACAACTGGAAGAGAAACATTTAGCTGAACCTGAGCTGTCTTCACCAGTTTGTGATTAGTGACCTGTTAGCCTTCAGTTCTCAGGTCAGAATACCATGTTGTAAAAGCTGAATCTGACTTGGTCATTGTGTAGATCAATAGAATTACAGAATACAATGGGAAAAATTTCCAGATTTAAAAGAAAATAAATATTTTTCATCATAAATCAACATTGCTCTCACATATGTATAAATCAATGTTGTTCTCACATATGTACAATATGTATTCCTGGCTTACTGTTTACTAGAATAAAAATGGTATGTCTACAATCCACTTTTGTTAATTTATTTTGAATATAAAACATCCTAACTATAAACAGAAAGTGCTGGGAATATTCAGCAAGTCAGGCAACATCTGCAAAGATAAGAAAGTTAATGGTTCAGGTCAATAATCTTTCATTTGAACTTTTGGAATGTATTCTGCAGCCTGATGTTTCAAATAGATAATAATTATCTAACTTCAACGGCAAATATGTATTGGTTAACTGAACTGCTTAAGAAACTGCATTGTTCTATGTTGTTAAATGGATGCCTTTACTTGGTTAGCAAACTGATACATTGCACCTACCATAATAGGATGCTCATCTTTATTAAACCAGGCAGCCTGAGAGCAGTACCACAGAGAACTTGGAAATATTTTTTATTTGCAATGCAGCAAGGTTCACTGTTGTGCTGTTGAACAACCGGAGGTTTGGCCAGTTTAAATGCTGGGCCAGATTGAAAAGGTCAGGGTGTCAGGGCTGGAGGAGAGGGACAGGCTGGTGTTCAGCTTGCAGCTTGGCAAAGTTTACTTGTCTCTTTACTGAGCGAAGGCTGTGGCCTGCAACTAACGGACTCCTAGATCGGCTGCAGTGCTGAATGGCTTTGTAGTTGTGAACTCACTTTTGTGAACTTCAGTTCTGAATGTTATTTGCTTGCATTTATTGTATGCACGATTTGTTTTTATTTCTGTACTTTTGGGTGTTTGACAGTCTTTTTTAATGGGTTCTATTGTTTTCTTTTCATTTTGTGGCTACCTAAAAGAAGAAAAATCTTGAGGTTGTATATAGTACACGTTGATAATAAATGTACTTAGAACTTTGATAGATAGGAATAAAGTAGGGAATTTTATAAACTTGCATTACAGAAGAATTTAGAGTCTGAAAATTAAAAACATTTCCGAGTGATTTCATAGAGTAGGGTTTCCTAACCTGGGTTCCACTGTTCACTGTTCACTGTTCCACTTGTTCACTGGTTTTGGTCCAAGCATAAAAACTTTGGGAACCCCTGTCATAGTTAGGCAGCACAGAAACAGGCCCTTTGGCCTAACATGTCCATGCTAAGTAAACTGGTTATCCACACTAATCTAATTTGCCTGCATTTGGCCCATATCCCTCTCAACCTTGCCTATCCACATACCTGTCCAAATGTCTTTCTGGCAGCTCACTTCATATGCCCTGCACCCTCTGTGTGGAAAACCTTGACCACAAATGCCCTTTAAATCTTTTCCTTCTCGCTTTCAATCTGTGCCCTCTAGTTTTAAACTCTCATACCTTGGGAAATTCGGGCAGATGGGGTTCATCAGCAGTGTTTGGCATCGCAACTAGGAGAAGGAAAACTCTGATCTCAAACCTCCGCTGTTTGTGGCTATATACACTCATGGGGAAGACTCAGGAGTAAACCCCAAGGAAAAATCTGGAGCTGTTATTCCTAAGGCAGTCCTACAATGAGATCAACTCTGACTGGCAACTCCTGTGATGCTGCTGGTGCTAAACTGTGTCGGTCCCTGCCTTCCCTGTGGATTCATGAACTGCGTGGAGAGGGGAAGCCTGCTGCATGGGCAACAGCTTGCTCTCTATATCGTACTATCCTGCCTTGCGTATCACATAGACATGGCCAACCCCAGCCAGCAGAGGGAATAACTCTAGGAAAAATACTGTGGCTATTTACCCTCTCTCAGCCCCTCCAGTTTTATAAATCACAGTAAAGTCACACCTCAGCTTCAAACGGTTGAAGGAAAACAGTACCAGCCTATCCAATCTGACCTTGTATTTCAATCCATCCAGTCCAGGTATATCCTTGTGAATCTCTATGTTATAACGGCCAGAACCTCGCACGTATTCCAAGTGTGGACTAACCAATGATTTGTTTAACTTTAACATCCCTACATTTATTCTCTGTGCCTCAGCAGATGAAAGAATGTGTGCTGTATGTCTTCTTCACCACTCTTTCGACTTGTGTCGCCACTTTTAGGGAACTTGTACTGTACCCCTAGGTCTCACTATTCAATGATGCTGCCAGGGCCCTGGCTTTCACTGTATGTTCTTATCTGGCGTAACTCCATGAAATACATCATTTTGGCTGAGTTAAATTCCATCAACCATTCTTTTTCTCACTCTCCCAGCTGATCTTGATTCTGTTGTATCATCAATGTTGGTGTCATGTGCAAATTTTATTTTGATCTCACCTACATTCTCTCCCAAATTATTAACATATATACAGTATGTCAAACAGAATTTTTATTAATCC
Organism: Mobula birostris; assembly: GCF_030028105.1. Lineage (NCBI taxonomy): Eukaryota > Metazoa > Chordata > Chondrichthyes > Myliobatiformes > Myliobatidae > Mobula > Mobula birostris. Next base: position 42,830,100 of record NC_092378.1, on the reverse strand, counting down.
TTTGACATGCCAGTGGTTACGGATCTCCAATTTGAGGAGCAACCCTCCACTACGACCCTCTGCCTCCTACCGCCAAGCCAATTTTGTACTTGGCTATCTTACTCAGCTACCCATAGATTTGCACCTCTTAAACCAGCCTACCATGCGGGACCTTACCAAAGGCCTTACTAAAGTACGTGTAGACAACATCTACTGCTTGACCTTGTCACCTCCTCAAAAAAATTTCAATCAAATTTGTGTGAAATGATCTTCCATAAATAAGCTCTGCTGTTTAGTCCTTGCCTTTCCAAATACAATTAACTCCTACCCCTCAGAATCCCTCACTTTAATTTACCCTCCGATCTTAGGCTCACTGGTCTGTTGTTCCTTGACTTGTCCTTGCAGCAACTTTAGCCATCTTCTAGTCTTCCAGTAACTTCCCTATTGCTGATGAAAATACAGAAATCTCTGCCAGGGTCCCAGCAGTCTCTTCCCTTGCTTCTCACAGTATCCTGAGATACACTTGATCAAGTCCCAGGGATTTATCCACCTTTACATGCTTCACAGCTGACTGCACCACGGCCTTTGGAATGTCTGTATGATTCCAGATGTCAGTGTTCTCTTACCAGAATTCGCAAACTTCCATGTCTTTCTCCATGATAAAGTATTTATTTGCAGTCTCACCCATCTCCTGTGAAAATACATGTTGATTACTGCACTGTTCATTAAGAGGTCCTACTCTTTCTAGTTGCCCTTTTGCCTTTGTAAACTTATAGAATCATTTAGGATTCTCTTTTTTACCTTATTTGCTAGGAATATCTCATGTCTCCCCTTTTGCCCCCCTTCCCCACATCTCTTATACTCTTTCAGGGACTTGTTTGATCCCAGCTGCCTGTGCTACTGAACCAGACCCCAATATCCCTTGTCAAAATCACCTGCTATTTCAATTTTATGATTTCCCTTTCTACCTATCTGCTCTTCAAATTCCCACTGATTATTGATGGGCTTGTAGTATAATTCTATCAAAATAATTTACTTACATCTTGAGTTCTACCCATATGACCTTGCTAGATGTTACTCACATGATATGCTGTCTAAGTACTGTCATGATATTCTCACTTATCAATGGTGCAACTCCCACTCATCTCTTAACCTTCACCACTATGATACCTGTAGCATCTATATTCCAGAAAGTTGAGCTGCCTGTCCTGCCCATATCTCAACAATGTTTCTGTAATGGCAATAGTATGTTGTCAGGATTATTGCATTAAAATAAATACAGTTTAGCCTAACAAAGCTCCCTCAAAGGGATAGCACGCTACGTGACTCCCTTGTCCACTCGTCCCTTCCCACTGATTTCCCTCCTGGCACACCCTTACAAGAGGAACTAGTGCCACAGCTACCCTTACACCACCTCCCTCACTACCATTCAGGGCCCCAAACAGTCCTTCCAGGTGAGGCGACACTTCACCTGCGAGACTGTTGGGGTCATCTACTGTATCCGGTACTCCTGGTGTGGCCTGCTGTATGTTGGTGAGACCCAACATAGATTGGGAGACCACTTCACCGAGCACCTTTGCAATGTTCGCCACAAAAAGTAGGATTTCCTCGCGTCCACCCATTTCAATTTTACTTACCTTTCCCATTCCGACATGTCAGTCCATGGCCTCCTCTACTGTTAAGATGAGACTACACAGGTTGGAGGAACAACATCTTATATTCCGTCTGGGTAGCCTCCAACCTGATGGCATGAACATCGATTTCTCGAACTTCCATTAATTGTTCCCCACTCCTCTCCTTCACCATTCCCTACTCTTGTTTCCCTCTCACACCTTCTCTTCTTACCTCCCCATCACCTCCCTCTGGTGCTCCTCCCCCTTCCCTTTCTTCCATGGTCTTCTGTCCTCTCCTATTAGATTCCCCCTTCTCCAGCCCTTTTATCTCTTTCACCAATCAACTTCCCAGCACTTTAATTCACCTCTTCCCCCCCCTTCCAGTTTCACCTATCATCTGCCACCTTGTACTTCTTCCTCCCCTCCCCCCACCTTCTTGTTCTGACTTCTTGTCCTTTCCTTTCCAGTTCTGATGAAGGGTTTTGGCCCGAAATGTCAACTGTTTATTCCCGTCCATAGATGCTTGCTGAGTTGCTGAGCTCCTCTAGCACATTGTGTGTATTTCTCCCTCCCTGTTCTGACTACTTGACTTTCTCACTTTAATCTCTTTATATTTACTTCATTTTTCTCATCTTATACAGTACAACTTTGGGTACCACACCCTTGCCAGACAAGTTCAAGCCCTCCAAAGTAATTCTCCCCACAAGGATATGGGTCCTCCTTTGGTTCAGATACAACCTGTCTCTCTTGGAGAAGTCCCCTCTGCCCCATGAAACAGAATCTTTCCAACACTTTCATTATCCTCCTACTTAGACCCTCATTGGTTCATTGCACAGGGAATAATCCAGAGATTACAACCGTCAATGTCCTACATTTTTATATTTGTTCATTTTGTACACCACATTCATTTTTCTACTGCCATCATAAGTACCAATGCCTATAACGACTTCTGGCTGCTTGCCCTCCCACTTAATGCTTAGATTGAAATAATAAAGTCAAATAAGAAATCATTGCTGCAGCTGCTTAACTTTGGAGAAATAGAACAGAAAATAAGACTTAAGGTATGCCCTTCATTAATTTGATTAATGTAAGTCAAAAGAAAACCCTTAGGTTTGCATATGTAGCTGTTCATAAAACTTAGCTATCATATTTCAATTGTTCCTTTTAAAGCACTGATTCCTGTTATAAATCTCCATGTTTTTATTCATAACAATTTGGAATACTGTGCCTATATAATCTAACCTCCCATAAATTAGGTCATAAAGTTTTTTAGAGTCTGTTTATAATGTTCAAAACTTGTGAATGGATAACATTTTAAGTCTGCTTATTGCACGTGACTTTTTTTGAATGTTTCTGTCTTTTGATGTATCTGGTAAAACCTGAAACCTTTTGTTTTCTTAGAAGCCTGGAAAGCAGTGCCCTAAGTTTCTCTCAGAAAAGCCAGCAGTTCTGCTTGGAACAGCTTGTATCTCTGTCCGTAAAAATAAAACTTCTTGAGACTTCCATACAAATGTGTCTACAAGACAGAAGTCCCAAGTCATGTGAGAGGTGCAGTTTCCCAAAGTTTGCCTCATCTGACACATAAGACGTTTCTGGGATTTTGTGTGTTTTATAACCCATCACTGTCAGAGGAAAATCTTGATATGCCTGATCTTGGTAGATGGTTAGTATATTGAAGTGCTTTTTTCATTTCAACAGAGAGGGAATTTGATCCCAACAGACATTGTGGTGTTATGGATCCTGAGACAAAGAAGCCATGTACAAGGTCGCTTACCTGCAAGGTATTCCTTTTGCTCAGAATGATTGGTTGTCTTACATTTGTAATATTTGTGTTGGAGTTTTGAGGAGAGAATTTAATTTGCAGCCTGTCATTGTACATACGTAATAGTATAGTATTTAAATACATAATAAAAAGGCAGCCACCTCACATCTAAATTATTTGTCATACTTTTAATCATGTCAGCAATGCAGTAAGACTTACTATTTATAACTTGTGTAATTTTTTTAATTGCCTTATGATTGCAAGCATCATTTCATCCCAGATTTGGTATTTTGTGTTCGTTCCTTAATTTTTCTTCCGGCCTCTCTACAGACCCATTCACTTAACCATCGGAGAGCAGTGCCGGGTCGAAGGAAACAATTTGACATTCTTCTTGCTGAACACAAAGCTCGCTCGAGGGAGAAAGAAACTGTGAAAGATAAGGAGCACCCTCAGATGTCAAAGGACATTCTTCAGAGCCAATCAATGCCTACACAAGAGCAGGTTACAGGATCTTTAACAAACTCTGGTTTAGAGACTAAACTTGCATCGCCAGCAAAATCTAGATCATTGAACACTGCTCTTGCTAGGTGAGTTGCACTCTTGATTTTTCTTTTGTATGTATTTGTCAACACTGTTCTGAAAATTAACTTAAGAACTTTATCAAGTGATTTCAAGCTGTATCATGAATATGTTCCTACTGCTTAAAGCAGCACTCAGAATTGCCAAGGAAATTGTAAGGCCTGTTCATCCATCAGCACGAGTCTGTTGGCCTGAGTACAACATAAGTAAACTCAGGCTGCCAAATGGATAAAGCAATTTCGGTTTGTTACATTTGAGTTTTGAACTCTGTCAGCACCAGCTATTATACTGGAGCTGATGCAGCATTATTCTAGCCTGGAACCATGTACTTCAACTCCTGAACCATAGCTTATCTTCCATGTACAATTGTGGTTTGTGTGTATTCGATGAAGATAGGTCCTCAAGCTGACACTAAGTCTTGTCATATCAGTGCAGAAGGTCACAGGGAAGATAGGTCAGATTGGGATGAGATAACATGGCAGACAACAGCTGCTTTTCATTTCCCTGGTCCATCTGGCTTATTTTACATATCTACATATCTATCTCATAGCAAGGTGTCTGAGTCTCTTGTGCTTTTTCCTTGATAAATGTAATGTAAGCTGAGAATTGAACCTCAATTTCCATCCAAGTAGATAGCAGCTTCAGTTAACTTGCTTTCTCTGTCTGCATCAGATCTGTCCAGTTCTGCTGCAAATAATCCATCTCTGACATACACCTGTTTTTTTTTCTCTCTCCATTAGTTCAACTAGACATGCTGGGCATGAACCCATAGCTCTGCATTTCATACCTTTTCTGTTCCTTTGTCATCTCACTCTTTTGCTGCTCGTTTTTCATAGCCTTTGTTCATTTCTTTCTCTATCAACCCTCATTAACCCATGATGAGCTCTGCAACCTATCTCCATGGCAGACCAGACCTTTTCCTATCAGAAATATTCCTTAAGTCCTATTCATCCCTTCTCCACTCTCTCTGCACTTGAAGACTAACATTTCCTTTTCTCTTCAGTTTTGATGTAAAGCCTTTGACCTGGGAAGTTAATTCTGTTTCCCTTTCCACAAATGCCGCCTTGTCGTACATGCACCAACCACATCATTCAAAATACTTAGTTTTTGATTTAAAAAAACATAGCAAACAATGAAAACTTCAGCCTGCACATTATATCACCATATACTAAAAATGGGAATCTTGGGAATTGATTTATTCTTGGCACATGTCCTGAGATACAGTGAGAACAATTGCATGTAATCCAAAAAGATTATTCCAAACATGAATATATAATAAAAGTAATAGCAGTAGAGAATATAGTGTTACAGTTACAGGGAAAATGAAGTTCAGATAGGAAATGAAGATGCACGGGTCATGACAGGTAGGTCATGAATTCATCCTTATTGTATAAGAGCTCACTGTATGACTGCTTTACTGCTCAGAATCCTGATGAGCAATGCTGGGAGAATTTTACAAGTTGCATCATTGTAGTAATAAATTGAAATGGGTATCTAATTTGGGGACATTTTTATAAATTACAATATGATTTAGTGTTTAGAAAACAAAAACAGTAGATGGTTTGTTTAAATTATAATGGGGCAAGATTAGGCCATTTGGCCTATTGAATCTGCTCTGCCATTCCATCATGACTGATTTTTATTTTACAAATTTATTTTTATTTTTATTTTCCCTCTCAACTCCATTCTCCTGGCTTCTGCTGGTACTCTTTGATGCCCTTACTAATCCAGAGCCTATCAACCTCTGCTAATATATACCCAATGATTTGTCCTCCTCAGCTGTCTGTGGCAATGAATTCCATAGATTCACCATCCTCTAGCTAAAGAAATTCCTCCTAATCTCTGTTCCAAAAAGATGTCTTGTAAAAGGATGTTCATCATAAAAATAATCTTGGAAATTTTTAATGCAAATCAACCTTAAGTAACTGGCTGATAAAGATGCTGACATTTTTTTCAGCATCAACCTGGCTTTTACAGCAATGTCCGCTGGAAGATGAATTCTTGGGGGAAATAGTTAATAATGCAATTTTCTCATCTGTATCACATCATTCTATCCAGTCAACCAACGTTACTCCAATATGATGCTTGCAAACACCAGTTTTCCTCAGGAAGCATTTGTCAGAAATTTAAACATTACTAGAACATGTCATGTTCTTCCATGTTGTTGCTCAATCACAACATGTATTTCTTAGCAGCAGCTTGATTTTGAAGAGCTGCTCTTACATTGTGTGCATACTCATAAACTCCACTGCAGAACAGGATCTTGATTCTGAACCGTGTTCACATTGACTGCGATTTTGAGTGAGGGTTACCGCTATTTTTCTCTTACCAGTGTTGCTTCCCTGGAAGACTCACTGGTATACCACGTGAGCTGATGTTGTGCGTCAGATGTTAGGGGTAGCAGAAGTCCAAAGGAAGGAGTGCAGGCACTATCCACTGTCTGGTGAGATCCACCTGCTTGGCTTCTCTGATGAGTAATGCTTTTGGAGGTTGTTGATGAAGTTAGCTGGGAGAAAGATCTATAATCTTTCCCAAAGGTAGGTTCAACTGCTCCCAACATTCTGAGATATTCTCTCTTCTCCCCCTTCCCCAGTCATTCTCTCTTCAGGCAGAAGATATAAAAGCCTGAAAGCACACACCACCAGGCCTAAGGACAGCTTCTACCCTACTCTTTTAAGACTACTGAATAGTTCCCTAGCATGATGTGGACTGTTGACATCACCCTCTACCTCGCTGTGACCTTGCACCTTATTGTTTAGCTGTACTGCAACTTCTCTGTAGCTTTTGCACTTTATTCTGCATTCTGTTATCTTGTTCTACAGTAATGCACTGTGTAATGATTTAATTTGTATGAACAGTATGCAGGTCAAGCTTTTCATTGTAATTTGGTACAAGCAACAACAATAAACCCATTTCCACTTCCATTAAACTGCTCTGCTGATGAAAGTCAAATTCCCTGTCACCCAAAGCTTTTATCCTCCACATCTTCGCAGGCAGCCGCAACTGTCCTGTGATGTGCCCCACAGTTTGCTGCTCACTGCTGCTTCCTGCACTAATTATTCTTCTGCAGAAGACATTCCAGGCTTTCTCCTAGTGTTGGCAGAATTCAAGACCCAGAGCTCAACATTTGGCTGCTGGCTTCTGTCCCTACTCTGCCGTTCAGTAAAAGCCAAAGGGCCAGCTGGGGTCAAATGAAAAATGGCATCAAATTCTGCCAGCTACAGCACTCTGGAGACACACCCAGGACTCAGCAAATTACCTCATACTTTTCAATCAACCCAAAGAAGCTGCTCAGTGGGTCAGGTAGCATCTATGGTGGGATATCAGTAGTCAAGTCCAGATGAGGAGCTTCGACCCAAAATGACTGTCCATTTCCCTCCATAGATGCTGCTTGGCCCATTGAGTTCCTTGGCTCAGTTGTTTGTTGATCCAGGATTACAGCATCTGCAATCTGTTTTGCCTCCCATACTGTTGTTTGCTGTCTCCTGCACTATACAGACAACAGCTGAGCCCAGGGTGGGAAGGGATGGAGATGCAACATAACGTCCATGAAATTGGCAGAAGATCCAGCTGATGGTGGTTTGGATGGCCTTGCCCAAGTAACAGGCAGAGTTGAGAAAGGCCTGAACCCCCTCTTGTGTGACTGCCCTCCCCCTCTTACTTCATTGAAATGACTTCTCTCAGCCTGCTTATGCTCACCTTATCTGTCTGTAGGACAGCCATGCTGCTTGTTTTTGTCTTAATCATTACAGTCTCTCAAAAGAGAGCATCATTGACCATTTAAATCTCTCCTCCCCCACCCCAAAACAAAAGAACTCTCTTTGAAGTATTCTGGTACAGACTTGGGCTGAGGATAAAATTAAAATTTGAACATACATTATCAGCTTAGGGTCAAACCGCCTCTTGGCACTTTGCCTTGTGGTTCACACGAGGGAAAATAGCACTAGCAGGGTATAAACTTTATAAGATAAATGGAAACTTATTTCTCATTCCACACTGCTGTCTGACCTGCTGAGTATTTCGTGCACTTTCCTATTTCAAATTTTCTGCCACTTCAATAATTCAATATTTATATTGTTCAGGTGATCTCCCTTGTGAAGTATTGTGATAGTTTACACTGAATACGTATACTTAATGGCTGAATATCTACTGAACAAATTACAGGAAAATCAGAATATAAAATTAGTCTTAGAAGTTTAAGACAACATTTTAGAATATTCTGTGCTGTTTGGGACTCAACATTCCAGCTGGCAAACAAGGAAATAGAGAGCACCAGCACCGATTCACTGGTGTGCTCAGAGATATGAGAAAGTGCAGATATGGTGAAGGATTGAAAACCTGGAGCTAATTTTGTTTGAGGAAAGGATTGGGTTGATTTAATGTGTAGAATCACCCACCCTGAAGAAACTTAACTCTTCTCTTTGAAGGGAGTTCAGTGAAACTCTCTCTCACTGCTCCCTCTCTGTGATCTCTGCTGCCGTCAGACTCTTCGGCCATGTGCTCACCCAGACTCGCTATCACAGCCATGTGTCCTTCCTGGGAACTTGTCTTCACCTCCGTCTTGCTCCATATAACTTCCAGCTTTGTTTTCAGGCTTCTCAGTGTGGACCAACCCTGGATCCCAGATATCTGCATTTGATTGATTGCTTCTCCCTCCGTACTCTATGCACTCTCTCCACTATGCAGAGATACCTGTAGGCCCTGTCTCAGTCTCTGCCAGAGCTCTGGGCCTCTCTTTCCACTGCCTGCCATGGACTTCTCCAACATTTCATCCTCTGCCGGATCCATGCCTTCAACTGCTGGTTCCTCACCTTCCTCACATTGAGGAAGGATCAGAATATCACCCGTTTTAAAACTGCAGCCCCTTACTGCCTCCTGCTCAGACATCAACTCGATCAGATGAGTCTAGACCATGGATTCTGCTGTCTCCAAATCTGGTTCCAATGGTCCTGGGAACCTCCAGACTAAAGATTTTTCTGTCTTTCGCTTGACCCTTGATTCAATTGGACACCTCTAGGCTGTAGATCCCACTGTCTCCAACTCCGGTTCCAACCACCCTGGGTTTCACCAGACTGCGAATTACGTGTCCTCCAGCCCCAACCTTAGCCGTCCCCATTTCCAAGCTAAGATCGTTCCCACTGCCACTGGGGCCTTGGGCTCCACTTCCTTCACCACTACTTCCCAACCTCGGGTCTGTCAGGCTCCTCCATCATTTTTTGGGTTCTCAGAGCCTCCATCTTTGTCTCAAAACATCTTCCCTGAACATCCAATCCTTCCCTTTTCTCTGACGCCACCATTTCTCTTCCCACTTCTGATCTGAGCTCTAGTCCCTGCCGTATATTCATCAATCTCTCCAACCTTCCCCTCTCTGAGGCGGAATGTTTTGTCCCCAGCAAAGGCCTTAATTTTGTTCCCCTTTGCCTGCACCTCAGTGAGTTCCACACCTATCGCGACACCAAACTCTTCCATTGCCTCTGTCTCTGAGTCTACTTCTTTGCCAAGACTTCCCCACCCTGCAGTGATAACCCTTTCTCCCATATCCAACCACCCTCCTCTTCTTGGAGACACTGCACTGGTTCTCTACCAGACATCAAATGGCTTGGCCGGCATTTCTCTCTCCTCTTTGAACCTTATCCCCTCTGAACACAGTGCCCTCCATTCTCTCTGCACCAAACCCAACCTCACCATCAAACCCGCAGACAAAGGGGTTGCTGTTGTAATGTGATGGACTGATCTTTACCTTGCTGAGGCCAGGCGGCAACTCTCAGACACCTCTTCTTACTTACCCCTTAAAAAATGACCCCTCTCAGGACTATCAGAGTATTGTCTCTGACACTATTACCAACCTCATCGACTTTGAAGATCTCCCTTCCACAGCCACCAATCTCATAGTTCTCTTACCCTGCACATTTCTACCTTCTACCCAAGTTTCACAAACTTAATTGTTTCTGCCTGCTCCTGCCCCACTGGACTTGAGTCTGCATACCTTCCGTCCCTTCTCACCTACATTCATGACACATCACATGCTCTCAATCTCCTTAACAACTTTCAATTCCCAGGCTCCGATTGCCTCATTTTCACCTTGGATGTTCAGTCCCTATATATGTCTATTACCCCATCAAGAAGGCTACAAAGCTGTCTGCTTCTTTCTTGACAAAAGACCCAACCAGTTCCTTTATACCACCACCCTCCTCCATCTAGAAAAACTGGTCTTCACCCTCAACAATTTCTTTTTTAGTTTCCTACCATTTTCTACAAGCTCAGTGTGTAACCAAGAGCGCCTGCATGGGTCCCAGCTATTCCTGCCTTTTCCTTAGCTAGGTAGAACTGTCCATGTTCCAAGCCTTCTCTGGTAATGCTTCCAAATTCTTTGATGCGTTGCATTGAAGCTGCTGCTTCATGCACCCATGCCAAGCTTGTCAAGTTCATCAACTTTGTCTCCATCTTCCACACTGCACTTAGATTCACTTGGTCCATTTCTGACACCTCTCTCCCTTTTCTTAATCTCCCTGACTCCTTCACTGGCGACAAATAATCTGTTGATATCTATAATAAATCCACTGTTTCCAGGGCTATCTCGACTGTACCCCTTTCTATCCTGTTTCCTGTAAAAATACTATTCCCTTTTTTCAGTTACTTTGTCCCTGTTGCATCTGTTCCCAGGATGACACTTTCTTTTCCAGGACATCAAAGATGTTCTCCTTCAAAGAATGAGGTTTCCTTTCTCCAGCATTGATTATGCCCTCACCTGCATCTCCTGGACACCATCTCTTCCTGCCGTCTCAATAGAGGTGGAGTTCGTCTTGTCCTCACCCACCACCCCCTGAGCCTCTGCATCCAACACATCATTCTCTGCAACCTCCACCATGTACAACCATACCCTACCACCAAACACAACTTTGCTTTCTTCCTCCCATCTCCCCCCCATTCTCTGCTTTCCGCAAGAATCACTCTGTCTGTGATTCCCTTGTCCATTCATTCCTCCCCATTAATCTCCTTCCTAGCACTTGTCCCAGCTGCACCTGCCCAGTTACCCCCTCCCTCAGTTCCATTCAGAGCCCCAAACAGTCCTTCCAGGTGAGGCAACAGTTCACCTGTAAATCTGTTGGAGTTGTCTACTGTATCCAGTGTTCCCAATGTAGATTGGGGACTGGTTTGTCAAGCACCTTAGCTCCTTCTGCAAAAAGCAGTACTTCCCAGTGCCAGCCATTTAAATTTCTATTCCCATTCCCATATAGTCATGTCAGTCCATGGTCTCCTGTTTTGCCACGATGAGGCCACTCTCAGGGTGCAGGAGCAGCACCTCATATTCCATCTAGGTAGCCTCCAACCTGATGACATGAACCTCGATTTCTTTAACTTACGGTAATTTTTCCCCTCATGCTTCCTTCTTCATTTTCCCATTCTGACCTCTTATCTCTTCTTACCTGTCTATCAACTCCCTCTGGTGTCCCTCCTCCTTTCCTTTCTCCCTTGATCCACTTTCCTCTATCAGATTTCTTCTCCAGGCCTTTGCCCTTTCCAATTATCACACCACAGCTTCCTACTTACCACCTCTCCCCCTCCACCAGCCTTCACCTATCACCTTCAAGATTGTCCTCCTTTCCCTCCTCCCAGCACCTTCTTATTCTGGCATCTTTCCCTTTCCTTTCCTTCCTAATGAAGGGTCTCGGCCTGAAACATCGACTGTTTATTCATTTCCATAGATGCCTTCTGACCTGTTGAGTTCCTTCAACATTTTATATGCGTTACTGTATTAAAATATGTCATGGAACTGAACCAGATAGAAACTGAAAGCAAAACTTGACCTTAGTACTTTCTGGAAAAACAGGGCTAATTTTGAGGAATTAGACAAAATCTAGCAGAGGTTGATTGAACTTGTTTGAAGGAAAAGGAATGAATAGCAAGTGGGAGGCTTTAAACAGTGTGATATCAAAAGTTCAGGAGCAGCATAAATCTGGAATTCATTGCCACAGACAGCTGTGGAGGCCAATTCAATGGGTATATTTAAAGCAGAAGTAGATAGGTTCTTGATTAGTCAAGCCTTCAAAGGTTATGGAGTTAAGAGAGATAATGAATCAGCCATAATAAATGGCAGAGCAGACTCGATGGGCCGAATGGCCTAATTCTGCTTCTATGTCTAACGGCCTTATGTTTCTGTTAGGGTGAAGGGTAAACCTGGCAGTATTAGGGAACCCTGGCTGATAAGAGATAGTGAGGCTTTATTCAAGAAAAAGAAGGAAGGGTACATTAGGGTTCAGAGGTGAGGGATTAGTGAATCCCTTAACCATAAAGAGATTAAGAATGCTTTTAAGAGCAAAAGCAGAAAGACAAAAGGAGGGTAATGCACACAAAATGCTGGAGGAACACAGCAGGCCAGGTAGCATCTATGGAAAAGAGTACAGTTGAGATATTTGGGGCTGAGACCAGTCCTACCGAAGAGTCTCGACTGTACTGACTTGGGAAAGAGTACTCTTAGCACTCAGCAGAGCCGCCTATGTCTCAAGCCACAAAGGGTGAGACTTTTCACGAATATATCTTGGTTACTAATTGTTGTTCAAGAGATGAATGAAAAAAGTGATGATGTTTCGGAAATCATTTGTTATTACCAGGGAGGAGGTATTTGCAGCCTTACAGCAATTAAAGTGGATAAATACTCAGGACTACCACCTGCATGCCTGGATGATGTACAAGGCTTGAGAAGAAATTGCAGAGATAATTTCTTCATTGTTAGCCACAGGTGAAGTTGCTGAAGATGGGAACAATGAGGACGGATGATACAAAAATAGGTGGAGGCCCGGGTAGTGTTGACAAAACTGGGAATCTGCAGAAGGACTTAGACAGAGGAGAGAATGGACAAAGGTGGGATACAGTGCAGGGAAGTGTATGAGCAAGCATTTTGGGTGAAGGAATAAAGGCATAGATTATTTTATAAATTTAGTGAATTCAGAGGTGCAAAGGGACTTGGGAGACCTAGCACAAGACTCTCTAAAGGTTGAGTCAGTAGTAAGGAAGGCAAATGCAATGTGAGCATTCATTTCAAGAGTCATAGTCATACTTTATTGATCCCGGGGGAAATTGGTTTTCGTTACAGTTGCACCATAAATAATAAATAGTAATAAAACCATAAATAGTTAAATAGTAATATGTAAATTATGCCAGGAACTAAGTCCAGGACCAGCCTATTGGCTCAGGGTGTCTGACCCTCCAAGAGACGAGTTGTAGAGTTTGATGGCCACAGGCAGGAATGACTTCCTATGACGCTCTGTGGTGCATCTCGGTGGAATGAGTCTCTGGCTGAATGTACTCCTGTGTCCAACCAGTCCATTATGTAGTGGATGGGAGACATCGTCCAAGATGGCATGCAACTTGGACAGCATCCTCTTTTCAGACACCACCGTCAGAGAGTCCAGTTCCATCCCCACAACATCACTGGCCTTACGAATGAGCTTGTTGATTCTGTTGGTGCCTGCTACCATCAGCCTGCTGCCCCAGCACACAACAGCAAACATGATAGCACTGGCCACCACAGACTCGTAGAACATCCTCAGCATCGTCCGGCAGATGTTAAAGGACCTCAGTCTCCTCAGGAAATAGAGATGGCTCTGACCCTTCTTGTAGACAGCCTCAGTGTTCTTTGACCAGTCCAGTTTATTGTCAATTCATATGCCCAGGTATTTGTAATCCTCCACCATGTCCACACTGACCCCCTGGATGTACACACCTTAGCTCTCCTCAGGTCTACCACCAGCTCCTTAGTCTTTTTCACATTAAGCTGCAGATAATTCTGCTCACACCATGTGACAAAGTTTCCTACCGTAGCCCTGTACTCAGCCTCATCTCCCTTGCTGATGCATCCAACTATGGCAGAGTCATCAGAAAACTTCTGAAGGTGACAAGACTCTGTGCAGTAGTTGAAGTCCGAGGTGTAAGTGGTGAAGAGAAAGGGAGACCAGACAGTCCCCTGTGGAGCCCTGGTGCTGCTGATCACTCTGTCGGACACACAGTGTTGCAAGCACACATACTGTGGTCTGCCAGTCAGATAATCAAGAATCCATGATACCAGGGAAGCATCCACCTGCATCGCTGTCAGCTTCTCACCCAGCAGAGCAGGGCAGATGGTGTTGAACGCACTGGAGAAGTCAAAAAACATGACCCACACAGTGCTCGCTGGCTTGTCCAGGTGGGCGTAGACATGGTTCAGCAGGTGGACGATGGCATCCTCAACTCCTAGTCCGGGCTGGTAGGCGAACTGGAGGGGATCTAAGTGTGGCCTGACCATAGGCCAGAGCAGCTCCAGAACAAGTCTCTCCAGGGTCTTCATGATGTGCGAGGTCAATGCCACCGGTTTGTAGTCATTGAGGCTGCTGGGGCCTGGCGTCTTCGGCACAGGGACGAGGCAGGATGTCTTCCACAATACAGGAACCCTCCGGAACCTCAGGCTCAGGTTGAAGACATGGCGAACACATAGCTGAGGGGCACAGGCTTTGCGCACCCTGGTACTGACACCATCCGGTCCTGCAGCCTTGCTTGGGTTGAGACGTTTCAGCTGTCTTCTCAGCTGTTCAGCTGTGAAGCCCACCATGGTGGTTTCGTGTGGGGAAGGGGTATAGTAATGAGAGCAGGGTGGGGGACTGTGAGGACGGGTAGGAGGGGAGAGTGGAATATGTGTTGGTTGGGGGCCGACAACAGATGACTTGTGGGGGATGGGCAGGGGCCACAATGTCAAATCTGTTAAAGAACAGGTTAAGAGGACTAGAATATAAAACACAAGAATGTAATGCTGAGTCTTTACAAGGCATTGGTCAGACTACATTTGGAATATTGTGAGCAGTTTTGGACCCCATATCCAAGATAAAATGTGCTGACATTGGAGAAATCCAAAGGAAATTTTCTAGAATGATCCCAGGAATGAAAAGGTTAATGGATGGGCCGCATTTGATGTCTCTGGGCCTATACTTTCTACAGATCAGAAGAATGAGGGAGAGATCTCATTGAAACCTACCGAATATTGAAAGGCCTAGCTAGAGTGGATGTGGGGATGATGTTTCCTTCAGTGGGGGACTCTTGAACCAGAGAGCACAGCCTCAGAAAAGAAGGATGTCAATATAATATTGATAAACGCTCTCTTTTCTTCTATTTTTGAGTTACATCAGCTTGTAAAGCCTATGGCTTTCCTTGGGGGTCAGATTTAAAGGACCATCCCATTTTAAGTTGGATACAGAGTGCTCCAGGACAGATAGTGTCATATATCTATGATAAATTAAACTCCCAGAATTATATGTCCACATCGGGAAGGAAAACCTGGGATAGAGACGTATCTGAATTAGGACAAGACTTAAACTGGGATGTGATTTGGGATAATGCTGCCAGTGCTTCGAAAAACCCAAATCATTGGTATATGCACTTGAAATTTTGTCATAGAGCATATTTAACACCGAGAATTAGACATCAAATGGGACTGGTTCCTGACCCACATTGCTCATTTTGCCCCCACTGAACCTTTGGCTGTTTATACATGTTGTATGGGAATGTCCAGGGGTTTTTGGTTTGTGGGGGAAGGTTATCAGTACTCTTACAGAACTTACAGGGGCACAATTACCAATGGACCCCGCTGTACATCTTCTAAATGATGACTCCCACCTTTCCCTTATGGAAAAAACATGCAAAATCTGGCTGGAAGGCCAGACTGCAGCTAAGAAGATTGTAGGCCAGCGTTGGAAACCTCCCCATGATATTTCAAATACTCACTGGCTTCGGAGCTTTTTGGACATTTCTTACCTGGAACTTTCATCAGCAAGAGTAAATGATGCATGACCAAACACAATCTTAACATGGACAAATTTGATATCTAACTTAAAAGATCTTTTGTTAAAATAGGAATGCTTTGTGTATGTACTACTATTCAGTTGGTTGGTGGAGGGGAGAGGGATGGTGGGGAGAGAGGGGTGGAGGGTGGTGATGAAGGTTGAGGGGTGGCTGGGTTAAACAGTCAAAATGTAATTGGCAATTGGTTGTATTGAATTTAATTTGTTGGTGTTGCAATAAAAAATTAATAATAAAAAAAAAAGAAAAGAAGGATGTCCACTTAGAACAAAGATGAAATGGAATTTCTTTTGCTAGAGAGTAGTAAAGCTGTGGAATTTGTTGCGACAGGTGACTGTGGAAGCTGTCATTTGGTATATTTCAAGTGGAAGTTGGTTCTTCATTAGTGGAGGTGTCAAGGGTTACGGGGAGAAGGCTGGAAAATTGGGTTGAGAGAGAAAATAAATGATTTATTATTAAATGATGGAGCCAACACAATGGACTGAATGGGTAAATTTTGCTCCTGTGTCTTATGATCTTATGGAAGGTGGCTCATGTTGTTTCATTGTTTATGAACATTAGCAAGGAGAA
Organism: Mobula birostris; assembly: GCF_030028105.1. Lineage (NCBI taxonomy): Eukaryota > Metazoa > Chordata > Chondrichthyes > Myliobatiformes > Myliobatidae > Mobula > Mobula birostris. The sequence continues at coordinate 42,813,771 of NC_092378.1, read as the reverse complement.
AGCAGGAAACTACAGGCCAGTCAGCCTGACATCTGGAGTTGGGAAGATCAGAAGGGTATTCTAAAGGATGGGATCTACCAATGTTTGGTTATACTGGATCTGATTATCAGACATGGCATGGCTCTGTGCATGGAAAGTCATGCTTGGAAAATCTTTTAAGAGTTTTTTGAAGAAGTAACCAGAAAGGTAGATGAGAGTAAGACAGTGGATTTTGCCTATTTGGACTTTAGCAAGGCCTTCAACATGTCCCACATGATAGGCTGGCCTGGAAAGTTGGGTCTCCTGGAACCCAGGAAATTTGTAGTCAACTGGATTCAAAATTGGTTCAGTCATAGGAAGCAGTGGATGATGATTAAAGGTTGTTTCTTGGAATGGAAGCTGGTGACTAGTGGTGTGCTGCAGGGGTTAGTGATGGGATCCTTGTTATTTATTATTTATATAAATGATTTGGAAGTGAGTGAACAAGGCTTGATTGGTAGGTTTGTGGATGATGCAAAATTAGGAAGTGCTGTTGATAGTGAAGAAGGTTCTTGATCAGTTTGGGAAGTGGACTGAGGAGTGGCAAATGGATTTCAATTGAGGTAGTAAGAGATGTTGCATTTTGGAAAACCAAACAGTGTAAGATTTATACTATGAATGGTAGCGCACTAGGGAGTGTAATGAAAGAGATGGGTGAAGGAGTACACGTGCATGTTCATTGAATATAGTATCACAGGTAGACAGGGTGGTGAAAACAGTGTCTAGCACACTGGCCTCCCTCTATCAGTCAGAGCACTGAGTATAAGAGTTGGGACGTTAAGTTTGAGTTGTAATAGCTGTGAGGAATACTGTGTGTGGCTTTGTTAGCCCTGTTAGAGGGAAAATATGGTCAAATTGGAAAAGAACAGAGGAAAAGTTTTTGAGTATTGTTGCCAGGGCGAGAAGTCCTGAGTTATAAGGAGGGGTGGGCCAGGTTGGTTCTTTATTCCTTGGAATGTAGGAGAATGAGTGGCGACTTTATTCTTGATACCCAAGGTAGGGACGAAGATTTACCATAAGGGGAGTGGGAAGACTTAAAAGGAACTGAAGGAGCAACTTTTTGCACGCAAAGGGTGAGTATATAGAATGAGCTCCCAGAAGAAGGGGTTGAAGTAGATACAATAGTATCGTATCTTAGATAAGAACATGGAGGGCCGGCTGGGATGTGACCAAAAGAAGGAAATTGGGACTAGCTTGGTGGGCATGAACTCATTGGGCTGAAGGACCTGTATCTGCACCGTATTACCCTATGACATTTTCAAATGAGAGAAAAATGTAAGAAATTCAGGGCATAGAAAGGGAGGAGCCCTTTGCAGAGGGTTATAAGATTGTGATGTGGACTACCAGAGTTAGTGATTGAACCAGAGATTTCTAAGAGTCATTTAGTTGTGTTGTTGAAAAGGATCTGAAAACAAACAAGGACTTGGAAATTGCACGTCTTTGTGTGTGATAAAAATGAAATGGAAGGGTTGGGCTTAATTATCTGTTTTTATTGTAATTTTCATGCCGTGTTCCTTCCTGTCGAGCTCTTTGTCCTCCCCAAAAGTTCAATATTTGACATCTGATGTACCCGCTCTGAAATTAATTGAGTATTTATGTTTTGCTTTCAGCCGAGTTTCAGCCATCAACAGTGTAAATAATATGGCATCTAACAGTGCAACAGTATTGGAATTGCCATTGTCCATAATCGGAGACTTAGCAAACCGGATGTCCAGTGATGAAGGAGAAGTGGATGGCTCAGAGGAAACCGAAAAACTGGACTGTCATTATTCTGGGCACCACCCAAAGCCACTAGGAGTATGCTGTTCATTTTACTTACGGTTCATTGTTACCTTCCAACACTTGACATTTGTGGAATTTTATTTCATCTCAGTATATGTGGTTTGAAATAATCGCTTTGCATTGTTTTGTAGTATTGCGCTTTTGGAAGTCGCCTGATGGGCAGAGGTTTCTATGTCTTTGACAGAAGATGGAACCGTTTTCGACTGGCACTTAATTCAATGGTAGAAAAGCACCTGAATTCACAGATGTGGAAGTGAGTCTAGTGCCCACCTTAGTCTATGAGATTAATGTGAGAAGAATTTGAACATGAAGATTATATTTCTGTCCCTAATAAACACCTGCTGAGCATTTTGTAAATCACTCTCTTAAAAACCTGTCGTGCATGAATGCCAAAATATAACAGGTGTGTTTCCACTTTGGCTTGCCTGGAGTGTAAATGTTATCAAACTTTTGAGATGGATGGCAGAATAATATAATGGTAATGAGGTAACTTTTTGGTCTGCTGAAAGTTGTTTTCTGATCACTAGGTCAGTCCCCTTGAATTGGGATGCACCTTGTCTATTCTTGGTTATTTTCATTTGCAGCAGAGGGAGAAAGTCTTACTGCCCATGACAGCATGCAGAATGTTGCATTACTGCTGTCGATCTGAGGTGCTGCAGTAGAGCTGGAGTTCAGCTGCTTGACTTCGTTACTCATCTGGTTGATGGCAACCAGAAGCAGTTGAGCTGAGAGCCTCTTCCCTCATTTCAGAGGACTGAGTAACAAAGATCTAAACCTGCATTATTCTTCATCATTGAGCATGCTTGCTTTTCAACTCCATCGTTAGGTAGTTTGATATTTGTTTTGAATCATGCTTCTCAATGTAATGCTAATTGGAGATAAATATTGGTGGGAAAAATTTAAACACTAATTGATGGAAAATGTGAATAGAACAAAATGGTCAATCACCAGGGTAACAAAGAAGTTCAGGGCATGGCAAGAATGCTGATTGGCATGCTGCCCATAAATCTCAACTCTAATCTACATTAATCTGGTTTAAGAGGAAATGGCTGAGATGACATTAAGGTCAAAAGATACTGGTTTGCACTATAATAGAAAGCAAGTTTAAAATTAATATCAAGAAGCTCCATGCTCAGGAATGATCAACTGGTAGAGTGGAAATCTTGGAGTAGTAGAGAAAAACAGCCTTGCAGTCATTGTAAAAATAACGGATGTAATAAGTAGGTAACTAGGGCCTATATTAGTGCAGTCTTGGGAATAAGATTTGGCTACTTACTGTAGAAATGTCAGGAAGAGAAATTTCTTTTCCTGAACTGTAGTGAGTTTTCAGGATGCTCTACTTCAGATATCTGCGAATACTCAGTTGTTAAGTACATGTAAGGCCAAGATCAGTAGGCTTTTGGACTAAGGAAATGAAGGATTATTGAGAGGAAAGGTAGATCTTTAGAGGCTGTTCCCGGTGTAGCTACAAAAATTAGAACTAAATACTATAGGAACAAGGTAGTGTATGAGGCATTTAAGGTTGAGATCTGGAGAAGTTTCTTCATGGAACATAAGAACGTAAGAAATAGGAGCAAAGAGTAAGACATCTGTACCTTTGAATCATGGCTGATCTCTCTTTGTACTTTGTTCCACCTACACCTGCCTTTTCTCCGTAACCTTTAATTTCCCTGCTTACATATATTTAATGAGATAGCCTCTACTGTATCCCTAGGCAGAGAACTTCACAGATTCACCCCCTGCTCATCTCCAGCACGTCTATTCCCTTGAATCTAGTCTCACTTACAGACATTTTCCTGTCTCTGCCTTATCTATCTCTTTCATAATATGTTTCTATAAGATTCTCTCATTCTTCTAACTTCCAGCAAATATAGTCCCAGTTGACTCAATCTCTCTTCATAAGCTAACCCAGTCATTTCTGGAATCAACCTGCACAGCCTCCAAAGTTAGTATATCCTTTCTTGAGCAAGAAGACGAGAACTTCACATAGTACTTCAGATGTGGCCTCACCAGTACCCTGTACATTTGCAGCATAACCTCCCTGCTCTTAAATTCAATCTCTTTAGCAGTGAAGGCCAAAGATTGCATTTGCCTTCTTGATAACCTGTTGCACTTGCAATCCAACCTTTTGTGATTCATGCAAAAGTCCCAAGTCCCTCTGCACACAGCATTCTGCACTTAAATAAAAATCTGATCTTCTGTTTTTCCTTCAAAAGTGGATGACCTCACATTTACCAGTGTTGTACTCCATCTGCCAGACCCTTACCCACTCACTTAACCTGTCTGTATCTCTTTGCAAACTCTCTACATCCCTTGAACAATTTGTTTTTCCACTCAATTTAGTGTCATCAACAATATTAGATATGCCTTACTTTCCATTTTTCTATTTTCTGTTTATGATTTATAATTTAAATTTTTAATATTTACTATCTATTTGTAATCCAGGGAGTGGGAAGCGCAGAATCAAATATCGCAATGATGGTTGTACGTTCTAGTATCAATTGTTTGGCGACAATAAAGTATATGCTACACTTGGTCACCTCTGCTAAATCATTAATGTTTATTCTGAACAGTTGAGAGCCCAGCAGTGATCCTTACAGCGCTCTGCTCCCCGATTGCGAGCTAGAGAAACACGTATTTATCCTATACTTTGCCATTCATTGGTTAACCAATTGTCTATCCATGCCAATACATCATCCTCAACTTCATGCATCCTGATTCATATAGTACTGTCCATAACTCTTCAGCACATATGTATATATAGCTAGGGTGCCTAAGACTTTTACACAGTACTGTAGTAATTTTATGTATTGCACTGAATTGCTGCAAAATCAGTAAACAAATTTCATAGCATGTGTGACTGATGATAAACTTGATTCTGATATGGGTCTCTATTGTGGACTGAGAGTGGGCAGGGAGAGGGGAATCACGGTTGGGAAAAGGGGAAGAGGAGAAAGGAGTGAGAAACACCAGAGAGACATTCTGTAATGATCAATAAGCCAATTGTTTGGTGTCTCAGGGCTGGGTGTGTCTACCTGCGCCATCCCCACTCCTGGCTGTCTTCTCTGCTATCTACCCCACACCCCTCCCATGGCGCTGTACTCTCACCATTCCCAACATCCTTTGCTCTCACCAGATTTACAAACTCACTCTGCTCCATATTGACGAATACAACACAGTGAAAAAGTCTTGGGCATCCTAGCTATATATATGTGCCTAAGACTTTCACTATTTCTTCCCTAATGACAAATTTAAACATTTACCCAGCTACAGATATTTAGCTAAGTGTCCTATAGTTACCTGCCTTTTTCCTACATCCTTTTTTTGTAAACAGGGACATGATATTCACTGTCTTCCAGTTCTCTGGGACCTGCTCAGACTTAAGAGAATTGTCATAAGTTATCACAAATAACTCTTCCTTTAACTTTTGCCATTTCTTTCTGTACACTGGAATGTATTCCATCAAGACCAGGAGACTTGTCTACCTTTAGGCCCACTAATTTACTCAACCCTATCTCTGTAGTGATAGTGACTGTATTGAGATTCTCACCTCCCACTGCATCTATTACATGTCTCTTTAGTATGTTAGATGTATCCTCCACCTTGAAGACTGACACAAAATAGTCATTCAAAGCCTTGGCCATTTTCACATTACCCAATTTTAATTCCCCCTTCTCATCTTCCAAGGGACGTATGCTGACTTTAGCAACCCTTTTCCTCTTTACCTACCCTTTTCCTCTTTACCTTCTATTTCTACTATGTTTTCATATTTTGTGCATATTTGCTTTCAAAAGCTATCTTCCATTTTCTTGTTGCTTGCTTAGTTGTTCATTGTTGCTTTTTAAACTTCTCCCAATCTTTCAGTTTCCCGCTACTCTTGGTGACTTTGTATTCATGGGCACTTAGCTTAATGCCTTCATTTATTTCCGTGGTTATCCAGGAATTCTCCAGCAGAGGTCTGAGGATATATTCAAAAGTGCAATTGGGCAACAAAGCTGCATTGAAAGAGTACATGTGTTTTATGCAAAATTGTAATAAGATCCTTGTGATTTTGCTACACGTTCCAGAATCTTCCCTCAGACGTGTCCTGTATCATAAGGAGACTGAAATTAGAATTGTTTTCCCTCTGTCTTTAATGTCATTTTTATAAGTGTCGGTACTACATTAAAATATTAATTCTAACATATTTCTCTTTGTCTCTTACCCAACACTTTTAGGAAAATTCCTCCTGCAGCGGACAGCCCCATGCCATCACCCACAACTTTTTCCACATCAGTGCTGCAGCCTTTAAGCAGCCCTTCTGCAGTTTATCTTCCTTCAAGCTCAGCAATTACTCCCTCTTACGTAATGACAGCCCCCATGTTGTCATCTGCAGGGTTTGTGACCACAACAGACACCAAACCCATCATGTCGTACAATGCTGCCTTTCCACATGCAGCCACTGCATTTAGTTTGATGGACTCTGCATTCAAAGCCCCGTCGTTATTGTCACCAGTACCTGCTGTTGTACCTTCCCCATCGCTCAGTAAATCACCGAAAACGAAAACCAGCAGATCGTCCAAAGTTAAGGACCTTCCTACCCGCAGTGAGAGGGGCTCGTGTAGTAAGAGGAAGAAACCTCCACCTCCTGTCTCCTCCCCATTTCCTTCAACGTTACAGAGCTCAGCTTCAATGCCATCGTTTTCAGGATCACACAAAAGGAACTGCCTACTGAACCCTGGCACTGCATTGAACTCATTTCCAGCCACATCTTCCTACAGCGCAATGTCTGTGCACAATACGAACAATGGAACCAACGCACTCAGTGCCAAAATAGACCCCTCAGGACGGACTACTCTGCCTGGCAGCTCGACGGACTCTATTAAACACATGAGCATGGTGGTAAGCAGTATTGACCCCACTTTGTCTGTTTCCTCCCTGGTGCATCACCCAGGGGACCATGCACTAGTAGCACATAATGCTATGTCTTCGCTGCCGCTTCCTTTTGACAAGTCAGAAGGTAAAAAACGTAAAAACTCTAGTTCCAGCAGTAAATCCAATAAAATAACCAAAATGCCTGGTATGAACAGTGTTCACAAACGAAGTGCTGCCAACGTCATGTCTTCAGTCTCGGAAACTTCGAACAATTCTGTCTCCCGCCAGGTGAGCATGTTGATTCTTTCTTCAAGAAAACTTGCTGTAATGTGGGGACGCAAATTATTTCGTTGTCTTATGTATTTGCATGCATTACTGGAGAAAGAGATTGTTAGATTATTTATCTCGGTGGTCTTTATGGGATCATCCTGAACACAAGTTGATTTCTGCACTGCTGTAGTGACAACACAGGATGAATTTAATTGGTTAAAAGTTTGAGACCATGAAAGGCATTCCAGAAGTGAAAGTTTCCTTGCATTCAGTAACATAAGAGATTCCGCAGATGCTAGAAATCCTGATGAAAAGTCTCAGCCTGACATGTCGACTCTTTATCCCTCTCCGTAGATGCTGCCTGACTTGCTGTGTTCCTCCAGCATTTTGTGTATGTTACTCTTTGTATTCAGTGGTGTTTGTGAAACATATGTAAACCCCCCACTGTCAGAAGAGTTTCAGAAATTTGGAATGAGTTGTGGAAAAGAGCGACAAAATTATCTTTGTATTCTTTTACATTCTTAATTTGAAAAGTGATGTGCTCTTTCTGGGGAGCAAAATAGATATAATTGCCTGAGGGCTTTTTATATTTTTTCAAAATATTTCATACTTGGGAATAATGATGTTGTTTACTGACTCCTGTTGAGAATCAACCACTCTCTTTCTGCATTCTGGTCGGGCATTATCCTTTCGCAGGGAGGCGAGCGGGATGGTCTTCAGTGCTGTTGGCTTACAGTCTGATTGAAATGACAACATCACACTGTGAGCTAGTGGAGAATGTGGCTCCAGTGCTCTGTCTAATCCTGCTGTCTCAGGAGCAGGACTCTTTGGTCTGCTCACTAGTGGGATGACTTCCCTTGTCAAAATTTCTGCAGTTGTCCAGACCCATGGAAGTTCCCGCTATCTGATGGCTGCTGATGCTCCCCTCTTGTACCATTGTTGCAGGATCTCCACCTTTCTATACTTTCTTGGTAGAGCGAGCAGGGCAGTTCCCAGCATTTGCCATATTTTTTTTAAAAAATTGCAACAGAGGACTAAGAATGTGGGATTCATAATTGCCACAAAACCACAGTTAAAATAGGACCTTATCAATATGTGAAATATAATCGGTGTTCTTGTTGGTTTGCACAATTTGTAGATTTCTCAAATGTTATACTGGCTTATCTTGGTGTTCAAATTTAATAGTTCTTAAAACTTTATTTTCTAATTTACAAAGTATAGATTTAAGTAGTATGCATACAACTGAACTGGTTTTCTGAAAATTATGGACCAGACTCCAGGCGACAGTTTGGACACGCAATTTATTACATCCTGTTCGTTCATAATTTAGCATTTTGTCATTTTGTGTTACTGAGATAGCATGGCCCAGAGGTAGTAATCATCTTTGCATAATTTCAGCAAAAAGACGCTGATAGAGGAAGTAATTTCAATGTGGGGTGTTATTGCTAGGAGGCGATAGCTTATTTGATTTAGATAATCTTCTAAGCCAAAATGTTTGAATGCATTCTCTTTCAGAACCTTTACTTGAACCCAGTAAAATGCATGAACAATACAATTTAAATGAACTGAGAGTACACCATATATCCTCCGAGTCTTTGTATGTTCTTCGATAGAATAAATGAAGGTATCCTACTATAAAGTCAGTCATAGAGAGTTTTGAACCAACTTCTGGGACAGATGCAACCTACAGCACAAAACAGGCCCTTTGGCCCACAAAGCTGTGCCGAACATGTCCTTACCTGAAAAATTACCTAGGGTTACCCATAACCCTCTATTTTTCTGAGCTCCATATACCTGTCCAGGTGTCTCTTAAAAGACCATATTGTAACCGCCTCCACCACTGTCACCGGCAGCCCATTCCACACACTCACCACTCTCTGTGTTTAAAAAAAAACTTACCCCGATATCTCCTCTGTACCTACTTCCAAGCACCTTAAAACCGTGCCCTCTCGTGCTAGCCATTTCAGCCCTGGGGAAAAGCCTCTGACTATCCACACAATCAATGGCTCTCATCATCTTATACAATTCTGTCAGGTCACCTCTCATCCTCCGTCGCTGCAAGGAGAAAAGGCCGAGTTCACTCAACCTATTTTCATAAGGCATGCTCCCCAATACTGGCAACATTCTTGTAAATCTCCTCTGCACCCTTTCTATGGTTTCCACTTCCTTCCTATAGTGAGGCAACCAGAACTGAGCACTGTACTCCAAGTGGGGTCTGACCATGGTCCTATATAGCTGCAACATTACCCCTCAGCTCCTAAACTCAATCCCATGATTGATGAAGGCCAATGCATCGTATGCTTTCTTAACCACAGAGTCAACCTGCGCAGCAGCCTTGAGTGTCCAGTTGACTCGAACCCCAAGATCCCTCTGATCCTCCACACTGCCAAGAGTCTTACCATTAATACTATATTCTGTCATCATATTTGACCTACCAAGATAAACCACCTCACACTTATCTGGGTTGAACTCCATCTGCCACTTCTCAGCCCATTTTTGCATCCTATCAGTGTCCCGCTGTAACCTCTGACAGCCCTCCACACTATCCACAACAGCTCCAACCTTTGTCATCAGCAAATTTACTAACCCATCCCTCCACTTCTTCATTCAGGACATTTATAAAAATCACAAAGAGGAGCAGTCCCAGAACAGATCCCTGAGGCACCCCACTGGTGACCGACTTCCATGCAGAATATGACCCATCTACAACCACTGTTTGCCTTCTGTGGGCAAGCCAATTCTGGATCCACAAAGCAAGGTCCCCTTGGATCCCATGCCTCCTTACTTTCTCAATAAGCCTTGCATGGGGTACCTTATCAAATGCCTTGCTGAAATCCATATACACTACACTACATCTACTGCTCTACCATCATCAGTGTGTTTAGTCATACTGTTCCACAGTCACACTTGATTGGTGCTACTCTCTCACGTCTTATCCTCTTGCACTTCGCATACTTGTAGAATGCCTTGAGGTTTTCCTTAATCCTGCCTGCCAAGGCCTTCTCATGGCCCCTTCTGGCTCTCCTAATTTCTTTCTTAAGCTCCTTCCTGCTAGCCTTATAATCTCCTAGAATCTCCATCATTACCTAGTTTTTTGAACCTTTTGTAAGTTCTTTTCTTCTTGACTAGATTTACAACAGTCTTTGTACGCCATGGTTCCTGTACCCTACCATCCTTTCCCTGTCTCATTGGAACGTACGTATGCAGAACTCCACAGAAATATCCCTTGAACATTTGCCACATTTCTTCCGTAAATTTCCCTGAGAACATCTGTTCCCAATTTATGCTTCCAGGTTCTTGACTGATAGCTTCATATTTCCCCTTACTCCAATTAAATGCTTTCCTAACTTGTCTGTTCCTATCCCTCTCCAATGCTATGGTAAAGGAGATAGAATTGTGATCACTATCTCCAAAATGCTGTCCCACTGAGAGACCTGACCAGGTTCAGTTCCCAATACCAGATCAAGTACAGCCTCTCCTCTTGTAGGCAAGAAACCTTCCTGAACACACCTAACAAACTCAACCCCATCTAAACCCCTCACTCTAGGGAGATGCCAATCAATATCTGGGAAATTAAAATCTCCCACCACTACAATCCTGTTATTATTACCTTTCTAGAATCTGTCTCCCTATTTGCTCCGATTATTTCGGCCCAATTAAACGGCTGTTTCATGGAAATAGTTTAAAAAAAGTATAAAAAAGGATAAACTACCTTGTGTATTTACAAAAAATTAGAACACTACCAGTATCTCACAATACTATAAAACTGTGCATTAGTTCCCAATAGTTGTTGATGGAGGAAGTCATCCAGTGTATGCTGCAGTGTTCTTTTGATTGACTATAAATGAACAAAACCAGTGCAGACACCTAGTGCAGATAATGGACTACCTTCATTCAGTGCTCAATAAATAACATTACACAAGCATATGCAACTGACACTGTTTAAAACAGTTCACTATAAGCACGGTGTGGTGTCTTAACAGCCACACAAGTGTAGGTGACCCACGCTAGTTACAGACTTGTGCATCTTCCAAATCTTCATTTACATTGTAACATTCAAAATATCGATTGATGATACCTTCAAATTCGTCACAGTTCCTAACTTGCTGAAATAGTGAAAACATTTCATTTTCGCTTCCGGTTGTTTCTCACATCTCCAAACCTGAATGCTTAAATCTGCAGTGAGTAAGACAGTTCAGAATTGTCTTACTGCTTATTTCTCACCTTCTATTAGTGACAAGAATCACTGCTATTTGACACAAACACACACAACTGATGCCATTTAAAAAGTTTGCTCCAAGCACAATGTAGTGTCTAATCACCACATAAGTACTTGCATCTGATGCTAGTTAGAAACTTTTCAGCAACAGCCTTCTGTCTCAATTAAGCGGCAGAGTGCCCTAAATAAACAAAAGAAATCCCAGCTATTTTCTGGATTAGTTTTTGTTCTTTAGAAGTTGTCCCAAATAAGCGGCTGCCCTGATTAACAGATTGCCCATTTATCCAGAATCCACTGCATTTAGACTCTATGCCTTGAAGGATTTGCAGATCAACAGCAGAATAATAAATGTGTGGTGTAACACTGACTAAATTCTTGTTGCACAAAATAGCTGGACACTGATGTGCAGTTTGGCAGTTGACCCCCTACTGGAAACTTAAGAGGGTTGGGGAGCTAACTGGGGGCATAGCAAGGTACTGACTGGCACTCATGAGCTTAATTTGGCTTTCACTGTAATCATGGAAAGACCACTTCACTATTTACTATTGACTATATTGTTTGCTGTTTACCTGTGTTGAGCACTTCACATGCATTTTGAAATACATTTTATTAACTTGTGATATTTTGTTTTATGTGCTGTGTGTGATATATGTATTGGTGCACTGTGGCCTAGAGGAACGTGGTTTCATTTTGTTGTATATATGTACAGTCAAATGACAGTAAACTTGAACGAAAGGGCATTGGAACCCAGAGCTTCGAGAAAAAAATTGCATGGTGGAAGTTAAGGAGGATTGAAATGCAGTCTCAACTGATAACATAAGTGGGAGCGATACTGAGATTGACAGCATTAATTGGGAGGTTGGGAGGTAGCAAGTTAGCACGTGGGACTTGGAGCTTTGGCAGCCAGAATGGTCAGGATCAAAGGTGAGTGTGTGGAATCACCTCTCCTGTCCTAATGCTGGAATTGCAACAGGCTCGTAAAAGGTACTGGTTGTAGGATCTCTAGAAGAATGGAAGCAACGCAGAAGTGGTTGTCATATTTCACTTCAGGGGAAAAAATATTCATTTGCATGATACTGGGAAAGAAATCAGTGCAATTAAATGTCTTGGGCATATATTTCACTGCTAAGAAATGGAGTCCTGGAACACTGCTGTGCAGAAACAGGCCCTTCAGCCCATCTAGTATGTGCCAAACCATTAATCTACTTAGTCCCATCGACCTGCACCCGGACCATAGCCCTCCATACCCCTCCCATCCATGTACTTATCCAAATTTCTCTTAAATGTTGAAAATGATCCGGCATCCACCACTTGCTCTGGCAGTTTGTTCCATACTCCTACCTTCTGAGTGTAGAAGCTTCCCCCTCATGTTCCCCTTATACATTTCACCTTTCACCCTTAACTCATGACATTTAGTACTAGTGTCACCCAACCTCAGTGCAAAACGCCTGCTTGCATTTAGCCTGTCTGTACTCTTCATAATTTTGTATACCTCTATCAAATCTCCCCTCAATCTTCGTCATTCTAGGGAATCAAGTCCTAACCTATTCAATCTTTCCCTATAACTCAGGTTCTCAAGTTCCAGCAACATCTTTGTAAATTTTCTCTGCATTCTTTCAATCTTATTTACATCTTTCCTGTAGTTAGGTGACCAAACCTGGATGCAGTACCTGGATCCAAATTAGGCCTCACCAACCTCTTATACAATTTCAACATAACATTCCAAATCCTGTGCCCAATACATTGAAATATGAAGGCCAATATACAAAAGCTTTCTTTATGACCCTCTATACCTGTGACGACACTTTCAAAGAATTACGGATGTGTATTCCCAGGTCCCTCTGTTCTACTGCTTGCCCGGTTGGTCCTCCCAAAGGGCCACACCTCACAATTGTCTGCATTAAATTCCATCTGCCATTTTTCAGCCCATTTCACCAGCTTGTCCAGATCCAGCTGCAAGCTTCCTGCTGTCATCCACGTAAACCGCATTATCATCCAGATTGTTGATATAGATGACAAACAACTACAGACCCAGCACTGATCTCTGTGGCACACCTCTAGTCAGAGAGGCAACTATCAACAACCACTCTCTGGCTTCTTCTGCGAAACCAATGTCTAATCCAATTTACTACCTCATCTTGAATGCTGAGCGACTGCACATTCTTGACCAGTATCCCATGTGGGACCTTGTCAAAGGCCTTGCTAAAGTCCATGTAGATGACATTGACTGCCTTGCCTTCATCAACTCTCTTGGTAACTTCCTCAAATAACTCTATAAAATTGTTTAGAAATGACTTACCATGTACAAAGCCGTGTTTACTATCCGAATATTTTATATCCAGTCCCTTAGAACACCTTCCAGTAACTTTCCCACTGCTGATGTCAGACTCACCGGCATATAATTTCCTGGTTTATTCTTAGAGCCTTTCTTAAGCCTATTGAAAGATGAGGGTCAGTAAAATAGTTCTTGATTCCTAAAGGTAATTAGCAGAATGGCAACATTTTAATCTAGTCAACATCACAATCCATGTGATATTTAAACAATTGTTAAATAAAGACAACTTGTTGTACCACAAAGAGCCATTGTGTCCCATTTAGTTTACCAGTAGTCCTAAACCCCCCCCCCAATTCTTAAGGACTTAATGAAGGAATGATAATAATGAAGGAATCCACACAACATTAGTTTTCACAAGAAATCTCTGTATCTAGAAATTCACAGGATTTGTTGTACAGTGTTACACCAAATAGATTGTGCCTTACGGATTTTTGGATACTGGAAAGATATTGTCATGATCTGACTGTCTTCTTCAGTGGTGCCCTCTTCAATGAAAATAAATTTTAATAAATAGCTTTTGGTTGCATGTGCAAAATTTGTTGCTTCTTTTTGGACTTGTGCTTCTCTGAAGGTACAAATTTTGCAAAGAAAAAGCACAGATTTCTGGAGGATCTTTTAGGACCTCATGACATTCCTGCATGTTTGTTTTTACTGTAAATTTTATAATTTTTGAGCTCAAAGTCATCCCCTGGCTGCACACCACAGTGCTACAAACAAATAACTGTAGAACTCCACAATTCCATTTCTAATGCAGAAAAAATTGTTATCTGCTGCTTTTCAGTACCAAGCAGATTTGAAATTGGATTAATGTGCCATTATTTCCACATTCTTTAAAACTTCTACATGCAGAAATCTTAAGAAAATAACCACTATTATATTCATCTCTAGAGAATTGCAGAAAGCTTGTGATAATGACTTTTTCATATTAATGCCTCAACGACAGTACTGGTCTATGCCTGAGGTCTCCACTGTTATAGAGACCAGACTGTAGACAATTCAGTTCACTCCATACCAAGTCGAGAAACTGCTGTATGAGTTGACAAAGTAAAAGCTATTGAACCCAACTGTATTCCAGTTATTAGCATTCCAGAGTTGGCTACACCTCGAGCCAAGTTGCTCTGGTACTGATGCAATACTGGCATTCAGCCAAATACAGAATAGCCAGAATATATCAAGTTCACAAAGAGCAGAACAAATCTAATTTCCAACTCCTCCCTCATCCCCACCCACCTCCAAATCAGTCTCCTCTCAGCCATCAGGATCTCAATCTGAAATGCCGACATACCTTTTGGCTCCATGCATGCTGCTTGATTCCCTTCCCTTCCCCTCCCCCCCTCCCCCCCCCCCCCCGAGTTCTTCTAGCATTCTGTTCTCATTTTTAACATTTTACCTGTCTATACAAGATGAACCAACTGCAGCATTTTTCCATTCAAATCTGTGGAAATGTGATGGTATTTACAATCCTTTTAGCTGAACCTTAAAAATAATTGCTTCTCAAAACCACCAGGTTACTGGGCCAAAATGGTTTCTATTATTGCGCTGATGGCAGTAATTTGACAACTTCTTGCTTATTTAGCCTGCTTATAAGAGGTGTGTCTCCAAAAGCAGTGTTGACAATGGATTTGATTCTATAGTTTAATGAAGTTTGACATTTAATTTTGTCCTGAAAATGCTTATGTAAACTAACTTTGGATAATTATTTTGAAAAGATAAATGTTCATGTGGTCAGAGTGATTTAATATTGCAAGAGGTTTATATTTTAATAATGCATTTCATTTTGCCACCTGATAACTTGCTGTTGAAATGTTCATGTGTGGTCTTGATTTTCTTTTAACCTTTTCATTTCTTTTATACAGATAGGAAAAAGTAGCAGTATATCTTTATCACAATCCAGTCCTTCAACCACAACAAGCCTTGCACATGGTAACAGACAAGTAGGTAACAGAATATCTCTATAACTTTTAATGACTCCTGCAGGGTTGCAGTTCATCTGAGTGACCTTTTGATGGCAGGAATGTTTTGTAATTGACTCTTTAGTGTGGTAACTTGAAGCAAACAGTTTTATTTTCATTCCAAATCCTGCTCACCATAGAAACAAAAGCAGTTTGATCCAAATCATGTTCACTTGCAAAACAACCGCAGATTCAATTAACATCAAGTATATAAAGTTCAAGTTTAATTGTCATTCAACCATACACATGTGTATGGCTAAACAAAACAGTGTTCCTCTGGGGCTAAGGTGCAAAATGCTGCACATATAGTTAGAATAACACACACGATCATAAAATAATGTTAGCACAATTCCCTGACTGTCATGGCGTGGAGATTGATGTTGCATGAGATGTTGACATGGAGCCACGTTTCTGCAAGAACAAGCATGTGACAGTTCTTCATCTTGTGTTAGGTCAGCCATAGACAAAGGCATTCCAGCTTGTCCTCTCAGGAGTGAGCAGTCCTGACAAGAGAGCCAGCCTGCGACCTGGCAGAGATTCCAGTGCAACCACTGTGCCTCTCTTCTCTCTCACACTGCCTTCAGCACCCCCTTCCCAGGGTGGCTGTAACAGCCAATGCCAGAGCATGATGGCCCGATCCTCGCAATAACCAAGGCCTTACTCCACCCTTGTTTTCTGTCTCTCCAATGAACTAAACTTGCAGTATTTTGAATCACCATTGTCCAGTTGGGTCTTGCAATTCCAAGAAAATCATTTAAGACAGACGTTTGCACCATTTGTTGGATCCAAAGAAATCGCTGTGACCAAGCAAGCGTGTCGTCATCTTACCAGAAGCATAAAATATATGATAAAATGATATACTTTATGTATTTTGAACATATGTACTCTACTAGTACATAGAAAATAAATAAACATTACATCGGTACTTTTCACCCAGCTCAAACTGCAGCAGAGGAGAAATAGAAACCGGTTAAAAGAATGTGCTTGAAATTCTTATTCAGCCAAACATGTTGCTCTCAAAAATTAGGGAGCTGCTATATGGTAGAAATGTCCTCAAATTTTAAAGAGTTTAATCTATTTAAAACTTTGGCTCACAGCAAGGGAGGATTAATAAAGAAAACAGTGGAATCAAATAGCTTAGTACAGTTAACTACAATGCTGATATTCCTTGTTTTGTTAAGGATGAAAACCACCTGTGGTATAAAATTTTATTTATGTGGAAGAGGCTGTTTTATACCAAGATTTTTAAAAGACATGTACATCACAACTCCCTAAATGTTTAAAGAGCAAAATTTGCCTGTGTGTGCAACAACCAAGTCGATAAAGCTCCCTGACATTGGCCTCATCGATGAACCTGTGAACCAAACTTGCAGTATTCTACATTATCAATGTCCAACTGGGTCCTGTGATCACACGAAAAACATCCAAGACAATCATTTGCAGCTTTTTCCAGATCGTGCACTGCCTCTGATGCTCTTTTCTCAGATGGCTGGAGCAGGTGGCAACACCATGAGGAGTAAATCCAGCTCCACCATCATCGAGCAACTCTCCAGTGGGACAGACCTACAGCACATAATGTTCCCAGTGTTCAGCAGTGTCTTGCGTTCACAAAAAAGATGCAAAGGACAAACAATTCCACTTTTGTTCGGACCCAGGGAGGCCACTGCAACTGATTGTGCTGCCATCTTTCCGGAAGCATAGCATATACAAATTAAAGCAGCAATTAATGAAGCGCACTTCCTTAGCAGTATAATGACGTGCTAACATAATAAAAAGTGGTACACACTGGTGTGAGTCCCAGACAAATCCATTTGAAAGAGTTGGTCTTCCAGTGCAATGAGGGAAGTAGGTTCTGAAGAGGAGACATGAAACAATTTTATTGTACTTATTACCTTGAACAGTAACATGTAACAGTACAGCACAAATTTCGAAAGATACCAATGATAATAAACACATGAGCCTGAATAAAATAGTTTGCAAATTCTTATGATTTGACTACAAAATGCTCTAGATGTTTTGAGGTCAGCCAGTGATTGCATATGCCCAAGTTTAGATCAGTTGAGGATGTAGCCCATTAGTCTTTGCGATCCGATGCTATGTCTGATCAGTTGTTATTTCACCTAATCTCTATACCCCCTCTTTTGCTAACCTAATTGTCATTTTGTTTTGAAGATTGAGGAAACAATATCTGTGTTCTCATTGAAAGAAAGACTTACTTAAAATCCTTTAATATAGTAAAATAGATCAATGTCTTATTTTCCTTAAAGTCTTATGGAAAGGTAAGTCACATCCGGAGTTTCTCCAGTTAGCGGACGATTTCCCTCCACGCCTCTCTGACGTACTGGGGAACCGCGTACGAGGCAAGTTACAGCAGTGGTTTGCCATTGCCTTCTGCCGGGTGAGCTTCCAAAGAGATCACCAGCTCATAACCCAGCACGGATGGAAAGCGTGCAGGGAAGCCAGCTGGATTCGAACTCGGGACCTTTCGTTCCGAAATCTGGCACTGATGCCACTAAGCCAGTTGCTTAAAAAATCCTTATATTTCATCTTCAAATCAAAACCAAAGCCATCAGGAGTATCTTGAAACTACTTACACTAAAGTTGAATGCATTTCAACTGGATCCCCTTTTTTGGATAATATTTCCTTTAATTCTACTCCTGCTTTATGCAATTAGCTGAGTGTTTTGTCTCTTCAGTTCATACAGCTTAATTTTTTTTTCTTTTTGTTTTGCAGCCAAAACTCCAGCAGTGAAAACTCTTTTCATGGGATAGTGGTTTTGAAAAGATTCAGTAGTTCAAACTGGCTCTGGTACTTACCTTCAACTGCATAATGGACTGCACCGATAAGACAAGAACCTCTGCTCCGAAGATGTGAAGTAGCCTCCATCTTAGTCAATACCTCTGAGCGGCCTTTACCCCATTCTATGAGCAATGCTGGCTGAATGACCTTGTGGTGATTTTTGAATTGTATCACTTGTCTTTTTGGTGGTGGTTTAGGGTTGCCCAGTAATGCAATATGCCGGATTCTATAAAAGCCAGGGTAATCATGATTATCCCCTCCCCATCGACAAAAGATAATTAATGTTAATTATGATCTAAATTGACTTGATATGTACACAAAGTTCAAACCTATCAAATCATATTTTACCCCATATTATTTAAAATTTTGACAATTGGCAGGATTTATTGAATCCCACATGATCACACTGATCTGTATCCCTATAGTTTTTTTAAAATATAAATGATACCGGCTTTCATCAAAATGTTGTTTTGTGACATGGTAGACTTTCACAGTGCGGAGTGTTCAAGAAAAAATATCTGATCTTTGTTCTACTGGCTCTTATGCTTTACTGTTCCATTTATAATTCCATGTCTGTGTAGAGACTTCAGCAAAATGAATACAAAAAAAGCTTTTCAAATGGAATTTATCTTTGCAAATAGCAAAATTTGTTTCATTAATTAGTGGAGGTGGAAATTTGAAAGAGTATCTTTTTAAGTTAAAAGGCAAGTGGCAGAAACTGGATTGTCACCAGCTTTGTATTGGAAGGTATTATAAAATGGAGTTTTCTAGTGTGATAATGTAATGAGTGAAGTTGCAGAGGGACTATTGAGAGGTAATTGAGACAAAAGCATAGGAAGTGTTAATGATGTCTTATTATTCAGTGTTAAAAGTGCACTTATTTTGTGATGGATTCTTCCCAATTAGAAAAGAACAAGCAGGGATTATAGTAAACAAGGACTTTCCTGTAATAAGAATGGATTTTTATGGTTTTAATAGTGGTATTTTACAAGTGAAGGCTGTTCTGTGTAACAAAATAAAGCTGGTGTGCAGAGACTGTTGAAATGAAGTTGCAGCACAGAGAACTATTTTTCTTAGGCTAATCACCATCCACACAGTTAAAAAGTTCATTTAATTGTTAATATTAATTTTCATTAATTTATGATTTATCAATTAATGCTCTAACTGGCCAAGATAGGTTCAGAAATAGAATTTAGGAATGTCAGAAGTTGTGTGTTTATATATTTTTTAAATAAATTTGGATTGAATTTTTGCTATGTACATTTTGTTAGACTGAAGATTGTGTACATATCTGTTGTTATTTTTGCACAAATGTTTGTCATGATTAGCTTAGGAGCTTTTAAGTATTTTAATTTTTCTAATTTATTGTGGGTTGTTATAAAACTACAGGGGGTGGGAAATGAATTCCCAGTAATTAGAATAATTTTTATATATAAATATATAAATATAAATATATTAAAAATAATGCTGGTCTGTCACAAATACAAACTTTCCTTTTAAAACTGACTGTGTTGGTCAGGAACTGCTACTGGATAGTGTGATGCAAGAAAAGTCCGTGACTGAAGGGGACAGTTTGGTAATTATAACGTGTCAGTAGTTGCCCACGTTGTGGGCCTTGGTATTGTATATTTTACCAGTACAAATCATGGACACAATGCATAAACCTGTCAGCCATAAAGAGACAGCAGATTACTGTATGCCTTCTTTTGTATTGAAATTGTATATAAAGCTGATCAAAAATTTGTAGAAAATAGTTTATACAGCATTATATTATTGCTGAATCTCAGTGAATTCTTGGGGAAAAAGTTTTTCTATTTACACCTTATTTTTTTGTTGCACTGTTGACCCATGGCATTTTGACAAAACTCTGTGGGTTTTGCGTTGCTGGTCTGTCATGGGTGAGTTAATACTGCTGTTGCACAGATAAGATTTTGCACCTGCCTCATTGTGCTTTCCTACTGCAGATTTAAATTCTACCCATCTCCCATTCAGAGATATCAAAAGCATGTAAAAATTCATCAGCTGTGCCATACTGTAACTGTTGCTTTTCTGTAAATGAATTTTATACACTACACATTTTCATTTTGCTTTGTGCACTTTCCATCTTTTTCTCTACCCACCACCTCTCCTCCAGCAGTATGATTGTGTTCATTCCATGCCTATCTTCATCTTTGTGGTATTGTTAACAGAATGGTGTCTAGAATAGCTGTAAATAGTTAATTCAATGGCGTATAAATTGAACAAACTTTGTTTCTGATTGACACTGCCATGGTTCAACACCCAGCCTGGAGATATTCTCTAGTGAGGGATGTTTTTTTTGTTTTGTTTTGTAACAGGCTTTGTAAATAAAAAAAATAATTTATATGTTTCTAAGAAGTACACTTTCCTGTTGCATCTTTACTACAATTTATGGACTTCCTTCAATTGTTAGTGAATTTGTTTTTGAACCTGGGTGAGAAAATGTTTCGTCAGCCATTTAAGTGAAGATAAAGTCAGCAACTGAGAGTGATGAAATGTGGTTTTAATTTTGCATCGGTTCATTGTTGTGGAATTTGGATGTGAAAATCAAATTTGCTCACCTGTCATAATGCCAGTTCTAGGATCTCTGACCTGTAGTGATAAATTGGTCTTATTATTGTTGCATGTTGTTAGGAAAACTTGTCTTGCATACTACCCATACTGATCATTACAACAGTGCATTGAGGCACAGTAGTTTATAGTAAGTCAATAACAGATCAGAGAATAAACTGTCACAGTTACAAAGGAAGTGCAGATAATAAGGTGCAAGGCCATAACGAGGTAGATTGTGAGATCAAGAGTCCATCTTATCATTAGAGGGGACTGTTCAATAATCTTATAACAGTGGGATAGAAGCTGTCCTTGAGTCTGGTTGTATAGGCTTTCAGACATTTGAATTTTCTAACCGGTGGGGGTGGGAAGAGTCTTCGATTATGCTGACTGCTTTACCAAGGCAGTGAGCAGTGCAGAGTCCATAGAGGGGAAAATGGTTTCTGTGATATGCTGAGTTGTTTCCACAACTCATCTGCATTTCTTGTGGTCACAGGCATTGTAGTGTTTTACCATGCTGTGATGCATCCAAATTTGATGATTTCTTTGGTGTATCAATAAAAATGGGTGCGGGTCAAGGGGGCATGCAAAAATTCTATAGGCTCATGATGAAGCAGTGGCATTGTTGAGCTTTTGTGGTCATGATATCTTCATCATTGGACCAGGACAGGATATTGCTGATGTGCACTGCTGGGAACTTGAAACTCTCAATCCTTTCAACTGCACTTCATTCACAAGGTGTTGAAAAAAGATGCAAATACAAGCTTCTGTTCCTACATTTTCTCAGAGCTTCTTTATGAATGTTAATAGGTGTGTTAGTTAGTGGTCACTGTTTCAACGTTAGAAGTTAAATGGCTATAGACCATAAGACATAGAAGTAGAATTAGGCCATTTGGCCCATCGCATCTGCTCCACCACTGCATCATGGCTGATCCAATTTTCCTCTCAGCCCCTTCTCCCTGTATCCCTTTGTGCCCTTACCAATCAAGAATCTCTCAACCTCTACCTTAAATATATATAAAGACTTGACCTCCACAGCTGCCTGTGGCAAAGAACTCCACAGATGTACTACTCTCCAGCTAAAGAAATTCCTCCCCATCTCTGTTCTAAAAGGACGCCCCTCAATTCTAAGGCTGGGTTGCCTGGTCTTAGACTTTCCCATCACAGGAAACACCCTTTCCACATCCACTCTATCAAGGCCTTTCACCATTCGATAAATTTCAATTAGGTCACCCCAAATTCTTCTGAATATAGATGTTATTGAACAGTTTAGTTTGAGTAGAATTAATTTTGTTCTAACCATAAAGCGAACTAAGTTGATAGCATAGCTTGTGTCTGTCAGCTCCACAACAATAAGCAGGTAAATAATCTGAAGCTGCAAACATTCTGCGGTCTAGTTTTAGGAAGAGGAATATCCAATTCATTGGAATAAGTCTCCAGCTAATGATCTGTTGCAACTAAACCTGTCGATAAGTATGCTGTGCATAGTTTATGCCAAGCTTAAATTTCTGAACTGAAAGGGCCAAGGTTTGGAAAACAAGCTGAATTACAAAACTGAATGTCCCCTCAATTGCATTCCACTGTGATCATTTTTCCGTATTACACTGCAGCTCATTTTCTCTCTTTCCCCCTAACCCTCTCCATCTCCTCTCTCCCACCCTTTCCCCTCCACATGCAGCATTTTATTTTAGTGTTCATTATTACAATATGGCATTTTAATTTGCAGCCATGCTCAATAAAAGTTTAAATTTCGTTCTTCAAAATCATGGATTTAAAAGCAGAAATTGTGTAAAAGTATTGAATTTCATGCTTATCAATGGCAAATGGATACATTTACTAAGTTACATATAAAGTATACTCATAGTCCTCTTTCTACAAATTGGAATTTTTTGAACTAATTGTAACAGTCAAAAATTCTTTCAAGATGATCACTGCAGCTGAGCAAAATATAAGTGATTCTCGGTCAGTTCTAAAACAGCTTCTAGCATTTCCCACCGTAGTGTAAATATATATAAATTTACATGAAACTATGTTCATAGTTGTGACCTACTTACTATCCAACGTGTGTGATTTGCATTGAATAATCCTAAAATTGAGATGAAAGGTACTCCTGGCCTTTGAGGCTTAAGAGTACTAGTGTTCATTCTTCTTTCATGAACTTTATGTCAATGCACAATGAGCTTCAGTGTTTGGGTCAGTTCCTGAGATGCTGAATGTAGCATTAGTGTTCCAATTTGCAAAAGAAATTACGCATGCCTTGCTGAGAGCGTGTTGTGCCATCATGTTGATTCCTGGAGGTTATTCTATTCTAAATAGGCCACAATTGTTTAAGATCTAAATTGTCTATTTGCTAACCAAGTGGCAACAGGGCACACACTGATGATAAAGATCCAGGTGAGTGAGCACTGTGATTATGGACAGAACAGTTTTGCAAGTTTAAGTACAAGTACAACTTTTGGAACCAAAATTGATAATAACAACCACTTGTTTCAGATAGATTTAATATTTGATCATGTATTCAGATCCATATTTACTATTTTATATACAGTATTAATTAACCACATCAGTTTAACTTTGAATACTTTTTTTTCAGGCAAGCTCAGAAATTGGTTGTACTTTGATTAGATCCACTCAAGTTAAAGGAAGATAATCTATTAATGACTGGCATATGAAGCTTAGTATGTGCAAAAAAAAAAGTGACTTCCTTACATGTACAGAGATTCCCCATAGAGGCCAGGACTATGATAATATGCCTTGATGAATAGTAATTACCTTAATTTTGACAGATGCCCCGAGAAACACATGGAAACTTGTACATGCTCTTGTCACCTACAATATTATTGTGTGTGTATTATGTGTGAGAGAGAGAGAAAGAAAGTGCATGCAAAGTTTAAATCACAGACCAATTCTTAAGTATAATTCAAACCACACATAATTAAAATTCCATTTTAAAACTTATATTCAGTTTATTCGTACCTTTTTTGCAAAGTAAACTTAATATACAGAAAGTTAATTCATAATCTAAGTGTCAGTTCCACATCAAAGAAATACATTTAAAATATGTAATAGCTTTTATATCTTATGCCCCCATCAAGAGTTTTGTCAGGATCAAAGCCCTTATTTATGTTAGTGACTGTCATAATGAATAATTTGTCACACAACATAATCATACTAATAAATTATAATTATCTAATTCACATCGTCACACATAGCACCCAAGGTCTGGACTGAACTTGGGTGTCTGGAACTGTGAAGCCACAGATCAAACTGTTACACACTGTAGCATTTACTTCTAATCTTTTGCCTGTTACTGTAGTTTTCATTTGACCACTGGAAAAATGCTGTTCTGTCATTTTAACACAATCTAAATCAGAATCCTGATGGCAGTTTGTATTCCATTGCCTTAAGTCTGACTGAATGATGTTATCCTGACAGACTCATGAAGGACCATGGTAACCTTGGCAACATATTTTTGTAGTTTAATCAACAGGTATATCAAAATAAACACCACCTGTTCAATGAATCATCTGCTATTGGAGTTCCTAATATTTAATCCTTAATTAAGCTTAGAATTAAGTAACATGTCTCCAACAATTTAGGTAGCCAATATCTATTAGCTGCTCAAAATTGTATTTGCAAAGACATTCAGTTAAAGACAAGTAGCAGTTATTCACAGGTGGACCTCTCTGATGTTGACAGGCCACTGGGCCTTAGAAGGTAAACTTCATCACTACCCCCAACACATAGTAAACATGCTGAATGGCTTGTTTCCTACTTTCAATATGTACAAGTACACCACATTGATAAGTGTAGAAACAAGTTATTGTTAGACCAAATCCCCAAACCCTGCCTCAAATGCTCACACAACCACGTTAACGCTCCAAGCTGCTGCTATAGTTCAATTCTGTTTCAAGTTTCATTGTATTGTGGGTTCTAGCAAATACAATTCAGAAATCAAAATGTGCATGCCTTTGTAAACATTTATTTATTAGACTCAGTGTTGTAATCCACCTGTCATTAATATAGAACCCTTATCTCAGCTAAAGCAAATCTGGTGTGTTGGAGAGTCACTTCAAGCAGAAGTATCTTCACAACAGAATTAGGTATTAAATCACCACTGCAATCACAATCCTAATCCTAATCACAGACATTTTTTTTAAATTGTAAGGAGCTCACCAGCAGCCATTGTTTTCCCCTGAGATTTTCACAGTTCGAAATAGAATGAATACTGGCAACATCAGTGAAATGCTTAGTTAGGGGTTTGATTTTTAAATCAGATTATTAGAGGTTCCCTAAGTAGTTGGAAAACCAGTCCGGAACGTCAAAAAAAAAAGAGTAAGGTCATAGAAGAATAGCGGTCAACAGGTGGTCTGGAGGCAAAATGGATGTGAGCAGGAGTGAAGATTGCTATTTGCTATTAAAATTGTGACGGAAAGTATAAAGAATGGGTGTATTTAATGATAGTTATAAATTACCAGGACACCCTTTAAATGTTTACCAAATGTTCTCACCATCAACTGTTGGGTTGGGAACATTTAGGTTTGAGCTGAGAATCCTAGTACAGTATTTAATTAGAAACACCTTTCAACACATGATATGCTGAATGAATATTAATGAGCGTCTCAGAAAAGACCATACAAAGTTTTAACAAAAGCTAGAGAATAAAGAGAATGAAGGCAGTAAAACTGATTGCAGCTCAAGACTGACATACCGCTGAGGACGTTTCCTGCGACTTGGGAAAAGCATTAAAGGAACTCCACTTGGCAACTGCTTCCTTTTGCAAAAAAAGGTTGAACAAGGCAGCTTAACCAATGAAGTTATTGGAACAAGGCATGATGCAGGTCATGGAAATCATTTCTGTCTGCAATGATCCTTCAATGTTGTGTTCTTTTGGCAAACTGCCCACTTGTTCAGACAGACAAAAGGCCCACAGGTTAACTCTATTCACTGTAAACAAAATTCTGAATTGCTGGAAATACTGATCAGGTTTGTTGGAGTCTGCAAAATGTTGAAACATATAAGACCGTAAGATACAGGAGCAGAATTAGGCCATTTGGCCCATTGTCTGCTCCACCATTTCATCATGTCTTATCCAATTTTTCCTCTCAGCCCCAATCTCCTGCCCTCTCCCTATATCCATTCATGCCCTGACCATTCAAGAATCATCAACCTCTACCTTAAATATACGTAAAGACTTGGGCTCTGTAGCTGCCTGTGGCAAAGAATCCCACAGATTCACCATTCTCTCGCTAAAGAAATTCCTCCTCATCTCCGTACTAAAAAGACGCCTCTCTGTTCTGAGGCTGTGTCCTCTGGCCTGAGACTCTCCATCTGTGGTGGCTATTGACTATGAGAACTGAAATATGTGATGTGTTTAATGAAATTACAAAAGTGAGAAAATGTTCTATCAAACTAATGATTTCATTTCAGTTACCCACTTATTCTGTTCTATTTAAAGATAACACAAAATTATAAAGGTTCTTCACAGAAATTAACAGATCCAGTTTTCTGTATTTCAACCATTTGGTTTTTCTGTTTTTGAAGAGATCTTTCTACATCATTCCTTTATTGATGAAATGTAGCATTCAATGTGGTCCACCTGTATAGGGAAGGTACTCCGAAAGTACTGATGGGTAAGTTAAAATCCTGGAATTGTGTAACCGCTGATCAATTGTGTGTTTCGTATTCCAGCATTTTGACCCGTTGTTTGTTAATTTTCATTAGTGTTTCCATTATCACCATTTGGGACTCAATCAACATCTTGAAAATAAGAAATTTTAACAAGCCATGTAAGTTGAATATAGTCTTAAAATATAGTACTCTTATCAAAGCAATATTATGAATGGTTAAATCATAAATCAGACTGGTATAGCTTCTGAATTCTCTGGCTGTCATTTTTGATCAAGTGGCAGTCCTGTCAAACTTCCTGTTTTTCACCTAAAAATATTAAAATTGTAATTCAAGGGTTTTTTTTTAAGCAATGTAATTCTGAAATTACTATTAAATCAATCATTTATCCATAAAATAGACATTTTTCCACCCAGCAACTAGAATAGGCTGCTAGAGACCATGCAGGAAGGAACAATAACAACCATTAAGAGGCATCTTCACAGACATATGGAATTAGTATACACAGCATGTGGTAGGCAAAAGACCAGGTTTGATGTTATCTTGTGTGTTAAATTTTAATGTAAGAAAATGAACAACAATCTTGTTACTCTGATTTCTTCACTACTCGTTAATTACTGCTTTCTGCTAAAGACCATGTCTCACACTCCATGCCATTTTATTAAACTGTAGTGTCAAAAGTCCTCTCTACCATCAGCCATCACTGACCTTTGGGCAACTTGCAAGCTCTCAGTTCCAAGTTATGCCACTGGATGGAGCATTCTGCTCACAATCTTAGTTTCCCCTGAAATATTCCCAGAAGTGTTTTGTAGAAAATGCAGAAAAAGTCTTAACTTGATGAAAGTATTTTATGAGTAGGGAACAGGCATTTACAATATTTCTAAAATTGTGATGTTTAAGGCTATATTTGCATTGTGAATACTGCTCACAAGTTGCTGTACTATTAATTTGTGGCTGATTGTTCCTTCTTTAACTCGCCTGGCTGTAATTGGAACTGTCAGATCCAGGAGTCCTTCAATAATAGGGTGATCTCCAATCTCAGATTTTAAAATGAAACATGATTTTTAAATGATCACAGGTAGAGGAATTTTAAATAGTCACAAAATCCTTGAGCACTTTACAAACCACAAGTGGTTCTGTATTGACAAGTGTCCTACTTAAGAGATATGATATCAAATTGCACCCCTAACAGGCCTAAAGTTATATATGCACTCTCTCCATTACCAGCACACTGTTGATACTCAATGACCCTTCTATAAAATGCACTACAACAACTTGTCTTTTTTTACATCACCTCCCAACCCCTCTACATCTACAAATGTAATAGCAAGATTGGAAAGGCATGTGGCAATGCCACACCTTCATCCAATTTGGTGTGTGGCATCACTGCCAAGATAGTCAAAGTAAAATCTGATATTCATATGCCAAGGTTAACAGGAAATGGTGACTGATTAAGTGAAGGGGAAAGATTAAGGAGCAGCTGGTGAAATCTGTAAAGTTGACCACAGTCTCTCAATTGTAAATATATACTTAACTCTTATTTTCAAAGAAATAAAAAAATACTGCACAATTAACAGTTTTGAAAGGCACTTTACCTTTTATATTTACTTGATATGCATCAACATCATGTGTCAGGTATGATTTGGGTGATTATGGTCTATGACCATGATTATTCTTGGCAAATTCTACAGAAGTGGTTTGTTATTGCCGCCTCCTGGGCAGTGTCTTTACAAGACAGGTGGCCCCGACCATTATCAATACTCTTCAGAGATTGCCTGCCTGGCATCAGTGGTCTCATACCCAGGACTTGTGATATACATCGGCTGTTCATACAATCATTCACCACCTGCTCCCATAGCTTCATGTGACCCTGATAGGGGGCTAAGCAGGTTGCCCAAGGGTGACCTGCAAGCTAGCAGAGGGAAGGTGCCTTACACCTCCTTTGGTAGAAACATATCTCCACCCCACCACTAATATTAATAAATTTATATCTGAAAGCTGAATAGATTACCTCTAAAAACATAATGTGATGTTGAATCTGAGCTACCAGCAGGGTACGTGCATCTCATAGCATGGAGAGAATAAAAGAGCCTTCTTGGGAATCAATCAAGTCAGTAGGATAGAGGGAGGAAGAACATACTAGTCTGCAAGTTTCGAGCACCAGGAGAGCATGGAAACGGGAGATGTGCAGGAAGTCAGGGCAGTAGAATGCAAAAAGATGCAAGAAAAAGCAGCACAAGGAAAGCCTCAGTGGGGAAGACTAAACAGCTGAAAGCATGAGAAGATATAGTAGACCAGAGAACAGCAAGACAGTATTCAGAAGTACATTGCAAAAGCTGTGTGGGACAAACCACGGGAGGACAAACCCTGAAAGGGAAATGTTCCAGAATGATTCTGGGGAAACAATACAGGAGGAGATACAACAGAGTCACAGTGATCAAAATGCCAACATAAAAAAAAAGGCATGACACTCACTGAAATGGGCCAGGGCAGAGCTAGAATCCCATGAACTGACCCAACTTGAGAGCAGCCAGATGGACAATAGTTATGCAGCACTCAGCAGAACCGGCTGGGGAGAAATGTCCTAACAGTTAATCACGACTTCT
Organism: Mobula birostris; assembly: GCF_030028105.1. Taxonomy (NCBI): domain Eukaryota; kingdom Metazoa; phylum Chordata; class Chondrichthyes; order Myliobatiformes; family Myliobatidae; genus Mobula; species Mobula birostris. The sequence goes on along the minus strand of NC_092378.1, from coordinate 42,784,739 downwards.
GGACGTAAATCACACTGCAAGATTCAACTAAGCCTACCAACAACAAAATCTGGCATCATGCATAAATGCAATCTCCGTGATTAACAGGTCCAGAAATATAATTAGAGAATAATAAGATAATCAGGGCTTTGTAAAGTTCAAGAATGCACCTGATGGTGCACCACCATACAGAATGCCAGTTGATCCCAGTAAGGAATAGATAGTAAAGCATAAAAGCTATTGCCCTCTCCCATGATTACTGCATCATTCATGGAAACATTTAATAGCTGCAGTTGGGGTCACAACAAACGAGGATATAACTTTAAAAAATCCAAAGGCAGGAATATAAGAGGCAAGAACATAACAGGTAAGAGGTCACTCTGCTTCTCAAGCCTACTCCGCCATTCTAAAAAATCACAACTACTCTGATCTTGGCTAAAGCTCCACTGCCCTATCTGTTGCCTTTAACCCTTTACGTACCTGTGGAGCAAAAATTCAGCCTTCATTGATTCTGCCTTCACATTTCTCTGGGGTAGGGAATACCAAAGATTTATGAACCTCAGAAAATTATTCCCTCTCATTGTAAATGGTGCATTAAATGGATGACCCCCTTATTCTGAAAATAAGCTGCTACTTTCAGGTACTCTCAGCGGAATCATCACAGGATCTACATTGTCAAACCCTTCTGGAATCCCTTGTTTGTGCTAAACCCTGAGCAGAAGCCCAAAGTATTCAAATGTTTCTTCAGTCAACCCCTTCATTTGAGGAAATAAAACAAACTAAATGGTGGAAATATTAAGCAGTTCAGGCAGCACCTGTGTGGAAAGAGAAACAAAGTTAAGATTTTGGTCACAGAGCATTCATCAAACTAGTAAAGCTGCTCTGAAATGCCTCTAATGCCAAGATTGTAGGCTGTTCACAGGTATACCAAGACTTCCAAGATTTCATTCTTCACCCCCTTCTGCAATAAAAGACAATCTGACCATTCATGCTGCGAATTATTTCTATGTCTATATATTAGCTTTGTTCTTGATTTTTCGTACGTTCTACTCCGAGATTTGTTTAGCCCACTTTATCTGACCTGGCAACCTGCTTTCCCACCTGTCTTTGTAGTCAGCCAATCTGCCTGTAACGAACTCGCTGTAATCTTTTACCGATTAAAAAGCTGATTTTTTTTGTGGTGCACACCACTGTAATCCTCGTCACCTTAATTCATTGGGACTGAAATCCTTTCGGGGGAATGGTCTGCAGCAGCGGTATGGTTATCCTTCGATTTAATTTTCCAGTATAGTTCGTGGGGTAGAAATGTATCTTTGGTCATTTAACACCAGAGAAGCATTGGACGCTTGATTGGTAGCACACTGGATTCCTCGCTTGCTGTATCAAACCCGAGGTGTCCCGCATTCGGTTGATCTGAAGATCCCTCGGTGACAGGCTCCAACAACTCGTACCGGCACTGTTCGGACTGGGCACCAGAGTTGCCAATGGACCGGACCCAGGTACTCCAAGAACCCCGACTCTTATGCATCGGCCACAGGTCAAGTTCAGAGGACGCTCGGAATCGACCTCCAGCACCCAGCCGCCTGTACCGGCGCCCGGTTAACATTCCGGCTCTCCGGGGGCGTTGAAAGCTCCGTCATTCCGCCGGCTGTGAGGGAAACAGCTACACTTCGTCGTCCGGGAGGGGGTGGGGACCATGAGCGGACGTTGCGTCATCCTTCAGCTTCCGATCCGTTACCCAGCAACAACGGCATGGCGTCTTCCCGGGAGCAAGAGGCCTTGGAGTACCTGGCGGAGCACCAGATACTGGAGCTGATCGACAGTCTGACCAGCATGTTGCTCTACCACCGGCCGGGTACGTGGACACTCGTGGCCGAGGCCCTGGGCATAAGGAATACGTCGACTCGAGGGTCCGGGGGAGGAACCGAGCCGGTCTCAGTCATGACCAGCTCAACCCACCTCACCCTCCTCATCCCATCCTCTTCTCTTCGCATTCCCTGCTGATCTCATCTCATCCTTCCTTATCTCATCTCATTATCCTTCCTCCTTTCATCTCATTTCTCCTCACCCCCATCTGTCCTCACCCCAATTACACTCATTCCTTCTCAACCCTCAATCCTCCTGATGCCATCTAATGCCTCATTCTTCCTCATCCCAATCCCTCTTCATGCATCCTCATATTCCCATTTTCCCTCTTCTCATCTAATTGTCTCCTCATTCCTCCTCATCCTTCCACATAACATCTCTCCACATCTTGCTCCTGCCTCCTCACCCTTTCATCCCTTCTTATCACACCTTCCCCACCTGACTCTCCTCGGTCCACCTCATTGAACTTCCCCACCTCATTCCTGCTCATCACACCTGCCCCCTTTCCGTCTTCGTTATACCTCACCCCATCTCACCCACCACATTCCTCCTCAGCCAATGCATCCCTCCAAATCCCACCTGAATTCACTACAGCATCATGCATCAAAATCCCACTTCACCCCACTCAGTCCACCTCATTGACCACACCAGTCCCATGCCCACAACCCCACACCATACTGCAACAAACCACCTGAATTTATCTCGCCCACTGCATTCATCTCATTTCAAAACCATAGCCTGGCATCCCTCACTTACTTGCATCCACCTTACCCCAACATTGAGTTCTCAATACCACTCACCTCATCTACCACATCCAATATCAACTCCTTAAATCACATCCTTTGTCATGCCCAACTCATTCCATCCCAGCATCAAAGTTCCAATGCAACACCCTAACACCCTGTCTGACCCACTGCACGTACGCCATCTAAGCATCAGCTCTTAAGCCCCACCCAAACACATTCTCACTCACCTCACCCACCACACCGGCATCATCTCAACCAACTTCACACCCTAATTTGCCACCTTTCAGCTACCCCACCCCAACACCAGCCTGTCAACGCCACACCCTAAAATCTCCTTTAACAGCATGGATATCCTCTGTCACACCCCATGTCAACCACCTCAACTACCCCACCCTAGTATCATTCCTTTAATGCCACTCCCAGTAAGACTCTCCGCATTGTTCCAAACTTCTCACCAATCTACACACATTCAACATCACATTAACACTCGTTTCACCCACCTTACCCAGCTTCAACCATTCAATGCCAGGCACTATTTTGTCCACCACAATCTAGCATCAAGCACTCAACACCACAGCCTAAAGCCCTACCTCACCCATCACACTTATCCTATCCCAGCACCAAGTCTGCTATTGAACAATCTTTCTCACATTGTTAAATTATACTTGAGGTTTGTCATTCTCTTAGAATACCATTTGAAAGTTTCATGGCTTTAAAAGCATTTTTTTAAAAAATTGTGCATATTTCAGACTTCTGTTTGATCCCATTAGAGTCATAGAGTAATGCTTAAAGAAGTTATCTTCTCAGGTCTCTTTTAAGTCTCTCCCTGTTTTTCTTGTATCTGTGGTTTTTCGTCTTGGACTCCCCAACCCTGAGGAAATGATGTCATTCACCTTATCCATACCCTTCATGATTCTATAAACTTTTGTGAGGTCAATCTCATTCTCCTGTGCTCCACAGAATAAAGGTCTAGTATGGCTGCACTCTCCTTATAATTCAGGCCCTTTAGTCCAGAAAGCATCCTCATAAATCTCTGGTGCACCCCCTCCAGTTTGACAATGCCTTTCTTGTATCATGGTAGTTGAAGCTGTACGCAATATTCCAACTAGTCTCACCAACAAATTATATGACAGCAACATACCATCCCTGCGCTTACACTTGACATCCTGACTGATGATGGGCAACGTGCTAAGTGCCACTTTCAAAATCCTGTCTACTTGTTCACTTTCAGTGAACTGTGCATTTGTCTTCCCAGATCTCTCTGTTCCACAACACTCATCAGTGCCCTGCCATTCACTGTATAAATCTTATCTGGCTTTATTGTACAAAATGCATCACCTCACACTTAGCTGTTGGAATCCATTTCCATGAGACAAAGGAGCAGAAGTCAGCCATTCGGCCCATTGAGTCTGCTCTGCCACTTTATCATGAGCTGATCCATTCTCCCATTTAGTCCCACTCCCCCGCCTTCTCACCATAACCTTTGATGCCCTGGCTACTTCCATTCCACCTTCCCTAACTCTTTGCAATTCATCGTCACTTACTTCACTAGCAACAAGAACTCCTAATTTAGTATCATAAGTAGTCTTGCTAATTGTGCCATGTCCGTTCACATCCAAATCATTTACATAAATAGCCTGGATGTGAATTGACCTTCAACCATCACCCTCTGTGTCCAATAATCAAGCAAATTTGGAATCCCCCTTCCTAGCTTCCCTGAATTCCACACAACCTAACATTCCAGGTCAGCCTATCATGCCTTACTAAATTACATACAGACAACATCCACTGCCCTGCCTTCATATATCCCCTTAGTTGGCTCTAAAACAAATTCCAAAAGATTCATCACATGTGATCCCCATGCACAAAACCATGCTGACGATTCCTGCTCGGGCCTTGACTATCCAAGTGATGGTAGATCTTGTCCCTCAGAATTCCCCCCAATAACCTTCCTACTGTTGAAGTCAGGCTCACTGGCCTATATTCCTGGCTTGTCCTTGCTACTCTCTTGAACAATGGAATAACATTCTGCTGGAATTTTGCCAGTGGTGAGATAAAGTTTGAGATTAAAACATGTCAAACTTGATCTTGCCTTCTCAAGGGTAATTGAACATTTAGGTGAAATAAGTGCTTTTTTACTTTCCTACTTGTCATCTGCAAGTTGTCTTCTGTCTGATTAGCTGCTCAGTCAACTTGATAGCATCACAATCACTGAATGTTATAGATTCCCTGTGAATCCTAGTGTGCCTTTCCCATGCAGAAAGGCATACTGAAGAAGGGACAATTCACTTTGTGGAGCGTACTGAACCTAATGAAGCCCAGCACAGAGTGCCAGCTCCTCGCCACAACTCCTTTCAGGTTATGTGTGGCACAGCACTCCTAGAGTAGTCAGAATTGTAGTAGATTAAAAATACTTTTTTTTACTTGGTTAATTTATATTGAGTCAAAACCAAGCAGAGGTCTCCTATTTTAGAAACAAAAACATCAGCAAGTTTTATAAACAAGAAAATCTGCAGATGCTGGAAATCCGAGCAACACACACAAAATGCTGGAGGAACTCAGCAGGCCAGGTAGCATCTATGGAGAAGAGTCTGTCTAGGTACCATATCCGATGCGGACTTTGGTGACCATAGTTTCCCATATAGATCTATTCTTCGTTTTTTGGATGACTTCCATTTCCTCGATGTGTAGCCACCTGGCTATGCTTTTGATGTACATAAGCCGAGGTCTTCCTCTAGGTTTTCTCCCCTCAATCTTTCCAGAGAGTATGAGTTTTTCTAGTTCATCTTTCCGCAAAGGGTACCGTTGACACTTCGAGCCAAAACCCTACGCCAGGACCGTTTATCGTTGTTGCCGGTGTTCAGTCCATGACAGAACACAATGTTCTGGTGAAAACCATTTGTTTGTGACTAACGTGGAAGACAAGCAGGCTCCTGAACCAATCATTCCAACAGGCTACATCCGGTACTGGAGGTGGACAAGAACATCGTAGATCCACCAATGCATTCCACAGTAGATGTTCAAAATCAGCAGCTACAAATAAGTAGAGCCCTTTAAACACTGGAGGAGAATCTGCAACCTCTCATAGAAGAGTATGGAAAATGTTCTCTAAAGATTAATAAAACAAATCCTTTACACCTTTAAAATAAAATGTACCAACCTCACCAAATGAGGATTAACCTCACATAAGGTTTGACTGGTGTGATGCCTCTTGATGATTGAGTAGAAAGGCAGAAGTGTGGCTGACCAATAGAAATTAGTTAGGATTGTGTTATAAAATATGATTCCCTCCCATTAAATTTGTGACCTGGTTCTTATAAAACCTTATTTTATTTATTTTTGTTTAATTTAGTTAATTTGAGGAACATCAGTAACATAGTTGATTGAACTGCAGTTCTTGTTGTTTAGTTAAATATGGTTTTATATTTGCAGCTAAGCCTCTGGAGTTTTTAGTAGAGCAATTGGAGCAATTGAAGGCTGCCAAAAACACTCAAACAAATTACCCTTGCTTGTTCGATGAATCAAATTTGGATGCTGTATTTGGGATTTTGGATCCTACAAAACAAGGGTATATAACTCTGAAGCAGTACACAGAAGGTATGGATTTCATGTCCCATTCTCTATGATTTGCACTGTTGTGAAACTTTGAAGCTCAGCGCTTACTCTGTTTGGAATCATTTCAGCTTTGAAAACCCTTGGAGTAAAGGATTTTGCAAAGGTGCCATCAGGTGGTCATGACAATAAAATCCACCTGGCAGTATTCAAATCCGAGGCGTAAGTACAGAAGTCTTGCTCTTAGGATCGCACAAGTAACTTCTAAATTATCTGCGAGAAGTTGAAGATGTTGCCAGTATTATCTGTGATGCAGAAGTGAAATACAGAATAGAAATACAGAATATTTTGCTGCTTTGTCCAATGGTAGTATCTGTTATATGGGAAATCACATCGTGTCTCTTAAATCTGTCAGTTTCTTGGTACTGTCAGTTCTTTCGCTTCAACAATTAGAAAAAAATATGTGTAGATGGATAAATATACTTTTGAAGTCTTACATTACTTATGGTGTTGAAAAGAGAACAATGAAAAGATGATGAGATTATGTAAAATTCAGTCTAAAAATGCAAAAGGAACTAGAAAGTTAATCTTTTAAAATGGTTTTATAAATAGGGAAATAAAGATATGGAGACTTAATTTATCAAATTCAGAATATTACTGGAAATTTGTTGTTTTTGTGGCAGCAGTATAATGTAACACATAATAATGAAACTGTCAATTACAGTAAATATTTATTATAGATTAGATAAATACTGCAAGTAGTGAGGTAGTGTTCATCGGTTCAATGTCCATTCAAAAATTGGATGGCAAAGGGGAAGAAGCTGTTCCTGAGTCATTGAGTGTGTGCCTTCAGGCTCCTGTACCCTCTTCCTGATGGTAGCAATGAGAAGAAGGCATGTCCTGGGTGATGGAGGTCAAAGGAAGAAACTGGTTGTGCCTGCAAAGGAAATTAAATAAATGTCATAAATTAGATTTTTTTTCTGCCAGTCTCCTATCTTGAGCCCTTTAGGCATCAAATATCTCCTTTGGATCCATCGGTAAACAGGCTATGCTGGGAACCATATTTGACCTTTCTTCTCTACAGCAGTGTGGCTGATACCTTAAGAACATAAGAAATCGGAACAGGAGTAGGTCATTTAGCCCATCAAGCTTGCTCCACCATTCAATGGACTGAGCTCCACCTACCTGCCTTTTCCTCATAAATCTTTATTCCCTGCTATTCCCTCCTAATCTATCTAACTGTGTCTTTAATATATGTAATGAAATAGTCCCTACTCCTTCCTTGGGCAGAGAACTGCACAGATTCACTACTCTCTATGAAAAGCAGTGTCTCCTCATTTTCATCTTAAATTTATTTTCCCGAATCTTGAGATAATATTCCTTAGATCTAGTCTGTCTTGCAGTGGAAACAACTTTCCTACCTCTATTTTATCTATCCCTTTTATAACTTAATATGTTTCTATAAGATCCCTTTCATTTTTCTGAATTCTAGTGAGTACGGTCCCAGGTGACTCAATCTCTCCTCATAGGCTAACTCACTCATCTCCAGAATCAATCTGGTGAACCTCCACTGCACCGCCTCCAAAGATTGTATATCTGTCCTCAAAAGGAGACAAGAACTGCACACGGTACTCTAGGTGCAGCCTCACCAGTACACAGTACAGTTGCAGCATAACCTCTCAGCTCTTAAATTCAATTCCTCTCACAATAAAAGCTAACTCCATTTGTTCTCTTGATAACCTGTTGCACCTATAAACCAACCTTTTGCAGTTCATGAACAAGCACTTCCAAGTCTTTCTGCACAACAGGAGCCCCTTACCTACTCACTTAATCTATCTATATATCTCTGCAGACTCTCCATATCAGCTGCACAACTTGCTTTTCCACTCAGTTTAGTGCCTTTAGCAAAGTTAGATATACTACACTCAGTACCCTCTCCCAAACCTTTAATGTATATTGTATATGTTGTGAGCCCAGCACTGACCCCTGCAGCACTCTGCTCATGACTAACATTTCCTCTAATTATTTTTACACATGAACCAACCATAGCTCTGAGCAGGAAATTTTTACATGGCCTGAAAAGTGCACAGCACTTTAAATGTTAACGTTATATAAGAAGATTATATTAGATTCTTGATTGGTCGGGTCATGAAGGGATACAGGGAGAAGACAGGAGATTAGTGTTGAGAGGAAATGGCAGAGCAGGCTCGATGGGCCAAATGGCCCAATTCTGCTCCTCTATATTATGGTCTTATAAGAGAAAATTACAGCTGCGTGGCAACAAAGGCTATGTGCGTGGGAGCATTTCAGTTATTATGCGGCGTGCACCTGCGGCTTAAAGAAAACAGTGCTCACAACTGACTGCCAACCAGAGAAACACTCATTTATCCCAACTGTCTACCTTCGATTGGTTAACCAATCCTCTTTCCTCTATCCATGCTGATAGATTGCACCCAACTCCATGCATCCTCCATGAATGCTTTTCATGTGGCACCTTATTGAATTCCTTCTGGAAATCCATGTATACAACATCTATCAGTTCCCTCTAAAATCTCAAAGAACTCAAACAGGACCTGCTCTTCATGAATCCTTGCTATGTCTACCCAGTGGAATCTTTTCTATCCAGATGTCTTGCTATTTCTTCCTTAATGATAGCTTCAGCATTGTCCCTAATTACAGACATTATAATAACTGGCCTATAGTTACCCACTTTTCGCCTACATCTTTTTAAAACAGTAGAAAAACATTCACTGTCTTTCAATCTGTGACACCTGCTTAGAGTTCAGATATTTTTGAATCTAGATCTGAATTTTCAATCTGGGAAACATGCTAATGTTAAATATACTTGGACTTGCAGATTTTTTCTCTTAATTGTTTTTTTTTGCATATGTAATTCAATATGTGTAATAATATATCATATAGGTATTTTAGAAAAAAAATGATTCAAACAAATTGTTAAGTCCCTGGCGATCTGTTTCTATAGACCTTGTGTGATAAAGATTTAAGGTTTCTTTGAGCACACCTTCCATCATGTAAAAGGACACATGTCACAAAAGCTATGGGAGTACCATTATTTCCGAGTTCTCTTCCTTAGATGCTGTCAAAAATCCTGGAACCTTCTTCCTTACGATGCGATAGGAGTACGTTAGTTATACAGTCTAAGTAATTTAAGTAGAAGCTTACCACCTTTACCTCCATGGCCTCTAGGGATGAGCAACTGATCTTGCCAGTGACATTTGCTGATTTCATAAAATACCAAAATGATTTTAAAATACATGCAATGAGAATTTTGAGAGATTCTATGATTTGTTTCACTCTTCATTTATTTTGGAGGGAGAAATTGTCCATAATTTTCATTGTTTGTTTTCCCTGTGAAAACCAAAAAGAATATGGGAGCAGCTAAGCTAACGTGTTGCCTTATTTTTAGCAATTTGCCAGAACGTAGTATCTGGATGCTTGATATTTCAGTTAGAAAAGTATTGTGCTTTGCATTTTAATAGAAACGGAAGTCCAAATGGCAATCTTTTGTTATGAAAATGTAAAACTGTTAATTTATTGATAGTGTTAACACTTTACACATTTAGAAAAAAATTATACTTTTTCAGAGTCATAGAGTCATATAGCACAAAAACAGGTCCTTTTGCCGAACAGGTCCATGCCAATAACTGAGGATTAAGGGCAGTAATATTATCTTATTCCCATTGTATTCTCCCTGTCCATTTCCCCCTGATGCTACTAGTTAACTACACATGAGGTGCATTTTACAGTAGCCAATTAATTTACTTACTGAAATGAGTTTGGGATGTTTACGAATATCAGACTCCTTGGAGGAAAATCACACAATCCGAGAGAGAAAGATTTGGTATGTCACCAAAAACACTCGCAAATTTCCACAGATATACTGACTGGCTGCTGCTTTGGTGGTGGCGGGGGGGGGGTGCTGCTACTTCACAGGATCAAAGTAAGCTACAGAGAGTGGTAAAATTAGCCAGCTTCACCATGGGTACAAGCCAGTATCCAAGTCAGTTTAAAGGAGCAGTGGTTCAGAAAGGTGGCGTCCATCACCCTGGACATGTCCTCTTCTCATTGCTGCCATCAGAAAGGAGGTACAGAAGTCTGAAGGCACATGCTCCACAATTCAGGAACAGCTTCTTCCCTTCTGTCATCTAATTCAATTTCTGAATGGACATTGAACTCATGAACACCACCTCAGTACTTCTTTAAATTTCTCTTTTTTTCATTATTTATTTAACTATTTAATAAATAGAAACTTATTGTAATTCACAGTTTTGTTTTTCTCTCTGTTATCATGTATTGCATTGTACTGCTGCTGCAAGGTTACACATTTCACCACATATGCTGTTGATATTAAACTTGATTCAGATTCTGATTCGGAGGTCCACATAGAGAGCATTGAAGATTAGGTCTGAACACAGCCCACTGGAGTTTGGGTGTAGCAGTTTGCTAGCTGTACTAATGGCCGTAAAGTAGTAAAAGTAAAGCTAGAATTGTTAGCCTGGAATTTATGAGTAAATGCAAATGTTCAGAATGTCCTTGCTTGTACAGTATTGTCAAACATACTCACTGTTAGTGACATATTTAACAGTGTGGTCTATCACTTGTTTACCCATGGAGCTTAGCAGCAGATCGTCATTTGCTGACATTACTAGAAATTATACTGGTTCATCCTAATGCTTAAATGGTAACCTAAGTGCCTTCAATGGCGATTAAAGGCTGTGGCAAAGAAAGGAAGGAACTATCTCCTTTCTAATTATTTGTTTTTCTTTAATGTTTTAGATATCCTTTAATTTATAAATATTTAAAAGTAAGAGACATTGATCAACACTAAAAAACTTTGGCAGCTTTAAAAGATAGGAATGCCCAAGGTGAACTGAGAGACACTTCTATCAGAATGTTATTTGTATCTAGATTGGTTAGGCTGGGTGTGGGGTAACACTGGATAGAAGGTAGGCCAACATCAGCAAAATCCATGCTTTTATATGGTAATTGTTTATTTTAGTATGTGTATTCAGTAATAGGATGGAATATTGCAGTCATGAGCAGCCAAGATGAGTCTTTTGTTAACTCAGAGTAACCCCGCTCAAGATTCCTTGGTGCTTTCAAGAGCTCTTAAAACTTACTTACTTATCTCAAAAGGTACTGAAAACAATAACCACCAGACACAATTTAGAACTAATATTTGTTTTTTTCATGTTATCAGGAAAGCTGGATTAATGAAGATGTATTCTCCGTACAAAGCTGGATAAATAAAAACCTTCGCTGTAACTGAGTAATCGTAGCAAACATTCATCTCAATATGTTTAGTGTAAAATTGAGACAAACAATAATATTCGCTACATGTACTTGAATAAATAATATTTACCATGACTTTGATGTTAACATTATTATTGGTTTCTATTGGAACCCTGTGTCAGGGGACTATCTAATGCACATTCCAGTGTGAAAATTCAGAGAGGTACCTTGATCAACTTGAATGTCTGACAACTACTGCTGTGGTTCAGAGCGATATAGAATTGACCCAATATGACATTGAAAGACAAAAGAATATGCATGAATGATAAGTAGGCAAAGATAAATTGATTCTTCAAACAGTCAAACTGCATGGAACTTTGGACACTTTGTTCTTACTCTCCCTCATCTAATTTAATAAAATACTGAAAAACTACCCAGAAGACATGTTTAAAAAGCTGAAATTTCTCTCTTAATTGGGTAAAGAATATAAGTGAAGGTGTTCACGTTGACCATTTCGTGCAGTAGGTCTCCTTCCATTTATTAGTGGGATGCAACAGTCACAAGACCAGATTGCATGTCATTTGGACATAAAAGATGATGTCTTCTGAATTTGATTTGAGATGCACCTTTTTTTTGCACAAAGGATAGTGACTATGTAAAATGAGCTGCCAAGGGAAGTGGTTGAGGTGGGTAAGATTGCAGCATTTATGAAGCATTTGGATATGCTGTGGTATATCCACATGATGGAGTCGGAGCTGGAACTGGATGAACTTTGGTTCATTTGGGAGTCTGAGGGGGTGATAGAAAAGGACATATTGAGAGGTAGTTACACCCAAGGACCAGAACACAGGAAGCTGGGTGACAATCAAGAAGGGGAAAGAGGTTACACAGCCAGTGCAGAGTACCCCTGTGGCCATCCCTCTCAGCAACAGTTACACCACTTTGGGTATTGTTGGGGGGATGACCTAGCAGAGGAAAGTTACAGTGGTCAGGTCTCTGCAATGGGTCTGGCTCTGTGACTTGAATGAAAGGTGGGTGGGGGGGGGGGAGAGAGAAGAGGCAAGCTGTGGTGCTAGGGGATTCATTAGTTAGGGGAACAGAAAGGAAGTTCTGTGGATGAGAACAAGATTCCTGGATGGTTCGTCGCCTCCCAGGGTTTGGGACATCTCGGATCAAGTCCTCAGGATTCTTAAGTGGGAGGGTGAACAACTAGAGGTCGTAGTCCATGTAGGTACTAACGACATAGGTAGGAAGAGCGACAAGTTACTGCAAAGTGAGTTCAGGGAGTTAGGTTTACATTAAAGGGGAGGACCTCAAGGGTTATGATCTCAGTGTTGCTACCCATGCTACGCGTGAGTGAGACCAGAAATAGGAAGATTATACAGCTTAACATACACACACAAAACACCCGCCACTAGCCAGAAGGTTTGCTGATGCTGCATGGGGTGGGGAGGATGTTTAAACTAGAATTGGGAACCAGAAGACCAAAACAGATAGTGGAGAGGTTGTGGAGACAGATCTTCTTAAGACCTCAGACAAAGTCAGGAATCAAAAAGTTGAGCATGGTGTGACTAATGTTCTGAGCTGTGTATATTTCAATGACAGGAGTATCGTAGGAAAGGCAGATGAGCTCAGGGCATACACATGGAAGTATGATATTGTAGCCATTAGTGAGACTTTGTTGCAAAAGGAACAGGACTGGCAGCTCTATGTTCTGGCATTCATTGTTTTACAAGTGACAGAGTGGGAGGGACTAACAGAGGAGGGGTATCAAAAAAAATGTCACAACAGTGCTGAACAAGGACAGATTGGAGATCTCATCTAGTGAGATGTTATGGGTGCACCGTTAGACTGGGAACTGAGAAATAAGAAAGATAATGACCACGTTGATGGGGCTATACTACAGACCACCCAACAGTCCATGGGATTTAGTGAAACAAATTTGTAGAGAGATCGCAGACTGCTGCAAGAAACATAAGGTTGTTATAAAAAGTGACTTTTACTTTCCTCATATTGACTGGGACTCCCATACTGTAAAAGGACTAGATGGGATAGAGTTTGTCAAATCTGTTCAGGAAAGTTTCCTTAATCACTACATAGAAGTCCCAATGAGAGAGTGTGCGATACTTCATCTGCTAATAGGGAATGAGACAGGGCAGGTTACAGAAGTTCATGTAGCGGAACACTTTGCATCCAGTGATCATCATGTCATTAGTTTCAAAGTAAATATGGACAAAGATAGGTCTGGTCCTTGGGTTGAGTTTCTAAACTGAGAAAAAGACAATGTTGATGGTATCACAAGAGAAAATCTGCAGATGCTGGAAATCCAAGCAACACGCACAAAATACTGGAGGAACTCAGCGGGCCAGGCAGCATGTGTGAAAAAGAGTACCGTCAATGTTTTGGGCCGAACCCCTTCAGCAGGACTGGAGGAAAAAAGATGAGGAGTAGATTTAAAAGGTGAGGGGAGAGGAGGGAGAAAACCAGAATGGTAATCTATGTGTGGAGCCAAAAGCGACATGGGAGATGTTAAGTGCATTTCTTGCATCTGTATTTACTCAGGATAGGGACAGAGAGTCTACAGAACTGAGGCACAGCAGCATCAACTTCATAGACTCTATACAGATTTCAGAGGAGGAGGTGTTTACTGTCTTGAGGCAAATTGGGGTGGACAAATCCGCAAGGTGTCCCCTTGGACCCTGTGGGAAGCAAGTGCAGAAATTGCAGGACCCTAGCAGAGATATTTAAATCATTCTTAGCAATAGGTGAGGTACCAGAGGATTGGAGGATAGCCAATGTTGTCTTGCTGTTTAAGAAAGGCTCTAAAAATAAACCAGGAAATTTTAGGCTGGAGAGCCTGACATCAGTTATTGGAAGGTATTCTAAGGGACCAGATATGTTAGTATTTGGATAGACATGGACCGATTAGGGATAGTCAGCATGGCTTTGTGCATGGTAGATCGTGTCTGACCAATCTTATAGAGTGTTTTGAGGAAGTTACCAGGAAAGGTGATGAAGTCAAGGCAGTGTAGGTTGTCTACTTGGACTTCAACAAGGCCTTTGACAAGGTCCCACATGTGAGGTTTGTCAAGAAGATACAGTTGTTTGGCATTCAAGGTGAAGTAGTAAATTGGATTAGACATTGGCTTTGTGGGAGAAGCCAGACAGAGGTTGAAAATGGTTGCTTCTCTGACTGGAGGTGTGTAACTAGTGCAGCGTCGCAGGGATCAGTTCTGGGTCCAGTGTAGTTTGTCATCTATATCAATGCTCTGAATGATGATGCAGTTAACTTGATCAGCAAATTTGCAGATGACACCAAAATTGGGGTGTCATTGACAGCGAGGAAGACTATCAGAGCTTTCAGAGGGATTTGGACCAGCTGGAAAAATATGCCGAAAAATGGCAGATGGAACTTAATTCAGACAAGTCCGAGGGGTTGCATTTTGGTAGGACCTACAATGTTAGGTCTTACACAGTGAATGTTAGGGCACTGAGTAGTGCAGTAGAACAAAGGGATCTGGGAATACAGGTTAATTCATTGAAAGTGGCATCACAGGTAGACAGGGTCGTAAAGAAAGCTTTTGGCACGTTGGCCTTCATAAATCAAAGTACTGAGTACAGGAGATAGGATGTTATGTTGAAATTGTATAAGACATTAGTAAGGCCTATTTTGGAGTATTGCGTGCAGTTTTGGTCACCTACCTACAAGAAAGGTATAAATAATGTTATAAGAGTACAGAGGAAATTTACAAGGATGTTGCCAGGTCTGGAGGACCTGAGTTATGAGGAAGATTGAATAGGTCAGGACTTTACTCCTTGGAAAGTAGAAGACTGAGGGGAGATATACAAAATTATGAGGGGTATAAATAGGGTAAATGCGAGCAGGCTTTTTCCACTGAGGTTGGGTAGATCTATAACTAGAGATCGTGGGTTAAGGGTGAAAGGTAAAAAGTTTAAGGTGAACATGAGGGGAAACTTCTTCACTCAGAGTGTGAAATGAGCTGGCAGTGCAAGTGGTGCATGAGAGCTTGATTTCAATGTTTAAAAGAAGTTTGGGTAGGTACATGTATGGTAGGGGTATGGAGGGCTATGCTCTCGGTGCAAGCCGATGGGAGTAGGCAGTTTAAATGGTTCAGCACAGACTAGATTGACTGAAGGGCCTGTACTGTACTTTTCTATGACTCTATGGACATGGAGGGGAGGTGTTTGCAGAATTATGGGATGAACATGTGCAACTGGGACTATCAGGGAGGAACTGTGTTTGGCATGGATTAGTTGGACTGAAGGGCCGGTTTCTTGTGTTATGTGATCTGCAACTCTAGTCATAAAGTCGATGTGGGAGATGTATGGTAGATTCTGCTGCGAATGAATCAGACTGAACAACACTGCTGCTGCAACTGTACTCTGCTGTTTTCACTGATTTCCTTGTCTTCTAACAGAAAATGGTGTCATTATTACCTGTTTTGCCTATATGTAACTCCAGGCTCCACTACCTGTTGCATGTCCTAGTGAGACATGAAGATGAACCATAATTGTTAAGTTGAAACAGAAAATCTATAAAACAAGACAGGCTAACTGTTGGTCAAAGTACCACAAAATATACAAAAATCCTGCTTCTACTTTTCTTTGAGGATGAGAATTCCAAAGACTCATGACCTTCTGGAGTCTTAAATGGGAAAACTCTTCCCATTTAAGTGGCTCCCAATTAAAATACTCCAAAAGGAACATTCGCCCTGTCACAACTCCCCAGTGAATCGCAGGTGGAGCAAGCAAGTCGTTTTGCAAAGTTTGCTTGGCTTGACATGATGCAAAATGTACTCAACATTATGACGTACTTTGCAAATGCCATACACCAATACTGAGAGGAAGCATAGCCAACATTGCTTCTTCAGAACTATCAACTGATCATATGATTTATCTGATTTAATTTTCTGAATCAGGTGATTAAAGACGGGGACAAATTTCAGCCTTAGTATTCCCAACATCCAGTGTTATGTTTCAGAGGCTTTAAAAAATTCAAATCCCAAAGTGCTTATCTAATTTTCTGATCCTCAGTTCCTTGAACCATGGTAGTTATGCCTTTCTGTATACTGTACTTCATTTCTTTTAATTCTCCTTTAGGGATACTTATAAGACAAATACAGAGAATATGAAGTGCTTATCTACATATATTTTAATTAGGACCAAATTATGCTCAGAAATCTCAGGGAGTTGCTTAATTTTTATTTCCCTCAGCAGAAGATTAATGAAAATGGCTTCAAACCCAAATAACTGTGCTTCAGTTTAATTTCAGAGAATAAAGGCATGGGATTTCTCATTTGCAGTGATATTGAAATATGCATAGAATTTGAACAGATTTGCTTTTCTTTAATGAGTGAACTGCATAAAACTGTTTAATTCATGTTTTGAAGTATTTGCACCTATTTATTTTTCAAGTTTCTACCAATGGGCATTCCCAGGTGCAATGCTCGTAGCACATGCTATTTCCCTGTCATTATTTACACAACCATGGAAGCATAGAACAGTTACAACACACTCGGAGTTATTTGTCCTTGTGCATCAGTGCTAGTTGACAAAGAGCTACCTGATCTATTCCCAGATAACAGCGTGTAATGTGCAGATCTTGCAGTTCATAACTCAGTTCACATCCAGGCTATTTAAAAATGTGCTAAGGGTATCTGGTAGCACAATTTCAGGCAGTAACTTCCAAACATCTCTGAAAATAATTTGTTTCCTCATCATCTCCTGAACTCTTCAACCAATACTTTGAATTTATGTGCCCTGACTTTTGACCCTCCATATAGGTAGTAAGTCCTTCCAATTAACTCTATCTAGCCCCCAAATTTATACAATTGAGCTGGCTCTAAGTTGTCTCTGTTTCGGAGAGAACAACCTCAGCCATTCAAATATTTCCTCATGGCACAACCTTTCTTGTCCTGGTAACATCCATAAAGGTCTCCTCTATTCCACTTCAGTGCAATCACAAAATTACTGTAACATGGTGATCAAACTATACACAGCATTCAAATTTGACCTAATAGGTGTTGTATACATTCCTACCGTACTCTCCCTGCTCTTATATTCTATGACATTGCTAATAAAGGAAAGTATGATGCATGCCCTTTTAACCGCCACATCTACCTATCTTGACCAGGAGTTGCTTTTTTTTAAACATCTAAAATGTAGTTAGACTTCCCAGTACGTCTCCTTCATCAATTTTTACACCATTCAGAATCTCAACCACACGCTTATATTTTCTTTGGTGAAGATTGAAATTGATCCTTCTCCAATTAACAATTTTTATCTTGGAGTGGTTCATATGCTTTCCTGTGGCTTCCCAAACCTTAAGTTATTGTCCTCCACCGACATCTGATGTGGTTAATTTCCTAGAACCAAGTGCAGCAACGCTGCCTTCCTTGTCGGACAGAAACATAAAAACAAAGAACATCTTCCTGAAAATACTTAAGAAATTCCAACCCTCATTGGCTCCAGTGTTATTGATATCACAGTCTACACTTGGATAGCGGAAATCCCTTAGTTACATTACACTTTGGCTTCTGCACATTTCTGCTACTTTGCTGAGCCCTTGCTGTTTGTTTTAGTCTATAGAATGGTCTCACTAATGTAATCACAAGTCTGTTATTTCTTAATTTTAAACAACCAGATTCTCTTCTTCATAGATTGAATACTAGGTCTTGGCAAACACATTTGGTCTTTGAAATACTTGTCAATCATTGTCCTCTGCTTTTTGCTGCAGCCCCAATTTAGGATCCAAATTGTCATTGTCTGTTCGATCCCTTGAACCATTAGATCTTTTTCTTAACTATCCTTGTTAAAAGCCTTGCTGACATCCATGTAGCTAATCTCAGAATATGTTCAAGGGATCAATTGAGGGCGAAATCCAAATTCCATACAAAATTCCTGACATTAAGACATGGCTTTGAAGCATGAATTAAAGGCTAATTGGTATACAACATTTGAGGGTGGGTCAGGGCTTGAGAAGAAAATAGGTTTACCAGTTTGGACTCTGAATGAACGTCTGTAGCTACATCCAGAAATGAAGTAATCAGTATGGTTTTAGCTACCAGATATATCTCCCTGAACCTCTTTACCCAGGTTGCCTTGCTGCCCAACTTATTTACTCTCAAATGATTTAAGATCAAGTCAAATTGTATTATATATTGAATTATATGAAGCATGGAAAACTATGAAGATTAGATTAGATTAGATTATGAGGACACGCAGTCTTCTTTCATTGTCATTTAGTAATGCATGCATTAAGAAATTATACAATATTCCTCCGGTATGATATCACAAAAACACAGGACAGACCAAGACTGAAAAACTAACAAAACCACATAATTATAACATATAGTTACAACAGTGCAACAATACCATAACTTGATGAAGAACAGGCCATGGCACAGTAAAAGAGTTCAAAGTTTCTCGAAAGTCCCACATCTCACACAGACAGGAGAAGGAAGAAAACTCTCCCTGCCATGCCCGACCACAGTCCGACTCTGAGTCGTTCGAAAACTTCAAGCTCTGATCAGCCCTCCGACACCGAGTACCGAGCACCATCTCTATCCGAACGTTTCGACCTCAGCCTCAGTCGCCAGCAGCAGGCAAAGCTGGGGATTTTGGGGCCTACCCTTTGGAGATTCTCGATCGCGCAGTAACAACAGCAGTGAACCAGGCATTCCAGAAATTTCTCCAGATGTTCCTCTGCTTCTCATGTCTGTCTTCATCAAATCAGAACTGTCTTCATCAAATCAGAATTTAATTTGATATATTAAAGATTTGGTAAGTCAAAAAGACTGTCAGAAGCAGGGTGGAGAACTTTAATAACTAATATCAAACTTCTTTTCTTTATTATCTTTGACAACAGTTCAAATGTATTTTTCTACTAACAGTCCAGAACTTCCAGGAGTTTATAACAATATTAAAACACAAGAAATAAGGTCAGGAATGAGACATAAAGCTACATAACCCTGCTCCGTCGTTCATTAAGATCGTGGTTGACCTGATCTTGGTCTCAATTCCATTTTCTTGTTTGTTCTTCATAACCTTGGGCTCCTTTTGACAATAAAAACCTATCAGCACAGCTTTAAATATATTCAATGATTCAGCATCCACAGGTCTCCAAGGTGCAAAAATTCAAAGACTCACAATTACCTGATAGAGAAAAATGCCTCCTCATTTCCACTCTAAGGGGAAGCGTGCTCTCAGCATTTAGCTTGTAAAGGTTCCTCAGAATTGCAAATGTTTCAATAAGATCTCCTTACGTTTTCCCAAGCTCAAATGAGTATCGGCCTGTTCATCCTTTCCCATAAGTCAATCCCTTAAGGCTAGCAGTCAACCAAATAAACCTTCTCTCAATTGCAACTGAGCAATCATAATCTCTCCAATAAGGAGATGAAGACTGTATGTAGTTCTCTAGGTGTGATCTCATCAATGCTCTGCAGTTATCTCAAAATTTCTCTTTATTGCTCCATTCTCATTGCAATAATATTCTGTTAGTCTGTTTGACTTCCTCATATTAGAAGTGCTTGCATGCCAACTTCATGTGTTCCATGTTTAAGACCCCCTTTCTGCCTCAGTACTTGGTAGTCTCTTCACTGCAAAATGATTCTGCTTTTCTATACTAAGTGGCCACTTTATGAGGTACCACCTGTACCTCTCTGTAAACTCTAGAGATGATTCTGTGTGAAAATCCCAGAAGATCAGCATTTTCTGGAATGCTCAAGCCATCTCAGGTGGCACCAATAATCAAGGTCACTTAGATTTTATTTCTTCCCCATTCCGATATACAGTCTGAATAACAACTGAACTTCTTGACCATGTCTGCATGCTTTTATGCATTGCATTGCTGCCACATGATTGGCCAATTAGATGATTGCATTAATAAACGGGTGCATAAAGTGACCTCTGAGTGAATCTAGGCATGCCGATTGATTTGACATTTAGGGAACTTCCTGAATTTCTGGCATGAGCTTAATGGCTATTTTCTTTTACAGTAGGTACAAGGGGGGTGTCAGAGGTAAGTTTCTCACACAGAGAGTGGGGTTTGTGTGGAATGCACTGCCAGCAACGTGGTAGAGGTGGACACAATAGGGTCTTTTAAGAGCCTCTTATATAGGTACATGGAGCTTAGAAAAATAGTGGGCTATGTGGTAGGGAAATTCTAGGCAGTCTCTAGAGTAGGTTACATGGTCGGCACAACATTGTGGGCCGAAGGGCCTGCATTGTGTTGTAGATTTCTATGTTTCTATGTTTCTAAGTACCAATAAATCATTAAATCCACTTCACTTCTCGTATGTTTTATAAAATTGCAGGAATCTTTCTGATTCAAATTTCCATTTGCATGGCAAAGTCTTTAAAACTCCTCAAGTTATTTTATTTGTCCTCAGAATTACAACGGATTTTCATCTCCTTTAACTTTTCCGATAGGCAGATGGATGGAAGAGGCAGCAAAGGTGCTGGTAAGAACTCTCCTTTTCTTTGGATTGTAGGAAACCTGGAGAGCTTTAAAAGGTGTGTCAGGTTTATGCAAGGATCTTACACTGGGAACATGTGCACAATGATACAAATATAGTCAAATACAGTGCTTGACAAATGATGTTACAGTATTTACCCTTGCTATTGCTGGCGTACCAATACCTCAGCACTCCTCTAGAAACATTCCACCAACCGTAGGACCTGTGAACTTACAGAACCCTTACGCTCTATGGCTTGTTTTTCTGTCAGACCCACAGGGAATAGTCCCAGTTTTACCCGCCTTTACGTGCTGCAATTACCATAGACTGCCACACTTGAAGATCGTCTGGGAGCTCCAAAAAAATGGCCACAGACCTTCAAATTGGCTCAGTGCATCTCTCATCCCCTACTTCCCTCCTCCACTGGATTCATATTGCTGGCTAAACTGTAATACAAATTGAAGAGTTTAAGGGGAGTCCTGATAGAAGCTTATAAAATCATGAGAATTATTGATTAACATCTAGTAACTTTTTCGCAGAGTAGGCATGTTTGATATTAGAGATCATGCATTTAATGTGATGGGGGAAATACCCAGAGAGTGGTGGGTGCCTGGAATGCATTGATTAGGGGTGATGGTGGAGACAGATATGGTATAGGTGATTAAATGACTCTTAGATAGGCACATGAATATGCAGATATGCAGGGGTATGAACCATGGGCAGATAAAAGGGCATAGGTGTCACTAGTTTAATTAGTTCAGCACAACATTGTGGGCTGAAGGGCCAGTTCCTGTTCTCTGTTCTATATTGAGAATCATGATTTGTCTTTGTGTACCATCGGTTCTGCTCTACACTCTAGGGAACAAGTCATCCAATGTATGTTCTGCAGTTAATACCTTCTGCTTACAAACACGGCACCTGCTTGACTCCTTTGTGCATTTCTGACTAATAACTCTCACAGATATTCCCTCTAGTCGCTTGGAAGGAAATGCTTAATAGGAAGAGATTAGTGGCATATTGCAGGTGTACATGGCATGAATCATAACAGACTTTCTTCTGACGCAGGGAGAACTTGTCCAGGCCCCACAAGCCAAGCCAAATGCTTAGACATAAGTGTGGATCCTGATTATACTGGTGACAAGCACAAAGAACTTTCATCCGTCTCTTCTCTTCTGTTGCACTCACCAGAAGAGTTTCCATCCCCTGCACTAGATATGATGTAAATGGAAGCATATTGAGAAAATATTGCTCAGTTAAGAACAAAGCATTTTCAAAATTATTCAATAACAAAGCTCTCTGCAATAATTTCTCAATAATTATAAAATTAAGCCCATACAGTTTGGCTTCACATTATGACACAGACAGAAGCTCCCACACTTTGTAAGTGGCAGTCTACAGTGACTCTAGCACATAAAAGAGGACAAAACTGGGACTATTCTTTGCATCCATTCCTGTGATTTTGACCCAGTAACAACCTGAAGAGCAGGAGATCTCCGTGGGTGGATGCTAGCTGTTCTTTTGCAGCCTTTTCTATTCTGCCAATTCAAAACAGTTCAAGATAGTCATAAAACACAGTTCAGAAGTTTACAGATCTTATGGTTGGTGGTATTTTTCTAGAGAGGTCAAACTTTCAACTTACATTTATAATCAAAGAATGTATAAATTATACACCTTGAGATTTGTGTGCTTACAGGCAACCACAAAGCAAGAAACCTGAAGAACCCAGTTAAAAAAGACCATAACCACTGCGCTGAGAAAGAGGGGAAACAAAAACCATACATACGTCATGTAGTCAATAGGAGCAGACGACAGAGCAAACGGAGTAGGCCCCGGTCTCGGTCTCGATCTCAGTTCATCACATTAACGGGGCAAAAACTCACAGAGACGACAGCCGCCAGAGCAGTTCACAGCCTCAGCACCGCAGGGAGAGAAACGAACATTGCGGCAGAGCGAGCGAAATCAGCCCGACCCTCGCCTCCGGTCCCAACACTCGAGCTTCCCAGACTAAATTGTCAAGCAGCGGGTAGTGCCTCGCTCTAGGACCCAGATCCAGGTGCAGCGACACACTTAGGCTGCCCAGTCCGAAGACGTTCTTGATCTCATCAAATGGGCTCAGCGCTTGGAGTGATCCAGCCTCGCACCCTGGGTTAGGTGGACGGGCCTCGGACCTCTTCCGTGTTGACTCCTCTCTAAGTCGCTCACTCCAACTGCGACAGCCATACCAATACCGTCTACGACCCCATGGACACGCCACACTTTAGCTTTGCACGGCCCATCCGTCCGATCAGAGATGATGTTAAATGCAAATATTGTGGTACTATTTGTCAGATGTTTTACCATGTTGGTAGCACTGTGTTCTCAGTGTCAGAGGCTAGAACACTGCCACTCATTTCAGAGCTTTCCCAGTTGCCCACATGTTAATCTGCATTCTTTGCAAGCTACTACACAAAAATAAAGAGAATGAACAAAGTATACCAGAGAATCATTGGATGGGCAAAACAAAGGCAAAGGCTGTAGAAGTAAGTTTTTTTACACAGAGAGTGGTGAGTGCATGGAACACCCTGCAAAGGAGTGGTGGTACGGGAAGATACGCTGGGGGCTTTCAAGAAACTCTTAGGTACGCACATGAATGATAGAAAAATGGGGCGGGGGCTATGTAGGAGGGAAAGGTTGGATTGTTCACAGAGTAGGTTAAAAGATCAACTCAACTTTATGAGCCGAAGAGACCGTACTGTGCTTTAGTGCTCTATGTTCTAAGTAGTGAAGTTGCTAAAAGCTTCAAATGATTTAATACTTTAATGCACCATGTTGCATTGTAGAGTGAAAACATCATTGGTTTAGACTTGAGCATCAATGAATTAAATGCTATTTTATAGGATTATCAAGTTAAATTTTCTAACTTTAGAATGGGAAAGGTGCCAGACGGCAGCGGTGGTCCAATATGAGTATATCAGGAGTCCTGGACTCTATATAAAGTGCAGGAGGCCTTCAGTCCTGATACTGAACTGATTGAGATGCTCTTTAAGGCACATGATATTGTTGGAACCTAGGGCAAACTTCTAGCAGTTTAAATGAAACTTGACAAAAATATTCAGAAACGATCTTACTGACAGAAATGGCTCAGACAGCTACAGTGCCGAAATGAATGCTTTAACGCTGCACAGAAAGCATTTGTTCAGTGAGGTAATGAAGAGGTTGCCTTTAATCTAGTACCCTCACAAGCAGTGGAAACAGTAGGGCTAGAAATGTCATGGAACGTCGTTTTTGACTTATGAAGAGTCTGTCACAACATTGTAACTGAGATACCCTCCTAAATCATCAACCTTGGGACAAGTTTATATACTGCTTAACAGGCGAACAAATTCAATCCAAGCTATGGAATTAGAAACGTTTGAGCACACACCGATGGAGATAGTTTCTAAAACTGCTGAGGAATTTCAGTCGGCACATAATTTCAGTTGTTTCATGAAGTGTATGAGCACTCAGCAATAACAAATCAAGAGCTCCATTAAGCCCAGAGGTACCATTAATGAATTGAAGATCTCCGGTCGTAAGTCTTCCAGTTTCGGGCATGAAATGATTTGATTGTGAAAACTAAGTTTCAATTTGCAAAATTACACCCAGGACACAAGCCATAAAAATTATAGTCATGGGTTTTCAAAGCAAGGGAAACTCTGACTGTGGGACATTTCAAGAGGTTTGTATTTCACCTGAGCAGCCTGAGGGGATAATTTTAAACTGTTTACACTTCATTATCAATATAGCTTGGGAATGCTTATTCACAAACTGGAAAATGTACATCATGAAGTTCAATAAAGTGCCATTAGCAAAAGCATCCAAATTTGAGGACCCACTCCAATATTGCATTGAAAACCTTAGTGCAGATGTGAGGAGTAGTTTCCAAGGATGGTTGAAAAGCCATGATACCAGACAATATTGGGAAAAGACTGGCTCAAGGAGTAAAGGTGGATTGAGAAAAAAAAGTTTTGGCAAACATTTTAGGATCACAAAATATATTCCTCCCCTTGGTGAAACTTGGTGGAACTGCTTATAAAATATCCAATATTGCATGCATAAAAACTGATTGCAGATAAATACTATTCTTGGATTACTGCCACATACTCCACCCTCTCCCTGGACTCCGAGGCTGATCAAGACCTCTGTGGCCTTGATCCTGCCCTAATCTTCTGAACAGGGTGGCTTTCAACACCATAACCTTACCTTTTTCCATCTCTGCTTCAGCTTGTCTGTTACCCTCATTTGATAACCCAAGTTCAACTATTTCAATCATCTTCAGCTTAAACGTAACTAAACCACTTTGTTACAAAAAGCTTTATGTCTTAGTTCCCAATGTGTGGACTTCCTTATCCAAGTCTATGTTTTGTCCTACTCCACAGTGCAGCAGTGTCCCTCTGTGGAACCTTGGGAAATCAGGGCTTAAAGGTACCAACAGCAAAAATTGTGTCCCTTCTCAAATATACCTAAAATTGCTCTTTCAAATTGTGTGATATGGAATATGGAACAGCAAGGTTTAGAAATTGAAAATTTGAAGATATGCAATTTCTAAACACAAATTAAGCAGTGTTCAATTCCTGCAAGCTAAATGGATAAACGTCAACTTTAATAGTTATAATTTCCTTCATGTACAGAAAGATATCCAACTGTAAATTCAGGCAGGAGGATAAATGTAAGAATGTAGTTTGTGTCTGTCTGCATGCACTTTTGTGTATGGGGTGGAAGTTGAGCAAAAGCACATTGAAAGAGGTGAGGGTAATGGGGGTGTGAGGTCGGGGTGGAGGGGGAACAGTTTGAGGAAGGTCTTTGCAGGGTAAAAGGTATGTGACAAGATTTTAGTGTTGGAGAAGAGTATCCTAGAGCTTGTGAAAGTGGTGGAAGGGGCAATTGTTCATAGCAGTGCAGGGTGAGCAGGAAGCAGGTACCAATGTAGTTAGAAGGATTGCCTCAGAGAATATATGCAGTGAAGTATGGTTGTCGAAGTGGTTGGAGAGCCTGTACAGAGGGTAAGTGCAGTGGTGAGTTGAAGCCACTTGGCCACCATGGGTGAGAGATGCCAGAGTTGGTGAACCTCATATTTTTGTTCAACTAGCTAGCCACCAGAAGTTCGAAGCAAAATTTGAGGCCAGGCCGATGGATGTGATCTCAACAGCGGAACGAGGTATACCCCAAGTCTGACCTTTGTCAGTGCTGAGGTGTTTGATTTTGCCAGAGCACAACAGAGGGCCTGAGTAGGAATAGTTAAAAATAAACTATTCCAGTCCTCTCTTCATCCCTGCCTGTTTTCCACTGATGGACTTTACTGGATGAATGCCTTTGTGTATATTGGATACGAAAAGCAATTGGACTTGGCAGTGAGTCCTTATGTAATGAAATATTGCAGACATTAACTGCCTATTGGTACACAAGAAAAATGGGCAACTGAGGAAGAGCCACACTACCAAAGAGACATCACAGTATTACTCCTCAGCATGATCTCAGTGAGAAGAGCAAACAGATTTAATGGAAGAGAAAAAGATATAATTTTCAAGTACGCTCTTTCACGAGACACTGCACCTCAGGCATATGCATTATATTGGCCTTCGTTCAGCATGTGACAGCGGAGCTTGGAATGAAAGAAGTAGCTTTTGAAATGATCTAAGTGAAATGTTATTTACATAGATGTGGTTGAAGACTACAAACATGAACTGATGTGGGCTCTTTCTACTTGTTCTGTGCCTTGGAGTTTGTTGAACTGTTGCCTGTTCAGCTGAAGCTTATGAGGTTTATAAAATTAACATCTATAATAATTATGAATACTACACAAATATTGATTATCATTTAAAAATTAACATTATTAAATAAAATTTATGAACTGTATTTAAGAATTGGTTTATAACCAATTTATATTGGTATTGATTTATGACCTGAACCTCACTGGGACCAGGGCCCTGGCAAATTGCATAACTCCAGCTGTGGATAAACTAAGTAGTAGGGGGTAGGTTCAACAGCTGGGAAAAGTCTGGATAAAGTAAAAAGGAAGGAGAGTGCAGGAGAGGTTACTGAAGTCTCCACAATAAAGAATAAGAAAACAAGTTTATAAAGGGATAAAAATTTAACTTTAGGCACTATGGATACAGAACTGAAAAGGAGGGTGGTGAATAAAGGACTGAGGGTCACACATGATACTGGAGGAACTTTACTATTTTCCGTAGATGTTGCCTGGCCTGCCGCGTTCCTCCGGCATTGTGTGTGAGTTGCTTGCATTTCCAGCATCTGCATATTTTCTCCTGTTGGTGATAGGACTGAGGGTGTTATATTTCAATAGAATCTGAAATAAGGTTGACAATCTTGTAACACAGTTCAATTTGGCAGGTATGACTTTGTGGGTATCACTGATTCATGGTTGAAAGATGAACAAGGCTGGGATCCTTGAGCTTAACATCTAATTATCCACATCATATCAAAAGGACAGGCATATAAGCAAAGGGGCTGGGGTGGCTTTATTGATAAAAAGTGAAATCAAATTCTCAATAAGATATTACTTAGGATCGGAAGATGCAGAACCCTTGTAGGTAGAGTTAAGAAATTGCAAAAGACCCTGATGGGAGTTATATACATCCTCCGAACAGTGGTCAGGATGCAAGGTAAGAATTACAATGGAAAATGGAAAGAGCTTGTAAAAAGGGCAATGTTACAATAGTCATGTGGAATTTCAAAATGCAGATAAATTGGGACAATCAGGTTGGTGCTATATCACACAAGAGGAATTGGTAGAATGCTTGCAAGATGGCTTTTTAGAGCAGCCTATGGATGAGCTCACGAGGGAAAAGACAATTCTGGATTGAATTTTGTGTAATGAACCAGGTTGGATTAGGGAGTTGAAGGTAAAGGAACCTTTAGGAGACAGTGATCGTAGTATAATAGAATTCACCCTGCAGTATGAGAAGATAAATCTGGATGTATCAGTACAGTGATGTTACAGTAGTGTAAAGGTATTTATAGAGATATGACAGAGTAGCTAATCAATATTGATTGGATAGGTCACTTGCAGAGTTTGATGGTTGAGCACCAATGGCTGGAGTTCCTGGGAGTTACTCAGAAGACACGGTGTGAGTTCATCTCAAAGAACAAGTGGTATTCCAGAGGGAGGATGAGACAACACACATGGCTGACAAGGCACATCAAAGACAGCATAAAGGCAACACAACCGGCACACAATATAGCAAAAAATACTGGAAGGCTAAAGGTTTAGGAAGCTTTTAAAAACCAACAGAAGGCAACTGAAAAAGCAATAAGGAAAGAAAAGACTGAATATTAAGGTAGGTAGCCAAAAGTATAAGAGAGAATACCAAATGTTTTTTCAAATATCAAGTAAAAGTAAGGGGTGAGAGGACATCAAGCTGTTGAAAAATGATGCTGGGGAGGTAGTAATGGAGAATAAAGAAATGGCAAATACATTGAATAAGTATTTTGCATCAACCTTCACTGCAGAATACACCAGCAGTATGCCAGCAATTCAAGAGTGTTGGGTACAGAAGTGAGGCTGTTGCTATTACTAATGAGAAGGTGCTTGGGAAGCTGAAAGGTCTGAAGGTCGATATGACATCTGGACCAGATGATCTACACCCCAGGGTTCTGAAAACATTATGGAGGCATTTTCAGTTATCTTTCAAGAATCACTAGATTCTGGAGTGATTCCAGAGGTCAGGAAAGTCACTAATATCACCCTGCTCTTTAAAAAGGGAGGGAGGCAAAAGACAGGAAATTATAGGTCAGTTAGCCTGACTCAATCGTTGGCGTGATGTTAGAGTCCATTATTAAAATGGAGGCTTCTGGGTGCATGATACATAGGCTGAAGTCAGCATGGTTTCTTTAAAGGGACATCTGTTGGAATTCTTTTAGAAAATAACAGGCAGGATACACAAAGGAGAATCAGTGGATATTGTTCACTTTGAGATTCAACTACATTTATTATCAAAATATGTTATACAACCTTGAGATTTGTTTGCTCAGAGGTAGCCACAAAGCAAGAAACCCGAAAGAGCCCAATTAAAGAAAAAAAGAATAAAAATAAAAATAAAAATCAACTCAATGCACAGGAGAAAGAAAAAAAATACCAATCATACAAAAAATTGAAACGAGCAACAGCATTCCGAATCAAAATTGTGCCCTCAGATCTGAACCCTGGAACAGCCCAGAGTAGGTCCAAAGCCTCACTTAGCAGTTCATCATATTAGCAGGCACAGCAACTGTGGCACTCTTCATAGCCTCAGCGACATGGAGAGAGGAGTGACCATTGCAGAGAATGAGCAAAATCGGCTCTATTCCAGATCCCAACACTTTGTCTTTTCAGTCTACCTGAGCCAGTGTTTAATTTGACCAAACAACGGACAGCAAAAGACTCCAGCACCTTGGAGAGAGGAGTGATCATCATAGGGAATGAGCAAAATTGGTACTTGCCTCTGATCTGGGCCAGTGTTCATATTGTCTAAACAATGATTTGTATCTTGCACTAGGACCCTGCTGCAATGAAAGGCTCCAGGCCTAGACCATGTTGCCCAACCACTCACCCTGGTCCCAGATATCGCCACCCAGCCCAGTGCTGCTCTCAAGCTCTTCAAATCAACTTGGTACCCAGAGCAATCCAACCTTGCACCTGAGCCAGTCTTACAGGCATTGGAATGCCATCTGCAACAAATCTGCAATAACTTAACACAAATTACCTCAGAAAAGGTACTTTTAGTGACGTTTTTGATCAGATTTATTTTCTTTTTAACTACCAAGGAGCTGTTGCACACGTTCGGTGGTGCCATCTTTACCGGCAGTTTTACTTGTATTTTCAGAAGGCCTTTGACAAGGTGCTGCACACGAGGCTGCTAAGTACAAGCCCATGTTATTATGAGAAACATATGAGCATGGGCAGAAATTGCCTGAATGGCTGAAGGCAATGAATGGAAATAAAGGGGGCATTTTCACATTATACAGTATGTTAATGATCTAGATGATGGAATTAATGATTATGTAACCAAGTTTGTTGATAATACAAAGATTGGAGGGACAGGTAGTGATGAGAAAGCAGGGAGTCTGCAGAAGGACTTGGACAGATCAGGAGAATGATCAAAGAAAAGGCAGATAGAATATAGTGTTGGGAAGTGTTTGGTCAGGCACTTTGGTAGAAGGAATGAAGGTGTAGACTATTTTCTAAACGGGATCGAATTCAGAAATTGCAGTTGCAAAGGGACTTGGGAGTCCTTCTGCAGAACGCCCAAAAAGATAACTTGAATTTTAAGTTGGGAGTAAGGAAGCCAAAGGCTTTGCTACTGTTTATTTCAAGAGGACTTGAATATAATAGAAAGGATGTGCTGGCATTGGAGACGGTCCAGAGGAGGTTTAAGAGAGTGATCCCAAGAATAAAAGTGTTAACATAAGATGAGTGACTGATGGATTTGTGCCTGTAGTAATGGTGTTTAGAAAGATATAGGGAGATCTCCTTGAAATCTACCAAATACTGAAAGACAGATAGAGTGGGAGAGTCTAGAACCAGAGGGCACAGTCTTAGAATAGACTCCTTTAGAACAGAGAGGAAGAGAAATTTCTTTAGCCAGAAGGTAGTTAATCTGTGGAATTCGTTGCTGCAGATGACTATGGAAGTCAGGTCATTTAAAGTGGAGGTTGAGAGGTTCTTGATTAGTAAGGTCATCAAAGGTTACGGGGAAAAGGTTGGAAAATGGGGTTGAGAAGGAAAATAAATTAGCCCTGATCAAATGGTGGAACAGACTCGATAGGTTGAATGGCCTAATTCTGCTCCTATGTCCTGTGGTCTTATAAGGAGTCGAAGGTAAGAGATACATAATTCCAAAGCAAAACAACAACAACTTTCACTATCCATCCAAGGGCTGGAGAGGAAGGAATCTGATCAGATAGGGAAAAGGGAAGGGGGGAGGTGATAGGCAGGTGAGAGGAGATGAAAGGCTAGAATAGAAGAAGAGGGGAGGGGGAGGGAATTTTTTTACCAGAAGGAGAAATCAATGTTCATGCCATCAGGCTGGAGGCTACCCAGACGGAATATAAGGTGTTTCTCCTCCACCCTGAGGGTGACCTCATCATGGCACAAGAGGAGGTCATGGACTGAATGTTGAAATAGGAAAGGGAATTGGAATTAAAATGTTCGGCTACCGGGAAGTCCTGCTTTCGTTGGATGGAGTAAAGATGCTTGACAAAGTGGCCTCCTAATTTACCAATGTAGAGGAGGCTGCATCGGACACAATAGAGGACCGCAGCAGATTCACAGGTGAAGTGCTGACTCACCTGCAAGGACTGTTTGGGGCCCTGAACAAAGAATATGCAGAATGAAATTTTGCATTTATAGAAAAAGTGCAGTACAGGCTGACAATAATGTACAAAGTCAGTGAAATAGATTGCAAGATTGAGAGTCCATTATATTGTACTAGGGGTCCATTTTTTGTCTTTTCACTGCGGAATAGAAGCTATCCTTGAGTGTGGTAGTACATGCTATTAGGCTTTTGTATCTTCTGCCTGATGGGAGGGGGGAGAAGGGATTGTATCTGCAGTGGGTGGGGTATTTGATTATGTTGGCTACTTTACCGAGGCAGCAAAAAAGGCACTCTGGTTTAGCCTGTGATAATCCGTTAGGAGTGAGAAGACATCAATGGGGAATGTGATGGAATTGTGACAAGGCTGAAGCCAAAACTTAAATCTTGGCAATTTGTAAAAAATTAGCATGGCACAGTGGCATAGGTATTAAAGCTGCTGCCACACAGTGTCAGAGATCTGGGTTCAATCCTAATCTCGGGTTTCTTGTCTTTATGGAGTCTGCACGTTCTCACTGTGCCTGGACTTCCTCTCTCTCGTCTGCTCTGATTTCTCCAAGTCCCAAAGACAAATAGGTTGGTAGATTTACAGGCCACGGTAAGTTGCCCCTAGTGTGTAGGTGAATCTTAGAATCCAGGAGAGAGCTGACGAGAATGTGCGGAGAACAAAAAAAAATGAATATAAGATCAGTGTAAATGGGTGGTTGATGGTTGGTGTGGACGTAATGGGCCAACGAGCCTGTTTCTTTGCTGTGGTTCATTCTGGCTCCTTGACTGTTTCAAGATGCATCATTCTCAAGTTTTCTGAGAAAGTTGAGAGAAAGAGAGTTCTATTTTTGTAGGTGGCTCACTAAGCTACTTCAGAAAGCAGTTAGGATTCAACTACTTTGACTAATTTTTGCAACACCATTAGCAGTGGAACACAGGAAGTGGTTTGGCAGCAGAGAAAGTATCTTTGTGAAAAAAGGTCAAAGGCTGGAGAGCTGAGAGGTTAAAGATCCAGATGTAAGAGACCTGAGGAAGTGTTTTCAAACAGGTGCAGTATGAAGATGATCTGGAAGAGGTCAGGGAATGTAAATGACAATGGATGCAGATAGAGATATAGAGGTGATATGGCTTGCGATTAAAAAAAAATAGAAAGTCAGATTGCCAGAGTGGAGGTGTGGAGTTGAACATGGTTCTGATTGGCAAAATGAATTGTTTGCAATTCTAATGCAGAATGTTGTGTGATCATTATATCACCAGCTATGGAAGTTACCAACCTCAGCCCATTGTTATTAGGAGTTGTAATAAGCACGGGTTCCACATTAAAACTTCCAATATAAAAAGCACAGACAGAAAAAAAATACATTGAAAAAATAACTGAAGCTTCTGAAATGAAAAAAACAGAACTTTGAAATAAAAATGGTTGCCAACAGGCAGATAGTCTGGATGGCTTGGGTCCTCTTTGAAGCAAACTGTCTAGGGACCACTGAATTAGCACAGAAGCAGAAAACGATTCACGAACTGTCTTTTTTTTTAACCCTTGCATAGACTTAAGGTGCCATTAACCAAGAACAAGGTGCAATGGAGACAAAATCGCCCTGTTTTTGCCACAAGCATACTATCTGTATTAAAATGCAGAACACAGGCAAAGTATGTGAGCAGCACCATAACAATAGATAATCAGAATGCATTGCAAATCCAAATTGGTCAGATCCACCTAAGAACATGTATTCACATTCAGAAGTTGTTCCAGCTAACCACACTTTACCATATTTTAGCTTCAGATGACAAAAGTTACCACAGATTGAAATAATTTATATTTGAAATATAATTCATGTTTTATTGACTTCTGAAGTTCATGTATGTTCACATATGGATTTAATTATTCATTATGCATTTATGTGCAGTATAAATTCAAAAGTGATTTTATGAAGTAGTCAGCTAGAAATTCTATCAGTAATGCTGTAGCGATGTGCTACACACAGAGCTAGAAATAACGACACGCAGTCTGTAAGTTGCACTCGAGACTAGTTTATTCAAACTTTGCGGCACTGGCTTTTACGCAGTTCCGTTCCTGCCCTCTCCGGGCGGAAATGACGTCAGAGGTGCCCTACAAAAGTCTCTTCCCACGCGTGGGCTTTCTCCCCTTGCTAGTGAAGAAGAAGGCCCAGCGCCATTTTGGGGCTGGCCTCTCTGCCGACGCACGCACCATTTTGTGAGTCGGTTTGCCTGCATAGAAAGTGGGTCATCACATAACCCACCCCCCCAGAACCTGCAATACACCCTTCAATGTCTACAGTCTGGATCAGTCTCTGTTTGGGCGGTCCGCCTCTGCGCCGCGGTGCCTGAACCTCGACTGGCTGCGCCAAGTCCACATGGGCCAGTTTGAGTCGGTCCACCGTGAAAACCTCCTCTTTCCCTCCAATGTCCAGAATGTACGTGGACCCGTTGTTCCTGATCACCTTGAACGGCCCCTCGTACGGCCACTGTAGCGGTGCCTGGTGTGCGCCCCTTCGTACAAATACAAACTTACAGTTCTGCAGGTCTTTGGGTATGCAGGTTGTTCCTTGTTCCTTGGCTTTAACAAAAGCGGCCATGGCCTCTTCGTCCCAAATAATGTCCTTGCCTTTACCCCACATCAGGTGAACAAAGGGCACATGATACGGGCTGCTGCGGGGAGGAAACGCTGGTAGAAGTTCACCATACCAATGAACTCCTGCAGGCCTTTGACTATGTTGGGCCGGGCAAAGTGGCGGATTGCGTTTACCTTGGCGGGTAGAGGTGTTGCCCCGTCTTTGGTAATCCTATGGCCCAGGAAGTCGCCGCATGGTCTCCAGCCCCGCGTTGCCTTGGGCACCATGTGCAGGGGGGAAGCCCATGGGCTGTTGGACCGCCGTACGATCCCCAATTCCTCTATCCTCTTGAACTCCTCCTTCGCCAGGCGGAGCTTGTCCGGGAGGAGCCTTTGTGCGCGGGTGTGGAGGGGTGGTCCCTGGGTTGGAATGTGGTGCTGTACTCCGTGTCTGGGCATGGTTGCTGTGAACTGCGGTGCCAGAACCGACGGAAAGTCCGCCAGGATTCTGGTGAATTTGTTGTCAGACAGCGTGGTGGAGTCCAGGTGTGGGGCCGGCAAGTTGGCTTCACCCAGGGAGAACGTTTGGAAAGTCTTGCAATGGACCAGTCTTTACCCTTGCAAGTCGACCAGCAGGCTGTGGGCTCGCAAGAAATCTGCCCCCAGGAGAGGTTGGGCCACGGCAGCCAGTGTGAAGTCCCACGTGAACCGGTTGGCACCGAACTGCAGCTGCACTGTGCGGGTGCCACAGGTCCGAATCGTGCTGCCGTTTGCAGCCCTCAGGATGGATCCCGTCACCCTGTTGCGGGTGTCATACCCCGTTGGGGGTAAGATGCTGATCTCCGCTCTGGTGTCGACCAAGAAACAGCGTCCCGACTGTTTGTCCCAGACGTACAAGAGGCTGTCCTGGTGGCCAGCCGCCGTAGCCATTAGTGGCAGCTGGCCCTGGCGTTTTGCTGGCAACTTGCAGGGTGGGCGACAACGACGGGCTTCTGTGCCCCACCGCTGGTGGTAGAAACATCACTGTTCATTGGCCTCCGCACTCCCGCCTCTGGGTTGTGTGCGCTCCGTTGCCGGGCCTGGTCTGGCCTGCTGTTGGGCGCGTGGCTTGGTAATCTGTCCGACGGACGCTCCACTCTCCCTCTTGGCTTTCCACAGCTCGTCTGCCTAGGCCGCCACCTTCTGGGGTCACTGAAATCTGCATTGGCCAGCAGCAGATGTATGTCCTCGGGTAGTTGCTCTAGGAATGCCTGCTCAAACATGAGGCAGGGCTTGTGTCCTTCAGCCAGGGCCAGCATCTCGTTATTAATGCTGACAGTGGCCTGTCTCCCAAACCGTCCAGGTGCAGCAAGCGGGCACCTCGCTCACGCCGTGAGAGGCCAAAGATCCCTATGAGCAGCACTTTGAATGCTGCATATTTGCCTTCTTCCAGGGGTGACTGTATGAAGTCCTCAACCTGGGTGGCTGTCTCCTGATCAAGGGAGCTCACCACGTAATAGTAACGTGTGGAATCAGAAGATATCTGCTGAATCTGGATCTGGGCTTCTGCTTGGTCAAACCACACACGTGGTCGCAGCGTCCAGAAAGTTGGCAGTTTTAGCGAAACTGTGTGAACAGATGAAGAGTCGATCATCTTTGGTCCAAATCCCATTTGGACTGTTGGGGTCAGCAATGTAGCGATGTGCTACACACAAAGCTAGAAATAACGACGTGCATTCTGCAGGTTGCACTTGAGACTAATTTATTGAAACTTCACGGCACTGGCTTTTACGCAGTTCTGTTCCCGCCCTCTCCGGGCAGAAATGATGTCAGAGGTGCATTACAAAAGTCTCTTCCCGCACACGGGCTTTCTCCCCTTGCTGGTGAAGAAGAAGGCCCAGCGCCATTTTGAGGCTGGCCTCTCTGCCGACGCACGCGCCATTTTGTGAGTCGGTTCGCCTGCGCAGAAAGCGGGTCGCCACAATGCAACATTTTTCTGTGGTCGGCAACAGTTTTTAATTGGAAAACTAAACTCTAATTGGACCGAAGTTTGCTGAGTCTATATGGGTAGAACTGAAAAGTAGAACAGGTGCAGTCACTGTGATGGGATTATACGACAGACCACGCCCCACCCCCACCCCCACCCCCATGCTCACTGACTTTGAGGAACAGTTATGCAGGCAGACTGGCTAAGAAGCTTAGATGAGGCAGAATTTGATAGGTGCAGACAGGAGGGTTGACTAACAAGAGAAGAGGCCATACTGGGCATAGTATTGGGTAACAAACCAGACCAGATGACTAACTTTACATTGGGAGAATGTTAAGGAACGCTGATCACAGCTCCTTAAATGATAAGATAGCTGTAGATAGGGATGAGCGCGACCATGCAGGAGAGTATTAAAGTGGAGCAGAGCAAATTACAAGCGAGTTAGTTAGAAACTAGGGAGAGTTAATTAGGGATAGCTGCCTCTGGTCAAGTCCACATCTGTCATGTGGAGGGTGTGTAAAAGACCAACTATACAGAGTACAGAATAGGTTCTGTATGTTCCAGTAAGGAGGAAGGATGAGGATGGCAAGGTTGTTGAAAAAGTGGTGAATTTAGTCAATATGAAATAGGAAATGTAAAAGATTTAAGAAACTAAAATTAAACAGAGTCCCTGAGGGTTAGAAGGAAGCTAGAAAAGAACTTGAGGAGTGAATTCGGAAAGTCAGGAGGTGCCATGGAAAGTCATTGCAAGCAGTATAAAAGGTTACTACCAAGGCTTTCTGTAAAACAAGAGCAAGAGAATAACTAGGGCATGCGGAGGACCACTGAAGGATAAAGGAGGGAACATGTGATTGAGGACAGAGGATGTGAGTGAAGTCCTAAATGAGTGTTTTCCATTACTATTTGCCGAGGAGGACATGGAGGATAGGGAGAACAATGAGGTGTGCTCCAATTTGCTAGGGTATTTTGAGATGGACAAGGAGGTAGTTGTAGGTCTGCTGAAGAACCTTACGCCTGATGGGATATACTGCAGGTTATTGTATTGAGAGGGGCAACAGATGAGATTGCTGGGGCCTTGACCAATATGCTATCTAGCCCTAGGGGAGGTCCTGGAGGACTGGTGAGTAGCTAATGTTCCATTTTTCAAAAGGGAAATAGGGATAATTCTGGAAACTATAGACTGGTGAGTCTCACGTCAATGGTAGGGAAGTTACTGGAAGGATTAGTGGGATAGAATTTATGAGCTATTGGAAAACCATGGCATTCAATACTGTGATCCCCTCCAAGCTGAGCACCAAACTTCACCAGCTTGGTATCAGCGTATCCCTCTGCAATTGGACCTTGGACTTTCTGACTAACAGACACCAATCAGTTAAGTTAGACAACCTCTCCTCCTCCACTCTCACTCTGAATGCTGACATGCCTCAAGGCTGTGTGCTGGGCCCTTTTCTGTACTCCCTTTTCACCTATGACTGCGTTCCTGTACATGCTTCTAACTCCATAATCAAGTTCACAGACGACACCACGGTGGTTGGTCTGATCAGAGCGGATGACAAGACAGCCTACAGGAATGAGGTTCAGCACCTAGCCGCGTGGTGTACGGACAACAATCTGGCCCTTAACACCCAGAAGACCAAGGAGATCATTGTGGACTTCAGGCATGCCAGGAGTCACACTCATGTTCCCATCTACATCAACGGAGCTGTAGTGGAGCGTGTATCAAGCCTCAAATTCCTTGGTGTCCACATTTCTGAGGATCTCACCTGGTCCCTGAACTCCTCCATCCTGATCAAAAAGGCACAACAGCGCCTTTATTTCCTGCAGAGCATCAAGAAAGCTCACCTCTGTCCCAGGATACTGACGGACTTTTACCGCTGTACCATTGAGAGCTTACTCACCAACTGTATCTCAGTGTGGTATGGCAATTGTCCCATATTGGACCGCAAAGCACTCCAGCGTGTGGTGAAAACTGCCCAGCGGATTATCGGCACCCAATTGCCCACCATTGAGAACATCTACCATAAACGCTGCCTGGGCAGGGTGAAAAGCATTATCAGGGATGCATCTCACCCTAACCATGGACTTTTTACTCTCCTCCCATCCGGTAAACACTACAGGAGCCTCCGCTCCCGCACCAGCAGGCACAGGAAGAGCTTCTGAACCTCACATCACAGGAAGACCCTGCTGAACCTCACATCACAGCGCTAAGCAGTATTGCACCCATATTGTACTGTCTCAGTACTTTTATATTTGTGTGCTGTAGCACTTTTTTTTATTCGCAGTTATTTTGTAAATAACACTTTTCTTTGCATTTCTGGTCAGATGCTAAATGCATTTCATTGGCTTTGTATCTGTACTCGGCACAATGACAATAAAGTTGAATCTAATCTAATCTAATCTAGTTAGGGTCAGTCAGAATGGCTCATTGGGGGAAGTCACAGCTTGTTAACTTATCTCAGGTTTTTGAGGTAGTGACAAAGGTTATGGATGAAGTGATGTTACCTACTTGTGTTATGTTTTGTAACTCCAGAAATTAATCAAAAGAAAAACACTGGACCCCAGGAGAACGTGTACGCTTAGTTTTCATTACCTTTGTGAGGTGCAGACTTATGACATGGTGGTATAATTACATATGCCGTTCACATACTTCTACATATAACATAATAAATTATGTAAATAACAAAGAATGCTTAATCAGACAATATATTTACATTACTCAAATATTAAATACACAGCACTCCTCCCTGCTTAGCTATAAACTTCAACTTAATATACAATGTATCTCAATTTACACACACACACACACACATATATATATCTTATAGGTAGGTATATATATATACCTACCTATAAAAGGTATTTACCACTCTCCACCAGAAGCTTTTCATGTTTTATTGTTTTACAACATTGAATCACAATGGATTTAATTTGTTTTTTTGACACTGATCAACAGAAAAAGACTTTCATGTCAAAGTGACCTAAATTAATTACAAATATAAAACACAAAATAATTGTTTGTAGTAAGAATGCGCCTGTATCTGGAAGGTCCAACTGCTGGCTGGAGCAGCTCAGCTCAAGTTGTTGGTTTGGCTAACTCTTGTCTCGGTTCGGGTGCTCGAGCATGGAGGCTCAGCTCGAGGAGTTGCAGCTGATGTTGCTGTCAGTGAATGGTTGGGGATGTTGGGAAATAGCGTCGATTCAGTGGGGGGAGGGACCTAGAAAAGGAACCGCAAATGGAGGGTTCAGGTGAGTGTGGGTTCGTGGAAGGAGGTTGGAATAAAGTTGAAGCTAGATCTGGGAAATGGACAAAGAAACATAATATTGGAATGATTTCAAGTGATGGAGAGGAAAGGATAGGCTTCTAGGATTTGTTTAAATCTGATCCGGAACAGCCTTCTTCTATCAATCCCATTAAATTACCTACAGAGTTAAAATCAGCCACAGGGAATGTAGATTGTGCTTGCACTTTAAGAGGAGGTGATGTGTCAATTGTTAATATTTATTTACATTAGAGAGAATCCATTGCATTTCCATGATTAGTCGTCCTCTTGAATTTGATCTTGTAATTGTGTGACTCAAGAAGCAGAGCCCTTCTCTGTGTTTGCGCTGCTGCTTTTAGTGGAACACCCTACTGTGGATTGAAAATGGACACTAGTGGTCGATGATCAGTAATGAGGGTGAACGCTCTTCCTTACAAGTACTGACTGAACTGAGTTACACCTCAAACCAGATTCAAGGCCTCTCTGTCAAGCTGCGTGTAATTTTTCTCTGCAGCAGTAAGGGAACATGTGACACGACCGCACCTATACCATTAGGCGAGACATCACAGGTAAGCTTCACTGCACAATGTGGATTGTAACATGTGAATACAGTGTCTTCCATCACTACTTCCTTTGTCTTTTGGAAAGACACCTCACACTGCTTTGTCCATTGACGTTTCTTTCCGATCTGTAGTAATGAGTTCAAGGGGGGGAGCATGGTAACCATGTTTGGCAGGAAACAGTTATAGTTACTGACAAATTCTAAAGAGGACCACAACTGTGACAAATAGTTTGGCCTTTTGGCATCCAGTACTGCTTGAATTTTCTCAGCACACGTGATCTTGTCTTGTGTGCCAATGCTATTGCCACAGTAAGTGAGACTAGGTTTAAAGAATTCTCACTCGTTGCATTGTGTTCTGAGCCCATAATCTTCTCATCTTTTTAACACTCTTGAGATTTTGGACATGCTCCTTATCATCCTTACTGGTAACAATGATGTCCTACAGATAATACTGAGTGCCTGGGCAACCTTGCAGCACATGGTCCATCGCTTTCTGCCAGAGTGTAGATGCAGATGCTACTCCAAAAATAAGCCTATTATCGTGATTAAGCTCTTTGTGAGTGTTTATGGTGAGAAACACTTTTCACTCTTCTTCCATCTCCATCTGTAGGTAGGCCTCAGCTAAGTCCACTTTGCTGAAGTGTTTCCCATCAATAAGTTTTGCTTTGTAAACCTTGCTTGTGGCATGTTCATTTGACACTATTTCACCCTTTATAACCATATAACAATTACAGCACGGAAACAGGCCATCTCAGTCCCTCTAGTCCGTGCCGAACTCTTACCCTATCCTATTCCTACCGACTTGCACTCAGCCCATAACCCTCCATTCCTTTCCTGTCCATATATCTATCCAATTTAACTTTAAATGACAACATAGAACCTGCCTCAACCACTTCTGCTGGAAGCTCATTCCACACAGTTACCACTCTCTGAGTAAAGAATTTCCCCCTCATGTTACCCCTAAACTTTATGTTGGAGTTTTCTACTGTCATTCTTAACACTGCTGTGGCATCATCCAGTACCTTTCTTAATTTGCTTTCAGTTGAATCTATTGCAGGGGATGTGCCATGCAAATGGTGAATGGATCACCAATTAAGTTGTAGTTGTCTTAGCCAATAACAGCCCCACAATGCTGGCCCTTCCGTTTTTACAGCCTATGTGGCCTGTTGGAAGTTGTGCTTCACTGTTACAAATGGTACTTCCATGGGAGTTACCTTTTTCCCAGTATACTGTGTTCTAAGTTGGACATCTGCAGGCTTCTGTTCATTATCTTTGAAATACTATTCAAACTCTTTTTGTGTAATGACTGAAGCAGCAAAGCAGTGTCCAATTCCATTTTAATTAATTTGCTATTCACTTCTGGTGTAAGCCACGACTGTCTCCTGTTAGTTTTCACATTTTAAATCTCAAGGCTACGCAGTCCTGTGTCACTCGCATCATTATCAGATTGTTCATCAACGGCATGAAGATTAGTGCACTTTTGGAAACTGCAACCTGACTTTTTATCTTCTCTGTGCAGTCCTTTTATTTTTGTCTGCCCAACATGTTCTTTGTGCGTGTCCAACTTTGTTGCATTTTCTGCAAGTTTTGACTTTACACTTGCATTGAACTCTGGCATGTGCAAGCCCCTGCCACAATGGTAACACAATTTGTTTGGCCAGGCAGGTTTCTGTTCAGATGTTGCCATTTTGTTCACACTCACTTTCATTCCTGTCTGCAACTCAGTGGCACCTCTGGCTGCTGTTTCCGTTCATAAAGCAATTTCAAATGTTCTTTTAATTGTGTGTTTTGCTTCAGTTAGGAGTCATTTTTGAAATCTTTCTTGTAAAATTCCACAAACTAAATGATCCCTCAGTGCATCAGTAAGCCCATTGCTGAACTGACAATGAACATAGAACATGGTCTACAACCTGAAGCAGGCTGTAACCAAAGGCATCATCCTTTCTGAACTATTGTCAGTGAGTCTGGCAGTGAGGTGAACCTACGACCTCGATGGGTATTCCTGAAGTTGACCATGTGCCCAAATCCTTCTGGTTGGAGGGTCCAATGATGATGATCTCCATCCTGGATCCTTGTCTCCAACTGGACGATGGATGGTGGAAATCCCCATAACCCAGCTGAGATTTGAGGATAAATTTACTCCAAGAAGGGCCCTATATCTCATTGGACAGTACCCACTAAGTATTTTAAGGGCTTCCATCCATTGCAGAAGATCATAGAATAAAGTCTCTGCTTCTCAAACAAACTTGTGATTGATGCATAGTTTGTACAGAAATTATATTATTCAGTTCCAATGCTATGGAACATTGCATGTCAGGTAAATTAGAAATTTGTATCCTGCAGTTGCAAACAAAACTTGTTTTAATGCACGGAGCACTTTCTAAGGTTTAGAGATCCATACATTTAATTTACAAAGCTCCCAGACATGCATATTGGGATATACTTTATCTAAAAGGACTCTGTGTAATTAAGGACACATTGATACTAATATTTTTGCAGTTACAGTACCATACATGCTGATGGGTAAGCATCTGGGTGGACATCTGGTTGTATTCCCTCCAGTAAACTAGTATGTAGCGGAGTACAGAGTAGATACCGGGAATGGAAAGTGTAATGTGCAACCGTAAACAACATTGATTGAGCATGTTGCATATGAACCCTGAAACTTTCATAACCTGTTTCTTTTATGGATGTGTCCCTCTTAGATCCTTGGGAACAGGGTCTCTTTGAATTGGGAATATTAGAGAAGATGAAAACAGGAATAGAAAGCACTTGCTCAAGTCCAAGGGCCTTGTGTATCTCAAAGGACAGGAAAGTTGTTTACTATGATACAGAATGAGGCTATTCAGCCCATTGTGTCCATACCAGCCTCCAATGGAACAACATCATTAATCCCTTTCTGATCTCCTTATCAGCTATTCTCTCTCGCATATCAATCAACACCCTCCTCATTCTTCTGTAACTCATATCAAGGTAAGTTAGACTACTCATTATGTCGTTGGGTTCAACCAATCCAGGATCAGAGCCTGCTTCTCATTACCAGCAATATCCTGTTGTACAACTGAACATACAAATGGGCCTTTCTTCCATCGCCGTAGTGCTGGAGAAGGTACACATGTTAGTTGT
Source organism: Mobula birostris (assembly GCF_030028105.1). Lineage (NCBI taxonomy): Eukaryota > Metazoa > Chordata > Chondrichthyes > Myliobatiformes > Myliobatidae > Mobula > Mobula birostris. Next base: position 42,742,068 of record NC_092378.1, on the reverse strand, counting down.
GGGGCAAGGTGTTGATGTTGTGATTCAAAGGAAGGGAAAAAAAGACGGTGAGAACATCGACCAAGAATAGGGATGGGAATGACCAGGATCCAGCATTGGATGGAATCCAAACTTTCAAGTGGCTTGCACCAGTTTAAGATTGTGCTGAACACAGACAGCGTGCACCTCTGAAATGGAGATACTTTGTAGCTGAAACAGGTGCTGGTAGCCTCTCCATGTGTCTGTGTTCAGCTGTAAGCCAGAGGTGGTCGTGGGCAGAAGTGTGCTCTAGGGATTGTTGTCATGGCAGCTTTAGCAGCCCCACGGGATTAAGGATGACTTTTTTCACTCTGGTTTTGTAGGATCTGAGATGGCTAATGAGATTAGAACATAAAACATAGAATAGTACAACTCAGAAACAGGCCATTCAGCCCACCTTGCTGTGCTGAACCAATTAAATTAGCAATAAGACCATAAGACATAGGAATAGAATTAGGCCATTCAACCTACTGAGTCTGCTTCGCTATTTCATCATGTCTGATCCATGATCTCACTCAACTCCATACGCCCACCTTCTCAACATATCCTTTGATGCCCTGACTATCATGAAATTATCAATTGCCGCCTTAACTATTCTCCCAGACTTGGCCTCCACTGCAGTCCGTGGCAGAGCATTCCACAGATTCATTACTCTCTGCTTAAAAAAAATTCCTTCTTACCTCTGTTCTAAAGGGTCGCCCCTCAATTTTGAGGCTGTGCCCTCTAGTTTTGGATACCCCAAACAGCTAACTAAAATAATCTCTTCTGCCTGCACAATGTTCATATCCTTCCATTTTCCTCACATTCTTGTGTCTATCTAAATGTCTCTTAAAAGTCTCTAATGTTTTTACTTCTACCACCACCCCAGGCAGAACATTCCAGAGCTTCTAAAACTCTGTTTAATAAAAATACCCTTCATGTCTCCTCTGAGGTTACCCCTCTCGCTTTAAACGCAGGCCTTCAGGTATTAGATTGTTTAGGAGATACCTGAGGAGGTGGGCAGTTTGTGAACGAATGTGCTTCTTATCTGATGATATGATCTTACCCCTTACTTGGTCAGTATTTGACGTTCAAATACTGCTGCATTCATATGGGTTTGATGTGCCCTTCACATTTCTCGACAGCACCCCAGATGTTCCTCCTTCCCTTTCAGCAGTCAGGGGCCAGGCATTCCCAGCACTCTGTGGAGATGCCGCGTAACTTTAAGGACGCTCTGAGCACACTCACGAATCCTTTTCACCGCCTGCCTGGTAATCCCTTCCTGGGCAGAACTTGCAAAAGAATGCCTGTTTTGGGAGCCTGATTTCCAGCGTGCAGGTATTGTGTCCGCACAGTGAAGGTGACCGACTATAAGGAGAGTCTCAGTTCTGAAAGAGGCCACTATCATTGATTTGCATGTCCTTAAAGTGAATTTAAAGGATTTTATAGTAGTAGTGTTGGTGGTAACTTTTCAGAATCCTGAGGCACCTGCTGTAAATACCCCAGTTCTTTGAAGGGTTAGGTCTATTGGCAAGTCAAGCCACTTTTTGCTGTCATTTCAACCATAACTGCTGGTACAGAACATAGTAAAAATGAGACAACATTTTCTAGGACCATGGTGCTACATGAAACAATACAAAAACTACTCTGAACTACGTAAGAGAAAAACACAAAAACTACACTAGACTACAGACCTATCCAGGACTGCATAAAGTGCACAAAACAGTGCAGGCACTACAATAAATAATAATAAATAATGAACAAGACAGTAGGCACAGTAGAGGGTATAGCAGGTTGGTGTCAAGCCAGGCTCTGGGTATCGAGGAGTCTGATGGCTTGGGGGAAGAAACTGCTACATAGTCTGGTCGTGAGAGCCTGAATGCTTCGGTGCCTTTTTCCAGATGGCAGGAGGGAGAAGAGTTTATATGAAGGGTGCACAGGGTACTTCATAATGCTGTTTGCTTTATGGATGCAGCGTGTGGTGTAAATGTCTGTGATGGCGGGAAGAGAGACCTCGATGATCTCAGCTGACTTCACTATCCGCTGCAGGGTCTTGCGATCTGAAATGGTACAATTTCCGAACCAGGCAGTGATGCAGCTGCTCAGGATGCTCTCAATACAACCTCTGTAGAATGTGGTGAGGATGGGGGGTGGGAGATGGACTTTTCTCAGCCTTCGCAGAAAGTAGAGATGCTGCTGGACTTTCTTTGCTATGGAGCTGGTGTTGAGGGACCAGGTAAGATTCTCCGCCAGGTGAACACCAAGAAATTTGGTGCTCTTAACGATCTCTACAGAGGAGTCATCGATATTCAGCGGAGAGTGGTCGCTCCGTGTCCTCCTGAAGTCAACAACCATCTCTTTTGTTTTGTTCACATTCAGAGACAGGTTGTTGGCTCTGCACCAGTCCATTAGCCGTTGCACCTCCTCTCTGTGTGCTGACTCATCATTCTTGCTGATGAGACCCACCACGGTCGTGTCATCGGCGAACTTGATGATGTGGTTTGTGCTGTATGTTGCAACACAGTCGTTAGCAGTAATCCATAAGCTATGAAGGTCAGAGGCCTTGATCTTCAAAACCCTTTTTCATCAACTGACTAAAGACTGTGATGGTGCTGCTGAATTGCCTCATTGCAGAGCGGTGACTGCAAAGATAAGGGGGTTGGTGCACATCTTCCTAGGTCTTGTTGTGAACCTGTGTGATAATGGTAGAGGATCTTTGTCTCACAAGTATTGTGTGTCAGTCCTCAGCGATGGGCTTTACATCAACCACCAAGCGTGCACAAGAGCAGCTAATCTGGTTATTAAGGGAATAGAGGGAAGTAGCACTGAATTTGCAGATCAGCCATGATTTTGATGAGCGGTGGAGAAGGTCTATTCCTGCTGCTAATTTTAATGCTCCTCTATTGGGCTATAGCCGCTTCAAACCCAACAGCAAATTCAGAGAATGAATTCACGTGTGGTAGCTGAATATCATCAGTTTCAGATGTGGAGTTCTCAAGGTTATGGAGGTGCAGTCATAAGCTGCTTCATCAGGAAATGTGTATTCCTCGAAAAACTGCATGCCCTTCTCCCTGGTGCCCTCTGTCAAGGAGGAAGTCAATGAAATCCCTGCGCCTAATCTGTCAGGCACTGCACTATTTCATTGAGGTCACTTCCCATTCTTCTGTGACTGTTACAGTCTATGGAATGTTGCAATACTTTGGTCAGAGCTCGGTCTGCACTGTGGCTAAACGTCATCACTGAGACACAAAGGAGAAGTTTAAACTGAGTTAATGATACAGACAGAAAGCTGAGATAAGGTGAAAGTTTCTGATAATGGACTGCTTGGCCTTGATAAAAGGCATTTTAGTAACCAAGATAATAATGAAACCAATGGGTGCAATCTCAAATGAGGAAAATGCAAATTTGCAACCTGCAAGTGTAATATTTTTGAAAAAGGGACTAGTGTTGAGATAGAATTCTGAATGTGTGAGTATATATAAAAAAACAATGTTTTGAGGGGATCTGTGTGAATCAGCTCAGGGGAACAAAATATCCTCCCGAATGAATTCTCATGTTGAACAAAGGACTGGAGGAACTCAACAGGTCAGGTAGCATTTGTCAAGGGAAATGGATCATCAATGACTTGTCTGTATGTTTTCCTCCACAAATGCTGCTCGGCCTACTGAGTTCCTCCAGCACTTTGTGTGTTGCTCTGGATTTTAGCATCTGCTGTCTCTCTTGAGTTTCTATCCATTGATTTGGTTTGAATTAGCCCCATCTGGTGGTACCACCAGATACTGTCCCGTTCCTGGAGATGGAGAGTTATTTGACTATTTTTTACTCAAACTTCTGCAAACAATAGCTGTATCAGGCTACAACATAAATTGTAACTTAGAAGCTGTTCAAAATGTAGCATCTGCTTGACATTATGGTAAAACTTTTGTGATGTGATGAAAAAGAGAGAAGTTTCTGACTCCAACCACAAACCAGAGAAAATCTGCAGATACGAGGAAATCTGCAGATGCTGGAATTCCCAGTAACACACACAAATGCCGGAGGAACTCAGCAGGCCAGGCAGCATCTATGGAAAAGAGTGCAGTTAATGTTTCGGATGGAGACCCTTCGGCAAGACAGTCGAAGGCTCGCGGCCTTAAATGTTGATTGTACTTTTTTTTCCATAGATGCTGCCTGGCCTGCCGAGTTCCTCCAGCATTTTGAATGTGTTGCTTCAAGTTGAAGACTGTTGCCTTCTCCCATGTCCATTGGCCTTGTAACCAGTCCCCTCTCTTTGGATAATGTAGACTTTCATTATAAGATAAATAACACCTCTCTCCTGAAAAACATAGCATTAACCTCTCTGTCCATGCAAATTACCTCCACAGAAAGCTTGACAAGGTAGGTGCTAAGAGACAAGGATATCCAAACCTTGTGCCAATGAGATCAGGATGAATGATCAACAGATTAGGTGTGAAGAGAACAGAGATATCCTCACAGAGTTTTGAATTTTGGCATTCTCTATCAAAAAGTTTCATGGGTTTTTGAAAACGGAAAGAATCCTGGACAAAGGGTAGATGGCGGGAATGTATTGAGACAGCGGATCACTCAGTACAGGTATAAGATCAAATGCACTGTCTTCATTTTCTCATTCTTTACCTTATGCCTTCACATGTTACCTTCTGGAAAATAACAAATGTTCCTGAGAGATTTCTAATCTGTTGATTTTAAAAGGGCATTTCTACTCATCTTTGTCATTTTTTAAAATATGTAACTGCTTATAAAGCAGTTTCCTTTAAACCTTGTCTTGAAAAATTGCTTCAGTCATCATCTTTGTTGGCTGCTGCAAGCTTTAAAGTTGAAAGTTCAAAGTAAATTTATTATCAAAGTACATATATGTTACCATATACTATTCTGAGTTTCAATTTCCTGCAGAACAAAGAAATACAATAGAATCAATGAAGAGCTACAAAGACTGACATACAATCAACGTGCAAAGACAAACTGCGCAAATAATAATGTTAATAAAACTATAAATACAAGCCTGATCTAGTTTTAGAGTCAGAGTCCCACAAATTATATTAAGACCAATACATTATTACAGATAGGAGAATCCTTAATAACTGTCTGGATATAATAATACAGGATAAACAAGCAAGAACAACTTATTTAATAGATATAGCCATTCCAAACACACATAACTTACAGAAATCAATAAGTGAAAACACCAAAAATATGCTGATTTAAAAGAGGAAATTGAAAGACTATGGAACATGAACAAGGTTTACATTGTCCCAATAGTGATATCTACAACTGGTATCATACCAAGGTCACTACACAACAGCATTAAACAATTAGGCCAACTCAGCAATATTTATGTAAATCTCCAGAAAGCCGCAATAGTCCAAAAGTTCCTAGCAATTGACAAATGAGTGTTCTTGGCTATGCCTGTACCTCAGGTTTTACCAGCATGAGCTGAGGAAAAAATGAAACTAGAATAATAAGGGTAAGGGTATGGATGCCGTAAGGGGACGAAAAGATGTAACAAACAACTAATAATAGATTTTGTAACTCTAAACCAAGCCTGAAGGAGAAGCAGAAATCTTTCATGTTGTTATATTGACTACCAGAAAGCATGTGATTCTTCCCACGCTTGTGGTTAACAGAAGCTCTTAAGATATAAACTACTCCAATATCTGTGAAATTCCTACAACCACTGATGAAGCATTGGTATACTATAATCACCCGATCTATTACTAACCAAAGAAGAACCACCATTATCAAAATAAACAGAGGCATTTTCCAGGGCAACTCTCTCAGCCCACTATGGTTTTATTTAGCTTTAACCATATTCTCTAATGTACTGAGTCCGACAAAAATACAGTATCAAATCAGAGACAATCAAACAAGTTATACCTCAACACACCTTCTATACATGGGTGGTTTGAAATTATATGCTCCTTCTTCAGTAAAGCAAAAACAATTAATACAATTTAAGCAATTTATTAACTATTTACTAAAGATGTAAACTTGAACTTTGGACTACATACGTTCAGATTATTAAAAATAAAGGAAGGTGCAAAAGAGCTAGTAGAACATAAAACAGAGCAGCAGAATACAATACAACCGATGGATGAACATGAAACACAGATATCTGGGATATCAACACGCAACAAAAATAAATTATAGTGAAATAAAGGGAAACTTTCAACTGAATTTACTTCAGGACTGCCAAAAAGAGCTCAATAGTAAAAATATAGCAAAGGCAGTAAACATTTTTGCTGTACCTATATTAAAACATTCTCTTTGCATAATATCTTGGTCCAAAACTGATTTGGAAAATTTACAAAGAAAATAAGAACTAAAATGACAAATTTTAGAAAGTCCTGAATGCACTTAAATTAAAACTACATAGGATGGAAGGTGGAAAAGGAATAACAGACAAAAATTTACACAAGTCAGATAAAACTTCTAAGGATACATTTTCATCAACAAAAATGGGATTCAGCACTGCACGTGAGCAAATGTAATTCTGATAAGTACGCACCACTAAACTTAAATGAAGACACAACCCAGAAAAATGAAGACATTGTCACTATAGAAGAAAAAGTTAATCAATGGAAGAGCATGACCCTCCATGGAAGACATCCCCATGATCTGAGCAGACTAGATGTTCACAAGGAAGTGTCAAATGCCTGTCTCAGAGTTGGAAACCTCTTACCGGAAAAAAAGGTATTCCTTGTGGCAATACAGTACCAAGTGGTTAACACAAAAAAAATCAAAAATACAAATTCAAAATGATAAATACAGAAAATGCCAAGAAAATCTGGTAACGATCCAACACATTACAAGATCCTGTAGCAGCTTAACTCAATCTGATTACTTACACAGGCACAATTAAGTGGCAAAGATCATTCACCAAAATCTTGCTTTAAAATACAAACTTACAAAAGATACCATACCTGACTATAAATACAAGCATGATCAATTTTACAGTCATACAAGTTATATGATTCATTATTACAGATAGGACAATCCATAATAACAATATGGATATAATAATACAAGATAAATAAGAAAGAACAACTTATTTAATAGATATAGCCATTCCAAACACACTTAAGATGCAGAAATTAATAAGGGAAAAACACCAGAAATGTGCTAAATTAAAAGAGGAAATTGAAGGATTATGGAACATGAACTTTGTCCTCATATACTTTGTCCTCATAGTAATATCTAAAACTTGTGTCATCCCAAAGTCACTACACAATAGTATTAAACAATTAGGCCTACACAGCTATATTTATGTACTTCTCTAGAAATCCACAATATTAAATACCCAAGAATAGTCCAAATGTTTCTAACACTTGAGAAATCAATGTGCTTAGATATGCCCACACCTTAGGTTTTACCAGCTTGAGCTGAGAAAAAAATTAAAAATCAATAATAACAGTAATAATAAATAAGTAAATACGGTAAATAAGAATCATTGAAAGTGAATCCATAGGTTGTGGAATCAATTCAGTGTTGAGGTGAGTTAAGTTTCCACACTGGTTCAGGGGCTTGATGGTTGAAGGGTATAACTGCTCACAAAGCTAGTGGTGTGGAACCGAAGGTTCCTTTACCCCCCTCTCGATGGCAGCAGCAAGAAAAGAGCATGGCCTGGATGGTAGAGGTGCTGGATAATGGATGCTGTTTTCTTTGGCAGTGCTCTCTGTACATGTGCTCAAGAGTAGCTTTAGTTCATTTTACTGAGGTAAAATGTTACTGAAAGATACAAATTCCATGTGAACTTTCACTTCAGTGGGGTGAGCCAAAATTAAAACTGATTAAATAATTTTTGTCATTGTTTACAATAAACCAGAGAGAGCAAACGGTAGTATCAGTTTAGATAATGTGCTGAAATCTTTTGAGTGGGACCTGAAATAAAACATTCTTTGCCTTGGAGCCATTGCAAACATTGAGCTACCGCTACAAACTTAAATTGAGAAGCACAACTTGAAAACCAGTAACAATGTAAATTCATACAGTCTATTTCTTGGCAATGACTGGATAAATTCTCCATCAGTGGACGTGAGCACCAGCATGAATTATCTCACTCCTTGAACAAACAGCAAAATGTTCAAAAGGCCAATGTGATCCAAAAGCCAATCTAAGTAATTTAGAACATCGATAATTGGTTTATTATTGTCAAATGTATCTAGGTACAGTGTAAAACTTTGCTTTCCACATAAATAATTTCAAAGCATAAATGCAACATAAATACAATTTAAGGTGAAAGAGAAGAGATTAAATACCAACCAGATGAGCAACGATTTTTCAGCCGGAGAGTAGTCAATATGGAATGAGCCGCCAGGGGAAGTGATTGACAGGTACGTTAACAGCCTTTAAAAGGTACTTGGACAGGTACATGATGAGACAGGTTTAGAGGGAGATGAGCCAAACACAGGCCAATCCAGTCAGGCTTTCATGTAAACAGGACCATCCTAAACCTTGCTGGCCCAGTCCACTTGGGCCTGAGTGGTAGGATGAAAAAGTTTTGCAGAACTTGAGTTAATTATGATGAAAGTGAAAGTGAATGGTAATGAATAATGGTAACTAAAGAGAATATATCACTGTCTTACATGAAGTGAAATTTATTATTTTGTCGCAGTAGGACAGTGCAGAGACATAAAATTACTATAAATTTCAAAATAAGCAATGCAAAAAAATTGAAATTAACCCAAGAGGGCAGGCCATTCAGTCACCTTGAACATCAAGGCATACTGTATGTCCTCCCTTAGTGGAAATAGCTCTTATCATATTCACCACCTTGTTACCAGATTCCTACTAAATCAAAGATATCATGTCATTGTTTCTGCCTCATGAAATTCCACATCCTCACAGCTCTCCATGTGAAGAAATTTTTGCTGCTTTCAATTGCTGCATATAATCCTTTGTCTTTCCTGCTTACCCAATGTGTGATTTTATCTATCCCATCTCAGCTTTTCATGATGTGATTTTGCAATACCTAGTTGTAAAAGAAATGCTTTGATGAGGTATTCCCATTAGGTTCCCAGAATGTAGGCAAATATACAGAATTCAACCGTCTTCACATATAGCCGTATAAAGCTTGTCTATTTTTCAGAGGTACATTAGTCCCTTCCAGCAAAGCAAGCCTTGTACCACCCAATTATACCCATGTGACAATTACCCTAGGTAATTTCTAAAGTAAGTACATGTTCAGCACAGCATTGTGGGCCGAAGGGCCTGTATTGTGCTGTAGGTCTTCTATGTTCTATGTAACCTCACATCGTTGGAATGTAGGGGGACACTGGAGCACCTGGAGGAAACCCATGTGGTCACGGGGAGATCGTACAAACTCCTACAGACAACGGCGGAATTGAACCTGGGTCTCTGTCCTCTGTCACTGCTACACTACCGTGTCACGCTTCATTGGAAGAGACAGCTTCCTTCCCTGTATTGCTATTTGGCCCTTTTGGCTAACTTTCCTTTTGGCCCAGTTACATTAGGATGTCCTGAACAGAGCAAACACAAAAAGAGAAATAATCTATGAGATCATGAAAAGGCAACGTAACTTCGTTGGACATGTGATGAGAAAAGAGGAGTTAGAATGCACAGTAATTAAGGGAAAGATTGAAGGGAAGAAAGCAAGAGGAAGACAAAGACAAATGATGATGCAGACAGCAGCCAGAGAACTGGAAATGAATACCAATGAATTGATCCACTTGACCTGAAACAGGAGTGTGTGGGCCATGGCAGTCAAAGCTCAAACTGGGCACGGCACCTGACGATGATGACATTAGGATGCTATTTTGTAACAAAAGACTTGCTGCGCCTCAAACGAATACTTTGGAGACTTTTCATGCACTAAAATTACTGGAATCAAAATGACTATCGGTATACATTGGCCAGTGTGTCAGCTTTTCTGTGCGTTGTAAAGTCACGTGAATGTTAATGAGATGCCACTTTTGACATGGTGCTGTAAAAATATTTAGAAGCAATAGGCAGTGCACAGTCAGATTCACATCCACACAGAATAGATTTTATAACTTTATATACTTCTACCCTTGAACAGAAAGCAAAGGAAAACTACAATCTAAATGATATGTAATTCTGTCCTTGTTAATTGATGAGAGTAATATTCTTCATTATGTTAAATTTACCCCCTTTAGCAGCAACTGTATCTCCTGAAGTAGTATTCAGATTCTAGTCTGATAGGAGCAACATCCCTATTAACTAGCCCATCTCCACCACTTGCAATATTTCCTCCAAATTGACTTCAGCTGTTAAACCTGCTCATCAATATTAGTTTGGACATGCTCAAGTCAGTGGAATGTGAAAAAAAAATCATTCCCATCAATTCGACATGAATTCATTAATTCGACATCTGGCCATACAGGATCTAGAATGAAACTAGCCACAGCTAGAATCCTTGCACCAAACGTATCTTGGTTGGATGGGCACTGTGTGAATATTATTATTTTGAACTGTTGCTTCTTTTCTTTGTTACTGGCTTCAGTGGCTTCACAGTCCTGGCATCCTTTCACTTCCAATACTTCTTGGCACAACTCCTCTCCAAAAGCATGGTTGGGAACCTTGCTGGCCATGTTCAGCACTGTACAGAGCATGAGGATTCACTGAGCCAGCCCGACTAAAATTCCACTGGGGTTGGTCCTGGGGAAGGAAATCTAGGTATTATAAAAAGTTGCTGGAAACACTCAGAAAATTGGGTAGAATCCACACAGGAACGACAATCCAAACCTGATATTTCATAAAAGAAAGATTAGATTAAACAGCTGCATCTTCTCAAATATTAAATATACAGACAAAAATAACCATTTGGCTACTTCAGCATTGAAAGCTGTCCTAGAGTTTTCAGGGGGGACAAAACTTGTCAAGGAGACCCAAATGGCTTGTGATTAAATGCTTGTTCACAAAGAACCATTTGAAAAATGGCTTCCTCTAGAAGTATTGTCTTTGGTGGAGAATGTTGTGGAAGGCTGATTCACTGTTGGAAGTTGCCTCCCTGCCCCCCCCCCCCCCACCCAACCCAAAGTGCAAGTTGATTCCATCCGGTGTCTTTGGTTTTTAATATTTTCCAAAATCTTTAATCAGAAAATATGATCACTCAATCTCAAGCAACACCTGACCCAATTAGCATCCACAGAAAAATATTATGTGAACTTTTCATTGGACTTTTGGTTGCTTTGGAATATATTAAATGGTTTGTGCAATTGGAAATGCTGAATATGCAGGTATAAAGCAAAACCAATCTGGGAGTCTAAATTCATGTTGTTGCTTCATCATTTTTAGTTCAAACTTAAAAAAAACAACAGGAGATAGATTGTTTGTCACAACTTCAAGTATGCATTTTAAATACTTACTTCATCATCAATATAGCTAATTTAAGCAAGGCCAAGGTTTTTGTTCCTCCCAGTGATCAATCTTCACATTTCTTGAGCATAGTTTTAAACTGATCTTTCATCTCCATTACAACTTCCTTACTGTAGTCTTCAATGCTAGAACCAAGGGCTGATAGAGCATCACCAGGCAGCGGTAAGTAGCTTTACTGTTTGAAAATGGCATCTTTGACCAGTGTTTTACTTTTCATTCCAAAAGAAGCAAAAAGTGCAGACAAAACCTTATTGTATGGCAGGTTCAACAACAACTAGATTCAATAGAGAGAAAGCAGTGCAGTTACTTTTATAAACAGGCTTCTATCAAGAAATAAATCAGACCGGTGGGAATATATTTTGAATAGGATGTGGAAACCATAGAAAGGGTGCAGAGGAGATTTAAAAGGATGTTGCCAGGATTGGAGAGAATGCCTTATGAGAATAGGTTGAGTGAACTTGGCCTTGGAGGGACAGAGCATGAGGGGTGACCTGATAGACGTGTATAAGATGATGAGAGGCATTGATCGTGCGGATAGTCAGAGGCTTTTTCCCAGGGCTGAAATGGCTAGCATGAGAAGGCACAGTTTTAAGGTGCTTGGAAGTAGGTAGAGAGGAGATATCAGGGGTAAGTTTTTTTTTAAAGTGCAGAGAGTGGTGAGTGCATGGAATGGGTTGCTGGCAACGGTGGTGGAGGCAGATACGATAGGGTGTTTTAGGAGACTCCTGGACAGGTATATGGAGCTCAGAAGAATAGAGGGCTATGGGTAACCCTAGGTAATTTCTATGGTAAGAACATGTTCAGCACAGTTTTGTGGGCTGAAGGGCCTGTATTTTGCTGTAGGTTTTCTATGAATATGTATAATGCAAAGTCTTTGTGGAACATTGGAAGTGTTCAGTTCTTTATAACCTGCTTTTCATTAAAGTTATCTTTGAAGAACAAACTCCACTGTAATGACTGTTACATGGGGGAAACAAAGTATTTATTTTCTGCAGCTTTATCTTGGTCTTTCCTGATCTGGATAATGAATTTCATCACATCATTTCATTAATGCCATTGCTCAGCATTGCCTTTAAGGGCCAACAATTTGGTATTAATTTAAAATTGGCTGATAGAAATTTGGTTAGCTGGATTGGGTATAATCTGCATTTTCTAGACAGGAGATTTCCTATATTGTTAGCCAGACACCAGCGTGACAACTGTACCAGGATAACTCAGGAGGGGTTGAAGTTAGATCTCTAGCACCTACCTTCAGCATAACAGCCAGGAAGATGTCAGAGTCCTACATACAAAATGCTGGAGGAACTCAGCAGGTCAGAGGCCATTTCCTCTTTTGTGTCCAAAGCAATCAGCCACTTCCAGGTGATAACAAGCACTCAATTTGATTAAACAAAACTAAGATCATTTGCAAGATAATTATCAAAATTTGACACCAATTATGTGGTTAATTTGGTCAGAAAGGTTGGTTATTAATAGGCTGCTAAAGGAGAAAGAGATGAGCAGGGGAGGAATTCCAGAGTTTAAATCTTACCTGCTGAAAGAATGATTAAATTTGGATAAATGCCATTACCTTGAAGTGATAAGGGCTGAAGGAGATTATAGAGATACAGGAGGGACAGGGCTTGGAAAATAAAGATGAAAGTTTGACTAGATGTGCAAGTGATAGTGACTAAACGGAACCTGGTGCGAGCTAAGTCATCAGTAGCAGGGTTTTGGCTGATAACGATGGACACTTTGCATTAAAATTGACTTTTTTGTTCTAATTGAATTTTCTTCTGAACAATGTCATTGAGGATTTCAACAGAAATAATTAGAGGCCGAGGAACAGTTTGTCCAGGATATGGAGTCTGAAACTTAACACTGCAAGGTTGCCTCTATTTCTTGCAAGCGGTACGGTCAGTTTCAGACAGTTTCAAGGGAAAGGGATGGAGCTGGTATAGGGAATGGAACTTTTAACATGGATGAAGACAATGACTCTGGTCTTCTAAATGTTGCCAAGAGATACCAAGTGTTAGAAGTTTAAGTGTGAACATCAGGAAGATGCCAAGATGTTAAATCTATCTTTAGCCTTGCCTTTTTTCCCCAAATATGGAGCTCTGCTTTCATTGAGAATTGGGATGTTGATGGAGCTGCTTCTTCCCATTATCTATTTGGTCATCCACCAGATTTGTGGTTGGGGGTGGTAGAGCTGCAGTGCTTTTCTCTGATCTGCTTGTTGTGAGATTAGTTAACTCAGTCTATAGCATGCTGTTTCTTTTATTTAGCGTGCACATAGACCAGAGCTTTAGCTTCACTCAATTAACACCTCAGTACTACCTCTAGTCTGCTCTTCTTTATTGAACCAGAGTTAATATCCTATGTTGACGGGGTGCCGATTAGGGGATATGTAGGACATGGTAGAATGTAACTCTGCGTGGCATGCATCGTGTTATAGTTTTGAAGTCCTAGATCTCGTCTGAGTCCTTCCCAATTACCACAGAGTTGGCAACACACGAGACTGGACGTGGCCCTCAGTGTGAGGATGGGACTTTTCCACATACCAGCAGATACATCTGTACCAGGTGGGTGATGAGAGCATTGTTGGGTTTGCTTAATCTCTCACCACCTGCTGGCGGCTCTGCATCTCAGGATTTTGCCAGCCTGATCATTGGTGTTGCTCCCAGGAAATTGGGGGAGTTGAAAATTGAAGTCCTGCATCCAGCAGTCAGTTGTTGCCTTCTTCCATGCACTGTTCAGCAATCATCTGCTGAGGAGTAATCAACAGATTACTTTGCCCATGTGTGGACTGACTGCATTAGGTCTGAAACCAATGTTGAAGACTCAGGCCTGGGTCAATCCCACCACTGAGGGAAGGCATCCTGATGGAACAATCTGATGTATTCATTGACTGCTATGATTCTTTGAATATCCTCTGTGTCAGCTTGTTTTGTGATTCTCCAGGGGAAAAAAAAACAAGATACTTGTGAGGAGAACTTTGGGCTGGCTGTGGCTGTCTGAAATCTATACCCTTATGGTATTTTCCAACCAATTGGCCAGCTGAGCTATATCACTGGAAGATTTACTCGATTCCACTCTCTGCAAATCCCGCCTGACCTGCTGAGTGTTTCCATAAGTCTGTGTTTTTATTTCAGATTTCCAACATTTGCAGCTTCGTTTTATTATTTTCGCATTCCTGTGTTTCTGTAGTAGACAATAGACCACACTTCCTTCACTCACAAACCTTTAATCTGATATAATATTTTTATAACCATTATTATTAATACTGACCTTGAAAATTGATTTAATTTAGATATACAGCACACTAACAGGCACTTCTAGACCAATGAGCCCGCACTACTCAGTTATACCCCCGGAACCAATTAACTTACTGTGCTGCACGTCTTTGGACTGTGGGAGGAAACCAGGGCACCTGGAGGAAATCCACACTATCACGGGGAGAATGTACAAACTCCTTACAGTCAGGGAAGGAAATGAACCTGGGTTGCTGCTCTGTAAAAGCTTTATGCTGCCCTGCCAGCCCATTCTGATTCAGTTAATTTTTATTTTTATTTATTCAATGAAATAAACTTAAATACTCAATTTTGTTGAAAGAACCTGACATAAATAGTGAAAAGTCAAAGGTTCGCATCTCCCAGCCAACATCCCATTAGTCCTGACTTTTGGGTGAAAGCTCCAATAACATTATTGCTATATGCTCTCTGTTATGTTTTGTAGCTCCAAAAACTAATTAAAAAACACAGGGCCTGAGATAACTTGTGTAGTTTCTTTTCTTTAGTGAGGCACGCACATTTGACATGGTGGCGTAATGATGTATGCCATTCACTTGCTTCTTATATAACCCATAATGAATTATGAAAATAATGCTTAATCAAGAATATATTTACAATATTACTCAAATATTACTGAAATATTAAATACAGAACACTCTTCCTACTTAAACTCTAATTCAATATAGAATGTATCGCAATACAAATATGTAACATATTGCTATCTAGTCATCTTATATACACAGTATACTATATAAACAACTAATATATATATATATATATCTACACCATAGTAAATTTTAAATTGACCCATTCAGCCTTAAAGATTTAAACGCTGTGGACAATTTTATACTCTTGTTGGATAATGTCTTTCTTGACTGGCGAAGGCAAGGAGTTCACTCTGCTTGACAGGTGAGACTTGTGGCTATGAAACAATCTCGGGTTCTGGTGCCTCCTCTGTGGTGGATGTAGGTGGTTTTGGTCACCTCTGTAGCCATTCACCAGGACTGTTTGTCCAGAGTAAAATATTGAACATTCTTGTTTGAGGAGCCCTCAGTGTGTCTCAGCTGTTTGTCCTGCATACTCTTCCTGAGATTGGGTTTGAGGAGATCCAAGTGTGAGTGGGAGGGACGACCCCGGAACAGCACAGCTGGTGAGTTGTTGGTCATGGAGCGTACTGCACTGCGATATGCAAAGAGGAAATTGGTGAGTTTCTAACTCAGTGTCAGTGTAGCGTGTTCTGCTGTCAATGTTCATAGCGAGTTCTTTAGATTCTGGACGAACCTTTCTGCCAAGTCTTTTGTAGCTGAGTGGTACAGTGCAGATGTAATATATCCTATTCCATTCATATTCAGAACACCAGACAAAGCTTTGAGCCAATGCTTTCATTTTGACCACACCAAGATGGCTGGCATGCAGCTCCTCCACTTTAGCTTTCAGCTTGAATGGTACAATGACACACAATCCCCACATAGGCAACCCCCATCAAGAGCAAGTTCATCCCGGCGCTTGTAAAAATGTGGGAACTGAAATTTCTGCTGCCCATTCCAGCCATGTAGGCTTGAGACAGTATGGGGTCTTTTCTGGTTTCCCTTTGGATCATCTCTGCTATAATAGGGCTACTTTCAATTTGCATTATGGAGAATACGTCAAGAGGAATGAATGCTCACTTTTGTAAATTTTTCAGGTATTTCCTTTTCCAAGAGTAAACGGGACAATCTATCAGCACGTCCATGATTAGTCAATTTGTAATTGTGTCCTCCAAGAAACAGAGCCCACCTCTGTATTCGTGCTGCCTCTGTTAGTGGAACATCGTTCTGTGGATTGAAAATGGTTGATGATCAGAAATGAGGGTAAACTCTCTCCCATACAAGTATTGATTGAAACGTTTTACACCCAAAACCAGACTCAAGTCCTCTCTGTGACGCAAAGGCTATAGGGCATTCACTTACATCATTCATAACATGCGACGACTGCACCTATGCCATAAGGTGAGGCGTCACAGGTAAGCTTCACTGGATGACGTGGATTGTAATGTGTGAGTGCAGCATCTGACGTCACCATTTCCTTTGTCTTTTGGAAAGCCACCTCATGCTGCTTTGTGCAATGCCATTTCTTCCCAATCTGTAGTATTGAGTTCAAGGGGTAGAGCACAGCAGCCAAGTTTGGCAGGAATCAGTTATGGTAATTGACAATAAGAACCGTAACACATAGTTTGGCCTTTTGGCATCCAACACTGCTTGAATTTTCTCAGCACACTGTCTTTGTCCTGTGTGTCAATGGTGTGACCACACAAGTGATGCTTGTTTTAAAAAGAATTCACACTTGTTGCATTATGCTCTGAGCCCATAATCTTCTAATCCTTTTAACATTATCTGGAGATTTTGGAGATGTTCCTTGTCATCCTCACCAGTAACAATAAGTAACGCTGAGTGCCTGGGCAACCTTGCAGCACCTGGTCCATAGCCTTCTGCCAGAGTGCAGGTGCAGATGCTACCCCAAAAATAAGCCTATTAAAGCGATAAATAATTTGGATTCTTCTTCCATCTCCATCAGTAGTTAGGCCCTAGCTTAGTCCACTTTGCTGAAGTGTTTCCCTTCAGAAAGGTTTGCAAAGGTATCCTCTATCTGGGAAGAGGGTATTAGTTTACTTCCAGTATCGTTTTGATGGTGACCGTGAATCACCACAGATCCTGACGGATTCATTCTTCTTGGTTACAGAGGCTACTGGCGTTGCCCATGGGCTCCACTCACCCTTGGAAAGAATTCCTTCAGCCTCCATGCGATCTAGCTCACTGGCTACATTATCACATATGGTATAAGGAACCAGACAGGCTTTGTACAATTTGGGTGTGGCATTTTTAATTAATATGTTCGAGTTTTCCAGTCCCATCCTTGAACAGTACTGTGGCATCATTCAGTACCTTTCTTATTCACTTTCAGGTGAACCTTTTGCAGGGAATGTGACAGGAAAAGGGCGGCTGGATCTCCAATCAAGTTGTCTCAGCCAATCACAGGCCCACAATGCCAGCCCTCCTGTTTTTACCACCTACAATCCCAATGTGGCTTGTTGGTTGTATTTCACTGTTACGAATGTTATTCCCACAGAAATGATCTTTTCTCCAGTAGAAGTTCTTAGATGGATATCTGCAGGCTTCCGTTCAGTATCTTTGAAACGTGGTTCAAACATGATTGAAGGAGCTGAGCCAGTGTCCATTCCATTTTAATCAATTCGCTCTTCACTTCTGGTGAAAGCTATATTGCTTGGCTCCTGTTTGTTTCCCATTGTAAATCTCAAGACTAGTCAGTCCTGTGTCACTCACATCATTATGAGATTTTTCAGCAACAGCATATGTTATGTTTTGTAACTTCAAAACATTAAACTACTTCATATTAAAACAAGAGAGTTGGGAGATGCAACAATTTTTAAATTGTCCTATTCAGGCCTGAATATTTAATCCCTGTGGAGGCTATATTACTCTTGTGGGATGATGTCTTTCCTAACCAGGGGGGTGACTCTGTTTGGCAGGTGAGACCTGTGGCTGTAAAAACAATCTCAAGTTCTGGGGCCTCGCTCTGTGGTGGTTGTAGGAGTTGATTCTGAGACTGCAAGAAGTGGTTCTGACAGCTCTGGACTCCTTTATTCTCCTTTCTCTTCTTTGAATTTGTGCATCTTGATTTGGGAAGGCAGATTTAGTTCACTGGAGTATTCTCTTATTAAGGCTTCTATTGATCCCTTTGTGATCTGATCTCTCCTCTTGGTTTCCTCATCCACACATCATCTGACAAATCTTCTATTTTTGGATCTCCATTGACTCCTTTCTTTTTGGCCTTCTGCTCATCCAGGTGGGCTTTGGTCTCCCACTTGAAGTTCATGCAATAATCTTAATGCATGCAGAGTAGATTCTGGTTCTTTATACTCACAAAAGCTTGCAATTTTCCTGAATCTCCTTGAACTCAAATCAAGCCATATTCCACAAGTAACTACCTGATTAACATATCAGAAGCTTTCTCAGATATGATGCCTACAAAAACTGTTGTAATTGGACCACTGCTTTCATCACTTCCATGATTCCTCTTAGTAGCATAGTCCTTACTTGGTCCAATATGCTTTACCACCAGAGGCACAGAAATTAGAACCAACACCTGTTTGTTCTGTTGGGCAAAGGTTGATGGCGTACAGCATGGAGACAGTTGTGGCATCATCTAGTATCTTTCTTAGTTCACTTTCAGTTGACTCTACTGCAGGGGATGTGGCATGCAAATGGTGGATGGATCTCCAGTCCAGTTGTAATTGTCTAAGCCATTCACATCCCCCCAATCTTCCTGCTTTCACCACATACATGCCCAATGAGACCTGTTGGTTGTTGTATTTCACTGTTACGAGTGTCCTTTGCACAGGCTATCTTTTCTCCAGTATACATTCTTAGCTGAATATCTGCCGGCTTCAGCTCAGTATCTTTGAAATGCCGTTCAAACTCATTTTGTGGAATGAATGAAACAGCTGAGCCAGTGTCCAATTTCATTTTAATTATTTGTGGTTCACTTCTGGTGTAAGCCATATTGCTTGTCTATTGTTAGTTTCCACATTGTAAATCTCAAGGCAATTCAGTCCTGTGTCACTCTCATCATCATCAGATTTTTCATCAACAGCATGCAGATTAGTGATTGTTTTGAAACTGTAACCTGATTTTTTAGCTTTTTCTCTTCCCTGTGCAGTTCATTTATTTTTGTCTTTGTATGTATCCTACTTTGTTGCATTTTCTGCAAGTTTTGCCTTTAAATTGGCATTGGTCTGGTCTATGTGAGCCCTTACCACAATGGTGACAGAATATGTTCGGCCAGACCGGTTTCTGTTTAGACGTTGTAATTTTGTTGACACTCACATTTTTTTTCTGACTGTAATCAATTGTGTCTCCGTTTGCAGTTTATATTGAAACAGCAATTTCAACTGCTCTTTTAAATGTAAGTTGTGCTTCAGTTTTTGAATACTTTGTTGTAAGATTTCACAAACTAAATAATCTCTTGGTGCATCAAGCCCATCATTGAAATGACAATGCTCAGACAACTTCGTCAATTCAGCCATGTACACTGAAATGGACTTCCCTTCCTTTTGATTCCATGTATGAAACCTAAAGCGTTCTGTAACCAACAATGATTTTGGTTCTAAATGTTTCTGTATTACTTTTACGACATTAGCAAAACTAACTTTGGCTGGTTTAGTTGGAGCAGTTAAACTTCGAAGCAAACTGTATGTCTTTAAACTCAATGCACTCAGCAAAATTGGTACCCATTTCTCATTGAGTATTTCATTTGCTTCAAAATACTGTTCAATTAGCTCAATATACATTAGCCAGTTACCCACTGAGAAGTCAAACCCGTCAATCGTTCCAATGTAGCTAGCCATTTTGCATTTTTTATGATTATTATTACCTTGTACTCACTGTTTATGAACCCCTGAATTCTTCCATTGTCTGCCATTTTAAACTTGACCGTTTCTGCGTATGCTGCACTGTTTTTTCACTTGTTGTTCCTCGCTGCACTTTTTTAAAGTCAAGTGTCTCACTGTGCTACAACAGGTTGATAGCCATCTTGGGTTTATTTTTAAAATATCTTGTAGCCACTGTTCTTTTTTGTAACTTCAAAACATTAAACTAATTCAAAGAAAAACAAGACAGCCAGGAGAGGCAAGTCTTAAGTTTGTTCTTTACTTTAAGTGAGGCGTGCACGTTTGATGTGGTACCATCATGACATATGCAATTCACGTGTTTTAACATATAACCAGCAAAGGATGCTTAATCAAACAATATATTTACAAGGTTACTCAAATATTACTGAAATATTAAATACAAAACAGCATACAGATTACTGCTCTTTTTGAAACTGCAACTTGACTTTTTACCTTTTTCTCTTCCCTGTGCAGTCCATTTACCTTTGTCTGCCTGACATGGTCTTTGTATATGTCCTGCTTTGTTGCATTTTCTGCAAGTTTGGCCTTTAATCCTCCATTGGTCTGGTGTATGTGAGCCCCTGCCACAATGGTAACACCATTTGTTTGGCCAGGCAGGTTCTGTTTTGTTGTTGCAATTTTGTTCAAGCTCGCTTCATTCCTGACTGCAACTCAATTGTGTCTCTGTCTGCGATTTCCATTGATACACCATTTTCAACAGCTCCTTTAAATGTAAGTTGGGCTTCAATGTTTGAATGTTTTCTTGTGAGATTGCACAACTAAATTATCTGTCAGTGCATTATTAAGCCAGTCATTGAAATAACAATGCTTAGAGAATAATTTTAATTCAGCCAAGTAAGCTGGAATGGACTCCCATTCCTTTTGATTCTGCTTATGAAACCTAAAATGTTCTGCAATCAACAATGGTTTCAGTTCTAAATTTCCCTATATTACATTCACAATTTCAGCAAAGCTCATTTTGGCTGGTTTGGTTGGAGCATTAAAACTTCTAAGCAAACTACAGCACTCGGCAAAGTTGGCCTCACTTTTCATTGACTGTTTCATTTGCTTTAAAATACTGTTCAATTCATTCAGTATGCATCATCCAGTTGTCTGTTGTGCAATCGTATGCGTTTTTCTTTCTGATCTAGTCAGCCATTTCTGCTTCCTTTTTTTAATCATCATTATTATTATTAATATCACCAGGTACTCACTGTTTATAAACCCATTAATGTTGTCCGTTTCCTGCCTTTTTTTAAACTCGACCATTTCTTTCTCTCCTTCCGAGAAAAACATGTGCTGCACTTTTTTAAAACTCGACCGCCTCTCTCCTCTTGTGAATTAAAAAATATGCCACGCTTCAACAGGTAGGTAGTCATCTTTGGTTTGTTTTAAAACTTCCGCACCACCACTGTTACATAATTCCAAAAACTAATTGAAAGAAACACAGGGGAGCCTGGGATAAAGTGTGTCCTTAGTTTCTTTTCTTTAGTGAGGCATGTATATATGATGTGATGAGGGAACGATGTATGCCATTACATATAATGCATAATTAATTATTAAGCAAACAAAGAATGCTTAATTAAACAATATACTTATAATATTACTTAAATATTAGTAGTAGGACTAGTAGGCAGCCATCAATTCCAGGGGATCATGGGTTTGCACCTTTGGTGGACTGTGTCCTCTCCAGGGTGCAAGCCTGAGTGAGAAGATTTGAAGAACAGACTATTGCCCAGGCAGCAGGTTTCCCCTCTGACTAGTCCAAGGGAAGGGCAAGCGCCGATACAGCTTGGCACCAGTGTCGCGCAGAGGTTGCCAGAGTGAAATTGTAAGCAACATCAAACTGCCTTAGGGACCCTGGCTCCGGATTTCTTCCTTGGTGTTTACTCCTAAGTGGGTATGGCTGCAAGGCAGCAGAGGTTTAAAATCAGAGTTTTCTTTCTCCTAGGTGGGCTACATCCAAGGCTGACGAGCCCCACCTGACCAAAGCAACTGGTTTTGAGGCGTCAGTGGTTGGCCTTTGCCTCTTCTCTTGTCAGTAGAAACAGTTCCGCTGGGCCTAGTAGCTAAGCCACACGTGAAGGCCGAGAGTTGGACTGGGTTGTCAGAGTTGCATGCCATTTGAAGCACTTTATAGGTAATGGGATCTTATCCCCACTGCCACCCCCGGCTATGACAACCCAACTTAAATATTACTGTAATATTAAATATACAACACTCTCATTCCCACTTAGTGCCTCTATCCATCAAACCCTGAGAGAAAATGCACCACCAGGATTTTCTGCATCTGTTGAGATTTAGGGAGATAGTTACACAAATCCTGATCCCGCTTTGCAGTGGAACTATATATTTCACTTCTGTTATAAAGTCATAGAAAAATGCAGCACAGAAACAGACCCTTTGGCCCATTGAGTCTGCACTGGCTATCAAGCACCCGTTTACAATAACTCTACATTAATCCCATATTTTTTTCTTCTGACATATTCATGTTCTCTCCCCACACCTCCACCACCACCATCAATTCTAACCACTCACCATTGTACTCAGGGTAATTTACAGTGGCCAATCAACTTCCAACCTGCACATCTTTGGAATGTGGGAGGAAACCAGAGCACTCAGTCAAAACCTACACAGTCACAGGGGGAATGTGCCAACCTCATATAGACAGCAACTGAGTTCACGATTAAACCTGGGTCTCTGGCTCTGTGAGGCAGCTGCTCTTCTAGTTACATCACCGTGATTCCCAAGTTCATTGCAACATTTAGTGTTTCCACTAGAATTTATTTACATGATCAAATTTCACTAATTTTTCCTCTACATGAACTCACACCAGCTCTGAACATGTAGCCAAAGATCACTAAAGATTCACTAAGGATCAAGCCAAGCTTGTTATCAAACCTGAGCTCTGGGAAGAAGCTGACCATGCTGAATATTTATTCCTTGGGGTGCAAAAGAATAAGGTGACCTCACAGAAGTTTATAAAGTTATATGGAGTTACAGTGGGCTGACGTGGCCTTTTCCCCATGGCTGGGGAGTCCAGAAGTACAGGGCACAGACACAAGGTAAGAGAGAAGAAATTTAAAAAAGATCTGAGGGGCAACTTCTTTACACAGAGGGTGCTGAGTGTCTGGAATGATCTTCCAGAGCAAATGGTCAAGGCAGGTACAACTGCACCATTTAAAAGGCATTTCGAAAGGTACAGTACATGGAGGGAAAGCGCTTGAAGGATCATGGGTCAAATGTGGGCACCTGGGACGAGCAGGGAGTTGCTGTGGTCTCAGTTGGGCCAAAGGGCCTGTTTCTGTGCTCTATACTCTGTATCCTGCTGACCGGCACCATGCTCTTGCAGCTTGTTAAAGAGATCAGAATTCTGAAATGTGAGAGAAGGGGATGGTGTTTCTAATGGTGGCATCCTGCTGGAAGACGGCCCATCGCACGCGACCATTAGAAACACTGTCTCCTCCTTTCTACTTTCAGAATTCGCTCTGCAACAACCATAGGATGTAGTGTGGTGAAATCAGCAAATCCAGTATTTTCAGAGATAAATGGATGAATTTTATATCAGTTAATGATGAGATGAAAATTCATAACTTGGATTTCAGCCAACAAGTAACAGAATACAAAATCTCATTTTATGCAAGTTTGGCTTTTGATTCCCAAGTACAACTTCCTTGTTGGTTTTTGCCCGTGTGCAATTGAAGGACTGCTGAATAATATTAATTTCTTAAATTAAACTTACTTTGTTTGTAACATGTTGGCCTTTGTTTAACGATCTAGTCACTTTATCATGAATTGTTCTGATACTCCTCATCAGATGGGGATTCAACACACCTGTTTAAAAAACAATCACAAGAGACCTGGATACAAGGAATGCACAAACCTCTTAGTTAGCAATCATGTATTCTTTTGCTTAGCAACATGAGAAATGTGGTCAAGTATGAAATAGCAAAATCTCTAAGTGAAAGCATTGGAATCATAAACCTTGTTTCTGCATTGTTGGTAAGTGTTGTGTTTGAAAGTCTTATGAACAATGTTCAATAAAGCAGAGAATTTCACTATGCATAATACAACGTACCAGCATGCCTTTTCTCGAAACTGATTTGCATGTTTAACATCTGACACTGGTGATCTTTTCCTTATGATATGGGTACAAGCTGACTCTCCTTTCATTTTAACTGAAAAGATGCTGAAAGTACAAGTTTATTACTTGCAATGCCAGGATACAGATTCTGGTACACTGCTAATAGATTAGTGAAGACATAAACCCACTAATAGTACATAGTTTAAGTTTGAGTCTGCATACAGGTGTGAGCAAAGTCATGTAGTCATAGCAAGTTTTCCAACAAATTCTGTTTTATAATTTGTGGTTAACTGTTATTGTTCTTGTATCAATTGGCAAGCAAATCTATAAGAACCAATGGCAATGGTCATGATTTTATTTAATAATTTTAGCCTGTTTTTCTATGAATTGATCAGCAAATCTAAAACAATGAATGTTATTTGCTATTATTTTATTTAATCATATGGTTTATTGGTAAAATAAAAACATTAACTGCAGTCTTAAGAGAATAAATTTTTCATTTGGACTGTAATGATATCCAAGGCCTTTGTTGCAATCTTCACATTTATTGACTTGAATATCATAAATATATTTGTGCTATTCCCTATTGTATTTACTAAAGGAAGAATTAATTGAACTTCAATCCATCAAGAACATTTTGAATTCCAGGAGCAGTGGTTTATCAAGTTAATAGAATCTGAAAATTCTAAAGAATACATAATAATCAACATTAAGTGCTGGCAACAACAATCTGAATCTGTGCTGCCCTTTGTTATGCCCCATATGCCAACTCACAAGGGTGGACTTCAGATGTTGGAAGCTGGAACTTGTGAGCCTGTCCACTGCGATCTTGTATATAATTTAGTTGGCATGAAAAGAACTACTTAAAGTAAGAAGAAGGAAAACTAGTGGTTCTTGGTTAACGTACTGCATTTGTGTTGTTAGTCTCCTGAATTAGAATTATGTGTGAAAATTGATAGTCTTTTTTTTTCCCTGAGAGCATAAATAGCAATCCATTGTGCAGTGAAATATTCCAATGACAAACAAGAGAAAATCTGCAGATGCTGGAAATCCAAGCAACACATACAAAATGTTGGAGGAACTTAGCAGGCCGGGAGTAGGGGTCTCAGCCTGAAATGTCAACTGTTTACTCTTTTCCATAGATGCTGCCTGGACTGCTGAGTTCCTCCGGGGTTTTGTGCGTGCTGCAGAGAAATATTATCAGTTTTGTCCCAATACATGTATGGATACAGATTAGGATTTCCTATTTGTAACATATGTACTTCAACTCCTTCAAAACTAAAGACATAAGAATGTCAAACCATGTCACCACAGACATCCGAACTTTCCTGCAGAGATACAGATTTACCTTTTCTTTGCATTCCTTTGGCATTGTGTCCTGAACTGTACTAATTAAGCTGTCCTTCATAACAATATAGGAATTCAAAAACTGACTTTATACATGATAGTCTAGAAGCCATTTTCCAATAACACTTTCCAAAAACAATCACCCAATTCAATTGTATTTCCAGAATGTTGTCCTATATGGATTATGCCACACAGATGATAAACTTGCTGCATCTTCATGATAGAATATTGCATTGCTGTATTTCATCATATTTCAGTAAGAAAGATGTTCACTCAGTTGCCATTTTATTAGGTGTCTCCTGTACATATTAAAGTGGCCACTAAGCGTATGTTTGTGGTCTTCTGCTGCTGTAGCCCATCCACTTCAAGGTTTGGTGTGTTGTGCATTCAGAGATGCTCTTCTGCACAACACTGTTGAAGGCATAGTTATCTGTGTTACTGTCGCCTTCCTGTCAGCTTGAATCAGTCTGGCCTTTCTTCTCTGATGTCTCTCATTAACAAGGTGTTTTCTCCCACATAACTGCCACCCACTGGATGTTTTTTGGGGCTTTTTTGCACCATTCACTGCAAACTCTAGTGACTGTTGAGCATGAAAATTCCAGGAGATCAGCCATTTCTGAGACACTCAAACCACCACCAATCATCCCACAGTCAAAGTCACTTAGATCACATTCCTTCCCCTTTCGGATGTTTGGTCTGAAAAAGAACTGAACCTCTTGACCATGTCTGCATGCTTTTATGCATTGAGTTGTTGCCACGACTGGCTGATTAGAGATTTGCATTATTGAGCAGGTGTACCGCTGTACCTAATAAAGTAGCCATTTAGAATATATGAAAACATTTAACTGCATTGGATATGTGAACTAATATGAAGTGGAATTATAACTGATTCAGCCACTGGTATCTTAGGGAAACTGCAACAGGGTTCAAGAAATTAAAGCATTGTTACACGTTAAATGAAAATGAAAATATTATTTGGCATTGTATTAATAAATTTAGCCAAATGAATGAATAATCTTAAAAATATCTTCTTGACTTTTGGAATCTTTTCATTAAATTAATCTTATGGTAGTGTACTGTATGTTTACAGTATTAAATATTATGTCATTTGAATTCAAAATAGATTATATCTTGGTATTATAGTATATTATTATCGTGATTGTTATTAGAAGTTATTGGGTTCAAAGATTCAAAGGTCCAATTTGTCAGAGAAATGTATACAATATATATCCTGAAATGCTTTTTCTTCACAAACATCCACGAAAACAGAGAAGTGACCCAAAGAATGAACAACAGTTAAACATAAGAACCCCAAAGTTCCCCCCCCCAGCTTCCCTCCTTCCCGCATGTGAGTGGCAGCGAGCGACTATCTCCCCTCCCCCCACCCGCAAAGAGAAAGCAAGCATCAGCACCGCCACCGAGCACTCGAGCGTGAGCAAAACAATAGCAAAGACACAGACTTGCAGTTACCCCAAAGACTTCACATTTGACCCGGTATTTGACATACCACAGGTTCTCTCTCTCCCTAATAAGGGAGCAGAAGATTTCTCCGTTTTCCCAGAGTTGAATTATTGATCATCTTAACATACAGAGGATGATAATGACCACGAAGTGGCACCTCACTAGTGATGTAGTTAGCCTAATGTTCAGAAAGCTCTTCCACTGGATATCCAGTTTTAGATAATAGGCACGAGGAAATTGGGCTTCCTTTGTTTAGACATGATAATGATTGCCAATTTTCCTATATCTGTTGCTTTTCGATTTAGGACAGTCCCAAGTGAACAAAGACATTCCTAAGAGGTTTTTAAAAGATGAATTACCAGGTCAAACCATTCTTACACAGTCCACACAATCTGTGTGAAGACATTATGTGTTTATTTCATCTCTAAAACGGAGATGGGTCAGTGCCTGTGAATCTTTCTTTCCATGTCCCTTGCTCAGCAGATTAAGCATGTCCTTGATGGTCTCAGAACTCCTTTGACACTAGATCCTCCTCCATCTCCTCTCTAAACTATCTCATTCATTGGAAAAATATAATTCCTTTTTCCACTCACACTAAATTGCTGATCCTCCGTTTCGGAGTACACTCATTGGCTACTTTATCAGGTATAGGAGTGGCCACTGACAGGTGTTTTTGTATGGTTGTGGTCTTTTGCTTCAAGGTTCAATGTGCTGTGTGTTCAGAGATGCTCTTATGCACACTCATGTTGTAATGCCTGGTTATTTGACTTGCTATTGCCTTCCTGTCAGCTTGAACCAGCCTGGCTGTTCTCTTCTAAAGGCTTTCATTAACAAACCGTTTTCGCCCACAGAACTGCTACTCACTGGATGTTTTTTGGGTTTTTTGTTAGGCACCATTTTCTGTACACTCTTGAGATTGTCATGTGTGAAAAGCCCAGGAGATCAGCAGTTTCTGAGACATTCAAAACATCCCGTCTGGCACCAAAAATCATCTCAGAGTCAAAATCACTTAGAGCACATTTCATCCCCATTGTGATGTTTCATCTAAACAACAACTGAACCTCTTGACCATGCCAAAATGTTTTTATGCATTGAGCTGCTGCCACATAATTGGCTGATTAGATATTTTCATTAACGAGCAGGTGTACCTAATAAAGTGGCCAATGAGTGTATATTATAAAAGTTGCCTCTCTGTGCAAATTGTCCAATGTAAAGAGAAAATTTTTGACCACTCTGAACTCCTGATGGTTTCCATTTGCTTAGGGTTTAAAGTTAGTTAATATGTTTTCACTTTTCTTACACAGAACTGGAGTTGGCTTCCATTACCACAAACAGCTCCAAACCTCCTTGAACTCCATGTTCTCAGATTGCTTGTCTGACATTTAATCTTAATTGAGTCTTAACTTTAAGATAAGTACTTAAATGAATCATAGAGTCATTGATATTTATTTCACAAGTGTGGGCCATTTGGCCTATGATGTTCATTCTGGCCCAACTGGAGATTAGATTAATTGCTCCTTCCAGTTACATCCCTATGTTACAATAATCTTGGCACGTTATTAATATTAATGTTCTGTTGCTATTAATCATGTGTTTTATACAATTAATTATAATATTAAATAACACTCTATGGTATTTTTCGTGACATGATTCAAATCGTGAGTCAGGTTGAACCATCGTACCTGTTTCTGTAGCACCCCATCTGAATCCCAAATGGAACAATCCTTTTATAATTCTGATCCTGTATCAAACAACTCATCCTTTTTGACTACTGAGTGAATACTGGTAACAATTATCCATTCTATCTTCCTACGAATGTAAGATCATATGAAACTTTGACCTATTCTCAGCTCTTTACTTATTGCACACTTTTCTTTAGTGACAAACATGGACATTTATGGCCCAGTACTTAAAATCCAAACATTGCAAACTTTGTTTAACTTCATCCATCCATGAGTTTGATATTGTATGCCAAACTCTGTCCCTATACTCAAGTATATTTTTGTTGTAGGAAGCACCAGAAAGTGTCCATCTGCACTGATTCTAGGCTAATCCAATTTTATTTTCCCCATATTTCCCTCAACTGCCTGTCGATTCTACCAATCTATTATATACTTTAAAGATATTTGGACAGAAAAATGGATAGGAAAGATTTGGAAGGATATGGGCCAAATGTGGATAAATGGGACCAGCTTGCCAAAAGTCCTGTGCTCATGCTTTATTACTCTATGACTCTATAGAGAAATTTATAGACTCTATCGGGTAATTTACAATGGATGGTTGATTTACTTGGAATACGAGAGGAAACCAGAACACCCAGTGCAAACCACGTGGTCAAAGGGAGAAGGTGCAAAATTCACATAGACATTATACCAGGTCAGAATTGAACCTAAATTACTGCTGCTTTGAAGCAGTAGTACCACTGAGTATGCCACTTTACTGGCCCAAATGGGTTCTCCCAACCATTTCTCCTTCAGCCCTTTCATTACCTCTTATTATTCAGCTGCCTTAGTTCCATGATCCAGAATTCCCTCTTGATAAGCTTCAGGTTTGAAAGTTTCTCTTCCTTAAAACACATCTCTCAGCAAACATTTGGTCATATAAGCACAAGGGATTCTGCAAATGCTGGAAGTCCAGAGCAACACACACTCACAATGCTGAAGGAACTCAGCAGGTCAGGCCGCATCTGTGGAAATGAATAATGAGTTGACAGTGCGGGCGGAGACCCTCTTCCAGAACATGGTTACGTGCCCTGATTTATCCTGTTTCTCATTGCTTACTTTGATGGGATGTCTTGGGTTGTTTTGCTTTGTTAATAGAATTACAGAAACACAAGGCAACATTCAAGTTGAATAGCTAAGGAACTAGGGAAACAGATAAAAGTAGTTTATTATTATTTATTTTATTCAGAACTACAGCATGGCAACAGTGGCTTCTGGCACAACAAGCCTGCGCTGCTCAATCACACCCATGGTAAGCAATTGACCTACTAACCCGTATGTCTTTGGAATGTGGGAGGAAACCGGAGCACCTAAAGGAATTATGTAGGTGATTCAGGATTTTTGGAAGGTGGATGCAGTTTTGCATTTAGCAGAGGTGAATATTACCAACATGTGTGTGGTTCAAACTTTGTCAATATTTGTGTCATTGTGGAAATCTACTCATGACCCTCTGTTACCAAGAGGACAGTAACATTTGATGTCAGAAACTTGAGCAATTTCAATCACCTTGAATTTATTGAACTGCTACTAAGTTTGTACCAAATTTTGCTTCCTACTGCATGATTTCATCTACCTGTTATAGAACCTAACAAGTTCACATTTCAGAGCGTTTGAGAAATTCCAAAGCTTTATATTCATGTGTGTTCCACTTAGAGAAGGCACTAGTGCACATCAGGTGTTGGAAAAACAATTGCAAGCATGTATCTGCATTGTGTAGAAGACCTCTCTCCAATCACTTTCTAAGATTTCTTAAATTGATTTTTAAAAAGTTGTTTGCCAAGTTAATTCAAGTAAAGAAACATTTAAGTGCAAAGAACTGTTAGATGGATTGGTGCGTAATATAGTAGCACATGCATGTTGTAACTTGCTTCTGCAGTTCACTTCCATTGAAGTCAATGGGTTGAAGCTTGCCAGACCTTGCCTCAGCCTTCTGGTACAATGCTCCTCATCTTAGCTCTGCACCTGTGCTATCTCTTGCACCCTCGAATCTCCCAACAACCACAAAGCTGCACCATTATATATAGCCTGCAAAGCAGAAAGGGCTGTGAATGACAACCAAATCTTAGGCAGCGTAAACTGAGGTCTACTAGGCACATGGCCCCGTACTTCATCTGTCAAAAGCCTTTTCACTTGTCCAAGTATCTTCCATAATCATGTAAACTGTTGAAAATATATATATAAAATTATAAAATTAATTATTAGTGTGATAGTATAATATGTTCACTTAAAAATGAATTGATGTAAATTAATCAGAAGATTAGTATGAAAAAAAACACCACTAACTCTTACAATTGCTTTATGCACTGATATGCTGGCTGTAATTCTCAATGGATCCCCTCTCTATGATGTTTTATTCATTTTTGGGGATCTAGACATCTTTGACAAGGTCCGCCCTTCCTTATTTGCCGTTGGAAAGCAGTCTTTTTGAACTGCGTAGCTCTAAAAGTAAAGGTACTCCCACAGACATGTTGTGCAGGGAATTGCAGGGTTTGGGACAGCAACACTGAAGGAATAGCTGTTTACATTTTCAAATCAGGACTGTGTGCGACATGGAAACGCAACCTTGCCCAATGAAACCAATTTTGAGAAACAGTGTACACCTGTACCTGCTTTTCACCTGTGTCTACTTTTCCCTCCACCCTGCACAAAAAAAAGTTGTTGAAATTGCAGAGCCAGAGCATGTATTTCCAAAAAGTATTTCTTCCCCTCCTCATCCAATGCGTCATTGCTTTTAGTTTTAGCTATTACTTAACCTTTGGATGACCCCTGCATCCGTCTCCCAACTGTATTCCCCTCCTAATATTTGATCCCATCAATGTGATCAAAATACTTTTAAAAAAAAACTGAAGGACACTGCCAACCTGCTAGATACATTATCTCCAAAGTGAAATTCCAGCTTACTGTAGCTTGTGAAGTGAGTCAACCCTTTTTAAAAAACTCATCTCTGAACATAGTATTCTTACCCTTGCTGCTAGCTGTCAAGCCAGTTTGGCACATAAATAACAGCAGGGACGCTGGATCTGTTATTGGACAGGATTTCCTTCCCATTTTTTCTTCATACCCATTCAAATCAATCTATGAATGGGAACAGGGACAATGGATGCTGTGAAGGATCGTTGGAGGTTTACCTGCCCAGGTTCTCTCTCTTAGTTGGAGACACTTATTCCATTTTGACAGGTTGATGCATATGTTCGTTACCTCGCTGAGAAAAACAAAACTGACTTAATTCCATGATGCCTCTTCATGGGTCAACTTTTAGTCAGACTATAATAGCTGCTGTATGTTTTCCCAATTAAGTACACACACCAGCGATAACCAGAATGTTTTATATTTAGTCGGCCAAAAAGATTGAGATGATCATTATAATTAGTTTATTAACAATTATGAAAATATTTCTCAATATTATTTGTTGGTCTTGATAATGCTCATATTTTGCACAATGGGTAATCAATTACTACATATTTGAAATTACCCACAAAATATAATTGTTGACTTTTACTTTTGATTTTTTTTTTGACTTTTAAAAACCCACGATAAACATCCAGATTGATAGTAAGAACACTGGAATGCAACCATCGCATTAAGATGGAAGCAAAATGAACATGCGAGTATCATAGCAGTGAAAAGACAAAATGGGAATTAGAGAAGTCCTTCATTGAAATGGAGAATTATCAATGTGTGGAAAAGTAAGACAGGTTAAATTTTCTCTGAAGTAAAGCTATCATTTCTCTTTTAAATGCCAACTTGTTTTCCAGCAATTCCATGCTGTTACAACACATATTAATTCCCTAGTGCTGTATTTCTAGTAGAAATAATTTTACTGAATTGATGTATAACAAACATTCCTTCATTGATGAAGTCCTGTGAAGAGTCTCAGCCCAAAACATTGACTGGTTATTCCTCTCCATTGATGCTGTCTGGCCTGCTGAGGTCCTCTGGCATTTTGTGTGCGTTGTTCCTTTACTGACAATTTTTTTTTTGCTTAGATTTCTCTGGTTGATACTAGAACAGTGCCATTGTAGCCTAGTGGTTAGCACAGCACTGTTACAACTTGAGGCATTCCGAAGTTTGGAGTGCAGGCATTGCCTGAAAGGAGTTTGTACGTTCTCCCCTTGAAATGTGTGGGTTTCCTCTGAGGGCTCCAGCTTCCTCCCAGAACCCAAAGACATACCGATTAGTAAGTAAACTGGCCATTGTAAGTTGTCCTGTGATTAGGCTACTGTTGAACAGGTGGGTTGCTGGGCAGCACAGCTTGTTGGGCCAGAAGGGCCTGCTCCCTGCTGTATCTCTAATGAAATAAAAAAAATAATAGATTTGACGGCAAGATTCATATTTTTGAGACTGTTATTAAATCCATTGCATCCAGAAGTTATCCTCCAATGATAAGATTTAGTGTGAGAACAATGTAAATCCCTAAAAACACTCTCAGCTTAAATTTCTTCTTATTGAAAATAATATTTTGAAAAGAAACATTACAGCAGTTAACAGCAATAGTTGTTAGTTAATTGGATGGAGGAAGAGGAAAATTTAGTAGTTTGTGATTGATTATCTAGATTTTAGTGGATTTGCCTCAGACAAACATTCTATCTCATTCTTCAGAGCAGTTTGAGGATAACTGGGAACCTAGGTAATCTCAGTTACATTTCCTGAAGCTGTGTTTTTCGGTCCTATTGGGAGAGGACTTAGCCAACTACAAAGTAGTGAATACAGTAGACTTGCCCAAGAGAATGCACTTACTTCAGCAGAACTATAATGATTGAAAGTGCGTAATAATTTTATGCTGTTTCACCAAAGATAATGAATTCTAACTACTCCAGAAAGAGTTAGACATGTACAGTACCTTTTCTCCAATGACATACCCAAATTGAAAAGATTTCAGTGTGAATATTCAACTGGGTTGAAAATGTAATTAAATGCCAATTAGTTTGATTTTACACATGATTCCTTCAATCTGGTAATTACCAATGACCTGAATTTTTCAGGCAGATCAAATCCTGTGGGGATGATTCTCTAAGTCACCCTGAAAATCTTATCAAGCACTGGTATGGCCAGGCCAATACACTTACTATATGTTTGTTGTGCCAAAGATCCATTTCAAATTTTATCATACAACAGTTGTCCTCTTTTCTACATCTAGAGAAGACCCATTAAATGAAGAATGTCTTGCAATATTGCTATTTAGCACCACACTGAAGATCTTTACGAGAAGAGGCTCTGACCATGGAGATCAACTAACTGCTTGGAAAATATGATTGGCAAATATGAGCTTTTTATATCCAGGCAATTTAGGAAGTTCTAACTGCAGCTTCAAAATAGAAAAAAATTTGAAATGCATTTCAAAACTTGCCTCTTTTCTCAAGTTGCTTCTTAAAGCCTAACTAACCTACTTTCTCTTCATCTGACTTAGTGTCAAATTTTGTCAGCTTAGACTTTTAAGAAATGCCTTGGGATATTTTATCCAGTTAATGTCGCTATATCAATGCAAGTCATTGTAAAGCTGCATGAGGAGCAATAAGTCAGTAACAAAGCTGAAGTAACAATCCTGATGGCATATATGATGGAAAGTTTCATTTCATGTCTGAAGAATGTTGTGCATTAACTACACCGATATTCTTATTGGGGTAAACTATAGATGTGTATTCTGGTGTGAATATTCATGCATTTTTTCCTTTTGTAGGATGGACAATTTAAATCAATTACCTATATTGTTTTTGTGGTTTGGGATTTCACGAAAAGACCCAGGGGTGAAAAGAATTAAGAGCCAGAATTATGTTGGTGTGTTCCTGGCATGTTGATATTTGATGCAGTTTAGATTTTATCAGATTTAGCAGCTATTTCACAGTTGGTCTGATAAATTTAATTCTTCAGTTGCTGGTAAGCAGTACTTGGCCAAACACAAGATCTGAGTGCAGGGTGGTCAATAACTTTTCATTTCAGTGGTTTATTCCACATGCATTTCCAAAGTTAAGTGCCCACTGTTCCAGTTTTCTAAGAGCTAGAATAGTGTTCCAAATTTTGAACACCCTAGAATATGAACGATGTTATCTTCATTGTCATATAGATGTCTAAATGTCACATTGCTGGTATTTTAGTATTTCACCCCTCTGCTACAGCAGTCTGTGTCACATACTCAGTTGGTAAATTTTACGGTGTACCATTCTGCACCGTTGACAGTTATGGCAAATGTTAGGTTTGTCACACCGGGCTTCACACTTCAATAATGCTAATACGTGAGCTGCTTATTATGTTGTCCAAGGATTTGTGACATTAGGTGCAGGCCAAGGTACATACAGTGATCTGTATCCTACAGCTTTAGATTTGTTTTGGGTGCCAAATTAATATTGGAACAGTGAGAAGTAGGAGGGAAAAAAAAGTGAGATTGCAGAATATGGAATTCTGAGCAAGAAAATAAATTGCT
This sequence comes from Mobula birostris, assembly GCF_030028105.1. Lineage (NCBI taxonomy): Eukaryota > Metazoa > Chordata > Chondrichthyes > Myliobatiformes > Myliobatidae > Mobula > Mobula birostris. The sequence goes on along the minus strand of NC_092378.1, from coordinate 42,706,952 downwards.
GGAAGAACCCGGCAGGACAGGCAACACCCGTGGAAGCAGAAGGGATGTGTTGTTAATTTAGGTTGAGTCTCTATGACAGGATTAGGTTAGGCTGGTAGGGTAAGAGAGAGAGAAAAAAACAGCAGGAATGGCCACTTTATAGAAGTGCAGGGGGTGGGGTGGGATAGGGGCTGACAGGGGGTGATAGGTGGAACCAGATGGGAAGAGATTTGAGGTGGTGGGGGGAGGATGGAGCCAGGTGGTGAGAGTCAGAGAAGCGATCAGAGGAATAAAGAGCCTGAGCAACTGGGCGTGGGTTCCCTGAAACTGGAGCATCACATTGGGGAAGTGGTGGCAATGGCATTGTTGGGCTTTTTAAAAAAAATCTTCTTTGTGCTTCATTTTCCCGTGTGACCCAATAACTGACTACAGTTTAAGCTAATACTCCTTAGGAACCAAACTCAAGTCAAGAATGGGTCTGCACATTTAGTGATTGTGGTAAGACGGTTCGACTGCACAGTTGTGAAGACTATTGTGATGTCAAATGTGGAAATATTGATGAATTATAAATGCAAAGGAAGTGATAGATGCTAAATCTATTTAAGCATTATGAGGATATAAATCAGGCGGACAGAAATGCTTTGAAACAGACATTTTAAAGAAGAATTTTTTAAAAAGCATTCATTCAACAAATGAAAAATAAATAAGCATTTTCAATATTCTTTGGTCTGCAAACTCAAATTGGGAGCTTCATGATCTCTTGAACTATGATGAAACCTAGGAAAGTAGAAGTTTGTTGTAGATGCACTGAAATATTTAAGGAAGTAATAGCCAATGAATCAAATTTATAGCCCCCTTCACCCCCATCAAATTACATACCAAATATAGTAAGACTATCCTTCGATCAATGAGATTTATGGGAAGATGTTGTTTCCTGCTTGGCATTGCTGTCTGCTGCTCCTCCAACAGTGCCCTTAGCTCAGTTGCAGGAGCATCATCTGGGGACCACTACTCACTGATGTCTTGCTCCTTTGGGTGCACCAGTCCAGCCTGTGCAGCATGAAAGGTATATGGGTATATATTCACATGGTTGATACGTGTCATTTGCTGTTCATATCAAATTGTATTGCAATACTGCTTTTAAAACCTTAGGCACTTTCCCAGGGCTGTTTAACATATATAACTTATCCTGTTATTAGCAGATGGGTTTCAAGAACAAAATCAAAAGTTTCAGTGTACAAATTTTATTGACAATCCATGCAGTAGTGCTCACACACAGAACAAATGGTTATACTTATAATCACACCTGAAATGGAAAGACAAGCAGTTCTGAGATCACCTTAAGTCTTTACACATCCAAATTCTAACTATATGCCAACACATCTCTCCCTCTCAGTTCCACTCTCTTCGCACCATGTAATTATACACAAATATAAATAAAACTCCATAAAGGGAGAATTAGCTTATCCTATCATTAATGTTAGCTTGGATGAAGCTCGTTTTCCATAGGCCTGATCAGTACATCACCTTAATGATAGTTTCACATCTTGATCAGGTGAAAATTTCAACTCTGTTCCTCCATTTTTATACCACTTGTGACAATATAAGATCAGTATTTAAAACCAGTATTTTCTTTTGCAGGACTATCTATTCTGCTGCCTGGTTATAAAACTCTAACACTTATGAACCTTGGCATAATGACATACCTTTCTTTATAACTTTATCCTGAAAACTAACCATTGTTGCAGGATTATCTCTGGCCCTACAGGTCAGTGGGTATTTCAGCTCACTTTTCCATGCAAAGTCATTATTAGTTTTAAATACAGAGAAATCAATGACAGCGTGGTAGTGGCAGAATTCTTCAGGACTATCGAGCAGCATTTACCGGTTATGCACCATTTCAATGCAACGGTGAAATTCTTTATCCTGATTTAAGTCAGCCTCCTGCCACCTGCTTTTATCTCATTGGGAACAGCGAGGTGGCCAAAATAGCAACAAGAAAATTACGATGTTTGGGATAGCTTCGTCAGTTGCAGGTCTATACAGTATCCAATTCAACAGCAGTCCATGATTTTGAGAAAAACCTCAAAGCCATCAGTTTTGAAGTGAGTGACTTTTTGACGAGAACCGCAAAGACGAGCGGGTTCCAATTCTGAAATAAACGGATCAGACTGTAAGCACATTCAATTCCAAAGCCTCAAACATCAACCCTTTTGAAAAATCTCCAAATGCTCACTCGTAAATGAAAACGGAACAGAATAGCCCCAAAATGATACGAGGGGATATTCCTAATTGTGTTTGTTACAAGTTGTAAAAAACAAAGCAAAACTTAAGCCACATCTTTGGGATCTGATGGACATCTAAAAAAATATGAAACTAGTGTTGACAGTAAAGGATTCAAGAGATCGCTGTTAAAATGGGGAAATGAAACAGTGCCCTCGACCTGGGGTCATTTATAAAAATGAACCATTCTATGCACTACATCTGCCCGCTCGTCTGCCCCACTGTTGCAGATTTCTGATCTCACATCCCTAATTTTTTTTACGCAAGGCAAGGTTACAGAGCAGTGGTGATTGTGTGTGCGGGACAAAAGGTTACAACAGCCCCCGGTAGCAGTCCCTCAGTCTCCAGCCAGTCGTACTCTCCGAATCCGCTGACAGACGGGACTCTCCTGGCTCCAAATACACACGCGCGTACTCACTCAGTAGTGTGTTACCCTCATCCCTCCAGAGGAGCGCAGCACACTTTAGAGTCAAGCGTGTGTGCCAGTGGTGGGGTATCTCTCTCTCTCTCTCCCTGTCTTCATCGTTCGCTACGGACATCGCACGGAGAAAGGAGAGGGGACAAAAGCACCGGTGGTCGGTCCAGCAGCACCCCGCCCAAGCAGTGCGCCGACAGACAGCGTCTCCTCGGGGCAGTGGGGCCCGGGAGTGAGCCGAGCCGCACAGAGCCGGGCCGCCGCCGCCGCCTGCCAGGTGAGGACTCAGCGAAAGCTGGGCTGCGGGGGCCGGAGGGGGCTCTTTCTCGTTTGCGCGCCGCGAATCGCTTGAAGTTGTTGGAGCTGTGCATTTCCGTGCTGGCAGAAAATGGCGCCCCCCGGGCTGGTCTCCTGCCCAGGGCAGTGGGGCAGGGGCAATGGGAAGAAGGAGGCGAGCCCGGCACCCGCTATCCCGGTGCGCGGCCGCCGGGCTGCTTTACGAATTAAAATCTAAAGGCATCTACGCGAGACCGTGTTTGCAATGTATATTTACGCGTTGCTGAAAAAAGTGGATTTGCTTCGGAGAGGCGAGCAGGAAAGCTCACTGTGTATAGAAAGGAAGAAAAAACATTCTGGCCTTTTTGTGCAGTATTGAAAAAAATGGAAAATAATGCCGGGCTTGAATTTATATTTAAACACAAAGAGCACGGCGCACGCAATCTTGTCTCCGCGTTAGCTTCCCAAGCCCCGGGGCTTTGATAGGCGCGTAAAGGCGGAAGGGGTGACCCCGGTTCTGTGCGCCAGGCTGCTGCTTTTGGAGCCGCTCTGAGGGCTCTGGACAGCGCTTTGGCACGGGCAATCAGCCCAGCATCGGCAGCCTGGCGACCGTGGTAGCAAACGTCTTTCTTTTAAGGGGGAAAAGGTAAAAAAAAATTAAACGTTGTAACATATGTAAAAAAATACAAGAAAGCCGGTTGGATTTCCCCTGGCCCTCTTTGGATGTCGGGCTGTTTATTTTTCCCTGCATCAGTTTTTTTTCTGCCTGCTGTGTGCATCATGTCTTGTGTCCCCATCTTACTGTCTTTGCGCCACAGACACACTGGCGAAGGGGCTACAGGCGGAGAGCACCATTAGGCGCACACTCAACACCTTTACGTTTTTGTCGCCTTCAATTGTGCCTTTGATCAAGTTAATCTGCTCTTTTTAATGGTCCAAATTCAAGTCCTACCCTCTCTTTTTTTGTTGCCAAAGTAGCTCTTAAAGACCGTTTCTCCCCCCTTCTCCTCCTCCTGCCTCTGTGTCCCTTTGGATAATAGGGCGATGCAAATCGTGCCATAGGCAAGAAAAAAGAGAGAAGGGAGGCTGTTGTACGCGTCCGGGCGGTGGCGAAGAGACGGAGCTTCGGATAAGGCACGGAAATGTTTGCGTGTCGAAGCTGCGCACCCGGGCCGTGGCCTTGCGCACCCTCGGAGCTGTCCTGCACAGCGGCTGGCGAAGAGAAGCCGTGGCCGGCTGGAGACTGACGGCACGGCCGCTGTTTGCCCTGCACCCTGGCGGCGCCCTACTCGCCCGCAGACACCTGGTCCTCCGTCCCATCTCCGGTCGGCTGCTGTAGGGCTTGGGATCCCACCACCGGCTCCCTGCGCTCCCGGAGCCGACCAGGAAAAGGGGGTGGCCGCACGGGCGGCCTTTTCCAAACTTTAGCCGGCCGCGATAGCACCGGCATTGGCGAGGACGCGCACCGAGGGCCGGGGACAGTGCTGATAAAGTTTCCGGTGGGGTGGCGCTGGATTTTCTCTTTTAAGAAAGCGAAATGCTCCCGTAGCGGCGGAGAGGAGCGCCCGGACCCGTGCTCTCTTCTCACGACCCGCCGGTTTACGGTTGCGCCACACGGCCCGGCCCGTCTGTGTGGAGCACGGGCAACAGCCGACTTTCGCCTGTTCTTCCCCACCCCGCCAGCAACAGAGCACCCCCCCCCCGTCCAACACGACCCCACACCCCGCCTCCCTTGTCAACACTACCCCAAATCCCGCTTCCCTCCCCAACACAATCTGACACCTCTCCTCCCTGCCCAACGCGATTGACGCCACCTCTCTCCCCAAGACGACCCCATCCCGCGCCTCTCTCCCCTTTCCCCAGGTATCTCCAACACAGTCCATCTCTCCAATCCTCTTCGACATCTCTCCGTTTTCCATTCCCTCCACTTCAACCCTCACCTTTCACCCCTTCTCGTGCTGCCGCCCAATACGTCACCCCGGGACCCTTTCATTCTCTCACAAACACTCCTAACCCCACCCTTTCTCTCCCTATCTCCTGATATAGCATGAAAACGTGCCTATGGCTCAAAGGCCAAGTCCACTAAGATGCCCACCTAAGAGAATCCCATCTCTCCTTCCCCTGAAACCTTTCCCATCCAAAACAATCTCCACATACACCCAATTCTACATACTTACACCCCATTTCTCCTTCACCCTTTGCTATCCGACTCTACCTTTCTGTTTACCCCAACGCTTTACCCCTGACCTTGTCCAAACACTACCCGATGCTTTCTTCATCAACTTTGTCTCCCCACACCCAATGTTGAACACTCTGCTGTTTCGCTGTTGAACTACCTTAACTGTCATGGTTTTTAGCACTCCAGGTCTTGTCCCCATGTTCTCATCTGCCTCCCCATCCTTGAATCCTTATCTTCTGCCACAACTGTGTCCAACTCTGTCTCCACCTCACCCCCCCCCCCCACATTTCCTCCTTTCCTCCTGGCCTTGACACCTCTGGGTTTGAATCACTCTGCCTTTGACCTGCACCATCCTTGGCCGTGACCCACCCCTCCTGCCCCTCTCCAATCCTTGGCACCCTCTTCGATCTCCGGTGTCCTCAAAACTCTTCCGACTCTGCTTTCTACCTCCTCTTGCCCCCACTCTTTCCCTTTCACAACCCCTTCCACTGCTCCTTCTTCCAATCTGACTGTCCAGTCTCATACCCAAGACCTTGGCAGGCCACTGTCCTCCCCCGAACCCACATTTGTAGCACTTACTCCCCCTCTCTTCAGTTTCCACCTTCCCTATCTGTGCCTTTCCTCCAGCCCGCAATCAGTGACCTTCTCTCCCCAATGCCTCTTTCCAAAACCCTTCCATAAAATGTCCACGCCTTTCCTGTCTCCCCAGCCTGCATCCGTAACTAGCTGGTTCTGTGCACAATTTCTCCGTTTCTGCATCACCCAACTACCTTCATCTCCTATTTTCCCTCACCATTCCCTTCAATTCATAAAACTCAATTCAATCCCGATTCTCGTCATTCCAACATCACCCAGTTCCTCTACTCCATGAACCACACTTGCCCTCCCCTTTCACAGTGAGTTTCTTTCATGCCATCGTTGCTCCAAAACTGATCTGATGCCTGCTGCTCTGCCTCACCATCATCTCTAAAGCCCTCTTTGCAAAAGCACCTTCCTGTCACGACAGTAGAGGTCCCCCCCCCACCGTGTCGAGACCCCCCCATGTAGAGACCCCCCCCCCGTGTCGAGACCCCAACCGTGTCGAGTCTCCCTCCCCCCCCGTGTTGAGACCACCCCGTGGAGACCCCCCGTGTTGAGTCTCCCCCCCGTCGAGTCTCCCTCCCCCGTCGAGTCTCCCTCCCCCGTCGAGTCTCCCTCCCCCCCCGTGTTGAGACCACCCCATCGAGATCCCCCCCCCGTGTCGAGGCCCCCGCCATGTAGACCCCCCCAGTGTTGAGGCCCCCCTTCCATTTCCTTCAGTTGCTTCCTACCTACACTCCCTCCCTCCCATTCACGTCACCTCCAGTCCCAACGTAAACTGTGTTGCATCCAAATGTTATGGTGCCTGTGTAAATGGGCGAGGTAAAGCGGATATGCTGAATTTATTTGGCTTCTGGAGGAAATGTAGGTGCTGTTGTACAGCGTTGGCTGTGGCATCAAGGTTGTTGGACCAGGGCAGGTCCTTGGTGATGCTCACTCTTGGGTGCTTGCTTTCTGATAACCTAATTTTAATTGGCTTCTGTCATATGATAGGTGTAGATACTGAATTCCTGAATTACACTCTGGAATAGTTTAATAAGCAATGGATGATAACCCGTTTTATTGGGGAAGCCGTGTGTGTAGTTCTCAGGAATGAAACTGGGTGTTGGAAGAACATTCTTGCGGTCGTTGTCATAATTTATTGAGTTTCAGCAAGTTATGGGCAAAGAACAATATAAGATAAAGGTAAAGATTCAATATTAGGATAAGGTCAAGTTTTTCTTAATGTTTTTAGTAATTTTAACAAGAGTGTATTGGGAACAGCGACCTGAAGGTAAATCATTCTTGAAGCAATGGTGTGTGTGTGAGGGCTCAGGGTGTACATATTGCCACAGAGAACGGGTAGGACTTATTATCTGGAGGGAAGTTTGTGTCAGATACTGTCCAAATACACCAGAAAGACTGAAAGGCAATTGTAGGAGAATGAAGGAGGGTATGGAATGTGTTGGCATGTAATATTAAAGAAAGTTCAAAAAGACCTTACAAGCATAGAAGTTGAGGATAGCAAAGGAAAGAATGAAAGGAAATGAAACCTGTCAGGAACTACTACGGTAACCAGTGTGGATGGACAGATCGTGGTTGTAGTTCTTAATGCAGAAGAAGTGGGTAATACTGATGTCATAACCAAGCAAACAGTGGGAAGTGTTAGTACAGATAACCATAGTCAGAGTATGGGTTTGCCATCTTTGAAGATGGATAAATCACTGAGCTCGAAGAAATATATTTTGGCCTCTTGTCAGAATCAGAGGAAATTATGGAGGTTCTCACAGTAACATTTCATTCTTTTCTGGCCACAGGAGCAGTGCCAGTGGGTTAGAGGATCGCAAATGTTACACCACTGTTTAAACAGGGAGGAGCAAGATAAATCAAGTGATGGCAAGCTATTTAGTTTACCTCTGGTAGTAGGAAAATTATTGAAACCTTCAGTTAGAAAGGCCCAGATTAATCAGGGAGAAACAACGTGGCTGTTCCTTTGTCAAGGAAAGTTTCTGTGTCTGACTAACCTAGTTACAGAGTTGTACAACAGGGAAATGGGCCATTTGGTCCTCTACGGGCCAGTCTGTAATTAATCTCATCTTCCAGCACTTGCTATATTGCCTTTTTTACCTCAGTAGCTCAAGAGTTCACCTAGCCATTTCTTAAATGCAATCAGTGACTCTGCTTCCCCTCCTTCTCAGGCAGCGTGTTCCAAGGAGTTACCCCTCTCTAGATGAAAAAAGGCTCTCCTCAGATCCCCTCGAAATCTCTTACCCCATTCCCTAAATCCAAGTCTCCTAGTTTTATCTGCCTCTCTTGTGGGGAATAGTTTCCTGCAATCTCTGCTACCTATATTCATCTATACCTCAATCATGTCCTTTCTTAACCTCCTCTGCTGCAGGAAAACAGAGCAACCTCTCCAGTCTCTCCTCCTGACTAAAACACTCCATCCCAGGTGAATCTCCTCTGCACCATCTCCAGGACTATCATGGTTTTCCTGTGGTGAGTGACTTACCTTTTCTTTGAGGGGGTTAAAAAGTGGATTAATAAGGGCGATATATTTGACGTAATCCTCGTGGATTTTAGCAAGGCTTTTGAAAATGTTCCATGTGACAACCTGGTCAAACAGACCAAGGGACAGCTGTAGATTTTTATCCTGAAGTGGCCTAAACCAGGAAAGCAGGGTTATGGTTGATGGGTGTTTTACTGACAAAGACTGTTACCAATGTGGTACCACAGGGTTCATACAAGCCCGTTGCTCTTAATGATGTAGGTTTCAGATTTGGACTTAAATGCAGTGGAAGTTTGCAGACAGTAGAAATATTTGATGTGATTGTTAGTGCAGAGCAGGTGTTCATACCGCAGTACAGTACAATGTTTGCGTCGGATGGGCAGAAAGGTGTTAAGGAGAATTTAATCCAGAGAAGTGAAGTCGTACTTTTGGATGGTGCAACAAGGAAGGGACTATGCAAACTGAAACCAAGCTGTTACAGACTGGCATAACATGTCATTAAAGGGTGGCCGGTGCTGTAGTAGTTGGAAAATGACTGGAAGAGTACAGCTCAGGAACAGGCCACTTGGCCCACAGTGTTGTGACGGAGCAGCTAAAAAGCAAATCAAAAGCACCCAAACACTAATCCCTCCCACCTACATTAGAACACAAAGTGGTAAGAGATGTTGGTACCTTGCACCCCTGAGTGAACAGCACGGTACTCGGTGGTGCAACGAAGCAGGGTGGCCCTGGAGCTTTATCTTTAGATTGCTGGTTAGCAGTTAAGTTAAGAAGTGGTGAAAATGATGTGTAATGTTTTCCTTTAATGAAGGTTAGAGCAGTGAGGCCATGCTGGAGCTTCATACAGCACCTGTTAGGCCACAGCTTAAATATATGGACAGTTCTGATCCTGATATTACAAAAAATACAGTTGTGCTAGAAGGGACATTTACAAATATGTTGCCAAGACTGGTTTGTGCTGGACAAGTGGAAAGATCTGTTAAGATTGGCTTGTTTTCTGTGGAATATAGGAAGCTGGTGGAAGACTTAACAAGGTGCTTTAAAATTAAGAAGCCTACATAGAATAAGTTGAAGGATTGTACTTTCTTTAGCTGGGGGGTTGAGGGAAGGCAGATAGGGAAATGTTAGAGAACTCTGAAGATCTAGGACTCAGTGCCTGAGAAGGTGAAGGAAGGACACCTCATTGCTTGAGTGTTGGATGTGACCTGTTGGGTAACATACAGATAGGCTAAAAGGTGTGACCTGGCTGGCTAGCTTTCTTGACTGTGGAAATTTCTCCCTTCTACCGTCTGTGTGAGATGATGAGGCTATCGGGACTTTGAGACTTATTTTAACCGTGCCCATGGTCTGCTGTTTATCAAATTATGGTATTGCTTTGCACTATTGTAACTATATGTGGTTTTGACAGTTTTAGTCTTGGTTTGTCCTGTGTTTCTTGTGATATCATTCTGGAAGAACATTGTATCATTTTTTAATGCATGCATTTCTAAATGACAATAAACGAGGACTGAGTGTTCTCATAATCTAATCTAGTAATGGGTTGAATGACAAGCTTTGCCTCATAAACCAGTGGTCCCCAACCACCGGGCCGTGGACCGGTACCGGGCTGCAAAGCATGTGCTACCGGGCCGCGAGGAAACGATATGAGTCAGCTGCACCTTTCCTCATTCCCTGTCACGTACTGTTGAACTTGAACATAGGGTTGCCAACTGTCCTGTATTTGCTGGGGCATCCTGTATATTGGGCTAAATTGGTTTGTCCCAAGGGTTATACCCTTGACCCGTATTTCCCCCACTGAGATAGAGCGTTCCTATGAAACCTTTCGTGCCGAAATGGCGTAAAGTGAAGAAGCAATTACCATTAATTTATATGGGAAAAATTTTTTGAGCGTTCCCAGACCCAAAACATAACCTACCAAATCATACTAAATAACACATCAAACCTAAAATAACACTAACATATAGTAAAAGCAGGAATGATATGATAAATACACAGCATATATAAAGTTGAAATAATGTATGTACAGTGTAGTTGGGAAGATTAAGCCAAAACTGATTTGTGGAAAAAAAAATTGTCACGCATGCGCACACAGGCTTGTGCACACAGGCAACACAAGGCTTCATGGTTGTGGTAGTCTTTCTCGGGGTAAACAGAAGTGTCCCGTATTTGACTGCTACTTTTGTCCCTTATTTGGGAGTGAGAAAGTTGGCAACCCTAACTGTAAAAGACATGTTGAGGTGGATTTAACCCTACTTGAAACCCCGCCCCCCCCCCGGTCCACAAGAATATTGTCAATATTAAACCGGTCCATGGTGCAAAAATGGTTGGGGGCCCCTGTCATAAATTATACTAGTTCTTGCTCCTTGCATAGTCTTCCATTGGCTGTGTACCATCTTCTTGCCTCCTGTTCCCTTAGCCACTCCTTCCCTGTACACCCCTCCCAGCTATTCCCTCCTTTCTTCCTTCTTGGATCCACTCTGTTCTCTGCCCTGTCCAATTAGCTCCCATCGTGACCTAATCTGATTGTTTATTCCTCTTTTCAAGCCCTTGCATGTCTGTTAATCTTTCTCACATTGCATTTTCCCAGCCATCGCACCGTCCCAACTGCTCCATTCCCTTGATTTCTCCCTCTCTCCTTTCTCTCTTCCCCTTTCCTCACAATCTCCCCTCAGCACTTTTCTTACTTTTCAGTCCTCTTGTGCCTCCATCCCAATCCTTTCATTCCGCCCTGTCCTGACCATAATTTAGCACATGCCTCCCAACTCTTTTTTCCCCTCCTAATCCTCTGCTACCCTCCCAACCCAGTCACTCCTTCCCTCCCTCCAAAACATTTATTCTCCGTATTTTTTTTCTGACCCTTCACCCTTTCAATCTGGTATTCCATCCATTCCCTCCATCCCTTCATTCTTCCCATCCTTCTGCAAAAATAGCTCAATCTCTCCCGATACCCTCAATCCTTCTGTCCCTTATTCCACTCATTCTTTTGACAACTCACTTCCCTTCACTCTCTATCCACTACTTCAATCCTCTTTCCCAACATTTTCTTCACTCCTTCGCCATCTCCATCCACTTGGTTACCTTCATTGCTTCTTACCCCTAGTCCTTTCCTGTGTTCCCCCCACCCACGCATCCTCCTCAGGTCACCCTCCCATGCTCCAAGCCACTCCCAGATCCCCAATTCTTCTCACTCTTTCCCTCCTTCCTTTTCTACCCTTTAATCCCCCTGAACCACACTTTTCTTACTGTGCCCTTTCCTTCCTCACCTTCCCCCCTCCCATCCCATTCTTCTGTTCTTCTTTCCCCTCCATCACTCTCCCCCCTCCCCCCGGTCTCTGCCTCCTAACCACGCCCACCCTCTTCTGGCTCTGTCCACTTGGTTCCTGCCTTGTTTGCAGGAACAAACACCTGTATTTAACTTTGGCCTCCAAAGGGAGTGTCCATAAATTGGACAAATAGAACCTGGGGCAGCCTGGAATATGATGGCTGATCACATGGCTGCCAGGAGGAGGCGCTGTAGGAAAATGGCAAACCTCAATGACAAAGTGTCCTGGCAAATGACTGCCGTGAAAAGAAGGAAACATTGGTGACAACTTCAACCATAAATTCAGTAGTTAATACCATCTTGGCTGTTTCCCAAGGCTTGACAGAAACCACCTGCTGTGAATGAATTCGATTTGCCTTTTGTGATCTCAATGTTACTGGCTACACAACTGGCCACCCAGGTATACAGTGTCCTTTTTGTAGCCCACAACTGTCTGCATCGAGCTGAGCTGTTTTCTTATAGTTGCAATCATGGCATCAGCCCAGCGATCTTCATAATTGCCTGGTTGTGTCCTAACCATACAAAGAAAAAACCAGGACTGCTGCAAGAAGCCTGAAGTGAAAGGCAGGGAAGATTCAGGAGATTAAGCAGTTTCTGTGGCGGTAGGAACATTTAAGCTTTTGAGCTGATGATCTGAAACTTGAACCTTGTTTCTCTTATCAAAGATGTTGCCTAAATGGAATGTTTTCAGTATCTTCAATATTTTATTACAAATCCAATCTACAAATTGCTCCTCAATCTTTCTGTTCTGTTTTGTAGAGTGTAGAAAGACATCATTGACACTTCTCTCAGTTGGTATCTAAATGCTTTTAGTGGGTTTTACCAGGTCCACTTGGATACAGATTTGGCCCAAATATAGACTAGTAAAATGAATTCAATGAACACTGTAACCTTTGACGTTAAAGTTGCATTAAAAAGCTCTGGCATATTGTCTGGCCAAAAAATGATGGATTCTGGTCATGACATCCTCTGGTCAAATGATGGATTCTGTCATGACATCCTCTCCCTACCCCGCACATTCATGACTTGGCTGCAATAGTCTCGCAAGACAAAATCTTTAGCACCCGTCATTGATTCATCAGCTACCTTCCCTTTTAAGATGAGATGAATGCGCCCTGTTCATTTCCAGTTGCAACCGCTCAGGAAAAGGATGAACCTTTAGAAAAGTAGAAAAGACTTTTAGGGGTCGAGATGCAAGCCAGTTTGCGTGCTACCTGTTCTTTGGACTGTTCTTGTGTCACAGTATTTAAGAAGGAGATCCAACTAAACCCTAGTTGGTGATGCCTCCTGAAACTTTCTATGTTTCATTGCTCACACTTGCCAGCATTCAGACCTGGACTGCTAAGTATCAGGAGTCACGTGCACCACTCTTGTGGCAGACAGTGATGGATCTCCAGCAAGAGTCCCAACCCACTCTCGTTGGCTTTGTGTTACGTCATCACAAATGGGCAGAGTTCGTCGTTCACTGGAGGCTGATTGGATCACTTGACTAAATATTACAGTTAATGGTTGCTTCAAAGGCTGATACTGTAAATGTGTCATGTGTTGGCTGTCCAAAATCTCACACCTAAAGACCCACAGGATCTGGATTACATGGTTTGACTTGATTGAATATAGTTTTTTTTAAGAGAGGAGCCAAGGTTATAGGCTTGTATATTAAAGGCAATAAAAATCTATCTTGAAAGTCAAGAGACGAAGAATTTTTACTGAGATATGTCAAGCCAAATGGAAAAAAAGATGAACCTGAAAAAAAATTTATTGAAGAATAAATTGCTGGTGTGTAAAGAGGAAGACCCAGTTAAAACTTGTAAAATATGAAGAGATATCAGAGGATGTATTTTGCACATCAGATGCAGGGTAAAGTGCTCTGAATTATTGAAAATGCATTTTGGATGCCCCACTCAATGGAGGAAGCAAATTGCCAAATGGCATTTCACTGCTTTACTATTCCTCCAAAACGGTTCCAGAAACATTTCAACCTTTATCCTCATAACTTTGTTGGTGGAGTGCAAGAAATTTACCTTAAAAATAGAAGGAGCTATTGTATTGTTTCTTGAGGAGAATGACTGTCCTGGTTTTCTGCATCATGTCCAGTGGTGTTCCTTCAGCGTTCAGGACTTGCTTCTGTCTTAACAATTCGTTCATTTTTTTAATAGGAAAAAATGTATTAGATCTTGCTTTCTGTGCTGGTGATGTGACTATGCACTGAGTGGTACATTTTATTTAAAATTGTGATCTAGTGGCCAAGCACTGAAAGGCCATCCTTGTTTTCTAGCATAAAAAGAATTTTGAGGGCAGTTCTGATGATTGGTTGATATGAGAGGGATTTTTTCTTCAGGCTAGAGGAAAGCTTTGTTGTTCACATTTCATGCATTCAGGAAAGGGCAATGGAATTGGTCCTCAGATGGTTTAATGTTTTCTGATTCAGATGAAAACTTATTTTGGATTTTAAGATGTATGGTAGAAACACAGAAAACCTACAGCACAATACAAGCCCTTCGGCCCACAAAACTGTGCGGAACATGTCCTTACCTTAGAACTACCTAGACTTACCCATAGCCCTCTATTTTTCTAAGCTCCATGTATCCATCCAGGAGTCTCTTAAAAGACCCTATCGTATCTGCCTCTACCACTGCCACCGGCAGCCCGTTCCATGCACTCACCACTCTCTGTGTAAAAAACTTACCCCTGAAATCTCCTCTGTACCTACTCTGTATCGGATCACTAGCAAGGCCAGCATTAGTTTCCCATTCCCTTATCAGCCTGGTGATCTGCTGCCTGTACTGGTGTTGCCATGTGAAGGTATTGGTTCGGGATTTAGATCTAGTGATGATGATACACATTCAGTAGCCACTTAGGTATATCTGCTGAATGCAAATATCTAATCTGTCAACCGTGGCAGCAACTCAGTGCACAGGAAACATGTGGACATGTTGGGAGCAGCAGCACCGCACACCGGGTTCCACTCCTGTACTTAATAAAGTGGCCACTGCGCGCACGCTGCGCTGGCGTGTTTTGTGGGGATAGTGTGCAACTTGATGGGGAGTCTACAGGTGGTAGCATTCCCATTGAATCAGATTTGTTTTCACTGTCAAAAGCTGTGGAACAGCGGCAGGACAGTGAAAGATGTAAAAATAAGTTACAAAATAAATAAGTGCAAACGGTTGGTGAGAAGGCACTATTCATGGGTTCATGGACCGTTCAGAGGTCTAATTGTGGATGGAAGGTGCTCTTGAAGGTGTGTCTTCGGGCTCCTTTCCGATGGTGGTAACACGAAGAGGGTGTCTCTCCGACCTTGAGGGCTTCTAATGATCGATGCTGCCTTCTTGCGGCGCAACCTCTTGAAAATGTCCTGGATGGTGTGGAGGGTTGGGCTGGTGATGGATGTGGCTGAGTCTCCAACCGTCTGCCACCTCTTGTGGTTCTGTGCATTGAAGGCTCCACACCAGGTGGTGACACAGCCAGTCAGGAGGCTCTCCGTCATACGTTGAGAGATTTGCAGGGGTCTTTGCTGACTACTGAATTTCCCCAAACTCCTAATGAAGTGTAGCCACTAGCGTGCCTTGTGTTGGGTCTGTAGTGTATCCTGTGGATGATACAGGTTGCTGCTACTGTGTGCTCGTGATGGAGTGAATGAATGTCTGTGGATGGGGTCTCAATAAAGTTAGTTGCTATGCCCTACGTGGTGTCGACCCTCTTGAATGTTCATACGCACGCATCCAGGCAAGTAAAGAGGGTCCATAACACTCTTGACTTGAGCCTTGTAGATAAACTGCTGTCCAGTTTCTGGTTGGCAATAACCCTAGCTACTGATGGTGAGGTATTCAGTAATGAGAAGGACATTGTTTTGTGTGTTGCATCGTCTTCCTTCGCGATCAGTATGATTCCAATCACTGGTGGGTTTTCCCCTGATTCACATTGACTCCAGTTTAGCCAGGGCTCCTTTGGGCCATACTCGATCAAATTCTGCCTTGACGTCTTGACAGTTGCTTTCATTTCACCTCTGGAGTTCAGTTCTTTGTCCACTTTTCAGCCTGGGCTCACTGCATCCTTTCAACTGATGATGTAACCGTGGCATTTATGTAGCTGGTTTAGTTTAGTTTCTTGTCGGTGATGACTCATGATGTTCGATCTCAGTGATGATAATGCCATCAAATGTCATGGGTCAGTGGTTAATCTGTCTTTTGTTTAGGTAACATGTTGCTTTCCAATTTTCATTGAATGTTACCAGGGTCTCATTGTGTACAGAAAGAGACTGTCCATTTGCTGAGATGTTGAAAATAGACTTGTACATGTTGTAATCATCAGCAAACAGTATATCTGACAAGTTTTAAGAAAGGCCATTGGTGTAGCAACCAAAGCTGGAAGGCGAAGGAACTCCAGTAATATTAGGAGTCATTGACTGCCAAAAGCCAGGAGCTTCTTCCTGTGCACAGGCTTGATGCCAACCGCTGGGGTGATATCCTCCTTGTGGCCCAATAGCTTTGCCATTCACTTGGTCAAATATTGCCTTGATGTCATTTCATTCTCGCCTCCAGTTTATTTTTGGTCCATATTCGGACGAATTTTGTGTTGGAGTTATGTGGTGTTGCGGGAATGGGGTTGAGAGGGAAATTAAATCAGTCATGATCCAATGGCGGAGCGGACTTGATGGGCCAAATGGTTGATAATTGAAAGTACACTCATTAGCTGGATTTAGTTTGTTGTACTTTTTGTGTGATGGAATCACTGGTAATTGTCCACGTTGTTAGGCACCGGTGTTTTTTACTGCTCGATCAGCTTGTTTAAAGGTGTGGCTTGTTTTGGAATACAAATAATAAATGCTATGGAATGGGATGTTATCTACACCTGCGCAATTGACATTAACATTGTGGTTTCTAAGATTCTGTCGTGCTTTTACTTCACTAAAGCACATTAGAGAAAGTTACTCCTATAGATGGTGCTGTGATACAGTCTTTGATTGTTAAGGCTGTTACACTTTGTGACGTATAGTTGATTTTGTATTGGAAGTCTGTCTTCCACTTGTGTATTTGGTTATTGTGTTCTCACAAATTAGTTAATAGTTTGTGAAAAGTTTTCATCCAACTGATGAAACCCAAAAATGAGGATGAATCAGAGCTGCAAAATCAAAGAATTATGTATTTCTTAATTACATGACTAAAGTTAGTCCTCTGTTTTTTTTGTGTCCTTTAATGTCTTCATTACAGTTTTTTAATTGAAGGTTTCAGCATTTACCAAATACTCAGGCGTGAACCTGATATTTCTGCCCCCCCACTTTTCTCTAGAGAGTCATGAGCTAAATCTGGATTGTGCACATGCGATGTGTGTGACTTTCTAAGGTACATCATTTTCATTCCTTTAATTGTACTGATGGAATATTTGATCTATTGCTCTGGCAATATTTTCCTGTGATTTTTTTTCATTAAATACTTGTTAAAGGTAAATTCATAAGTTGTAAGTTTGCAGCACAATATAGAAAGAGCTTATTGTGTTGGTGGATATATTTGCTTGAGGAAGGAACATTGCACACTTCCTCAATTAAAACAGCAGCTTTTGCTTTGATCTGCATATGAGAGGGTATTCAACTGATGGTGTGGAGAGACGCTTTATGTTTTACAGAAGTTAGGGTTTTGCAAACACTTATTTATTTCACCTGTTTCTTTTTGATGGGTGGTAAAATGACAATGCAAATGGCCAGATAGAAAGGCATACAAGTTACAAGTGTTATATAAAACTCTAATTGAAAGAAAAACACAGGAGCTGGGATAACATGTCAACTTTGTTCTACTTTACTCACCTATGACAAAGTGGAGTAATGCTTGTGCTGTTCGAGTCCTTATACATACATCCTGTAATGAATTATGTAGATAAAGAATGCTTCATCAAATAATATATTTACAATATTTCTCCAATATTACTGAAATAGTAAGTATACTACATTCCTCTCTGCTTAGCTATAAACCTCAATATACGTTTGTAAAATGCATCTCAATTCAGATATGTAACATATTGCTCTCTAGTTTTTATATTGTATACTTATATAATACAATTACTATGTAGAAACATAGAAAACATACACAGAAATTTTAAATTGTCCCATTCAGGCCTAAAGATTTAATCGCTGTGCAGGGTTTTTTCCTCTTGTGGGATAACATCTCTTCTTACGTGGGAGGGCAGGGGGAGTCACCCTGCTTGACAGGTGAGACGTGACTGTGAAACGATCTCAGGTTCAGGGACCTCTTCTGTGGTGCTTGTAGGAATTGAACCTGGGACCGCAGGAAGAGGTTCTGACAGCTCTGGACGCCCTTCGCTATTGTAACAGTTGACTCTGCTCTCCTCAACTGAACGCTGTGTCATCTCCAGATGCCTTGACACACGATCTCAACTGTAAAGGAGAGTGGTCCAGTTCTGTCTTTAATCTTTCCAAGTACCCACTTTTGATCACCTCTGTAGTCCCTCACCAGGACTGCTTGTCTAGGAGTGAAACATCGAACCACCTTGTTTGAGGAGCCCTCAGTGTGTCTCAGCTGTTTGTCCTGCATACTCCTTCTGAGATTGGGTTTGAGGAGATCCAAGTGTGAGTATGAGGGACGACCCCAGAACAGCACAGCTGGTGAGTTGTTGGTTGTGGAGAGTGCTGTATTGCGATATCCAAGGAGGAAATTGGTGAGCTTCTGATTCGGTGCACGTGTAATATGTTCTACTGACATTGCTTGCAGTGTGTTTTATAGACTCTGGACAAATCTTTGCACCAAGCCATTTCTAGCTGGGTGGTATGGTACAGATCTAATAGTCTCATTCTATTCCTATTGAGGAATGACTGAAACTGCTCCCCCACTGACTAAGTGTTCTGGAACACCAGTCCTTGCAGAGACTTCTCAATATATTAACAATGTGTGAGACTGTAGAGGAGGCTATTGGATCACTTCTGGTCACTTTGTAGCTACATCCACTATCACCAAGAAATTCGTGCCCATGAACAATCTGGCAAAATCCCCATGAATCCTCTGCCAGGGCAGTGCAGACCATTCCCAGGGATGGAGAGGCACTGCTCGCGGTGTCTTCTGGATGTGTTGTCATCCCAGACATGTGACTGTACTCTTCTCCATAGATGCTGCTTGGCCGGCTGAATTCCTCCAGCATTTTGTGTGTGTTATTTGGATCACATTTCTGAGATTAGTTGTCCTCTTCAATTTGATCTTGTAATTGTGTCCTCCATGAAACGGAGCCCATCTCTGCATTTGTGCTGCTGCTGTTAGCAGAACACGCTTCTGTGGATTGAAAATGGACACTCGTGGTTGATGATCAATAATGGGCGTAAACTCTCCCATATAAGTACTGGTTGAAATGTTACACCCCAAACCAAACTCAAGGCTTCTCTGTCAATCTGTGTATAACTTTCTCTGCAATGATAAGGAAGCAAGATGCAAAGGCTACATCTGTCACTCACAATGTGACATGACCACACGTATACCATAATGTGAGGCATCACAGGCAAGCTTCACTGGACAATGTGGGTCTTAATGTGTGAGTACAGTGTCTGACACCACCATTTCCTTTATCTTTTTGGAAAGCAACCTCACACTGCTTTGTCCGTTGCCAGGCCTTTGCAATCTGCAATAATGTGTCCAAGGGGTGGATCACAGTAGTCAGGTTTGGCAGGAAGTTGTTACAGTAATTGACAAATCCTAAAAAGGACCACAACTGTAACACTTTGGCCTTTGGGTATCCACCACTGCTTGAATTTTCTCAGCACACTTGTATAAATACTTATTTGTCAACGGTGTGACCACAATAAGTGATGCCCGGTTTAAAGAATCCACGCTTGTTGCATTGCGCTGAGCCGATAATCTTCTAATCTTTTTGACATTGTCTTGAGATGTTCCACGTCATCCTCACCAGTAACAATGATGTCATCCAGGTAACACTGAGTGCCTGGGCAGCCTTGCAGCACCTGGTCCATGGCTTTCTGTCAGAGTGTTAGTGTGGATGCTACTCCATAAGCAATCTTATTATAATGATGAAGTCTTTATGGTGGACTTTTAAGGATACACTTTGGATTCTTCTTCTCTCTCTCTCTCTGTAGGTTGGCCTCAGCTAAGTCCATTTTACTGAAATATTTCCTTCCAGAAAGGTTTGCAAAGATGCACTCTATCCTGGCCAGAGGGTATTGATCTACTTCCAATACAGGTTTGATATTAACCTTAATTACCATGGATCCTAGCAGACCCATTCTTCTCGGCTTCTGGGACCACTGGCATTGCTCATGGGCTCCACTCAACCTTGCAAAGGACACCTTCAGCCTTCTTGCAATCTAGCTCACTGGCCACTTTATCACAGATGGTATAAGGAACTAGATGGGCTTTGTAAAACTTGGGTGTGGCATTTTCAATTAACAGCATTGAATTGAATTGACTTTATTTCTTATGTCCTTCACATACATGAGGAGTAAAAATCTACGTTGCGTTTCCGTTGGAATGTGCAAATTATAGTAATTTGTAATAAATAGTATGTACAACAGAACAGTCAATATAACATAGAAATACAATTGTGTCAGCGTGAATTTAATCAGTCTGATAGCCTGGTGGAAGAAGCTGTCCCAGAGCCTGTTGGTCCTGGCTTTTATGCTGCGGTACTGTTTCCCGGATGGTAACAGCTGGAACAGTTTGTGGTTGGGGTGACTTGGGTCCCCAATGATCCTTTGGGCCCTTTTTACGCATTTGTCTTTCTAAATGTCCTGAATCATGGGAAGTTCACATCTACAGCTGTGCTGGGTTGTCCACACCACTCTCTGCAGAATTCTGCTATTGAGGGAAGTACAGTTCCCATACCAGGCAGTTATATAGCCAGTCAGGATGCTCTCGATTGTGCCCCTGTAGAAAGTTCTTAGGATTTGGGGACTCATGCCAAACTTCTTCAACCATCTGAGGTGAAAGAGGGACTACTGTGCCCTTTTCACCACACAGCCGGTATGTACAGACCAGTGAGATCCTCGGTGATGTGGATGCTGAGGAGCTTAAAGCTATTCAGCCTCTCAACCCCAGATCTATTGTCGTCGTATTACCCTTGATATGTTTGAGATTTCCAATGCCATCCTTGAATCTTGCCCTGGCATCATCCAGTACCTTAGTTCATTTTCAGTTGACTATTGCTAGGGATGTGACATTCAAGTGACGGATAGATCTCCAATCAAGTTGTAGTTGTCTCAGCCACAGTGCTTCTCCTCATGTTTTTACCACATATAAGCCTGATGTAGCTTGTTGATTGTTGTATTTCACTGTTACAAATGTTATTCCCAGAGGAGTCCTCTTTTCTCCAGTAACAACTTAGTACCTTTGAAATGCCATTTTATATGATGACTGAAACAGCCAAGCCAGTGTCCAATTCCGTTTTAATTAATTTGCCATTCACTTTTGGTACAAGCCATATTGCTTTTCTCTTGTTAGTTTTTACATTATAAAATCTCAAGGCTACCCTGATCTGTATTACTTTCATCATTATCAGATTTCCCAATAATAGCATGCAGATTTGTGATCCTTTTGAAACTGCCGGTTGACTTCCCCTTACAGACCACTTACTTTTGACTTCCCGACATACTTTTTGTATGTGTTTATTGCATTTTCTGCAAGTTTCACCGTCGTTGGTTTGATGTATGTGAGCCCCTGCCACAATGGTAACACAATTTGTTTGGCCAGGCAGGTTTCTGTTTAGACGTTGCAATTTTGTTCACACTCACTTTCATTCCTGGATATGGACTCCCCCCTTCCTTGTGTTTCCACTTATGAAGCCTAAAGCATTCTGCAGGCAGCAAAGGTTTCAGTTCTAACTGTTCCTGCATTACTTTCATGATATCAGCAAAACTCACTTCAGCTGGTTTGGTTGAAGTAGTCAAACTTCTAAGCAAACTGTACACTTTTCCACCTGTTACACTCAGCAAATCGGGCACTCACTTTTCACTAGCTATTTCATTTGCTACAAAATACTGCTCAACTTGTTCAGTTTACATCACCCAGTTGTCTGTTGTGCAGTTGAGTGCGTCTGTCTTTCCCCATATAGTCTGCCATTTCAGCTTTTTACTTGTTTATTATTACTATCCCTGGTACTCACTGTGAACCTGTGAATTGTCAGTTTCTGACTTTTCTTTTAAACTTGACTGTCTTGCTCCTTTCTGAAGAAACATGCCCTTTTTTTAAAAAAACTCAAGCATCTTTCTCCTCTTCCTGAAGAAAAATGTGCTGCTTTTCAACAGGTAGGTTGTCACCTTGGGTTTTGTTTGAAAACTACCTCGTCACCACTGTTATGTTTTGTAACTTCAAAACATAAAACTAATTCAAAGAAAAACACAGGAGCTGGGGATGACGTGTCTACTTCGTTATACTTTAGTGAAGCGCTCACTTATGTAGTGGCGCAACTTTAGAACTCCTCCCTTGGAGGGTCAGACACCCTGAGCCAATAGGCTGGTCCTGGACTTATTTCCTGGCATTTACATATTACTATTTAATTATTTATGGTTTTATATTGCTTTATTTATACTCTGTTCTTGGTTGGTGCAACTGTAACGAAAACCAATTTCCCTTGGGATCAATGAAGTATGACTATGACGTACACCATTCACGTACTTTTACATATAACCCGAAATGAATTATGTAAACAAACAAAAAATGGTTAATCAAATAATTTATTTACGATATGACTCCAATATTACATACACTACAACAAGAGTTTGCAAGTGTATGGACCAGAGAGGTAAAATGATGGGCATCAGGGAAAGAAATAAAAAGGAAAATAATCATTCATTGATGAAATGTTGTAAAACATTCCAGTTTACAACTGGTACACTCCGTGTATATTTGTTCAGTTATAAAAAGTTCAGAAGGAAATAATATGGCAACAAAGAACAGAGGAAATCTGGTTAATGATGCTGATGGGAAGAATGATAGTGGGGGAGAGGTGAAGGGGAGGCCTAATATTCTCATGCCTCCATGTCAGGATGCAGTTGGCAGGTACTATGGAAGCAGCAGGTTAATGATTAAGGGGAGAGGCAAGTCTTATCAACCACTGAGGTTCATAGGCTTCAAACGTGAGTCAATAGGGGTTCTTTTGTCTAACGTATTGCCCAAGGAAGTCTAGTGATCTCTGATAAGGTTGCAGACAGCTTTAGTTCAAGGACATCCCCTTCTGTCTAGCAGCTTGTTGTGGTAAAGATTGCTAACAAACAAACCAGTACATCTCTTACAAACTGGTTTGTTCTGTCAGATGAGGTTTATAAGGGAAATTATACATTATGATTTGGTTTGGGGGGAAAAAATCAACCTTTCGTCAATTCAGTTGGTTTCCCTTGACTGTAGAGGAGGTAACACCACAGTCTCTTGTGGAAGAGGGCTGCATCTCCATCTGCAGCTGCAGGATTTTCCATGTTCAAACCACTGGCAAGGTTGTCCTAGAGATGATGTTAGTTTCATGGTTTAAAGATAGGAAAGAGCAGCAGCAAATCTAACCAATTCAAGTTTTCCTTCTTTACTAAATAAAATATGCAAAATATGTTCAATGAATATTAAGTTAAATACAAACTGTATAGCTGCATCAGGAATCGCTGTTTAAAAGGAATAGGCTGCAGGTGGTGCTGCTAGATGTGTTAATGTGTGTTCTTGATAATTACTTTATATACAACAGGGAGACTGGGTAAATAATTGGCACTACTTCAGCACCTTGACCATTTAGGTTGAGGAATGTTATTTAACTTTTCATGTGTGCTCGTCTAAGCAAGATGGAGTGAGAGATGGAACAGTCACAATGATCGAAAATGCAAAATAACTAATTAGACTTGTTTGTTTTTGAAGAGAATTGTATTTAGGTTGCAAAACTTCTCAGGGTTTTCTGGTTCTGCGTTATTTATGTAGATTTACAGAAGACTGATCCTTCTTTGTCTTTTTGGACAAGTGGAAACAGCTGTATAAAAATGATCAGGATAAAGTGATGTCAACATAAAGTGATTAGGAAGGAAGGGTTAGATTGAACTTGTAGTTAATTAAAAGGTCAGCACAACATCATGGGCTGGAGGGATTGCACGGTGCTGTAAGTTTCCATGTTCTGACAACTCAAAAGAGAATAAACTTCATTTGATTAAAAGACTTAACATAATTCCATACCTATTCTAGCTACAAGTATGAAACTGATGACCCATAATTTTGTGTCACCAATGAACCCCTGACCTCATCATCCAGTCTGCCTGTATTTGCTCTGGCAGTAACATTTTTTCCTGGAGGTGGTTTCAACCTCGTTATGGAGCTTCTGCACTGTGGCAGGGCCTTCCGAGTGTAAAACTGGTTATAGGTGGGACCTGGTGTGCAGTAACGAAGCCATAAGCAACTGGCAGCCAACCAAACCCTACTTTCTAGCTTAGCTGACTGTCTGTATTTTCTCAGAATTTTGAATGTTTCTGACACTTGAAAGCATTTGGAACAAAATACAAGCTATCAAAACACTACAGATTTAAAATATGGTAGAAACCCCCAGAATATTGATGATGAAAAGTATTTAATGAAATGAGTAAATCAGATTTATCTACTACTTGGTCCTTCCTATTGTTCTTCATTAAAGTCAATGAAGCTGCCTTTCTTGAACCAGATCCTACATGGTGAAAGATCTGGCACTGCATTTCCTAACAGAAGTCGTGGACCAATGCTATTAAGCAAGGGGTCCTTGGAACCCAGGTTGGGAACCCCTGTGCTAGACTGAATTGGAATGATAGTGTTCTGGAAGTTCAGAAATTGTGTCATCAGGGATATATGTAGGAATCCATCCTTGCTGCTGGGGGAGAGGAGGGGGAAATGTTAGATTTTCTCTGGGAAATCCAGGCCAATATTCCATTTATAACAGTATGCTCGGCGCCATTTTGCAAGTCAGAGCAGCAAGGTGGCCAAGTTTTGCAGTGGAATGATGGGTGTAATAAATAAAATATTTCTTTTAAAGCTCTCCTACTGTGGATTCCAAGCATTGAGCGTAAACTTTTATCTCATTGTAATGTTCTAAATTTAAGGCTGAAGTTGAATTTGGAACAGGGAGGAATTATAACAACAAACCCAAATGATGAACTGATAGTTTATCATAACAAAATCCATCTCCAGATACCACCTGATGGGATCTAGTTACTCTCAGCATTTTTTAGTTTAGATTTCCAGAAAGGACTGTGTTCTCCATTGCACAGTTTTCACTGCCCCACTTGTTGAGCATTTAAAACATTTTGTATACTTGCACTTCCCTTTGACGATTTCTGCACCTCGTTAGTTGATAGTCTCACTGGCCTTGCAGCAAGTCAGCTTAAATGCATCCTTCAAATTCAGAAAGAGTTGGGCGGTACAGCGGGTAGAGTTGCTACTTCACAGCTCCAGTTCTGTCCTGGTCACAGGTGCCAAATGTGTGGAGTTTGCACATTCTCCCTGAGATTGCGCAAATTTCTGGCAGGAGCTCTGCTTTCCTCTTGTGTCCCGATGACGTGAGTTGGTACTGTATATTGCCCCTGGTATATGGCTGGGGGCACATTGGAGGTGGGGAGAGGTGTGTATGGGGTTGATAATTAATGGCCATGTGGGAAGAATGAAACAGGATTTCTTTAATGTGTGCTTGATGGTCAGTGTGTTATCTTTGGGATTAAGGATCTGGTTCCATGCTGTCACTAATTAATTCCTTTCCTGTGCGAGTCCAGGGAGTTGGTACTAAAGCATCACTTTGGAGTGAAAGAATTTAATGGAAAGAAGTAAGCCTGAAATCTTTAGGGTTATTTGCATTTTCATGGCTTTGAAAAAATAAACAAATGAAGTAACCTTAGTTTTGAAGTTTTTTGGTTCTGATCTTCAAACATGCAAGCTGAAGGTATGGACTGCACTATGAGAGCATAGTTTTATTATCTCTGTTGTGTGTGTGTGTCTCTCTCTCTTACTGAAGCCTTAATTTTCCAACCTGGTTCAAATTTTCAGTCTGACTTGGTGCATATAATACAACACAAGAAATTAGCCATGTCTTCTTCAGACGTTGTCTTTGATAGCAGCCGAGTCTTGAATATCCATCGCATGCGTGCAGAAGTATGTCTTTGGATCAGATAATTTTGCTGAGCATTTTATAGGTTCAGAGCTGTTCAGCACAGAAATAAGCTCGCTGGTTTGTTGAGGCTGATTTATACTTGTGCGTCAACTTGACGCAGTAACCTATGCAGGTGGCCTACGCGTGTTATGAGCATTTATACTTGTGCATTGGTGTGCCTGTGTCGCCCTACAATTTGGGCACGTCGCGCATGTGCACACATCTGCCCGCGCGAGGCTTCATGGTCATTATAGTCTTTCTCGGGGGTAAACAAGTTTAAAGCGAGCGACTTTCTTCGTAAAAGCGAAATGTGTCCTTCATAATTTCGGAGATCTGTAAAGCTTTATGGAAAGCATTGTGGCCAGAGTTCCTTCCTTGCCCTTCAGTCGGCCAATGGGAAGCTATTGCAGCGTAGGAGGAAATGCAATGCTACCAAGTGGACCAATCACAGTTGTTCGGTCTGCGTTGCCGCGACGTGTAGTTACATTTTGGGAGAGGTGCGTGTCAGGCTACGGCGTAGGGATCCACATAGGCTCTGCGTAGGGTTCGCGGCAATGCTGTACTTACGACGTCGAGTTGACGCAGAAGTATAATTCAGCCTTTACACATGGTCACCATGTTTCTGCTGACCTTTCAGCCTATTTGCACAAAATCACTTGCCTATTTATTCATCTCTGTTGTGCGAGGCTTCAAAATGTCTCAGCTCTTGGATGCCCTAGCTTGGCCAGGATAAAAGAATTCTTACCCTTCCTTCTAGCAGTGAAGTTACTCATTTGTTCCCAACCTATCTCATTATCAAAATGAGATTAATCCACATCTTATTTTGATGTAAGGTAAATTGGGAACAAAATGGGGTCAAGAATCTGAGAACTATTTAGCAGCGAGTCTTGCATCAGTGGTAGGCAAACTCGTGGAGAAGATTCTTAGCGACTGGATTTACGGGCATTTGGAGATGCCCTGTCTTATTGGGAATTGTCAGCGTGTTTTTGTGAGGGGCAGGTTGTGACTGCTGAGCACAACTGACTTTTTCAAGGGGGTGACAAAACATATTGATGAAGGTAGAGTGGTGAATGTGGTATATATGGATTTTAGTAAGGTGTTTGACTCCATGGAGGACTCATCTGGAAAATCATGAGGCATGGAATTCATGGAAATTTGGCAGCGTGGATTTGGAGTTGGCTTGCAAAGAAGATAGAGAATGGTGGAAGATGGTTAGTATTTGCCTGGAGATCTGTGACTAGTGGTGTGAAAAGTGAGTGATACACTTTGAAAGATTGAACTTGAAGGTAGAGTAGAAGGTAATTGGTAGGATTCTCAGCAGTGTGGAGGATATCAGGGACCTTGGTCAAAGACCAGAGATCCCTTAACGTTGCTGTGTAAGTTAAAGAAGTGTGTGATGTGTTGGTCGTCATTAGTCGAGCTATTGAGTTCAAGAGGCATGAGGTCATGTTGTAGCTCCGTACAACTGGTTAGACAACAGTTGGAGAGTTGTGTTCATTTTAGGAAGGATGTGGAAGGTTTACGAGGGTGCAGAGGAGATTTACCAGGATGCTGCCTGGATTAAAGAGCCTGTCTTATGAGGAAAGATTGAACAAGCTCAGGCTTTTCTCTTTAGAGTGAAGGAGGATGGGAGGTGACTTGATAGAGGTGTATAAGATAAGAGGTTTAGATAGATTGGACACCCAGTGCCTTTTTCCTGGGGTGGCAGTGGCTAATACCAGAGTTCATTGTTTTAAGTGGAATGAATGAAAGTTCAGGGTAGTTTTTTTCATGCAGTGTGGCAAGTGCCTGGAATGCACTAATAGGGCTGCTGGTGCTAGAGGCTGATATGTTAAGAGACATTTAAGAGACCCAGACAGGCAGATGGATGAAAGAAGAGTGGAGGATAGTGGGCTGTGCAGGAGGGAAGGATTAGTTTGATCTTGGAGTCATTTAAAAGGTCAGCAGAGCACAATGGGCTGAAAGGCCTGTACTGTGCTATATTGTTCTATGTTCAGAACAGTAGAAGTTCTTATTTCCCTTTTGACCAAGTTACCCCCTTTGGTGGTGGTGCAAGTTATCTCCATCAATGCCTATCCATCCCCTTGTTCCCTTTGTTACTTTGAATTAGACCAGTGGAAGTTACACAGGCATTTGTTACGGTTTCATCCCTTTATCTCTGGAATAATCCAAAAAAACTTTTTTTTCCATTCAGATCCAAGGTCAGGATGTCCTTCGTATGAACAGGAACTGGAAACTGAGCAGTGTATTTTAAATGTAGTCTGAACGTTGTTCTGTTCAGCTGCAGCAGTCTTTCTTTGCTTCTGTTGGCTTGTTAGGGTGAAATCTAACGTCACATTAACCATTTCGATCATTCCACCTGTGAGGTAGTTTTTAATGACTTTATTCTCTAGATCCTTAATTGCCTTTGCTCATCTGCCTCCCCAGTGCATTATTATTTCGGTTCACCCCACCTGCTGTCAACTGATTCCCATTTAGTTCCAGATGAATTTCTGAAAAGAAAGTGTTGTATGGCTATTAGTTTTTAAAAAAACAGATACAGCTGGAAAAAGTGAGTAATAATCATTTCTCAACAAATATATTACCAATCTACTTGTTACCCATTTCAACTTCCTCTGCCTCCCAGCTCAGAAGTTTGTATCAGGTGTAAACCTTGGATTATTCCTTTCTCTAGATGCGTTCACACCATGATGGGGGGGGGGGCGGGGGTGAACAACTGTGAGCAGCAGCTGGAAATAATCAAAAAGTAATGAAAAGCGCAGATAATCTAAATATGGAATAAAAAAAGAGAAAACTTTGGGAAAACTGCAGCACCTGTGGAGAGAGAGATGCCAATTTATCTTATCACAACCCTGACTTACTGATGAAAGTTCATCAACTTGAAGCATCAATTGTTTCTTGCTCTCTAGCGTTTCCTGATTTTATTGTACTTGTTAAGAATGGTCAGAAATGAGATTGCAGCCTCTACAGACCCAGCAGGGATTCAGTTCCCGCCGCTGTCTGTAAGGCATTTGTACGATTTCCCTGTGACTGTTTGGTTTCCTCCGCGTGCTCTGGTTTTCTCCCACATTCCGGAGACATTTGAGTCAGGGTTAGTGAGTTGTGGGCGTGCTACGTTGGCACCGGAAGCACGGTGACTCTTGTGGGCTGTCCCCAGCACATCCTCGGACTGCGTTGGTTGTTGATGCAAACAACCCATTTCACTGCATGTTTCGATGTACACATGACGAATGAAGCTAATCTTTAGCCTTTAGTGATTTAAGACAAAATGAAACGACTTTGTTAGTTGCCGTTTAGTGATGAGTCTCAATGCTATACAAACTGAGCTGTTTTCACTCAGTGTATTTCATTTATTTGTCTGCATATTGGAATAAAGTGTGGTGACGGCTCTTTGAGCCACTTTGCCCAGCAATCGCGGGGAGAACGTACAAACTCCTTCCAGGCAGCGTCGGGAATCGTACCTGGGTCACCTGTACTGTTACATGTTGCGTAAACCACCGCACCCCATGACCACAGGGATGCATCGCAGAAACAGGTCCTTCCAAGCAAACGTTGTGCAAATTTCTTATTTGCTTATGTCAGAATTCAAACCAAGTTCGGTGATTGCAGTGACCTGCATTGTGTGATGGGAATAGGAAAGATGCTTTCAGCGGTTACTGTTGAAAGGATATGTGAGAACAGCTTCTGGAATAAACATTATGCATAGCGAAAAGCAGAAAATCGAAGGACACTTTCAGAAATTCCCAGCTTTTCCACAGAGGGCTCTTTTGCGGTTCTTTGCCAATGAACTTCAAGGTGCTAACTGTGCTGTGTTTACACATTATTCTACACAGCAAATGGTTGAAAAGGTTAGGATTGTTATATTCAGGAATAAATAAGTTTCTAATGGTTTGATAAGTAAAAATTGCAATTAAACTTTATCTCCTGTCCTCAAAAGTTAACTTTACGAGAATGCTGTTGTCCTTCTTACTGATGTAAAGGGTAATACATCAATTCTTTCCTTAGCTCTTCTGCTGTAGTTCACCGTCGTAAAACTTTTTACTTTCTTTAGACATTTCTGAAAAAGAATATCTTTGTACATGCAGTTTCGCTCTTAGTTTTTGCCTGATGTAATACCCTCACGTGGTAAGGGGCTAACTTTTTTAAAATAAAGCTCCTATTGCATAACTTGAGGATTTTTTTGAGTAAGGTACTGTTTGATTTTGTTTTTCCCCACTTTTCTTTCCTACCTATGGATCTTCATATCTTTTCCATGATTTACCAACTTGGGGCACACCTCAAAAGCTTTTTAAAAATTATTTCCCTCCCTAAGTTATCCTTTTGTAATGTCCAGCCCATCTCGACCCCATCTTGACTTTGTTTTGTCTCTGTTTATGACTATGTCAGTTGTTTACTCGTATGTATACTTTTTGTATTAGTCATTCTCGCAATATATTACTTTTGGGAAATCAAGACCCATGTGATCTTCAGATGAGGCATGGTTGTGGGGTGGGAACACGGTTGTGGGGTGGGAACACGCAGTGACACGGTTGTAGGGATGGGCTTGCTGCTGCCATGATTATCATGTCCATGTTTTTATGAGTTTACATGACGTGATGTTCGGAGTAATTGTTACTCCACCCTTTCTCTAATTTTACTCTTTGGAGACCAGAGGTGCTGAAGCAAAGATTTTTTTAAATTATCATATGCCTGAAAAGGATGGCTGCTTGGTAATGCTGGATATGAGGTTTATTGTTTTTAGGATGTGTCTGTGCTGTATGATACAGGTGAGCCTCTACTCTTGTTGAAACCACTCTCCCACTGTGTGATCAAGCAGGCCCACTTTATTTAAAATAAACATTCCTGTTTATCTACAAATGGGAAAAGAATTGCCTCAGAAGTAGTTGATTTTCGGGTTTATGCCCTTATCTTCTATTCTTAGAGGAAATCCATGGCTGATTTATCATTGTTTCTAGTAGAAAAATTAGCTTACATTACCATAATTATCTTTCCATAGATTCAAAAGGAACAAATACACTGTGTTTTGCCTTTGAAACACATCTTTTTCTATTTATTATAATCTCCGGCTTTCTCACCCTCCTTTCTCTCTGTCTTTCTCTTCCTTCCCTCCCCCTTCTCCCTCCCCCTTCTCCCTCCCCCTTCTCCCTCCCCCTTCTCCCTCCCCCTTCTCCCTCCCCCTTCTCCCTCCCCCTTCTCCCTCCCCCTTCTCCCTCCCCCTTCTCCCTCCCCCTTCTCCCTCCCCCTTCTCCCTCCCCCTTCTCCCTCCCCCTTCTCCCTCCCCCTTCTCCCTCCCCCTTCTCCCTCCCCCTTCTCCCTCCCCCTTCTCCCTCCCCCTTCTCCCTCCCCCTTCTCCCTCCCCCTTCTCCCTCCCCCTTCTCCCTCCCCCTTCTCCCCCCCATCCACCCCCTCCTCCCATCTGCCCCCACCCCACAAACCCCAACTCTCTCCCACAAACCCCCCACTCTCCTTGGGCCTTGCATTGCAGTAACTTTTATTGAAACGACTATTTCTTGCATGTGTCACTTTGAACCAAGAGCAGATACCTTGTCCATGTAAGCCCCATTGTCTTTGTCTGCTACTGCCCCACTGAAATTGTGTCCTCATACCTTGACTCCATTCTATCCCCCATGGTTCAGACCCTTCCCACCTACATCAAAACACTTCACATGTTCTCGACATCCTCACTAACATTCAATACCTTGGCTCTGACCTCCTCATTTTCACCATGGATGACCAGTCCGTGTACACTTCTATCCCCTTAAAGGCCTTAAAGCGCTCTGCTTCATTCTCAATAAAAGGACCAACCAATTTCCCTCCACCTCCTGCATCTGGCAGAGCTAGTCCTCACTCTCAACAATTTTTCCTTTGACTCCTCCCACTTTCTCCAAACTCGAGGGGTAGCCATGGATGCCCACCGGGCCCCAGTGATGCCTGCCTTTTCTTTGCTAAGTAGAATAGCCCATGTTCCAAGCCTTCCCCAGTAATGTTCCCCAACTCTTCCTTGGCTACATTGATGACTGCATTGGTGATGCTTCATGCACCATTGCTGAGCTTGTCAATTTCATCAACTTTGTCTCCAACTTCCACCCTGCCCTTGAAGTCACTTGGTCCATTTCTAACCTCCTCACCACCCCCCCCCCCCCATCTCTGTCTCTGTCTCCATCTCTGTTGGCGGACATCTTTTACAAACCTACTAATTCCCGCAGTTATCCCGACTGTACCTCTTCCCACCTTGTGTAAAAATGCTATTCCCTTCCTCCACTATTGATGCTTCCCTCACCCGTCTCCCCTCTATTTCCCGAACATTCGTGCTCACCCCATCTTCCTGCCACGTTAACAGTGATAGAGTGCCTCTTCTCCTCACCTATCACCTCGTGAGCCTCTGCATCCAACGTATCAATCTCCGCAACTTCTCCCATCTCCCAAAGGGATCCTACCACCAAACATATTTTTTGTCCACACCCCGCTGCATTTTCCACAGAGATCACTTCCTCCGTGATTCCCTTGTCCATTTGTCCCTCCCCACTAACCTCCCTCCCAGCATTTATCCCTGCAGGTGGCCAAAGTGTGGCACCTGCCCATTCACCTCCTCCCTCACCTCCATTCAGGGCCCCAAACAACCCTTCCTGGAAAGGCAACACTGCACCTGCCAATCTTCTGGGGTTGGCTATTGTGTCTGGTGATCCCGCTCTGGCCTCCTCTACATTGGTGAGACCCGTTATAAGTTGAGGGACCGTTTTGTCGAACACCTCTGTTCCATCTGTCAAAAGCGGAACTTCCCGGTAGCCAAATATTTAAATTCCAATTCCCAATCCCATTCTAGCATGTTAGTCCACCGCCTCCTCTTGTGCCACAGTGAGTCCGCTCTCAGGTTGGAGGAGAAACACCTCGTACTCCGGCAGGGTAGCCTTCAACCTGAAGGCATGAATATCAATTTCTCCTGGGGGAAGAAATTCTCTCCCCTCCCCTCTTCTATTCCCCACTTTGGCTCCCTTACCTCTTCTCACCTGGCTATCACTCCCCCCCCCCCCCCACCCCCGGGCCCCCTCCTCTTTCCCTTTCTCCTGTGGTCCACTCTCCTCTCCTATCAGATTCCTTCTACTCCAGTCCATTACCTTTTCTCCCCACCTGGCTTCACTTATCACTTACCAGCTATCCTTCTTGCCCCCACCCACTCCCCACCTTTTTATTCTATCGTCTTCCTTCTTCCTTTCCAGTCTTGATGAAGGGTCTCTGCCCAAAATGCTGACGGTGTACTCTTTTCCATGGATGCTGCCTGGCCTGCTGAGTTCCTCCAGCATTTTATGTGTGTTTTGGATTTCCAGCGTCAGCAGGCTTTTTCGTGTTTCTACTTTGTCAGCTATTGCTCAGTTAATGGGCTGGAATGTTTTGTGCACTCTTGCTTAAGAAGCATTTGCAAAATCAGTCCTAAATATCGTGGATGTGGAGGTGTATAGATTGTGCTGTTAGTTCCAGAGCAAAGACTGGCTGGCAGTAAGCATGGGACGCTGGATACCCGATAACTCCATTTGGATCTGCCTCTGTGAACCTGCACAACCCAAGCAGTGTGCAGGATCGGAGTACTGTTGAGGAAGACTATTTTAATGGTTGCAAAACCTCACTGAATAGCAAAGACGTTTTAAAACTGCTTCCCAGCTTTGGCAGGTCATGCCTCTAGCTTTGCCTTCTGTTGGCAGATATCCTGGGGCTGGAGTCTGCACAGTTCTCTGATGGGGAGGGTATCGGCCGTCTTTCAGCAGCACGGAGGCCCCATCCCTGTCAACCTGTAATAACAGAGGTCAGTTCATTGAGCCTTGCGCAACTTTCCTAGGTGAGGGTTCAAGCAGTGGATGCTCAGTGGATCTCTTCCAGCTCCGTTTATCCCAATATCACAATAACGGTGCTGACCAGCATAATGAAACACATTCAACTGAAAGCAAGCACGCCCAGGCGACCGTGACGATCCGGACATTTCAGAGCGTTTTCCTCCTCCTCCATGAGTTGCTCTATCTTGCTGATGAACTCTGCGTTGAAGTAAATGTCGCTAACCGATGAGTCAGGAATGATGTTTTTAAGAGAAAGTGAAGCTCCATCATGTGATATTAGTTCTTAGAGAAGGTCTTCACAATCCAAGTAATAAAATGTGGAGCTTCACTTTTCAGACTCTAATGTGCTGAAGATTTTATTTAAAGAGGACTGGAAACCATTCTGTCGTGCTTTCTTCATCTATATAACTTCCCTAATTTTTCTTGCGTTTTAAAAAAAGTCTAATTTGTACTTTCTGGTTCATTCTGGTCGGTCTCAGAGTTCCATGTACCTGCAGAATGCCACCTGTTACACGTTGAACTGCCTGCATTTTAACCATGGAGCTATTGGGAATTCTGAGACATATGCTGGAACGGAACAAACCCAAACTTCTGGACTAGTCCTGGATGTCATTCCAACTGTGCTGTGACTGGGCTTCATGATTTCGGTGGCAGGATGCCAACTTCCTGCAGTTTCCCAACAGTTATGCTGGGAAAGCTGCTCCCTGAACTTGGCATTGATTCAGCAATTCCATTCATTCAGTAGACTGCAAGGAGGACATAAATTACAGGTAATTTACATTTTTTTGAATTAATTAAGTTGGAAGTGCTTAATTGCTTTGAAGAGTTTTCTGGTGCCTTTGAGTGTTTTTTTTGTTTTACATTTCCCAGCATCTGAGTTTTGACAGCTGATCAGTAGGGTTTAGCCGACTCTCAAGGGGTTTCTGTGAGTCGGGCTTGCTGTAGAAGGGTCCGGGCAAACTGGTTTAAGCTGTCATTGTTCAAGAACTTGCTGTAGAAAGATCTGCTCTGGATATATAGTAAGTGGGCCTCGTTCACAAGGTAGCACTGGTTGTGGGTAGCTTGCTGCTCTCTGGAGGTTCTAAATCGTCGCTCCTTGCTGCAGATTCTGTCCTTTCCCTTTTATTTTCACTAAGGAGGCTTCAGAAATGGATAAACTTGTAAACTGAACAACTAATACTGTGCTACAGTATATCCCAATATGTTTAATCAGTTTACCTTCATGCTCAGAACAATTCTACAATGCATTTTGTTTTTAATGACATGTAGGAACTGAATCTGAGGGTGTGAGTTTCCTCCTGGAATGCTGGAAATACTCAGCAGGTTGGACACCATCAGTGGAAATCGAAACAAGAGTCACCCTTTCAGGTCAAGGGCTCTTCTGCTCCTCTTTCGACAGTTGCTTCCTGACCTGCTGAGTTTTTCTAGCATTTTCTGTTTTTATTTTGGATTTCTGGCATCTGCAGGTTGTTGATTTTCAAAAATAAGTGTTGATTTGCCAGCGTGACAATCTGTTTGTCAGGATGCAAAGTAGATGCTTATTCTGTAATCATAGCAACTGATGTTGTAACTTCATGTCTACAGAAGCATACCTTTGTGTCCACTTTTTTACTTCCACTATGATATTTGACTAGATAATGTATCATAACAAACTTGATATTAGAGTTGTTTGGTTGAGAATAGGCATGCAGAAGATTTTAAAGAAGATAAAAGGAGTGTTTCCAAATATACAGGAAGGATAAACAAACCATTATCAGAACATCTGTAGTATTCAGGCCAAGTTACACTTGTTGGCTAGTTGGACAGGGCAAAATGTTTGCAAGCCTGATATCAGACTTCTGAAATAGACACATTAATCTGAGTTCTGTCAAAGGTGGAGACGAGCAAGATTCAAGGAGGCTCAAAGGAATCTCTGTCTCATGGGATTCTCTGTCCTGTGGCATTTTAAGTTTGTGATGGAACTTTGGAGATGGTATTGGGAAGCCTATGTATCAGAAACACACACAAGCCCCATGAAAGTAGTATGAAAAGCACACCACCCCCAAAATTAATATATTCATCAGCCACCTTCTGCTCTATTCTGTTGATGAGTCTGGGATCCCCATATTGACCTCCGAAGACAGGAATAGAAGCAAGTCATCCTCAGACCTAAGTGACTTGACATCTGCTTGGGTGAGTAATCTACTTTACTGCAGGCTTTTTGTCCATTCCACTGCTTTTCTCAATGCACTTCAAAGACAATGAACCGATGTTGGTGTCTTCCTTCAAGCTGATATCTGTAGTGAAACTTGTGTCTGGGACACTTGTTTGGCTGTGTTGGATAGGTCATGGTGCTTGTCCAGCAGTGATGCTGTTAGGTGTTTGAAAGGGCCTGGAGCTGACCAAGCAATCAGAAGAACACGCAGATGTTCTTAGCCTTATAAATAGCTTTAGTCACTGGAAGAATCCGGGAGCATGCTCTATAGTATAATCTTTCATAATCCCCCTCATCAGGATTGTTTTGTAAAGCACAAGTCTCATGATCTGACTTCATTTCCCTATGAGTGACACATGACAGAGGTGATTTAAGATTTCTGTGTAGCATTTAAATCAAATCATACCATACCTTTGCTTTGTTCACATGCTCTCAGCTTGTGAAATCAGATCATCAGGCCACATCTGAATCTGAAACAGATGATGCGTCTAGATTTGGATCGAAGGTTGGCAAAAGCTGCAAGGTAGCTGTGACCTTATCCTCTGCAACCTGACTTAAATAGATTCTTAACCATAAAATTGTCTGTTGGTTGACAATACAAAGGGCTTATTGGAATTTATGTGGGTCAGTGACCAGTAGAGAGGAAGGCTGTTTAAAACTTTCAAACTTTCTGAGGTTCTCAAATACTCCTTTTTCTCTTTGAAAATTGATGCTCCAGTCTTCCAAGGACAGTATTTTTGTATATGGTTACCTGCCTTCAATTTCTCCCGAGGTCAGCATATTTTTTGAAATAAGAGGGAAAATCTGCATATAATTGAGGCCCTAATGTTGATCTTGTTCAGGCAAATTCTTACCACAGAATACTCACTGTGGTTACTGACTATAAATTTCTTTGATTCTCTGAAACTGCTTCTTAATTGATTAGAACGTTCAAGACGTCCCCCAGATAGCAGTGAAGGTTGCTTCAATTCTGACTGTCAATAATAGAGGACATGAATCTCTTAAAGGACTAATGGACTCCACCCAAGCGAAAACATTCCTTATTTTCTCTGACTGTTATTCTCTTTGGCTGCAACACTTGGTTTGGTTCATTTTTTAACTAATTCCAGTTCTGAGAAAATGTAATTGACCTGAAACTGTTTTACAGTACTTGCATGACTGCCACGTGAGTGACTGAATATTCCCAGCATTTTTGTTCATAGGATAATGCATAATGTTGCTATGCCATCCCAATTTTTGTCCTCTGTATGAGGAGTGCTACCCTGAGATTTGTTGCACTAATCTTATTGCCTCATATTTCTGAACCGTGGCTAGGCATCCTGATTTTTTTTTCTTTATTTACATTGTTTATTTTTGCTCTTGAAATCTTCCAAACAACTTTTTGGTAGACTTTTAAAAAAAATCTTCTCTAGTTTAGTCGAAATTTTAGCTCATTGGCATCTGAAACTCTTCAATGAGGACAGATATGCAGCCAAGTCAAAGTGTGTTTTTGGCTACTTTACAATATAGCTTGTTCTTAGAAAATGCACCTTGGTATTTTGCTGTTACTACTTGTGCTTTCCCAATCCTCTCAGACCCTTAAAACAAAATCATAGAGTGATTCAGTACAGGAGGAGGACATTTGTTTCTTGAAGCTTCTTTGAAAGAGCTAACTGTTGTCCTGGTTCTCTCTCTGCCTTGAGTATTTTATCCCTCAATCAGTTCCCTTTGAAAGTTATTATTTAATCTGCTTCCATCTTTCTAAAGTTGTTTTTATTATTGTTTGCTGATATTTATGTAAATATATGCATGTAAACATTTGGTCTGTATCCTGAAATAATAGAAATACAGGTGTCATTTAATTTATGAAGCTAGCTGCAGTTGTGTTTGTAATTGATTAATTACCTTGAAATTGTAGGTCTCTCAGTTAATCCAGGAAAGAGACATTGCAGAAATTGGCCAATTAGATGCAGTGCTTCTGGCAAGAGGGTGAATTTCTGTAATACAAGAGTACCTGCCTCCAATGGAGTCGGCCCTTTGACCCAAAGGTGACACTTCATTTTCTGTAGTTTATCTGGATTTTCAGTTTGAACTGAGATTTCATCTTGATCTTGGTTTTTCCCTGTGCCACATTCACCTCCATTCTCTACCATTTCCTCTATCTCCAATGTATTTCCATGACCAATCATATTTTCCCAGACCTTCCCAATCCAGCATTGTCAGTTTACTCTGTGTGATGGAGTCCTGTTCTTCAGTGTAGATGTGCTCAATGGTGGGGAGGGCTTTACCCGTGATGTACTGAGATGTATCCACTACTTCTTCTAGGCTTTTCCGTTCAAGCTTATTGGTGTTTCCTTACCAGGCTGTGTATCAGGAAATGGAGAGGAGGTTTGACCCAAAAACAGAGCAGTGGAGACCATTCAATGAGCCACAAAGCAAGTGAGACCAGATGCTAAACAGCACCGGCAACAAGGTAACTGGAGGTTTGGAGCAACTGGTTGAAATTGACCATTTTGATGAGTGAACAGGGACTGTGGATGAGAACTGGGTTTAGATAGGCTGCAGGTGATGAGTTGGAGAAGAAGGGCAGGTGACTCCTGGGTGAAGACTGGGAGATGCCTGCCTGCGCAGGCCTAACAGGAACCCTGCCCCCTCTCCCCGTGTGGCATGCGGTCAACACCCGGCAGCCCGGGATGACCCGTGTGAGTCTGGTGGAACTCCTTGATGAACAATTGATCCAAGACAGGAGCTCCACTGTTGGCTTCTTTCTGGGGAATAAGGTTATTCTGTCCGACAGGGCCCTGGTCTACCTGAATGATTGGAAGAGGGCATGGAGCACCATCCTAGATACCAACCACCCCTACTGCTGCCAGCCCAATTGTAAGCAGCACCCATCCAACCAGCATGAATGACTTCAAAGGGTAACATACCTATGGCAGGGGAGATGTGTAAATGTGGGACAGCTTGGCCCAGAGCGGATAAATCTTCCACGTGGAGAAGTTAGAGGCAGCGAAGCATCGCAGAAACTTCTCCTCTTGCTGATTGGCTCCTTCTACCTGACCATTGGTCTGTCAATGACCCCCAGAGGGCAAACCCACTGAGGTGCGGAGGAGGCTTATCAGAAGCAGGAGACGAACTGTGGGCCCCAGTCTGACACAATGCCCCAAGGGAAGCTGTGTTGGCGAACTACATGTTGAAGAACCAGGAATGCCACCTCAATGGTGATGAGGGCCTTGGAGAACTGGTCTACCACTGTCACGATCACCACGGCCCCATCAGAAGGTGGCAAACCCATGATGAAATACCTGACGATTCGCGACCACGGGCATTGAGGGGCCAGTAGGGGCCGCAAGAGCCCAGACGGCTGCTGGTCGGAGGAATTTGACTGGGCATGTTGAGGGCAGGCAGCGATGAACTGATGTACCTCTGCAGTCATAGTGGGCACCAGAACTGACATTGCAGGAAATCCAGAGTCTGTCATGCGCCTGGATGGCCGGAGGGAGAGGGGTGAGGAGCAGCCTCACTGGAATGCCTCAGAGCGCACGGCCGCCAGCAAGTGTGTTGGTCACAACAGGCTCGGGCTGTAGGTCCTGGCAGATCTGACTTGCGAGGTCCCGGACGATTGGGGTGAGGATCTGGGGGGATGGAATGATGGGCTGAGAGTCCATCTCTGCTTATTTTTGAAGCTGGGTTGGTAGGAGATGAAGTTGAATTGCTCGAAGAAGAGGGCCCAGTGAGCCTGAACCGGGTTGAGCTGGCAGGACTATTGTATGGATATGAGGTTTTGGTGGTCAGTCCAGATCAGGAAGTGTTCGATGGGAGTGGTTGTGAAGGGTCTCTTGGGCTGCACAAAATTGTGGTCCACGGCAGCCGACCACGTTATCCGTGAGGGAGGTGAGGGGAGCAGGAATTTGGCTGTAGCTTCTGATGAAACGGTGGTAGAAATTGGAGAAGCCCATGAAGCTATTTGAGGGTGTACAGTCAGGGCTATTCAACGATGGCATATACTTCCTCTGGTCCATGGTTATGCCTTAGTGTGAAAGGATGTAACCCAGGAAGGATATGACCCAGTTGTGGAACTGGCATTTCTCTAACTTGTAGAACATTTAGTTTTTGGGGAGACGTTGATAGACTGATTGGATGTGACAGATGTGGTCTTTGGGGTCCTTGGAGAAGATGAGGATGTTGATGAGAAAGATGAATACATACATATGTAACATGTCTCAGGATCTCATTAACAAGGGTTTGGAAAATGGCCGGACTACTGGAAATCCAAAAGACCTCACCAGATATTCGCGGTGGCAACTGGATGTTACAAATTCTGTCTTTCACTCATCCCCCTGCCAGATGCAGATCAGGTTGTTCAAGTTCTATCGATCTAGTTTGAAGATCTGGGCCCCATGGAGTGTTTTGAATGCGCTATCCTTCAAAGGGAGAGGATAGCTGTTCTTAATGGTGATTTTGTTGAGATCATGAAGGGACGGAGACCCCCATCTTTTTGACAAAGTGGAATCCTTCACTGGCTGGGGACTGGGATGGTCCAGTGAACCCGTGCCATAGCACTTTGGCAATGTAGTCATTCATGGCTTGGGTCTCTGAAGTGGAGAGGGAGAACAGACAACCTCAGGGAGGGGTGGTGTCTGGGACTGCGTTGCTCACGCAGTCATGTGGGGGTTTGAGGTGGCAGAGTCCGGTTTTCCTGAGTCGTGATATTCCTGTGGGAATTTGGTAAGGTTGAGGGTTTCCTCCATCTCCATGGATTTACGGCGTGAAGTCTGCTCCAGCTGGGCTGGAGTCCACCAGAGCCTCCTATGTGCGTAGAGCCATCGGGGTGTGGAAGAGGATGGAGAGAGTGAGTTGGGGTATGGTGCTGGAACGGGAGGCTGTGGGGAGCCTACCAGGTAGAAGGCCCCCTTGCCTCTGCCTGGTTGTGCCATTTCCCAGATGCAGCAGCCATTTGATCCGGTGATCCACAGTAAGTGCACGAGTTGTTTCTGCACTTGGGGGTGGGGGATGTTGCCGGGGGGGGGGGGGGGTGGTGGGGTGATGTAACTCTCCCTAACTGCACGAGTTCTGGAGACATTGTTAATGAGGGTCCTGCAGCCTGAAGTGGAACTGGGGTTCTGGCTGGTGATCTGGAGGATCAGCCCAATATAGAGGGTCAGAGTGATGAGGCTTTTGAGGTCAGTGGGCATCTCCCGGCTGGACACCTTGTCTTTCGAGTGCGCTGAGAGGCCGTGATGGTAATGGGACGGCAGTACTAAAGCTTTTTAGCCGCCATCCGCCGCAAGGCTCTCGAGCTCCACAGTGTAATCCAGCGCTGCGTGTGAGCCTTGATGCAGGCGAAGTATCTGATCTGCTTGCCTCCCTTTCACTTCCCGGATGGTCGAAAACCTGGTGCATCTCAGCAGTGAAAACCCCATATCTGTTGCAAATGGGGGTCTGATTGTCATGGTTAGCAGCGGTCCAGGTCAGAGCACGCTTGGTTGAGAGAGAGTTGAGAAGGCAATCTTTGCTCTGTAGAATACAGGTATGGCTGGAGCTCGAAGTGTAAGATGCACTTGGATAGGAAGTGGAGGCATCAGGTTGGGGATCTGTCGTAGCGTTAGGACGCCGGATTCTAGGACTCCAAGGGAGCAGGCTGACTGGCGTGGGGTTGCTGTATTGAGACAGAGAGTTGGTTGAGCTGATCGTCGCTGGTTTCATGCTGCTTCTGGATCGTGTGCTCAATCGATGGACAACTTCCTTTTGGCAAGCAAACTCTGCTGAGCCATTCGAGGCCTCACTCATCCTGTCAGGAAACGTAGAGGAGGCTTGACCCAGGTGCAGAGCAGCGGAGACAATTCAACAACGTGTGATAACTTTAATAGTAGACTGCAAAAATAACAAGCCATGAGGGGCCACAAAACAAGGGAGAACAAATACGACAGACCGCAGGCAACAAGGTAACTGAGGGCGAGGAGCAACTAGTTGATGCTGGCCAGGTCGATTGGTGCACGAGGACTGTGGGTGAGAGCTGGGTTTAAATGGGCTGCAGGTGAGGAGTTGGAAACAGGTGGCAGGTGACTCCTGTTAGTTAGTCGGGTGGGAATAATGAAGGTGACTGCCTTCACAAGCCCGGCACCGTGATGCAGCCAACTAGCATACTCTACCATGAATCTATAGAAGATTGCCAGAATTTTAGATGATTGTTGAATCTTTGTAAACTTGTAAGAAAGTAGAGGCTCTGTTGTGCCTACTTTGTAATGGCAGGTATGTGCTGGATCTAGGACAGATCCTGGGTCCTCTGAAATGATAACTCCAAGGAATTTAAAGATGCTGACCTTGTCCACCTCTGATCCCTTGATGACTGGCTCATGGACCTCCGGTTTCCTCCTCCTGTTGTCAATAGAAACGTAAAAACATAGAAAACCTACAGCACAATACAGGCCCTTCGGCCCACAAAGCTGTGCTGAACATGTCCCTACCTTCGAAGAGTCCAAGAGTCTCTTAAAAGACCCTATCGTTTCCGCCTCCACCACCACCGCCGGCAGCCCATTCCACGCACTCACCACTCTCTGTGTTTTTAAAAAAAAACTTATCCCTGACATCTCCTCTGTACCTACTTCCAAGCACCTTAAAACTATGCCCTCTTGTGCTAGCCATTTTAGCCCTGGGGAAGAGCCTTTGACTATCCACACAATCAGTGCCTCTCATTATCTTGAACAGCTCTATCAGGTCACCGCTCATCTTCTGTCGCTCCAATAATTAGCTCTTTGGTTTTGCTGATGTTAAGTGAGAGGTGCTTGTTGTTGTTGTTGTGTTACCGTTCAGCCAGATTCTCAGTCTCCCTCTGAAATGCTGATTCATCACCACCTTTGATTTGGCTGACAACAGTGATGTCGTCGGCAAAGTTAAATATGGCACTGGAGCATGTACCTAGCCTCAGTCATGAGTGTAATCTGAGTCGAGCATGGATCTAAACACTCCACCTGAGCTGGTGGAGATTAAGGAGGAAATGTTGACAGTCAGAACTGACTGGGGTCTGCAAGTGAGTAAATTGAGCATCCAGTTGCACAAGGAGATATTGAGGCCTAGGTCTTGGAGCTTATTGATTGGTTTTGAGGGGAACGATAGTGTAGAATGCAGACTTGTAGTCAACAAAGAGCATCCTGATGTATGCATCTTCACTGTTCAGATGTTCCAGGGTTGAGTGAAGTTCCAATGAAATGGTATCCGCTGTTGACTCCTGTTGTGCTGGTAGGCAAATTGGAGCGGATCCAAGTCAGTGCTCAGGCAGGACTTAATATGTTTCATCACCAACCTCTCAAGGCACTTCATCACAATGGATGTAAGCGCTACTGGATGATAGTTATTGATAGAGGTTATGACATCCTTCTTGGGCACCAGTATAGTTGAACCACATCCTTGGGAAGTGGGGGGAAACCAGAGCACTTGTGGGAAGGTTTTGCAGCCACTGTAGCAGCTATCCCTTCCTCCTGAAGGTGCAGTTCCAGGAGGGAAACTAAGCTGTGATGTCATTGAATGCAAAGGGATGTAAAACGTGGAAAATAAGTGGCAAATGAGGAAGCATATTTTTAAAAAGAAAAGTATCTATAAATGTTGATATCTTGAAATATTTGGGTATCTTCATCCAAAATTTATGAAGTTAGCATATAACACAGCAAGTAAGCAAGGCCAACAGTGTGTTGGCATTTATTGTGGGAATGAGGAGTCGGGACATCTCTTTGTAATTATTAGAGGGCGTTAAGATCAGATCTGGATTACTGTATACATTTTAATCAGCTTTCAAGATGGTGTGACAAGAATGAAAATCGAAAGTGTGTGAAGGCTAGAAATCTGAAAGAAACCAAAAACTGTTAGAAACAGCCAGCAAGCAGCATCTGCTGAGTCTTTCAATAATTTTCCATTTTTAAATGGAGTTGATCTTTGGGCTGGAAGGAAGTTTGAGCAGAGTTGGCCTGGTGGCACAGATAGGAAAACTGATACCCCACAGGATCAGAGAGCTGGGTTCAGTCCTGGCCTTGGGTGCTGTCTGGTTGAGTTTGTGTGTTCTGCTTGTGGCTGTGCAGGGTATCCTCTGGATGTTCCAATTTCTTCCCACATCCTATGGTTAATAGGCTACTGTAATTGGCCATCTCTGTGTAGGGGGCAAATCTGCAGGGAACCAAATGAAATGAGGGGAGAACAAAACACGGGATTAGTGCTGGATTGGTGCAAATCGTTGGTTGATGTACAGTGCAGGCTCAATGGGCAGAAGGTCCTGTTTCCCTCCTCTGTTGTTCTATGATTCCAATTAAATTCATTTATTTATCACATGTAGATCGAAACATACGGTGAATTCCATTGTTTATGTTAACAAACAATGCAAGATTAGGATGTGCTGAGGACAGCTCACAATTGTCGGGACGCCCTCCGACGCTAACATAGCATGCTCACAATGCATTGACTGGAGCTTGGAAGAGTAAGAGTGGTTTCAGTGTAGCAGGTTGACGAGCTATATGCAGGTGTCCCCCGCTTTTCGAACATTCGCTTTACGAAACCTCACTGTTACGAAAGACCTACATTAATACCCTGTTTTCACTTTCAGAAGGTGTTTTCACTATTACGGAAAAAAAAGCAGCGCCCGATAAAAAATTCAGCATGCGATAAAAGCAGCGCGCGCCCAGAGCAGCCACTCTCCCCGGGAACT
Source organism: Mobula birostris (assembly GCF_030028105.1). NCBI lineage: Eukaryota > Metazoa > Chordata > Chondrichthyes > Myliobatiformes > Myliobatidae > Mobula > Mobula birostris. Next base: position 42,662,661 of record NC_092378.1, on the reverse strand, counting down.
GCATTCTCGCTGGCATTGCTTTAACACGTGCCTGTGAGCAGCTGTTTGCAAGGTGAGTTCTATGGTGTCGGAAAAGCCTAAAAGAGCTGGTAAGGGTATTACCACTTAGCGTAAAACTATACATAATTAAGCGTTTCGATCGTGGTGAACGAAGTAAGGACTAAGTGAGTTTGGCTTGTAGAAGCTGACGAAGATGATGTTGAAGAGGTTTTGGCATCCCATGACCAAGAACTGATAGATGAAGAGCTGGTGCAATTGGAAGAGGAAAGGATAACAATCGAAACCGAATGCCGTAGCGAAAGTGAAGCAACTACGTGAGATTTTTGCTGCAATGATAAAGTACGACTTTAATTTTGAAAGGGTACGTAGGTTTAGGGGATATTTGCAGGATGGTTTGAGCCCTTACAAAGAACTGTGTGATAGAAAAATGCGCGAGGCTCAGCAGTCAAGCAAGCCTTCTACAGCAACCACAGCAGACAATGAATCTCGACCTTAGACATCAAGGCAAGCAGTCATATGAGAAGATGAGGTGCCTGCCCTAATGGAAACAGATGACGAGATGACACCCCAGTGTCCCACCACCCCAACACCCAGGCCGCGGACAGATACTGTACTGATTCGCGGAAAATGCAGCAGTAGCCGGGAGGCACACAGCACATCTTTAAGAAAAAAGCCGAAATAAACATGCTAATTAATTAGGTGCCGCCCCACACGTAAATGCCGGCCCAGATCAAAGGCGATGCAATTGGCTCTGATCTGGGCCGACAATTATGTGCCGGGCAGCACCTAATTAATTAGCATATTTATTTCGGCTTTTTTCTTAAAGATGTGCTGTGCGCCTCCCGGCTACCGCTGCACCCCGCATGCTTCGCGGTTCGGTATCGGTCGGTGGCCCGGAGGGTGGGGGCCACTTCATGACCCAAGCTGCGACGACTCAGTCTAACACACCATCATCAGTGTGCTCTGCGCTGTCTTCCCAATTCCAGTAAGTGATACTACACTGTACATACATTATTTCTACTTTATATCGGCTGTGTATTTTTACGTGTTATTTGGTATGATTTGGCAGCTTCATAGCTTAAAGGTTACTGGAGAGCGCTTGCGCCATGTTTTTGCCAACAGCGCTTGTGTGAGATTTTCTGCCGACGGCGCTTGCATGAGATTTTTGCTACGGAGAACAGTTCAGTAATGATTGTGGAAAAGTATTTCTGCTTTATATAGGCTGTGTATTTATCATATCATTCCTGCTTTTACTATATGTTACTGTTATTTTAGCTTTTATGTGTTATTTGGCATGATTTGTTAGGTTATTTTTGGGTCTGCGAATGCTCACAAAATTTTCCCATATAAATAAATGGTAATTGTGGTAACTGCTTCTTCGCTTTACAACATTTCGGCTTACGAACCGTTTCATAGGAATGCTCTACCTTCCGATGGCGGGGGAAGCCTGTAATGGAAATTTGAATCCAGAGACATTACCTCAGATGGCTGGCCAGGAGGAATTTCTTTAATTGACAGCTGTAAATCTTTGCTATTCTGAACCCCAGAGTCTCCAAGACTCTACTTAAGCATACACAAGACTGGAATTGATGGGCTTTATAATGAGGGAATTAGGGATGAAGGTAGAGGTGAGATGGAAAATCAGCGATAATGTTGAATGGCGGCGTATCTCAAAGAGCAGTGGGCTCTGCAAGTCCTATTTCTTGTGTCTTTAAGGTATTCCAGTAGTGGCATTATGGGACGTATTGTGGGTTATAAAACATAGAACGTTACAGCACAGCAAAGGCTCTTCATCCCACGATGTTGAACCTACCCTAAGATGGATCCAACCCTTCCTTCTTGCACAGCTCTTCATTTGCCTATCATCCTTGTACCCATCTGAGAGACCCCAATGTATCTGCCTCTGCCACCAACCCCAGTAGTGCTTTTACCAATTGCCCTGAAGCTCCAGCAATATTTGATTCAAATTTATTTAAAGCATTGCAATTGACTGTCTGATTTCCGAGACTTATTTCCCACTTGCAGTATTTGGTAAGCTGGTTTCGTGCACCAGACTAATCTTTCCCATTATTTTGTATTGGCCATAAATTGACCTGTTTACCAAACTGATTCAACATTTTTGATTACCTTCTTTTATGACTTTTTTCTGTCTGATTTAATTTGAAGTCTAGGTAACTTGGGTTATTTGTGTTTGATAAGTTCTTTTAAAGTGCCTTGAGATCAGTGATTTCCTGCTCCTGAGGGAAAATAGGTTTTGAACTCTAGTCAGGAATTATATAGAGCTGCAAACAAGTTGGGATGCCTCAGCCTTGTGTACTTTTGTGATCGACATAAATCCACACACGGCATCAGTTGGCAGAAGTTTGGCACTGTTTGGGGATCACTCATTTGCTTGGGAAATAAGCAGTGTGATTGGATAGTTATGTCACAGTTGTTCAAATTTGCATTGTGTTATTGGAGAGGACAAAGCTGAGTGAGAAATATCCAAAGTGATAAAAACAAATCTAAGATTTTATGCTGAAAAAGTTACATTTTCAGTGCAATAGTTTTGTAGTTGGAAGTTTCCTATACCTTCTTATAACCAATTACCATTTGCCCATATTTTATCCTTTTGAACTGACCTTCAACACATTCCTTATCCCACTTTTTGAATGTTTATTGCTCTTATTGTATATTACTTTTCTGGGGGTAAGGGTGTTTATTTCTCTGAGTACATTTGCCATTTCCCGGGCCATTTGCTTAGCAGATTCTGATTCATTGAATTTCACTTAACCGTGTTAGGATGAATAGGTGCTTAAAAACCATTTCAAAGTTAAAGCACTTGTTTTGTTAGTGGAGTTTATATTAGATCTAGTTCCACAATTTAACTCTACCCTTACCTCCAAAAAACCGGACTGAATGCTTTAATTCTGTGCTCATTTGAAGCTCTTACCTTTTGAAAGGTGCAATTTGCCACATTATTAAAAGTTTCAATGTGCCTTATCCATCTATCCACACTCTTATGCTGTTCAGTATAACCGTTGCATTAATGGTAGGTCATTGTTTATATTCAGTAAAATAATGTAGATGTCACAAAGTGATTAAATCAATAGCAAGTTGTGCAGTTTCACAAGACATAAAAATATTGATATATTGGTGCCTAAAATATCTCTAGCTACCAATTATGCTTTATTCATTTATGAGATATAGACATAACTATCACTTATTGTCCATCCCAAGTTAAATTTTTAAAAAAATCACTATGTGCTTCCTGTAAAGGTGAGAATGAGATGGTTATCAGAACCTTTAGGGGTTTTATTTATGTAACATCACATAATGTTTTGAATTTTTACACTAATTGGCTGGCTCCTTTTTTCAGAGTTTCTTTGTAGGGTTAAGGAGTGGTTTTGCTACGTAAACGCCGTTCAGAATCTTATTACTTGACGGTATGCAAAAGAAGGCCTTTTTCTGCTTCACGACTGGACAAATGTAGGGGCAGAGATAAATGTTAATTGCTTTCATTAGATAATGAGTATTTGGCAGCACTCAGATGGTAGGGATTGTGGATCAGCAGGAGACTTGGCAACCTTTTTCTCTGAAGGTTTCAGTGGCTTGGAATTGCAGAAGATGCATACGACTGCTCATTTGTGGCTGAGCATATTGTCCCTAACTCATAAGTCTACGTACAGCTTGTGCCCTGAGGACGTGAAAAACCATTTTGTATGTTGAGTTTACTGCACTTTGACAAGAGCTACTAAATCCTGCAGTTCGTAAATTTGTTCTTGTTGACCTGGGATATCATTTGGAGCATTGATTTAATATTTCTAGATTAAAATATTTTTCTATACATTATTTAACTTGTTATATAATGCACCTAATCTCATAACTGAATTGAGAAGAACAATAATTGTCAACCACCCATTTCTTATTAATGGAAGGGTCAAATTGTAATGGCTATACACATTTATCATGTGAAAAGATTATGGTGATCTGCTAGATAATTTGACGCAAGTGGATGTCAATTTGGATCATATTATTCAGTTTAAATTTTTTTTGATGTACACTGTAAAATTTGATAATCGACAGAAAACAGGGTCACATTAATTTAAAAGTAAAATACAGCAGATGCTGAAAGTAAGAAGCTAAAAATTGTAATACCAGATACATTCGGCAACATTTCAGGGGGGGAGGTATAAGGTTAATATTTCTGTGGTACTTACTTTGCTTCTCGCTCCGCATATGCTGCCTGACCCACTGAAGCTTTGTTTTTATTTCAGATGTTGATCTTTGTTTCAGCCTTGTCTTGGCTTGCCCCACGTCCAGTATGTTGATTATGGGGTGGTTATCTTGACTTCAGGTATCGCTATTTCTTACTGCCTATGACAAATCTTCAGATATAATTGTTCAATTTAAAAAAAAAACTGGCTGGTAAACAAGCTTCTGAGAATTTGGCCCCAGAGGTGCCTTTCTTTTTCAAGTTCAAGTTTACTGTACAGCTAAACCAAACAATGTTCCTCTGGGACCAAGGTGCAAGAGACAGTACATAGATCACATACAGCACATAAGTACTTTGTCTTTGTTGTCTTTGACAATACTATCCTGAATAGTGCCAGGAACTAGATGATAAAAGTTGCTGCTTCTACCCAATTGGATGTTGGCAAATAACAGTTTTCCACTTCCTATCAGTTTAAAATAGTTTATCCTAGCAAAGGAACCTGCCCTAACTTTTGAAATCTCTGACAATTCCTTTTATCTATTGAACATTGAGGTGGTGAGAGAATGTGGCAGGCAGAATCTAGCCTCTGCAGAGACTGGCAGAGGCACATTAAATAACATTTCGAAGGAGAAGGCAGCTTACTTCATTGTGTACATGTAGATTTTTCTTTCTCCTTCTTGCTTGTCCGTTTCTTTCAGAGCAAAAACACCTAAATCTTAAAAGTTTGAAGTCCTCAGCGTGACGACTTCAGTGAACAGCTGAATTAATAGATTTCTTGCAATCCAATTTAATAGCTTTTCATTGTGTTGCCCACTGATTCAGGAACGTTTGAAAGTGTGTACAAAGGGACCTAATTATGTGAGTATTATTTAACAGTATTTACACCTGCAGTGGTCCCATATGGTCAGCACTAAGCCATGGCTGCCATTGTGCAGATTCTGGTTTTGGCATAGGAAAAGACCACTTTCAAAAGAGCATCTGTATCCTGTTAGCAAAGACTGCAAGTGAAGTAGCAAAACTTTGACTGCACAAACGTCAAGTTTTCTCTTCAGATGCTGATCATCTGTATTAACTGACATCTTGGTGGGAATGGAGAAGGCCCCTTCCCATTGAAGTAAAAGATTTTAGCTTTTCCCCCCCTCCCCACTACACTTTTGTTTGCTGTTGAAAAGATATGGATTGTACAAGCTATTAATTCTAAGGATAGCAAGGTTAGTATATCTACTGAAAAATAAAAGTCCAGTGATTCTGTATGGTGGCTGTTTCAACTTGACATTTCCTATTGTGTGAGAACTTGGGTTGTGTTATATTATCTGCTCCAACCCAAATCGATGAAGCTGTCTCCTTTCCCTTCTTCTCGCATTGGTTATAAAGTAATTGCAGTAGCACAGGGCTCTGCCTAGGTTCACACAAGAAGGAAAAATCTAATTTCAATTGATTAAATTTTAAAAAAGTCTTTGTAATAGTGAACTTGAAACTACAGTACTTCAGTACAACCCGGCTGATTTGTTGTGGCATCAAAGGGAAGAAAATCTTCCCTCCCCCTCCCTTGTTCAGCCTGACTTGTAGACAATCAACCTGCTTGATTTTTTTCTTTACAAAACAATCAGAGCGTCTGGGGGAAAAAGTGGAAAGTGGTGTTGAGATCAAGTTTGGACCAGCCATAATCTTATCGGTAGCCTTAAAGGACTGTTTGACATCTTCCTTTCTGTTCCTGTTTCTTATATTTTTATCTCCCTACTCTTTTAAAAGGCACTTAAAGATGGAGAATAAATGTTGGCACTGCCTGTAACAAAGGCATTCCAAGAACGAGTGCATTAAAAAAGTTGACTAATCAGAATGGCTGTCTGGACGTTGAAGCATCTATGGATGTCTGCTGTCACATCCCCTAGTTTAGAAAGCTTCCTAAGCAAGCTCAATGTGTGGTTGTCAGTGAAAAGGATAACAAAATGGTTGTTGCCGGTGGCCTACTTGAATAAGCTGAAGGGATGGAGGTAACTGCTGGGCTGCTGCAGCTTGTCAAAGTGGAAGTTAGTGGAGCTGATCAGTAACCCGATTAGTAGATGTATAGATAACTTATCCAAGTGGATTTCTGTCTGGAAGGGGCAAAAAAATGAAGAAATTGAGTGAAGAGTTGACCAGAAATGGTGGTGAACTTTCATTGGTGGCTGTGGGCATTCTTGCAGAAATTAGCACCGCCCTAGAATAACTTGCATCATGTATGGCAAGCAGTTTTGGGCTCCTAATCTAAGAATCGATGTGCTGACGTTGGAGAGGGTCCAGAGGAGGTTCATGAGAATTATCCTGCGAATGAAAGGGTTAATGTATGAGGAGCATTTAATGGCTTTGGGCCAGTATTCACTGGGGCTTAGAAGAATGAGGGGGTTCTCACTGAAACCTATCGAATATTGAAAGGCCTAGATAGAGTGGCCATGCAGAGGATGTTTCCTATAGTGGGATAATTTAAGACCAGAAGGCACATCCTCAGAATACAAGGACGTTCTCTTAGAAAAGAGGTGAGGAGAAAATCCTTCAGCCAGAGGGTGATGAATCTGTGGAATTCATTAGCACTGATGGCTGCGGAGGCCAAGCCATTGGTAATATTTAAAGCAGAGGCTTTTCTTGATTTGTAGAGACGTCAATGGTTACGGAGAGAAGGCAGGAGAATGGGGTTGAGAGGAATAATAAATCAGCCACGATGAAATGGTACAGCAGACTGGATGGTCCGAATGGTCTAATTCTGCTTCTATGTTTTATGGTCTTATAATAGTCTTAAGATCTAACAGCCTTGACACCTCTGCCTTTGGTTTCCCACCACTTATCCATGAAGTAGATGTCAGTAGTCTTATATGGGGCTGCTCTTGAATGTTGGCAAAAGTGCTGATAACATTGGACAGTTCCATGTCAAAGTGGAAATCCCAGGCCTGTGCTGTGCCTGCTATTTCCTAGCCGACTGGATCCTGCAGACTTGATCAGAAAGCCATTTTAGTTCCAATATAAGCATAATCTTCCTTTTAGGAAAGCTTGTGTGTGTTTATCTCAAGCAGTCCTGGTTAAGCTGTGTTGTTTTTCTAGGCTCCTATAAACCTATTTCACACATAATCAAGTCAGTAGCCTAAGAGCCTGCAAGATATCTGATTGTTAGCATTTTTTGGTTAATCAGTTCTTTGAAAGCATTAATTTATTTTATGCTCAGTGAAGATGTAATCAACGAAAGAAGAATTTCTGCGAAGCTACAGTGGGCAGTGAAATCGAAAGGAGCATGTGTTATTAATTGCTGTAGTTTCCAAAACTAGTGTGCTATGTTAAGCCCTGAAGATCTAAGAGCATCCCCATCCTTTTGGAATTTTCCAATTCCAAAAGGATTCTAGAATTTTTTTGTGCAAGCATTCCAAGAATTCATTAATAATGTATTAATGTTTCACTAATTGGGTTAAATGTGTGTGATTTCTGGAAAGCAAGAGCAATGGTCCATTCCATTTTTGACAGTCAAGAGATATAAACCAGTAATCCCTCAGCAAACTTGCACAATGGGAATAAGGGTGGTAAAGCGTATTTTAACTTGAGCCTGCCTGCCGTCTGCACCTTGTTGTCCAAGCAAACTGTAAGGTCACCTTACCCATTCTATGTGACAAAGAGAAAGCATTGCAGTCAAAGCATTTTGAAGTTGATCAACCATCACTCCAAGTAACTGATCCAAGTAAGTCTTTTCAAAAATTCATAACAATATGGATGGTTTCCATTTTAATGCTTTTCATGAATTTCAAAGAAATTTGTTATTAATAATGATAATCTGCTCCATTTCCTTTGTCATTTTGGTGAATTCAACATCATTAAGATAAGGAAAAGAGAGGGTTTCATACCTCACTGCTTTACTTGTGGCTCCTGCCACTCTCAGATTTCATCACAAATTGGGTCACTTTATTAACTTGCTGAGCCTGTTCTTGAAAATTCATGATAACAAGATCGTTAGAATGATATGGAAAGAGTTAACAGGTGACTAGTTACAGTAGTGATTTTGTAAAGACAAAAGCTCCCTTGGCTTTGTTGAATCCAGACATGAAGGTGATTTTAAGGGGACACAACGTTCATAAGAATACATTATGTAATGTTATGAGTTTGGCTTCATGAATTTAGTGTAGCAAAAAAAATCATTTGAAGCCACGTCATTAGACTAAATTCTGATGAATCTGAGTTCTGTGTTGACTTTGGAAAGGACCTTAATTCTGGACTAATTTCAGTTGTAGTTGGTGAAGAGGTTAAGTCACCTTGTGGGGAGAGCAGGCAGCCCTTAGGTCCCAGGCAGCTTCCTCTACTGCCATGATGAGGCCAATTTGGGTTGGAGGAGCAAGACCTCTTATTGCATCTGGGTAGCTTCCAACATGATGGCTCGACTTCCAGTTAAGATGGCTCTACCGAATGTGTACAACAGCTTTCTGGTAGTCAAAACGCTAACAAATCAGGCTAAAAGCATCACAAAAAATACCTTTTTGGAGGTAAATTGTGTTAAGTTATCGCTGAAAACAGTGAAGGGGCGAGTGATGGTGAGGCGAGTTCGGGGGATGAGCCAAGATGGTGTGTTGCAGAATCATTGCAGATGGAGTTCCGATGCCCGTACACCTGTCCCAGGAATGAAGTTGGATTGCTCTGGGCACTGAAAGGAGAAGTCGGGACCCGGGCAGTGAAGATTAATTGTCTTACAATTGGCCCCGGTGTAAGGCTGGATCACTCTGCGCACTGAGCTGATTTGAAGAGGTCGAGATAGACTTCGAGCTGGGTGGCAAAATCTGGGCCCTGAGCAAGTCGCTGGACAGCGTGGTCTTTCCCTGCAGCGATGCCTGGGTTCTAGCGCGAGATACGATACACTGTTTGGACAGTTTAAATGCCGGCCCAGATCGGAAGGGAGAGCTGATTTCATTCACTCTCCACGATCCTCACTCCTCCCTCCAGGGCACGGAGCATTTTGCTATCCATTGTTTGGTCAATTTAAGCTCTGACCCAGATAGACTGAAAGGGCAGGGTGTCAGGACATGAGCTGATTTTGCTTGTTTTCCACAGTGGTCATCTCCATGGCACTGAGGCTTTGAAGACTGCCCTGGCTACTGTGCTGTGTCCCTGCTATTGTGATGAACTGATAAGCGAGGCTTTGGGCCTAATCCAGATTGTTCCAGGGTTCAGATCTGAGAGTCAATTTGCTTTGGAATGTTGTTGTTCAATTCAATTGTTCGCATGATTTTTTTTCCTTTAATTGAGTTCTTTCAGGTTTCTTGCTTTGTGGCTACCTGAGAGCAAGCAAACCTCAAGGTTGTATAATTTATACATTCTTTGATAATAAATGTACTTGAATCTTGAACATGGATTTCTCTAACGTCTGTTAAATTCTCTGCCCTCACCCTTTTTTATTCCCCATTCCTCTTTCTGGTTTCCCCTCTCACCCCTTCTCTTCTCAGAATCAGAACCACTCAGGTTTAATATCACCGGCATATGTCATCACTTTTGTTGTAATGGGGCAGCAGTACGTTGCAATACATAATAAAAACTAAATTACATTAAGAAGTATATTTGAAGTTAAATTTAGCCCAAAAAGCGATTTTTAAAAAAAGTAATGAGATAATGTTCATGGGTTCAATGTCCATTCAGAAATCTGGGGGCAGAGGGGAGGAAGCTGTTCCTGAATCGTTGAGTGCGTACCTTCAGGTTCCTGTACCTCCTTCCTGATGGTAGCAGTGAGAACAGGGCACGTCTTATGTGATAGGGATCCTTAATGATGGATGCTGCCTTTTAGAGGCATCTCTCCTTGAAGATGTCTTGGATACTACGGGGGTGAGTGCCCACAATGGAGCCGACTAAGTTTACAACTCTCTGCAGTTTAGTTCAATTCTGTGCAGTAGCACCCCCTCCCCCATGCCAGATGGTGACGCAGCCAGTTGGAATGCTCTCTACGGAACATCTGGAGAAATTTGGTGACATACCAAATCTCCTCAAACTCCTAATGAAATACCGTTGCACCTGCCCATCATCACATTCTCAGACATCCCACCCTGCAAAAACTCATTTCAGGGAGGTAGCACCACCATTATTGACAATATTCTTGTGGACCGGCTACCCGGGGGTGTGGGAGGGTGTTAAACGCGACTGGAATATAGTTGATACGTTTCTAAAGGGATTTATCTCACAAATTTAATATTAAACACACAGCACATATTTTCCTCGCAAGAATGTAGTGATAAGTCAATTATAACAGTGGTCCCAAACCTCTGGGCTGTGAAGAATGCAGCGGTACAGCGATAGCCAGAACGCACTCAGCACACCTTTAAGAAAAAAGCCGAAATAAGCAAGCTAATTGATTAGGTGCCACACGGCACGTAAATGTCGGCCCAGATCAGAGATGATGCAATCGGCAATCGCCTCTGATCTGGGCCGATATTTACGTGCCGGGCGGCACCTAATTAATTAGCTTGTTTAGTTTGGCTTTTTTCTTAAAGATGTGCTGGGTGTGTTCCAGCCACCGCTGTATTCTTCGCGGCCCAGAGGCTGGGGACCATGGAATTATAAGTCACTTATAAGTCAATAGCATCATAACATTTTAAGTAACATTTGAATATTAAACACACAGCACATATTTTCCTGGTATGAACATATAAAATCATTGCAACACACCAATATTGCTGAATCAGTGGGAGCCCTGGGCTTGTTTTCCCGCAACAACATGGTCCCATCGAGGGGTGATGGGAGACAGTGATACTCGAAGGGGGTTCCTTATGTCCAGTCTATTCTGTAATTTAGTTTTCGTTGCATTCATTGCAGAAATATGTTGGAAATGGAAGCAACGTTTTCAGTGCTTTCATGGTTATCTCAGAATATTCAGCCTTGACTTTGATCCAGAATGCTGGCAGAGATGTTATGTCAAACATACTTTTCAGCCCACCGTCATTTGCAAACTCGAGGAGTTGATCTTTCTCCTGCGCTGACATGGATGATTCACCGGGGACATTCACAAATGGGTCATGGATCCATTCCTTTGCACGTCTTGGGTCACTGATGACCTCGCGTGTGTTAAAATTCAACAGTGCGTGACAGGGAATGAGGAAAGGTGCAACTGTCTCGTGTCGTTTCATATCGCCAAATCATATTGTTTCCTCGTGGTTGGTGGTGGTTGGGGACCATTCTCAGCACGAAGAGAGACCAATCAGGATGCTCGCTCTCGCTCTCCCTCTCCCTCTCAAAAAAATCTGTTTCCGGGATATTGTATATAATTTCTGGGCGTCGGGGAGCCACTATTGATATGCGGGAGACTCCCGGAACTTCTGGGAGAGGTGGGATGTCTGCCTTCTGGTTCTCCTCCTTCCCTTTCTTCCACGGTCCACTGACCTCTTGTATTAGATTCCTTCTTCTACCTATCCCTGCCCAGCTTCTTACTTTATCCCTGTCTGTGACCCAACCAATTCCTCCTCACCTGGTCTCACCTATCATCTGTCGGCTTGTACTCCTTCTACCCCCGATCTTCTTCGGAATTCTGCCCTCTTCCTTTCCAATCCTGGTGAAGGGTCCTTGTCCGAAACGTCGACTGCTTATTCCCCTCCATAGATGCTTGCTGACTTGCTGAGTTCCTCCAGCATTTTCTGTGTGTAGCCCTCAGGTATGTGTTATTGCTGGCATTATAAAGGTGATTCAACGCCTGTGTGTGAAGATGGTTAACCAAGTTGATGCCTTTGTAGATTGCGTCCAAAGGCTGTAAAACATCATGTAAAAACATTCTGAAATTGTACTGTTTGGGAGATGGGAGAAAACAGAAAAATGTTAATTCAGTGAATCTAGTCTGGGGCCTTTTAAAAAAAAGTTGGCCTGTCCAAGTTCCCATGTAGAGTGAAATGAGAGTAATAGGAATGTTGTGAAGTTGGCTAAAACACCATTCAAATGGGTTTGCTGGGTATTGAGAACGAGTGTTTTCATGGCCTAGATCTGTACCAAACCAGAGGAAGTAAATACAGAGTTCACACTGACTTTGGATGTGGTTTCCTGCTTTGCCGAAGTAACTTCTGACTGCAGAGATATGCACCAGTTGTCATTGCTAACTCCAGTAGCACTCAACTACATTTGTATTTTCCCCTTGAAGTGGTAGACATTAAAACCCACAGTTGACCTTTGATGTACCACATATAATGGCAGTTAATTAAAATGCCTTTTTCTGTTTTTGTGAAAAATATATCCTTTTAACAGCAAAGATACCAATTTTAAAAAAAGGCAAAAACCTAATGAGTGTCCTTTTAAAATAGCCAGTTGCATTTTTATTTGTTTTTTTTTAAACGAGAGAATGGAAGAAACACCAGCCAGCATCTGTTTAAAGATAAACAGTTCATGTTTCAGGTAGAAGACTCTTCATTTTTGTTAAGCATCAAAGTTTAATGCCCTCAGATATGCTGACTCCTCACAACTTGGGCATCTATACAACTGATGATATTCATTTGGTGATGCTTTGAATTTATTAATAAAGGCACGAGTCAAAGTTTGTTGGTGGAAACAAGAAGGTTAATACTTTGAGTTGATCTTTTCACAGCATGAAAACCATAAATTATGCATCTGCGGTAGTTTGTGTTGTAAATACCTGCGCTGTTGTTTCTTACAGCCTCAAGAATACAATCAAAGACAGAGAAGGAAGTTGTACAGTTTTTCAGTGATTTCATTCAAGAATAAAAAACAAAATTAAACATAAATAGGATATCAACCAATCCAAAAAAAACCCTTTGTGTTATGCATCAATAAAGTACTGTAAACCTCTGAGCTGCAATTCTATATTCTCCCTATTAATCAATAGATTCTGCTCTAAATGTCTTATAAAGGGGACTGTAGTTGTCAGACAAGCATGTTCCAACTTGGTGCTTTTTTACAAAAAAAAATCTGTGGTTCGTTTGGCTGCAAAAATCACTTTATCAAGGAGGAAAGTGTGAGTGATTTCCTATCACTAGGAAGTTAACTTGACTCTAGTCACTCGTCATTCTCTGTAAAATACCCCACCACAGGTTAATGGTTGGAACTCCAGTTTTTGGTCCTATGGATATTTCTAGCTAGGGGTTTTCCCTATCTGAGTAAAAGGTCATTTATAAAGGTCAGCTTATCTTTTTAATGAGTGATCAAAAGGTTTTGTATTTTATTGAGTTACTTATTTCATTGACTTCAATAAAATGCACAGAAGTTTATATACATCCAAATACTGTATTAATATATATATAAATAAATACTGTCGTTGGATGTATTTTTGAGCACTCTCGTTCTCTGTACTACCTTTATATTATGATGCCAGTATTGGAATTGTGCTTGCTTTGTTGTTCAGTGAGCTCATGGTTCATTTAGTGTGATGCCATATACCAGACTTTGCTCTGGATTCCTTAATGTCAAAAAAAAAATCCGTCCATCTCAGACTTATTTAATAATAGACTTAGCATGTGTGGAAGAGTCACAAATTTCTGCCACTCTTTCTATGATGAAAAGTCTAACTCTAATTCCACCCCACCCCAAACAAGCCCTTGACTCAACCTGCTAAGAATAATAACTTTATCTGTCTTGCATCATGAAAAGTTTGATCAAATTTTCACAGAACTCTGCAAAAGTCTTAGTTATTTATATAGCACATAATAATATGTAAAACTTTTGCACAGTACGGTAGTAATTTTATGTATTGCATTGTACTGCTGCCACACAAAAAGATTCAAATTTTATGCCATATGTGAGTGGTGATAAAGCTGATTCTGATCTGGGTCTCTATTGTGGACCAAGAGTGGGAAGGGGGTGGGGGGAGGGAATCATGGTTGGAAAAGGGGAATGGAGAGGGGAGTGATTGTGAAGCACCAGAGAGACATTCTGTAATGATCAATAACTCAGTTGTTAGGAGTCAAATGACCTTGTCTGGTTTCTCAGGACTGGGTGTGTCTGCACCCACACCACCCCGGCACTCCTTCGCCACCCGTTCCACAGCCCTCCCACATTGCTCCACACTCACCATTGCCAACATAGTTTCCTCTCAGCAGATTAACAAACTCTGCGCCACGTTGACAAAAACAGTACTGTGCAAAAGTCTCAGACACCCCAGCTATAAATGTGTGTCGAAGACCTTTGCAGAGCACTGTAGCTTTATACTTTTCAGAAGCTAAAGTCCTTCTTTGTGTAATCTCTCCTGATAAGTTAACCTGTTTGATCACACCTTGTTCTAGTACATCCAAGCTCTATATCTTCCTATGGTACAATACCTAGACCTGCAGTGCTCCAGATACAATCTTACCTGGAGTATATGGGCAGTCATATCGTATTTTTGTATCCTCTTTGTGGAAGAATTCTGTTCAATTTATTTTGGTTTACCTTTGCTTACAGTAAAGTCCAGTTGACACACTTGTGCTTATTTGCTTAATTAATCGATATCTGTCGGCAACAATGCCTCCATTAGCAGTACTTGCAGTGCAGTCTTTCTTTGTGTTGTACATCTTTGTGCTACTACCTGCAGTGAAGTCTATCTTTGTGCCATAAGAAAGCTTCTATGCATGGGATTCTATTCTGTCAGTTCTCTGGTTCATAAAGGCATTGATTAGCAGGGGCTCCCAGCTTGGATCCTTGTTGAACAGCAATCCGACCAGCTTCAGCACTTGCCACTCACCTCCACTGAGTTCGGCCAACTTCCTAACTGGCTCAGTATTTGCTTTCAATGCTCTTATTTCCCTGGGACCTTTATCAACAGCCTTGTAAAAATCTGCAACAATAATATCTAAAGACACCTTTTTTTTTCAAACTGTCCAAGGGCATGTTCTGCCCTTTATGAATCCTCACTGGCTCTCTGTGATCGGCTGAAAAATTTCAAGGTGTTCAGTCACTCTGCCCGTCATTTCCAGACACTCGGTCTAGAGCTCAGTGGTTTTTCTCTCTGACCTTTTACGATTTGCTTCTGCCAATGATACATTTCTGTGTGGGGTAACATATTCTGCACATCAATATTAATAAGAATCCACTGTGAGAAATGTAGCTTGGTAGTAATTTTCCATCGTGGATTAAGGATAGAGGATATTTAATAACAAACCAGATGTGATAAAACATATTATTTTCCAGTATTACCTGCAGAGTTAGATTATTTTGTAATTGTGCACATCAAGGGGCAATTTTGATTACTTAAAAATTTACAGCAGAGATAGTGTCACATGCTGGTAGTTGTCCAACAACTTGTAACTTCACGAAAGGCAAAGTGGAAAATGGTGCAAGGCAGGATCTGGGGTGTCTGGAATCTTGTTAAACAATAGGACTGACAATTTGACTTCACTGAGAATTAAAGATGAAAGTAACAGAATCAGTGGAAAAGAAGGGTGAAATCTGGTACAGAACTGAGGGACAGAATGATCATTGAGGATGAAGACAGTCAGAAAAGAAAAGTAAGAATTAAAAGAACTTTTGAAGTTTAAAAAAAATTGCTAACCTCAGTTTACTACCTGGAGCAACGTACAGCCAGCATTTTAATTGTCAGAATTGAGGAAGTGGAATAATATTGCAGAAATACAGATATTCTCATTTTTAAAAAAAAGTATTGGTAGTGTTAAATACCAGCACTAACTTTTTGCTGTAAATGATGTAACTTACAATTTCTGTACAAATACAACATGTTCTGAAACTCAGAGGAAGACGGACCACACTTTGTGAAATTCTGGTTGCCCCATTATGGGAAGGATGTGGAGAGGGTGGGGGAAGAGTTCACCAGGGTGCTGCCTGGATTAGAGGGTATGAGCGATAAGGAGAGGTTGGACAAGCTTTTGTTGTTCTCCCTGGAGCAGAAGAAGCTGAGGAGAGACCTGATAGAGAGTTTTTAAATTATGACAAGCTCCGGTAGGGTAGAGAGTCAGAATTTTTTTCCCTGGGAGAAACGTCAAACACCTAGAGGACCTGCTTTTAAGATCAGAGGGAAGAAATTTAAAGGCAATGTGAGGGGCAAGTTTATTTTAATGCATGAAGTTGTAGGTGCTGGGAATAGATTATTGGGGTAGTGGCAGAAGCAGTTTGGTGGAATTGTAAGAGGCTTTTGGATAGACACGTGAATAAGAAGAGAATGGAGGGATACAGATAATACACAAGATAGGCACGACATTGTAGACTGTACTGTTCTATGTTCTATAGTAACCGCTGAGCAATTTACTCAGGCGACGTGCAATCCTCAGAGTATCTTGCCAACCACAAGTTGTTGAATGATTTACACCTTTCATGCTGATGGAATTACCATAATTTTAGCAATAAACTCTGGGCCTATTTGGTCTTTAAAGCTTTATATTTCCAAATGTGCAACCCTGATTTTTATTATGAAAAATTAATTTGATGTTAAATAAGTCTATGCTAGTCTTGGTGTAGTTTTTTAAATTTAATTTTGGAATGTGATCCTCTCTGGTATAAAGATTGACAAACATTGTGGCAGAGTTTAACAAATGCATATTAATGCAATTGATTTTTTTATGTGTCTTTATCTAAATTAACATGTTTTAGCAGGGCTAAAGCTATAAGTTGATGCACTGGGGGATCTGTTATAAATGTGGTTAGTTCAGCAGAGTTTAAAGTTTGTGCATCCTTTCTGTGGAACATGGCCTTGGCACCAGAAGCACACTAACCTTGTAGTGACATTCAACATGCACACTTACATAATACGGCACAAAAATTGAGATATTTCATCGAAGCAATTTTTTTCATGAAAATTTGGCAATTTGCCATCCTTTCGTCTTTTACCCCCAATCTTCGTCATAAAGGTTTTGAGTTGAGATTTTGTTTGCAACATAATTGCAAAGATGGCTTAATTTTATAAATATAATTACTAACATTGGGGTATGGGATTCTTTTGTAGATTCTTTCTGTAGGTATGCTAATGATTGCATCACAGTTAACATTTCCACATTGGGCTACCGTTCTGAAATGTAATACACGGCCACTTATTGTGAAGTGCAGAAAGTTTTCTGCCAGAAGTATGGGTGTCATAGTTCAGATCTGATGTCAATAATGATTGACTGATTGGAATTAATCAGAACTGTGCAATTCCGAGTGGAATAAAATTAAATTCTGATTATTTTTCCTTCTTGAATTTGCTTCTTCTTTTTCTCCACCCCATCCACACGGCATCACCTGCCCATCTTTCTTTGCAATTTTATGAATAAGGTAACCAATGTTCCCCCCCACCCAGTTAAATGTGACCAGAGCTTTTTTTTGGGTGCGGCACTCAGCAGAAGCGAATGTCACCAGTGTTCCCTGCAGTCTTTATTTGCATCTCTTGTGTTCTTGTCAATATTAATGAGCAACTGGAACATGATTGAATAATACTGAAACATTTGGCAGGCAGTTTGTATTGTTGCAGGAGTTCAAGTAACAAATGCAGATAATAAATTATAACAGTGGAGAAAAGCGCAGAAAAATCCATCAGTTTTCCACCTGTTTTCTGCAGATCTAGAGAATAAATTGGCTTTTTCAGTAGCATCCAGATCAGAGCATTGAATTAAGCTCTGTTTATTCTGCAGCTGTAAGTGTGATTTTTTTTAAAATTGAGGTTCTACAGCTGCATCACACTAAAGTTGAAGGTAATCGTAGAGATGTACTTTGGTGTTAAGTGTTTACCCCTCTGTCTAACCTCCTGCATTGACATTTTGCTCGGTAAACGTTATATTCAACCTAGCAGATTCCTGTTTTAGGAACACACCACCCTCGTGTCCCACAGGAGGAAACTCTGCATGTTATCCTGCATGGGTGCACTTGGGTCTTGTGGAATCCTGTTTGACTAATCCATTTGGCGTGTAGCCAGATTATTGAATTGAAACCTTGATACTCTCAAATAGTCCTGATCATGACTATAAACACAGGAGGTTTTGCAGATAAGATAAGATAAAACTTTATTTATTCCAACGGAAATAATTGTTGCAAGGTTGCTCAGTCAGAAATATATACTTTAAAATACAAAATGTAAGCATTGAAGTACGAATAAAATACAAAATGTGCATTAAAAAGTAATAGTGCAAAATACAAATGTGCAATGAAACCATATACTCAAGGAGGCGTTGTAGAGTCTTATAGCCACGGGGAGAAAGGATCTCCTGTGGCGTTCAGTGGTGCACCTCAGTGGAATCAGTCTGTTACTAAAGGTGCTCCTCTGTTTGTCCAGTGTATCATGGAGGGGGTGAGAGGCGTAATGTTCCATAGCTTCTGCAGCATCCTCCTCTCAGACACAACCACCAGGGAAGCCAGTTCCACCCCCAGAACAGAACCAGCCTTCCCGACGAGCTTATCGATCTTCTAGCAACACACATCAAAGTTGCTGGTGA
This sequence comes from Mobula birostris, assembly GCF_030028105.1. Lineage (NCBI taxonomy): Eukaryota > Metazoa > Chordata > Chondrichthyes > Myliobatiformes > Myliobatidae > Mobula > Mobula birostris. Next base: position 42,644,148 of record NC_092378.1, on the reverse strand, counting down.
ACGCAGCAGGCCAGGCAGCATCTGTAGGAAGAGGTGCAGTCGACGTTTCAGGCCGAGACCCTTCGTCAGGACTAACTGAAGGAAGAGTGAGTAAGGGATTTGAAAGTTGGAGGGGAAGGGGGAGATCCAAAATGATAGGAGAAGACAGCAGGGGGAGGGATGGAGCCAAGAGCTGGACAAGTGATAGGCAAAAGGGGACACGAGAGGATCATGGGACAGGAGGTCCGGGAAGAAAGACAAGGGGGAGGGGGGGACCCAGAGGATGGGCAAGAGGTATATTCAGAGGGACAGAGGGAGAAAAAGGAGAGTGAGAGAAAGAATGTGTGCATAAAAATAAGTAACAGATGGGGTACGAGGGGGAGGTGGGGCCTTAGCGGAAGTTAGAGAAGTCGATGTTCATGCCATCAGGTTGGAGGCTACCCAGAGGGAATATAAGGTGTTGTTCCTCCAACCTGAGTGTGGCTTCATTTTTACAGTAAAGGAGGCCGTGGATAGACATGTCAGAATGGGAATGGGATGTGGAATTAAAATGTGTGGCCACTGGGAGATCCTGCTTTCTCTGGCGGACAGAGCGTAGATGTTCAGCAAAACGGTCTCCCAGTCTGCGTCGGGTCTCGCCAATATATAAAAGGCCACATCGGGAGCACCAGACACAGTATATCACCCCAGTCGACTCACAGGTGAAGTGTTGCCTCACCTGGAAGGACTGTTTGGGGCCCTGAATGGTGGTAAGGGAGGAAGTGTAAGGGCATGTGTAGCACTTGTTCTGCTTACATGGATAAGTGCCAGGAGGGAGATCAGTGGGGAGGGATGGGCGGGGACGAATGGACAAGGGAGTTGTGTAGGGAGCGATCCCTGCAGAATGCAGAGAGAGGTGGGGAGGGAAAGATGTGCTTAGTGGTGGGATCCCGTTGGAGGTGGCGGAAGTTACGGAGAATAATATGTTGGACCCGGAGGCTGGTGGGGTGGTAGGTGAGGACCAGGGGAACACTATTCCTAGTGGGGTGGCGGGAGGATGGAGTGAGAGCAGATGTACGTGAAATGGGGGAGATGCGTTTAAGTACGTGAAATGGGGGAGATGCGTTTAACCTTGTCTTCTCCTATCATTTTGGATCTCCCCCTCCGCCTCCAACTTTCAAATCCCTTACTCGCTGTTCCTTCAGTTAGTCCTGACGAAGGGTCTCGGCCTGAAACGTCGACTGCACCTCTTCCTACAGATGCTGCCTGGCCTGCTGCGTTCACCAGCAACTTTGATGTGTGTTGCTTGAATTTCCAGCATCTGCAGAATTCCTGTTGTTTATCGATCTTCTTGGTGTCAGCTGTTCTCACCCTGCTGCCCCAGCAGACTACAGCATGGAACAGAATGCTGGCCACCACTGAGTTGTAGAACATCTGCAGCCTGGTACTGCAGATGTTGAATGACCAGAGTCTCCTCGGGAAGTACAGTCTGTTCTGTCCTTTCCTTTACAGAGTCCCTGTATTTTTAGTGCACAGCTGGAGATCCACAGTTACCACACATAAAATGCTGGAGGGACTCAGCAGGTCAGGCAGCATCTATGGAGAGGAATAAAGAGTCAACATTTTGAGGTGACATCCTTCATCAGGACTGGATAGGAAGGGGAAGAAACCAGAATAGGAAGGTGGGGGAGAGGGAAGAGTATAAACTGGGAGGTGGAAGGTGGGGGAGGGGAAAGAGTATAAACTGGGAGGTGGAAGGTGGGGGAGGGGAAAGAGTATAAACTGGGTGGTGAGGGAGGGGAAAGAGTATAAACTAAACTGGGAGGTGGAAGGTGGGGGAGGGGAAAGAGTATAAACTGGGAGGGGGAAGGTGGAAGGTGTGGGGAGGGGAATGAGTATAAACTTGGAGGTGTAAGATGAGGAGAAAGAGTATAAACTGGGAGGTGAAAGGTGGGGGAGGGGAAAGAGTATAAACTGAGAGGTGAAAGGTGGGGGAGGGGAAAGAGTATAAACTGGGAGGTGAAAGGTGAGGGAGGGGAGAGAGTATAAACTGGGAGGGGGAAGGTGAGGGGAAAGAGTATAAACTGGGAGGTGGGAGGTGGAAGGTGGGGGAGGGGAATGAGTATAAACTTGGAGGTGTAAGATGAGGAGAAAGAGTATAAACTGGGAGGTGAAAGGTGGGGGAGGGGAAAGAGTATAAACTGGGAGGTGAAAGGTGGGGGAGGGGAAAGAGTATAACCTGAGAGGTGAAAGGTGGGGGAGGGGAAAGAGTATAAACTGGGAGGTGAAAGGTGAGGGGAAAGAGTATAAACTGGGAGGTGGAAGGTGAGGGGAGGAGAAAGAGTATAAACTGGGAGGTGGAAGGTGAGGGGAGGAGAAAGAGTATAAACTGGGAGGTGAAAGGGGAGGGGAAAGAGTATAAACTGGGAGGTGGAAGGTCGGGGAGGGGAAAGAATATAAACTGGGAGGTGAAAGGTGGGGGAGGGGAAAGAGTATAAACTGGGAGGTGGGGGAGGGGAAAGTATAAACTGGGAGGTAGAAGGTGGGGGAGGGGAAAGAATATAAACTGGGAGGTGGGGGAGGGGAATGAGTATAAACTGGGAGGTGGGGAGGGGAAAGAGTATAAACTGGGTGGTGGGGGAGGGGAAAGAGTATAAACTGGGAGGTGGAAGGTGGAGGGGAAAGAGTATAAATTGGCAGGTGTAAGGTGAGGGAGGGGAAAGAATAAACTGGGTGGTGGAAGGTGGGGGAGGGGAAAGAGTATAAACTGGGAGGTGGAAGGTGAGGGGAAAGGTTGGGGAGGATGAAATAAACTGGGAGGTGATAGCTGGAAGAGATTAAGGGTTGAACAAGCAGCTGAGACAAGTTCCCAGGAAGGTCACATGGGTGTGGTAACAAGACTTAGTGAGCACATGTTCAAGGATTCGGAGTATCAACAGCCGCCGATCACTTGCCAGCTTGTACTTCTTACCCTCCCCCACACTCTTATGCTGTCCCCTTCCTCACCAGTCCTGTTTATTCCCTTCCTTTGACCTGCTGAGCTCCTCCAGCATTTCGTGTCAGTTACACTCGATCAGGACTTGCACTATTTTACAAAGCAAATGGTGAGGATGGAACACTAAAGCAAAGCGTGAAAGGAAAATGCACTTTACAAGCAGCTGTTCATCCACACGGCTCATTGGTGCTCTGGAACCATTATCAGATGATGTTATTGTGCTGGAGATCATATCAAAATAGAAAACTGGGCAATCCAGTTTAAAACTAACTGATGAATATTGTTTTCATCAGAGTTAAAGTGAGGTAACGAATCACAAATGCTAGAAGGCGTGGACGGGGCATGTCAAAATGCCTTGTGATTTGGACAAGCATCATTCTAATATGGCTGCGGTCTGCGTTGTAAACTAAACCATGGAGTCACACAATGCCTCTGACTCTCCTCGTCCATGCTGCTCAAGCTGTTTCTGGGCTCGTCTCATTTGCCTGCATTTGGTTAATTTCACTGTAACCCTTTCCTATCCATGCATCTGTCTTTACTCTGGTAGCTCATTCCATATAGCAGCCATCTTGTGTGTGAAATAATTTCACCCTCTGGCCTTAAACCTATGCCCTTTAATTTTAGATTCCCCTACCCTGAGGAAAGAGACTGTGGCCTTTCACTATATCTATGTACCTCATACCTCTGCCTTCCATGCTCCGGGGGGAAAAGAACAGACTAGACATATCCATCCTCTTCCTCAGAACTGAAGCCCACTAGTCCCAGTATCAACCTTGTCTGTGAGTTCTTCGCTCTTTCTAGCTTAATGGCAACCTTCTTCTGGTTTCGGCGACAAGAACTGTGCACAGTGTGCCCTTGCCTGTGATCTCTATAGTTGTGACATGACATAACCAGCTCCGACTAATGATTGATTGTAAATTTGTTTAAGTGTGGATCCTTCTCCTTGGAGGATCCATTGACTGTAATGCTTGTATAGTGGTGAGTTAGTGAACTGAAATACATTTTCCTGTGAGATACTAGAGTTCGTTTTATTTTAAGGAAGAATTCCTTGCAAAAATTTTGAGCTGGATCATCCAGAACTTGTCTCGCAGGCCCTCCTTCCCAAACCCTCGTTCTCTCTCACATGCTTGTTTTTCTCCTGTTAACCTGAACAAGCTGACCTTTCACACCCAGTACGTGTCTGGTGGGGGGAGGGGAGGGTGTCAAGTAGGCACTAGGCATCGTATCAATGTGGCCCCACCTCGGCGTGATTTGATAGCTCACTTTGCAAGGCCTTTGACCAAATTCCTTAATCTTTCTTATGGTTGGATAATTAAAATCTACTTAGATTGTTTAAAAACTGTTAGTTAAATTAAAGCACCTGAAAGTAACATTTAAAATCATCATAGTTAACTAGCTGAAACATATTGCTGCACTTGTCTTTATCTACGTGGATATCTGCAGCATTCAGATGACTAGAGATACCAGCATAAAACCAAAAGTGCCAGATGCAAGGATACAGAGCTAACCTGGACGCTTTCCCTCTGGGCTGGAGACTTCGTGGAGCAGCACTGGGACCTCAGTTCCCCTTGTGGGTCTGCTCAAGTCTGAGCTGAGCCCCGATGCAAACTGCCCATCATACATAGAAGGTGAAAACCTGCAAAGGCTCAGTAAGTCATAGGCATGAGCGGTTCTGCAGAAGCTCGGTTGGAGAGGTTTAATTTGCAGATATTTGCAAAAGGGAGGCTGCCAATCTCAAAAGCCGACAGATAACATGATGTGGAATGTCTCATTGCAAAGTAACTGCAGAGCTATAAGTCTCACGCCCTGATTTTGCAGTGTGCTTTGAATTTCTGTGGGCTGCAGGGAAGAATGCACAAATACCATGCATGTAATTAGTGTCAACAAACCTCTGGCCCTTCAACCAGGAAATAAACAAGCTTAAATAAAGATTCTGTTTTAATTTGGAAATCATCATGACTACATCAAGGTATCTGTCAAGCACCACTTGCAACTTTTAAAAAGAAAGTTAAGCTTTTGGTCAGAATATGGTAACATTTAATGAATTTTGTGTGACGCCTGTTTAATATTTTTTTGTTAGATTGTGATGAATGTAAACAATAAAGTGCAGACATTGCAGAGGTCAGTATGCTGAGCAAGTTAGAAGCAACTAGTGTCCCAGAATCCTGAAGTTTCTTGGGAGTGAGAGAAGGATTAGTGCTGGGTGGCTGGAGTGGGGATTAAACAATGGCTGAAGTTTCAGAAAGGACAAAGGATGTCAATAGAGAGGTTTGATGTACCCAAATGGAGGTTCAGACAGGGCAGATAAATACTTCATGGTCAGCTTTTTTAAAAAAGGGATTGTTATATTCTAGCCAATATCTGTACTCGGACAGTCACTGCATCATTGTGATGGACGAGGAGGCCATTTGGACCATCGTGCCAATGCTAGTTCCCAGTGGAGAATTCCATCAGTTCCATTTATCTGCCTCCACCCCCTGCAATTTGTTCCCCCTCACATGCCTGTCAACTCCCCTCTGCATTTCTCCCTACTAACGTCAACTAAGAGGTCATTTCCAGATGCCATTTACACCTAGCAACACATCCGTGGGACGGTGGAGCGCAGCAGAGCTCCAAGAGGGAACGCAGTCATGGGACGAATGCGCAGGCATCGCAGAGACAGTACACAAGGCCCAAATCACTTAGTGCAGCTGGATCAAGGAGAATTTAGATGGAATTGACCTCAGTGGAAAATGCTGATCTAGTGTATGATGTAAATGAAGGAAAAGGGTAAATTACTCAACAATTTCCCTTTTGAAATTTCTAATATTAACTTATCAAGTTAATAGCAACAATTGATATGCGTCTCTTTAGAATGAAATACAAAGGAATCGTAGCACTGAAACAGGTCCCTCAGCCCATCTTGGCTAACTGGGCTACTCCCATTTGCCTGCACTTGCCCTATATCACTATAAACTTTTCCTAACCATTGTAACTGTCCAAAAGCCTTTGAAATGTCATTGTTCTGTCCCCCACATCACTTCCTCTGGCAGCTTGTTCCCACCTCGGTGGAAAAGTTGCCACTTGGGTCCCTTTTAAATCTTGCCCCTCTCACATTAAACCAACACCCTCTGGTTTTGGGCTCTGCAGCCTGTGGGAAAGGCTGTGAATATTCGTTTTATTTATTCCCATGTTGATGTTATGAACCTCTTTAAGGTGACCCCTCAACTTCATATACTTCAGGCTGTAAAAAGTCCTAACCTATCTAGCCCGACGCCCGGCCCCTAGGCCTGAGTCGACGTAGTAGTACTATCTAGCTTCATAGCCTAAGCCTTCCAGTCCCAGTTCTGTCCTCTGTGAATCTTCTTTGCACTCTCCCCAGTTTAATGACACCCTCGGTGTAACTGGTTAACTTTCTATGCCAATAGGATCAAACTTGTCTTAGTCTTAATAGTCATGTCTGCATCATAGGGCCTTGTTTCGGGACAGTTTCCAGACATGCTGTTCCAACCTGCTCCCGTGGCCTGTGGGGAAATGGGGTCGCATTCAGTCTGATAGCGTGTGATACGTGCCTGCACAAATGCAGGGAGAGTCGTGCTGGCTGTCATGTGGGAGCAGATGTTAACCAGTGAAACTCAGGCCTACACTGGAACGTTTTATCACCGTGTGTCTACTCTAGGAATAAATAATTGCAAAGATAGGAATAATTTTTGTTCTTTTTAATGAATGCTTTTCTGATCACTGTGTTCCAGTGAGACTGCAGGCATTGTTAATTTGATCTCATTGAATCTTGGGGTGGGGGGGGAGTGTAGCCAAAATGGGTTCATTTTAGGTGGAGCAACACATTCTCAAAATGCTAGATCTATGGGGGGAGCTGATGTTTCGGGCCGAGACCCTTCATCAGGACTTTGACTGTGCATCGACGCTGCCTGACCTGCTGTGATCCTCCAGCACCTTGTGCGCATCGCTGCAGATTCTCAGCATCTGCAGAAGCTCCTGTAGTTCAAGAGGAGCTGCAGCATTTGGCAGCCCCTTCTCCCCACCCTCTCACCCAGGATGTTTAACAGGACCGCCAAGTATCTAGATACAGTGCATTCTGGTTAAAATAGGGACGTTAGTTAATCGGGACAACTCTTAAAGAACAAAAAGTAATCAAGAAAATAGCCGGGATTCCCTTCATCTATTTGGCACACTAAGCCGCTGAAGTGGGACAGGAGACTGTTGCTGAATAGTTTCTAACTAGTGTCAGCTGAGTGGCCATTAGACACTACACTGTGCTTAGAGCGAACAGTTTTTTTTTAAAATAGCATTTGTTTCGTGTGTTTGTGTTCAAGAAGCAGTGATTTTTGTTGCTAATAGTTGTTGAGAAGCAAGCAGTAAGGCAACCGGGGACTGTTTTGCCCACTGCTGCTTCAAGCATTCAGACTTGGAGATGCCAGGAGTGAAAATGAAACAATTACACGACTTCAATAAGTTAGGAACAATGAAGAATTTGAAGATATCGACAATCATCTTGAATGTTGCAATGAAAATGAAGATTTGGAGAATGCAATCATCGACAGCATTGTATAGGTGTCTGTGCAGACTTTGTTTACAGTAAATTACAAGAACATGGCAGCATACAACAGGTTAATTCCTCTGATAACTATTAGAAACTAATATTCAGTTTATAGTACTGTACTGGAATAGGTAATGTTCTAATTTGTTTTGTATTTCATTAGAATACATAATTTGTTATTCATTCAAACAGTAATTGGCCTTTGTTTTATTTCCCTGAAACTTCAGCTCATTGGGGCAGCTGCTTAATCGGCCCAGAATATACTGGTCCTGGTCCTGGTGTGTCCCAGTTAATGGGACTTCAGTCTATTTCTACTGATTTGTTGTTTAGACTCAACCAGTTTTTGCTGCTTTTCAAAAATCTACAGGCATCATTGGAACAGGAGTGGAAACGTTTTTCAGTGACCATCTACTCCCAAACATGGTTGTAAAGGTAACCATTCCTTAGGAGTCCATTACGTCAGGAGAATGAGCAGAGGGAGCAGAACAATTTGCTGGGAGGTGAGAGCAGGCATATCACACAAAACTTTGACAAACTTCTACAGATGCTGAGTGGAGAGTGTCCTGACTGGTTGCATCGCAGCCTGGTATGGAAACGTCAGTGCCCAGGAATGGAAATGCCTACAGGAAGTGGTGAATACAGCCCAGTCCATCAGAGGCAGAGCCCTCCCCACCAGTGAATACGTTTACATGGAGCGCAGCCGCAACAAAACAGCGTCCATCATCACTCTCTCCATCTAGGTCATGCTCTCATCTCACTACGACCATCAGGCAGGAGGTCCAGGAGCCTTGGGTCCCGCACCACCAGGTTCAGTCACAGTTGTTACCCTACAACAATCAGGCTCCTGAACCAGTGTGGAAAGCTGAACTGATTCCACAACCTACAAACTCATTTTCAAGCACTCTGCACAAGTTCTCCGTATTATTTAATTTCTATGTTCACAAGTTGTCTTCTTTTGCACATTGACTGTTTACGTATAGTTTTTTCCCCATAAATTGTATGGTGTATTTTTTTATTTTCCTGTAAGTGCCTGAAAGAAAATGAATCTCAAGGTAGTAGCTGGTAACATGTACGTATGCACTTTGATAATAAATTTACTTTGACTTGGAAACCATGATCAGCAGCTGATAAGGCTGCTGTGTTTCAGCAAGGATTTCTTCACTGGGATTGTGGGATGAGCCCACCCTCCTGATCCAGTCACAAAACGGTGACTAGATACCTCTGCACGTCTGGCTGTGAGCAACATATTGTACAATGCTGCATACTGTTAGGTAAAAGGAGGTCACAGATGCCGTCTGTTGCAAAAGGACAGAATACCTGCTCCTTGTCGGAGCCAGAGCCTTTGTGAGGATTGCAGACCTGCTAGTCAGTGTAGGTTGCACTTGACAGTTCATCTCTGTGAATGCTACACGTCAGCTGGGAGAGCTCTGACAAGAGAGATTTCCATTTGGTCTGTGACTGTGTCCATTGGATGCTGGCCAAAATCTAGGCAGTAATCATTTTAATCACATAAAAGTCGCGGCCTCGGTAGAGGTCATTACTGCTTCAAAAAAAGCTGTGGAGACTAATCTGTTTTCTTCTACTTAGGGTGTATCCTTTTAGATTGCAGCAACCCTGTGCTGACCCAGATGTGTTTAAAGTGATGTGGGTTTCTGTCTCCATCTTTCCAGACCCTTGTCACCCCTTGCATGACTTCATCCTCTGTATACAGTGGATTCCCGTCCACTGGGACACATCAGGACCAGTACATTTAGACAACTGCCCCAGTTAGCTGAAATTTCATGGAAATAGATAAAAAGATATATTTAAAAAAACTGTTGTTTAATTGAGTAATAAATTATGTATTTAAATTAAATGCTGAGCAAATTTGAACACTACCAATAACCAGTACCACTACAGAAGTATAAAACTGTATTAGTTATCAGCGGAGGAATTCCTCCAGTGCACACTGCTGAGTGTAAGTGAACAAAATCAGCACAGACGCCTAGTGTAGATAACGAACTGCCTTCGTACAATGTCTTCATCGATTGCATCCTCCAAATCTTCACTTTTATTGTAACATTTGAGATGATTGTTGGTACCTTCAAATTCTTTTGTAGCTCTTAATGTGTTGAAACAGTGAAATCTTTTAATTTTCACTCCTGGCCATGTCTGCCTGAACGCTTGAGACCACAGTGACCAAAACAGTTTTGAAATGTCTTGCTGCTTATTTCTTGCCAGCAATCAGTGACAGAAATCACTGCTTTTTGAACGCAAGCACACACAACTGACGCTATTTAAAAACTGTTCGCTCTGAGCATGGTGCATCATCTATCAGCCACCCAGTGCATGTAACTGACGTCAGTTAGAAACTGTTCGGCAACACTCTTCTGTCCTAATTAAGTGACACAGTGCCACAAATAAACGAAGGGAATCACAGCTATTTTCTCGATTAGCTTTTGTTCTTTAAGAGTTGTCCCAAATGTGCAGCTGCCCTGATTAACCAACAGTGCAATTAACCAGAATCCACTATATTAACTGGTGGCCCAATTAACCAGAATCCACTATACTAACTGGTGGCCCAATAAACAGGAATCCACCTTAATTCTAGTTGCTGCTCTAAAATCGGTGCTGTCCTTAAAGCAAAATTGGTCATCTATCCAGGCCTACCAATTCAATTAAATCTGCCGCACCTAAAGGTAAAAATTTCTTTCATGTACACATCATTATAAATCCCCAACTCTACTGTCATTGATTTTGACTCATTCCAATAATTCTCTTGCTGAAATGGGTGACCAGAACTCTACCATCTGTATTTGGCTCTGCGTAAATGTGGAAGCAATTATTTGTGTATTTTAGTGCTGTGATGGCTGGGTTTAGGAGTGGTTGGCGAGGCAGAGGCTTTGTGAGCTTAGGGAGAACGCAGGAACCTGAGGCACAGGAGACTGCAGATGCTGGAAACAGGAGCAGCCATCAGTTTGCTGGAGGAACTCAGCGGGGTTGAACAATGGCTGTGGGAGCAAAGGACCTGTTGACATTTTAACCTGAAATGTCAACTGTCCCTTTCCTCCCACAGATGCTGTCAACTCGCTGAGTTCCTCCAGCAGCTTGCTTGTTGCAGGAGCCTGATACCCCGTGAGGTCAGGGAGAGTGGGGGTGGGGGGGCGGGATACCGAGGCCCTATCCATCTAATGATGGGCTATTCCAGAGCAGCCTTGCGAAGCTCAGCAGAGGACCTGTGCTGGTCACGTTGCTCGCATGAGGGCCCAACCAATGCCACCATCTACACAGCAGGCAGCTGCGGGGTGGGAGGACAGGAGGCAGTGTGGGCCCCCTGGTCATGACCAGCAACAGGACGAGATTGGTTTAAACGCTTCTTCTTACTTAGGGGATGAAGTGCTTGATTCTTTTTGGGGAGAGGGAGTGAAAGGTATAATTAATTGGGAACATGATACACTTGAAATATGTGAGTGAAACTGTGGGCTTCATATTTAATTTTCTTATGTATTCAGACTCAAAGCAATTTTAACTTCAGTATCTTTTCTCACTTCTGTTCCCTGCTGTAATTTATTTTTGAACTAACAAAAAGAAAGCATTAGTGTTCCATAGATTTGTCGAATATTTTAGTCATGTATAAATTTTAATGAAAGGGGGTTTGCGAATAGATAGCATTGACTTTCGGAGTCAAGCATTGGATGTCATTCCGCTAAAAGGCTGTTTTATGCATCTAAACTTTCAACATTATGTAGTTGGAAACATTTAGAGATGCATTAACGTTTAATAAAAGCTTACTTATAATTTGCCCTTTTGCCATAACAAACAATGTGCTGGGAGAACTCAGTGGGTTGTGCAGCATCTGTGGGAGGAAAGGAACCGTCGACGATTTAGGTCAGAACTCTGAGATGGAGAGGGCCAGTATGAAGTGGAGTGGGGATTGATGGACTGGGGAGGGGGTGTATGATAACAGACAGGTGGGGGGGGCGGATGTGGAGTTGGGAGACAGTGACAGGTGCAGGGTTTTGACCCAAATGTCCACAATTCCCTTCCTCCCAATCACAGCCACTGAAATCCTCCAGCAGTTTGTTTGTTGCTCCAGATTTGATCATCTGCAGTCTCGTGTGTCTTCAGTGCCGTTTTTTTTAAAAACAGTTCCTGGAAGCCTGGCAGAGAAAGACAGACATGTTTCTGAATCTACTTTATTTTAATTTTTGCTTTTTCCATTTGCATGGAAATTTGTGTTGAATACTCCCAGAAATATCGTGGATTTGAAATGCAATTCCCCAGTCTGAGAGTAACATGCAGCAGTTTTGTAACTTAATACCTTGGAAGCTGACTGATTACGGGCGAAAATGGTTCACTTTCCCTACGTCAGTGCGAAGCTTGAAAGGAGAAGCGAACATCTGTCTTGCGGGTGACTGAAGAGCTTCCCGTAACACACATGCCTGCATTTCGCCCATCTCAAAATGGCCACTTAGAGCTTCACTTAGCAAAATTACATGTCATGTACACAGTTTCTGAAGATGTCATTTATGTTTTGCTGTGGAGAATTTAACTGATGATGTGCTGAAAAGAAGAAGAACTCTATATGCATTTAAAGAACAATGCATCTTACCAGTTGAAAACTTTGGAGGGCAGAGTCATAGAGCACTACAGTACAGAAACAGGCACGTCAGCACGTTAGTCGTTGCCAAACGAATTCTGCCTCGTCCCATTGACCTGCACCCAGACCATGGCCCCTGCTATCCAAACTTCTCTTAAATGTTGCAATCGAACCCGTATCCACTACTTCTGCTGGCAGTTTATTCCATACTCTCACCCTCTGAGTAAGGAAGTACCCCTCAGGTTCCCTTTAAATATTTCATCTTTCACTCTTAACCTATGACCTTGTTCCGGCCTCGGCCAACCTCAGTGGGGAAAAGAAGCTGCTTGCATTTGCCCTATTTGTACCTCTCATAATTTTGTATAGAGTGTAACTCTATCAAATCTCCCATTGTTCTCCTTTGCTCCAGGGAATCTGAATCTGAATCCATTCAAACTTTCCCAATAACACAGGTCCTCAAGTCCTAACAACAGATATTCTCTGTGCTGTTTCAGTCTTGTTGATAACTTATCTGTAGGTAGGTGAACAGAATTGCAATCAATATTCCAAATTAGCAATTACTTACCAATTTCTTCTACAACTTCAGCGTAACATCCCGACTTGTGTACTGAATGCTTTGATTTATGGAGCCCAATGTGCCAAAAGCTCTCTCTATGACCCTATCTACCAATTATGGATCTCTATTCCCAGATCCCTGTGTTCTGCCACACTCCTCAGTGTCTTATTGCTCACCACGCAAGTCCTATCCTGATTTCTCTTCCCAAGTGCAACACCTCACACTTGTCTGCATTAAATTCCACCTTCCATTTTTCAACCCACTTTTCCAGCTGGTTCACATCCCTCTGCAAGCTTTGATCGGCTCCCTGACTGTCGACTACTCCCCCATTCTGGTTGTCGTCTGCAGATTTGTTGATCTTGTACCTAACGCAACAGTGTGTTCTGAGAACGACGGGGACAGAGCCAGTCTACTTACCTTTTTCCTGAATTGGCCGTGGCTGCTATCTGCTCTCCTTGGCTTTCAGTCCTTTGGCTGGCCTGCTGTTTCCAGTTTGTACACACTTGTAAAAGTGAATGGAATGGTCACAAGAGTCAGGGCAGTGAGGGGAGTTCAGAGGAGGTGTGAGGTATACACTTCCTTCCCCACAATAACGTCATGCAACCTGTTAGATTCGAACAGTGTGTGATCTGTTTTTTCAAGTTGCTTGCACTGGGTGTTTTGATCTCGTGTCTGCTGGAATAAGAATCCAGAACCATAGAGGTTGATAAATATTTAAAAAAACGATTGAGTGAAATATTGTTGGTAGAAGGAAGGCTGAAGCTGAGGGTTGTACTCTGAGGCTTATTGGCCTCAGTAGTCTGAATGAATTTCTATTGCAAAGAGCTAATTCTGCTTGTGCAAGTTGCACCACCACGTTACCAGCTTACAAAGGCGTAACGTTCGAGATGATATAAGTATGGCTGGTTTCTCAGTGCTGCCGTTTGCTGGTGACATTTTGCAGTCAATGTGCTTTTACTGATAAACGGGGCAAGTGCAAGCAGGGTTTTGTTCAGTGCCATTTAGCATGTGAAATGCACAACTATTATTTGAGGCTGGATTATTTATATAGTAAATGGCCGTTAAATTGGAATCTTATTCTTCCACCTGGCAATTATAATAGCTCCAAAGTTATTGGTGTAGGAATTTCAGTTGTGATCCATAACTTCTGAATTTTGGTTTGAATGTGGGAAGAAATTTCGTTTCTACTTAACCTTTCTCCAGCGTACAGGCACTTCTGTTATAATATGATTGTTATATTCCGAAGAAACCTCACATTATAGGAAGTGGCGTTATAGCAGAACAGGCTGTAGTCGCCCTCAAAGCACAGAATTCAATGTCTATTCCAACGGCACTGTAACTAGTGCTTCCTGTGCAATGTAAATGGCTCTGTAACCACCAATTATGTTACAACCAATTCATGTTAAGGAAACATGGGTAGTAGTAGAACAGCCTGTCTGATTGGTGCCAATACCCTTGAGTATGAATTCATGCTAATGTCAGAGCTTGTTGAAATCTAGAAACATAATTCTACTGTTGAAAGTTCTTGGGCTTCCTGCAAAGTGCATTAAAAAGTGAAAGTGTAGTTATCGACCATTTAGACCTTCCTTCATCTTGCTTTTATTACTTTCTACCGCAGCTGCTAAGGCCAATGAAAGTGCTCACTCTTTAGATTTACTGACGTCAGTCACCTTGGTAAGGTTGCGCTAAGTGTCACTTTTGACAAAAGTGTAACTTTATTTGTGAGGAGTTTTATTTTTGAGGGATGGGTTCGGTGGAGGAATTTGCAGTAAATGGCTCCCTCAAGTGGCTGTTTTAAATCATGCAGTCCTCAGTGCTCACTCCCCGATGTTGCGTATTTGCAGTGACCATTGAAGGGGGAGGAACCTTCCTCACAGTCTGCGAGTGGGAAAAGTGGTCATTTGAGCCCAGAAACTGAGTCAGTCTTCACTTAATGTTGTGATTCAGCTTCTTGAACAGCATTGTCTTTTAACCTTTAAAGTGTGTGATTCCAAGCTGGTACTTGAAACATTTGAGGCAATTATAAGTTAACTAGTCTATGATTGCACACTTGTCACTGTGTTCAACAAGGCAATACATATAGAATCATTCCAAAACTCTGCGAGTGAGTGAGATGATGCTGCCTTGTTTATACCAAATAAAACTCTGCCTCTCAGTATGCACAATCTAAAGTCTGCATTGTTAAAATGTCTGAATTGGCAGGTGCCCCTGTCTGACCATATGTTTTGTGTGATATGGCTGATGATGTGAGTAAATGCTTTGCTTTCTTCCCCCCCGTAGTGTGAAGATATTAAAAAGTGTGTCGTCTTGCCCTGGAGATCCCTTCGCACTGATGGCACTCCAAAAAAAAATTAAACTGAACTGGTTCTGAAAAATATGTGACCCAGCAGAAATCTTCACCTTCATGTTGACTGTTATAAGCACTTGGGGTTTCTGTTGGCTTCTTTCTGCCTTAAAGCTGAGGCTTTTGCATGGGGGGGGTACTTTGGCATTTTAACATTTAACTGTCACTCATTCTTTGGGGCTCTCCTCTGTTTTTGCGGATGGTTGTGAAGAAGAATTTCAGGATGAATATTGTATACGTTTCTCTGAGATTAAATGTACCTATTGATAATTGAGCATCAGTTCTCTTGTGACACCCACGGCCGAAGAGAGGGTTGCAGATCTGAGAGGATGTCATGGGTTGATTGCAGAGGCACTTGGGGGAGAAAATGCAAGATGAGAAGTGATTTATTGAATAAGATGTTGGACCTTCTTGAATGCAAGTGAGCAAGTGGAAAATTTGGGGAACATAACCCCATGTTTAGCTGCATCAGGGATGCTTCTATATAAGTGTAAGCTGTGTAATCATTTATAAGGCATAATGACTTTTTTTTCTTCTTCCTCGCCAGGTGATCAAGAAATTGATCTGAATTTGCAAAGAACGTTTACAACTCAACTGGAACTGACGTTCCCCTCAGGGTAAGCAATTGAAATCATTTTACATTTATTTCATTAGAGAATTGTGCTTCCAAGTGTGGAGCAAAGATTCAGAGAGGGTGAAGGAATTGACGGAATCCTGTCACTGTCAGTGCTGCTGATGACACACTGCAAATGAACAAAAGGTCGAATGGTTAATAATCGGGGGGGAGGGGAGAGAAGTGATATCTACAGTGCTTTTTAAACATCCAATGAACACTTTGAAACTAAATTACTGTGCATTTTCTTCCACCTGAAAGAAGAAATTCCATTTTTTTCAGTACAGTGTAATTCTGAGGAAGACTGTGTCGGTAGCGTTATGCTTAAGCACTCCTTTGAAAAGATGTTGTTAGCAGAGAGGAGTCAAAATACAGACAGGTTGATCACCCCCTACCTGAAATGCTTGGGGCCAGAAGTGTTTCAGATTTTGGATTTTTTTGGATTTTGGAATAGTTGCATCCATATAACAAGATAGCTTGGGGATGGGACCCAAGTTAAGACACAAAATCCATTTACATCACAAATACAGCTTATGTATGTGCCCTGAAGATAGTTTTATATAATATTTTTATAATGTTGCGCATTAAACAATAATATGTACATTGAACCATCAGGAAGATGAGCTACCACTACCTTGGCCACCCAGGTGGACAGTCAGTGGTTATTTTGGAACCACCATTCTCGGCTCAGAATTTAATGCTGCCAGAAAGCTGTCTTTGTTCATGTACTTAACAGTAAAATGATTACATACCTTTAATATAATGTGTGCAGGATAACAAAAGGAGCACCATATCTGGTCTGAAAAGTTTAAAAGGAGAGGGTACATCATCATTGAGATCATTGTGAGGTGGAGCATCAGAAGCGGTTGAAGGACTTGGAAGCAGATGATCTCGGGATGAGGAGGCACTGTGCTGAATGGCTTTTTAAAATGTTTCTTCCAGTGTCGTCATCCTCATTAACAAGGGCTTTTGTTGTAACAATCGTTCTTTGATTTTATAAACTGACATTTTATGTTTTGCTGTGAATGCATTCTGCTCTAACCCTTCAATTTCTCTTCTGCTTCCTGATCATCACAAATCTTTTAAAAAATGTAATGGTGTGCCTTAAATTTCTGCAACCAGCCTGTTGAATATTCACGATTGCCTTCAGTTTTTGGTTTGTTGTGAGAGATCTTTATTTGTTTCATGATCAGCATATCATTAAACAGCATGTGTTCTCTCCAATGTTGATGAATCCACTCTTTCAAACACGATCAAGATCTTCATTTCCTGTTTTGCAGTGTTTTTCTATTTTTCCTTACCTTCAGCACAGAACTTTTAACAGTTTGTCCTTCAGATTGTAGATGGCGGTTGTTCCAACAACGTACTCCTCTGCCAGGTTATACATTTACACAGTTGTCAAGTTTTTCCAACCATTTGACCTTCTGTGTTGCAGGTAAACATAAGTGTTCCCTGTATTTCTTTACTCATGGGGTAACTGAAGGCCTTTTTGCCTTTTCAACAATATCTCACAGAGAATAAGCACACAACACATGGTAACCACTGTGAGTGATGCGCAAAGGTCTGGCTATGATAACTGCTGAAAACACACTGGAACCAACAGGGCCCCTCTCAGGGTATGTGAGGTCACTTCTCAGAACTGTCTGTGGTGCAAAAAGTCCTGCACATCGCCTGGAACCTTCCCAGCACCTTGCAGAATTTTCCATTTGTGGCGTCATGTAGGTGATCAAGAAAATTTCAGATGTGAATTTTCGGATAAGGAGTGGTCAACCTATTGTGAGGTAGTGTTCGTTGGTACGTTGTCCATTCAGAAATCTGATGACGCCGGAAGGGAAATTGCTGTTCCTAAAGATAGTGGGAACAGTGTGAAAATTGCGGTCACTGAGGCTTTCTAGAGCTCTTGTAAGCATCTGAAAATCAGCTTCGGTGTGCAGAGAATGTCAGTATAGGGACAGGTGCAGTACCCACACTCTGTCACCAGGGGTCAGCAATTGGCAAACTGCATGAATTACTGCTGGCCATGGATGGAGTTGAGGTTGGATGTTCAATGTGGTGACTGTCCTTCTGCCGTTTAAAAAAAAGGCAAAATGCAATCAGTGACAGAAAAAATAAATAACACATTCTAAAACTTGTGCATTGTGGTGACTGTCCTTCTGCCGTTTAAAAAAAAGGCAAAATGCAATCAGTGACAGAAAAAATAAATAACACATTCTAAAACTTGTGCATTAGGGTCGGTTAGCGGGTCATTCGTTACTGTTTAAATGTTCTTCTAAGGGTTGGTTCTCACTTTCATTTATATCTGCAGATCCTTGAAATAACATTTCTGCCTTGTGATGATGGATAGAACGAACACTGCACTGCGGAAACGAAATCAGGTAAATCTAAAGTGGCTGCCCTGTTCTAAATGTAAATACTGGAATTTTCACCCACTGTTTTTGGACTTGTCCCAAGCTTCAGGCATACTGGAGTGATATTTTGGGTGAAATGGAAAAGATTCTGAAGACGGAGCTTGAACTGGACCCAGTGTCTTTTCTCTTAGGCTTACCCAGCAGTCGTATTATTAATGCACATCAGAAAAATCTTTTTAACATCCTGACTTTTTGTGCGAGGAAGAACATTTTACTTTGTTGGATATCCGATATGGCCCCTGGACTTCTTGGTTGGCTTAAATTAATCATGGAATACATTCCTTTGGACTTTTTGACATGTATGGTACACTCAAAAACAAATAGTTTTCATAAAACATGGCAACCTTTTCTGCAGTATGTAGATGTAAACCTGCCTGCTATACTAGTAAAGGCTTTTGTATAGGACATTGGGGTGATGTCTGTATTTTGATGGAAGTGTTCTGACAGCTGATATTTGTGAGGGGAAGAATGTAAATATACCTGAAAATTGAAAGTTTTGTTATGCTGAGCAAAAAAAAATTTTTAAAACTTTAAAAAAAATCTAAAAAACTTTAAAAAAAAAAAGTGGCTGCCATTAAAATCAGGTTTTAATCTGCGCATCGTGTAGGTCCCAGTGTACAGAACAAAATCTAGTCGTATAGAGCCTGGCTGCCAAGCTGTTTCTGCTCTGAATTGTATTGCACATCAGAATGCAGCAGTTGCTGGATTATGTAAGGAGTCCGTTCTTGAGAACTGTCAGAAAGTTGAAACATCCCTTTTCTTTAGCTACCCTTATCGTATCACTTGGCGGTCCTTTCTTCTGTATTGTCGAATAATCACCTTAATACTACCCCGAATTAAATGAGTTGAATATATACTGTATCCGTTCATTAGTAATTATTATCCCTACCTTGAAAAATGATTTAAAAACCTATGGGAGAGTTTGCGTGAGGTTGGATTTCTGTAAGTCAGGTCATTCGTAACCCTGGAGCCCCCGTTTCCCTTCTGTCACTGTATGTGCTGTGGGATAATTCCATCCTGGACACTGCCTGTAAAATGAGAGCATTGTCGCTGGTGTGTGGCCACCTTGTGCAACTGGTTCATAGTCCCAGTGGTAATCCTCGACATCAGTTGTATTGCTATCACAGAGTCTCACCACATTAATATGCTGGGGAGACACCATTCACCAGAATCTCAACTGGACTTTTGCATAAACACTGGCAACAAAAGCAGGTCCAAGGCTGGATATCTTGCTGTGTGTGATTCATTTCCTGACACCGCAAGACTTTTCCACCATCCGCAAGACAGTGTGATGAAGTACTCTCCTCTTGGCTGGACACGTGTCACTTCTGCCCTAAAGAGGCTCAGCAACCCTCCGGAATGAAACAGCCAGCCTGACTGGCACCTTTCCATCAGTGGAACATATAGTTCATTCCACCAGTAGCAGACTCTGCAACGTGTGCCAGCTGTGAACTAAACTGGAATAGGTTACCTACATTACCAGGACAACACTCCTCCCCAAAGAGCCCAACTCCAAAAAGAACGTAGATCCTAGATGTGTAGGATCATCACCATCTGCAGATTCCTTTCCAGGTTAAATCCCATCCTCAGTGGAAACATGTCACCGTTCCTTCGTTATCACTGGGTCTGAAACCAAGAACCCAACACTTCGCGCCAGTTCCTTCACCACAGTTATTCAAGGAAGGAGCAAGCTACCAATTTCTCGGGGCTCAAGAAAGGGTGGGCGTTAAGTGCTGGTCTCATTGGTGATGTCCTTGTCTTCAAAAACCACATGAAAGAAGATCACTTGGGAGGCACTCGTGTTTGTAGTTCTCTCTGACAAAGCCATGGGAGTAAGTGGTAAGCCGGTTGGTGCCCATTAGCATGAACAGCAGCTGAGGAGGTGCACGTCACTCTGACATGGAGCAGTGCTTCACATCAGAAGGCTGAAAAATGAAGGGGAATGTCACAGAAACACAGCAAGGAAACTGGCCCTTTGCCCCACTGAGTCCCTGCTGACCAACAACGTTAATTCCACAATAATCACATTTTGTATTCTCCCCATGTTTGCATCAACTCCTCCCAGATTTCACCATTCACCTACACAATTTACGCCGACCCACCAACCCATCATGAATTTGGAATGTGGGAGGGAACCGGGGCACTTGGAGGAAACCACACGGTCCCAGGGAGAACATGTAAGCTCTGCACTGAGAGTACCCAAAGTCAGGATCAAACCTCGGTCTCTGGCAGTGTGAGGTATACTTTATACTTTATTGTCGCCAAACAGTTGATACTAGAACGTACAATCATCACAGCGATATTTGATTCTGCGCTTCCCACTCCCTGGATTCCAAATCGATAGTAAATATTAAAAATTTAAATTATAAATCATAAATAGAAAATAGGAATATGGAAAGTAAGGTAGTGCAAAAAAAACCGAGATGCAGGTCCGGATATTTGGAGGGTACGGCCCAGATCCGGGTCAGGATCCGTTCAGCAATCTTATCACAGTTGGAAAGAAGCTGTTCCCAAATCTGGCCGTACGAGTCTTCAAGCTCCTGAGCCTTCCCAGAGGGAAGAGGGATGAAAAGTGTGTTGGCTGGGTGGGTCGTGTCCTTGATTATCCTGGCAGCACTGTTCCGACAGCGTGCGGTGTAAAGTGAGTTCAAGGACGGAAGATTGGTTTGTGTGATGTGCTTCGCTGTGTTCACAATCTTCTGCAGCTTCTTCCGGTCTTCTTGTAGCAACAATGCCAACTGTGCCACTTTCCAGCCCACTTTGAAATCAAATGGTGGACTACAAAAGAAGGCATAAATGAAACACTTGCTCTGGGTCTAAATCTGATGCTTGGAAATGCAGTTCTCTGAGGTACCTCAGTCTTCAACACTGATGTTGTGGACTCCTCATTACAAGGATCAATGGAAAAGTTTCTTCGCTTGGATAATTAAGTTGAAAATCCATTTATAACATTACAGGCAATGGGAATCTTCCCATTATCAGCTGAAATGTCTTTTGTGGCTGAGATTCAATCTTCTCTGTCTTTAATTGAGGTGGTTTTTATCTCAGGTGTGAGGCTAATCATTAAACAGAGATAGAATGTATTCAAGTGTAAATCCAATTCTTCCACCAAGTCTCTTATTAATTATATTAGAGTTTCTCTTGGAAGTTTTCAGTTTTGGCAAAGAACTAAATAACTGATTAAATATTGACAACATTTCAGAGGTAATATTTATCAAAGCAACATAAAACATTAATAACAAGCAAGCAATTTGGCTCCCTGTACTCGCCCTGACATTCAATATGTGTTGTCCTTTACTTCTGTTATAACCATTATACCTTCAGTAATAGCTTTCAACAATAATGATAATTTAGGCACAGAGAGGATCTTTATTTCCTGACAAGTACCTTTATTGGCTCAGCTAACAAACACATTAATTTACCGAACTAAACACATACCCACTAGGTTGCCCTGATCCGCCATGGAAAGTCAAAGAAGAAAAAAGGTAATACCTGGGGAAAAGAGTCTACGCTGACCAGGCATTTCTCATGGTCCCGATGTGATCTTTGCGTATCTGACGTGGGGTCCTCCACATCCGCGATCCTTTTATTCTTTTCCTTATCAGATCAGTCTATGATGTTTCAATTTCATTGGCTGAAAGTCAATTGATGGACCTGCGTCAGTTTCTCATTGGATATTGTCAAGGCTACCATCATTATTGCTTTATGGCTCTCTGTTCAGCCTTGTGCCTTGGGTGATTTAGTTCGTTCTGTCTAACTCAGCCTGGTTGAACCCAGTATAACAAGGTCAGCCAAACACTGGGCCACAGATCACAGATTGTTGCTTCTGCAAAGCTGCATTTTACATCGTAAAAAGCTTCTTACCCAAGAGTGGTCTCGGGTTTCTTAAATCATTAGCAGAAACTTCTTGAGTTCACATTCATTTGCTCTGCTTAAATTATCCTGGAGCAAGAATCAGTTCACCAAACAGTTCACAAAATGTCAGCTGCAAGGACACTCTCACAAAATGGCCACCTCCACACCTGCCACCACATGGCATGAACGTGTATGTTTGTTTTGTCTGTTTCCACTGTCCTTACCTCATTCCTGTTCACTGATGAGTAGATTGTAGTTCTTACTGGCCAACACCTCACTTCTTTTTGCTAACTAACTTCACATCATCACTTGTTTCTTTTATTATAAAATCTATCAGTTTTTGTTTTGGAATATATTCAGGAATTGAGATTTACATGGGTAGAGAATTCAGTGACTCAGCCTCCACAGCCCTTTTTGTGGAGAATTGAGAAAGTTTCTTCTTCATTTAATGCTGAGTGACTGATCTCTGGTTGTGAGACTGTGATCTCGGTTTCTGAGCACCCCAGGCAGGGGAAACGTCTTCCCCGCACCCACACCATGAAGCCCTGTACGAATATTGTACATTTCAAAGAGGAGCTTGTCTCATTCTTTCAAACCCATGAGAGTAGGAGCTAATATGCTTAATTTCTGTTCAGTGGACAACCCTAACATCTCAGGAGTTAAGCAGGTCTCCTGTTGGTCAGATGATACAAAATCTTGAAAGCATGTACGACTATGCTCAAATGATAGCATATATCCTGCTGTTATAAGACTATTGAATGGCTCCCTAGAACAATAACATGGACCCTTGACCACACAATCAACCTTGTAATGATTTTGCACCTTGTTGTCTACCTGCACTACACTTTCCCTGTAGCTGTTACACTTTATTCTGCATTCTGTTACTGTTTTACCTTGTACTGGCTGAATGCACTGTGTAAAAAGAAAAAAAAAATACCAGTATGAACACTGTAGCTCAGTGCATGCGACAATAAAAACTAATTCCAATTCCATTTCACAGGTGCATCTAGGCATGTATATTACGGTGAGGAGCAGGCCACTTGTTCTCTTAAACCTGGGTAATTCAGCAAAATCTAGTCTGATCCTGCACTGCCAGTAACTGACACTCTCTTGTTTACCCGTTCCCACAATGAACTGTCTGTCCTCGGCCTTCACTACTGCCATAGTGATGTCAAACACAAACCATCTCGTACTCCGTTTGGTAGCTTGCAAAACAATGATATGAAGTTTGAATATCCCTGTTTCAGGTAACTCACACCTACCACGTTACTCCCCCACTCCCACTCGTGCACTTAACTTGTCCCTCCCTTTACCCTCTTCCTCCTCTCCCCATGCCTTACCAGGACTCAATACCCTCTCCCCACCTGGTTCCATCTGTCAGTCACCCACAAACCTATCTTCCTGGGTTTCCTCTCCCTTGTTTCACTTTTCTATTGCCTCCCCCTCCCCCCCCACCCCCAGCCTGACCTGTGCCTATCACATAACAGCTGAGGTGTCCCTGCCCTCTCCCCACATGTCATTGGGGCGTAGGAGGAAACTCTTGCGGTCAGAGGGAGGACGTGCAGAATTCACCGAAGTTCAGGATGGAACCAGGGTCACTGCTGTGCATCATAATACTATATTCTTGTCCTTATCACTGGAGAATCTCGGAGACTCATCAAAACATCCTCACTGTCCCCCACCACCCCGGTCCCTTGCTCAGAGTGCAGTGGTGGGAAAGGAAGGGGGAATGTGGTGGGCACTGGGTCATTGTGTCCAAAGTTCAGCTCGGGCACACTCACCATGGACGTTGGCCAATCTGGATTAGAGACATGCGTTTCACATTTTGGAGTCGGCGACCCAGGTTCTCTCCATCCCCGTCTCGGGTGCCACTTGTGTGGAGTCTCCACGTTCGCCCTGTGGCCAAGTGGGTTTCTTCCGGGTGCTCCGTCTTCTTCCGACATCCCAAAGGTGTGTGGGGTGTGTAGGTTAGTGAGCCTCTGTGAGTTGTCTCTAGTGTGGAAGTGAGCGTAGAATCGATGGAATTTGATGAGAATGTGGGGAGAATAGGTTACTGGGGAAATGGGATTGCTCTGTGAGCTGCCATGGAATCGATGGGCTGAAATGGCGGCCTTTATGTGTTTTTTGGAAACAGGCTGCACTTGGATCGAGCAATAGGAAAGGTGTTGGGGGAAGAAGCCACAGCTCAGGGCTTGGACAAGTAGAGCAGGTGTGCACAGATGTAGAAATACACTTACAGGCCTCTGGCAAGGTGCTAGGGATGTCAACCAGAATGGGGAGCCTGTATCCAGCCTGAGGTGGAACCCAGATTGCGGCATCTGCAGAGGGTTGCACTTCACTGCCAAGTGACATCGAGGCGTCACAGAGCAGTGCCTCCCCAGAGTCAATGCACCTAGGCGATCTCGGTTGAGTAGCTCTCTCTGAACCTGCACCCGATGTTTCCGTGGAAAATAGACTGCTGTTCTGCGAGGGTAGCAGTGTCACCTGTTACAGAGTACAGTTTAGGAAGAGCTGAAAAGAAGACGCGAGCATGCAGGAGCAGCTCACCTGATACAGCTCGGGGGGGGGGGGGGGGGGTTGCTTTGAAAGCACCTGCGTGAAAACAGTTGCTTTGTGTGCGGTTCTAGGCCTGAGATTCACACTGTTGCTGCTTTTACTTGCTTGGCTCTTGGATTCTGCTGAAATGTGTTAATTATTCAAGTAAAATCTTTGAGAGAGGTGAGAAATGAATGATGCTGCAGAAGTATTTGAATGTCTGGACATGGTAAATGATTTTATCATTTATACCATTTGCCTTCCCTTTTGTTCATTCTAGTGCAATAATCAGAATGAATCAGACATTGAAGAAAATAGATTTCGGGTTCAAAAGACACTGAAGGACAAATATTGCCAGACAGACATCCATCACTATGGCTGCTGTGGACCAGGTACTTTCAACTGTCTTTGCCAATGAGTTCCATGGTTACATGAGCAATCGGGGAAGTTCTCCTTTGTGAGAGTCTGGTGAAAGGGGCATTGCAACAGCACGTGGGCATTGATGAGGCACTTTCTTCCATCCCTTGCATACCCGCCTGGGAGGTGCCAGAACAGGCCCATTTGTCAGGAGTAATATTCAGAAACAGCACTTTAGCGAAAGGCGGCCGTTCAAAATGTTTCATCTTATTATGTGACTCCTTTCGCTTCAAGAAAGCAGTAATTGGCCTCAAATCCACCACAGTGCCCAAAGACAGTGTTATTCTTTGTTCGCAGGGAAATATTTTGTTTCTTATTAAAGTGAGAAATCTAGTAAGCATCGGTATGATTTATTGACGGTTGCTAAATGTGCACATGTAAACAAGCCCCTTTTGTTCTCTGTTCTCCTGACATGGGAGCAAGAATTTGTAGATGTCTCCTAGTCTGCAACATCATTAAAGGAATTGCATTCGCTTCCCTCTTGCTGCATTAAGATTTTATGGCCTTAAGTGAGCAGTCAGCTTGAAAATAGTTCCATCTTAACATTAGTGTAGCACTGCATTCCTATCATTATGAAGCACCACAGCATCTAACATTGTATGCAAGACCTTGGGAAATCTAAGCATTGCAGTGGTTTCATTATCTGTGTTTGAGATCAGTTTTACTTTATTGTTAAAACAATAATCTCATGCAATGGTAGGCATATGAGAGCTTTGCTGGGGTTGAGAAAATTCATTTGCCTGCTTAATGGAAAGAGGAAATGATCTGTACAACCTTTGTGGGACGAGCAGATTTTTTATGAAAATAAGCTTAGGTTTATTGCTAGTATAAGCCTTTTGTGTAATTTAATTTTTAACCCAGGCTATGATGGTTATTTGACTTTATATAAAGTATGATGGACCATAGCTCTTTATATGTAAAGATTTTTTATTGTTTATTCACTTTCTAGCTTATGCACAGGAACTAGGCGACCCTCCTTTGTTACAACAGCAGCTTTCAACTTCAAAATCAGGGATTCAACAAATCATTGAGTGCTTCCGTACAGGTGAGATGTAATAGTCAACGGACAGATGGCTGCCTTCAGTATCTAATGAAACTGCAGGGTAAAAAGTGTTACTCTATATTGGTAAATAATGTCTGCAACAGATCATTATAGACATAATTTTTCTTAAAGATTTTAATTGAACAGTAGGTGAAGCGAGGCAAAGGATTTATTGCATTGCAGTGAGTGAGAACAATGCAAATACAATAACTTTGCTCTTTTTAATTACTGCATCAATTGGATTCTATTAACATAATTTACCGCTGCTGCATAACATTGAGATTTAATGATAATATAATGCCCAAAATTAAACTGTTGAATCTTCCTGTCTCTTTGGAGTACACGTTTCATCTTAATTTCTTGGATTGCCTTTTATTTGCAGAAGTTGTTTGTGGGAATGGCAGTTGCATGAATATAGTTTTATATCTTGCCAATGAGATACTGGTGATGCTTTCAAATTTAGTTTTCAGTGGCTGTGTAATGTTCTCTTACGTGTTGGCCTTCCATTAGATGTATATGTCAATGTTTGGCCACTTGAGACAGTGAAAGGCCAGGTTTGATTATGAAAAGGCAGTGAGTGCGATTGAGAAGGAAATGGGTGGTATGATATGTTGGCAAAGAAAATCAGTGATATATGAAAGCAAAAGTGAACCTTAATTTCTTTGTGATTGTAGACAGCTGATTAGTTTGGTACTGTGGAATATTGAAAAAGAAAACAGGAGCATGAGTAGGCCATTCGGTACCCTCATATGACAATGGCTGATCTACCCAGGCCTCGTCTCCTCTTCTGTGCCAACTCCCTCGCAACCTTACAAAAAGTTATCGACTTCCTCTTTCTGTGATCCAGCCAGGAGCAGGGAGCTCCAGAGATTTGTAATACTTTGAGGGAAGTCACTCCACAGTTTAAAACTACTGTGCTCTTTTCTTTTGATTCTGTCCTCTCACTCAAGGTTCCCCTGTTAGAGGAAACATCTTGACCTTTGCTTGCCCTGTCCTCTTAGGATCTTGCATGTTTCAGTAAGACCCACCTTCAATACTCTAAACTGCAAAGAATAACTTAAGAATACTATAATTTCTGTAGCCCTTCTTGACAAGACAACCCTTTCATCCCAAAAAATTAGCCTAATAAATCTCTGTTGGACTGCTTCCAATGTTGCTAAACACAATTCACTGAAATACAACTGTTGTTTCTGCAGTACCAGTCCTCCAGAACAAAATACTTTTGAGAGACGTGGAACAACAGATTTATTGATTTCTGTCTGCTCCCTAGAAACAGGACCAAGGACATTAATTTGCTGGAGCTCACCTATAGAACTTGTCTAGAATCTAAACTAATGTCAGGGCCCATGAATAGAAATAAATTTAACACCTCTCTGTGTCACTCATGGAATGCCTAGTTCCATTTCTATCACAGACTTTGCTATACTAATCTCGGCATATTCATTGATAATGTAACTGGCTGTTTTAAAAATCTATAAGGCATTTTGGTGCACAATGATAAACAGCTGGGTCTTGCATTTTTAATATTTTCCCCATATATGTTCACTTTGTGTCTGTTTCTACAAATTTATAATTTTAACTAAGTGCGTTTGGTTTTTGTAAGAAGCATTGGAAATAATATTTATTAAATATTGATGTTTAAGGAAATCTTTGAGGTTTTATTGAATACAGATGTTGTTTTATGCATACAGGAACTGCACAATTGAAACACATTCTACTGAAAGAAGTGGACACTATCTTTGAATGCAAGTTATGTCGAAGTCTGTTCAGGGGTTTGCCCAATCTGATTACACATAAAGAATTCTACTGCTTCCAAAGTCAGAAGATGAATGACCGTAAGTTAATGGAACAATTTATTTTTTTGAAGGGGTCAACATTTGTGGATTTTTAATACTGAATTCTCAAATTCGATAGCTCCCCTTATTGCTGTGGCCCTGGAACAGACGAACTTGCTCTTTGTGTTTCTGGTTTTGTTTCAAATGCCAGTGTTGGTATCTATTTTGATGGAAATTATACTTTGTAGGGATTTAACTTGCAAAAAATTATTGTATCTGATGTTCTAGAAATGGGAGCTGATTGGATAACAATTCCCTTGTGACATGAAGCAGCTTTTAATGTTAGAGATCTGATTTACCATCCTTTTGAAATCCATACTAAGTATCTGCTAACTAAAGAGAAATATGCCATTGGTATACCTCCAATCTATGCTCTGTGACCGTGTCTGCATTGACATTAATCTATTGGTAGGATTGAACTATAGGAAGTATCGTGTTTGAACCAGTTCATTTTAAAATTATGCTAATGGTTTCAATTTTATGTAAACATACTTTGATGTATTCTGGCCAAATACTTTTACCCTCTCAGAAACAGATAATACTTGAACCATACAGTTAAGTCAGGCAGCATCCAGGAAGAAAGGATCAACTTTTCAGGTCAATGGCTCTTTCTCCCTGTGCCTTTATGCACATAAATCGAAGTGTCACTTCATGTGCAAAACACTTGACACTGTAACATAATCAGTTAAGCATTAAGTTCCAAGTATAGTGGATAAGTTTACTCATATTTGTAACTTTTCATGCAGGTGGATACATGAATAAAATTGGGATCTAAACTAACATTACAGTATAGTGAAAATAAAATTGGCAGAAGAAAGGTTTGAAATATTTATAAATATGAAAATAACTTCTGTAATGAGAGAGCTATGGATGGTGGTAAACCCAATTGCAGACTAAGGTCTAGAATTAACTCAGACTCAAAATAAACAGAAGAACACAAGCGAAATCCAAAGGTGAAATCACAAACTGTAGTACTAGAAATGGAGCTCTTATGATTGAGCACAGAGTGCTCAGCACATGACCTTTAAGTACGGACTTTCCATGAAGGAATGTGACAGACAATAATTGGCAGTCTGGGTCTAAATGGAACAGTGGCAGCTAACCACACTCCATGGAACTGGAGTGCTGAAACCTGGATACTTGCTGCAGTTCAGTCGGGACCATGACATATCAATAGATCATGCTGTCATAAAATTGAAGATTGCAGTTTTTATGTCACCAGCTCACTGACTTCTCAAGAAATCTCTTGTTGAAGAAACCGTGGTATAGAACCCCTCGCTGATCCTGCTCCCATCATGATAATGAAGGTTGAGTTGGGTCAAAGGATGCCCAATTGACAATGCTGATGAACAATATAGGGTTCAAATGCAAGCGTAACTCTTGCATACTTTCCTGGTACTGTGTTCAAATCTTTACAGGGTAGGCTTAGATTCCTTGGTTAGTGGGCCAACAGTTCAATTATCTCTGTCAAAGATAGTTGTGTCATGAATATTAAGTGATATGTAATCTATGCACCCTTGTGTGGTACCCAATGGACAGTTAAATTTAAATAGAGTTGATTCATTCATTCTTCTCCAGAGAGCTCCATTGCTTTGAATTGAAAGAAAAATTATAACACAGATTTAAGTTTTGGAGCCAGTCTGACTTTTTGACTTCTACATTAAAAATACACAGACTAATGGTAAAAAATCAAAATAATTTGTGCATACTCAAATTAATAATGTGTATTAACTCTGCAGCTACACCAACCATAAATCCAAGCATCTTTCTGTCTTAATTTTTTTCCGAAAAATTTTGGAGAACAATTCAACAATTTTTGGAGAACAAATTTTGGAGAACAATTCAACAATTTTGGAGAAAAATTCAACAATTTTTCTCCTTTCTCTCTCTCCTTCCTTGCTTCCAATTTTTTTCATGTTCAAAGTAAATATGTTATCAAACTGCAGATATGTCACCATATACAATCCTGAGATGCATTTTCTTGTGTGCTTTGTGTGTTCAATATTTCAGTAATGTTTGAGTAATATTGTAAATATATTATTTGATTGCCCATTCTTTGTTGTTTAAATAATTATGGTTATATGTACAAAGTACATGAGTGGCATGTGTCATCACTCCAGCACATGATCTGTGTGCATTTCGCTTAAAGTAAAAACAAAGTTAGACTCTCATTCCCAGCTTTGTTTTCCTTTCAATTAGTATTTACGTTTTGGAGTTACAAAACATAATAGTGGCGATGAGGTATTTTAAATCAAACCTGAGCTGACGACCTACCTATTGAAGTGCAGTGAGACTTCAAGAGTTTTTTAAAAAATCGCAGCGAGAAATGGTTGAGATTTTTTTTAAAAAGTGTGGCACGTTTGTTTTCTTCAGAGCAGCCCGTTTTCTTTGCAAAGGAAAGCAATCAGTTTTTTTTTAAAAAGCAGAAAATGGAAGAATTCATGGGTTCATAAGCAGTGAGAATTGGGTGATAATAATTTAAAAGAGCAGCAATGACTGGCTACCAGCAGAAAGATTGACACATTTGATTACAGGCCAGATAACTGGATATTGTATATGGAACGAATTGAGCAGTATTTTAAAGCAAATGGAATAGCCAGTGAGAAATAAGTACCAGTTTTGCTGAGTGCATTGGGTGGAAAAGCATAGAGATTGTTTAGAAGTTTAACTGCTCCAACCAAACCAGCTGAAATGAGGTTTCCCTTATCGTGAGAGTAAAGCTGGAATATTTAGAAATGAAATTATTGTTGTTGCTGAATGTTTTGGGTTTCATAAGTGGAATCAAAAGGAAAATGAGTCCATTTTATCATACATATTGAAGAGGTTGTCTGAGCCTTGTCAGTTCTGTAATGGGCTTAATGATACATTGAGCGATTGTTTAGTTTGTAGAATCTTACAAGAAAACATTCAAAACTGGCTCCTAACTGAAGCACAACTTGCATTTAAGAGAAAAGTTGAAATAGCAATTACAGTCAGGAATGAAAGTGAGTGTGAACAAAATTGCATCGTTTAAACAGAAACTTGTCTGGCCAAGCAAATTGTGCTACTGTTGTGGCAGGGGCTGACATACTCCAGATCAATGCAGGTTTAAAGGCAAAAGCTGCAGAAGATGCAAGAAAGTAGGACACATACAAAGAGCATATTGAGCAGACAAAAATAAATGGACTGTACAGGGAAGAGAAAAAGATAATTCAAGATGGATTTTCAGAAAGAGCTCTCATCTGCATGCTGTTGATGGAAAAATTTGGTGACAATGAGCATGACACAGTACTGCGTAGCCTTGAAATTTTACAACATGAATCTAGCAATAGGCAAACAATATGGCTTCCATCAGAAGTGAAGGGCAAATTAATTAAAATGGTGTTGGACACTGGGTCAGCTGTTTCAGACATTCCACAAAATGAGTTTGAATGGCATTTCAAAGATACTAAACTGAAGCCTGAAGATATCCAACTAAGAACTTGTACTTGAAAGATAACTCCTGTGGGAATGACATCCGTAACACTGGTCCAACAGCCGACAATCCACATTGAACTTGTATGTTGTAAAAATGGAAGGACCAGCATTATGGCTCCGTGATTAGCTGAGATAGCTACAGGTTGACTGGAGATCCATCCACCGTTGGCATGCCACATCCCCATGTAATAGAGTCAACTGAAATGAATTAAAAAAATTACTGGATGATACCACAACTGTCTCTCTGTTGGACAACCATGAACCACTGTCCAACACAGGACGAACAGGTGTTGGTGCCAACCTTTGTGCCTCTGGTTGGGAAGCATTTTCAACCAACGAATGACAATGCTGCTCAGGGGAATTGTAAAAGTGTTAAAAGCAGTTATGACTACCAGTTTTTGTAGGCAATGTATCTGACAAAGTTTCAGATATGTTAGTCAGGCAGTTATTTGTGAGATGTAGCTTGGTTTTAAGTTGAAAGAGAGTTCCAGCAGCTTCAGGAAAGTTGCAAGCATTCAGCTTTTGTGAGTATAAAAGAACCAGAATCTACTCTGTGTGCATTAAAGTTGTTGCATGAACTTCAAATGGGAGATGAAAAGCTTCTTGTAAAAGCAGATGCAAAGACCAAATCCCACTGGATGAATAGAAGGCCAAAAAGAAGGGAGTCAATAGAGATTTAAAAAAAAAATAGAGGATTCTTCAATGGATGAGAAAACTAAGAGGAGAGATCAGATCTTAAAGGGAGCAACAGAAACTAGACGAAGAAAGAGAAATGTGAGAAAGAGCACGAGCAGGATTGGGACTGCAAAGGGGATCGTTAGAGAACCAAGGACAAGGAAAAGAGTGCAGCCAAGGAGGGAATCTAGAGCGGGATAAAGAGAGAAAGAAGCCGGGACCGGGAGAGAAGCACAGTTAGAAGTCGATTCAAAAAAATAGATTTATAGATAGCTACTTTATTGATCTCAAAGGAAATTACAGTGTCACAGTAGCATTACAAGTGCATGGATATACAAATATTGGAAGAGAAGTAAGAAAGAGTAAAAAAAAATTACCTTAAAAATAATATGTACAAGATTTACAAGTCAAAGGTTACAAATGCTGAGAAAAGAAGAAAGTGTCCAGAGCAGTCAGAACCACTTTCTGCAGTGCCAGAGTCAGCTCCTCCAACCACCACGGAGGAGGGCCCAGAACCTGAGGTTGTTTCACAGCCGGAAGTCTCACCTGCCAAGCAGAGTGATCCCCCTTGTCTGGAAAGACGTTATCCACAAAAGTAAGGAAGCCTCCAGAGCAATTAAATCTTTAGGCTGAATGAAAGAATTTAGAATTTGCTATGTTGTGGATGTCTATATTGTAGTTGTATAAATATAGCACATCATATTATGTATATTAATTGAGGTGCATTCTGTATTGAGTTGGATTTTGTAGCCAAGCAGGGAGGAGTGTTGCGTATGTAAAATTTCAGTAATATTTGAATAATATTGTAAATACTGCATATTGTTTTATTAAGCATTCTTTGTTTAAACAATTCATTATTGTTCTATGCACTAAGTATTGAATGGCATATGTCATCATGCCACCATGTGATATGTGTGCACCTCGCTTAAAGTGAGAACAAAGTTAGACTCACATTCCAGACTGTCTTGTTTTCCTTTCGATTAGCTCACAAAACATAACATGGGCATACTCAGTAAATCCAAGACATGTAACAGGACGGACAAACAACCAAACTGCAAAAGACAACAACCTGTGCAAATAGAAAAGGGGAAAAAGAAGATGATAATAATAAATAAATAAGCCATAAATATCGAGAACATGAGATGAAGAGTCCGTGAAAGTGAGGGGGAACAGTTCACTGATGGGGTCAGTGAAGTTGTCCTCACTTGTCCAAGAGCCTGATAGTTGAAGGGTAATAACTTGTTACTGAATGGGGTGATGTAGGTCCTGAGGCTCCTGTACCACCTTCCTGATGGCTGCAGAGAGAGGAGAGCATGGCCTGGTTGGTGGGGCCCCTTGATGGTGGATGCTGCTTTCCTGTGACAACGGTCCATGTAGGTATGCGCAATGATGGGGATGGCCTTACCGGTGATAAACTGGGCCACATCCACTACTTTCTGTAGGTCTTTCCATTTATGGGCGTTGGTGTTAAGAATTGCAAAATATTCTTAAACACAAAGAAAGTCAGCAATTTCTATTTGGCCTGATAAATTTATAAATTGCATCTTGAATAGTTATTATTCTCTCTGAATCCTATTTCAGTCCAGCCTGATGTAGAAAAACCTAAATAGCTTGGTGGTTGCAGGTCTGTTGAAACAATGGGGGCATGCGGAGGGTTGAATGGTTATCCGATCAGCCTACCTGAAATGTCCAAAGGAGTATGCTGGACAGAGAAGCCTTTTCTTGGCTGCAGGAATTGAGGGGGTCCAATTACTTACAGCTGCAGTCTGCTGTCCCATCAACTACTTGCTGTCCCCACAGAGCTTCTGGAAGAGTTCAGCAGCCAACGTGATCCAGGCTGCTTTGCCATGCACTGAAGACATGTGATCCAACTCTGAACGATAACGTTAGTGTTTGTGTGTGTGTGTGTGTGTGTGAGAGAAAGGTAGAAAGAAGAGCACATAATAAAGATATAATTAACAGGGCAGTACAACAGCGGAGAAGTTAGCATAATGCTATTACAGCAGCGGCTGCAAAATTGGGGTTCAGTTACTGCTGCAGTCTGCAGAGAGCTTTGTACATTCTCCCCAGCAGCATGGGTTTCCTCTGGGTTCCTTGGTTTCCTCCCACATTCCAAAGATGTAGGGTTAGGTTTAATAAGTTGTGGATGCACTACGCTGGCCCTGAAGGCGCAGCGACCCTTGCGAGCTGCTCAGCAGAATCCGTGCTGATTTGACTTGCATTTCACTAAGTTTTCCTGTACCAATGACAAAGCTAATCCTTAAATATCTTTATACTTTAGTTCTGAGCATTCACGACACCCCCAAGGAATTGCTTGCAATGTAATGTTACACGGTTCAAAAGTAGCAGAGATGAATTCTGTGGAGAACCTTTTCTATGGAGCGTTGCATGTAAACTTCGTATAAATGCAAGAGGCTTTTACCCACACATGGAATGCAGTTATACACAATTCTTATTGTACAAGGAATAATCATGGAACTGCATGACTGGGGGATCTAGGAGTTGAGTTTTGCATTTGAATCTAATTTTAACCTTGAACTTCCTTTTCTAGTGCTGATCAATAGAAGACAACCTCTGCTTTTGGTGGTTGCGCAGTTAATTAAGTGGCTGGAATTGATTGCCTGGTAATTACTGTCATCAGGATCTGATTGGATCTTCAGAAGTTCTGCTAGTATGAATATTGAATGCTTTTTCTAATACACAAAGTAAGTAGGGTTTATGAGAAGTACCAATGTGTAGCTAACCAAGAAAAGTTAAGATGGCATGAGATTGGGGAGAGAAACTGCAGACAATTCTGTGAAGGTCAGTGGTTGGAAAAGGGAAAACAAAAGTTTAGCAAAGGTTGAGTAAAGAGGGCAACAATAGATCTGGGAATAAATGGTTAAGATATGAGAATAACTGACAGTATGAGATCTTGCAGATAAATAGCAGTGTAGTTTCTCAGATTGCGACATTGGGAATTTATAATGATGAGAACAGAAGAGGCTTTAAACAAGCAGTTTTTCTTAATTATCTTCATGCTGGAAGACACGAAGTGTGTTGGTGATACTGGAAAATCATGGGAAAAGGGGCAGCAGCTGGGAACTCAGTATCATTACTATAACTGGAGAAAAGGTACCAGGCGAACAAATGGATGGCCTTCTTCCTTGTGACTTGGAACATCTTCTCTGAGGACATCTCTAAAAAAAAACTTTTCCAGATTTTTGAAGGGTTCCCATCAACTGGAAACCTGCAAGTGTCGTGTTGAGCCGAGGTGTTGAGATTTTTGGCCCAGAGGGAAATCAAGGGTTACAGGGAACAGTCTTGGAAATAGAGCTGAGGCTGAGCTTGGATCAGTTGTGAATGTCAGAGAAGACTGAACCAGCCATCCTGTTCCCGTCTTTTGTGCTACATTCTTTGCTATACATGGTGAAATTGAAACCAATGACACTCAGAGCCTTGCTGCCCTGAGAAGATGTGTCGCTTTAATCCTTCTGCATTTAGTCTCCCCAAAATCTTCCTCAGTCCACTGGTTTTCCATAATACAAAGTGTTCATTTAGTGGTCAAATCCCAGTCAATATTTCCCTTTTATCCCTTCATTTATCTTGGGAATGTGATCTTCAGACCAAGGGACTGGACGGATTTGACCCAGTCCCTGGTAATTCTGATCATGCGGCGGTTTGCTGAAAATTTGAGCTGGGATTTACTTGGCTCATTTCCTGAAGAAAGTGGGATAAGATGCTTCTACTATTACAAAGTTGTGACATACGGAATATTGTGAACATCCCCATGGAAATCCAGTGCTAGGAAATGTGAAGCCCATGATTAATTCTCATTGGTGCTTATAATAAGTGAGTTAGTTTGATAGGTATTGAGTTATGTATGTAAGCCGTTTTTCTGGGCAAAGTGGCTGTCTTTACAATGAGCAGCATATTTACTTTCTAATAACAGTGTGTCTACAGTTAGCTTTTTGATTTATTACATACATGATTTGCTTGTACTTTGTTCAGAGGTTTTGACCTTGCCCCAGTGAAACTGATCATATGGCAATTTGCTGAAGATTCAAGTTTGAACACTTGTGTTTCATTCAGGTGGGTTTGCGTGTCACTTCCTTACCAGATGTAATTCTTGTTTTACAAAGTAATTATCCAAGGAACTTGTGTTGAAGCATTCACAGGCTGAGTTAAATTACAAACCCCATTTCCAGAAAAGTTGGGATATTTTCCAAAATGCAGTAAAAACAAAAATCTGTGATATGTTAATTCACATGAACTTTTATTTAACTGACAAAAGTACAAAGAAAAGATTTTCAATAGTTTTACTGACCAACTTAATTGTATTTTGTAAACATACACAAATTTAGAATTTGATGGCTGCAACACACTCAACAAAAATTGGGACAGAGGCATGTTTACCATTGTGTTACATCACCTTTCCTTTTAATGACACTTTTTAATCGGATTGGAACTGAGGATACTAATTGTAATAGATTTGCAATTGGAAATTTTGTCCATTCCTTCAGCTGCTCAACAGTCCGTGGTCGCCGTTGTCTGATTCTCCTCTTCATGATGCGCCATACATTTTCAATAGGAGATAGATCTGAACTGGCAGCAGGCCAGTCAAGCACATGCACTCTGTGTCTACAAAGCCACGCTGTTGTAGCCCGTGCAGAATGTGGTCTGGCATTGTCCTGCTGAAATAAGCATGGACGTCCCAGGAAGAGACGTCGCCTTGATGGCAACATATGTCTCTCTAAAGTCCTAATATACGCCTCAGAGTCAATGGTATCTTCACATACATGCAACTCACCCATGCCGTGGGCACTGATGCACCCCCATACCATCACAGATGCTGGCTTTTGCACCTTTCGCTGATAACAATCTGGATGGTCGTTTTCATCTTTGGCACGGAGAACTCGACACCCGTTTTTTCTGAAAACTAGCTGAAATGTGGACTCATCTGACCCCAGCACACGGTTCCACAGTCTTTCGGTCCATCTGAGATGAGCTCGGGCCCAGAGAACTCGCCGGCGTTTCTGCATAGAGTTGATGTATGGCTTCCTCCTTGCGTAATACAGTTTCAAGTTGCATTTCTGGATGCAGCGACGGACTGTGTTGAGTGGCAATGGTTTTCGGAAGTACTCCTGAGCCCAGGTGGCTATAATTGTCACAGTAGCAACACGGTTTCTTAGGCAGTGCCGCCTGAGGGCTCGAAGATCACGCGCATTCAACAGTGGTTTCCGACCTTGCCCTTTACGCACTGAGATGTCTCTGAATTCTCTGAATCTTTTCACAATATTATGTACTGTAGATGTGAAAGACCTAAATTCTCTGCAATCTTGTGTTGAGAAATGTTCCTCTTGAACTGACTAACAATTCTCTAGTGAATTTTGGCACAAAGGGGTGAGCCACGACCCATCCTTGCTTGCAAAGACTGAGCCGTTAATGGACGCTACTTTTATACCCAGTCATGATACCTCACCTGCTACCAATTAGCCTGCTTAATGTGGAGTCTTCCAAACCGGTGTTGCTTGAATATTCTGTGCACTTTTCAATCTTATTTTAACTCTGTCCCAACTTTTGTTGAGTGTGTTGCAGCCATCAAATTCTAAACTTGTGTATATTTACAAAATACAATTAAATTGATCAGTAAAACTATTGAAAATCTTTTCTTTGAACTTTTGTCAGCTAAATAAAGGTTCATGTGAATTAACATATCACAGATTTTTGTTTTTATTGCATTTTGGAAAATATCCCAACTTTTCTAGAAATAGGGTTTGTAGATATTTTCCCTCAAGTTGTGTTATAATTGTTAGTATAACAACTGATCTGATTGCAGATCATAAATGTATGCTTTCTAGGTGTAATAGTGACTGGAATTGGCCTGGAACCATTCTTGTGCAGTATAGAATGCTAACGGTCACTAATTAGTCATGTTGTGTGGGGGTATCATTTTATTTAACCAAGCATTCTATCAAGCCCAAAATTCAAAGAAAATTTATTAAAATACATCTAAGTCACCATATACAACTCAGATTCATTTTCTTACGGGCATACCCAAATACAATAACCATGATAGAATCAATAAATAGATAGTTAGATACTTTATTGATCCCAAAGGAACAGTAGCATTACAAGTGCACAGATATACGAATATTAGAAGAGAAGTAAGAATAAAAAAAAGTTACCGTAAAAATAAGATGCACAGATTTATAAGTCAAAGGTTTAAAGATTAATGAGATTTCCAAGTTCACACTGATAAGATGGTAGTGCAAGAATTACTGTAATATCATACAATAATGGGTCCACATTCACACCATCCAGATAAGTGATGGTAGTATTGCATAGGGCGTCCGCGATAGGGTGTAGTAAACAGAGATGACAGCGGTCTAACAGGAGGGGGACGTCACTTCCCCAGCTATAGGTTGACTCTTTATAGTGCCTAATGGCAGAG
This sequence comes from Mobula birostris, assembly GCF_030028105.1. Lineage (NCBI taxonomy): Eukaryota > Metazoa > Chordata > Chondrichthyes > Myliobatiformes > Myliobatidae > Mobula > Mobula birostris. Next base: position 42,605,910 of record NC_092378.1, on the reverse strand, counting down.
GGGTAAGTATGATCTCATAGAGCTCTCTTTGGAGCAGTGCAGTTGTCTTTTACTAAAAGTGCTCCTCTGTTCAGCCAAGGTGGCATGCAGAGGGTGAAAAACTGTCCAGATTTGCCAGGATTTCCTGTAGGGTCCTTTGTTCTACCACAGCCTGCACGGTGTCCAGTTTGGCTCCTATAACAGAGCCAGCCTTTCCAATCAGTTTATTGAGCCTGTTGGCATCACCCATGTTGATGCCATTGCCTCAGCACACCAGCGCATAGAAGATTGTACTGGCAACAACAGATTGGTAGAACATATGAAAGAGAGGCCTCCATACTCCGAAGGACCTCAGTCTCCTCAGGAAGTAGAGGTGACTCTGGCCCTTCTTGTACACAGCCTCTGTGTTGGTGCTGCACCCAAGTCTGTCATCCAGGTGCAGCCCCAGGTACTTGTAGGTCCTCACCACATCCATGTCCTCACCATCAATAGTAGCAGGGAGCAGTGCAGGCTTAGTCTTCCAAAAGTCCATCACCATCTCCTTCGTCTTACTGATGTTGAGCTGCAGATGATTCAGCTTGCACCATTTGACAGAGTCCTCCACCAGGGCCTTGTATTTATCCTCCCGTCCTCTCTGTATATACCCAACTATTGCTGAGTCATCAGAGAATTTATGCAGGTGACATGACTCAGTGTTGTATCTAAAGTCCAAGGTATACAGGGTAAACGAGAAGGGAGCCAATACAGTCCCCCTATGGGGCCCCAGTGCTGCTTATAACCACGTCTGACACACACCTCTGAAACGGTACAGACTGTGGTCTGTCAGTCAGGTAGTCCATTATCCAGGATACAATGGAAGAGCCAGTCTGCAATGAATGGAGATGCAGCTTTTGAGTTTTTAAAAGCTGGACATTTGTTAGATGTTTGTGTTTCAGGCTCACCTAATATTAAGGATCACTGGACATGAACAGAATTGTTGCTTTATTGCCAAAACAAACCTTCCTTTTTATTTAGCTGTGTATAAATCCTTTCAACTTTCAGTTCAAGAAAATGACCTCATCAACTTGGTGTACAGCCAGTGTGCAAAAGCCAATAAGCTCTGCAAATACAAAAAGAACGACGTAATAATAATAATATTATAAATAAATAAATATTGAGAACATGAGATGAGGAGTCCTTGAAGGTGAGTCCGTATGTTGTGGGAATAGTTTCAGTGATGTGGCAAGTGAAATTCAATGAAGCAATCTCCTTGGGTTTAAGAGCCTAATGGATGAGGGGTATTAACTGTTCCTGAACCTGCTGGTGCGACTCCTGTACAATGGCCTTGATAGCAGCAGCGAGAAGAGTGTATGACCTGGCTGGTGGCGGTCCCTGATAGTGGATGCTGCTTTCCTGCAACAATGCTCTGTGTAGATGTGCTCAGTGGTGGGAGGACTTTATCCGTGATGGACTGGGCCATATCCGCTACTTTGAAAGATTTTCCGTTCAAGGGCATTGGTGTTTCCATACCGGGCTGTGACGTACCCGGTCAATATACTCCCCATCACACACCTATAGAAGTTTGTCAAAGTTTTAGATATAATGCTGAATCTTTGCAAACCTCAGAAGAAGTAGAGGTGTTGCCATGCTTTCGTTTTAATTGCACTTAAGTTCTGGGCCCAGTAGTGGTCCTCCAAAATGATAATACGGAGGAATTTTAAGTTGCTGACTTTCTCCACCTCTGATCCCCTGATGAGGACTGGCTCATGGACCTCCGGTTTCTTCGTCCTGGTCAATAATCAGCTTCTCTTGCTGATAATTGAGTAAGGGGTTGTTGTGGCAGCACTCAACCAGATTTCAATCTCCCTCCTATATGCTGATTCATTACCGTGTTTGATTCGGCCTGCAACAGTGGTGGTGTCAGCAAACTGGAATATGGCATTGGAGCTGTGCTTAGCCTCACATAAGTATAAAGTGAGTAGATCAGGGTGCCAGGCACTCAGCCTTGTGGTGCACCTGGGCTGATGGGGGTTGCGGAGGAGATGTAACCGATCCGAACAGACTGCGGTCTGCAAGTGAGGAGTTTGAGGATCTAATTGCACAAGGAGGTATTGGGGCCAAAGCTTTCAAGTGTATTGATTAGTTTTGAGGGAATGATAATATTGAATGTGGAGCTGTAGTTGATCAAGAGCTTCCTGATGTAAGCATCTTTGCTGTCCAGATGTTCCAGGGTTGAGTGAAGAGCCAATGAGATGGTATCTGCTGTGGACCTGTTGTGCCGGTAGGCAAGTTATAGTGGATCCAAGTCACTTCTCAGGAAGGAGTTGATATATTTCATCACCAGCCCCTCAAAGCACTTTATCACTGTGGATGTAAGTGCTGCTGGATGATAGTCATTGAGTCAGCTTGCCATGTTCTTATTAGCCACCTCTGTTACACCCCACTTGGAGTACTGTGTTCAGTTCTGGTCACCTCATTACAGGAAGGATGTGGATACTATAGAGAGAGTGCAGAATAGGTTTACAAGGATGTTACCTGGATTGAAGAGCATGCCTTATGAGAATAGGTTGAGTCAACTTGGCCTTTTCTCCTTGGAGCGACGGAGGATGAGAGGTGACCTGATAGAGGTGTATAAGATGATGAGGGACATTGATCATGTGGATAGTCTGAGGTTTTTTCCCAGGGCTGAAATGGCTAGCATGAGGGGGCATAGTTTTAAGGTGCTTGGAAGTAGGTACAAGGGGGATGTCAGAGGTAAGTTTTTCACTCAGAGAGTGGTGGGTGTGTGGAATGCACTGCCAGTAAAGGTGGTGGAGGTGGATACAATAGGGTCTTTTAAGAGACTCTTAGATAGGTACATGGAGCTTAGAAAAATAGAGGGTTATGCGGTAGGGAAATTCTAGGCAGTTTCTAGAGTAGGTTACACGATGGGCACAATTTTGTGGGCCGAAAGGCCTGTAATGTGCTGTAGATTTCCATGTTTCTATGAAGCCTGCTTGAAGCAGTTGGGTTCCTCAGTCTGCTGAAGTGAGGGCTTAAAAATCTTAGTGTACACTCCAGCCAGTTGATCAGCATGGGTGTTTAGTACTTGGCCTGATACCCAGTCTGGGCCCGATGATTTCCATCAGTCTACTGTCCCGCTTGGACGTCAGCCCCAGAGACTGAAATCACAGGATCATTGAGGGTTGTGGGAGTTTGTGATGTTTCCTGCATGTTTTGATGGTCAGAGCGAGCTTAGAAGGTATTGAGCCCATCTGCAAGCTAAGCCATACTGTCGTCTATGTTGCTTGATTTTACTTTATAAGAGGAGATAATATTCAAACCCTGCCACAACTGTTAAGCATCTTTCCTTGATTAAGTTTAGTCTGACACTTCGCCTGTGAGGTGGCTTTCCATAGATTGTACCTGTACTTATAATTTTCTTGGTCGCCAGACTTGAATGCTTCTGATCTGGCGCTCAGCAGATTGCGGATCTCATGGTTCATCCAGGGCTTCTAATTGGCAAAGACTTGGAGTGATTTTGAGGGGAGACATTCATCTACAAATGTTTTTATAAAGTCCATGACAACAGTACTGTACAGATGAGTCCTTAAACATGGCCCAAGCCACTAACTTGAAGCAATCCTGTGCCCCTGCGACCATCCCTTTGTTGTCCTAATCTCTGGAGCCTTGCTCTTTTGCCTCTGTCTGTCTGCAGCTTGGAGAAGGACAGCCATGTAATCAGATTTCCTGAAATGCAGTCTGGGCATGGAATGGTAGGCATACCTTTTTATAACAGTGGTCTAGTGTGTTGAGACCTCTGGTGCTACAGGTTATCTGCTGATGGTAATTGGGAAGGGTTTTCTTCAAACAGGCCTGGTTGAAGTCCCTGACTATGATCTGAAATGCACCAGGATGGACTGTTTCTTGTTTGGGTTGCCATCGTGCAGTATCTCAACCGCTTAATTACAGTCGGCCGGTGGTGGTATGTAAACTGCGGTCAGGATCATGGAGGGGAACTCTTTTGATACATAGAACGGATGGCATTTGATAGGTGTTCAAGGTCAGCAGAACACAGAGTTCGACAAAACTGCCATATTGGCGCACCATAGAGTTTGTCATGAAACATACACTTCCACCTTTTGCCTTTTCCAAATCGACAATTCAGACCGTCCTGTGTATTGAGAAGCCTTCGGATCTGATTGCCGTATCTGGCATTCTCTGAGTAAGCCACTTCTCGGTAAAAGAAAGAACACAGCAGTTTCTCATTTCCCTTCAGAACACCAATCTTGCCCTCTGGTCCTCAATTTTGTGATCCAGTGACTGCATATTTGCTAATAAGATGCTGGGCAGAGCAGACCTCATTCTTCTGTGCTTCAGCATGGCTTGGAGCACCCCCCCGCCTCGCTTCCAGCCATGGCAATGAACCTCCATCTGAGTTGTCTGAAGGTCATGAGATCCCTGTAGTTCATTAAGCTAATTTTAAAAATATGTTGCTTAAAGGGAAATTGCATGCTACAGATTGCAGTGAGAGTAATTCAGCTATATATAGTTCTGTACGTCAAGAGAAAGGGTAGCTAGGGAGCAGGTAGGACTGCTCAAGAGTAAAGGAAGGGAACGTGATCTTGGAGGGTTGAGGATGTGGGTGATACTTTGTTTTAGTAGTTATTAAGACAAGGACGTGAAGGATAGGGAGATCAGTGTGGAGTGCACAACTTGCTAGGGCATTTTGAGATAAAGGAGGAGGTAATATTGGGTCTCTTAAAGAAGATTGAAGTGGATGAGACCCCTGTGCCTGATGGGATATACCCCAGGTTATTGAGAGGGGCAAGAGATGACATTGCTGGGCAAGATGAGAATGGCAAGATCCTCAACTGTATTGATGTGGAGAGGGATCTTGTAGTCCAAGTTTATAGCTTCTTGAAAGTGAATGATAAAGAAGGCACATGGCATGCTTGCCTCTTTTAGCTGAGGAACTAAGTCCAAGAATAGGAAGTTAAGTTTCAGCTTTTAGATTGGGAAGCTTTTAAATACCAACAGAAGGCAATTAAAAGGTTATTAAGAATGTAAAAGTAGAATACAAAAGTAAGCTAGCCATTAATATTAAAGAGGATACCAAAAGTTTCTTCAGATACATTAAGTGTAAAAGAGAGGCAAGCGTCAATATCAGACTGCTGGAAAATGATGCTGGAGAGGTAGTAATGGGGGACAAGGAAATGGTGGACGAACTGAATAAATATTTTGCATCAGTCTTCACTGTGGAAGACACTAACGGTATGGTGGAAGTTCCAGGTGTAAGGGGTCATAAAGTGCGTGAAGTTACTGTTACTGGAGAGAAGGTTCTTGGGAAACTGAATGCTCTGAAGGTAGATAAGTCACCTGTAACATGGTGTACATCCCAGGGTTCTGAAGGAGGCGGCTGAAGTGATAGAGATATTAGTATTGATCTTTCAAGAATCACTAGATTCTGAAATGGTTCCAGAAGACTGGAAAATTGCAAATGTCACTCTACTCTTCAAGAAGGGAGAGAGGCGGAAGAAAGGAAACTGGAGGCTAGTTACTCTGACCTCAATGGTAGGGAAGATATTGGAGTTGATTATTAAGGATGAGGTTTCAGGATACTTGGAGGCACATGACAAAATAGGCCATAGTCAGAAGGGAAAATCTTGCCTGACAAATCTGTTTGAACTCTGAAGAACTAACAGGCAGGATATAGAAAGGAGAATCAGTTAATATTGTGCACTTGGATTTTCAGAGGCCTTTGACAAGGTGCCACACATGAGGCTGCTTAACAAACTACAAGTCCATGGTGTTGCAGGAAAGGTTCTAACTTGGATAAAGCAGTAGCTGATTGGCAGGAGCCAAAGAGTGGGAATAAAGGGAGCCTTTTCTGGTTGGCTGCTGGTAACTAGTAGTGTTCCACAGGGGTGTGTGTTCCGACCAATTCTTTTTCTGTTATATGCCAGTGATGTGCATGATGGAATTGAAGGCTTTGTTGCAAAGTTTCAGATGATATGAAGATAGGTGGAGGGGAAGGTAGTTTGAGGAAACAGGGAGGCTACAAAAGGACTTAGACGGATTAGGAGAATGAGCAATGAAGTGGCAGATGGAAAACAGTGTCGGGAAATGTATGCTCATGTCCTTTGGGAGAAGAAATGAAAGGGTTGACTATTTTCTAAATGGAGGTAAAACACAAAAAAAAACTGGAGCACAAAGGGATTTGGAAGTCCTTGTGCAGGATTCCCTAAAGGTTAATTTGTAGGTTGAGTTAGTGGTGAGGAAGGCAAATGCGATGTTAGCACTAATTTCAAGAGGACTAGAATATAAAAGCAAGAATGTAATGTTGAGACTTTATAAATCACTGGTGAAGCCTCACTTGGAGTATTGTGAGCAGTTTTGGGCCCCTTATCCTCGAAAGGATGTGCTGAAACTGGAGAGGGTTCAAAGGATTAAACGGCTTGTCATATGAAGAGCGTTTGATGGCTCTGGGCCTGTATTCACTAAATTCAGAAGAATGAGGGGTGACCTCATTGTAACCTGTTGAATGGTGAAAAACCTTGACAGAGTGGATGTGGAGAGTATTGTTCTGATAGTGGGCATGTCTAAGACCAGAGGACACAGCCTCAAAACGGAGGGGTGTCCTTTTAGAATGGAGATGTGGTGAAATTTCTTCAGCCAGAGAGTGGTGAATCTATGGAATTCTTTGCCTCAGGCAACTGTGGAGGCCCAGTCTTTATGTATATTTAAGGCAGAGGTTGATAGGTTCTAGATTGGTCAGTGCATGAAGGGATACAGGGAGAAAGCAGGGAAACTGGATCTGAGAGGGAAAATGGATCAGTCATGATGAATTGGCAGAGCCAAACGGCCTAATTCTGCTCCTTTGTCTTACAGTCTCATAGTATTTTTTTCCAGACTTGAAGCGTGTAATAACAAGGGGCATGCATTTCAGGCAAGAGGGGACAAGTTCAAAACAGATGTGTGGGGCATTTTTTACATAGAGACTGGTGGGTGCCTGGAATATGTTGCCTGGGGTGGTGTTGGGGGCAAATACAACAGAGGCGCTCAAGAGACTCTTCTATAGATACGCGACTATGCAAGAAGTGAAAGAATACGGACATTGTGTGAACAGAAGCGACTAGTTTAGTTGGGTATTTGGTTACTAATTTAATTAATTGGGCACAACGTTGTGGGTTGAGGGGCCTGTTTACCTGCTATACGGTTCTATGTTCTAAACCTGCACATGTGATTTGCACTGGCTGGTTATCCTACACATGGTGGACACATGGGAGGAAATCAGAGCATGTATAGAAAATGAGTACAATGTGCAGTCTCCACACAGAACAGCACCGGAGGTCAGGATTGGACCCAGGTCTGTCGTTCTGTGTGACAGTCATTCTACCAAATGTACCAGTGCTACCTTGGCTGTGAGTGCAGAGAGTTTTCTACCTGGAGTCTGGGTCAGCAGAAAGCCAGCTCCAGAGCTATTTCACCCATTACATGGTCAGGGTTTGCCTGACATTTGCTGTGAACTCCTCTCTGCATGCAGCATTATGCATTAATACAGCATTATGCCTTCTGGAACTGTGCGTACTCAGTATACTGAACAGTGTCTATTGATTTGAAACCAGCCTTGCAGCAAAGGAGCCCCCAGTTGCACTCGTTTGGTACCCTGAACACAGAGTGAGATTGGGTGTTCATCTTGCAATTACCTGTGAAATTGTTCGACCTCTACTGCCCACCTGGTAATAATGTTTTGAAAGCCACAAGAACACGAAGGGTTTTCACCAGGAGTGACACTGGCAATCAGTGAGATTGACAGCAGAAGAAGTAGGATTCTTTTTAACAATACCAAGGCACTTGAGTGAGTAATTGAGTGACAGTTGTCAGATTCTTGTGACATGATTAATTTACGAAACTGACCCAACATCAGGCAGATGTAACAATGATGTGTGCAGTGTAGAAAAGTAAAGGTTACAAGAGGGACACAGCAGGAAGAATCAGAAGAAAAATGCCAAATTTAAGGTGTAAAGTTACAAGGCACTGTGAATGGGTGGTGTATTTTTACAGAAGAAAGGGGAGTGGTAGCCATTCCAAGAAAGTATAAACTCTGGAACAATTCTGCAAACCTTGAATTTCTGAGAAAATGGCATGAGAATATGCTGGGAAATGAGTCTGCGTGACAATTTGGCCGAATACTAAATGGGATTAACCTAATCTGCCATTGTCTGAAAGGTCATTGGATGTGACTAATATTGGTTGTAATCTGGCAGTGTCACATGGCTGGTATCTGTAAGACGTGTCTTTGCTTGAAGACTCAGTGCAGTGTCCTAGGAAGACTGAGCATCTAAACATGAATTTGGGTAACTGCAGTCAGCACAAGATAAGAATTTTGCACAGGATAGTAAATAATCTCAGTTGTCACAGAGATTTGTTGAACAGCAGATATCAACAAGCAGCAATGTAATAAGGTAATTTGCCTTTCTGATAATATTAGTCAGCAGCAGGTTAAGTCCACAGGTTGTCTTGGCAATAATTCTATTAAAACCAGAGAGACAAGATAAACATAAATCTGAAAAGCCAAGGATTGATTAGAGGCAGTCGGTGTGGTTTTGTACATGGGAGATTGTATTTTACAAGCTTGGCTTGGCTGAACATTTTGATGATGTATCATCAATAACAGATGAGGCTTGTACATCTCAAGCAGTATTTGGACATTTGAGGGGAGCCGTTCGCCCAGAATTACTGTGCTGCATGCCAGTAACAAAAATCCTGATTTAGCATGGGCGATGAATGATGTCTTCTAACTGGCTAACTCTGTGAAACCTTAGCCATCGTACTCCATGTCATTTCCTTTGAAATTGATTGTGATGTAATTTATCAGTCAGAAGTGAGGTTTCTGGGGTGAAGTCCTGAAAAGGTTCACTGCTGGAAATGATCAAAGCTTCCCCGGGATTAACCTGCCTGCAGAATTTCGCAGGCTTTCCCTGCTGACAGTTGTATTGATCTGAGTGTTTAGCTGCAGCGAAGCAAATAGTGTGTGTCTGACCGCAGAGGCCAATGCTGGTCTTCATGGGCAAAACTGAAATTATGCAACACCCAACAGTAACAAGGTAATCCTTGTATTTCTTGTATGTCAGCAAGTATATCCCGGGCTCCAATATGAAGTTGTGGAGAAGCTACAGGATTCATCTGCACAGCAATTGTCAGATCTGTACAAACACAATGAAAGTGACGTTATTCATTGAGCTCATTTCAGAAGATATATATTGTGTATTCAACTAGAATCTATTGTCCTTCACAGCAAAGAAACTATACTGGCGTTGACTTTATTCAGAAAAGGAGCAAATACTTTGGGTTTGGGGTTATCAAGCTTACTTGCCTTTTTCCCCTGCAAGTATTATCTTTCTTCACCAAATCTTAATAAATCAAAACAGCATCAATGGATCAGACAATCTTCAAGCTGGATTAAACCTGGCAACATTAGAAGTGAAGATTGGCTTTCCCAAATTGATCTGTCAGTGTAAGGCGCCACACCAAGATTCAGATTTATTTATCACACTTGCACTAACAACCAGAGCAACCAAGGATGTGCTGGGCGCAGCCCCCAAGCGTCGCCACACATTCAGCCATCAAAATACACGCCCACGATGCTTGGCACAACACCACAGAACCCAACAGGCGGCAGAAGGACAAGAGCAAAACAAGCCTGTTCCTCACTTCCACACATCCACTCAGTCGTCCAGTCCCTGGCCTGGCTACCCTTGGTCTCCAGCCTCCAGTAGACATGAACTTGCAAATATTGGACTTTCGCCTTCCCCAGTGGACTCTCAGAGACTTGCTGACTTGGGGCACCGGCCTTCTGCACTTATGATCAACAGTTTAATCCTGAGAAGGCACCCAGCGGAAAATTGCATCTTCTTAATAATGAAGATACTTCTTAAAGCAGGCAATATTTGAAAGTTCAAAGTAAGTTCATTATCAAAGTACAAATATGTCACCATATACAACCCTGAGATTCATTTTCTTCTGATCATACTCAATAAATCCATTATAGAATAATAATCATAATAGAATCAAAGAAAGACTGTATCAACTTGGGAATTCAAGTTTAAGTTCACCAAAGAGGTACTAGTTTGATTAAAATTCTTTGTTATTGAGGGCAATAAGTAATAATTTCAAGCAAGTTGTGTTGCCAAGTGCTATAGTCATAATTCCCTGAGTTTCAGTTGAGGAGACCATTGTGAGTTTTTTTTGTCTGACAGTAATCAGAAATTAGCCATGTCTTCTGAAACGCCCGTTCGCTGCTGTCGTTACTGTGTGGTCGGGAATCTTTCGAAGGATAGGCCTCAAAATCCCCGGCCTTGCCTGCTTTTGGCGACCGAGAAGGAGGTCGAATCATTCGGACAGAGATGGCGCTCAGTTCTCGGTGTGGGAGAGCTGATCAGAGCTCGAAGTTTTCAGATGACTCAGAGTCGGATTGTGGTCGGCATGGCAGGGAGAGTTTTTCTTCCTTCTCCCGTCTGCGTGAGATGTGGGACATTTGAGAAACTTTGAACTTTACTGTGCTCACGGACTTCTTCATCAAATTATGGTATTGTTACACTGTTTGTAACTATATGTTATAATTATGTGGTTTTGTCAGTTTTTTCAGTCTTGGTTTGTCCTGTGTTTTGTGATATCACACCGCAGGAAATAATGTATCATTTCTTAATGCATGCATTACTAAATGACAATAAAAGAGGACTACATGTCTTCATAATCATAAATATATGCTTGCAATACAAAAAAAAAACACAAACAGCATCTGTGGAGAGGAATAAAGAGTTGAAGTTTTGGGCTGAGACCTTTCAACAAGACTGGAAAGGAAGGGGGAAGAAGCCAGGAGAGAGGGGAAGGATTTCAGCTCCCTTTGGTGCCTCTCCTTCTTCCTTTTCTCCCATGGTCCACTCTCTTCTATCAGATTACTTCTTCAGCCCTTTACCTTTTCCACCTACCACCTCCCACCTTCTCACTTCATCCCTCCCCTCCCCCACCCACCTGTCTTCTCCCTCACCTGGCTTCACCTATCACCTTCCAGCTTGTACTCCTTCCCTCTCACCTTTTTATTCTGCTTCTCCTTTCTTTCCAGCCCTGGTGAAGGGTCTCGACCCGAAATGTTGACTCTGTATTCCTCTCCGTAGATGCTGCCTGACCTGCTGAGTCTCCCTCCAGCATTTTAAATCACACACAGCACACACAGAAAAGTGCCAGGTTCTGGTTTGTGTATGGTTGTAAAGCAACTGCTAAAGACGTTCTGAGTTGTCAAGCTGGCACCACACTCCCCCCCCCCCCCAAAATAAAATAATTCCGTTACCCAGGGGTTTCACGTTTCATGAGAAAGGAGACACCTTTGGGCAGTGCAGAACCAGTATGCATTTGCCCTGGAGTGTCAGCCCCAGTTATGTGTTTTAATAAAGCAGAAGATATATTAGAAATACTCAATAGGTGAGGCAGCGTGTATGGGAGAGAAACTTCAGGTCAGTGGAAAGTTATTAACTGTCCCTCTACAGATACCACCTGAACTGCTGAGTACTTTCAGGATTTTCTGTTGCTATTTCAATATCCAGTTACTGTAGTTTTTTTTGAAAAGAAACTTTTTGGTTCTGTACTCGATCTTCCGGAACAAGACATAACACCTTTCAGTCCAGCATGAAAGCCCTATCAAATGAGCTGTGACTAAGTCTTGTTTCAGAGATGTAAAAGAAAATGTTACGGTTCTCTGATAGCAATCATGAACTTGGAGGCTGAGAGCAGCGGTGACTTTCACTGTCACCTCCTCTTTGATTTGCAGCAGTAGGCACAAGCAGACAACCATTTCACCTGCAATCCATTGCTTGCTGAGGTCCGGATAAGTGACAGGTTGGCATTTCTGATACACATGAATGATAGCAACTTTGTCCTGTCTTACTGCCTTACATTTATCAAGTGGCTGTCATCCGCAGTTGCAGAAGCAGTTCCACCTCCTCCGAACAATCTCATGTTGATATGAAATTAATGCCACAGTAATCACAGAAAGCTTCTTAAGATAATGTACATATTTCACACTGAACTCTGCTGGATGTCACCAATGCAATAATCCCAACAATTCTCGAGCATGCTGTGGCAATAGGTTCAGAAATGTAGCTGGAGCTGAGGAGTGACCAAACCAGGTTGAGTGGAGAGCAACTTTAGAAATTAGATCTCCCACACATTTGTGGAGAAAATAGCCTTGAGATGCATTTATCAAGATTGCTTCTTCCCAACTAACAGCTGGATTGACAGCGAGCATCCAGTGAGAATGGGTGAGATAACCCTTTCTGAATCTTTTTTAGTAATTTTTTGTTCATGTATAGAGGAGCGGAGTTAACGACAAATAATAATTTTAGCCGATGAAATACGGCAACCTAATCTTTCTGTTTTTTTTTAGTTTTAGTGTAGGTTTTTTTTCTGTTTATAAAATATCTTTTTCATGGTTAGTTACTAAGAGATTGGGAGGCTAAACTACATTTGTTACTTGGAATCTGTACTTGTACATGTTAACCATTATTAATGTAATCCCGATCTCTTTGTATCATTATTATTATCGCTATGTTTATTAATTTGAACTTAATAAAAAGATTGAAAAAGAGAATGGGTGAGATACATGGAGATGTCAATACTATACGTGGATATAATGAGATCTATTATTGTAGTCCAAGGGAAGGAATGTTGTAAGGTTTGGATTCGTCTGGAGGTCCACCACGCCCAGGGCTCTGACTGTGTGGCAGTGAGGTTGTTGAGCTTGGGGGAAGTGGTCAAGCTCTTGTGGAATGAAAGTATTTATGCAAAGGATCCAGTCCTCAACATTCTCTACCTGTTTTCTAAGGCTTAAGTAACCCAACCTTCAGGTTGATAAAAATAAAATAAAATATTGTGAGAATATGCTCCCCTCCTCCAAAAAAAAAACACATTTAGTACTGTAACAGATGGGTTGGGTTAACCACTTCCACTTTCTCTACACACCTTTGAGGGAATTAAAGCCTCTATGAAGTTAGTGTCTGATTTTGGTTGTCTGCGTTAGAGAGGAATTTTCAAAGTTTGTATCCCTCAATCATGTTTTTCTTTCTCCCTGTGTAAGAAGGCTTAGTGGCAAAGGGGGACCAGGGAATGGGCTTCATCATGGATTTCCAGTCCCCTGAGCATCTGGCAGTGGTCTCCTGTAGCGACATAGGAAATGTAGATGCAAAACCTTCCATATTTCATACTGGTTGCAGCTTGTGCAGTGACCAACAGGAAAAAGAATACTTAACTTTGACTCTGCAAATGGATAGATACTTTATTGATCCCAAAGGAAATTACAGTGTCTCAGTAGCATTACAAGTGCACAGATATACAAATACACAAATATTAGAAGAGAAGTAAGAAAGAATAAAAGATAAGTTGCCTCAAACAGTCTAACGGGGGGGGGGGGGCGGTCATCACTTCCCCAGCTATAGGTTGACTCATAGAGTCTAATGGCTGAGGGTAAGAATGACCTTGTATAGCACTCTTTGGAGCCGCGCAGTTGTCTTAGTTTATTACTAAAAGTGCTCCTCTGTTCAGCCAAAATGGCATGCAGAGGGCGAGAAACATTGTACAGAATTGCCAGGATTTTCCAGAGGGTCCTTTGTTCTACCGCAGCCTCCAGTGTGTCCACTTTGACTCCTATTGCAGAACCAGCCTTACTAATCAGTTTATTGAACCTGTTGGCATCACCCATGTTGATGCCATTGCCCCAGCACACCACCAGATAGAAGATTGTACTGGCAACAACAGACTGGCAGAACATGTGATATGATGGTCGTGAATGATACTTCACAAAGATGTACTTGTTGCAACAGTAGTTCAAAGTTCGAAGTAAATGTATTATCAAAGTACATATATGTGACCATATACTCTACTACCCTGAGATTCATTTTCTTGCCGGCATTCACATTAAATACAAAGAAGCAGTTGACTCGATGAAAAACCACACACAACAAAGATGGGCAAACGACCAAAGTGCAAAAGGCAAACTGTGCAAATACAAAACCAAACAAACAAGTAAATAAATATTGAGAACATGAGTTGAAGAGTCCTTAAAAGTGAGTCCATAGTTTGTGGGATCAGTTCTGTGTTGGGAAGCGTGAAGTTGCTCTGTTTAGTTCAAGAGCTTGATGGTTGAGGCATAATAACTGTTCTTGGTCTTGCTGGTTGGGACCTGAGGCTCCTTCCTAATGGCAGCAGGAAGGAGGAACAGGATGGTGGGGGTCTTTAATGATGGATGCTGCTCTCCTGCAACAGTGCTCCATGTAGATGTGCTCAATGGTGAGGAGGGCTTTACTGTTATAGAGCTGTAAGTCTAATATGTACTAGGCGCTTAATGCCTAGTCTCAAAATTTCTTCCCAATTATAATTGTCCGGTGGACATGTGTGGGAAAACTTGGTCCTCTGAGGTTATTGGGAACTAGTTAAACACAAAGAGGAAGTTTAAAGTTATATGTGCATTTATGCAGTGCATCCAAAGAAAATCCCTTTCCCTTCATTTTGCATGTGAGTAGCATGAATGTTGAGAGCCTGTCTGTTACATTTCTAAAGATTTTAATGAAAAGGTGCCTGGTGAGAAGGGTTACCTGCTCAGTTGGTAAAACTCAATCCAAGGAGCAACAAAAAAGTGATTAAAAAAAAACAGGAATAATAAAAGGGAAAGGGTCCTTTCTGAGCTTTAGTTAAAACTTCTATTCCATATAAGCTTCCTGTAGATTTGACCACAAGCTGTAGTTTTTGTATTACTGCGGATGTGTTCCACTGTTGGGAGGTGTTCCCTTTCAAATGGCATGTTTACTTAACTGTTTGGTTGGACTTTACCTGGCATTATTGAAATACTAGATACAGGAAGTTCTGTTGTATTCAGGTCAAAATCTCTTCATTGCGTTTCACCTCTTTGCTCTTTGGGTAACTGGAATTTTTGCTATATATTTGAATACCCAGAGTATTAGAAACTATGCATTCTAGTCTTGAAATGTTATTAGATGGTCCTGTTAATTGCTTGTTGGAAACTCTGCCAGGGTTAACCTGAAGGATCCTCATTCTAGGATTTGACTGTCACATTGCTTGATGGTTTCACTCTAATAGATCACTGAGGGATCATTGTTGATGTGTGGATGGTATTAGTTGCAATTTTATTTTGGAAAAATGAGTTGTGAGAAACCTGCCATCTTACAGGTAAGTTGAGACTCAGAATCGTAGTTGTTGAAGTTTTGCTTTAAAACAAAGAAGGGATTACAATCATTAAGATAGATGAAGAGTCCATTTACCATATCCTACCCTGGGATTCATTTTCTTGTGGGCATTCATAGTAAATGCAAAGAAACACAATAGAATGAATGAAAAGCTATATATAAAGACAAATAACTATTGTACAAAAGACAACAAATTGTGAAGATACAAAAAGAGAAACAGAATAATAATATCAGATCAATAAGTAATAAGTACTATTGTGAACATGAGTTGTAGAGTCCTTAAATATGAGTACATGGGTTGTGGAATCAGTTTAGTGTTGATGTGAGGGAGGTTATCCATGCTGGTCCAGGAGCCTGATAGTTGAAAGATAATAACTGTTCCTGAACCTGGTGGTCTGGGACCTAAGGCTCCTGTACCTCCTTCCTGATGGCAGCAGTGAGAAGAGAGCATGGCAGAGGTCCTCGATGATGGATGCTGCTTTCCTGTGACAGTGCTCTGTGCAGATGTGCTTAATGGTGGGGATGGCTTTACCTATTATGGACTGGGCTGTATCCACTACATTTTGTAGGCTTTTCCATTCAAGGGCATTAGGATTTCCATACAAAGCCATGATGCAACTTCCCACCATGCATCTATAGAAGTTTTTCAAAGTTTTAGATGACATGCTGCATCTTTGCAAACCTCTAAGAAAGTAGAGGTGCTGCTGTTCTTTCTTTGTGATGGCACTTATGTGCTCAACCCAGGCAGATCCTTTGAAATAATAACGCTGAGGAATTTAAGGTTACTGATCCTCTCCACCTCTGATCCCCTCATCAGGACTGACTGATGGACCTCCAGTTTCCTCCTCCTGAGGTGAATAATTAGCTCTTTGGTTTTGCTGATGTTGGGTGAAAGGTTGTTGTGGCACCATTCAGACAAATTTTCAGTCTCCCTCTTGAAACTTGAATGTTGTGTTTTTTTTCCCCCATTTTATGCCTGGCCAAAAAGGCTTCAATAATCACCTCACTCTTTGTGTGAGGAAGTGCTTCTCAACCATCAATCTGGAACTTGCCTTTGACAGTGTGGCTTGCATTTGTGCGGTTGTTGGTAAAGTGTAGGGCATGATTGATATGAAGCAAAATAAACAATTGCATATCTAAAGCGAATTAAACACAAGAGATTCTGCAGATGCTGGAAATTCAGAGTCTCTCACACAAAATGCTGAAGCTCAAATGAAGTGCAGCACAGTAAATGTATAATCTGTTGATAATCGGGAAAATGCTTCAAATTTGGAATTTTGTCATTGTGTATGTGGAGAATGACTTGGCGACCGTAGTTATTGTTTTCTTTTGTTGATGGCTATCACTATCCACACTATTTATCTCTGCACATTTGTTGTAACATTCACCCGAGGATTCACTACTAGGAGCTAAGTTCTGTCCAATAGAAAAAAAATGTGGTTAATTACTTGAAAATACTCGTTCAATACAAATCATACCTTAGATGAGTCATCTTCAACCAAAGTAGCAAAAGTAAGACACAGAAATATTTTTGAGGTCTTTATGAACTACTTTTGTGACTAAATTGTGAATCTAGGGTTGAGTCTAATGTTTGTGGAAGTCGTCTTTGTAAATCTAAGAGTAGAGCAAGTATTATCTCCAGACTGTTGCCTCCACTTCAGACGTGTATACTTCAAAAAAATACTCTTGACCCAATATTTTATTTCTGTTCTGGATTATTGCCAAAAAATGTCTTCAGAATTGCACTACCAGCTGTTTAAGGCAGCAACCTTGAAATACCCTATCTTGAAATAGTGGTAACTATTATGGTAACTATTAATAGTTTATGTGGCTGCACTTCCTTCCATTAGAACTCCAGATAAACAGTGAATTCATCCATCAACAGAGTCATTTTGTTTGCCTTTTGTCACCCTGTCTTCTATTTTTAACATTATTAAAATAGTTGAAACTAATAACTGAAATATTGGTGAGAGCATTGTTAATGGTCTGCTTTAGCTTGGTTATGATGAAAAAAACTGATTTTGTTATCATTAGGTTTGCAGTGATTGTCATGGTGTGCCTGAGAAATGTTGTTCTGATGTCACTGATTTTTATCTTTGGCAATCATTTTGAATTTACCACTACAGATAGCCAGGGTGATGTGGGGCTGAGTGCAGGAGAGATTTGGATGATGGGTTACAAAAGTCATACAATAGGCATGTTGGCCAAAGTGAGAACTTTGGTACAGATATTGGCAGCAATGCCCAGTATAGACCATGGTAAATTTTATTTTCCCTGTCTATGGGGTTCAGGGAAGGCTCTTCTTTCCTGTTGATCTTTGATTTGAAACAGGGTCAGATGCAGTAACTTCACAAATGTTATTCAGCAGTTGTATTTCAATCCCATTCCTGGGATTATGCAGGCAGACATTTCAATGCAAAACCAAGGCTGTGTTGCAGTTGCAGAGCTGCAGATTTTTGCACGAGGTTTAAACTTGCCTGACTCCTCAGTGCATATGAGATTCAGCAGTATTAATCAAGAGCAGCAGCGAATTCTTCTGGGCCAAAGCCAATAAATGTTATTTCATTACTGTCCACAAATTGCCTTTTCTTTTTATTTCAGTTTTTTTTTGGAATCTGGTTGTCACTAGCAAGGCCAGCAATTATTTCCAGTCCGTATTTTCCCTTGAGGAACTGTTGGTGAGCTGCTGCCTGGCAGTCCAACTCTGACAGTAGAGCTAATGGACCATTTCACAGGACATGGGTGCCACAAGGGTCAGGTTTGGAGTCACATAGGCCAGGCTGTTTAAGGACAGAGGATTTTCTCCCTGAAGGATATTGATAATCCAGCAAGTTTTTTACAGTCTGATAGTTTCTGCGATCATTGTTACTAGGCTAGTTGTTTTATTTTACAAATTCTAGATTATTAATTAAATGTAAGCAGGACGGTTACCATGGTGGAATATGAATTGGGTGTCTAGATGGTTAGTCCAAGCCTCTGTATTATTAGTGGGTAATTGCCTGCTGGGTTATAACACAGTCCATGTCAACAATACTTCATTGCCTCAGGAGCACTGTGGGATATTCTGAGGTCAAGACAGGCACACTGTGAATTCAAATTTGTTCATTTATTCTTGTCCCCACTGCACAACAATATTGACTGCCTGTTTGTTTGGTAACCTCTTTGATGAGCTGTCTTGTACTAAAATGTGTCAATGATTTTAAAGAGGGATAATAAGCCTGAATATCGTTTAGCTTATTTACTCCTTCAAAGCAGAAATATCATTCAGTTTATCTGCTTCAAAGTATTTGGAGCAGGTTGAGTGCTTGAATGGGAACCAATTACATCTCCTTGCCACTTTCGGTTTAAAGGCTAAAAGCACTTTGCCTCAACAGTATACAGCCAATAAAATCGGTTTTGTGGAATCTTCATTCTGTGAACCTTCTCCAATTAAATCTGTTTTTTCCTGATCCCAAAGATGTGTCTACTAGAATTAATCTACGGTAGGGCATGATATTGATCATCCTGGATTTCTAAATAGTGGGTTATGTCTGTGCAATTCCCTGTCCTTTCTTAGTGTGAAGTGGTATCTGGTCACTGTCGATCCTTCACTTCAGGTTTCCTGAGCAGTGTCAAGCGCTTAATTAGCTGTACTTGGGGACGTGAAAGTCAATACAAATCCATGTGGTTTATTAGAGAGAGTCCAGAGGAGGTTCACAAGGATGATTCTGGGATTGAAGGGGTTAACATATGAGGAGTATTTGGCAGCTTTGGGTCTGTACTCATTGGAATTTAGAAGAATGTGGGAGGATCTCATTGAAACCTACTGATTGTTGAAAGGATTAGATAAGGTGGATGTGGAGAGGATGTTTCCTATGGTGGGAGTATCCAGAACTAGAGGGCACAGCCTCAAAACTGAGGGGCAACCCTTTCGAACAGAGGTAAGGAGGAATTTTTTTAGCCAGAGAACAGTGAATCTGTGGAATGCTCTGCCACAGCCTGCAGTGTAGGCCAAGTCCATGGGTATATTTAAGGCAGAAATTGATAGCTTCCTAATTAGCCAGGGCATCAAAGGATATGGCGAGAAAGCAGGTGTATGGGGCTGAGTGGGATCTGGGATCAGCCATGATGGAATGGCAGAGCAGACTCGATGGGCTGAATGGCCTAATTCTGCTCCTGTGTCTTAAGGTCTTATTATTTCATCAAGTGAGAAAGTGCCGTTGGAACCTTGCAGATAGTTAAGTTTCTGATTTCGTAGTTGTCTTTCATCCAGGAAATGGAAATTCAGTGACTCCTTTAGTTTAAAGGAAATTAGAAATGGTGTAATAGCCCACCTGCTGGTCAACAGCAAGATGGTTTATTGATTGATTTGAAATGGATGTTAAAACAAGTAGTCAATATTTTGAATAATTTACACTGTTGCAATACAACAGTTACTCTGGATAGTTACTTTAAATTGTATTGATTGAATATCAATTCAGCTTTTGAATCAATGATAATATTAGATTACTGTATCTAACTAATTGCTTTTGTGCTTCAGATTTTCCAGATTCAAGTAATAAACAGAACCAAACAATACGGGAGCTTCTGGAAGCTATCTATCCTCGAGCAGACAATCAAGAATTCATCATTAAACTGGAACCCATAGAAACGAATAAAAATGCCGTGTACCAGCATGTAACCAGGGTCGATGACCCAGCCTCTACCGTCGAGATGTACAGTACTCAAAGCCCGAGTCCCGTGCTGGTGCAAGAGCCGGAGGTGGAGCAGGTGGTGCCAGTGGAAGATGTGGGCCTTGTACCTTCGGTTCCCGCAGAGGTCGTCAAGAAAAAAGGGGCAGCCCAGCAACTGGAAGAAAGTCCTGGATCCCTGGACGTGAAGGCGGAGGCCTCCGACACGTCCAGTCTCCCGCCCCACTTGATCTGCTGCCTCTGCGGGAAGACATTCAATTCCCGGCGCAGCGTGCGGAGGCACATCAGGAAGGTGCACAAGAAGAAGATGGAGGAGCTGAAGAAGTACATTGGAACGAAGAACAGCTGGGGCAGCCAGACGCTGTCCACCGCCCGAGGCTGGTCGAGGGCCCTCGGCATAGCCGCGCCCAATACGAACTGCCCGGTTTGCAACAAGTTCTTTGCTTCGAAGGCTAATGTGCGCAGGCACTTCGACGAGGTGCACAGAGGCCTGCGGAGGGATTCCATCACCCCCGATGTGGCCACCAAGCCTGGGCAGCCACTGAGCCTGGAGGATCCGCCCGCTGAGCCACTGGTAGCCTCCACGTCCCGCAAGCGCAAGTCCAGCTCCAAAGCCGAGTACAGCCTGACGGCGTGCAAGTGCTTGCTGTGCAAGAGGAAGTACAGCTCGCAGGTCATGCTGAAGCGTCACATGCTGACCGTGCACAAGATCCATCTGGGCGAGGGCCCGGCCAGAGCACCCGAGCAGCCGGTGGCAGCACCGCGTGCGGCGGAGGCGGCCGCGACCCATGCAGAGAGCGCAGGCCTCGCGGATGCCCTGCCTCCCGTCGCCAAGCCCTGGCCTCAAGCTGAGCCCAAGAGCACAGGCCAACCGGCCGAGAGAAACGGCGTCCCGGCCGCGAAGCACAAGGTGAAGCAGGAGAACGAGAGCCCAAAGGGCTCGAGCCTGGGTGTGGCAGCTGGCCAGGCCAAGCCCAAGAAGCCCAAGCTTTCCATGGGCTTTGACTTCAAGCAGTTGTACTGTAAGCTGTGCAAGCGGCAGTTCACCTCCAAGCAGAACCTGACGAAGCACATCAAGATGCACACGGATGGCAATAACATCTACGTTAAGTTCTACAAGTGCCCCCTGTGCGTCTACGAGACCCGCCGCAAGAGGGACGTGGTCAGGCATGTCACGGTGGTGCACAAGAAGTCGACCCGTTACCTGGGCAAAATCATTGCCAATCTGGAGAGCCGGGCCGTGAAGAAGCCGATTGAGTTCGTCCTGAACCGAGTGCCAAAGAGAGGTCCCCAGAGGGACGAGACCAGGCTCGCCATCAAGAACGAGAGTGCCTCCAGCTCTCCCGTCTCATGTGCGGCCTCTGGCAGGAGAACTGAGGGAGCAGATTCTGGCACGGAGGTAAAGCTCACCAAACACTTCTCCCTTCACAAGTGCACTAACTGTGGAAAAGCATTTGCCAAAAAGACCTACCTGGAGCATCACAAAAAGACGCACAAAAACTCCACAGTGACGTCTGGTGAAAATAAAACCATTGGTCGCAGCACTCGATCCAAGGCCCTCCTGTCTGGTAAGGGAACTGTGGTTATCATTCGTTCTGCCATTTAAGAACTAAGTTTGTTTCATGACCTTCCTCTTCAACGTCCAATCACTCCTGTCGTCTGTGTGCTAACATTTTAAACTCTTTAATTGACGCAACTAAATCCAATCCACCTGTGGAACCCACAGAATTAGAGGGATGGATGCTTTGTGCCCTTCTTCCAGCAAGTAAGGTGAAGCTGCCTTCTTTTGTTTAACACTAGGTGCAGAATAGGGCCAAATAAGACCATTGCACTGAGCACTTGTGTGTACGCAGTCCTGATGCAGGGCCTTTTGACTGAAGATCATGCCTTGTGTGGGAGTGCAAGTTGAGAACAGTTTTCATAATGCATACCTTCATTTCCACCAAGATAGGTTTTTCCAATGTTGTGTATCAAATGGGGATTTGGGGAAAAGAAAGACAAGTCTGGTATCAAATTCAGCTGTTTGTTCATCCTTGTGGACAGCAATCTGGAGGATAGGGTACAGTATCATGGTAGTTCAGTTACTTGAATAGGAACCGTAAATCTGGACTGTTGGTAAAGCATCTGCATACTAATCCCACTCTAGGACCCAGAGGATTTATATTCAGGTAATTAAATAAATCTGGAATTACAATTAGTCTAGAGACCAGTAGCTATCAAATTGAAGGATTGTCGTAAAAGTACGTCCCTCCCCCCCCCCGCACTATTGTTTTGGGTCTCCCCCTCCCCCTCCCACTTTCAAATCTCTTACTATCTCTTTTTTTCCGTTAGTCCTGACAAAGGGTCTCGACCCGAAACGTCGACTGTACTCCTTCCTATAAATGCTGCCTGGCCTGCTGCGTTCCACCAGCATTTTGTGTGTGTTGCTTGAATTTCCAGCATCTGCAGATTTCCTCGTGCTGGCTATCCAATGCCTTTTAAAGTAGCTGACCTGCCTAACTGTGGGACTTCCTTTGTGACTCTAGATTTGCCTTAACTATTAATGGCTCTTCAGTTCAGAGACAACTAAGGATGACCATTAAATAACGTGTTCAGGTATATCCACACCCTGTAAATAAATGAAAAGAAAATGAAGAATTTTATTTCAAAATTGAAGATTAGCATTGGTACTCAGTGAGTTATGATGTTCTGGATAACACTGCATGAAAGAATAATAGGAGCAGGTTTAGTAATTTATGCAAATGACATAAAAATGTATATGAAAAAATTAAAATGACTAGGCGACAGGAAAGAGCAAGGGCATGAAACTAATTGAATAGCTCTAGTAAATGGTCATAATGGAATGTATAATTTCCTTCAGAGCTCTGATTTGATGTGAGATGAGGATAGTAAGGATGCAGAAAATTAATCCACACTTGGTTTGCAGTTCTAGGGATTTGGTTTGGCTCTTGTATCTTGGCAGGTATTCATTACTGATAAAATAAAATGCAAGAGCCATAAAACTAATCACTCCTGTACTAATCTGAAACTGTTATAGTTTTAGTGGGACTCGATCACCTACTTCCAGGAAAGATGTAAATAAGGCTGAAAAAGTACAGAGAAATATTACTGGGTCTGGAAGACCTGAGTTGTAAGGAAAGATTGAATAGTTTAAGGCTTTATTCCTTGGAATGTAGAAGATTGACAAGAGATTTGGTAGAGGTGTACCAAATCATGAGGGATATAGATAGGATAAATGCAAACAGGCTTTTTACGTTGAGGTTGTGTGGGACTCCAACCAGAGGTCATGGGTTAAGGGTGAAAGGTGAAAAATTTAAGGGGACCATGAGGGGGAACTTATTCTCTCAGAGGGTCGTGAGAGTGTGGAATGAGCTGCCAGCCCAAGTGGTACATGGAAGTTCAATTTCATTGTTCTAAGAGAAACATGGATGGTAGGAGATTGGAAGGCTATGGTCCCAGTGCAGGTCAATGGGAGTAGGCAGTTTAAATGCTTTGTCATGGACTAGATCAAGTCAAGTCAAGTCACTTTTTATTGTCATTTCAACCATAACTGCTGGTACAGAACAGAGTAAAAATGAGACATTGTTTTCCAGGACCATGGTGCTACATGAAACAATACAAAAACTACACTGAACTGCGTAACAAAAAACACAAAAACTACACTAGACTACAGACCTACCCAGGACTGCATAAAGTGCACAAAACAGTGCAGGCATTACAATAAATAATAAACAAGACAGTAGGCACAGTAGAGGGCTGTAGGTTGGTGTCAGTCCAGGCTCTGGGTATTGAGGAGTCTGATGACTTGGGGGAAGAAACTGTTACATAGTCTGGTCGTGAGAGCCCGAATGCTTCGGTGGCTTCTTTCAGATGGCCAAAGGACCTGTTTCTGTGCTGTACTTTTCTATGACTCTATGATCTTGCAGTTCTACCACCAGTAAAAGCTGCTGAGCAATGTGAAACCTGAAACTACAGGAATGATTTCATTCCATACAGATGACGTTCTTGAATAGTTGTAAGAAATGGAGCCTCTTCGGTTTTGACCATCTTCCCCCCTAATTTAACTAGACTTGTAGATGAATTAGAAGTCATCCCGTAGTCCTCTACAATATAGAAACAGGCCATTCAGCCCACTAATTCCATCTCCCTGCACTTGGCCCAGACCTTTCTTTGCTTAAGCAATTCATACGTGCTTGGCTGGAGACTTCTTATATACTAACATCAAGCCCACTTCAACCACTTTCTGCCAATCTGCGACTTGCTAATCATATCTCCTATAATCCATATCTAAAATATGTACCCAGATTACAAACGCCGGGTGTCCTGGCACCAATCTCTGAGGCATCTAGTCACTCTCACATTGCTGAGCCAATTTTGAATTAATTTTGTACTGAATCCCACGGGCCCGATATTTTTGGATCAAGATTCCTTATGGGACTGTCAGAGGGTTTACTGAAGTCCACGTAAACCGCATCTACCAGTCTGCCTTTATTTATACGCTTGGTTAAGCCTGCAAAGATAGTGGGTACAGCTTAGTTCATCAGCAGTAAAGCCCTCCCCACCATTAAGCATATCTACAAGGAGTGCTGTCGCAGGACAGCAGCACCCATCACCAAAGACCCCTAGCATGCAGGCTATGCTGTCTTCTTCAGGACCCACATCTCCTGGTTCAGGAACTCTTTACCCCCTCAACCAGCAGACTCTTGAACCGGAGTGGATAACTTCACTCATCTTCACTTACCCCAATACTGAACTGTTCCCACAGTCTATGGGCTTGCTTTCAAGGACTCTTCATTTCAGGTTCTCGATATTTATTGCTTATTTATTTATTCTTCTTGTATTTACACAGTCTGTTGTCTTTTGCACATTGATTGTTTGTCCATCTTGTTCTATGCAGTTTTTCATTGATTTTAATTTTCCTATTTACTGTGAATGCCCACAAGAAAATGAATCTGATGGTAGTATATGGTGACATATATAGTACATACTTTGATGATAAATTTACATTGAACTTTGAAAAAGTCCAGTCTGATTGGATAGATAGCATCAGCCTGTGAAAAAGCCATGTTGCCTGTCTGATTAGGTCATCTTGTTCCAAGTGGTCATTAAATCCTGTCCTTCAACATATTCTCTAATAACTTCCCTCCTGCTAATGTTAGGCTTATGGGTTTATAATTACCTGGTTTTTCCCTTGTTGCCCTTCTTGGAAAGGAAGACCACATTTGCTGTCCTTGAGTCAACTATAACCCGATATGTGGTCAGCAAGGATTTAAACATCTCAGTTAAATCCACAGTGTTCTCTTCCCTTGCCTCCCACAATGGCCTGGGAGGGATCCTGTGTAGTCCTTGAGATTTTTCCACCTTTAGGCCTGCTAAAGTGTCAACTACTTTCTTGAGACTCGCACTTGAGTTTCACCTTCCCCTTCCCTGAATTCTCCAGCTACAAAGATGGCGAATACAGGTTCATTTATGACCACTCCTGTACCTTTTTGGTTCCATACACAGATTGCTCCTGTTGTTCCTATTGGACCCTACTCCTCCCTTGTAATTCTTTCATCCTTAATATACATACAGATTAC
Organism: Mobula birostris; assembly: GCF_030028105.1. NCBI lineage: Eukaryota > Metazoa > Chordata > Chondrichthyes > Myliobatiformes > Myliobatidae > Mobula > Mobula birostris. Next base: position 42,580,467 of record NC_092378.1, on the reverse strand, counting down.
CTTCAAATTGACCTTAATCCTGTCTGTCAGTGAACCCTGCCCCCTTCGCCTCCCTAAAATTCTTAAGCACCTCTCTAAATCGCCCGTTCTGAAGGATTTTGCCCATTTTTAATTTCCTACACCTGCCACATGTTTCCTATTGTCTTTATCTAACCCTCAATAACCTTCGACATACAGCCCTGGTTCCCTGAACCTTTTCTCCCCTGGGATCTCAGCCCTAAACTCTTCTGACTGCTTCCCAGTGTAACTTGCCTGCAAGTAGATGTCCCAGTCAATCTCAGCCAGGCCCTGTCTTACAAAATTGTGAAATTCACCCACCCCTCTCAATTTAAGACAATTTCCCCCTAATCCTAGTCAATTTGACAATGTGCTGTGAAATTTGGTAGCTGTATCCAAGAATAGGTTTTTACTGTTGCTCTTTCTTCAAATGTTTGCATCTAAATCAGCTCAGGTCAGACCCGTGGGGGAGTTGCAGCTTCTGTGTATTCAGCAAAAAATCCAATAAGCCTTTCCAGGTCAGTCAGCAAGTACACACAACATTTAAAAGATTTTGAATCGTAGAAATTCGGAACATAGGAGAGGGAGTTTAGTGAGGGAGCTTTCAACAAAGGAGCAGTAATGTATTTCAGAGTCGTGGTAAAGGTGATACCACTCATATGAAGCAAAAGAAAAAGATTGTAAAGCAGCTGTTAGAAAATGATTGTTTCAACTTTAAATGTGGCACCTGCCTATGAGATGGAGAAGCCATAACTTTTAATTTTTTTTTAAATTGAAGAGATATTATTACAATGGATAGGCTAGTTCTTGTTTAGTGTGGGTGCTTGAAGTATAAATACTAGAAGGGTTAAGCAAGCTATTATTGAGTAATTTCTCCAGCAATTGCAGCAGTCGTCACACCACGTGTCTTTGTAACTCCTCTTTCTCTGCAGATGCTTCCAGATGATGTGCCAATAATTCAACTTCGCGGGATCCCTGTAGTTTGAAGATTAAATTTGTTGCTCGAGCCCCTGGGAGTCAGTTTGAATAAATATTAGGTTGCAAAAGAAGAAGAAGCCGGACTATCGTCTACCGGAAACTTGGAGCAATTCTGAAAAATGACAAGCGAAAGGAGACGACAATGGTGTTGAAATTACTCTTTTTACAGGTGGTACAAAATTCCATGCTATGCAGCAAAGCTAACAGAAATATTTAGTACTGCACTGGCTTTGAATACCAAATACCTTTCCAACATCTGAGCAGAAATAGATTTTCACTCTAGTATGTAAATCATACAAAAACTGTGCAGAAATTACTTAAATGTTATTAAAAATCACAACACGGTGCACGTCTACTACCAGGATGTTGTACGTTTTATATGAGCCGCTGGAAAAATCTTTTAAGTCAAAAGAATGTTAGTGTGACCAGGAAGGATTAGTCTATCAGGCAGTTCACACTGTGTTCTGCAAACCATACTGTACCCAAACCATCTTGTTCCTTTAAGAGTGAAAATGCTCATTGCTGTTCATTCTTGCAGCCAGTAGGAAATTACTTTTTTTTCCCTCTTTATATAAATAAATTATGCATGTGAGGGTTGCATCTAAAACTTTGCATATTTATAAAGGGATGCTAAGATGTTTAACTGCTCCCAGTCTATAGCAGATACCAGAAACTGTAAAAGATTTATACCTTCATCATTAACCTTGTATAATGTTTGTCTTTTAACACCGATGTTTTGATGGGCACACATAAAAATGAAATTAGTTTTTTTTAAACACCCAAGACTTTCTGTATGCATTTAAATTGAGAAGTCAATTCAGTGCACTAAGCTGTTTGCAATTAAATGTCAACTTTATTCAGATCAAGTAGAATTTAATTTGGGGACATCCTCAGAAGATGAAAAAAGGATGTTCATTTATGAAAGAAATCAAGCAAAATCTGAAAACATTGCACCACCATTTGCTCCCCTTGAGTAAATAAATCTGTTAACCTTTACTGCGGCAAATTGTATGTATTTAGCTACATTGGTCAATTAATTGTTTTCAAATTGCCCAGTTGTATTTGGTTTTAAAATAACATTGACAAAAATAACCAACAAAACCATGGCTTGCTGATACTGAGCCTTGTAACATAGTAACTAACAACTTTTGGCAAGGCTAGCAATTGGTTTCTTCTGAATTCAGCCCATTTGTTTCCTGGCAATTCTTGTTTTCAGGTTGATCAGTTTGACTGATGGGAACAGAAGCTTTTGTTGTCAATGTGCTTTCAATGCAATTTGACAAGACAGCTGTCTGGTTTCTGTGATTCAAAGGAAATATGCTAAAGTATTAGACACAATGAACTCTGCTGAGTGTGACAGAAGCTTGTGTAAATATCTTAACTGTTTTATTTCTGGAAATCCTGAGTTTATTAATTTCTGGAAAAATGTTGGATCTTGCAAGCAACTGTAAGATCTAATATCAAGAGAATTGTTATGGGAATGGTCTGATACACTGTGAGGGAATTACTTTTTGCATTTTCATTAATGAGTAAATTGAAATGCTGTTCTTAGACTTTTGAAATAAAATGGGCTGAATTGTCCCGGGAGGCTGCTTAAAAATCAATTGCACAGGTGTGATGTGAAAGAGTTCCGCCTTCCTATTAATACAGCTATATAATATGACTACTTGTGAAGTCAGTCAACGTGATTTTAATCAGCTTTCTAAGACAATGTCTAGTGTAAAGTTTCCAGGTGCTGCTTTCTTTTTAAACACAATTTTAAATATTATTAGAACTACTTTTATGAATTTAAGTTCCCCAGATGGAGTAATACATAGTCAACACTAACTTGGATCTGCCTATGGAGACACCATTTGCCAATCTTCGCTCCTGAACTTAAAAATGGGGTGGGATCCAATGTATCAATAGGACAGAAACTAAGTGCTTATGACATTGAAGATATAGTGTCCATATCAGTCAGAAACATTAGTCCATGGCCTCATTGTGGGGAGTATGCTCCTCAGACCAAACGTATGCATCCATTCATTTGACTGTAGAAGAAATATCGATTTGCTTTTTTGACCGAAGTATGGTATTTCTTTTGAAGTATGATTTGCAAGGTCTATTAATGCTGTGTTATATTTTCCCAGTTAATATTGTGCACGGGGCCGAAGATTTTGTATTGAGGCTTAGATTTATTTTTACATGTTTAGTAATTCTGTAGACATGATTTGGTCATACCGACTTGCGGTAGTGACAACATAGACAATTTCCGAATTGAAGCACAAAAGCACTTGCACCACCTAAATATAGTGGATGATAAGCATGGAGGATCTGACAGTAGAAATCCTCAACTCAGCCGTCATACACGGACACTAGCCAAGCAGCAATTTAAATAATGTGCACTAATTTGGTAACTCAGCAAAACAGTGTATAAAGAAGGCAGATTGCATTCACCTATGTTGTATGTTACAAAGCACGCACTAAACTGGTTCCTGTAAAAGGAAATTTGCTGAAAGTTAAGGAATAAATTTAATAAATTTATCCCTTTGTAGTTATAGATAGGTAAATGGCAGTAATCATTTGCTGGTTCTGTGAATATTAATAACTTTACCATACACCTTAATGACTAATCATTCTTCACCTATCAATTTAAACATCCTATCTAGCACAACGCCACATGCATGTAGGCAGGACCTAACCATTTGATCAGGGAAGGAGTTCTGCCACCCTGACCAGCCTGTGTCTGACTGTCACTGTTCTGGAGTCTGATGGTTCATTCTTACTGTCTCTCGTGGCTTTGCAAACCACTCACTTCAGGGGAGAGCTGCAATGAGCAATTAACATTGGCGTTGCCAGTGATACCCATTATCTGTGAATGAATAATAAAAAGCTTATCAAACACATATAATTTGGGGAAAAAATTGATACGTTAAGACTATTTAGTACTGAATAGATAATTTCAGTACACTTTCATAAACAGGAGTAAAAACTGCATTGCCCTTTTTTTTGTTTTGAGCATTTTATTTCTTTGGGATCATCTCTTTTACTTCTGATTTTGCTGAGTTATATTGGCTACTGATAAAACTTGTTTTGGATGCCTAGTAGAGGTGGATACAGAGGGAAGGTTACTATTGTGTCTTGATTAGTGCTCAGTCACTTAATCCCATCTGAGGCATGTTACTAAGAAGGTCTAGTTAGCCTCAGCACTTTGTTTTGTGGGGTGGATAAATTGGACATATCCCTTTCCAAATTGTGAACACTGGGTTGAGAATAAGATCAGAGTTGGCTGTATGAGTTCAACACACTCTGAGCACATTACTACTTTGTCTCAGGTCCCTTGTGAATAATGGTTGTAAGAGGGAGGCAGTGCACATTACTTCCTCCAGCAAGGGTAAATAGGTGTTTTGGGAAATGTGGACTGAAAATGAAAACAAAAAGGAATTGAAGAACAAAAGGTATGTTATAATTTTTTTCAATGTTCCTTCTCTTTCCAAAAGTTAGGAAAATAATATTCAAGTAATTTGTTCTGTAAGAACAACCACCCATTTAATACATCCTTTTCTGTCATACCGCTGAAGTTCCAATTGAAGGTTATTTCTGCTGTTGTTACAATAAAGGTTGCACAGGTGATGTATGAGTAACCCTGCTACTGTAAGCTAGTATCTAGAGTGCCAAAGTATTACTTACTCATGCCTGCAGAGAATAGGGACAACATTTAGTGAAGAAGCAATTAGTAAACTGCTTTAACTTTTTTTTCCAAGGCTAAAGAATCAATGTCATGTCTGCTTCAAGGCACAATTGGTATCAGTTTATTCAAGAGCTTATGTTAAGTTCTTTGCTTTCAAGGGCAATAACTCAGTCTGTTGAAGCAAGATGGGGTTGTTAAAGAGTGCTGTTGCTTGGGTTGTTGGAACAGCTATTCTTTGCTTCAGTACAGTTCTGTAGAAGGATGCTTCCTCATTTGTTTTGCCATCGCAGTGGGAAAGGATAAATGGCAGAATCAAATTGTGTTGATCGGGAAGGTGTTGGGGTGGAATTGTTTCTTCAAAAAAGTGGGAGTAAGAAAATCGTTTCACAAAAGTCTGAAGTATTATCTTTGATTGAGAAGGGACATTTAATCGTATTGTGTGCAATTGTCTTTTTTTGTTCCTTTAGAAAATCATAAGCCTTTTTCCATATGTCTCTATGTGTATGTATATATACATGAAGGAATGTGTTTTTGTTGTTGTTCTGGATGCTATTTGCTGCTTTAGGTAAACTGAATGTAGACAAGGCTTTTGTTTCTAGAGTGAAATGTAGGAACAAAAGTATACTCAAGAAACTGCATGGTTGCAGTAACTAGAATAGTTGTATATGAGTCACTAAGAAAAATCAAATGACATCCCTGATTGAATCAATGAACAATCTTATTCTGTGATAACAGCTTTAACATTTCATTCTGAAAGTTGTTCAGAATAAGAAGATTGCCTAAAAATTCCACTGGGTGGCAGTGACTAGCAATAGATTATTGTATTGGAACCTCATTATAACAATAAATAAAGTCATTCAAACTGGAATTTAATGAAGTGTTCATCTTTATTGCAGATATTGTAGTGAATTTTAAATGTTTCAAAAGTATGTTAGATTCAGAAGGCTAAGCTGAAAATGCTTACAAACTCATAATGTACTGAACTTTCATATGTATCTATTTGTGGTGTGATGCTGCTTCTCAATGCCTCTGTACTTAGTTTGCTGCCTTTCTTTCCATTGTTTATGAAAGTGAGGAGAAATAGTTGTAATAATAAAACAAAAGTAAGTGTAACTAAATGTCCTTTCAAGTAAAGTCATGGTTGATTGATGTTGGACCAGAAAACTTTAGTGTAAGGCAGTCACTGACTTCCAACCACTCTGAGAATCTTTTCTGAGCTTTGACACAGCTTTTGCTGCTGAAACTGCAATCCAAAGGTCTGAACGAATAACTTGAAGTATATTAGATTAGATTATGAGAACACTCAGTCCTCTTTTATTGTCATTTAGAAATGGATACACGTATTAAGAAATGATACTATGTTTCTCCGGAGTGATATTACAGAAAACAGGACAGACCAAAGACTAACACTGACAGAACCACATAATTATAACATATAGTTACAGCAGTGCAAAGCAATACCATAATTTGATGAAGAACAGACCATGGGCACAGTAAAAAAAAAGTATCAAAGTCCCAAGTCGATCGACTCCCGAGTCCCCAATAGCAGGCGGCAAAAGGGAGAAACTCCCTGCCATAAACCTCCAGGCACCGTCAACTTGCCGATGCCTTGGAAGCAGCCGACCACAGCCGACACTGAGTCCATCCATCCGAAAGCTTCGAGCTTCCGACCAGCCTCTCAGATACAGCCTCCCGAGTGCCATCCTCTGCCAAGCACCTTTGACCTCTCCCCAGCTGCTGAAACATGCAAAGCCAAGGATTTCAAGGCCTTCAGCTCCAGAGATTCCGATTACCACACAGTAGCAGCGGCAGCGAAGCGGGCATTTCAGAAGTTTTCCAGATGTTCCTCCGTACTCTCACGTCTGTCTCCATCAAATCAGAATTGTGCACGGTCCCCTACTTGACAGATAACAGACATTATCACCGAAGTGGCATGCGCTGCTGTCGCGTTGCCATCTTCTCCCCGCTCCCGGGAGGATTTCAAGTGGGCGGTTCAATCACTTCAATCATTATTAAAAATGTTGGTGACAAAACTATTAGATTGTCTTTTAAAAAAAATAATACTGGATGCACAAATGTTGTTTCAGGAGTTTTCTTAAGAGTTCCACTATATATGCTACTCCAGTCAGAGACCAAAGTAGTTCACTCCAAACTTTTTTGCAGTGCCCTCACAAGCCACTCCATTTCTAGGTGGGTCCTCGAGAAGATGATCTAGCACCATCTTGTGAGGGCAACTAAGATGAACAATAGATGTCAGGCCTGCACAGGCAAGCACTTCCCAGTCTCCACCCAGTTAACAATTGTCTGTTGCCACTCATTTCCAACTCATCACCTGCAGCCTATTTAAACCCAGCTCTCATCCATGGACCTTGTTCGCCCACTGAACCAGCAAGCCTCAACCAATAGTTGCTAGCTTTCAGTTACCTTGTTGCGTGTTGTGTTTCGTACCTGTTCTCTCTTGTTCTGTTGCTCTTCATGGCTTGTTATTTTGCAGTTATTAAAGTTCTCATGCCTCTGCTGCTCTGCGTTTGTTCAAACCTCCACATTTCCTGGCAGGATGGATGAACCACCAATTGACCTAGCAGAGTATGCTTGCCTAAAGCAAGTCACTGAGTTGGGGGCCACAGTTGATCTCACCCTGTAAATCCATGGAGGCGGAAGAAACCCTTGACCTCACCAAACGCCCACAGGAATACCAAGACAGCCATCAGTTTCAGTAAAAGGGAGGCCAGCACTTTGCCAACTGTCAGACAACTTGAATGTGTGATCGACCTCCTCCCAAGCATCACCCCACCCCGAGGGCATCTTTTCTCCCTTTCCCTCCTGAAACCAACGCAAGAATGACTTTTGCTGAAACGCTGCAGCATAGTTTCATTGGACAATCCCAGTTCCCTTCTTTGTCAAAAAGAAAGATGGGGGGCTCTCTCCCTGCATTGACTACCGTGGGCTCAGCAAAATCACCACTAACAACAGCTACCCTCTCCCATTGATGGATAGTGCATTCAAACCATTCTGCGGGGTCCAGATCTATCACTGAGCTGGATCTATGGAGCACGTACAACCTGGTCTGCATCCATCATGAGGATGAGTGAAGATGGTGTTCACGACACCCACTGGCCACTATGAATACTTGGTGATGCCTTTTGGACTTCCCAAGCCTTCATTACTGAGATCCTCTGGGACATGCTACACAGGTACATGTTAGTCTACCTGAAGGACATTATCATCTTTTCCAAGGAGCCCCCAAGACAACATCTGTCATGTCCGTTCAGTTCTTCTGCATCTCCTTGAAAGCCAACTCTTCTGCAAGTTAGGCAAAAGCCAGTCCCACACCTCAGTCATTTCCTTCCTGGGTTATGTCCTTTCACCCCAGGACGTAACAGTGGACAAAGAGCAAGTGCACGCAATTGTTGAATGGTCTTGACCACACTCCCTCAAACAGCTACAGTACTACTTCGGCTTCTGCACCTTGTACCACTGCAGCCAAATCGCTGCTCCTCACCTCCCTCACCACGTCACCTACCTCCCGAATAAGCTGGGCTGCTGCCATGGACCACGATTTTGAGGAGCTCAAGAGACCCCTCTGGACCTTTCGTGGTAGAGGTGGACGCATCTGACATGGGTGCTGGGGCCATCCTCTACCAGCAAGGACTGGACAGGAAGACACACCCTTCTGCTGCCTTCTTGCACAAGTTCAATTCTACACAGCATGTTGTGGAGTAGGAGACAGGGAGCTACTTGTCATTAACTGGGCCTTGGGGGAATGGAGACACTGGCTGATGGGAATCTCTGAGCCCTTACTGATCTGGACTGACCACCAGAACCTCATATCCACACAAAAGACCTGCCTACTCAACCTATGTCAGGCTCGTTGGGTCCTCTTCTTACAGTAATTCAACTTCATTACCTACAGATCCAACTCCTAGAACATTCAGGCAGATGCCCTCTCACCACAGATCATGCAGCTGAAATGAAGGTCTACCCTCGCCCCATCATTCCATCCTCCCAGATTCTTGTCTGGGATCTTGAGAACTGGACCTGCCAGGCCCTACAGCAGGAGCCTGCTCTGGCCGACACACCTGACAACTGCACAGACCTGCTGGCAGCCATGCGCTCTGGGGAACTCCAGGGGGCGCACTCCTCACCCCTCTCCAGCTGTCCAGGTGCTGGATTTTCTGTGATGCTGGTTCTCATGGCTCACCATGATGGCAGTGTATGCCGGTTCTTTGCTGCCTGTCTCAGTGTGCCCAATCCAATTCCACCTACTAGTGCCCCTCTGGGTTCCTGCGACCCTTGCTGGTCCCCAAACACCTGTGGTCCCAGGTCACCATTGATTTCATCATGGATTTGCCACCATCTGAGGGGTCCATGGTGTTCATGACAGTGGTGGACCAGTTCTCCAAAGTGATCCACTTCATTTCCCTCACCGCCCTAAAATTACATGGGGCACTGAGACAGTGGACCTGGTTCTCCAACATGTAGTTTGTCTGTATGGTTTCCCTCAGGACATTGTATCTGACCAGGGCCCACAATTTCTCTCCTGTTTCTGCCGAGCCTTCTGCTCTCTCCCCTGCACCTCAGTAAGTCTGGCCTCTGGCGGTCATCCACAGGCAGTCAGTCAGTCGCAAACAGCAAATCACCAAATGGAGAAGTTTCTGTGATGCTTTGCCACCTCTAACCTTTCCATCTGGAAGATTTATCTGTTCTGGGCAGAGCTGTCACACAATGCACACCTCCTGCATTGGGTATGTCACCCTTTGAAGTGCTTCATCACTGCCAACCCCCATTGTTTCCTGTGGAAGAGTCAACTGTGGAGGTTCCGTCCACCAGGGCCCCGCTTTGCCACTGGTGGAATACTCAGAAGAGGGCACGGAGGGCCATTCTAGCTGCCAACTGTGCCTACTGCTACCAGGCCACCTGTTGGTAGCATCCAGCCAGACTACTCTGGCCTGGGGACAGCGTCTGGCTTGTCTATCTGAAATCTGTCCCTGCGCACCAACTTCCAGCAATCTCTTGCACCAGTTCGTCGACCCCTTCAAGATCACCCATCACATCAATCAAGTCACTTACCATCTCGAGCTGCTACCGTTCCAGAGGATTGTACTTACCTTCCACGTGTCCTGCCTCAAGCCCATCATCCATCGACCACTCAGCCCCCCAGAGCCTGCACCTCCAGAGCCTAGGATGGTGGAAGACAGCCTAATGTACATGGTCCACTGGTTGATAGATTCACGTTGTTGTGGATGGTGTGTGTGGTACCTAGTTGACTGGGAAGGGTCTGCCCCAGAGGAGAAATCTTGGGTGTTGTCCAGTTTCATTATGGATCCAGTCCTTATCGACGACTTCCAGTAGGTCCATCAGGATTGCCCTGAGCTGTCAGGTGCCAGCCACGGGGGAACGTTGGGGTGGGTGGTGGATCCTGTCAGGCCAGCGCCCTGCTAACAGGAGTCACTTGCCAGTTGTTTCCAACTCATCACCTGCAACCTATTTAAACCCAGCTCTCATCTGCAGTGCTTGTGCACCCATCGAACCAGCAAGCTTTAACCAGTTGCTCCTAGCATTCAACTGTCTTGTTACCTGTTGTGTTTAATATCTGTTTTCTGTTGTTTGTAGCCCCTTGTGGCTGGCTATTTTGCAGTTTACTATTAAAGGTGTTGTCCACTGCTGAATTGTCTCCACTGCTCTGCGTTTGGATCAAATCTCTTCTACATTTCTTGACAATGTCAGCAGCATTCCCCATATCCTGTTAACTTTTTAAAAAAATCTTTTTATTAAAAAAGTAATTTGTCATTGTTATTCTAATTAGACACCCCTTAAGTTACATTAATGTATCTGTGCCACTTTGTCAAACAACAAACATTATGGTCTGTGCACCAATCCTTTCTTTCATCTCAGAATTATGTCAGTTTATCAAGCAAAATGTTCCCTTCTCAAATTCATTTTGTTTTCTTTCAGAATTTGATAATATTATCCTCCAAGACTTCTAAGTTTTCCCAGTCTATAATTGTCTGGATTCACCGTGACTGTCTGAAAGCACACGTTACATTAACCACTGTCCTGTCCTGTGGTATCCATCCACTCAGCAAAACTCACAAGAATCTACCCTATTATGTGTTTATTGCCTGAGTAGCAAGCCAGCATCATGGAGTGGATCAACTATTGTCTTCTGACTGCTTATGCATTTTTCAGTGCACTGATTTAAAATTCATCCAAAAACTTCATGTCTGCCAGATTTGGTGCATAAATAAATAATATTTCAGCAACACGTATGTGGGGATGTGGGGGAGGGGGGGATCACATAGTTGTAGAAGACATCAACAAGGTGCAGCGTGCATATCTGAAAGGGGAGAGGGGATCTATATGTCTTTGGATATTGCAAGAAGTGTGATAAGGTGGAATGAAGTGTTTGCTAGATAAACTTGCTTAGGTATCAGAACAAAGCATCTTGAATGGAGACCTTTCTATAGTTCTCAAAAGAAGCAAACTGGGCGGGATTTGAATTCAACAGAGAATGAGAATAAAGTTCAAATAAGATTTGGGGCTAGTGAGGGTTATTTTGTTACTGTAGATCTATTTGGAAAAGTTGCAGTGGTTTCTTTTGGAACAATAGCAAAAACTTGAGAGATCCCCTTGTGCTAAGGAGGAAAGACAGGTGAGGATGTCTTTGCAGGTGAGCTAGCCGGAAAACAGTTTAGATGATAGCAATTTTGGGAAGGGGATGTACAATATATGTGGAGGGGGAGCTTTTTGTAATGTCAGCCACATTCAGGAAAACTGATTGACCATTCATTCCAATAAGTAAAAAGAAATGCTGTGATTTATCAGAGATTTACAGCTGGCATTTGAAATAATTTTGGCTTCAGACAGATACTAGAGAATTAAATGGACATGTTTGATTAGGCCAGCAGATCCTAAGGTGTACACAGAACCAGAAGCATCGCCATGGGGTGGCACAGTAGCATGGTGGTTAGCACAATGCTTTATGGTACCAGTGAACTGGGTTCAATTCCCACTGCTGTCTGTAAGGAGTTTGTACGTTCTCCCCGTGACCACATAGGTTTCCTCCCACAGTCCAAAGGTGTACAGAGACTTGGCTGGCACCAGGGCAGGAATGGATTCTCAATATTCCTGGATTTTAGTGCTTTAAGAGGGATAGAGAGGGTGGAAAAAGGGGAGGAGGGGTGGCATTACTGGTCAGGGATACTATTACAGCTACAGAAAGGGTGGGTAATGTAGCAGGATCCACTTTTGAGTCAGTATGGGTGGAAGTCAGGAACAGGAAGGGAGCAGTTACTCTATTGGGGGTGTTCTATAGGCCCCCAGTAGCAGCAGAGGTACAGAGGAGCAGATTGGGAGGCAGATTTTGGAAAGGTGCAAAAATAACAGGGTTGTTATCATGGGTGACTTTAACTTCCCTAATATCGATTGGCACCTGATTAGTTCCAAGCATTTAGATGGGGCAGAGTTTGTTAAGTGTGTCCAGGATGGATTCCTGTCACAGTATGTGGACAGGTTGACTAGGGGAATGCCATACTAGATCTAGTACTAGGTAATGAACCGGATCAGGTCACAGAACTCTCAGTGGGAGAGCGTCTGGGGGACAGTGACCACCGCTCCCTGGCATTTAGCATTATCATGGAAAAGGATAGAATCAGAGAGGACAGGAAAATTTTTAATTGGGGAAGGGCAAATTATGAAGCTATAAGGCTAGAACATGCGGGTGTGAATTGGGATGATATTTTTGCAGGGAAATGTACTATGGACATGTGGTCGATGTTTAGAGATCTCTTGCAGGATGTTAGGGATAAATATGTCCTGTTGAGAAAGATAAAGAATTGTAGGGTGAAGGAACCATGGGTGACAAGTGAGGTGGAAAATCTAGTCAGGTGGAAGAAGGCAGCATACGTGAGGTTTAGGAAGCAAGGATCAGAGGGGTCTATTGAGGAATATAGGGAAGCAAGAAAGGAGCTTAAGAAGGGGCTGAGAAGAGCAAGAAGGGGGCATGAGAAGGCCTTGGCGAGTAGGGTAAAGGAAAACCCCAAGGCATTCTTCAATTATGTGAAGGAAAAAAGGATGACAGGAGTGAAGGCAGGACCGATTAGAGATAAAGGTGGGAAGAAGTGCCTGGAGGCTGTGGAAGTGAGTGAGGTCCTCAATGAATACTTCTCTTCAGTATTCACCAGTGAGAGGGAACTTGATGATCGTGAGGACAATATGAGTGAGGCTGATGTTCTGGAGCATGTTGATATTAATGGAGAGGAGGTGTTGGAGTTGTTAAAATACATTAGGATGGATAAGTCCCTGGGGCCTGATGGAATATTCTCCAGGCTGCTCCACGAGGTGAGGGAAGAGATTGCTGAGCCTCTGGCTAGGATCTTTATGTCCTCGTTGTCCACGGGAATGGTACCGGAGGATTGGAGGGAGGCGAATATTGTCCCCTTGTTCAAAAAAGGTAGTAGGGATAGTCCAGGTAATTATAGACCAGTGAGCCTTACATCTGTGGTGGGAAAGCTGTTGGAAAAGATTCTTAAAGATAGGATCTCCGGGCATTTAGAGAATCATGGTCTGATCAGGGACAGTCAGCATGGCTTTGTGAAGGGCAGATCGTGTCGAACAAGCCTGATAGAGTTCTTTGAAGAGGTGACCAGGCATATAGATGAGGGTAGTGCAGTGGATGTGATCTATATGGATTTTAGTAAGGCATTTGACAAGGTTCCACACGGTAGACTTATTCAGAAAGTCAGAAGGGGATCCAAGGAAGTTTGGCCAGGTGGATTCAGAATTGGCTTGCCTGCAGAAGGCAGAGGGTGGTGGTGGAGGGAGTACATTCAGATTGGAGGATTGTGACTAGTGGTGTCCCACAAGGATCTGTTCTGGGACCTCTACTTTTTGTGGTTTTTATTAACGATCTGGATGTGGGGGTAGAAGGGTGGGATGGCAAGTTTGCAGACGACACAAAGGTTGGTGGTGTTGTAGATAGTGTAGAGGATTGTCAAAGATTGCAGAGAGACATTGATAGGATGCAGAAGTGGGCTGAGAAGTGGCAGATGGAGTTCAACCCAGAGAAGTGTGAGGTGGTACACTTTGGAAGGACAAACTCCAAGCCAGAGTACAAAGTAAATAGCAGGATACTTGGTAGTGTGGAGGAGCAGAGGGATCTCGGGGTACATGTCCACAGATCCCTGAAAGTTGCCTCACAGGTGGATAGGGTAGTTAAGAAAGCTTATGGGGTGTTAGCCCATAAAGTCGAAGGATAGAGTTTAAGAGTTGCGATGTAATGATGCAACTCTATAAAACTCTGGTTAGGCCACACTTGGAGTACTGTGTCCAGTTCTGGTCGCCTCACTATAGGAAGGATGTGGAAGCATTGGAATGGGTACAGAGGAGATTTACCAGGATGCTGCCTGGTTTAGAGAGTATGCATTATGATCAGAGATTAAGGGAGCTAGGGCTTTACTCTTTGGAGAGAAGGAGGATGAGAGGAGACATGATAGAGGTATACAAGATATTAAGAGGAATAGATAGAGTGGATAGCCAGCGCCTCTTCGCCAGGGCACCACTGCTCAATACAAGAGGACATGGCTTTAAGGTAAGGGGTGGGAAGTTCAAGGGGGATATCAGAGGAAGGTTTTTTTACTCAGAGAGTGGTTAGTCTTTGGAATGCACTGCCTGAGTCAGTGGTGGAGACAGATACACTAGTGAAGTTTAAGAGACTGCTAGAGCAAGGCTGCAGGACCGGATGGTGTCAGTACCAGGGTGCTCAAAGCCTGTGCCCCTCAGCTATGTGGAGTACTTGTCTTCAACCTTAGCCTGAGGCTCCAGAGGGTTCCTGTGCTGTGGAAGATGTCCTGCCTCGTTCCTGTGCCGAAGACGCTGCGCCCCAGCGGCCTCAATGACTACAGACCGGTGGCATTGACCTCCCACATCATGAAGACCCTGGAGAGACTTGTTCTGGAGCTGCTCTGGCCTATGGACAGGCCACACTTAGATCCCCTCCAGTTCGCCTACCAGCCCCGACTAGGAGTTGATGCCATCGTCTACCTGCTGAACCGTGTCTATGCCCAGCTGGACAAGCCAGCGAGCACTGTGAGGGTCATGTTTTTTGACTTCTCCAGTGCGTTCAACACCATCCACCCTGCTCTGCTGGGGGAGAAGCTGACAGCGATACAGGTGGGTGCTTTCCTGGTGTCATAGATTCTTGATTGCCTGACTGACAGACCACAGTACGTGTGCTTGCAACACTGTGTCCGACAGAGTGATCAGCAGCACTAGGGCTCCACAGGGGACTGTCATGTCTCCCTTTCTCTTCACCATTTACACCTCGGACTTCAACTACTGCACAGAGTTTTGTCATCTTCAGAAGTTTTCTGATGACTCTGCCATAGTTGGATGCATCAGCAAGGGAGATGAGGCTGAGTACAGGGCTACGGTAGGAAACTGTCACATGATGTGAGCAGAATTATCTGCAGCTTAATGTGAAAAAGACTAAGGAGCTGGTGAGGAGAGCTAAGGTACCGGTGACCCCTGTTTCCATCCAGGGGGTCAGTGTGGACATGGTGGAGGATTACAAATACCTGGGGATACGAATTGACAATAAACTGGACTGGTCAAGGAACACTGAGGCTGTCTACAAGAAGGGTCAGAGCCGTCTCTATTTCCTGAGGAGACTGAGGTCCTTTAACACCTGCTGGATGATGCTGAGGATGTTCTACGAGTCTGTGGTGGCCAGTGCTATCATGTTTGCTGTTGTGTGCTGGGGCAGCAGGCTGAGGGTAGCAGACACCAACAGAATCAACAAACTCATTTGTAAGGCCAGTGATGTTGTGGGGATGGAACTGGACTCTCTGACAATGGTGTCTGAAGAGAGGATGCTGTCCAAGCTGCATGCCATCTTGGACAATGTCTCCCATCTACTACATAATGTACTGGTTGGGCACAGGAGTGCCACATTCTGTGCTCTGCCTCAATAAATAAATAAACATTCAGCCAGATACTCATTCCACCGAGATGCAACACAGAGCATAATAGGAAGCCATTCCTGCCTGTGGCCATCAAACTTTACAACTCCTCCCTTGGAGGGTCAGACACCCTGAGCCAATAGGCTGGCCCTGGACTTATTTCCTGGCATAATTTACAGATTACTATTTAACTATTTATGGTGTTATTACTATTTATTATTTATAGTGCAACTGTGACGAAAACCAATTTCCCCCGGGATCAATAAAGTATGACTATGACAGGTATATGGAGGAATTTAAGGTGGGGGCTTATATGGGAGGCAGGGTTTGAGGGTCGGCACAACATTGTGGGCCGAAGGGCCTGTACTGTGCTGTACTATTCTATGTTCTATGTACTGATCGGTACTTTAATTGGTGATTGTGGATTGTCCTGTGATTAGGCTAGCGTTAAATTAATGGCATAGCTTGAAGGGTCGTAAGGTCCTGTTCTGTGCTCTGCCTCAATAAATAAATAAACCCAGTACAAGTCCCACATAAAAATCTCATTTTAAATTTGTATTTGCTGTGCCTTTGATGGGTTTGCATAGTTCCTCTGAAGTAGGCTTCCTGGAGAATGTCCAATGACTCTCAGCTGTGAATTTGTTCGGTTTTAAGAAACCTTCCTTTCAAGAAAACAAAACGAATCCTATCATTTAAAACACCTGTGGTTTCAGTGAACTTGCAAGTATGTTCGGTTTTCAGAAGCCTTCCCCTTCTAAGCTTGCCTTTTAAGACACCTGTTTTAGGACCAGGATTCTGTTCATAGTTAATGCATTCTGAAAAAAGATTGGTGTGAGTTTCTGTTGGGGCAAATTCAAAATGTTCAGCGCAAGTGAAGGCTGTAAATCTGAGATTATATCTATGAGATGGTATCTAATCAGGAACATTTTACCCTGTTAAACAAGCCAATAGTTTATTAATTTTCCACCAATTTTGTATAGAATCTGAGACACCGACAGACTTCCAAAGCACTCTTACACCCACATTACCTCCATAAGTGCAGCCGATGCAAGATTTTTAGTATTTAAGTACCATCCTTGTGTTAACATTGGCTGATCAAAAACATTTTTGATTCTTGAATACGAAATTGAATTACAATTGTTGATAGCACTATTAAAAGCTGTGAATCTCATTTATAGCTCCTAAATGGACTGATGTAATGTATTTTCAGATTATGGGCATCACTGGGTCATCATAAAATTCATATTGTAAATAGAGGATTAAAATAGTTCAAAAAAGATAATTTTGAAGGTTAAGTAGGAAAATTATTCTATGCATAGAACCATTATACTATTTGTAATAATTCTTTCAAAGGTATTGTTCTATTATTGACAAATTAATAATGAAGAATTATAGAGTTACTTCAGAGCAAGTGATGTGTGGAATTTGTTCCACAATGTTTTCTACATGGGTTACTATCCATACTGTTTGCTGTGACTTAGGCAGAAGAAAGTTGTCCATGTTCGAACTCCTGCCCACTCTTGGTGGACTTGAGTATTAATTGCTATGGATGCATATGATTTATAAGATTATCAATAAAGTGTTTTAATTGCATACATTATAAAAGCTTTCATACATTAAAGCAGGAGCTCTTTCTGCAAAAGATGGTGAACTTTGATCCTCCATCAATTTTCAGAAGGCTTCTGTAAGATAGTAGTGAACTGCGGAAGTGAATGCAACAACATGATGTCGTCCCCTACCTAGTGAACTCCTTGTTGGGATACTGCCATTTCCCCTCCGACCGTAGGCAACAAATCACTACTCACAACAAATTACCTAGTTTGATTTATTTACTTGCTTGGAGTAAGTTTGATGGTAACACTGCCTTCATTATGTACTTCAAAAACATGACTGCTTCCAAAGTGAATAGTTTGGAAGATGCCTGAGCTCAAAATGTGAGTTTAAACACTACTCCATTTTTTTCATTTGTTGGCCATCTTACTGCTTTTCTAAATGTGGAGAAGATGACATCTAACAACAAAGTAACAACTGCAGCGTGGATTGAAGAACTATTCCTCGTCTCAACAAGTGGACAATTGTTTTAAGTGCTTCATCCAATCAGCAGTATGTGATTTGAAATAGAAAGTATCTCAGCTGTCACTTGACTCTTGGAGCAACTGCCTATGATAAAGCAGATTTAATGAAGGACAATCCCAGATCCCTCTTTAATCATGGCCTTTAATCATTGCAGCAACATTTCGCCGTATCTCCTTCCCTTTGAACTAAGCTCTTACAAACAGCCATCAAAGGGGCTAATTTTATGAGCCTTGTTCTGATTCAGATTCTCATCTGCTGAGAGGAGAAACCCAAAGCTTTGGTAAGTGGTACACGTTATTTATAAACATTAAACAAAATGGTGAAATATAAAGAGTAGAAATTTATTTTTCTGATACCGGAGACTTCAACCCACCGCGTCCATGCCAGCCAGACCCAGACTCCCTTCGTTTACCCTGTACCCATTCCCTCACAATCTATCAACTGCTCTTGGATTTTATCACTTATTGTGTAGCAGATTAATCTATTAAATCTTCAGGATGCAAAAGGAAACGGGAGCACTCAGCAGAAACCCATGAAATCACAGGGAGAACATGCAAGCTCCTCACCAAGAGCACTCGAGGTAGGGGTGGAGTTTGGATTGTTGGAGGTGTGAGCAACAACTCCCTCTGCTCATTTACTCTACCACTCTTCTCAGAATTTCCAACATAATGTTAGTCTGAATTGCCCGATTAGTGAAAATCGCCATGAACATAAGGATCATCTTTGAGGATTATAAAATGAAGTTATTTTTCCTGTTGAACTATGGAAATATTATGCAATTTTTTTCAATGAATGTAATTAATTCCACAATGCATGAGTGATTCTTTAAGCACTTTGATTTTGTTTGTTAATTGGGCATTGTTTTATACAGTGGTCACCTCCACAGAAACAGCAGCAGATACTACACCAGGCCAGGTTTGAGTAAAACCTTGTGCCATCACTCCCGAACAGCCCAGCAATAATTTACTTCAAGGGTGTCACAGAATAGTCGGCACTTGCTTGTAGCAGGGACCGACCCCCTTGGAGCTGTACTCCAGGAAGTTCTACTTTTACAGAAGTATAATGGAAAGAAAAATTGTGCCATTGTAAATAATGACTTGAGCTCCTGCAAGATGAAAACCTGAATCATTTTATAATGGAAATAGATCACAACACTTAAAAAAAAAAAGCAATAAAAACAAAGAAAAGGATTTGTGCCTCATTAGACAACACTAGAAACTAGCATGAGTTAGGATACTCAAAAGGTTAGGTTTAGAAAATAATTTAAAGGAGGTGGAGGTGCAGAGTGTTTATAGTGGAGCTTAATCCAGGGCTGTTTTAAGAAGCAAGAACAAGAGGAGAAAGTGTATCTTGAATTGTAGGACTGATAATGTTTGTAGAGAAAGGGAGAGGTAAGACCCAGGCAGACTTTGGAAATATGGATGAAAAGTTTTGATTCAGAATATGCTGGAAATGCACAGCAATCTAGTGGCATTTGTGGACAGAATTCAGTCAGGTATAATTTGGGTAGTTGGGAAGTGAATGACACAATACCGGATATACAGTCTCCAACCTGTTTTTGAACTTGTATTTGTGATTCGTCTGGCTAAAATGCTCACAATCTGATGTTGAGAATCCTGTTAAATGCCTTTTATTGGAGATGGTAATTGCCTATGCTTAACTCACAATATTAGACCAGCCCAAATGTTCTATATGTCTTGCAACATAAACTTATTGATTAACTGAAGAGCTGTGAATAGAATTAAACACTATGCTATTATCAGGGAATATCCACACTGAGCACACTGTTCTGAGTAAAGCCTGTAATGGTGTCCCAGGATTTTGATGGATTGTTTTCACCAGCAACAATCGTCTTCAGGTAGCATCTAAGGAAGGGAATAAACAGTTGATGGTTTGGGCTGAGACCCTTCAAAAGACCCTCCATTGATGCTGCCCAACTTGCTGAGATCCTCCGACATTTTGTGTCTGTTGCTCAAGATTTCCATCATGACTTGAATCTCTCGTGTTTGCAATCATTTTCTATCCTGCTCAACTTCATCCATGACTTCTATACACTTTGATTCCATCGACCCATAGAATGGGCAGTTTCTTTTCATTATTTTTACCCTCTTTGCTCAATATCTGCTCTTGCAATTTTGCTATTGTCATACCACTCACTAGCTCATCGTCCAGTCAACTGGAGCTGGTCACTTCTAAAGGGAACCATTTTGAAAGCAACATTGATATACTTGAAGAAAAATAAATGAAAAAATTAAATTCTGTATGGTTGATATTTATGACCAGAAAGGGGTAGTTAGTAGTAAAAAAAACAATTTGCCATAGACCCTTCTTTGCTGTTTTTTGTGAATTATCTGTTTAAAGCCTTGTTTGTAAACCAATCCGTTATCATCGTTTATTGCAACCATACCCACCATATCAAGATCAGGTTTCACTTTGGAGTAGTGAGAGTGAGATATGTGCAAGAGCCGGAGACACTGAAAAG
This sequence comes from Mobula birostris, assembly GCF_030028105.1. Lineage (NCBI taxonomy): Eukaryota > Metazoa > Chordata > Chondrichthyes > Myliobatiformes > Myliobatidae > Mobula > Mobula birostris. The sequence goes on along the minus strand of NC_092378.1, from coordinate 42,560,306 downwards.
AGTAAGCCTCATTCCATGAGGGTTTCACTCGGGTCAATAAAAAGAAGTGAGATTTAAGTGGAATGGCCATTGTGGGAGTGGGATAGAGATAGAGTGGGGAACTGAGTCTTTGGTTCAAGAGGCTTCAGTGAGAAAAGGAGGAGGCTAGGTTGAGGATTGTGTGAAGTTTCCATTTCTTTCTTTATTAATGCCTAGCTAGGACTATGAAAATGGAGCCCAGGTCAGTGGTGTGCTATTCTTGTACAATGTTGGATATCTGAGAAACCTCCAGTGTCCCTGATTGCGACTTCTGCGAGAAGTGCATCTTACTGGAGGGACTGGAGTTGATGACCAATATCTCATTCGGTGTAATGAGGAGTTGATGGATAGGAGCTGCACCTAAGTTGTAGAAGGCATGTAGCTGGGTGACTTTCAGGTGTGGGAGATGGAATAGGCAGATAGTGCAGAGTTCCCAGTGGCTCTTCTCCTGAGTAAGAAGTATATTGCTCTGGAGACTTTTGGTGGGCCAGCATTGACTGGATCTCTGGCACTGAGTCTGGCTCTGTGGCTCAGAAGGGAAGGGGAAGAAGAGGAGTGCAATGGTGATAAGAGATTCAATATTTAGGGGAACAGACAGGAGATTCCATGGACAAGAACGAGATTCCCAGATGGTATGTTGCCTCCCAAGTGCCAGGGCAAGGGACATCTCAGATCAGGTCCTCAATATTCTTAAGGGGGGAGGGTGAGCAGCCAGAAACTGTGGTACAAATTGGTATCAATGACACAGCTAGGAAAAAGAGGTGACGTCCTGAAGAATGGTGTTATATACCCCTAGGGTTCCTTTTTGCTGTGGACTGTCACTTTAAGGAGAGAGAGAGAGAAAACTGAGACTGACTTTTGGGCTCTGTGTGAATTTCAACTGTCTGCAGAATTGCTTGGTTGCTATGGCGACCAGCTTGTGTTATGGTTTCTCTGCAGCGTGTTTACTTTTTACAAGGACAGTTACAGACACAGAGAAACACATGCTCGGAGTCGAGATGGATTCGGTCATTGAAAGACACCAGTGAGTCGGTCGCTGGTTTAAACTTTCAGTAGCCCAAAAGGGGTGAGTTGAGATTGATCCTGAGTATTGATAAATGACTTTCACAAGTTGTCTGCAACTAGAACAAGTTTGCAGGAAGAGAAGAAAGAGAGCAAAGAGCAGCTCATGGGTTGCCGTAGTGACCAAGGGCAGTGTTAATTGATGGAGAGCTGGTGCTCAGCATGCTGAGATAAATACAGGGTCAGCTGGTTGTTACACAGACACACGTGGTTTTGGACACTGGATGAACTTTGTGTGCCCACAGAAAGGTGGGTTTTTGGAGGATCGATCAGTGGCTCTCGCAGTGTGGAAAAGGTGTGACCGGTGGGAAATTATCCGTGTGTCCAACTCTTGCCTGGGTTGAGAACTTTGCCATGGAAGACGGTCTCCTTTTTGTGGTCACATTCGGTGACTTTAAAGGAAGAGAGGAGGGGAGAGGAAGGTTTGAAACAGAAGAAACCTAGTGACAAAGAGGTCACTGTTTGGACTCTCTCCTCTGTAGCCCGTAAGGGTGAGTTTGAGTTCCATTCAAATACGAAGGTGTGATTGTCAATTAGTTAATCCACAGGAGTGGGTTCTCCGGTGAGGGGAGTACCTTTGTGAATACCACTTGTGTGTTACCCTTGTTTGGGTGTGGTAGTGCACTGGAGAAAGACACTCCTGTGGCAAATCACTGTTAGAGTTATTTTGTATGTCATGGAACTAGATAAGTGGCTATCACGTTGTGTGTTTGGGGTAACCTTGTGGAATCTACCGGTGTGTTGACCCTTGCCTGGGTAGTGGTTCCCTTGAAGAGGGCCCCTTTGTGATAAGCTACTGCTGGTGATAATCCATACGTGGATTCTGTTGGAGTATCCTGTCGCCACCACTTTGGGATGACCTGTGGCTGAATTAGGGTGTGATACCACTTGTGTTGAAAGGATATTCGTTGAAGATCACTGTTGGTGATATTTCGTGAGTGGAGTGGAACAACTTTGGAGATAAAATCTACTACTGTTGTTATTTTGTATTGCTGTCGTGGAATCTGGACTATCGATGTAATTGCCTTCTCTCAACGTTTACCCTGGATTATAAATATCTCTCTCATATCACCTATTCCGTGGATGATATTTGCTTTGGGGGAGGTTTAAACTATATTGGCAGTGGGATGGGAACCAGAGTAATTGGACTGAGGATGGATCAGTTGGCTTAGAGGTAGATGGACTTTGTAGTCTGAGGAAGGATAGGCAGTAGATCATGCATAAATGCAGTCAATTGGATGGGTTGAAATGTGTATAGTTTAATGCAAGAAGTATTAGGAACAAGAATGATGAACTTAGAGCATGGATCAGTACATGGAACTACAGTGCTGTGGCCATTACAGAAAATAGGTTGATCCCAAGGGCAGGAATGGCTACTGGATGTGCTAAGGTTCAGATGTTTCCAAAGGGGAAGGGATGGAGGTAAAAGAGGTGGGAGAGGGACATTGCTAATCACGGGTAGTATCACAGCTGCAAAAGCGAGAAATATCATGAGGAATTGTCTATTGAGTCAGTGTGGGTATGGTGTGTTGGCCTTCGTTATATGGGAGATTGAGTTCAAGATCCACAAGGTAGTGCTGTGGCTTACAAGACTCCGGTTAGACCACAGTGTTTTGTGTTCAGGTCTGCTCACCTCATTGTAGGAAGGATGTGGAAGCTTTAAGGTGCAGAGGCGATTTACCAGAATTCTGCCTGAATTAGAAAACACATTGTATGAGGAAAGACTGAGCAAGCTAGGGCTTTTTTCTTTGGAACAAAGAAGCCTGAGAGGTGACTTAACAGAGATGTATAAGATGATAAAAGGCATTGATAGACCGGGCAGTCAGTGTCATTTCCCACGGTGGAAATGGCTAATACAAGAGTATATAAATTTAAGGTGAGTGGAGAAAAGTATAAGTTGGATGTCACAGGTAGGTGGTAGCTGGGTGAAATACCCCAGCTGGGGTGGTGGTAGAGGTAGGTACTTCAAGGACACTTAAGAGACTCTTAGACAGGCACATGGCTAAAAGAGAAATTGAGGGCTATGAGGGATGGGTGTGTTAGGTTGATCTTGGCGTTGGTTGAATGGTTGGCACAACATGGTGGGTTGAAGAGCCTGTATTATGCTGTACTGTTCTATGATCTATGTAAGTTTATTGTCATAAATGTACATACCTAGAGAAGAAGTGCCACAAACATAAGCCTGTTGCAGCAGCAGCACAATACATGACAGACAAAAGTTAACATAAACTCAACACATAATTTACATGACAAAGTAAACAAAATTCTATATACATCATGATATAAGCTGAGAGGGATTCAAGAAGTATAATCTGAGGTACTGTTAGTTTTTCAAGACAGTTGAAGAACCTGGTGGCAGTGTGGAAGAAGCTGATGTTGAACCCTGAGTGGGTCTTCATGCTCCTGTACCTCCTGCCTGGTGGCAACATTGAGAAGAGGACGTGAACAAGGATGTCCTCATTGATGAATGTCATCTTTCTGGGACCTCACCTGTTATTGATGTCCTCAATGTTTTCTGGTTATTGGTCTCAGATCAAATTTTATAACAGGAAACAAGCTATTAAGCCCAGCCCACACTACCAAATGCAACTTGCCTTGAAGTCAACGAAGGTGGTTTTTTGTACAAGTGCTAGTCCTATGCACCATCTCCCTATACCTTCAGCTAACATTTAACATTAAAATCAACATTACCTCATGATGATATCAGGATGCCTCAAAGTGTTTTACATCCAATTTTGAAAAGTATTTGTTACAGTAACACAGCAGCACCATCTTCTGGGTAGCAAGGTGCCTGAAACAGGATTGGGACCATCTGATCTTGTGACGTCAGCTGAGGGGTAAATATTGACTGAGCCCTGGAAAGAAACCTGCTCCATCCACCCACCTGAGAAAGAAAGGAACATTAGATTGCAATACCGTAGGGAATCTTAGTTCTTTCATTTATGGTTGAAACAATCACACTGCAGGCCCAATTTAATGTCAGTACACAGTGAAGCTCAAAAATGCTATTTGTGTAGTGAATGAATCAGACAATAAACTGCTGGATTTGCCATGCAGTATGTAAAATATTACAACACTTTTCATAGGAATACCTACTAAGTCATTTTTGCACTTCTGATGGCTGTAGAATGGAGATCAATATTATTAAATACTTGTAGAATTGCCAGAAAGGTAGAAGCTATCAACTATATCAAATAAATGGGCATTAATAGGATTTCAGGAGGAAGACTTCCAAAAGTAGTGGCATTGTGGAGCAGCTGGCAGAGCTCGCAGCTTCAATGGCTCCGGTTCAATCCCAACCTCTGGAAGTATGTGTAGGGACTTACATGTTCTTTCTTCATAACTCCATCCAATTTCTCAGGGTGCTTCAGTTCCTTCCCACACCCACAAAGATGTGCAGGTTGGTGAATTAATTAGCCATGGTAAATTGCTTCTAACATAGGTGGCTGGTAAAATATAGGGGGTGGGGAGGCAATGTAATACAAATAGATTGTAGAGAAATTTAGGATTATTTATGAGCCAGCATTTACTTGACCATCCAAATAGTCTTATTCTATGAATTATGAAAAGTGACATTGCAGAATTAGCTACTGGCCAGCCGTGGTCTAAGGCTAAGGCCAACAAATGACTAGCTATACTACCTCGCCTGTCAGGATGATTCAACAGAACGACTTCAGCAAGGCGAAGGCGATGGCGTTCGTAAACAGCCTGAGTACTAAAAAAAAAATCAGTCATGAAGATAATAAATTTACAATTTCAGCTGTGGTTGAAAACAGCGATGACAATAGCAGCAAGCAATACTGGCATGTCAAATTGTTCACACGAGCGTTGGAATGGTTAGTAATATTACGCGTCTCTTTTCCAAAAGACAGAAAAAGTGCTAATTACAAGGACTTAAATTGCTGACCCATCCAGAACATTACACATCCTTAAGTTTAACATTTTAGATAACATTCACTGCCAATTGTATTATAGTTGGCTAAAGTAACACAACATAATGCCCCTCCCCCGGGTAAACATTTTCAAGAGGCACGTGAGAGAGGTTAATTAAGGAGTTCTGCAGATGCTGGAAATTCAAGCAACACACATCAAAGTTGCTGGTGAACGCAGCAGGCCAGACAGCATCTCTAGGAAGAGATACAGTCGATGTTTCGGGCTGAGACCCTTCCTCAGGAAGAGCTAGTAAGAGGTTAATTATTTTCACTTTTAAAGAGACATCCTCATTAAAATAAATTCCACTGGATTCTTGTGTATTGTATTAAAAGAGCTCCCTCTCTATGTATGTTTCCTCTACCTTAACGTACTCAGAAATCTTTTGGAACTAGATTCAGTTACACCATCCCAGCTACCCCTCCTCGCCTTCCTTCCCTTCTTCTTAACAATCTGCACTCCTGTGTTGCAAAGCATTTCTGTTAAAGGTGCTTGCAAGCCTTCTCTAATTTATTCATTTTCTGCCACATGGCCATTGCAAGTAAGGTCTGGATTTACAGAATTGGAGCAGGTGCAGGTTGTTCTGCTCCTTTAAGTTCTGCACTGCTATTTAGTAACTTCCTGGCTGATCTGACCATGACCCTCAACCCTGGTTTCCCTGCCTTTTGATGTCCTGCTTATCAAGAATCTTCTTGCACCTTCATTAAAAAAATATTCTAAGACATTACTTCCACTGTTGTTTGAAGAGAGTTTCAAAAACTCATTATCCTCTGTGGGGAAAAAGAAGTTGTCCTTATTTGAAGTATCTCCCCACAGCCAGTCTGTCAAGTCCTCCTTCAAATTTTATACTGTATGTTTTAATCAACGTTCAGCAGTTCAGCCTGAAAAGGCATAGCATTGTAATGGTTTGTAATTTTACATGCCTCCTTTCAGAAAGACATAACTAGTGCTAATCAATTGGGCTCAAGTTGCCAGTCACTCTTTCAAACTCCAGCAGATACAAGCCTATTGTTTCCAATATTTTCTCATAGGACAACAGGTACCAATCTAGTAAACCTTCTTAATATGTTAATTTTATGTGCAGTCATTCTCACTCCTGGAACACAGTTCTTTGGATCGATGAGAGAATATGTGTGATACTTGATCTCCTGGTAGGGGACGAGACAGTTTGTGTAGGGGAACACTTTGTATCTGGTGATCATAATACCATAAGTTTCAAAGTAAATATGGAAAAAGATAGGTCTGGTCCGTGGGTTGAGATTCTAAATTGGAAAAGGGTCAATTTTGATGGTTATCAGAAAGGATCTGGCAAGGTCGGGCTGTTTTCTGACAATGGGGTACTTGGTAAGTGGGAGGCCTTCAAGAGTGAAATTTTGAGAGTACAAAGCCTGTAGGTGCCTGTCAAAAAAGGTAAAGATAATAGGTTCAAAGAATCTTGGTCATCAAGAGATATTGAGGCCCTGGATAAGAAAAAAAAAGGAGGTGCATAGCAGGTAGGAACAAATGAGATACTTATGGAGTATAAGAAGTGCAAGTGAACACTTAACAAAGAAATCAAGAAGGTTAAAAGAAGGCATGGTGTTGCCCTAGCAAACAAGCTGAAGGAGAATCCTAAGACCATAAGATATAGGAGCAGAAGTAGGTCATTCAGTCCATCGAGTCTGCTCCACCATTCAACCATGGGCTGATCCAATTCTTCCAGTCATCCCCACTCCCCTGCTTTCACCCCATATCCTTTGATGCCCTGGCTAATCAACCTATCTATCTCTGACTTAAATGCACCCAATGACTTGGCCTCCACAGCTGCTTGTGGCAACAAATTCCACAGATTTACCACCTCTGATTAAAGTAATTTCTCTGCATTGCAGTTCTAAATGGATGTCCTTCAATTCTGAAGTCGTGCCCTCTTGTTCTAGAATGCCCTACCATGGGAAATAACTTTGCTATATCTAATCTGTTCAGGCCATTTGACATTTGAAATGTTTCTATGAGATCCCCCTCATTCTCCTGAACTCCAGGGAATGCAGCCCAAGAGCGGCCAAACGTTCCTCATACGGTAACCCTTTCATTCCTGGAATCATTCTCGTGAATCTTCTCTGAACCCTCTCCAATGTCTAAAATAAGGAGCTCCGACCTGCACACAATACTCCAAGTGCCTTATAGAGCCTCAACATCATATCCCTGAACTTATATTCTATACCTCTAGAAATGAATGCCAACATTGCATTCGCCTTCTTCACAACTGACTCAACCTGGAGGTTAACCTTGAGGGTATCTTGCACAAGGACTCCCAAGTCCTTTTGCATCTCTGAATTTTGTATTCTCTCCCCATCTAAATAATAGTCCGCTCATTTATTTCTTCCACCAAAGTTCATGGCCATACACTTTCCAACATTGTATTTCATTTACCACTTCTTTGCCCATTCCCCTAAACTATCTAAGTCTCTCTGCAGGCTCTCTGTTTCCTTAACACTACCCACTCCTCAACCTATCTTTGTATCATAAGCAAATTTAGCCACAAATCCATCAATACCATAGTCCAAATCATTGACATACACCGTAAAAAGCAGCGGTCCCAACATCAGTCCCTGTGGAACTCCACTGGCAACTGGCAGCCAGTCAGAATAGGATCCCTTTATTCTCACTCTCTGTTTTCTGCTGATCAGCCAATGCTCCACCCATGCTAGTAGTTTCCTTGTAATTCCATCCGCTCTTACCTTGCTAAGCAGCCTCATGTGCGGCACCTTGTCTCGGCCTTCTGAAAATCCAAGTACACCAAGTCTATTGCATCTTCTTTGTCTATGCTGCTTGTAATTTCCTCAAAGAATTGCAGTAAGCTTGTCAGGCAGGATTTTCCTTTCAGGAAACCATGCTGGCTTTGGCCTATCTTGTCATGTGCCTCCAGGTATTCCATAATCTCATCCCTAACAATCGATTCCAACAACTTCCCAACCACTGATGTCAGGCTAACAGGTCTATAGTTTCCTTTCTGCTGTCTCCCACCCTTCTTAAATAGCGGAGTAACATTTGCAATTTTCCATTCATCCGGTATAATGCTAGAATCTATTGATTCTTGAAAGATCATTGTTAATGCCTCTACAATCTCTCCAGCTACTTCCTTCAGAACCCAAGGGTGCATTCCATCAGGTCCAGGAGATTTATCCACCCTCAAACCATTAAGCTTCTTGAGCTTCTTCTCCGTCGTAATTTTCACTGCACTAACTTCACTTCTGTAACACTCTTGAATGTCTGGTATACTGCAGATATCTTCCACTGTGAAGACTGATGCAAAATACGTTTTAGTTCCTCTGCCATCTCTGCATCTCTCATTACAACATCTCCAGCATCAATTTGTGTTCTACAGATATGATAGGTACAAAGGCATTGCAAGGGAGAGGGTTGAACCTCTGGAAGGTCAAAATGGCGATCTAAGCATTGAGCCAAAAGAGATACGGGAGATCTTAAATGAATTTTTATTGCATCTGTATTTACCTGGGTGAAGGACACAGAGTCTATAGAAGTGGACTAGAATAGTCAAGGGGCTGAGTCTTTATAAGAAACTAGTCAAGCTGCACTTGGAATATTGTCAGTAGTTTTGGGCTCCATATCTCAGAAAGGATGTGTTGTCATTGGAGACAGTCCAGAGGAGGTTCACGAAGATGATTCCAGGAATGAAGTGGTTAACATATGAGGAACATTTGGTAGCTTTGGGCCTGTACTCACTGGAATTCTGAAGAATGCAGGGGGGTGGATCTCATTGAAACCTACCAAATGTTGAAGGTACTTGATAGGGTGGATGTAGAGAAAATGTTTCCCATGGTAGGGGTATCCAGAACTAGAGAGCACAGTCTTAAAATTGAGGTGTGACCTTTTAGAACAGAGGTAAGGAGGAAGTTCTTTAGCCAGAGTGGTGAATCTGTGGAATGCTCTGCCACTGACTGCAGTGGAGGCCAAGTCCGCGGGTATATTTAAGGTGGAAGTTAATTGTTTCCTGATCGGTCAGGGCATCAAAGGCTATGGCAAGAAGGCAGGTGTATGGTGTTGAGTCAGATCCGGGATCAGCCATGATGGAATGGCAGAGCAAACTTGATGGGCTGAATGGCCTAATTCTGCTCTTGTACCTTATGGTCTAAGTGAGGCAAAGCAGCAGTGAGCTCAATGACCCTATACAGAAAAAAGAGGAGGAGGTATCTGCAGCTTTGAGGCCAAGTAGGGTGGATAAATCCCCAGGTTCTGACAAGATGTTCCCTTGGACTTGGTGGGAGAAAAGTGCAGAAATTGACTGGGCCCTACCAGAAATATCTAAAAATCATCCTTAGCAACAGGTGAGGTACCAGAGGATTGGAGGATAGCTAAAATTGTTCTGCTGTTTAAGGATGGCTTTAAAATAATCCAGGAAATTATAGGACAGTGAACCTGATATCAGTAATGGGAAAAGATATTAGAAGGGATTCTAAGGGACTGGATGTATGAGTATTTGGTTAGACAGGGACTGATTAAGGATCATCAGCATGGTAGGTTGTGTCTAATCAATCTTATAAAGTTTTTTGAGGAAGTTACCAGGGAAATTACCAGGAAAGTTGATGAAGGCAAGGAGTGGATATTGTCTACATTGACTTTAGCAAGGCATTTGACAAGGTCCCACATTGGAGGATGGTAAGTCGCTTGGCATTCAAGATGAGGTAGTAAATTAGATTAGACATTGGCGTTGTGGGAGAAGCCAGAGAGTGGTAGTAGATGGTTGCCTCTCTGACTGGGGGCCTGAGACTAGTGCAGTGATGCAGAGTCAGTGCTGGATCCATTGTTGTTTGGCATCCACATCAACAATCTGGATGATAACCTAGTTAACTAGATCAGCAAATTTGAGGATGATACCAAGATTGGGTGTGTAGAGGACAGCAACAAAGACTATCAAAGCTTGCAGTGGGATCTGGACTAGCTAGAAAAATAGGCTGAAATATGGCAGATGGAATTGAATGTAGATTAGTGTGCGGTGTTGCACTTTGGTAGGACCAACTAAGGTAAGTCTTGCACAGTGAACGGTAGGGCACTGAGAAGTGTGGCAGAACAGAGGGATCTGGGAATACAGATCCATAATTCACTGAAAGTAGCATCACAGGTAGAAAGGGTTATAAAGACAGCTTTTGGTACATTGGCCTTCATAAATCAAAGTATTGAGTACAGGAGATGGGAAGTTATGCTGAAGTTATATAAGACATTGTTGAGGCCTGATTTGGAGTATTGTGTGCATTTTGGGTTACCTACCTACAAGAAAGATATAAATGATGTTGAAAGAGTACAGAGAAAATTTACAAGGATGTAGCTAGGTCTGGAGGACCTGAGTTATAAAGAAAGATTGAATAGGATAGGTCTTTATCCCTTGGAAAGATTGAGGGGAGATTTGACAGAGAGACTCAACATTATAAGGAGTATTTATAAGGTAACTGCAAGCAGGCTTTTTCCACTGATGTTGAGTTGGACTATAACTAAAGGTCATGGGTTAAAGTTGAAATGAAAATGTTAAGGGGGACACGAGGAGAAACGTCTTCACGCAGAGGGTTGTGAGTGTGTGGAATGAGTTACCAGCACAAATGGTGCATGCAAGCTCAATTTCAACATTTAAGATAAGTTTGGATAGGTACATGGATGGGAGGGGTATGGAAGGCTGGGTGCAGCTTGATGGGTCTAGGCAGTTTAAATGGTTCAGTATGTACTAGATGGGCTGAAGGGCCTGTTTCTGTGCTGTATGTTTCTATAACTCTATGTTTGGACCTTAGCTGTGACAAGGTCTGAAACTATGTAGTCCAGGTGAAATTCAAGCTGGGCATTGGTGAATAGGTTATTAGTGAATAAGTGCCACTTGAAAGCAATAAACAGGACCTTCTACCACTTCGACGAGGATAGACTGATTGGGCAGTAACTGGCCAGATTGGATTGGTCCTTTGATTCAATCAGAACATGCCCATGCAATTTTTCCCACTCTGGGTATTATTGTAACTATACTGGAACAGCTTGGCTGAAATCACAGCTAGTTCTGGATCACATCTTCAGGACTACATCTTGGAAAGTGTTTGGCCAACATAGCCTTCACTGCATCCCGTCCTCTGATTCATTTTATGTGGAGATGAGTGAGCTGGTTTGTGTGATAGTGGGAATCTTGGGATTCCAACACAAGTTCGTTTTTATTATCTTGGGAGATTTGGAAAAATAGCCTGAAATTTCCTTTTTTCGTTGTCAACATTTGGAGTTATGGATTCTTCTTTCTGAGGAAGATCTCTTCAAATACCAGGAGTGTGCAGTACAGAGCCTCTTTGGCGACAGGTGTATGCTCATGTATATTTGCCCAGAGATGGCAGCAGATAATCAGCGGAGAGGTGACTTTATAAAGTGATGTTTACCAAAAGCATTTCACATGCTGGGGGACTTTATCAAATTGAGTTAGGGAGAGGGAACTCTGATGCGGATGACCATGCTGAAAGTTCTCCTGGGTACGTTTGAAACTTTGCTGAAAATTAAGCTTAAATTTATTTTGCAATGACTGCCCTACAACTTACAGTTTTAATTAGTACAACTTCAACACGTAGATGGGTAGTAGCAGTGTGAAAGAGTCATTATTTTTTAATTTCCCACCAGATAGCATACTACCAGGTTTCTTCCTTCGAGGTGGTAATATCAAAATGCAGATTTTCTCCCTAGTAGCGCTCTAGAAATACCTTTACCGCAGGGACTGTAATAGTTCAAAAGTCAAGTCTCCACCAGCTTGTTTAGGGCATTGAGGGGATGGGCATTAACCGCTGGCCTAAACAGCAGATTTCCACACCCTGGAAATTAATATCAAAAACATACGTCGCTTGCTGTGCCGCAAGTTAAAATTGGGATCACAACAATCTTCAAGCCAGTGGGAAACACTAGATGGCGCATTATACCGCTCTCCGCTTTAAAGTTAGTAACCAAATCTCTTTCGCCCCGCAGAATGGTCGCCAGGCGCGAGTAATCGCTAATGTTTTACCGCCGTGACATGTTTCGATTACCAACAGTCCATTGGAGTCTCTTTTGGACAATACAATCAACCGAACATTGCAAATACAGTACTGTATAAATTGCACTTGCCACTTATTCTGAAGGTTTGGTAAACTCGCAGTACAGTAATACGATTTTATCTTTCATTCAGGGTGAACTATTCATTCAGCACCAAAAAGATCTTCTCCGTCCTGAAAACCCCAGCATTATGAGGCATTGGTTGTTGGATATTAATAGACATTTATTGGTTAGGGTGTAGACGGATGCAATTGTTAAATTCAAAGCAGTCTCTTCGTCGAATGATTAATACGAGGGAAAACGCGTGGATGCCAGTGGAGATTGGGAGTATCTAAACTGCTTTGCACCCTAATCTGTGGCCCATGAATTGTAAAGGAGGCTTATTGATTGTGTACAGTGTTATCTATAGTCTGCTGCTGGTTCACCGACATTATCCTCTTTACCGGTTGCACGGGGAAATTAACTCGCTGATAGCAAGAACCTATCGTTTTCTGCAAGTATTTGTATCTGGTGGTTAGAATTCAAGCTGTAAGCAAGTTTGTCATTGTACTTGTACCTCGTGGTACTTCCGCATGGGACAATAAACTAGCGTTTTTCTTTAAGCCGAAGACCACAAAAATGAATTGAAGTGTATGTTGGAGAGGTAAAATGAGAAGGGGTAGGAGGTTGATCCTGTAGAGAGATAAGTAGCCAGAGCTGGTCTGAAGAACTTAACCCTATTGCTAGGTTTTATAGGTCACACATCGTAATGAGATGTTATAATATTATGATACATTCCGTTATGATGCAGCACTTCCTACCAAAATAGCTCACACAGGCAGTTGATTGTTGACCCTCTCTTACTTTTCTAACCTTGTCTGCACCAGACTTCAGAAAACGCTAATACTGTACATCAACGTGAACAATCTTTGCAGTGTACGCAAGGTAGTGAAAATACAGTATTTGGTTCTGTGAGGTAAATACCATGCGGTCAAAACAATAATCAGACTTTTGCAGCCTCACTTAAACACTTTTCTTTGGGTGGGCTTTTATTCCCTCGGAGATGTTTCAGAATTATGTGCTCTTAAGTTGTATAAGTCTCCAACATTTTCCAAACTATTTGCACACCGGCCCACCACCCCCAAATGTAACAGAGTCGTTACAATGTCGAAAGAGCTAATTCTGAACAACAGCATTGAAATGGAAGTTATCCTCGAGCCAATGGGATCACACAACTCAGTGCTCGGTAAAGAATTAGATTGTTATTAGATGATTAATCTATCTTAGGTTGTTCGCAAGATGGAGTAATATTTATCCCCGAGCATTCTTAGAATTATCTTCAACAGTTCAATGGGGGCAGGTTTGGTTCTGTTTGACTGAAATCGAGTTCATGTATTTTCGAAAGAAGCAACAAATGAGCTAAAGGAAGTTACATATTTTTTAGTCTCGTGAGAAATGCTGGAGAGATTGTACTCACTGAAGGGAAGGGGCCATCAGAAATTCACAGCTGAGCTTTCAAAGGAAAGACTTTGTGTATTGCATTTGATGGAAGAGTATTCACGATATTTTCGACTTCATGGGGATTGACGGGTTCGATGCTCATTTTTTACCTGCCTGTCAATTGGTTCATTGTAAATAGATTCTCATTACAAAGGTAGTTTCTTTTAACCTGATGGTGAAAATGATGTCTTAAGTTTTTCTTTTTGCTTTTGTGGTTATCTATGAATCAGGAGGAACCTAGAAGAAATTGTCTATCACTGTACACTCTCTCCAGCATTTCTCACGAGACTAAAACATATACCATACCCACAGAGGGCATTATCTTCACAGTATACACAGTTACCCATTCCTATTTATTTATTGGAATACAATGCGGAATCGGCCCTACCGAACCCTCGAGCCGCGCCGCCCAGCAACTTCCGATTTAACTTGAGCCTAATCACGGAGCAATGTACAATGATCAATTAACCTAACAACCGGGAGATCTTTGAACTGAGGGAGGAAACCGGAGTACCCGGAGAAATCTCGCGTGGTCACGGGGGAGAAGATACAAACTCCCCACAGCACCCGTGTCGCTGAAACTGTAAAGCGTTGTGCAAACCACTATGCTACCGCGCTGTCTCCAATACGTTCTGCTTTTACTTTAATATATTTATTAAATACCTAATTGTAGCTGCAGAATATTCCTAAAATATATTCAACTAATACTTCTGAACTGTAGTCATTTTTGTAAGGTAGTATACACAACCGCAAAATGCATACTTCAAAGTGAAGAAACGATAACCAGGTACTATGACGTAGTGATGGATGGGTGAAGTAAACATTGGACTTGTCCCTCTTATCTCAAAGGTATTAATGAAGACTCTTCCCACCTTAAACCAGCATCTATAGCATCAGATTGGCATCCCATCCCCAACAATTTTATTAATCCTTCAGCAGTGTACTGAGGGTTATCCTGGATATTAGGGTCAAGTCAATAGAGTGGGATTGAAGTCCAGGGTCTGGGAACTTAAATGCCGGGTTGGTCCTACTAATATAAAGCTAACATTTATATATTAATGTTCCTTCCTTCAAACTTGAGATGTTAGCCCTTAAATAAATAATTTAAAGTAGCCTATTTTATACTCCTAAAGATCACTAGTCACCACAGGAACTTTGACACGGAATCACTCGGCGTTTAAATTTCTTGAAACATTTACATTTATTTGACCGCTCTGTGCATAATGTGATAAAGCTTAAGGTATTCAGAATACTACATAAGCTATACCCTTCCTTCTAATGATATACCACAGTTTAAGAAATGGATATCGTTTCCAATATTTAATTAAACTTCATTGTGAAAGGAGACACAAGAAATGCTGATTTTGGAATCCGGAGCAACGAACCCTAAGAAGCCGGAGGAACGCAGCGGACGGAGCGGCATCTGCGAGGTGGGGTGGGCGGGTGGGGTGGGGGCAGGCGGGGGAATGTGGGTGACGAGAATTATCCATGTTTCTGGTCGAAACTGCATCACGAGTGTTTATAGAAGAAATAAACCGGTGACGTCCCTATTAGCTCAAAAAGTAATACTGTACGCGTTCAATTTGAACTTTGTAAAGGATGAACGTGATTCCTAGCGAAATTGTGCGCTGTGAGAGGACTGGTGGTACTTTATAAAATAGAAATAGCAGTTTTAATCTGGAGTTCCAGAAATGGCCATTAATCACAGCGATTTCCGTTTTAATAAATATACCTTTTCACAATGACTTCAATTTCATACCGCTGACTGCATAATATGATTTTAATGGTTCTTGATGGCAGTACATCTCTTGCACAAATTATAATTCTATTTAAGTTAATATAGTAGGAGGGCTCTTTTTTTCATCTCCTGCCAAGGTCCAATGAACCACTGTCCGGTTCTAAGCACCTGTTTATATAGTGATGGCGTTTTGTCACGTTTAATACATCAGCATACCTGATAGGATCACCTCACTGTGGAATTCATTAGCATTCCTGGTGAGTCAAATATTTTATCCTTCCTACCACTTGCCATCAGATTCCTTGCAGCCCAGTGTTATTGCCCGTATCCACTGTACAGAGGCACGAGGAATCGCGATGCGCTGAGCAGCTTTGAGCAGGCTCGGCTCCTAACTCACCCATGACCCTCCCCCTCATCTCTACTCGGTTGGTCGGGTTAACGGACCGAGGCCATATAGAGAGCTCCGCTCTCCGAAGCTCCAGCTCCTTGCCTGCCTGAGCCTTTGATGGGATTGCGAGCACATCTCGGAACATCTTGCGGTGCAGAGTTCGGGACAGGCGATATTTCCTGGTACAGACTGACTGGAGCGCTTCGTTCATGAGAAACTACGCTTCAGCACCACGGCCAGCTCCTCCTCCAACCACGAAAATGGCATAGCGCGCCGCGGGAGCAGGTAAATCGATTATAGGGGATTATCTGAAGCAGGGGACTCATTGGCACTTAATAGGTTTCTATTTCGCACTTTATAGGGAATAGACACGCAGATGACTAGATCGGGACTCAGCCTCCTGTTTATAGTGGTGATTGCATTTTTGGATTTCCGGTGCTGTAAGTGTAGATACTGTACTCTGCATTCAAAACAAGTCCGACTGTATGGTCACTCAGTTTTCTCACTCAGTGATCTGCCTTTGCCTCATCGTTGCAGAACGCACACGTGTATCTGTACGATTGTTGCAATGTACCGGCTGAGCAGCAAGCTAAATACCGTTCACAGTCACACCATTACTCTCAAGCAAGTCTTCTTCATCAGATCAGAAAGTGTGTCAGGAGAATTTTTATCCTTCCAGTTAAATACTTAAAGAGGAACATGACACGTAATTATCTCCAATGTATACCAATAACCCGAACTTTCAGTCGAGTGTAACCCTATTGGACACCGCTTACAGAACGATACTTTTATTTTGGCTTAGCAAAAGTATATACAGTTGCCTTGCTTAAAATGTTTGAAATGGCCCTCGCCATTCTTCATTCTCTACGTCTAGCTTGGAAACGTATTCTTTTACATGAAGTTTTCATTACTATTCAAACACCTGCCACAGACCCAGTCCACGGAGGCTCTGATCTTGCTGCATTCAGAATCTATCACTGAGTTTTGATACTAACGCCAGCAAGCTTCAGCACTTGGGGGTAGATTTGGCTTTTCACTTTCATTTCGAGCGGACACCATTCGCGCACCAAGCGCACCAATGATAAATGGCAACAGCGCGAAAATGATCAGATAATTAGTACGAGGAGCACATATCGTCAAAGTAAGAGTAGGAATATGAAATATCACCTCTACATGTAAGCTCAATAGCGAAACATCACGAAGGTAGCAATGGCGTGAGCTCGACTAGTCATCAGTAGAGGACCGGTTTATTGCCATTTCCGAACCTACTCGCTTTTTCGCTTTCAAGAACTTGCCACCTTGCTCGCCCCATTCTGTGCAGTTTCTAATCGGTTGTATGTTGCGGCACAGGAAGAGAACGACGTGTACCAAAGACGCAGGAAGTATTAATTCAAACACTGCAATGAAATTGGCTTGGTAGAGTGGGCATGCCTTTGTTGGCAATGTGGATCGAGCCACTTAATTACCAACGTTTGCTTCTACAACAACCTCCTTCCCAGCCCACCATCCTTCTCCAACGTCCCAATCACTCTCCCCACCCTGCCCAATGTGCCCAGCCGCTTTCCAACACATTGACATGCCTGTACTCTCCGGGTCAGATAGCTATTTGCAGGAGATCACGGAACATGCTATACACGTGGAAGCAAAAGCGTGCAGATGTTGGAATTCTTAGATAGAACCTTGAAGCACTGATGAACTTATTTAAGCACTGATAAAAGACCTGTTTCTCTCACCAGTCTGTCCTGCAGATTATGGCCAGGGATGCCCATTGTTATTTCACGCAACAATATGGCGTTTCGCACCCTCTAGAGTATAGCGTAGCATTCTGACGGCGAACAATTCCCTACAGCACGGCATCAAATGCACCAAGAAAATGGATATCCTCGGTATCCATGTATCAGTGGTGGCTCGTACATCTTGTATCAACCGAGAGCCAGTCTGCGCCTTAAACCGAGTCTTGTGCCGCTCTATTTCCAATCACAACTTGCGGGGTGGGGGACAACTTGCACTTTGTGTTAAAGTAGCCGAGTGGAGCTTGGACCCACTTCCTTAGACCCAAAGGGAAAGGAACGAAATCTGGGCCACAGGTTGCCTGGGAGAACGGGAATAACATGCTGGAACTGGGGAAAGGCCGGGAAATATCAGGGCAGGCCTTATTAAACGTGGCACGCCCGGCCCTCACTATCCTCTCTCTAAGGCTCTTGTGCTTGGGTATGATTTTGTGACCTGCTCGCTACGCACCTGGTGCCTAAGTGCTCAATTAACTCTATTAGTTCTCAAGCCATGAACAAGTCTTTATTTAATATTGTAAGCTCCTTTCACAGTGTTATGCTGAAATGTACAGTGAGTCATTCTCACTCTTGATTGAATACGGTGATCCATTTATAATTCATGAAATGTTTTCAAATCACATATTTTGCTTTGGGGCCCTCTATACACCTCCCGCAGAATTGGATATTTGTGGAGGCAGTCGATAGTGCATCCAAATTCCGAGCGGAAATTAACGCCGCACTTTGATTGAAGACCAGACTGCGAGAGTCATTTGAATACAATTCACAAGAGTTGCTGGCACTTATAAATGCATAGCGACAGTCCGTGTTGAGGAATAAATGCGAATGCTGCGTATCCTCCTCCCCAAAACAGTTTGTTCTGTGATGTGGTAGTGCGAGTCAGTTCTCGGGGTGATCTCCGTTGTATGTGTAGATTGAAGATTCGTGTGATTAGATCTGTCCCTTCCCTTTCTGCTTGCCTAATCACGAAGTCCTATCTCTTATTTTACTGAAGCCTCGTTTGCACTTTTCAAACCTTTGGTTGTCAAAGTAGCCACATTAACTTGTTACAGTTGATCGTGTTTTTATCTTTTAAACCTTTTTTTTTGGCCTTTGAACAATTTAGAAAACGCTAGTCCTTCTGTAATGAGAGAGTGAAGCTCCTTGACTTTACAAAGTAGATCAAGCCCGTTTCCAAAACCACCTAAAATACCCAAGCAACACTTGTTGAAATAAACTTTTGTTATAGGCCCCCTTGTCCATTCACAATGGCCTGGAAAACCAGACAACTGCCCTCCTATTATTTTTATGAAATGTCCGCCTGTAAGGAAATGATGCCCGGATTCCACAGCAGCCAGTGATAATTTTACAATGTATGGGCCGTCCTTTCCGCCTTTGAGGCAACTGTCGACCCGACTCCGCCTACAGCGTGTGTTAACCGATTCCAGTCCCAATCCCAGTGGCGCTCGTTGGTGTTCATTGACAAAAATACACGTCACATTTTAACCTCCCTCACAACAATTTCTAGTTATTGTCCACCTTCAAACACAGAGGCAATGTGAATTTGGTGACACGCTGCCCAATATTGAGGCTATTTTCCATTATTTCACGATCCTTCTGGGATCCTCTTTGTTCCAAAATCACTGCTTACATTTATTCCATGAAGCTCTTCTTAAATGATATCTGTACCCGAACTCAGTCACCGCCGCCAAACCGCGGCACCTCCTTCTCGGAAATGGCCACCTCTTATTACATAATATCTTCTGCACCACCTCTTAACCCTCTGCAACTGTTTTCTTCAAATGCCCTCAAAGGGAAAAGGACCTTTGTCCCACTTCATTTTGCAAGGGCTCGTACACTGACAGTTTAGCTCTATGATTCCGTTCCCCGTCGTAGCTTATTATTTGCTTAATTATGTGCTCATCTCCCATCCACCACTCGAAAACAATCAGAATTAGAATCAAGTTGATGCCACTGGCATATGTCGTGAAATTTGTTATTTTGCCACAGCAGTACATTGCAATAGTTAATACATTTTTAAAACTATAAATGACAATAAGAAATATATACATATAAAATTAAGTACGTAATGCCAAAAGAGAACAAAAATAATGAGGTGGTGCTCATGGGTTAATTCTCCATTCAGAAATCTGATGGCAGAGGGGAAGAAGTTGTTCCTGAAATGTTGAGTGTGTGTCTTCAGGCCCCTGTACCTCCTTCTTGATGGTAGCAATGAGAACCGCATCTTCCCACAGTTTTTCCAGCAGCGTTGAATTTCCTTATGACCCTATAAAATACAGTGAGTTATTTTCAACACACAATCTATAGGAATAATTTTAACTAATTACACAGATAATATTTGATTTCAGTTTACATACTAAAATATCGAAGTCAGGGTGGCTATTATTTCAGTCAAATATTTAGAAGTGATTTAAATAAGATGTATTGGATGACCATGGGTTTATAAAGTATAAAGAGAAGAAAGTCGGTCTCATTAGTAGATGTTTCAATAGCCAGCAGATACAGGTTTAAAATAATAAAGAGAACAGATCCAGAATTGAAAGACCAACTGCATTCTGGAACACACTGTTAAGATGGTTGATAAAAAATGTCAGGGATTTCAAGAAGGATTTGCAGAAATCTGTAGGAAAATAGTTTATAGAACCAAATGAAAAAAATAAGAGATTGTATCTGATAGGGTCACTCTCCAAAGAGCTGGCACATACCTGAATGAGTTAATAATCTCAGAATCAGAATCAGGTTCAAGATTGTGATTGCTATTCAATGTCCAGTGGGCCTTGTGTTTTTTCCAAGCTCAGTTTTCTAAACACTAACAGCTGACACTTCTAAAGATCAAAGTGTTGTTTTTGAATAATTTAAAGTTCCAACCACATTCTTTGTGTAGCTGCTTGTTGTAAACAGGAGCCAGTATTCGGTTCTTAATATAAACAGAAAGCAGTAATCAGCTTGAAGTTTAAACACACATCTGAGAGACTGCCTATAGAGTCACAGACTTGCTGGCCCCTCAGCATATGCATTTCTTGCTGAAGAGGTGCAGAGTAAGATAATGGATTATTTAATTTGGCTTGTTTCAAACTAGACAATACAATCTAAGTTATTTAGTTCAAGGAAGTTGTAGACCAGATAGGTATTATCATTTAGCATATCAATAGCAGATTAATTAATGCGCAGGAATGTTTATGTACACCA
This sequence comes from Mobula birostris, assembly GCF_030028105.1. Classification (NCBI taxonomy): domain Eukaryota; kingdom Metazoa; phylum Chordata; class Chondrichthyes; order Myliobatiformes; family Myliobatidae; genus Mobula; species Mobula birostris. The sequence continues at coordinate 42,539,674 of NC_092378.1, read as the reverse complement.
AGAGAAAATTTACAGCATTGATTATGGATACCTGGAATCTCTGTCACCAGAAGTTTTTAACACATTTGTGTTAAAAGGAATCCAAAAAATATTACACGTCACCCAAGTGGGTGATAAACGGCATAAATTTTTGACAGTAGTTTACGCTTTTTAGGAATGGTCCAGAAAGATCAAGAAGAATGACAGAAAGATGGGGTGAAATGGAATTAATTCCCAAGCCTTTGATTTCTGCAATGGATGACTAGTTCATCTACACTCATGTCTCTATGTTTCAGGAATTGTACTTATGTTTTGGAAATCCTTTGTGATTTAGAAATGGTTTGTAATTTGCAAATATTTTATAAGATAGAGATCCTCAGCATTTTAAATGAGCTTTAAGAATGTTGTTTTAATTTAAATGGGTGTTGCTAAAGACAAATAAACTAGGTTTAAACTACTTTGTTAGCTGGAAGTATCTCCTCCTTGATAGGGGAGATATCCACTGCTCAACTAATGGGTATTCAGCCATGGAGGATAAATGGGGAAGTGAATTAGATTTCAAGAGAAGGTAGTCACAGTATAACCTCCCTTTAATAAGGGTATCCTTGGCTATTTATATCAGATGGAGCCTAAGCCTTCATTTGAGTTTCGAAATTTGCAGTCAGCTGACCCAACACCATTACAATATCACTGGCATATGTCATAAAATTTGTTGTTTTGCAGCAGCAGTACAGTGCAATAGATAAACATACTATAATGTACAATAATAATAAATAAACAAATCAATTAAAAATATATATATTTGCTAGCATCTTTGGTGACATACCAAACCTCCTCAAACTCCTAAGGGAATACAGCTATTTGCACCAATTTGACAGACCCAAGATATATCTTCATACATGTTATCACTCGGGAACTTGAAACTCTTCACCCTTTCCACTGCTGATCCCTTGATGAGGACTGGTATGTGTTTCCTCAATTTCTCCTTCCAGAAGTCCACAATCAATTCTTTGGTCTTACTATTGTTGAGAGCAAGGTTGTTGTTGTAACACCATTGATCCAGTTGATCTATCTCACTCCTGTACACCTCCTCAACACCATATGAGATTCTGTCAACAACAGTTGTGTCCTTCGTGCAGTAGTAGTGTGATCACTTGAGTTGCATAAGCTGTTCTTCTCATGGTTTGTCTATTGGTAAGTTCTCAAGTCGTTGTAGGGGCCAGTTCAGAATCCACATATCCTGATGCAGTGTGGACACAAGTAAGTGGCTGGGTCTTTCGGTCATTTATTCTCTCTTTTGACTACCGTTGCTTGTTCTCTGCAGCACAGCGGAGGTTGCTGTCACGTAGCGTAGCTCCCCCTTGAACAGATTTCCTCCGAGTGAGTTGAGATTTAGAGGGCAAAAGTTTAGGGGTAACATGAAGGGGAACTTCTTTACTCAGAGAGTGGTAGCTGTGTGGAATGAGCTTCCAGCAGAAGTGGTAGGGGCAGTTTCGATATTGTCATTTAAAGTAAATTTGGATAGCTATATGGACAGGAAAGGAATGGATGGTTATGGGCTGAGTGCAGGTCAGTGGGACTAGGTGAGAGTAAGTGTTCGGCATGGACTAGAAAGGCCGAGATGGCCTGTTTCTGTGCTGTAATTGTTATATGGTTATATGGAGTGCATCTATTGCAACCAATAGAGTTCCTCCAAGTGCATCTATTGAGTGCAATGCCTTTCCAGTTTTTAGATGTAATGCTGAATTTCTTCAGGCTGACTTTCATGTTATCTTTGAAGCATTTCCTTTACCCACCAAGATCTGGCTGACCTTCCTACATCTGGGAGTAAAGGATCCGTTTAGGGAGACATGAGTTAGACATCTGAAAGACATAACCTATCCTTTGGAGTTGGTGTTGCTTTATCATGATGGAAATGCTGTTCATGTTGGCCTCCTCCAGTACGCTAGCGCATCTGTCCTTCCAGCTTTTCCTCAAAATCTTTTGTAAGGTTTTTTTGGTGATATCGCTTTACGTCTTTCAGGTGTCTACTGTAGGTGTTCCATGATTCAGCTCCATACAGCAACGTAGGAAGGATACCTGCTTTATAGAATAGAAACTTTGTTTGGACCTGTAGGGTGCAGTCTTCAAAGACTCTTTTCCTTAATCTTGCATAGGCTCCACTAACACTATTCATGTGGTGGTTGATCTCTGAGTTGAATTCTGTTTTTGAGGAGAGAATGATACCAAGGTAGGAAAAGTGGTCTAAATTTTCAAGGGTGATAGCATGAACTTTTATGGAGGGCTGGATAAATGGCTGATTTGGCAATGGTTGATATAGGACCTGTGTTTTTTATATTCATCACAAGACCCAGAGCTCTATATGCCTTGGCAAAGGCATTCAGGATACAGTAGATGTCTTCTTCAAAGTGTATGGTGATAGCTTTGTCATCTGCATACTAAAGCTCCATAGTGGAGGTGGTGCTGATCTTGTTCTTGGCATGAACATGGTTGAGGTTGAAAAGTCTGTTGTCCATTCTATACTTGATTGGGATTCCCTGTGGCAGGTCTTGGCCAATGAAGATGGTAAATAGGGTGGGCACAATGTTTGCTCCCTGACTAGACAGTGTAGGGTTCTGATTCAGCATCACTATTGCTGAGTACTGTGGCTGATGTGTCAGCATGCAGTAGTGTCTGTATCATAAGTACTTGTCAGGACAGTCACATCTTGATAGCATACACCAAAGAGCTTGGCAGTCTACTGTATCAAATGCTTTTGTCAAATCTATGAAAGCCAAGTACAAGGGTTGCCTTTGTTCATCGCATTCTTTCTGTAATTGGCATGCTGTGAAGCTCATGTCTGTGTACCTCTAGTTGAGTGGAAACCATACTGTGATTCAGGGAGTACTTCTTCAGATAGTGGAAGGAGGTTGTCGGTGAGGATACATGCAAGTATTTTACCTGTCGTTGACAGGAGGGAAATGCCGCTGTAATTGTCACAATCTGCTTGGTCTCCCTTTCTGAATATGATCACTACTAGAGCATCCTTGAACTCTGAGGACAACTGCTCCTTTTCCTAGTCCTTCAGGAGCAAGGCATGTATGTGGTGCAGGACTGCTGGTCCACCTTCCTTAAGGATCTCTGCTGGGATCCTGTCAGGACTAGTAGCTTTGTTGCTTTTCAGGCTCCTGATGCATCACGGATCTCTTTCATACTGGGAGAGGTTGACAAGGTTCACAGGTGTCTGGCGGATTTGGTTAGTAACTGTTGGTTCAGCAGCAATGTTGCAGTTAAGAAATTCTTGAAAGAGCTCTCTCTATTGATCGATGATATCCTTCTGATACTTTAACAAGTTCGTCCCATCATTTGAGTGGAAGGGGTTTAATCCAAAGTGACTTGGATTGCAGACTACTTTGTTGGCACTGCGGAAGCCTCTTGTGTCACCAGGGTTTGCCAGTCCCTGGATTTCTAGGGCTTCCTCAGTCCACCAAGAATTCTTTAGCACCCTCACTCTGCACTGGATATTTGTCTTGGCTCTGGAGTAAGCTTCTCTTTTGTCCTTGCTGCCAATGTCATTCTATCGGGCACAAAAGGCCTTTCTTTACATGAAGATAAGTTCTATCTCCATGCTGTTATCATCAAACCTATCCTAATGTTTTCAGGACTTGTACACAAGAATATTTTTAAGGAATAAGGGATGGTGGATTGAAGCAGTCCCCAGAGTTCTTCAATATCCTCCAGATATTCCTGTTGGAGGTTTTCCCCAAATGAGGCCTGAAGGCATGGTTTGGTGGCAGTGTCAAGCAGGGTTTCAATTTCTAGTCCTGGCCTAGTCTGCTTTTTATGATCTCTTCTCTTTTTCATGAGTCTGATGGACATAGTGGAATGAGTCAGGCAAAGATCTGTCCAGCAGTCATCTGTGCCAATCGTGGTCCTTGTGATGTTCGTATTACAGCCGTCCCTAGCTCAGCCAATGGCATGATCAATGAGATGTCACTGTTTAGATTGGTGGTGCTGCCAAGATGCCTTGGATTTTCTTCGCTGGTGGAAGAGAGTGTTCATGATGATAAGATTATGCTCAGCACATATGGTGAGAAACAGTACTCCATTTGAGTTGATGCTGCCGATGCCTTCTTTTCCTGTTTCAAAGGTTGAAGTCTCAACTGATTCTGGCATTGAAGTCCCCTAAGAGAATTATCTTGTCTTCCTTGGTGGATGCTCAACTGTGTCACATCTAGGTAAACAGAGAAGTCCTATATTCATACTCATGTGGGTCCAGAGATGATGCATAGGAATTCACAATGGTTGCCATCTGGTTGTTGGCAAGCACCAAGCAGATTGTCATGAAACATCCACTATGAGAAGTTCAGAGAGTTGACTGGCGAGCTGGTTCTTAATTGCAAACTGAACACCGTGGATCCTGGGTTCGTCAGCTGTATTCCGTTTTTAGAGGAAAGTGTAACCACCCTTCTCGTCCATTGGTTGCCCTTCATTTGCCAGAGCAGTTTCAGAAAGAGCAGCTAGGTCAGTCTGGCATCTCCTCAGTTTTCCTCTTTGGTCAATCATTGGTTGCACTGTTTATCAGAGTGCACACATTCCAGACTCCAGATGTCATGTCTCTTTGTTTCTGACCACATATGGTGATCCAGTCAGGAGGTTTCAAGGTAGGTTTTCTTTTGGGCACCTTTTCTAGCCTCTACCCCAAGTGGGGTGAGCAGAGTGGATCTAAATAGGGCTGCTCAGTTATGGGTGCAGTTGCTGAGGCGCTCTTTCTGCCTCAGTCTGAGATCCCTCACGCAGATTCCATTGCCGTCATAACTATGATATGATTCTATATTTCTCTATCAATGCTCAAGCCCACTGTCTACCCACCAAATCCAACCTCTTCTCAGCACATAATCCAAAAGTAAGCTTTTATGGATATGCTGAGAATGTGAAATAAAAACAAGGAACTTTAAAATGGAAAGTTCAGGAGTATAGGCAGCATATGTGGAGAAGAAAAAACAGTTAATGTTTGAGCTCAATCATCTTTAGTCTGAGGTAAATAGTCAACAACTAAAAATGTTAGCCTTTCTTTCCTTCGCTTGGATTCTGTCTGGATATTGTCAGATTTTTTGGCTATTTCTGGCATATTATGTTTTTATTTCTTTTCTAATAGGGGACTGACAACATGTTACAAGCATCAGTTGAACTTTAAGATGACTGAATTAATTTTGGCAAATTAAATCTTGTGTGTGGCAGTCTTCATGGACTGTATAAAATTGTATCCAATGATTTGCATCTAATGGATCAAATAAAATAGTGTAAGATGATATGTGAAGACAGTGGAGGTGAGTCATATGGTTTAATGAATCACTTATCATCCCCATGAAAATGACAAATGTAGAGATTAGTGCAGAATTTTGCAAGACTGTCATGATACCTTTTTATAGAACAACACCGACTTGCATCTTGTCTAGTGCAGCTAGTGTTCTAAAAAAGTACTCTACAGTGTTTCAGAAGAGCACTATCAAACCAAGTTGACATGGAGCCACGGAAAAGATATGAAGACAGCTGGTTGAGTTTTAATGAGTAATTGAAAAGAGGAAAGAGATCTGGGGAGTTTTAAGGCAAGCGGACTGGAGATCTTGAGAGGGTAGCAACTGGACTGTCAGGCAATGAAAATAAGGATGTGCAAATGACCAGAATTTGAGGCACGTTTCAGAGTTGTAGCAGCAGACTAATGACGGTAAATGCTGTTGTTACTAGAGAAGGTGCTGACTCTAAAGGAAAGCATTGACAACTGAGTGGTATTGCAACTTTGATCATGTGTGACTTTAGAGAACACTAACCACAAACGGAATAAGCTAAGGAAAACTGGAGGAGATTCAAGAAAGTGTGTAAGTTTACCTGGTTCACCTGATACATGGGGTTACCACTTGTATGCATGAGGAGGTATGGGAAACCGACTGTCTGTAATTTAGGACTAGCTTCTTCCCCTCTGACATCGTATTTCTGAATGGTCCATGAACTCACAGCCACTACTTCATTATTTTTTGCACTATTTGTTTGTAGCAATTTTATACCTTGTCCTGTACTGCGTCCCAAATCAAATTTCACATCAGGTAACTCAGTGATAATAAACTGGAATCTGATATGCTTCGTAAGTTGCAGAGGATGTAATGAAACACAGCTACACTTTATGTTCCCATGTTATTTCACTCTGCTGAAACCTAGGAACATAAAACATTTGGAAGGAGTATATGTTTGGTTCTTTGGGGAGTTATATAGTCCTTCTGCTGAATTTTCCTTCCTTCTCAAATTATCAAATCGAAACTTAATATTAGGGAGTAATGATGCAAATCTCATCCTAAGATGTTTAAGGTGGGTAGTATCATTGCACAATGGACAATAAGAAAGTAGTTAAAACTTGTCACTTCAAATATTGTAGCATTATGCATGCAGAAGGAGGCTGTCTAACACATCCTGTCTGTACCAGCAATTTAGCATAGCTATAAATTTAAACTTATCCCCTGCTCTAGTCCTGTAGCCCTGTCAACATTAAGGTTTTCTTTTCCATCTCTTTGAATTTCCCACTAGATTCTGATTCCATCACCTTGTCCTATAGCTTATGCTGAATAACATCTCACTGTGCCCAGAAAATACCCTTTTCTTCTGTCCTTCACGTTAACTCTACGAGCTATCGTTACCTACCTTTCTCCTCGATCAGAACTCCTCAGCCTTTTCAACTCATTAACTAGTTGTTAGATTCCAAAGAGTGATCACAACTTCTGATTTAAGAACAATTATCATGGCTGATTAGCTTCTAGTACAGAATAATTTTGCTCGAAATAACCAATTATAAAGGAATGTATGTTACTGCACTTTCATCTGCTTAATTTGGTTTATATTAAAGTTTTAGGTGGCAGAGTAAGCATTAAAGCATTATCCTCTTAAATGGTCTTAAATCTACAAAATAGTTAAACTGTTAGCTGTTAAATGAATGAGATGTGCATTTCTTTCAAATCCCCCCAATTACTGAAATTGTCCTCTGCTGTTAATGTTGAAGAGCAGTACCACAGGTCAGTTGTAACTTGAGAAAGGCCTTACTCATTAGAAACCTATTGTTCACAGAAGTTAAACTGTATCCAGAATGATAACCATTTTCTGATCTCACTGCAAAGGTGCAAGCAAATTGCAGTTATGTTAACCCACAGTTTGCTAGATTACAGGTTGTGTTTACAGCAAGCCAACCAAAACCAAGGCACTGTTTGAGAAGAGTACAGGAGGTAACCAGGTTAATGGAATTGCATGTCCCCAAAGGACAGTCTGTCAATCAAGAGCAATCCACAATAATTGCACATTTGTTAAATTTATGCATAACATACAGGTTCACAATGTGAAGGTGATGATCTGGAGTACAGAAAAAACACTTACCTAACAAAATGACTGCAATTACATAAGGCATAGAAATGTGTGTCCCATTAATGTAGAACTGTGTTTTAAATTAAATATTCTATTTGTAATCTCTAAAGATAATGTGTACCATCAATTTGTGTGTTTCAAAATTAATTTTGTCACTTAATTTTGGCTCAAATCCAAAATTATGTTTTCAATAATTAATATCATAGATCTCCTGTTAAATCTTTTTATTAAAAATGGATGCAGCAAATTTTCACTTTGCCGGTAGTCAACTCATAATTATATGAGATTGGAATCATTTTGAAATATGATGGATATAATGAATTGGGAGACTGCAGACTCTTGGGGAACACAAGTGTCTCTGAGAAGAATTAATTACAATAGCATACAATGGATATAATTCTCATATACATTTTTTAAAAGAGTGATTTTAATTTTTCTCTTTATTTAACCTGGCCAACAATAACAGATGCATGAAGCTCCTTTTAATATACAGATCAGCAGCATAACTATGTTAACCATTCGTATTTAACTAACTAGTCATGCTTTCAAAGATCAGATTATGGAATGATTGACAGCCTACTTTGGAATAAAGGATGTTGTCACTGCATCAAATATATTGACAGATGCTGATATTTAGGTGATGGGCTCTTTGACATAATCTATAACCAATTGACCTTACAGTTCTCCACACTAATATTGAAATGTATTACATTTAATATTTGGTGATGATGGGTATAATATATACAATCTCTCCTTATCAAAATCTATGTAAAATCAGCAAACACGAGGAAATCTGCAGATGCTAGAATTTCAAGCAACACACATAAAAGTTGCTGGTGAATGCAGCAGGCCAGGCAGCATCTGCAGGAAGAGGTACAGTTGATGTTTCGGGCTGAGACCCTTCATCGGGGTGAGTTGTACCTCTAGCAATAGGGAAATATATCTTGCCCAAGAAAAATGTTAGCACAGACTCTGGTTAGCCCGAAACAACAAATAACTACACTGACACAGGATCACTCTTTAAAAAATGATAGCTATTAATTATGACTGGAGATCATTGTGAAAGAAATTATTTTTGATCAGTGCAGATTTGGTCATGCTGCAAGAGTTCAGAGAAATTTTGAATAATGGTGATTTATCACATAATCTGAATCTAAAAGAAAGCCCTTCAGCTGTGGTCATTCCCTTGATATTAATGATTAAAACAAAGCCAAGATCCTATAGGCTTCCAACTTTTCCACTGAAGCAAAATAAAAGTGAGTGGGTTGGTCCTGAGGGTTAATCTTAAAATGAAAAATATCAGTGATGTACAACTGAGCTAACAATTGATGAATGGAAAGCATCATGCAAAGCTGCTGGTGTAAATCTGTCTACACTTTAATGCTTAAGCATATTCCAAGCAAGGAGGTTGATGGAGAAATTAGAATTCATTGAGGGATTTGAAATAGCTGCATTGGTCCAGATTTTGCAGAGAGTAACAAATGACTGGTGACAGCCATCCATAACAGTCACACTTGCCCACAGACTTCCTCTGAGTTATTGCATGAGAATCTAAAGTGATTAGACACATAGTTAGGTGCAGCATCCTTCATAGGTGATCTGGGACTTACAGGAACAGGGAAAGCGTCTGTGTAACCCCATAATCATTCGTGCTGAGGAAGCCTTGCTGAACAGAATGATAAAAATCGGGAAATGTGTGTTTGAATATTCATTTTCATGCCAAATTATGTAACATAAGTAAGTTGAAGTGGAAGAATCATTATGAGATTAAGAAAAATACAGATAATAGAGGTACAAAAAGCAAATTAAACATTATTTTAAATCTTAAGGTAATCAAAATGGCATGTTGTATTTCAAATAATTGATTTTTAGTGTCAGTGTGGTCATTTGGCATTAATTAAGATATAACACTGTAAAATTGTATTTAAGGAGGAGCAAACAAATTTCAGCTCTTTCAGGAATACATAGAGAGTGTTCAGTAGATAAATGATGTACCTTTCTGGCCTGCCTGTCACAATGACGGGGCACTGGGAGCAAGGGTGGACCCAAATGCAAGACACATCTTGTGAGGTTACTAGGTTCAGTTTATTGTACGATAACAGGAGAGCAAGACAGAAGCAGGAATAGCGAATAGGATAAGGACTCAGGACTACGACTAGGCTGGGACCAAGGGTCTGGGCTTGGACTCGGAATCGGCTCCCAGAACTAGAGGAGACATGAAGAGGCTAGGGTATGGACTCCGAGCCCGAGACTGGGCAAGGACCCAGTACCTGGGTCTTGCCTCGGGCTCGGACCCAGTACCTGGGTCTTGCCTCGGGCTTGGACCCCAGAACCAGGCATGGACATGACTTGGGCTAGGGAGAGGAGAAACATGGAAAACAGAGCCTTGGTCTCGGGAGAGCAGGTACTTGGAACCTTGGACACATACACAGAAGAGAGAGCCGGGACCCCTCCTTGGGTACAGGACGTAGGGCTGGGACTCATGATGCTCCGCAGGGCAACAGCAAGACGGCCTGACTTACCCCACGGAGGCGAGGACAAGACACGACAAGACATGACCACCCCCCTCGGGGCAATGGCAAGACGGCCTGACTTACCCCACAGAGGCAAGGACAGGACGAGACAAGACACGACTCACCGCAGGGCAACAGCAAGATGGCCTGACTTACCCCACGGAGGCGAGGACAGGACGAGACAAGACCAACACGAATGAACACCAGACAGTACCTATCTAACTCCAGTGATGGAACTAGACCGAAGTACGGGTGGGGGCTGCAGATGAGGGCTAGAGGCGAGAGCGGCAGAGAAGGGATTCAGACAAGGGGGTTGGACAGGAATCACTGACTGCCAGGGCCAGGACTAGACTCAGAACTGGAAGCCGCCAGGACCAGGACTTGACATGGTACTTGAACGCCGCCAGGGCCAGGACGTGGACGTGGTACTTGGATGCCACCAGAGCCAGGACGTGGACGTGGTACTTGGACTGCCGGAGCCAGGATGTGGACGTGGTACTTGGATGCCGCCAGAGCCAGGATGTGGTGCTTGGAACCTTGGGTAGTGCCGAGCTCTCGACTCGGCCCGGGAACAGTAGACAGTGGCTCTTGATTCTCTCTGGCAGCTTAACTGACGGACCCACCTTGATGAGGAAACTTTGCAGGCTTGCTTCGGCGAGGTAACGGGACAGGGTTGCTCCGGTGAGGAAAGGCGAATTACCGGCACTCACTTCGGGTGGAGACCAGGCTTGCTCTGGCCAGATGCTATTGGCATGCCGTGACTTTGCAGACACTCTCACCCCGAACGGCTGAAAGCCGGAGACTATAAACTACCGGTTCAGCCGAGTGTTAATTGCCTCTAATCACCAAAGTCGAGGGACACGGGAAAACAGGGAATCAACAGTCCGGATTGTAACATAAACAAGCTAAATTTAAAGGGACCCCGATCTGGACCATGACACTGCCTGTTTAAAACTGCCAAGTTCCTTACTACGGGACTGTTCCAATGAAACTTCTGTAAAAGCAGAAGCTTTCCATTTACATGTTTAACTGCGTATCTGCAGTGACTGGATTGGATCTCTCTCTAATGATAATAACTTCATCATTAGCTATATCACCCAGACTACTGTGTTTCTGAATGGAATGAGTTCATTTTAATTCCATTTTTCTTTGCTCTCATAATTTCTGTGGCTGTGGGTTTCAGAAAATGCACTTGATGACAGTTCTCCCTTTTAATTTGTTTCTGTAAAAAATAAATGCTCAAAGAGAAATATTACATTATTTATTCTGAGGTGGTGCAGAACTAATGATCGGATGTGCATATACATTAAGACTGTGGCTCACACCAGCACTGCAGTTGTGATGTAAATGCAGTCTAAAATTGAGGTCAAAGGCTCAATCCGACAAAACACAAAGCAGAGAGATTTTTTTTGTCTCCTTCCTCCTTTATTTCAGAGCACTTAAGACCTTCACTCCCAATTGACTCCCAAGTTTAGATTTGGTTTAAAGTTGAATTGACTTATTGAGAGAAGTATAAATTGGCCATTAATCACTCAAACCTGCTGAGTCCAAACTATAGTCAAACTGCTGTAGGAAAGCAGCTGATAGACATCAACTGACTCCACTAAAGGTAATAAGGAGAAATAAAATTGGAGTTCTTTTTATACCATTTTATGGATTTCCTAGTTAGCATGGAAAATATATCAGCCACTTGGTTATGGTTTATAGGAAAGGGCTTTAATTCCCTTCAGACCCTTCTGTCAGCATAAGGTAATAGAATAAAACCAGCAATTTATCTTTTTGTTATTGAGATTATTTCTCTGTAAAGTGACAGCCACATTATTGAGAACACCACCCAATGGATTTCTGTGCATTTGTGCTCTGCCACATCGGCTTCTGATTTTGCCATGCAAAGCGAAGAAGGATTAAAACCCATCAGAGAATCTGTAGCATTTCAAAACTGATCAGTCTCTGTCACCATGCTTTTTCAGGCAAATTTCAACAAAGGTTCTTTTTTTTCTCTTTTACCCTCTAAGACATGAATTACAGCATGCTAAATCAAGGGAACTATTACAAAGCCTCATCCTGGGACTTATCACAGCTTGTGATCCTCAAAGCTGCAGGATTGACCTAACAAATGGAGCAACAAATATTTGGAAACAGCAAATAGAATCAATATTAAATTCTTTCTGGGATATGTGGGCATCTGTCATAATCTTTAAGAAGGGTTCTTTTTTATTGTGGGGTTCACCCTATCTCCATTCAAAAGCCAGAAGAACTAGTTGGTTAGGATTAGTACATGGTAAATTTTCGGATCAGAAGGAAAATCTCAAGTAAATGCAGGAACAATGCTATTGCTTCGATAGATTAAGAACAGCCAGAAAGCTCCAAGATCCTTAATTAGGATCCGTTCATGCTTTATCCTTTGGGATCTTTACTCTCAGTATCAAAGGGAGGTACGAAGCACCCTAGCTGCGAAGTTTTGTTATTCTGCTTGGAATACCATGGCCCTGACTCCAGAGAAGTAAAGAATACAGAGGTGGCCACAAGTTTAGTGGCTGCAGACTCCTGCATTTGTGACCCAGCACCTTCCCTCCCAATCACCAGGCCCGACTCCATTCGTTGTCTCAGTGGTCAGGGAGTGCAGGAGCTCATGTATCTTTCTGTCACTGAGGTTGAGACTATTTGAAATTTTAGCTGCCTTCTTTTAACTCACTTATGTCCCTCATCAAAACATTAAAACAGAACTTTCTCTTGTTGTGTGCTCATTTTTCTATGTATCTTTTCTGAACTTATCCTGTCCCTGCACCTCAACTCTTGGTATCTTGGCTTGCTTTTCACTAACCATCTAATCAGCTGAATTTTCTCCACTGCTCTGGTGTTTCTGACAATATAAATAGATCCTCTTCTTCCTCACTGCCTCTCCATCTTGGCAAGAAAGATCACATGACTTCACTTTCCTCTCCATAGCCCTCAATGAGTTGTCATTTTAATTTGTGGTGTTCTTTTCATGCATCTATTTTGGAATCTTCCTATTAACTTTGTAACTTGATAGTATAACATCACTAAAGTTTTTCTGCTATACTCGGAAGCACCATCTCTTGTAATGATGATAATTAAAGAATGTTTGTCATCTTTCATAACCTATTAGCTTTAGACATGATCACTCTCTTTTTCTCTACCCTATTGTCTGTCAGAGTGCCTTTGCTTGGTCCTACACTAGTCTATCCAAACATATCCACAGACTCTCTATTGATGGTCATCTCCCTACCTTTTAATCTTACCTCTGGAGTTCCCAAGAATCTCCCTTCAGATGCTTCCCTCTCCCACACCTATATGATCTTAGAATTGCAGAAGTTCAATTCCAAGGAAAACAACCTCTTTATTTGTGTGGTGGTTGGGAGGGCTGGTGTGGGTTAGACATTCCCACAGGATTTCCAATCCCTCTGGTTTTCCAGTGGCAGGTTGGATTCTTTTTTAGTGGACTGTAGAAGGCTGAGTTTAGGTTATTTTTGAGATGACTATAGAGGTGGCATTTTCCATCTCAGAGAGTCCAAGTGACAATAATTGGGTGACAGCTTGGAGTATGATAAAAAAAATCATAAAGAACAGAGAGGAAGGCAAAAGAGGTGGGGGCATGGCATTGCTAATTAGGGATAGTGTCACGGCTGTAGAAAAGGAGGAAGTCATGGAGGGAAGGTCTACTGACTCGGTGTGGGTGGAAGTCAGAAACAGGAAAAGGACAATAACTCTACTGGGTGTTTTTTATAGACCCTCCAATAGTAACAGGGATATCAAGGAGCAGATGGGGAGGCAGATTCTGGAATGGTGTAATAATAATAGGGTTGTTGTGATGGGAGATTTTTAACTTTCCTAATATTGATTGGCATCTCCTTAGCACAAAGGGTTTAGATCCTTTAGACAAAGGAGTTTGTTAGGTGTGTTCAGGAAGGTTTCCTGATGCGATATGTGGATAAGCCAACTATAGGAGAAGCTGTGCTTGTCGTATTGGGAAATGAACTTGGTCAAATGTCAGATCTCTTGGTGGGAGAGCATTTTGGAGGTAGTGACCACAACTCTATCTCCTTCACCATAGTGCTTGAGAGGGACAGGAGCAGTCAATTTGGGAAAACATTTAATTGGGGTGGGGAAAGTTTGATGCTTTTAGGCAGGAACTTGGGAGCGTAAATTGGGAGCAGATGCTCTCAGGGAAATACATGGTTGAAATGTGGCAAATGTTCAGGGAACACTTGCATGGAGTTCTGCATAGGTATGTTCCATTGAGGCAGGGAAAGGATGGTAGAGTTAAAGAACCATGGTGTACAAAGTCTGTCAAAAATGTTGTTAAGAAGAAAAAAAAGCTTACAGAAGGTCAAGAAACCAGGTACTGTTAGAGCTCCAGAAAATTACAAAATTGCTAGGAAGGAGCTTAAAAATGGAATTAGGAGAGCTAGTAGGTGCCATGAGAAGGCCTTGGTGAGCAGGATTAAGGAAAACCCCAAGGCATTCTACAAGTATGTGAAGAGCAAGAAGATGAGCCATGTGAGAATAGGACCAATCAGGTGCGATTGTGGAAACGTGTGCATGGGGTCAGAGGAGGTAGCGGAGGTACTTAATGAATACTTTGTTTCAATATTCATCAGGGAAAAAGACCTTGACAATTGTGGGGATGACTTACAGTGGACTGAAATGCTTGAGCATATAGACATTAAGAAAGAAGATGTGCTGGAGCTTTTGAAGAGCATTACGTTAGGTAAGTCAGCGGGACCAAATGAGATATACCCCAGCTACTGTGGAAAGTGAGGGAGGAAATTGCTGAGCCTCTTGTGATGATCTTTGCATCATCAATAGGGACGGGAGAAGTACTGGAGGATTGGAGGGTTGCAACTGTTGTTCCCTTGTTCAAGAAAGGGAGTAAAGATCACCCAGGAAATTATAGACTAGTGAGTCTGACTTCAGTGGTGGGCAAATTGTTGGAGAAGATCCTGAGAAGAAGGATTTATGAGCATTTGGAGAGACATAATCTGATTAGGGATAGTCAGCATGGCTTTGTCAAGGGCAGGTCGTGTCTTACAAGCCTAATTGAATTATTTGAGGATGTAACAAAACATATTGATGAAGGTAGAGCAGTGGATGTAGTGTATATGGATTTCAGAAAGGCATTTGGTAAGGTTCCGCATGCAAGGCTCCTTCAGAAAGTAAGAGGCATAGGATCCAAAGAGAGCTTGCTTTGTGGATCCAGAATTGGCTTGCCAACAGAAGGCCAAGGGTGGTTATAGATAGTTCATATCCTGCATGGCGGTTGGTGATCAGTGGTGTTCTGCAGGGATCTGTTCTGGGACCCCTCCTCTTTGTGATTTTTATAAATGACCTGGATGAAGAAGTAGAAGTCAGTAAGTTTGCCAATGACAGAAAGGTTGGGGGTGTTTGGGAGGGTTGTCAGAGGTTACAGCAGGACTTTGAGAGGATGCAGAACTGGGCTGAGAAGTAGCAGATGGACTTCAACCCAAATAAGTGTGAAGTGGTTCATTTTGGTAGGTCCAATTTGAAGACAGAATATAATATAAATGGTAAGATTCTTGGCAGTGCAGAGGATCTGAGAGTTCTTGGGGTCCGTGTCTATAGGACACTCAAAGCTGCTGTGCAGGTTGACAGTGTTGCTAAGAAGGCGTATGGTCTGTTGGCATTCATCAGTGGTGGGATTGAGTTCAAGAGCAATGAGGTAATGTTACAGCTATATAAGACCTCGGTCAGACCCCACTTGGAGTACTATGTTCATTTCTGGTCACCTCACTACACGAAAGATATGGAAACTATAGAGAGAGTGCAGAGGGGATTTACGAAGATGTTGCCTGGATTGGAGGGCATACCTTATAAGAATAGGTTGAGTGAACTTGGCCTTTTCTCCTTGGAGCGACGGAGGGAGAGAGGTGACCTGATAGAGGTGTATAAGACGATGTGGGGCATTGATCATGTGGATAGCCAGAAGCTTTCCCCCCGGGCTGAAATGGCTAACACGAGGGCACATAGTTTTAAGGTGCTTGGAAATCGGTACCGAGGGGATGTCAGGGGTAAGTTTTTCACACAGAGAGTGGTGGGTGCGCGCAATGCACGGCCGGCGGCGGTGGTAGAAGCGGACACAATAGGGTCTTTTAAGAGCCTCTTAGATATGTACCTGGAGCTTAGAAAAATAGAGGGCTACGCGCTAGGGAAATTCTAGGCAGTTTCTAGAGCAGATTGCATGATCGGCACAACATTGTGGGCCGAAGAGCCGGTAATGTGCTGTAGATTTCTATGTTCTATGAAGAGGGATGATATGGTTGAACGGGATAAGAGCATGAGATGCTTTCTTTGGGTATTGACTCAGGGCAACAAACAAAAACTCTCCCAATGGCTGGGTGTGGGGCTGGGGGTGATCTGAAGTAAAAACAAAGGGTAAAAACAGACTAGAAGAGATAACTCTGCCCTTCGACCCTGCTTCACCATTTAGTTAGATCGGAAACAGGCAGACGGTGTTTAGCCAAAACTAGCCAAACACTGAATTTTCACAAGTATCTCAAAATCTTGATCTTCCTTACTTCCTCCATCGGCGGTCGCAGAATTACTTCCACATTTCCCCGTGATTTCAAGTTCCCGGCGCCCCCGGTTTTTTTCCCCCTTGCCTTAAGCCTCTCAGTTATTTGCTGTGGTGGAGCGGGGACCGTTGAGGGAAGAGAGTGAGGTGGGGGTGGGGGGAGAAAACTTTGGGGACTAGAGCCTCTGAGGGGAGCTTCACCTCTTGCAGCGTATCTCCTCTGTGAGGCGTCAGGGAGGGGAGCAGCGGATCCTTGCCCGGGGCGGGAGTGTGGGGGTGGGGTGGGGTGGGGTGGAACAGCCCGTCTCCAGATCTCCACGAGCGCCCGAACACCCCAAGTGGTTGTGCTGACAAAAGCCTTTTAAATGGGGAACCGGTAGAGCGGGGAAACAAAACGAAGGGGTGGGAGAAAATAAGCGTTGAGATGGAGATTATTATGCACGTGTGAAGATGTTCTGCATTCGGGAGAGCTGAGTGCCGGTTACTGGCTCAGACCTGGGATAGGGGTCAGATCCGTCCTAGGTACTTTCCCCGAGCTGTAGGATCTTACGTTAGTCAGGTGCTGGGACATTGAATCAAAGCCAGCAGCGAAAGAAAGCGGCGAACTGTTTGTTGGTTTAGCTGACGGGTCGTTTTGTGCTCGTTTATTGATCTGGTTTCCTGGTCGTACATCAACAGGGCGCCGTGCGGAGCCACCTCTCCTTCGTCTTTGCAAAGGATTCTGACGCCGGAAAGCTGGGGGCAGCGCTCAGTTCTCAGTGAGGCAGAGGCTCTCCGTTTTCCCTCCTGGCGTCCCGGGAGGGTGAGGGTCGGCAGCGATGTGGCAGATGCCGGGCACAGACGTGATCAAAAAATCCACGGGAGCCTCCAGCCGATGTCCCGTCCAGTCAGGCTGCAGTCGCCTCCCCTCCTGCTAACCCTTACATCGCCGGGGCAGCCGAGCCTTGATGCGCCTGGTCCAAGTCTCCCAGCCCGTTCCGAGGAAAGCAGCAGAGCAGGGAGCGGCAGCATGAAGCCGCGGGAGATCCAAGCTTCTTGCCGACGCTGGCTCCTCGCCGCCAAGTGTTGCTGGCTCCTGGCAGTGATGCAGAAAAGCCAAGCCCAGGAACATGCCCATTCCATCCGGCTGGAAGGCGACCTCATCCTCGGGGGTCTCTTCCCAGTCCACGCCCGGGGGTCGTCAGGGACCGCTTGCGGCGAGATCAAGAAGGAGAAGGGTATTCACAGGATGGAAGCCATGCTACACGCCGTGGACCAACTCAACCGCGACCCCGACATCCTGACCAACATCACCCTGGGCGTCCGCATCCTGGACACCTGCTCCAGGGACACTTACGCCTTGGAGCAGTCGCTGACTTTCGTCCAAGCCCTAATCGAGAAGGACGCCACCGACGTGAGATGTGCCAGTGGTGAGCCTCCCATCATCGCCAAACCCGATAAGATCGTGGGAGTTATAGGTGCCTCTGGAAGTTCCGTCTCCATCATGGTCGCCAACATCCTGAGACTTTTTAAGGTAAGTGTATTGTCAAATAATAAATCGGCGTTTCTCGTGGGGTCATTGGCTCCGTTCCGTAAAGGCCGATGATCGCCAATTTATTGTATTCTCGCTTTAGCTAAAATGTTTTGTTTAATGTTTGGAAGTTCAGTGCGCCATGGGGGATGGGGGTCACAGTGAAAGGGATTGAATTCGGCCGAGGGAGCAGGACAAATTTCTCGGGGGAGCGCGAAGAGCTTCTTGGGGACCCTTCGGACGGTTGTTCCTATTGGTTTTAAACGTGCTACGTTTTGTCAAGAATCCGATGGGGGAGATTCATAGGTGGCTTTAACTGAATCCATGGGGCATTCTGGAAGGCGTGGGAAAGGGGAAATGAGAGAGGGTGTGAAGGAACGTGTGGAGAAAATAACTTAACACGCACCAACTATCCCAGAACATCTGTCATAGAATGAGATTATGTATAAACTTCCAGCACGACAATATGGCCATGTAGGAGGTTGTCGAAGAACACCAACACCCTTGCTTTAAGCGGAGATTGGCCGGGAGGTGGGGGGGGGGATATCTCTGATAGATTTGACTATTGTTCTTGCAAATAAAGGTAGATGTTCTGTATTTTAATAAATAAGTTGTTATTCATGCCATGCAATGAAAGGGACGGCGACGGCCAGGCAAGCAGTTTGAAGGCTGTGTACTATTGTTCACAAGAAATGTAAAGTTGGAAGCCCCGTGGTTAGGCTCTTGGGATTCTAACGCTGCGGCCCCATTTACCTCCACTCCTGAATCACCCGGGATCGGAGTGTGAACTCCCCTGCACCCAATCTCCAAATGCTAACAAAATTCTGTTCTCAAAAGTTATGGCAGAGGTTGAGATCCAGAGGTATTAAAGCAAAGTTTGCTTGCGCAGTTTCCCAATGCCCAATGATTTTACTGTGGGCAACGTTAAGTACAAACTAGAAAAACTGTGTAGTGTAGGGCACCGAAATAAAATGTTTCGCTGCGCTTCCTTGCTCTAGTTCCCTTCCATGTGTAGTTTCTCTGTTACCCACTGCAGTGCCAGCGGGACAAGTCGATAATTATTTCGGTCAACTAGTTCGAATAAAACGGAGCTTCCGTTGGCAAAATGGTGTGGACGGGGCAATGGTGAATAGGACGGCGGACAGCGGCTATGGTGGTTCAGTTGGTTGGATAATACATGAGCAAAACAGTATAAAGACATTATGCTGTGACTGCAGAGACGCACATATCTTGAAGGATTGATGTAACAATGTAATTAGACTCGGAGCATACGCGGAGCAGTTAATCACAAACTCGGTCGTACACTGAGCTTCTGAATGGGTTAACCATAGTTGATAGTTGATACTGTATTCATGTCGTTGGCTCTGCATATTGTAAGGCGTGTGAAGCCTGACAGTTGAGGAATCCATTTGTATGCGGGAGCCAACACCACCTAACACGCCTTACAACATTTTCATCATTAACTGTGACAAAATGCAATCTGTTCAGGAATCTGATGCAAAGAATCTGGCTCTCTCAGACCCGTGCGAGAGAGAAAAACAACTCAAGCCACCGGGATGAACTTTAGTCTGACTTGGGACAGCCCGGTCCTATAAAGCTTTCCAAGCCGTTTGGATGCCAACGTACCATTGCTACTATCTAGGATATAATCTCAACAAATGCAATTTACACAATCTAAAAGCGAATGAGATTCCGCGGTTCGACAATGACAAAGGGGTATCTTTTAGGTCGCTATAGTGCACAACAAAGTAAACGACCCCTCTAAACATATTACGGGGTAGTATTTAACAAAGGGGAAGTCTTTGACCGGAGCTTGTGGGAATTGCAAGCTGAAATAACACCCACAACTATAAATGCCTTTAGGAAATATTTCCCGTTTGTCGAGTTGTCCATGGATAGAAAATGGTCATGCTTCAGAGAATGACTGGTAAGAAAAATCGTTTTTTATGTGGAATGTATTCATGCAGTCTCTGATAGTCTAAGTAATAATATCACTAACGCAATGAGCATGGATGGAAAAGCAGGAATGCTAACCGTCAGGTCAATGCTCCAGCTCCTGAACGTACTAAATTTGTAAGACAAGCGAGAGGACCTCCAGGAGGCACTCTTGCATCATCAGGGTTATACCTGGTGGAGAAACCTAGACCTGTTACAGTACTGATCTTGGCTGAAGTCTTGCGGGAAAATAGTAAGCAGAGAGCCATTGCTTTTCCACAGGTAGAAGGGAAAACAGAAAACAATTCTTTCTTACCTGCTCTAATATTCTTTTGTGTCATAAATTTCATTTCGGCGGAATATTGGCTTAGGGGAAGGTATTTGCACATTTCTTAGGGAATTATAAGAAACTTACTGTTGGTAGACTCTCAATTATTGTCCTTTCCTAATGGACCACAGAAGGAAGTGATTCAACAAAATGGCTTGCTTGGCCATTTCTGAGTGGGGTCAACAGCAATGTACACTAATCCCCTGTAGCCCACAGCAAGCTTTAGTGCCATATTTCCTTTTATGAATATTAGCCACCTGGTCATAGTCATGTCATCACATACTTTCTTAAAAGTTCTTTTTCAAACAATTCAAATGTTCAAACTTTTATCATGGAGTTGAATTTGCAGTCTCTCGCCCTTTAGTTCAAAATAATATAACAGTACGTGACACACTGTGTTGCTCTCAAACAAGATGAAGACAATAACTACTAATGAACACATTGAACTTTAACTATTTCTCAGTAAGCACCAATACTGACTGGTTGCTCTTTTTATTTGTTACATGTGCATTTCAATTATCATATAATTTCTGTCTAAAATATTAGTTTAAAACATGGTGCTATTGAAAACAAAATATGGTTTTTCAAAAGTAAATCTATCTTGTGAGCTCACATCTAGTTGCAGGGAAAATATGTAAGAATAATTATACTTTGACTAACATAAGGTTCAAGATTGATTATTGTCGTTCTTCAGGACACAAGTGCACAATCTGGAACTGATGCAGCATAAAGCACAATAAAAACAGAAAATATAAATATAAAAACAGTCCTATAAAACATAATTTACAAATAACTGTACATAAAGGGACACTAGGTGATGTGTATAAGGTGGTGCAGGGGTTGGTGGAGCGGGGTTTTGAGCCTAGTGGTCCTGGCATTGATGCTTTGTAGACGCTCGCCTGATGGGAGTGGGGCAAGAACAGTCCATAAACAGAGTGGAGTACGTGGGATTCTTTACGATGTGACTGACCTATTCCTGGCACCCTTCTGTATAAATGTATAAGTGATCTGTTTTAAATGATTAGATTTGCTTTGCAAGCAAACTTTGAGTTTTTGCGATGAGTTTTTGAAATGAAAGCATGGAAGCAGCCACGGAGAACAACCTTCAATGTGACACTGCGCCATATTACTTCTTTTCCTGCTCCTAAAAGTGGGTCCTCAGTTAGCAAATGCAGTCTCCCTGTCCTTCAGATTTCATCATTTCCCAATAGTTTATTGTCATATACACAGGGTGCAATAAAACTCCTTGTTTGCATGAACCTCACAGAGTAAACCGTGTGCATGGTAATACTGAAAACAACAATAAATACAGCGGTGAGCACGGAACAATAGAATGGTGCCAAGTGTGGTGCTGTAAACTGAAGTAGTGCAAGCAGGAATGCCAAATAACGGGTGAGGTAGAATGAAGGCTTTGAGGGTGCGGCACCACCAGGAAGGGGACGTGAAAGATGTGTTGGCTCAGGAATCTGCCATCATGCCATTAAGAAAATGGAAGCTTTCTTCATCTGAGGATAATTCCTGTCATTTAATTGCCACCTTTCTTCACCCCTCCCTCTGCAAATGGAGTTCTCACCATCTTAAAAGTTCCTCCCCTCAGACAGTTAAACTGCTCAAACGTTTTAGTTTCTACCCTCCCCCACCTCGCACCTTCTTCAGCTTCTGCCACTTCACCGTAAACACTTTAAACCACTTTTTGTAATATTGCAAATATATGCGGCCATCTATGCATTTATACACATTTTATTCCTATTTCTGTACTGCTGACTTTATTTTTATAACGTTCTTTATTCTGTTCAATTGTTGAATATTATAGTTTCTTGTTGCATGTAGCAGAAATACACCACAGTAATTTCCTAATACATGTAAATGTATGTGGTGAATAAGTCGATGTCTTTCTCTAGAGAAAGAGTCGGGAAGAGTGTCGAGCGAACATTTCTTCCTAGACCTTAGCAATGAATATACATGCACCATTTGCTGTTAAGAAAAGCCTTGCCTACAGAAATCTGTTGTCTGGTATAACTAAACCTGCAATTTTGGAGAAAGACAAGAGTAACAATGCCACGGGATGTCAGGGAAGCAATGGAAATAAACCAAAGAATATTGGGCTCCTTCCGAGGTAGAGCTTGAGATACTTAAAACTTTTGCAGTTTGCTATAAAGGTTAACGAGTTTCTGTTAAAAGAAAGCGAACCCCATTTTCCTTGTCAGGGAATAGCAGGTGCATACAGTACATTGCTTCAATGAGATTGCAGGCTTTCACTGTGCCATTGACAGCTACTACATGGCATTGAAACACTGCATAACAATTGAGCCATGTATGGAAACCAAAAAGAATTCTCAGCCTCTCGCTGACACACAGTCATGCTTTCTGCCCGGTAAACTGGCACAGGTCATAACTTTTGCGTTCTGCAGTAATCTACGGTGTCTGCTGAAGTTGAGCCAATTTAACAAACCAAACAGTGGGCTTTCACTGTGACAACTTGAATGTTACACGTGGAGCGACTGCAGAGCAACAGACAGTGGAGGAGGAGAATGGTAAGGAGGGGACAAACTAGATAGCTCTTTCCTGTCAGATGTATCACCTAACTGTGATTTCAGTAACCAGAGCTAGAAACTAACTGTCTCTGCTCTTTGGTTAGCCAGAGTGGTACAGCAATAAAAGTTGACACCAAATAAACTCTAGATGAAGCAACACTTCTCCCGCAAGTCTGTCAAGATCATTTATGTATCGAGTGCTCCCAGGACAGTCTTCTCTACGTTGGTGAGACCCAACCGAGATCAGAACCAGAATGAGAATCAGATTTAATATCACCGGCACGTCGTGAAATTTGTTAACTTTACGGCAGCAGTACGAAGAAATACGTGATAAATAAAGATTGTGAAAAAACTGAATTACATTAAGTATATTTGTGTCTATTGAATTGTTAAGTTAAAAGAAGTTGTTCAAAATAACAGAAATAAAAAAGTAGTGAGGTAGTGTTCATGGATTCAACGTCCATTTAGAAATCGGACGGCAGAGGAGAAGAAGCTTTTCCTGAAGCACTGAGCTTCAGGCTTCTGTACCTCCCTCCTGTTGGGAACAGTGTGAAGAGGGCATGCCTTGGTGATGGGGATCCTTAATGATGGACACCAGCTTCCTAGGGCACTGCTCCTTGAAGATATCTTGGATACAGTGGAGGCTGGTACCCATGATGGAGCTGACTAATTTTACAAGTGAAACCCCCTGGTTTCCTTGGCCACGTAAGTCTCGGGAAGACAACTTCCGGCCCCACCAAACTCGTGAGATTGAGGCGCTCTCCCACCTCAAACCCCTGTTTGGGTCGATGCTGTGTAATTTGCTACCCGGTTACAAATTAGTGCCGTGAAATAGCAGACAGAACACCACATATGATTAAGATTATGAATCTTAATTTGGCTAAAGGCTTAGTAAAGAAAAGAACAAAAAAAAAGAAAAGGGCACATTTTAATGACTCAGTCAAATGTGCAGAAGTTGGAGCTTAAAGTTTCTCCATAGTAGTCACCGATCCTCAATCGATCCCGCCCCTAGCTTTGTTGAATCACGGTCCCGCACTGGATCGAGTCCTATGAGCTCTTCGCTCCTGTGTCTTCTCTCTTCATCTCTTCTCAAACAAACGCCCCAAGCCCAGCCTTAGTGTCCCTCACCAGAAAAACCTCCCCTTAATTTGACCATCTTACTTGGATGGCACACATTTCTGCTCATCTCTTATCTTCAACAATAACCCAAACAAGCTGAAAACAGAACAGAAGGCTCTTGTAGAGCTGCCAAAATGAAACACATACAGCATAGTAGTGAAAATATGAACCAGGGCGTTGCACAAGTTTCTGCAACTTGATCTTTGGTCTTGTGCAGTAGCCTCCCCCCACCCCACACTCCCCAAACTCTCTCTACTTCTGATCCCTCTATGACAATTGGTTTGTTTTCCATTGTCTTATCTTTCCTGAAGACCACAGTCAGCTCTTTGGTCTTGTTGATGCTGAGTGTAAACTTGTTGCTGCGACACCACTCAACTAACTGGTATATCTCACTCCTGTCTCCCTTCTGTCGCCATCTGAAATTCTGACAAAAATGGTTGTATCATCAACAAATTTATAGATGCTGTTTGAGCTGTACCTGGCCACATAGTGACAGGTGTAGAGAGAGTAGAGCATCACAAATGCCTGTGGAGCGCCAGTGTTAATTGACAGCAAGGTGGAGATGTTATTTCCAATCTGCACGGATTGTGGTCTTCCGGTTAGGCAGTTGAGGATCCAGTTTCAGGTACAAAGGCCTAGGTTCTGTAGCTTTTTGGTCAGGACTGTAGGAATGATGGTGTTAAATGCTGAGCTATAATTAATAAACAGCATCCTGATATAGATATTTGCATTGTCCAGGTGATCCAAGGCTGCATGGAGATCCTTTGAGATTGCATCTGCTGTAGACGTATTGTGGTGATAGGCAAATTGCAGTGGGTCCAGGTCCTTGCTGAGACAAGTGTTGATTCTAGCCATAACCAACCTCTCAAAGCATTTCATCATCGTAGATATGAGAGCTACTGGACAATAGTCATTGAGGCAGCTCACGCTGCTCTTCTTGGGCACTGGTATAAATAATTGTTGCCCTTTTGAAGCAGGTGGGAACTTCTGACTGTAGCAGATTAGGGGAGAGCTTTTTGAGCACCTTTGCCCTGTCTGTCGCTAAAGCAGGATTGCCTGGTGGCTATCCATTTCAATTCACCTTCCCATTCCCAACCTGATATCCTCATCCATGGCTTACACTACTGCCACGATGAAGCAACTCAGGTTGGAGGAGCAATAATTCATATTCCATCTGCAAAGCCCCCAATTTGATGGCATGAATATCTATTTCTATCACTTGCAGTAATTTCTCACCCTTCCCCCTTCTCTCGCTTTCCATCCCCCATTTTAGTTGCCCTCTCACCCCTTCTCTTCTCCTCATCTGCCCATCACCTCGCTCTGATTCCCCACCTCCTTTCCTCTCTCCCATGGTCCACCATCCTCTCCTATTGGATTCCTTCTTCTTCAGCCATTTACCTCTTCCACCTATCCCCTCCCAGCTTCTTACTTCATGCCCCCTTCCCCCCATCCACCTATCTTCCCCCTCATCTGATCTCACCTATCAACTGCGAGCTTGTACTTCTTCCCTTCCCCACACTGCTGTTCTGATTTCTGCTCCCTTCTTTTCCGCTCCCAATGAAGAATCTCAGCCCTAAACATCAAGTTGTTTCACCAGCCACAACCATCTTGAGGTAGTATCTATGGAGAGAGGAAACAGTTGACATTTTGGGATGAGACCCTAAGGCTATGAGACATAGGAGCAGAATTAGGCCATTTGGCCTATCGAGTCTGCTCTGTCATTCAATCATGGCTGATCCTTTTTTTCCCTCCTCAACCCCAGTTCCCAGCCTTCTCCCCGTAACCTTTGATGCCGTGTCTAATCAAGAACCTATCAATCGCTGCCTTAAATACACCAAACGACTTGACTTCTACAGTTGCATGTGGCAACAAATTCCACAAATTCACCACCCTCTGGCTAAAGAAATTTTTCCACGTCTCTGTTTTGAATGGATGCCCTTCTATCCTGAGGCTGTGTCCTAGACCCTCCCATCATGGGAAATATGCTTTCCACATCTACTCTATCTAGGACTTTCAACATTCGAAAGGTTTCAATGAGATCCCCCCTCATCCTTCTAAATTCCAGCGAATACAGACCCGGAGCCATCAAACGTTCCTTGTTATGATAACCCTTTCCTTCCTGGAATCATCCTTGTGAACCTCCTCTGGACTCTCTCCAATGCCAGTACGTCTTTTCTAAGATGAAAGGCCAAAAACTGTTCACAATACTCTAGGTGAGGCCTCACCAGTGCCTTATAAAGCCTCAGCATCACACCCCTGCTCTTAAATAACAGACCTCTTGAAATAAATGCTAACATTGCATTTGCCTTCCTCACCACCGACTTGACCTGCAAGTTAACCTTTAGGGTGTCCTGCACAAGGACTCCCAAGTCCCTTTGCATCTCAGATTTTTGGATTTTCTCCCCATTTAGAAAATGGTCGCACATTTATTTCTTCTACCAAAGTGCATGATCATGCATTTTCCAACATTGTATTTCATTTGTCACTTTCTTGCTCATTCTCTTAATCTGTCCAAGTCCTTCTGCATCCTACCTGTTTCCTCAACACTACCTGCCCCTCCACCAATCTTGGTATCATCTGCAAACTAGGCAAAAGCTACCTATTTCATCATCTAAATCATTTATATACCGTACAGCATAAAAAGAAGTGGTCCCAACACTGATCCCTGTGGAAGACCACTAGTCACTGGCAACCAACCAGTCAAGGATCCTTTTATTTCCAGTCGCTGCCTTCTTCCAATCAGCCAGTGCTCTAACCATGTTAGTAACTTTCCTGTAATACCACGGGCTCTTAACTTGGGAAGCAGCCTCATGTGTGGCACCTTGTCAAAGGCCTTCTGAAAGTCCAAATATACAACATCCACTGCATCCCCTTTTTCTATCCTACTTGTAACCTCCTCAAAGAATTCCAACAGGTTCATCAGGCAGGATTTTCCCTGAAGGAAACCGTAATGACTTTGTACTATCTTGTTCTGTTTCACCAAGTACCCCATCACCTCATCCTTAACAATTGACTCTTAATAACATCTTCCCATCCACTGAGGTCAGGCTAACTGGTCTATAATTTCCTTTCTGCTGCCTTCCTCCTTTCTTAAATAGTGGAGTGACATTTGCAATTTTCCAGTCCTCTGGCACCATGCCAGAATCCAATGATTTTTGAAAAATAATTTCTAATGCTGCCACTATCTCTAATGCTACCTCTTTCAGAACCCGAGGGTGCAGTTCCTCTGGTCCGGGTGACTTACGTACTTTTAGGTCTTTCAGCTTTTTGAGCACCTTCTCCCTTGTAATAGTAACTGTGCCCTTGAGCATGATGCCTGAAATATCAATTGTTGATTCCTCCCCATAGATGCTGCCTGACCTGCTAAGTTCCCCAGCACTTTGTGTGTTGCCCTGGATTTCCAGCACCTGCAGAATCTCTTGTGTTTATCATATTGTATGCGTTTCTCAAAATAAACATACTTCACCACATTTATACTCAATGTCATTAATTAATAATCAAGTGACTGAATAATATCCACTATAAAAGTTTAAATTGCATATAAAATGGTTTAGAAATGGAAAAAAAGTCCATATGACTACAGCGGTTGAGGGTTACACTCATAACTGTGCTACATGCACACCAATCATGGGTTTTTATTCTCCGTCAGTTGTGTGTGGATTTGTCTGCTCCAGTAATTGAGATGGTGTTACTCCAAGTGTTGCTGTGTTTCTGATGGAAGGCTGCTGCCTTTCACTTAGGAAGACTGCAGGTGGTCTCGGATGCTGACCTTCAACAGCTCTGAGTCAAGGTCTGAAAGCAGCCAGTGGCTCAAGCATCATGGAGCTATGCTAACATCAGAGCAGTGCCTCAGCAATTACAGTCATTTGAAAACAATAATCTGCAGTGGTTGATTTTTCACTTCAGATGTCCTGCACCTGTGGCTCTGCTTGTCCACACAAGACACTCCACAGATGCAGGAAATCTAGAGCAACACGCACTCAAAATACTGGAGGTGCTCAGCAGATCAGACAGCCTCTGTGAAGCGGAATGAAGAGTCAATGTTTCAGCTTGAAGCCTTTCTTCAGGACTGGAGAGGAAGGAGGATGAAGCCAGAATAAGGTATTGGGGGTAGTCCTTCCCCTCCCACCCTTTCTTATTCTGGCTCCCCACCCCCCGCCTTCCAGTCTGATGAATGGATTCAGTCCGAAACATTGGTTCTTTACCTGGTCTCTGCATTCCATTCTTTTCCTGCTTGACCTGCAGAGTTACTTGAGCATTTTGTGTATGCTGCTCCTCTGGTTTGTATTACATTGTTCCAACATGCTTTTTTCCCCCTTTTTCTTTCCCTCCACTATTTTATATCATTTCTTTCTACTTACATCTAAAGTAGATCTCTTCCACGTAGGTTATCCATCATTAACTTGCATTTGCTACACCCTGAGACAACACTACCAACCCTTGTATCACTTAGTGTCTCTATTCTATTTCCTTTGTTCAAACCAACTCTCTCCATGAAACATTAAAATATGCTTGGCTCTAACTTTTCTTAGTTCTAATAAAAAGTTTTCAAACTGAAACACTAATTCTGTTCTCTTTCCACAGATACTGCCTGACCTGCTGAATATTTCCAACATTCTCTAAATTTAGTAAATTGATGAGCATAAGACATAGCAGAAGAATTAGGCCATTCGGCCCCTCAAGTCTGCTCTGCCATTCCACCATGGCTGATTTATTATTTAGATTTAGATTATGAGAACACTCAGTCCCCTTTTATTGTCATTTAGAAATGCATACATGCATTAAGAAATGAGACAATGTTTCTCCAGAGTGATATCACAGAAAACCAAAGACTAACACTGACAGAACCACATAATTATAACATATAGTTACAGCAGTGCAAAGCAATACCATAATTTGATGAAGAGCAGACCATGGGCACAGTAAAAATAGTCTCAAAGTCCCCGAGTCGATTGACTCCCGAGTCCCCAATAGCAGGCGGCAAAAGGGAGAAACTCCCTAAAACCTCCAGGCACCGTCAACTTGCCAATGCCTTGGAAGCAGCCGACCACAGCCGATACTGAGTCCGTCCGTCCGAAAATTTCGAGCCTCCGACCAGACCCTCTGATATAGCCTCCCAAGTGCCATCCTCTGCTGAGCGCCTTCAACCTAGCCCCGGCCGCTGAAACACGCAAAGCCAAGGATTTGGGGCCTTCTGCTCCGGAGATTCTGGTTACCACACAGTAGCAGTGGCAGCGAAGCGGGCATTTCAGAAGTTTTCCAGATGTTCCTCAGTACTCTCACATCCGTCTCCATCAAATCAGAGTTGTGCACGGTCCTCTACTTGACAGATTACAGATATTTGTCACCGGAGAGGCTGCGCGCCCTGCTATCGCGCCGCCATCTTCTCTTCCTATCCCTCTCAACCTCATGCTCCTGCCTTTGCCCCTTAATCTTTGACACACTGAGTAATCAATCTCCGCTTTAAGTGTCTCCAATGATTTGCCCTTCACAGTCGTCTGTGGCAATGAGTTCCACAGATTCACCACCTTCTGACTAAAGAAATTCCTCCTCATCTCTGTTGTAAAGGGTCATTCTAATATTATGAGACCATGTCCTCTGGTCCTAGACTCCCCCACTATTGGAAACATCCTATCCACATCCACTCTATCTAGGTGGAAAGTTTTGAGATGTGATAAAGAGTGAAGAGGAAATAAGCAGGCTGTTTGAAAAGACAGACAAATGGCAGATGAATTTTAATGTAGAGAAGTGTGAAAATATATACTGTAGCAGAAATGATGAGAGAATGCAGACTAAATGGCATAGTTATAAAA
Source organism: Mobula birostris (assembly GCF_030028105.1). Lineage (NCBI taxonomy): Eukaryota > Metazoa > Chordata > Chondrichthyes > Myliobatiformes > Myliobatidae > Mobula > Mobula birostris. The sequence goes on along the minus strand of NC_092378.1, from coordinate 42,510,007 downwards.
GGTGTACAGGAACAGAGAGATTTGAATAAATATGCTAGGTTATAAAGAGAGTGGTTCATAAAACACGAGAACCTGGCCTTCATAAGTGGTGCGTAATGCATGAAAGAGGAAAATGATACTGTACTCAGTACTGGTTGGGTCACTACTAGGGCTGTGATCATTTGACATTGGGAAGGGTGTGATGGCTTGTTCTGGAACTGATTGGGTGGTGAAATCAGAATAAATCAGTGCCTTCAACAGAGAATTGGATGGACACATGATGAGGAATAATTTGGGGGACAATGGGGAAAGGCCAAGGGAATAGAATTGATGTATAAGCCACGAACTCAGATCTCCATCTGAGCTGTAACAATTCTACACCATACGATCGGTCAAGTCCTTTGGTATAAAATTAACCCAGTCCAATAATCTGACCATTCAATATGGTAATCACACCCTGGGTGGGTGTTCGTTGGTCTACAGTGGCATCTGTGGCATTGGTCTTCAGACTGTTCACCTTCCTTGGGCCTACTACTGTATGATCAGGTCTGAATGCCAATATGGTGGTGAAAGCCATGAGCACCAAGGTCTGTGCAAAATCTTGTGTCAGACAGTGTCAGATTTTACTGTTGTTTTTGACCTTCCCAATGATCATGTGGGGATAGACTTTGGGGTTCCTCCATTGCTTGGCCCATAAAGGTCTGCACCTGAGCCTTCCACTACAGAACTTGCCTCCTGGACAAGCTAACGACACAGGCACTTGCCATATCCATCCTTCCTGTCCTAGATCTAGCTTCCTGGCTTTGAGTGTCTCACCACAAATACCACCTCCATTGGATTGTCTGGATCTCAGTTAGTGAAATGCAAACTTGAGTGCTATCTTCACTATCACCTGCCTTTGCCTAGATGGAATAACATTTGTGGTCAGTAGTGGGATATGGCATTTGAAAATTCCTTCAGTGATCTTAAAATGTTCAGACTGTTCAGTGTTTCACAGTAATGCACTGATATTTCATGAGCAGAGCTGCACTGTTGGTGCGCACGCTGAATTACAATCAACGGGCGAGGATTAGTAATGTATCATTACAATGTAAAAATTTTTTTTAACACATACAATATGCTCAGCTGCCTGCATCAATATCACTTCTTGTGTACATGTGTCTCACTTTCTCCCTTTACATTATTTACTGATCCATGCATTCTATTTTTGTCACAGCTTCTATTTTGTTTGGTGGGGGAGGGGGGGCTCCTGCTTTTTGTTAACTCACATCAAGACTACCTGCAGCCTGATCCTCACTGGGTGGTCCTATGGTCACCCACCAAGTGACCAGCTCCAAGGTGAGGCTCAACTCCCTACTGGTACCAGTATCTGCACGTTGAGAGGTGGGAGTCAGGGAAGAGCCAGAGGTCAGATACCGGCCCCACTGACCTCCCACTTCACAGCTGAGTCTAGGGGGCAGTGCACGATTTCTGCATGTGCTTGACTCACCAGTTGCGGCTGATCTATTCATTTCAATGGGATTGTTGCTCTTGATTAAGATGGGTAAGTGGAAGTAATTTACTTACAATGAAGAAAATTAAAAAACATAAGTTAATTCCTAGCACTTAAAGTTATTAAGCAATTTTAAAAATAATCTTTAAATAAGATTTAAATAATAGGATTTTAAATGTTTCTGAGCAGTAGAGATATGAAAATGAGGGGCAACGGTTGTGGCAGCAGAGAGACGGGGAAAACGGGAGGGGATATGTATGCTAGAGGTAATGGGGACAAATTTTGAGTTCAAGGAGTGAAGCTTCAAAGCAAAGTCGTCAAGAACTTGGGTCTTCCACCAAGGAGGCTCGTTGTGTTTTGGCACAGGCTGAGCTGTTGCATGATAGAACATAACAATCTTGGGCAGAAGTTGTGGAGATGGGCAGAAGGTGGAGTGAGAAGCTGGGGTGGGGGAGAGGGTAGGGGCAGAGGAGGGAAGAAGAGGAGAAAAGTGTAATAGATTATAGGTTAAGAGTGGAAAAGACAGAGGAGACAAAATTGACCTGGGAGGATGTGATGGAGATTCTTTACAGAGTACACTTTCTCTCTGCAAATGAATAACATAGGACCACAAAAGAAATCAAAAAATCTTTAATCCTTCCTCACTGATCCACTCTTTTGATGTAAATCTGGTTATGTGTTGTGCATTAAAAAAAAATTTGCTTCTCAGTCAAAGATCTCTCTCTGTCTGTATGGTCTCTGGCCTCCTATCTCTGTCTCTTTCTGTCTCTGTATCTGTCTCCCTATCTGTGTGTGTGTCTCTATTTATCTCTGTCTGTCTCTGTCTGTCCTTCTCTCTCTCTCTGTCTCTTTCTTTGTCTCTGTCTTTCTCTCTCTCTGTCTCTCTATTTATCTCTGTCTGTCTCTGTATGTCTCTATTTATCTCTGTCTCTCTCTGTCTGTCCTCTCTCTCTCTCTGACTCTTTCTCTGTCTGTCACTCTCTCTCTCTCTCTCTCTCTCTCTATCTGTCTCTATGTCTCCTTCCCTCTACTTATCTCTGTTACCAGCCGCTCAAGGATTCTTTCTCAGCAAAAAAAAAGCTGTACCTCCCATCTACTCCCACCCTTACATATTCTGAAGCTATCAAATGCCCCAAATCATTCTAATGAGATAGAAAGTACATCGTAAACAGTACCTTGGCACCTCAGGAAATCCCAGTCATTAATTGGCCTTGGGGAGATATGGTTCTCCCCAAATCATAACATTGCTCATTCACCAAGGATGAATGTGATATGTTCCTTTACTTGTTATGTTTGCTGTCTGTGGAGATGAAATTTGATTCTCTTCCAGATTGAAAGGTTGTGTTTTTAAAATGCTTTGCTAGACCTGATATAAGCAAGCTGTTAAAATTTTAAAATGTTTTCAGCTGATAGCCCTGATTGCATTTTCTATTGGATTTATCCTGCTGTATGTTGAGTTTTCCTCTCCCAAGGTAACAATAATCACAAAGCGGCAAACCGTGGCCCCAGTAAATGTTGCTTTGTCTGGAAAAGAAATGCAATATTTGGCAATAGATTAACTGATCTTTATTTGGAGCTGCTGATTGGTCATCTGAATCTACTGGCTCTGGAGAATCATTATGTATCATAATTGGATCAAAATCTCTCAATTTACCGAAACCCTTCACTACAAGGACAGCAGCACCTCCAGTAGCTGACTCATCACCATCTTCATAAGGACAACCAGGGACGGGAAAGTGTTGGTTTTGCTAATGATGATGGCATTCAGAGAATAAAACTGGTCCACCAGGAAACTGCGAGAAAATACAGAGATAATTGGATTAGTAATCATGCAAAAGCAATTTGTTTTCAAATATCTACCAAGGTGCTGATTTGTCATCTATTGCAAATTCCTGCCTTTGTAATAATTGAACTCTGGGACTGTGATGAGGATGGGAGAACTAAATAATTGGTGGGACAGCCATCGGATATTATGGTTTGTGAAATTTCAGGTTGTATCTAATACCTAGGTGGCAGTGAAGGAACACCGAGAAGTTTTTATTAATAGGCTGGGAACTCTGCTTTCTTTTCTCCCTTGTTAAATTAAATTGCATCAGGCCCTGTGAAACAAATGAATCTAGGTCGTACAAGGCCAAACCAGATTTTCCTTTCATTGCGGTGTGACAGTGAGAGAAATGCATAACTAAACAAGCCTAATTGTCATTTCAGTTGTTGGTTTGATCCTAGTGCAACATTCTTTTAGAATAATTTTAGGAGCAATTCTATTCAGTACTGAAGATATATTTCAAATGACTAATTTGCAAAAATAGGAGATTTGATAGAAGTGTTCAAAATTGTGAGGCCTTTGGATGTGGAGAAATTGTTTCCTGCTTCAGAAGTTTTGCTGAACAGATTTCACGGATTTAATCCTTGTTAATCTATAAACAGATGGTGTCATTAACAACTTGTCACCATGGCAACTCCGAACTTGCCCTCTCAAAACTTGTCCTATCCATTCGCCCCCTATTCTCTTTGCAACTTAAAACTAACTTTTTTATTTACTTTCCCAGTTTTAATAAAGTAAAATGACAGGAAATATTTGTCTTTCCATAAATACTGCTTGACCTACTGAGTAGGTCCAGTGTTGTTTTTATTATAGATTTAGTTAATTGACAAAAGAACTGAGGGGAAATGTTAATTCAGTAAGCTATTATTATCTGGATTGTGTTCATAAGAGTTAATAGAAGCAAATTCAATAGCAAGTGCCATAAAGGAATTGGATAAATTCATGGTAAAGAAAATAATTTTAGAGCTGTGGGGAAAGAGGTGAAGCAGGACTGCTTAGATTCCCCTCATAAAGAGTTTATGCAGGTATAGTAAACCTGATGGCTTAATTATGTGATTATACTGTAGGTTCTATGATTGGTACTGGTACTGTTTCTGACCTTGGGTATCCTAGTGAACTACTTGTGAAATAGTAGTCCTATTGAGAATATAGGAAATGCCACAGTCAATTTATAAGTAGCAAACATCTATGAACAGCAATGTGGTAATCTGTCAGTGATTTTAGTTATCTGGTAACTTCTGTGTGAGTACTGCTGCTTTGGTTAGTATTTGAAAAGGGCTGTTGCCTCCTCGATAACTGGGCCATGTAAATGGAATCATATTTGATTTCATACTTCATTATTAACAACTGTAAAGAATCATTAATAGTTTTCAACAAGTCTTTAATAATTGAAGTAGTGATGTATTTGTGTAAATGTGCTGTCATTCACTCCCTGTGTGTATGTTCCAATACTGATCTCCAACCTTTCACACCAGGTACTCATGATTAGAATGGTATGATATTCGAACTCATCTCACTCACCCATCCGCCATATTACAGTTGACCTAAACTGGCTCTTTTCCTGTAAGTTTTAGTCTTGAAACAATCCTCCTTGATTTTTGATCTCTCCATGCCTCTAACTGAGAGACTCTTTAGCCCCATAAGTCTTTGTGATCTCAGAAGTCCATTTCTGGAATTTGAACATCCCTGCTTTTAAATACTCCACATTTCCCCTAGGCTCTAGAATCCTCCCCACAACAAGTTCTCCATTTTCTTTTAATGCTTCTTAAAATCTACTTTTTTGATCAATAGTTTACACCTTTGTCTTGCTATATCCTTCTGTAGATCTTTATTTAGGGCTCAAAGGAAATTACTACAAATGTTAGAAATCTTTAATAATAAGGACTGTGGCTTTGATATAAAGTTCAAAAGAGGGTTAATTGAGCTGAAATATTAACTGCATTTCTTCCTCCATGGATGCTACCTGACCTACAGAGTACTTCTTAATCACTCTGTTTTAAATGTTTTTGTACCATTTTTCTGATAACATTTATCGTAGTGAAACCACTAAATTAGTCCAAGCTATTCCCATTACTATGAACTCTTGACAGCCAGGTTAATGGCCGAATGTGCAATTGACTCTTGGTAATAAAAATATTTGTTCTGGAGCAAGAGGATGAGTACTGAGAAGAGTAGGCCTAGGTAAGACGTGAGCATTGATTGGTAACTTAACTGCAATATCTTGTTAATCAAACAGCTGAGACTTGACAGTTTATGAGATTTTCTTCCCCATCGTGTAGGCGTTATAGAGTAATATAGCAGAACGACAGACCCACAGCCCAACTTTTTGATTCCAGCCACATGACTATCTAGGTTGACCTCATATGCTCAATTTGGCCTATATCCCTCTAAATCTTTCCTTTCCATGTAGCTGTCCAAGTGACTTTTAAATGCTGTTATTAGAGAGGTGTTCCAGAAAAGAATATTTCACATTGAGTGTTTCACACCACGGTATTTATTGTCCTCCTTCCTCTTCTTGAGTTGCTTCCTAGGATCCAGGATGATTTGTCCCCACTCCTGCGGTGTTTTCTGGAGGTGGCTAATGAGGTCAATACCTCTCTGGGTAGGAAAGCACCTTATGGGGGCAGATAGTGGGTGGCTTATAAGGTGGCGCCCCTCTTCAGCTGCATAAGAAGGCTAACTGTGCTCTCCTCATGGATGACCTCAAGGTTCCCTCTCCATGTTCCGTGATCATGGGTCAGAAATTGCTCATAGCCAGAGGACAAGATGCATTGTTTTCAAGTGGGCTTTGAATATCTCTATAAATCTTTTCCTCTGTTTTTACATTATTGCAGCATTTGCTGTAGGCAACATTTATCCCCAATCAACATTACCAAAGGAGGTGCTCTGGTTGCTTTCTTGCCATTTGTGGAATCCTGCTCTGCACAAGTTGGCTGTGGTGTTGAATTCAAAATCTCTACTTTGATTTGGAACGACCTATCTTGCAAAAGGCACAAGACAAATAAAAACTTTAAGGGTTGACATTTACACAAATTATTGGCTTTTGGAATTAGAAATTTAAATTAATGGTCATGCCATCCTAGTAACATCTGGTGGCATTTTATATAATGAGTGATTGCGTTTGATAAAATATCTTCTGTCAAATTTAAATTTCTCTTCGTCATTGCTGTCTAATAATTTTCTTTAATGTTCTCCCTTCAACATCCTGTTTTTTTGTTACCTCTCAGTCCTTGTGATTAAAGAATATGCATTTTAATAACTTGCAGTATTCATCTCTTTTGACAGGATCCCACACGCCAAAGTTTTTTTCATTAATCAGAAGTTGTAAATTTAATAAGTGGCTTGTGACTTTTGTGTTGTGCATAATGTAGGTACATCTTCTGCACAGGTTCCATGAAAGCAAACTGCTCCAGAAATGTTTGTATAGGGGCTACAGTGTTTCATTTCATCATTCATTTCACAATACTTTAAATATGCCCCCATTGTAGAAAAATGTATAAAGTGCCAAGTACAAAATGCACAGTTGCCTGTAGATTGCTACCGCTGAATGAAGAAACTTCATTTTTTTCAAGAATGTTTTCTCTTATTTTAATGAGAGTAAAAAAATTCAATGGAATTCCATTAAAACAGCATCCACATAAGTTTAGATGATTAGAATTCATTTGCAAAATATAACTACCCAGAGTAGATGCTTTAATTATGCAAATATGATACTGAATAGAGTTTCATTCATTTTCTGGGATTTTAGCTCATAACTGATAATCACAGATGATTATCAGTTATCAGGGTGGTAGAAAAGGCTTTTAAATCTGGCATTAAGTAAATGTTTGCTCAGTTTAGATAAATACATATGCAGGAAATTTCAACCTAATTTTTGTTTAGGTAGCCTTGAAAAGGGACTAAACATTAAAACAAAAACTGCACATTTATTTAGTCAAACAGTTATTTTGAAATTGGCATAAGTTATTCAAATTCACAGCTGTTGGGGAATTTGCATGCGACTGAATGGATTTAAAAGAAAGAAGGTTGGGAAAATGTGCATTGCACTCTGTCACATTTAATCAGACTTTTTCACCTTTTATAGTGATGAAAGTTGCAAGTGGAAATGATGTATAAATATTTATGGACAAGATCAACATTAGGAACAATATCATCCATTTGGTCTCTTGGGCCTGGCTCATCATTCTCTTGGATGCCGGCAAAACTTCCCTTCATACCATTTCCTCTTCTTTGATCCAATCCTCTTTATATTATTTATTGGACGTTAATATCAGCCTTAAGCGTTTCAATTGACCATAGCCTTTTGAGATAGAAAATTCTTAATTGTAGAAGAACAGTCTAGCATCTGTGACCTGGATGTTGATGGTTTCTGTTTTGTTTTGTAACTCTAAAACATAAAACTAATTGAAAGAGAAGCAATGGGATACCAGGGTAAACATGCCTAACTTTGTTTTTACTTTAAGTGAGGTTCACACGCATGACATGGTGACACGATGTCATATGCCATTCACGTACTTCTACATATAACCTGTAATGAATTATTTAAATAAACAAGCATGCTTAATCAAACAAATATATTTACAATATTACTCAAATATTACTGAAATGTTAAATACATAATAGTTTTTGCCAGAAGTTCTATAAAGAATGGTCTGCATTTCTTAGAGGCTTGATTTCAACAAAGTTACCATGCAAAAATAGATGTTCCAAACCTGCTGGCCATTTTCTGGCTGTGCTGTGTTCTGGGGAGTTGGGTGGCAAAGCAGGATCTTATTGAGATGGATCTGAAGAAGAACTGACAAAGAAGAGGCTGGAGAGCGAAGTGTTGGCCCGTGGAGGTTGGGTGTCATGGCTTTGCAGGCCAGTCACTCTGCAAAGTATACACTGCACTTGGAATCACAGGAGAGAGAAGAAGGAGAGCCATTTCTACCACCACAGATGCAGCAGAGGAAGCATCAAGATGGCTCTAGATAAAGAGGGCAGATCTGTGGGTTGCAGCTAGGGCACAGGCCGGGGTCTGATCCACCCCGGTCGGGTCGCCTGGGCGAGGGTGTATGATGTTGAAAGACCCGAAACACCTGATGATCCCAGGTAACATCACTGATGATGTGCCCTAGCTTAGCATCATGCAGGTGTTTCTGTAAGAAGAAGGAACTCTGTTCTCAGAGCCATGGTGAGGAATTCAGCTGAAAGGGGATTATGAGGAAGAAAGGAGAGATAAAGAATGTATCCCTAATTTGTATTTTTTGTTAATGTTTCTAATTACTTAAAAGCATCTTTACATGATTTTAGTTTAGGCTTCTAATGTTGAGTTTATGTTAATAATTTTGGCATTCTTTGTGACTGAACATCACTGAAATTGAAATTCATTGATAAACATAGAGACACAAGAGAACCTGGAGTAATGGAGGAATTCAGTGAGTCAGGCAACACTGAGGGAGGGAAGTGGATGGTTGCTATTTCAGCAGAGACCTTTCAACAGGACTTCATTAAGTCCAGATCCAGGAGGAGTGTCTTGACTTGAAATGTCAATTATCCACCTTTGTCCACAGATGCTGCCCCACCTGCTGTGTGTTACTTAACATTGATAAACCTTGTTAGCTCTCAATCATTGAATTGGCTCACTTTGACTTGTCTACTGCAGCTTTGTTCAAGACTCACACTAGTCAGGGCCTTACTCTGTGAATCTGGGACTGTCAGGGTGGGCAGTTCTTTGTGCTTTGAAGTTCAGATAAAATAAATTTAGAAGAATGGGGAGCACAGGTGGTGATTCTGGGCAAGGGGCTGGTATCAGTAAAACTTTGGGCAGGTTATGATGAATGTTCGTTTGTTAATCACGCTGAGTGTGTTAATCAAAACTCATAAATGGAATTACTACAATTTGAAATCACAGGCAAATATTGTGTTGTTTGCAGTGCAAAATAATAAATATTGAGCCCAAAGATAGATAGCTCAATGTATTTTCTAAATGCTATTGGGATCTGTGGAGGAGCAGAGGGATTTGGGAGTCAATGCAAAAGAAGCATTGGAAGCTAATAATCATGTACAAATAAGAAATCTTTTCTCAAGTGGCCTTCAACACCAGAAGGTTCAGTTCTATTATGGTTATTTAAAGCACCTGTGAGGCTCCAATTTAAATATTACATTCAATCCTGTGTGCTTCTTCTCTTGAGGTTTCTTGTCCTTTTAAGACAGGGATTCCCAACAGTGATAAACCTTGTTAGCTCTGTCATTGAATTGGCTCGCTCTGGCTTGTCTACATTACTACAGCTTTGTTCAAGACTCACACTACTCAGGACCTTGCTCCTTGCATCCAGGACCGTCAGGGTGGGCAGTTCTTTGTGCTTCTAAGTTCACATAAGGTAAGTTTAGAAGAATGGGGAGCACAGCTGGTGATTCTGGGCAAGGGGCTGGTATCAGTAAAACTTTGGGCAAGTTACGATGAATGAACCCATGGACCCATTGCTGAATGGTCCATGACATAAAAAAGGCCGGGAATCCTTGGTGAAGGTCAGAGCTACCTGGATGGTACTAGGAAATTAAAGGGTAAGTTACAAAACCATGTGTAGAGCATGCTAGTGTTCTTTTCATGAGTCACAGGCAAGAAATAAACCCTGTCCCTGGATTGTGCTCACATTCAGGAAACCATCTGTTTTAGTATTTAGTTAACACATTCATGTCTTAAGTGCTCTGTATATTGAAATTGCGTTCAGTAAATTTTTCTGTTTATATGTGAGGCTCTAGGGCAGGGGTTGCCAACCTTCTTTATGCCATGGACCAATACAATTAAGCAAGGGGTATGTAGACCTTAGGTTGGGAACCCCTGCTCTAGGGTTTTATTTCCCATTGGCCACTACCACTCTCTGTTCTTTCTAAGAAGCCATGACTTTCGCATTTTTATTGCTGTGTTATTTGTGTCCAATTTTTGAATATTACCAGGCCGTTCAACTAGAGCAGTAATTGTGCGGCCACAGAGTCCCCAGTTTGATCCTGACCTTGGGTGATCGGTTTGGAGTTTGTGTGTTCTTTATATGACCTTGTGGCTTTCTGCTGGGTGCTCCAGTTTCTTCCCATGCCCCAAAGCCATATTGGGGTTAAATAGCTATAATAAGTGATCAACTAGCATTGATAAAGTGACAGAAGAGGAATTCTTGGGCACCTATGAGGGTAACCTCTCATACAACCTCTCACTCAATGTCAACAAAATCAAGGAGCTGATTGTTGACTTCAGGAGGAGGAAATCAAAGTTCTATGAGCCACTCTTCATTGGAGGATCAGAGATGGAGAGGGTCAGCAACTTTAAATCCCTCAGTGCTACCATTTCAGAGGATCTGTCCTAGGCCCAGCACATAAGTACAATTATGAAGAAAGCATGGCAGTACCTCCATTTCCTTAGAAGTTTGTGAAGATTTGGCTCATTTAAAACCTTGGCAAACTTCTATAGATGGGTGGTGGAGAATATATTGACTGGTTGCATCACAGCCCGGTATGGAAACACCAATGCCCTTGTAAGTCCTACAACAATAGCGGATAAAGCCCCGTCATCATGAATAGAGCTTTCCCTACATGCAGAACATATACAAGGAGCGCTGTCATAGGAAAGCAGGATCCATCATTTGGGTCCCCCACCACCCAAGACACACTCTCTTCTCGCTGCTGCCATTAGGAAGAAAGTAAAAGAGCCTCAGGACTCACACCACCAAGTTCAAGACCTCTCACCATCAGGCTCTTAAACCACTTGCCCCAACACTGAACTGTTCCCACAACCTTTGGACTCATTTTCAAGGACTCCATCTCATGTTATCGATATTTCTTTCTTTCTTTCTTTTGTATTTGCTGTTTGTTGTCTTTTGCACATTGGTTGTTTATCAGACCTGTTGGGTGCGGTCTTTCATTGATTCTATTATGGTTCTTGGATTTACTGAGTATGTCCGCAAAAAAATGAATCTCAGGGTTGTATATGGTGACATATACGTACTTTGATTATAAAGTTACTTTAAACTTTGAGAGTAGATGAGTAGATGGGATTACTGTGTTAGGAGGAGTGGCATGGTAGTGTAGTGGTCAGCACCACGCTTTACAATACCTACGACCCAGGTTCAATTCCCGATGCTGCCTGTAGGAGTTTGTACATTCCCCCTGTGACCACATGTGTTTGCTCCAGGTGCTCTGGTTTCCTCCCACAGTCCAAAGAGGTTCTGGTTGGTTAGTAAACTGGGCATTGTAAATTGTCTTGTGATTAGGCGAGAATTAAATTGAGGGATTGCTGTGCACGGCAGCTCGAATTGGCCCCTGGAAGGGCCTAATCCGAGCTGTATCTCAATAAATGAAAATGAAAAACACAGCATAGATTTTTGTGAGCTAAAAGACATGCAGTGGCATAATAAGTTTAAAATGTGATATCCCAGTTCAGTTTAGTTCTGCCTTCCTCAAAAGCCCATGTGCATTTGCATTCTTTTGGGCCTGGCTGTGTTTTGAATGAGATTGGAGGTCCTGTTGGAGTTCAGGTATTTCTCCCCACATATACAGCTAACAAAACACCAGCTTAGTTGTACCAGGCAGTGACAAGAATTGAACCCTCAGACTGAAATATTCCGACTCTACAAAATGTCAGCTACTTAATTGGAAATTTATAGTTCTTATAAACTGAATAATTTTTTTTATAATACATTGCAAATACAACAGGAAATTTATTTCCATCAATGCCCCCTTCCTCATATTAGAAATTACATCTTCCTTTGATCCATAGCCAGCATTAATCATGGAGGAAAATTATTGGTTACATTACTGCTGGGCCCTTTAAACATAAGTGCAAGGTGTAGAACACTAGCAAATAATGCACAGCTTTCTAGACAGGGAGGTATAATATCTCCTGTTCAATTCACAATGAAGGGCTTTAAAGCCCTGAAGAATCCTGACTTGTAAATTCTATTCTGTGGCAAAGCTATTATTTGAAAGGTCTAGTCAATGCCAAAAATCTGAACAGACAGGAGACATTTAAGAATTGCTCCCAAAGGAATGAAGCAATGTTACCTGACACTTAATCCTGTTAAGCAAAATGCCTGACAGTACTAAGGCTGTGATTTCTACCCACGGAGAGCAAAATGTAGTGATAGGTGATGAGTGTCTAAAAGCCTATTTGCATCTTTTGTGACACATAATTAATTCAGTCGAAACCATGCCTAAAAATGTCTTTTTGCTTTTTTTTGTATTTATGTAAATGGCAGTCAACAGTATTGGCAAATGATGACCTTAAGGGCAACTATGCTATTGCATTCTGGTGGTTATTTATTCTGCGAAGGAAAATGGAGTGGTTATATTTTCAGTAAGGGACCTTTAATATTTCGTAAACTTGCTTGCATTTTGTTGTACCTATTTCAATCCACATGGAAACCTGTGTGTGGGGATATTATGAAGAATATGGCTCATATAATCAGCTGGGTTATGTATCCAAATTTTATGTCAAAAATGCAATGTTTCCAAAAGAGTTGAATGAGCAATGTACCAAAGGAATATGTTCCTTTAGAAAGAGCAGAAATTTATCTAGCGGGCAGAGGTGAAAGTAATTCATTGGTGCATTTGTATCCCTAGTACTGCTGATTGAATCTATTTGTACTGACTGTGCTGATTCTCACTGGTAGGTTGTACTGATTTATTTTCATTTCTGTGAGCATCTTATGACATTGATTTCTGGGATAGGGATGTCATTGGCAATATCAGCATTTGTAGTCCATCCCTTGAAGTTTTCCCTCCTTGAAGACATTAAGGAACAAGTTGGGATTTTAACAATACTGGAGTTACAGGCACTCACTTAAATTCAATAAAATACAAGTAAAATTACCAGTTGTCAGGGGGTTTGAGCTCATATGTCTAGATCAAAGAGCTAAAACTCTGAGTGGCATTCAAATAATTCAACCACTACTTTATTTTATCTATGATATCTTTAGTTATTTCTCACTTTTGGCTGGACTTTCCCCATATTACGACTAATAGAGTTTAAATATTATCAGGTCTGTGCTTTATATACCCTGTCACTGGACAATAACAAGTCAGAACTACAGAATATGACCTGTTTATTTATTCGAGGTACGTGGACCTCACAAATTGAACCAGCATATAATTGTCGTTAAAGTGGTGGTGAAGCTGCCTTTTTGCCCAACTACAGCCCTTGATGTGTGGGTATACCCATAAAGCTGTTAGTGCAGGTTCCCAGGGATTTTCAACATGTTTCTGAATCATGATTGTGTGTGGCTTGGGGCATCTTCCAGGCAGTGGTGTTCCTTTGCTTTTGCTGTCCTTAGACCTTTGAGCTGGTGGAGGTTGTGGGTTTGGAATGTACCCTCACCACCATAGTCATCATGTGACTATTCACATTCTCCACCTATCTTGTGGTGGAGGTAGTAAAGCTTTTCTTCTCGCCCTTCTGCACAAACATAAATTTACAGTAAGTTTTGTTCAAGTACATATATCCCAGTGAGAAATGTTTTTATATTCACAGTATTCCTCCAATTTCCACACCAAGCAAAAGCTCAAGATTAATTTTAGCCTCTAGTTTAATTCATTGTGTTATCTCTTTGAACTCACCACCGCTCTATCGTTTCTGTTCATTTAACTCTCTGTTTATGTCTATGTCTATCGACCTACCCACCAACACAACTTCCTTTAGTGCTGGTATAATGCTTGTGCCCTAATCTGCTTTCAAAATTACAATGCTCGTGTCTCTAGCCTTGGGTGTTTCATTCACTAGGGTTTCTGCAGCCATATCTGCTGAAACATCCTGGTATCTCACTCCCTGCCCTGCCCCCCCCCCCCCCCACCCATCCCACTCCCTGACGTTTCAATCCCCATGAATACCATTCGTCCTTTTCTGCTTTTCCATTCCTGCATCCAAGGAGATGCAGAGATGATGGACAGTTGGATCAACCATTCACAGTCCAAACTGGCTGCACTATGCAAATTATCGAAGTTCTTGCTCTCCAGTGTCACAAATTGCACAGTGTTCTGGGATCGTTTTCCTGGAATTGTCGGAGCGGAAACCTTGAACAGGTAGTAAGCATTCTGCTTTGTCACCCATGCAGTATATCAGTGTACGTACTTGATGCTCTTCTGAGGCCTGAGTGAGATTTCTTACAACTCTAAATCTCTCAAAGCATCTGAGCCATCTGTCAAAGTCCCCTGGTTCAGAGAAATCAAATGTCTCAGGGGTTGGTGGGGCTTTATTAGGTAATGTCAATACAATAATATTAATGGATTAAGGAAGAATATTACCAGTGCTGCTTAAATAATCTGTACTGGGTGTTCAGTAGTCTTATAGCCTGGGGGAAGAATCTATTATCCAGTCTAATAGTATTTGTTCTTATACTGCGGTACCTTTTGCCTGATGGTAGGGGTTCAGAGAGATTGTGGGACAGATGGGAGGGGTCGTTGACAATGTTGTGGGCTTTGCCAATGTAGTGCTTCTAGTGTATGTCCTGGATGGACTCTTCCTCCCCTTTGCAACCTGTTTTATTTCTGACACTTTGCAGTCATTCTCAGATTCCACGAGACTTTTACACCTGCTATCTGATTTATATTATTTATTATTCCATTCAATCCAAGAACTGCTCCAATTCTCTCTCGAAGCAATGATGCAAATTAACAAATAAAGTGTAACAACACGAGATTCTGCAGATGCTGGAAATCCAGGACAACCCACACCAAATGCTGGAGTAACACCTTTGGTCAGGCAGTCTCTATGGAGAGAAATAAACAGTCAGCATTTCAGGCTGAGTCCCTTCATCAGGACTGCAGAGGAAAGGGGAATATCTTGAATACGGAAGTAGGACAAGAGGAAGGAACACAAGCTGGCTGCTGATAGGTGAGACAAAGTGAGGGCAAGGTGAATCTGGGTAGCCTTCAACCTGACATCGTGAACATCAATTTCCCCAACTTCTCTCCTCCCCGCATCTTCTTTTCTCCATTTTGGTTACCTACTCATCCCTTCTCTTCACACCTCCCCCCATCATCTCCCTCTGGTGTCCTTCCTCATTCCTTTTCTCCTATGGTCCACACTCCTCTCCCACCAGATTCCTCTTTCTTCAGCCCATCCTGTCTTAGGTTCTTACTTCCACCCCCTCTGCCAGCTATCCGAGTCCCCTCCCTCACCTGGTTTCACCTATTACCTGTCAGTTTATTCTCCTTCCTCCTCTCCCCACCTTATTATGGCCACAACCTAATCTTGTAGTTTATCTTTGGCCATCCTCTGACAGGAGCTAAACCTTCTGGCAGCTAACATCATCCTGCCCTTGTGTTGCTTTCCCAAGGATTAAGTTATCAATCACTGTTTACAGACAGTGTAGTGATATCTCTGGGATTAGCCGACTGTTGCTGAGATGTACAGTAGAAAGATACTGAGTAGAAAGTATACTGAAGATATGTTGTTTCTTAGAAACTAGAGTATGATGGCTTTGCCCCCTCAGCTTTGACAATTCAAGTTGCTATCAACCTGGCCCCAAGCTACATGTATGGTGGCAGGATTTTGAGTCTGGATGAGTCAGCTAATGGCCATGAATTTAATTTTCATTATTCACGAATAAAACCATGGTTTTTGCACATCAGTTTAGGAATAAGAATGACATTTTCTTTAAAGACTAATTTAGCAATCATATTTTTAAAAAAAAACTTCTGAAATAGCAGATCCTTACAGGATAACAATTTAAAAGTGCAACATGTTGGAGGTCAAATATACTCATTTAGCAATTTGTTTGTGTGTAACATCCTTAATCTGGCAAAAAGTCGCATTCTACATCAAGCAACTGCGTTAAACCACAGAAGGTTAGATGACCCAAATGTTGCCTGGAGCTAGATGTTAAGAATGGTAAAATGGGAACAAACAGCAATGTTAAAGAAGGGAATTCTGGGGTTGAGTCTTAGACACTGAAGGTATAACTGCCACAAATTGGTTGATTAAATTCAGGGAGGATGAATTGACTAGAATTGGAAAGATTCAAATATCTTGGGTTTGTGGATTAGAAAAGATTACATTGATAAGGATGGGCAAAGCCACAATGCGATTTTAAAAATGAGCAGAAATTGAAAATCAAAGCTTTGTTTAATTGGTAGCCAATTTAGGTTAGCAAACATAAGGCTAATGTGTTAATTAGGTATATTATTGTCTGTTTCTCAACATCTAATGTAATTGGAGTGGCATTTAAATTTTCTTTGCATATTCAAATCAGCCCAGAAATTGGAAGCTACTGCTGTCCTGCCTTTGTACAGCTTCCCAAAGGAGTAAATTGCTGGTTGGTGCTTGTAACCACAGTGTGGTGACCTCACTTGGTTTGGTCAGCTGATTTTGAGATGTAGAGAGATAATGACCATGTGTCAATGAAACTCCACAATAAAAGAAGTCTTTTCATTTCTCCAAAATTTATAAGGAAATAAAGCAAAGAGTATTTCTGAGTACTTTGGTATATTTTCCAAAAAAAAAGCTACGGGTAATAATTTATTCATTACTGCTCTATAATGCGCACACCTTCGAGTGAAACGGATACAGGGCCAGAAAATCTTTAATAAAACAAATAATCGAACTGGGGGTCATCGTTTGTGGAAGAGTGCCTATGAAAGTCACAAAGTGAGTATTTTAGTTATGAGCATTACAGAAGAGATTTTTGGGTCTCTCTGATAGAAGCGGACAGGGTAGAATTTGGTGCAGTATATCCTATAAGTTCCCACACTTATCAGTATTTTCCCCAGCAGTTGTAGGTTTTGCAGCCAGTCCTTCAAGGGAGGTGTTTGCTGTCCATCATGTCCAGCAGGAAACTTAGTGGGAGAGTCCTTAAAATGGAAAACCTATTGCACTGGGGCAGTTCCACACTCTCTTGGAAGTCTTGAGTCCAGTGGTACGAGTAGTTGTCACATCTGGGGTCTTCCTTGGTTGTATCAGATGACCATGACGTCTCTGAGCCTTGCATTGCCCTTCGCTTTCCACAGAGTGTTGCAGAACTGCCTTCCTGGCTGTTGGATTTCACTGTAGATCTCACGCTTCCAGTCCGCCAGAGCTGGTTAGCTTGCTAGGACAGGCGTGTCCCTATCTCACCTGGGTATGAGGCTTGCCGGTTGCCCTTACCTGGTTTAGCCTGCCTATCGAAGCTGTGTACGGGGATACGGTTGCAGTCGCAGGCAAAGAGCTACTTGGAGCCACAGGTGAGAGCTGACTGTCCGGTGGGGTGCAAAGGTAGGTTAACTGCCCTAAATTGGACACAACAAGCCCCTTCACCAGAGGTGCTACCCCTTTCAAGGAAGGTACTACTACAACAAAGCGAGCAATACTTTTCTTGCTACAGTGTAATGCCGCTACTGAATAAGTGGATGCTGCTGTTTTGGGAAGGTGGGCAGGAGAATTACTGGAGGATTTAGAAATACCTGTATGAACTGGTGAAGCACAGTGCCTACATGAGTCATCTTCTTTGTATAGGGGATCAGTGGGGACCCTCCAGAGTTAAAGTTTGATGCTTCCGGCGTGAGGTTTCTGTTAGTGGTCCCTGTATGGACATGAACACCGTCTATGATTACCTGCAGTCTGGGGAAGTTTATAATGCAGCCAGACAGCTGTACCCATTCAGCCTGCTCATGTGCCTGAATGGAGTGTTGAGTATGGGATTTAGATCACCGTGAGCACAGCCAGACTTCAGCATCTGCAGCCTGGAATGATCCTGAGACTAGGAAGCTGAGGGTGACAGTGGCCCTGACTTTGATGGATAATGCAGGCAAAGCTTTCAAAACTGTACTTGTGGCCTCCAATCCCAAACGAGGCTAAAGAATACACCTTGAGCATTGGCCTTTAGACTCACTTAATATTGGAGGAAATGGGACTTGTGGAACCTCGTTTCGTGAATTTGTAAGTACAGTGGTCATAAAACCCGTGATGCTTGTTCAGTGGTATAGGAATAAGGAATAATGAACTGTTAAGTTAACTTTATTTGTTACATGTGTGCCAAAACATTGAAGCATACAGTGGACCAGGTCCTTTGCCTCGATGACCAACACATCCTAAGGATGGCTAGGGGCAGTCCACAAATTTCGCAATGATTCTGACGCAAGCGTAGCATTCCCATAATTTACTAATCCTAATTCGTATGTCTTTGGAATGTGGGAAGAAATGGCGTGTCTGAAGGAAACCCAAAAGGCCACAGGGAGAATGTATGAACTCCTTACACACAGTGGTTGGAACTGAATTGCCTTTGATTTTCGTTTATATATAGCTGGCGCGGTAAAGATTACACAAACTGGTATGCTACCATGCCGCCAAAAAGAATGAATTTTTTAATATCAATTCAGTAATTACATTTTTTAAAAAGTCTTCAGGAACAGTAAATCATCACTGGATAACAAACCAATCATCCAGCATGTTGGAGGTCAAACGTATTTACCCAGCAACTACAATTTGTATGTATTGTATGCAACATGCTTAATCTGGCATAAACTCCCAATCGACATCAGGGAACTATAGAAAGCCGTAGAAGATTAGATAATCAAAATATTTTAAGGAGAATGACAAAATAAGACTAAAATGGGTAAAATAGAACCACAAATATCATGGTTCTCACTCATCAGTTTCAGAACAATGATGACCTTTTCTAATTAATTCATTAATTATATTTTTAAAAAGTCTTTGAAATAGTAAACCCCCAGAACTATGGCTATGTGATATGGAAAATCTCACAAACACCTCTTGTTTGATACAGTGGTATTGATCATTTGGGAGAATTTTATGTTGGAGAAACTACAAGGGCAAAATATATTTAAAAAACCCGCTGACAAATGAAGCAAGTGTCCGAATGGGTGATAATGCAGTCAAAAACGGACACAGTATTTAGCTACTCCAGGTGAAGCCAATACTGATTCTTCTGCTGTTGTATGAATTAATTTTCAGTTCCTGGTTGTCAAACTCTGGTCTTTGCATTGCTACTAGTGGTGAATATTGTGAACTATGGGATGTACGACAGGCTGGTAAAACTCATAGAATTACAAATGGAAAGTTGCCTCATAAATCTCTTTAAGTCATGCACTTGTCATCACCATACTTTCACATTCCGCTAGAATTTACCTATGTGCCCTTTTAGTGTGTGTCCATTAAAATACACTGGATAGCTGAACAACTTGTGCCTAGAAAAATGAATTGCAACCAAAGCATCTGCTAAAAGGTAGGTCATAAAGGGGAATGCAATGTCAATGAAATGACTTAATGATTAATATGACATATTAGTCAGCACAATGGTGACTACCTCATTAGGTCTGCAGGCAAGTAATGCATGATTTATGATTAATGTAACAACCAAAAATTTAAATAATCGCATTTTTGTTGAAGGAGTACAATACATAAAGTCACACAGCACAGAAACAGGCCCTTCATCCTACTGAGTCTGTACTGACCATCAAGCACCCATTTACACTAATCCTCTCTTATCCCCTCCCCCCCCTCCCCCCCCTCCCCCCCCTCCCCCCCCTCCCCCCCCTCCCCCCCCTCAACTAACCTGCCAACCCACATGTCTTTGGCATGTGGGAAATCACAGGGATCACAGTAAGCTCCACACAGACAGAACTGAGACCAGGATCAATCCCTGTTCATAGGAGCTCAGAGATAGCAGCTCTTCTAACTGCATTATTGTCCTTACCTTTGCAATGTAGAATACTGCATCATAACAGGGGCATTTTGGGACATAAAATGCTGGAGGAACTCAGCATGTCAGGCTTCATATATGGAAATGAATGAACAGTTGACATTACAGGCCAAGACCCTTCTTTAGGACTGAAATAGAAGGGGGAAGATGCCAGAATAAAAGGGTGGGGGGAGGGAGGCTAGCTAGAAGATGATAGGTGAAGCCTAGGTGAAAGATGATAGGTGAAGTAGTTGGGAAAGGTAAAGGACTGGAGAAGAAAGAATCTGATAAGAGAGGAGGGTTTACCATAGGATAAAAGGAAGGAAGGAACCCAGGGAGAAGTGATAGGCAGGTGTGAGAAGACACAATAGTGGGGAATAGAAGAAGAGAGGAAGGGAGGGATTTTTTTTAAAATCAGAAAGAGAAATCAATATTCATGCCATCAAGTTGGAGGCTACCCAGATGGAATACCTGTTGCTTCTCCACCCTGAGGGTGGCCTCATCTCAGCACAAGAAGAGGCCATGGACCAACATGTTGGAATGGGAATTGGAAATAAAATGTTTGGCCACCAGGGAATTCCACTTTTGGCAGATGGAGCAGAGATGCTTGATGAAGTGGTTCCCCAATTTATGATGGGTCTCACCAATGTAGAGGAGGTCTGTGCTCTTTGGCACATGTTTGATGCCTGTGCTGGCTCTTTCTTTCAGCAAAAAAACCTCACTGGTCCCTTTCAAACTTCAGGGCTGAAGTTTAGATTGACATAGGGTTTGGTTTGGATTGGATTGTGAAGTGGGGGTTGAAATTTGCATATGTGTCAAGTTTGTGTTTGGATTTGGGGAAATTACTTCCAACTTCAAGCCATTGCTGTATTTATTTTGTAATTTATTTCTGATGTCCAAGGGAATATCATGGAAGTGAGTTTTTTTTTTCAAATTCACATTTCCCATTATGTAAGTGAAGAAATGCCAACCTTATGGCCTGGTAATTAATTGGGACAAGTAAGGAAATGGAGCAACTTTTAGATGAGGGAAAGCCCAAAACATGAAGCTAATATCCCATGAATTATACCTGTTCTTGCTACTCTAAAACGTGCCTGCATTTAGCAGCAAGATTGAAATGGATCAGCAAAAAGCACAATACGACCGGCTAGAACAGAACCCGCACAATTCCTGATTGAACCTCATGTCATGTTGCTGTGCAGTGTTCAGGGTAGAGCATCAGCACATAAAGGCATGCTCTACCTCACAGCACGCAGCAACACAATGGGCTCTGCTTGCCTTGGGAGTGACCAAGTGCCCATTCAGTTAGCTTGTTGGAGGATCCGTCTGTGCCAACTGCCTGCCCCAGGCATTTGTAAGGAAGTTAGCACCTTGAGACAACTATTCCAAAGACAGGAACTCCAGCGCGATATGAGACTGTTAGCAGGCCTATTAACAGGAGACCTATTGACAGAGACAGGTAATAAAATGCTGGAGGAATCACTCGTTGTCAGTGGCAGCACTCTTACGTTAGTCCAATTTGCTGTGACTGTTCTTAGGTCTGTTTTATCCTGGTTGTGTGCAGTTTCCTGCTCCAATTAATGTCAGTAAGGGCAGAAGTGGTCATTCAGTGAATAAATATGCCTTTTGATGCACACTGGGAAACTGCCTGTGGCACTAACGTGTACATAGAAGGATCTTATTTCATGTTCAGAAAGTGTCATCCTCAATAAGATCTGCTCCGAGTTGCTTCAAAATCAGAACAATTTAGATAAAGACCACTAGGCATTCTAATTTCTAGGTATGAAATCCTGCTGAGCACAATGCCAAGGCAGCTTTTAAATCCTTCTCTTTCCCTCCCACTTAGTTTGGATTGTGGGGCTGGGGGTTGATGGCTTTGATTAGGGGAAGGGTTGTTATGGATGCTGGGGAGAAGTGAGATGGGGATGGTTTGGATGGTGGGGAGTGGGAAGTTCGTTATGAAGAGGGTTTGGTTTGGATAATGATAGTAGGGTTATAGAAGTTATGCAAACTGTTGATTTGGACTTGGTTGGTTTTTATTGTGCTGATGAGCTTGCTTTGTGTTGTGTGGGTGGTGGTTGGACCATGGATGATTTTGTTTGGAATTATAAGGATGGGTCAAGTGAAGCTGGGTTCATTGAAGTTATTTCAGAGAATTGATTGAAGCTTCTGAAATTAGACTGCCTTAATTTCCCACGTCATTGTGGGCTGCTCCATACCACATCATCCTGGTGCTCCCATTGAACAGAGGAAGGTGCAAAATCCTTTGGATTTCTGGAATGATAGGTGCTGTTACAGAGAAGATCTCTAGTCTGGGCAGATTGCTAGTTTGCTCTGACTCTAATCAATTATAATTTTGACCGTAAGGATATTTTGTGCTCTTTTTGGAAGGTTTCAGATTCTTCCTAATAAGTTTCTTTCCTCACTGGTAATGGGAAAGAGGACTGAGAGGGAATTAGTAGGGAAGGCTGGGTATAGAGTATGGATCAGTCTGATAATCCCCGGAGAAAATCAGCTGAGGTAGGTTGCCAGAGACTAGGATGGAGTGTGGCCTGGATTGGCTTGGGTATTTCAACTGAAGATCTGTATAAAGTATGACATCAGGAGGTCATGGGGAGAGTGGTTTGGCAGGAAAGCCATAAGGGAGACTGGTATCAGCAGAACA
Organism: Mobula birostris; assembly: GCF_030028105.1. Lineage (NCBI taxonomy): Eukaryota > Metazoa > Chordata > Chondrichthyes > Myliobatiformes > Myliobatidae > Mobula > Mobula birostris. The sequence continues at coordinate 42,487,406 of NC_092378.1, read as the reverse complement.
ATTCAGTGGGATATCGATTTATTGGGTGGGATATTGGTGTTGGGAAAGTGGAGTGTAGGTTGAAAGACTGGGTTAGAGATCAGTGTTATGCGAGATTCTGTTAGGGGAATGTATTGGGAAGGAATCAGTTTGACGGAGCAATTGGTGGGAGTTGGTGATGGGGAGTTGTGGTGTGGAAGACATGGTTTATTTATTTTTTTGATTTAGAGATGCAGCACAGAGTAGGCCCCTTCTGGCCCTTCAAGTCATGCCACCCCAGCAACCCCTGAGAGCTTCAATTAACCCTATCCTAATCACTGGACAAACTATAATGACCAGTTAACCTGTCCTGTACATCTTTGGACTGTGGGAGGAAAGTGGAACACCTGGGAAAAACCCACATCTTCCATGGGGAGGATGTACAGAGACTCCTTCCAGAGGATGCCAGATTGAGCTCTGAACTCTGAGGCCCTGAGCTGTAGTAGTGTTGTGCTAACTGCTATGTTACCATGGCAAGTTTCGTGATTGAGTAGCAATGGGAGGTTGATTCCTGGGGAATGTGGGCTGGAAAATTATGCTGGGGTTAGGGTTTGGCTGGAGATTTATACTAAACACATCTCTAAGAGCCCTGTAAAGATTATCTGCATCCTTCTTAACTACCTACAGTCATAAGGCAGCACAGTAATGTAGTGCTTAACACAACGTTTTACAGTACCAGCAACCCAGATTCAATTCCTGCTGCTGCCTGTGAGGAGGATGTATGCTTTCCCTGTAACTGCATGGGTTTCCTCTGGGTGCTCCAGTTCCCTCCCACAGTCTAAAGAAGTACAGGTTGGTAGGTCAGTTGGTCATTGGAAATTGTCCCGTGATTAGGCTAGGGGATGTGGGGATTGTTGGGCGGCGCGGCTCGAAGGACCAGAAGGGCCTATTCTGCACTGTATCTCAATTTAATAAATAAATTTAACCTTTAAGATATTATATTTCAATCCCTCTCACGTAATCTCTTTAAAATCTAGTCACCTTAACAATAGTCTTCAATCTTAAGCAATTGCCAATAATTCCAAAGCTTCATTGCCTTCTGAGAAAATAAATTTTTTATGTACTTCTGCTTTAATTGATTGACTGACTGTAACTATGTCTTCTCATTTATAAGGATGTTGTATGTCTCGATTAAATAACACCTTTGACTTCAAACTCATAGAATACACATCCAGTCTCTTTAATCTCTCTTGGTAGAGCAACTTTATTCTAAAATTAGCCTGGTGAATTCCTTTGAACTGTCTACAATGCTACTCTATCCCTTTTTAGTAAGAGGACCAAAACAATATACAGTATTCCTTGTGTGGCCTCAGTAACAAATGTTTTCTTTATTTTACTCCAAATCCTTTGCGTCAAAGCCAACATACTTTTTGTAGTCTTAACTACTTGCTGCTCCAGCTAAACTTTTGTGATTCATGCACAGGGTCTCTCTGCGTTTCACTCAGTTTAAGAATAAGGGGTAAGCCACTTAGAACGGAGTTGAGGAAAATCTTTTTCACCCAGAGAGTGGTGGATATATGGAATGCTCTGCCCCAGAAGGCTGTGGAGGCCAAGTCTCTGGATGCTTTCAAGAAAGAGATGGATAGAGCTCTTAAAGATAGCGGAATCAAAGGTTTTGGGGATAGGGCAGGAACTGGATACTGATTGTGGATGATCAGCCATGATCACAGTGAATGGTGGTACTGGCTCAAAGGGCCGAATGGCCTACTCCTGCTCCTATTGTCTATTATGTCTCTCTATTTTGGTTATGATCTGTCTTCCGATTCCTCTTCCCAATGTGCATGACCTCACACTACCCTACATTGGTCCATGTTGTAAGTTTGGTGGGAACTTTGGGTGGGAAGTCCACATTGGGTGTGTTAGGTCGCAGTTTGAGTTTGGGAGAACTTCTGGCTTGAGATTGGTATTGGTGGTTGCTTCGAATGGAGATCAGTTTTGAAGTGGCTAGCATTGATGTATCTAAAGAGAGGCTATACATCGGGGGTTCCCAACCTGGGGCCCACAAACCTCTCGGTTAATAATAAGGGCTCATGGCATAAAAAAAGGTTGAGAACACCTGCTATATATAAACGAGAGGGTAAGATTCAGGATTCAAGTTTATTTATCACATTGTTACGTACCCCGTAACTGGGTTGCCAAACCAGCAGAAATGGATCACTCAGTTGGAGTCTGGATTACTAGAACTAAGAAAGTTTTATTAAAGAAACAAGCAACACAGTAATCGAAAGGATAATAAATGCAACAGTTCAGCAATGATAAACACATGTGCACAGAATTAAGATAACAGCATCAATCAAGCTCTATCGTTGTCTAGGGGTAAATGACCAATTTCAAAGTGAGACAAAGTTCAGTCCAATTTAGTTCAGTTCACAGTAATCGTTGCCATGGCGATGGACAACATGGGGGGAGGGAGAGAGAGAACAAGATCGACTGATCATTCAGAACGGCTTCCACTCACAGACCGGCGATATTGCTCACAAGCAGCTTTCGGGTGGGTCCTTTGTGATGTCACCTGAGGTCACCAACTGTGACCCCTCCTCCAGATGCGGTCGATCCTCTGCAGTGAACCCGGCACCCAAGCGAGGGTGGACACACACTGGGTTCCCGCTGATCGTACCTTTCCACCCTGTGCGTTTAAGGCTGATCAGCCGTCCAAGAGCTTCCCACCGACTTGTGAGAGGCGCACCGCTTCCAGGGTCTCGTTACCTCCAGTGTCGTGTGTGTCCTGCCTTAGCGAACCTGTCCCTTTTTATCCCCCTGCTGGGGTATCGCCTGTCCATCACTTCAAAGGGGTTCAAAGGGGGAGCCGCTCTAGACAATACCCAGACTGATGGCTCCTTCATTAACATCTCCAAATGCTGCTTCATTGTTCCTTATCTCTCCCTCCCCTGAGGACAGGTGGCAGACCAACTGCTGATGCCACTGGTGCTAGCCCAGGCCAGCAAACATCTTAATTTATGTGTATTCTCGTCACAACATGCACATCAGCATGTACTAAACTGCTGATAGTTTGAAATACTTAAATGGTGTATCAAGACCCCTTGAGCCAACTAATTTGAATTGATGCTGTAGATAAAATGGATGACAACTTACAAGCTGTTGCACAATGTAAAATCACCACTGATTGATGACGTAACTGTACTTGCTTTGAGAGATTCTGTTTGCTGTTTCTGAGTGCTGATTGGGCTCACTTATCTCAGTCAGTAAGCCGTGGGTTTAAGTTCCTCTCGTGGTGTAACAGCTGTAGGTTTGCTTCCATACCCAGTGGCCAATTTATTAGGTACAACTGCTTGTTGAGGCAAATGTCTAATCAGCTATTTCTCATTCTGACTCCAGGTTGCACTATGCCCAGCACCAATACAGTTTGCTGGAGTATCCTCCCTTCCCTAATCTGCAGTCATTTGGAAACAAGATCTTCACCATTGAACTTTGATCACCTGTCTACCTTGGCTTGGTTCTCTTCCCAACTAATCTCTGACTCCTGCCTTAGTCTTTGATCCACAGTTAATTAGAGCCTTATCCTCTTTGCTCTGTCTATCCTACCAATCCTTTCAAAATCCCAACCAGCAAGCTGCATCCTTTGTATCTTTGCAATAGTGGGAGTTTATGAAAAGCAGGGATGAACTTTAAGTTACAGATATGGTTGTATATACTTTCCTTTCTATTTTACTCATCGGTACTAAAAATTTCAGCACCCCTCTTATAAATACATCATTCTGTCAGGGGCTTCAAACAAGTGGGGCACGCTAGTGTATCCATTGCTTGAGACAACTTCTGCCCTAACTGGGAACTGACCCTCTTCTGTACGTAATTTAAAAAAGGATGCAGGGGTGATGAGGGCAATCTTTTCACCCAGAGGGTAGCAAGGTCTCTGGAGCTAAAGCCTGAAAGGGAGGTAGAAGCAAAAAAAGTCCTTGGATGTGTATTGGAACAACTATGATCTGCAGAACCATAAAGAGCAGAAAGGCAGGAGTAGCTTGTGTGGTCCTCTATCATCAAGATGCTTATGATGGGCCCAGTAGTAGCTTCCTTGTGTCATACATTACCTATGACTGAAGGTTACATGGAATTATAAATCCTTCTGCAAAGGTTTAATGGCAAACAAAAAAAGATACCTTGCCTAATGCCTAACCTGGTTCTTGCTTTATCTGGGTTACACTGAATGCATAACTTCCTCAATTTATTTATATTTTATCCAACCTATATAATTAAAGCAATTTCTCAGAGTGGAATGATCTGCAGTCTGCTCCTTTCTATACATCATTCAAATCATTCAAAGTGCTTCCTGAAATTTCCTTCCTTTAAATTAGCTCTAAAACTTCCAAAGCTCTCCAGGTAGCCAAAGTTCCCAAAATGACATTTCCTCATTGTTCCTTTGAACCTTTTGAAAAGCTATAATGTTACTTTATGTTTGAATGGACCCAATCTATATTTGGCATTCTAAATATGCTTAACCAAAAGTGATGCACAGTCAAAAGTGTTGTTTGAGTCAGATCAGTGTCCTATTTGGTTTTACCTTCACGGCGTTAGTTATAATCTTTGGAGAGTTGTTAACCATCATACAAAAAAAATTCTTCTTTCACACCTTTACAAATGTATTTGGCACTGCTTCCTGCCTACGTCCATAACATTGCATTTGTCTGAGCTAAACAAATTATCCAAAGGCCCAGAATCAGAATCAGGTTTATTATTACTGACAGATCTCAGAAGTTTGTGGCTTTGTGGCGGCAGAACAGTGCAATACATAACAAAATGCTATGCACAATAAGAAATGCATTAAAAATTAAATATGTAGAGGAGCAAGAAGACAACAAAAATAGTGTGGTAGTGATAATGGGAGAATTGGCAGTTCAGAAATCTGATGGTGGAGGGGAAGAAGCTGTTCCTAAAACATTGAGGGTGTAATTTAGGCTCCTGTACCTCCTCTCTGATGGTAATAATGAGAGGAGGGCATGTCCTGAGTGGTGGGAGTCCTTAATGCTTAATGCTGCCTTTTTGAGGCATTGTCTTTTGAAGATGTCCTCGATGGTGGGGTGGAGTGGTGAGGCTTTTCCATTTTTTCCACTGCTTGCTGCTGTTCCATTTCCTCCCCATTCTAACACCTGTATGCATCTGCACGAGTCATTCACAAAAGATTAGGTCCTCAACCAACCACCTCTTATCCCTCAAACTTTTTAAAATACTTTTTAAAGAAAAGAACAGATCACTTGCAGAACAAAAATTTTAATTTCTGGTGAGAAAACAGTCACCATAAATAACTGTTTATTTGAAATAATATTGAAATAAAAGAAAATTTATTGAAAACTGGTGGGTAACAACAGATTAATAGGGTCCAAGGATATCCCTGCTGATGGTGTTTATTGATCATTTGTGCTGCTTGAGATACCTTATGGGGATTAAATTGAATACTAATCTTCCCATTTATCTTCTGCTGAAGGTATGTCTGTATATCTGGCCCACTGTTTAGTAAAGCAGCTGATAAACTGTCAGTTCAGGTTCATCCCTCTAGTATCATTCAATGACACAAGAGATATCAGCAATATTATCTCCTGGAATACCTTACACCTGTTATAGATGGACTTTGCTTTATACTTTCATATACAGCAAATTTAAGTCAAGGATCCAATTTATTATAGCCACTCTATAAAGAAATAAAATAGACTGGGTGAGATTATTTACAATACACTACCTGAGATGGGGGAAAGCCGATTCAATTCCAACCTTTAAAAGATAATTGGATTTATGGTTGAATTTGTTGCACTACGATGAAGGAACAAAGGAAAAGGACTTATTGGATGATGCCCTCAAAAACAATGAGAAAAGGTACAAGAGCTCGAATAGCTTCTCTCTATACTCTGACTTCCCTGTTTCTGTGTGAAAGCATTATCATTTATTAAAGACAGTGATATGCAAACAAGGTACATGTGAACACTGTTAGTTTTGTTATTTAAGCAATTTTTAGAATGTGGGCATTGTTAACAGGCCCAGCACTTCTTGTGATTGCATTTTGAGTCGAGTTTATTACCAAATGCACCAGTGCATGCATTGATAGGTTCAATGGAAAAGTCACTTGCAGCAGCATTATGGGCATGTTGTATCAGATACACACCATTCTCCCAAAAGGAGATCAAAGGTGAACTTATTTATCACTAGCAAATTGAAACATACAGTGAAATGCATCATTTGCGTCAAGTCAAATCAAAGCAGCGAGGACTGTGATGGGCAGCTCGCAAGTGTCACCACACTTCTGATGCCAACATAGCATGCCCACAATTTACTAATCCTAACTATGTGTCTTTGGAATGTGGGAGGAAACCGGAGTACTGAGGAAACCCTCTGGGTTATGGGGAGAATGGACAATCTCCAGTTGGTGGTGGGAGTTGAACCCCGATATTGAGCTAACTGCTCTGCTGCTGTGCTATCCCTACAAAAAAAGCATAGATTGTGTAATGTTTAACTTTTACAAGAAAGAATACGATTAGAGCAAGAAAGAAAACAATGCCTATTGTAATGCAAAATACTCATGGTGTTGCTATAGTGAGGTAATAACTAGTGTTGTGCAGGTTGATTCAAGAACTGAGGCTACGTCCACACTAGACCAGATAATTTTGAAAACGCCGGTTTCGTGTATAAACGATAGGCGTCCACACCAGGCGTTTTTGAAGATACCTCCGTCCACATTAAAACAGGTATTTGGGTGAATCTCCTCCTGGGTATGAGCTGGACACATCTACAGAATTCATCCGCTTCGACGAGTACGCCCGACTCCGACAGTTTGGACCAAGCAACAGGTGATGGCTGCGACGTGTTTGGTGTGGAATCTCGCCGTGAAAGACTTGGTGCGCGTTTGTCCAGTTACAGACTAGAAAAACTTCAAAGGAAATTGGCAAACGACAGACAGCTGTTGGCTGTCGCGCAGGAGGACTTAAAACTAAAAAAAATACCGGAGTGTATGGAGGTAACTGACAGGGAGTTCATGGACAGTATGACCCAGCTGACGAAGAACATTGAAAAACTGATTAACTCTTTTGCAGCGGGATTTGCAATGATGAGGAATATGATGGCTTCCCCCAGTACTTTTCACCGCCACAATACCAGCCTCACAGCCACTACAATAGCTACACATACGGACACACAGACCCCCGGGTGGCTCCACCAGCATCTTCCCCACTCCCACAGAGGGGTCACCCCGGAAACATTTCCTACAGCCATAGTCTCTTCACGGATGAAAGGGACGACAGCTACAACTAAATGCAATAAGGCTCGTTACCGGGCAAAAGTGAAATTTGCGGTTACCTCATTTGTTTGCCTTGTGCAATAAAATGAGTTACTGGGCAAAAGTGATTTTATTTTTACCTGAGTAAAAGTGAAACTTACAATTTTCTTTTTTTTGCCTTAACATTTTCATGTCTATGCCAAGCATAAGCTACTACTTAAAAATGACATTTTGGAAGTAGTGACAATTGCATCTCTTGAATGTTTGCACAAGCAATACATTAATAAAGCGCCTTGTTAAATGTATAAAATATGTCTGCGTCAGTGTTATCTTGTATTTCCATACAATGTTACATGAGGCTGTTACACATCTATTGTCAGAGAAGTCCTTGCATAAATAGGTAAACCACCTTCATACAAGCAAGGACAGAAAACAGGGCAAAGTGAGTATACTTATATATTCAGTAAGTTATGGGTCAAAGTACTTGGTGAGCTCATTTCTAACTCTTCTGGCTTCTTTCTCGTTGTCGTCTGTTCTGAAATTGTTAGGCTGTGTGGGGGGTTGAAATTAACATAGACAATAAAGTAAACCACACACACATGAAGCCGTCTGCCATTGTTGTGGTGTTGGAGGTTGCGTTCAAGAAAACAACGAAATGCCGCGCTGCCACCACCATCTGTTCCAGCACGTCACGACAGCGTTTTAAAAAAGAGACGGTAACGTACGCACTACACTGGCCATTAGGTGCTTTCAGATTTATTCACTCTGGAGAGTGTTTTTGAAAAGCTCTGTTTTCAGGGGAGGAAAACACTTTCAGTGTGGACGGAGGGTCAAAACGAAGAGAAAAAGCTTCGGTTACGGATTTATCCGGTCTAGTGTGGACATAGCTGAAGTTCCTGATAAACCTCCGGTAGAGGTATGCAAACCCCAGGAATCGCTGGATTTGTTTGATACTGGATGGAGGTGGCCAGTCTCTGATTGCCTGGGTCTTTGTAAGTTCAATCTTGAGATTGCCATTGGAGATGATGAAGCCCAAAAATGAAACAGTTGTTACGTGAAACTAAGACTTTTCCATTTTGACATGAAGTCCATGGTCTAGAAGCCTCTCTAAAATGTCCCTGACGTGAGCGATGTGCTTCTCCATGGACTTCGAGATGATTAGGATATCATTCAAGTAGATGAAGGCCTATTTATGGAGAGTATCCCAGACTATACCCTCTACTGTGCCTATTACCTTGTTTATTATTTATTATTATTTATTGTCGTGCCTGCACTGTTTTGTGCACTTTATGCAGTACTGGATAGGTCTGTAGTCTAGTGTAGTTTTTGTGTTTTTTCTTACGTAGTTCAGTGTAGTTTTTATATTGTTTCATGTAGCACCATGGTCCTGGAAAACATTGTCTCATTTTTATTACATTCTGTACCAGCAGTTATGGTTGAAATTACAATAAAAAGTGACGCCTTGACTTATAAAGGCTTCGAAATTGGCAGAGCATTTGCCAGGCCGACAGGCATAACAAGGTACTTGTAGTGCCCTGCCATTGTACTGAATGAAGTCTTCTACTCATTGCCTTCCCTTGGTCTCTGTAGGTCTAGTTTTGTGAATACCCTCACTCCCTGGAGCATCTCGTAAGCCGTATTCATAAGTGGAAGGGGGTAGTGATTTTTGGCCGGAATGCAGTTTAATTCCTTGTAATCAATGCATAGCCTCAGGCTCCCATCTTTTGTTTGTACAAAGAAGAAACCTGCGTTGGCAGGTGAAGTGGAGGGCCGAATAAAGCCTGTGGCAAAAGCTTACTTTTATGTACCCTTTCATCGTGCATCTCCCTGGGTCTGAGAGGTGTACAATCAATCCCGTGGGGGACAAGTACTGGGCAGCAGGTCTATAGCACAGTTGTAGGGTTCTAAGGTCGGTGGAAGAGTTGACAACTCTCTCTTGCTGAAGATCTTCTCCAAGTCCTTGTCGATGGAAGGGATTTCAACCGGTTTGGGTGTCGTAATCTCTTCTGGATGTTCCTTCGAGAATGACTCCTGAGGCTTCTTAAGTGAGGGGGTGATTCGACAGACCCCAGAGTCCTCTCCCAAAGCTCACAAAGCTCAATTGTACCATGACAAGAGTCCTTGTCAAGGATGGTTTGGATCTAAATGCCTGGGTATGTGAAGCAAGGTTCAAGACACTGTATCAAACCAATCTGAGCACAAAACAAATGCTAGGCGATATCACTTTCGATTGAGCACCGAACCGCAGTTCAGGGGTTCCTTAAATATTTGATTCCTTGTGCCCAAAACATGAAAATCAATTAGCAAGACCGCCCTGAACTCTTAAAGGGGCCGCGCCAGCTATCCGTACTCCGGAGAGTTGGAGCGGGGAGCTAGAGCTGGCGCGGTTGGGAATGTCTCATAACCAGAGAAGTTACTCCCAGTTAACAAAGTAGTTCAAAACACAGTTCATTTGTTTTCAGAGATACAGATTTAAATCCAAACACCATTCTTAAAACACGTTTAAAACTCACAGAGAATTTCTATCGAAACATTTCCAAATTACAAACCATTTCTAAAAGATAAAGCATTTCTAAAACACAGGCACAATACCTATAAGCTAAAAAGACATACCAGCCATGCAGATGAGCAAGTCATCTATTGCAGAAATCAAAGCTGGGGAATGGATTCGAGTTCACACCCCTGATGTGCCTGGTACATGGAAGAAAGGCTTTGAAGTGCTAGGAGTTGAGTCACCAGCTGAGGATACCTGCTCTGGTAGCCACAGTAACTACTGGCCCAGTTGAGTTTCATGTCAGTGGTGACGCCAGGATATTGATAGTGGGGGACTCAGTAATGGTTATGACATTGAGTGATGAGGGTAGGTGAATAGTCACATCCTTAATGGCGCTGGCCATTGTTGTATAAATGTTACTTACTTCTTATCAGTCCATGTCCAGGTCTTACTGCAGGCTGGAATGAATTGTTTCATTTGCTGAGGAATTGCAAATTAAACTTATCTCTGTCCAAACATTTGCAAACATCCCCAGTTCTGACCTTATGGTGGGAGATCGTTGATGAAGGTGTTTGGGCCAGGACACTGCCCTGAGGAATTCCCTGCAGTACTGAAATGGAACTGTACTGGCAACCACAACCATTTACATCTGTGCTAAATATGACACCACTGGTGTGTTTTTTTTCCCTTCAAGCCCATGGATTTCATTTGCTAGGTCTCTTTAGTGTGCCAGTGACTGGAAATCAGTTTGTTGGTACAGATTTGAACCCAGGCTGCAAGGAAGCTTGAGCCTGCGAGAGCTGATGAAGTCCAAACTCAGAATTGCTAAGTAGTTTACTGGCAAGTAATTGCTGCTGAGTATCATTGTATGAAACACTTTCCAGCCCCTTGATAAATAAAAGTAACTGATTCGGATTTGTTCTGATTTAGGGGCATAGAGTACTACAACAGGCCCATCCTCACATCTAGTCCATGCTGACATGATCTTCTGCCTAGTTCCATCTTCCCTTGCACCCAGATCATATTCCACATACCCCCCAAAACCTCCCCCTTCCATGTGCCTATTCAAACTTCTCTTAAATTGAACCCAAATTTTAATCTTCCACTGGCAGCTGGTTCCATGCTCTCAGGTCCCTCTGAGTGGAGAAGTTCCCTTTCAGGTTCTCCTTAAATATTTTGCCCTTCACCCTCAATCTATGAGGTCTATTTTAGTGTCACCAAACCTGAGGTGAAAAACCCTGTTTGCATCATCCTATCTATACTTCTCATAAGTTTTGTGAATGGAACATACCTAGTTCATTTCCTTCATGGTTGGATGGATGTGAGAGCTGTAACTGCACTGGAACAGTTTGGCTGGTGGTAGAGCTGGTGCTGTGCTGCACTGCAAGTCATCAGAACTTACAACTTAAATGTTGTCCGATTCCATAGCCTTTGCTGTATCCAGTTGTTCCCTGCAATTTCCTAACTTCACTTGACAGGACGGACTGTATCTGTGGAAAGAGATACAATTAATGTTTCAAGCTGAAAGTTCTTCACCAGGGTCTGACAAAGGGTCTATGAGCTGAAGCATTAACTTTTTCTTTTCCCCAGATGCTGCCTGAACTGCTGAGTGTTTTCAGAATATTCTACGTTTATACTCTAGGGATGGCTGGGAAGTCCAATTGGTGTTCGGTGGTCATGACTTTGGAAGATGTTGATTTAGGAGGTTTGGCACATAAATGTTAGAAGCATCGTGCCAAAATGATGGCAGGCACATGACTGTGGCCTGCCGCAATCAGGCTCCTGGACTGACTGCAGTGCCAAACTGGCTCTGTGGCTCTGGATTCACAGTTCATGTTGGTGTTCTGTGTATTATTTTTTTACTTTATTGCTTGCACGATTTTTCTTTTCTCACACGTTGGCGGTCTTTGTGGTGTGAGGTTTCTCGTGGATTCTATTTTGTTTCTTTGTTTTGTGGCTGCCTGCAGGAAATAGGTTGTACATGGTATACATACTTTGATAATAAATCTACTGTCAGCTTTGAGTCTGAAGCTTGCGTGGTGGCAGAAAGTGAGCCTGCATTGATGTTGCATTGAGGAGAAATCTGAAGCAGCCATTTTTCAGGAGGCAAGGCAGGGAAGAGGGGACCACAGTGAAATTGTTGGTTTGCCAGCAAGTGATTAAAAAGAGTAAGCCTGGCGGTGGTTGGATGGGCTGACATTAAGGTTCAGAGGAGGCCGGGGAAAATGGGGATCTGGTGTGGATAGTTTTCAGTCTGTGGTGCAGAGCACCTGGCAGACTTGTACAATGTGGCCGATGTGAAAAATGTAGAAAAGAATAAAATAAATTGAGAAAATAATGAAAACGTAAAAGTCAACCTCAGCTCAGCTTGAGTTATTTCTATTTGTGGCAACTAGCTGGAAGAAATCTACACAGAAACAGTATATTTGCTGTAATAAAACCTGTCACGCCTGTGAAACGTGACTGATGCACCCGAAAGGAATTCTGAGCATTATTTATAAACTAGTTAACCGTCTCTGATATTAATCGCAGTGAGTTGGATGTATCGTTGTGAATATAGTGGGCATCACTGCAAATCACTCAGCCTCAGTGTCCCACACCAACAATCAAGATTTTAGCAAGATGTGTAGAGGTCAATAATATTATTGATTTAATTACCAGGAATCTGACAAGAAAAACATAGTTAAACATAGAAATTCTTTGAGATTAAATTGCATATAGCTTTTTATTCTTGTATTTTCATTAAAGCGAATTGCATTGTCTTAGCTCAGTTTCTTGCTCTCTTTTAAGCTCAGGGCCCTATTATAATTCTGTCCACTCTGTCTCTCTTGTACCTACTCTGTTTTAGTTCTACTTGTTCCTTAAGTTGTCATAGCCGGGGGTGGTAATGGTGATAGACTCCCACTACCTATTAAATGCTCCCAATGGTGTGTAGCTTAAACAGCCTCTGACAACCAAGGCCAGCTCCTGGCCTTTACATGTGGCTTAGCTACTAAGCCTGCAGAACCATTTTTACTGATGGGCGAAGGGGCAATGGTGGGTAACTGGTGCTTAAAACCTGTCGCTTTGGGCAGATGGGGTTCGTCACCCATGCTTGGCAGCTCATCTAGGAGAAGGAAAACTCTGATCTCAAACCTCCGCTGCCTTGCGACAATGCCCACTCATGGGCAATGCTTCGGGAGCTTACCCCAGGGGAAAAAACCTAACGCTGGAGTCCCTAAGGCATTCCTACGTTGAGTTCAATGCTGACTGGCAACTCCTGCAACGCTGTTGATGCCAAACTGTTTTGGTCTCTGCCGTCCCTTTGCATTCATCAGATGCGTGCAGTGGGGGAGCTGGCTACGTGAGCAACAACTTGCTCTCCATATTATACTGCTCTGGCTTGAGTCTCTAGACAGCTAGGAAGCAACATCCATGGTCGACGATGACCAAAGGAGGCTTCACTTATGTCTATTGATTTTATTGTTTTTTGTTGTTTTGGTCTTTTTAAACCGGACTTCAGCTGGACTTGAACCTGTACTGTATTGATTGCCTCAACCTGAAACATCCACTGTCCATTTCCCTCCATAGATGCTGACTGGTCTGCTGAATTCCTTCAGCTTATTTTTGTGTGTTGCTTTACCTTGGGTGTCCTGTTTCTGTTTCTGCCCAGGTTTTCCCAATTTTATCGAGTCTATTGGGGTGTCCCTTGTACTTTGCAAAATAACAAGAGAAAGTTATGACCCACTTCGCCCATCATGTCCATGCTGACTGAAAGCATTTTCCAGCTGGGTCCCATCTTCCAGTAGTAAGTCTGCAGTCTTGCTGTTCACATCACTTCTCATCAGGTACATGTCCACGTGCTATTTAAATGTGACGCCTCCCTTTTCTTAATATACGGCGTCTATTTAATATCTTATACTCACCTTCAGCTGGGATTCCTGAATGTGTCATTTCTCTAGACACGGAGAAAGCGTTTGATCGTGTGGAGTGGTATTATCTTTTTGCGGTTTTAGAAAAATTTGACTTTGGACAAAGTTTAATTATGTGGTTTAAATTGTTATATTCACACCCCACTGCTTCTGTCTTGACCAGCTCTCAGCAACCCCAACCTTTCAACCTTAAACGTGGCACCCGGCAAGGGTGTCCCTTAAGTCCCTTACTTTTTGATCTGGCCATAGAGATATTGGCGATTGTGTTTCGAGCTGTGCTGAATTGACAGGGATTTGGGGGGGGGGGGTGTTGAGCACAAAGTCTCTCTTTATGCTGATGATTTTTTACTTTTTATATCAAATCCGACTACCGCCTTATCCCCAATGTTTTCACTCCTTAACAAATTTAGCCAGCTTTCCGGATACAAACTTAATTTGCATAACAGCGAACTCTTTCCAATAAACAGAGAAGTACAAATATTAGAATTTTATAACCTCCCTTTTAAAGTAGTAAATAATCAAAGTACTTACCTTGGCATTATAGTAACAAGGAATTATAAGTGTCTTTTTGGTGAAAATTTCACTAATCTTTTAAATCATACAAAACAAAGTCTGGTACAGTGGGCACCACTGTCTATGTCTCTGATAGGGCAAATTAATGTTGTTAAAAAGTTTATCCTTCCTAAATTTTTATACTTATTTCAATCTTTACCAATTTTTATTTCTAAAGCGTTTTTTGATTCGTTAGATTCTATTATTTCATCCTATCTATGGAAGGGCAATTGTCCCAGTCTAAATAAAGCTCACCTTCAAAAACCTAAAAGGCTAGGTGGTATGGCCTTGCCCAATTTTCGTTTATATTACTGGGCAGCCAACATACGTTGTCTTATCTTTTGGTCTTTCTTTTATAATCAGTCTAACTGCCCGATATGGGTGGCAATGGAGTTGAACTCTTATAAGAATCTCTCCATTCCCCCCACTTCTTGGATCCGCACTTCCTTGCCATCTGCCTAAATCAATTGTTAATCCTGTCATCAAACACACTCTGAGAATATGGGCTCAGTTCAGAAAATATAATGGTCTTCACGGTTTCTCTCTCTCGAGTCCTATTCTACATAATCATCTTTTTCAGCCTCCTATGCAGGATTTCACATTTCAAGACTGACAAAGAAAGGGTATTAGGTGCACTGAAGATCTTTTCATAGACAATAGCTTTGCAACTTTTGAACAACTGTCTGTAATGTTCAACCTACCCATTTCTTCAGATATCTCCAAATTAGACATTTTATCAATCCTTTAATACCAAACTTTCCTGAGGTACCCGATAAAAATGTTGTGGACTTGTTTCTTCATATGAACCCTTTGGGTAAAGGTTTAATATCCATTATTTGAGATATTAGATTAAATTATGAGGAGACACAGTTCTCTTTTATTGTCATTTAGTAATGCATGTATTAAGAAATGATACAATGTTTCTCCAGTATAAGAGGAATAGATGGAGTGGATAGCCAGCGCCTCTTCCCCAGGGCACCACTGCTGAATACAAGAGGACATGGCTTTAAGGTAAGGGGTGGGAAGTTCAAAGGGGATATTAGAGGAAGGTTTTTTACTCAGAGAGTGGTTGGTGTGTGGAATGTACTGCCTGAATCAGTGGTGGAGGCAGATACACTAGTGAAGTTTAAGAGACTACTAGACAGGTATATAGAGGAATTTAAGGTGGGGGCTTATATGGGAGGCAGGGTTTGAGGGTCGGCACAACATTGTGGGCTGAAGGGCCTGTGCTGTGTTGTACCATTCTGTTCTATGTATGTTATCACAAACACAAGACAAACCAAGACGGAAAAAACTGACAAAAACCACATAATTATAACATATAGTTACAGCAGTGCAAAGGAATACCATAATTTGATAAAGAACAGACCATGGGCACAGTAAAAAAAAAAAAAAAAAAGGTCTCTGGAAAGTCCCATCATCTCACGCAAATGGTAGAAGGAAGAAAAACTCTCCCTGCCATGAACCTCCAGTGCCGCAAACTTGCCGATGCAGCACCCGACCACAGCTGAGTACGTCCGAAAACTTCGAGCCTCTGACACCGAACACCATCTCTGCCGAGCGCTTCGGCCCCGGCCCGGGCAACAGGCAATAGGCAAAGCCAAGGATTTGGGGCCTTCCCCTCTGGAGATTCTCGATTGCACAGTTATGTTAGCAATTTTGAGGCGAGCCCCCTTTGACAAAATTAAAACTGCCTGGGAGAATGATTCAAATTTTCCTCTGTCTGACGAGGTTTGGGATTCAGTTCTCAAGTCAGTTAATTCAACTTCTTTGTGATTGCCACTGCCTTTTACAGTTCAAGGTTGTACACAGGTCTCATATGTCTAAAACTAAATTATCGCAGTTCTATCCTGATATTAGTTCCTGTTGTGACAAGTGTAAAGGGGGCGAAGCTTCCCTTATTCGTATGTACTGGGCTTGTCCTAGCTTGGAGAAATTCTGGAGAGATGTCTTTTTAACTTTATCCCATATACTTAATTGCTATTTGGAACCTAACACTCTGATTGCTCTTTTCGGCACCTTGGGAGAAGTTGGACACGCATCTGAGTCTGACTAAGCGTTGTACATTGTCTTTTGCCTCTCTTTTGGCCTGACGTGCAGTCCTCCTTAAGTGGAGAGATGTTGCCCCACCCATTCATTCTCAATGGCTCAGAGACATTATGTCCTGCTTAGGCCTTGAAAAGATTCATTATTCACTTCTTAATTCGGACATAAAGTTCCAAAACATGTGGTGACCTTTTCATGAATATTTTCATAATTCCCGTTTAGATTAAGGGTTCATCCCTCCTTTTTTCTCTTTTGCATTTAAATCCCTTGCTTCCAGCTTCTTTTGGTTAAGACTTACTGTTTTTTTTGATGTGTAAACATATTACAGTTCAGGTAGTAGGAAATATACCTTTTTTTAAATACAGCTCTGGTGATAAATGTTCTGACAAATGTTTCTATATATCGTAAGGATGGCTTGGGGTTGGGTAGTGGGAAGGTGGAGTGGTAACTAACTTTATACAATTCTACTATGAGTGCTTTTCCTTAACTGTTATAAACTGTACATTTGATTTGTTTTGCACTGTATAAACCTCTTTTTAAACTTTGTTGTTGCATTGTAGAAATTAATTTTAAAAATGTGAGGCCGGTTTCTGCCTTTCCCACCTTTGCAAGAGCATCCCAGCCCCCTTCCACCCTCTGTGCGAGAGGGGGAGAAGGATCAGAAGAGTCCAGTAAAGCAATAGCATGAAATTATTCAGTCTCCATTGTGAACATCGCTTTTATTCACCAGCGTGGACAATACAAGAAGCGTGATGCTATAGAGTGGGGCCTCATTTGTGTTCAAACAACAAGGACAAAAGAACCATCTGATAGCTACAGTGTCACTAGCTACAGTTATACAAACATGAAGTTTAGCACGGTCCCAGGTTGTGTATTTTTCAAAATGATTCTGATTGCTTACTGTGTTATCAAAAGGCTGCATTAAAATGGTCAGGAAAACCACCTGACATTATCATTGGTAGGCCTAGCCCACTATGGTAAAAGGCCTGGGCTTGGTAACTGAGCAGCAATGAGACAGGCTCTTTGGCCTTGACCCAGAAGACAGCAGCGCCTCTGTTTCTTCCTACATATCCTTACCCTCCATCATAAGCGGCAGTGGGCCGGATCCCGCTTCCCATGCTGCATTCATTGATCTAACGGTGCCAGTGCTTTCTAATGGATCACACAGGGCACACAGGCAAAATAGTCAGCACTGCCATTTTGTCTTCTCTCAGGCATAAAACAGAGAACAGGAAAAAGTAGGTTATATCTTGAGACAGATCCTGTGCAGCATAGTAATGTGTGCCCGGACATCGCTCTGTGTCGGTCCTTGTGATGGAGTGAAGGAATGAGGAAGGACAATGCTAACCATGAGCCTGAGCGGCCTTTAACTTCACTACCTACGATTCCCCTGGTTTGGGCACTCCCAACCCACCCCCACCCACCAATTTCCAAGTGTACTCTGCAGTGAGGATTTGTAACAAGACAGCCACCTCCAGACATCAAAGTTCAAAGTAGATTTATTATCAAAGTATGTATGTCATTTTTTTTTGCAAGAATTTACAAATAAATAAAGAAATATAATAGAATGTATGACAAATACATATAAAGAAAGACTGACAAACTACCAATGTGAAAAAAAGGCAAATTGTACAAAAACAGAGAACATGATTTGTAGAATTCTTGAAAGTGAGTTTGTAAATTGAGGAACTAGTTTAAAGTTGAGGTGAATGAAGTTATCCACGTTGGTTCAGGAGCCTGATGGTTGTAGGGTAATAACTTTTCCTGAATCTGATGGCTCCTCTACCTCCTGCCCAAAGACAGCATGGTCTAGATAATGGGGGTCCTCTATTTCTGGATCCCGCTTTCTTGTGGCAGCATTCCTTGTAAATGTGTGCAATGGTGGGGAGGGCTTTGTCTTATGGAGTGGGCAATTTCCTCTTGTTTGTAGACTTTCAGCCCCCCCAAGTTAATTCCCCCACCCCCAAGCTTTCGAGTGTTCTCTCTGTGTGAAATGTGGAATACCACCAATGGCCCAAACAACCAATAGACATGTATGGGGACCTGTTGTATGTGACCTTCCCTTCCACGCAGAAAATGGTACTAACAATTGCAACATTGATTTTACTGTTATAACATGAATGAATGGATTACTGCTCCCAATATGTAAATGACTTAAGGAAGTTAGTTTCTTCATAAAATACAATTTCCTTTGAGGATTGTTGGAACTAGAAGTGTGGGGATATTCTTGACCTATTCTGTGAGGATATTAAGTTTCTTTTTGCATTGCTCCGTTGCGTGAGGATTCTAACTCCTGTATTTATGCCCCTAGGCTCTTATGCTGGACCAGGCAGATCTTTTTAAACGAATGTGGGATTTCTCCTCTGCGGTCCAGCAGCTCCCCAGGAGCTGCGCTGTACTGTGTGAGGTCCCAGCACGTATCAAGCAAGTTCTGTTTCAGCTCTCATTTCTACGTGTAACTATTTCACGCCACATGCTGCCAATTGGGCAATTTTGTACTGTAATCCGATAGGATATTTGTGTGAAATGCAACACTGTTTTGGCATGTTATAAATGAGTTGTTCAATTTGTTGACACTAATGTGACTTCTGTTCCTATTTTCTTGGGAATTTGGCTCTGCTTGAGGAGGGAACAGAATGGACAATGTCTCAAACTGATCCAGAAGCTTCTTTCTGTTCACGTCCGTTGGCTGTGTACTAAGGGGTTGTTGTTCTGTGGAATTGACCACCTGTACAGCAAAGATCCCTTTGTAGTGGCAATTGAGAAAGTCCTGGTGAACATAGGGGGATCTGAGCTTCC
Organism: Mobula birostris; assembly: GCF_030028105.1. NCBI lineage: Eukaryota > Metazoa > Chordata > Chondrichthyes > Myliobatiformes > Myliobatidae > Mobula > Mobula birostris. Next base: position 42,468,370 of record NC_092378.1, on the reverse strand, counting down.
ATAGAATGAATTCCCTGCTCCCAGACTGATGCACGTCCTCTCTCTGTGAACTTGCGTATTTGTTCAATAACATTCTGTGAGCGTAGAAACATAGAAAACCTACAGCACAGTACAGGCCCTTCGGCCCACAAAGCTGTGCCAAACACATCCTTACCTTAGAAATTACCTAGGGTTACACATAGCCCTCTATTTTTCTGAGCTCCATGTACCTGTCCGGGAGGCTGTTAAAAGACCCTATCATATCCATCTCCACCACCGTCGCTGACAGCCCATTCCACGCACTCACCACTTTCTGTGTTTTTAACAACTTACCCCTGACATCTCCTCTGTACCTACTTCCAAGCATCTTAAAACTGTGCCCTCTCATGCTAGCCACTTCAGCCATGGGAAAAAGCCTCTGACTATCCACACAATCAATGCCCCTCATCATCCCATACACCTCTATCAGATCACCTCTCATCCTTCGCCGCTCCAAGGAGAAAAGGCCAAGTTCACTCAACCTATTTTCATAAGGCATGCTCCCCATCTGCAAAGGAGAATCATGGATGATAACTTGCCCGGTGTAAGACTGACTGCAGTGGGTATCTTCCTTGAGATACATCTTTTATTTGGAATATTCATACCTCGGCTCTTCAGACTCTGCCAATTCTGAAAAAGGCCATTCTACACAGCAGTAGCTCTAGATTGCCTCACTGGAAGGAGTAGTTTCACAAAGGCGTATCTTATATTTTCATATTGCCTTACATCAGAGAAGAAGGCCATTCGGCCCTGAGAGCCCATGCCATCTCATTCTCCACATACCTATGGTGTCCTCTCTTGCACATACCATTTATTTTGCCCCTCACCACCATTCTTCTATAATCTGCCACACCAGGAGTAATATATGGTAACCATTAACCTAAAACCACCCTGTCTTTGGGATGTCGAAGGAGCAGCTGTGAGTGGTGGTGCTGGTGGTAGGGTTGATGTAGAATCCAGTGTGGCCCCAAGGAGAACATGCAAGTTTCATGTGGGCAGAACCTGAGATCAGGAATGTACCTGGGTCAGGAGATGTGAGACACCTGCAGCACCATGCCCAGCAAAGCTTTCCTTCCTCCCTTCAATATTAGGGGAACTTCAGTCGATTCCGGAGGCTGAAATCCAGTCCTTGACCGATGTTTGTTGCACAGAAGTGCCACTGTAGGCTGCTGAGGAGGTGCCCTTGCACTGCCGCCTGTGATCAGCTGTGTTTATGAGGAAGGATTGAAAGGCTGCTCCGAGACTGACTAATTAGCCCCTGGATGTTAGATATCAAAGTGAAATGGTACTTTCACCACCCACAACATAGGGAATAATTTCAGGGATTTCTATTATTGCTCTTCCCAACCAATATTTAAATACACTTTTCAGATTCATTCTACTGCCAGCTGTTAGCTGTAACTTTGAAGAGAGGGTATTTACTGCAGCCAGCTTATACTTACACTCGCCTTATTTGATGCAAAAAAAACTTTATTTTCATATTAACTTGCTTGTTTCTGAGTTTAATTAAAATGTACAAACCAACATACTATAAGCATGGTCAACCTGGATAATTGGTGGTATTTTAAGTCTAAAATTTAACTTGTAGATTTCAGGAGATGAACATATGTTGTGGGATTAATTAGTAATTTGATTTATGCGTAGAATCATTTATATTTGAATCATGAACTGTGTATAATTTTTGAGGTTCTGTGGTTTGTTGCATTGAGTCTTTGTGGACAGACATGAGGATGGGGGGGGCATTGGTGCAGAATAAGAGATGGACCATTGCATTTCAGTCATGTTCTATGCAGAGTGAGTGAAGGAGGATTAAGAAGAGTATTGGCATAATCAAATCTAACTCGACAAGGGCATGGATAAAATTTTCTGCAGCGGAGGCAGAGGAAATGAGGAGGGATGAGAAAGGTAGAATGAGTGGATTGGATGGCAAAGAAGATTCTTTTTAGAGATGCAGCATAATAACAGGCCAACAAGCCCTTGCGGACCAGTTTCACTCATGCGACCAATTAACTTACCAGTCCATACGTCTTTTGAATCCAGGGGGAAGCTTAGCACCTGGAGGAAACTCACATGGTCACGGGGAGAAGGTCCAAACTCTTTACCGACAATGGCAGGAAGTGCACCAGGTCGCTGGTCCTGTAATAGCATTAATACACTCCCATGCCACCCCGAAATGTGGAATTTGAAACACAGCTCGCTGTCAAGCAGGACTTCTGATTTTGTTTGACTCAATACATCCAAAAACATTATGGCAGGCACTGAAACAATAGTTTCTGTTGGTGATGACAATCATCCATGATTGATTTTGATCAACGGTCTGAATGAAAGCTGGAGACATGGGACGATTATGGAGTAGTGGATGGATATAGGGCTGATGTGTTGTTCTCAAAAGGGACACGAAAGGAGCAGTTCACTGGTTTACCAAGCTGAGTTACTGTCTTTGTGAGTGTATTCAGAAATCTGTACAGTATTTAAGTAAAATTCAACCTGAATGTGAGACCACTCCATTTCTGAGCTCATTAAGGAAAGTGAATGGTGGCATGAAGATTCTGCACCAAGCTCCAGGGACCTGAGTCCTGATTGAGGGTGCTGTTGGTGTTGAGTTTGCATGATGTCGTTTCCCTGGGTGCTCTGGTAAGCTCAACGTTCCAAGATATGCTGATGGGGCTTTGTGCAATTGGCAATTAATCTCATTGAAGGTAAGCAGTATGAAATGATCCAAATGGAGTTAATGGTCACGTGAGGGAAACGGAAGAGGCTACAGGGCAGATGAGAGAAGATGAGGTTGCTCTGCTGGGACGGACATGGACCTGAAGGAGCCCAGCAGCCATCTTCTGTGTCATGTAGATATGTAAGTTAAATTGTAAACATTGACAATTTTCTGGTTTCACTAATTAAGTGAAGGGGGAGCTGTGGAGATCATCAGAGTACTCAGACGGTAGTGAGTTTATCGAATAGCCGGGTAGCCATATCACTTTGAAAAGTGCCTTTTTAGTTCTAGCTGGTACTGAGTGAACGCAATGGTGGAGTAATGGTGAGCATTCCTGCCTCCCGCTGAGAGCTGTAGCGTAAGGGTTAATATAACACCGTCACAGCGCCAGTGACTTGGGTTCAGTTTTGCTGCTGTCTGTGAGGGGTTTGTACGTTCTCCCCGTGACCGCGTGGGATTCCTCCAGGTGTTCTGCTTTTTCGCCACTTTCTAAAGAGCACATTAGTAGGTTGATTGGTCACATAGATGTAATTGGGCAGAACAGGATCATTGGCCTGGAATGGCCTGCTGTGTCTCTAAGTAAATAAATAATTATAACTAAATATATTATAATTATAGTATTGTGGTCAATACTACATCAGATCAAATAAACTTTGCCAAGGTTCCCACTGCTGATTGCTGTACAATAATGTCTAGAGCACCCGGACTATCAGGTGAATGGAGCATTCTACTTGGCTGAGATAACCCTCTGTCTGTCGTCATTCTGACTTTTACAGTGACATTCACATAGTGATACTTGGGTCAGAGGTGATGACCACCCTGGGGGACAACTGTTCAACACTGTGCAACCCTCAGCAAAGAAAACAAATCTAATCACTATGTGTAGAGCTGGCAATTTTGTGCCGCCTTTTGCTAACTTTACAAAGGTTTTTAATTTTGGTTTTTAACATTGCTGAAAACTAACCTGTGGTCTTCTCTTGAACAGTATTAGGCCAGTTAAATCAGCATCTCTCTTATGAAACTGTGTCTTTGAAGAAGTTGGTGGATATGAATGTCTTTATTCAAGCAGATTCACTTGGAAACCTTGTTGGTAGTCTCCCAAACTCAAAGTACATCAAGATTTCACTCTTGAGGACAATGGTAACAGAAGGTGATTCAATGCAGTGACATTGTTTACTTCAATATTTTGTGTCTGACGTGGTTTCTTTTCAGTATGTATTTACAATGAAAGCACATTGTAATTGATAAGATACCTTCGCTGGGACAAACTAACTCACACAGATTGTTGAAAAGCTAATGAGGACAGTGAATCCAGTCACCAAGATTAGTGTTGTGAAGACTGACTCTGAGTATATTACTATCCCAACTATTGATAGACCAGCTATGTCAGTGACCATGTTTAATGTGTTAAGTGACAATATCACTCTAGTCTGCAAGCTTCCTTAAACTTGGTTACAATGGTGCAAATAATGTAAGCTGTTTTTTTTGCCTGGTTTTATGCAGGCCAATTTACATAACCCCATTGTCTAATGTTTTCTACAACATTCCAAACCATATCTCTGAGCAGCTGAAGCCCTGCTATGGATCAGCAGCCTGTGCTCCGTGGACAATACTGTTTGCTTGCAAAGCTGTCCTTGTAACTTCAAACTGATTACTGCTTACAATTTACATTAAGAGCTGAAGACTGGTTCTCATTTGAATTAATATCTGCTATATTCACATAATTCCATAACTCATGAATAATGCCTAACAATCTCAATAAAAGAAACTACAGATTTTGTCAATCAAGAGTTTGCTGGCATCAGCTAACTTGTAACTGAGCAATGCCCAGCTACAGATTAATAATGCAGAATGAAGAGAGAAGATTCTTGCTGTGAGAAATCTCTCCAGTATATGCAACCATTTGTTATTGAACACACTTGATCATGCCAGAAGAGTTCCAAAGAAATGATGCTCCCTGAATTTGTGATGCATAATTACGATCCCTGATTCATTTTGGAAGGGAAATGTAAAGTGCTCCATTCTGATCATTAGAGGATTACATTTACATTATGTTCCAATATCAATTTAAAATTATATATTTCTTATTGGAATTTATAGCACTTTTGTGTTGCACTGTACTGTTGCCATAAAACAATAGATTCCATGACATATGTCAATGATAATAAACCTGATTTTGATTCTGTTTAGGGGCATAATTTTCATGTTCTTATTTTGTTTTAGAGGATGATGTTTGTTCACGTTCTGGTGTTCATCTTATCTCAGTGGCATCTGTATGATGGCAGATTGTGAAATGAACAAACAAAGCAGGAGCACACCGGGAGTATGTGTGTAGGTTAATGAATCATTAAGACTGTAGTATTGAATTTCACACTGTCGTACCTGGAAGGTGTTCAAAAGTTATCAGTTTATTTTGGTATTTGGCATGCTGTTTGGGGCATTAAAGGTCCTCTCAGGGTCCAACTGCTCCTTGGTCTCATTAATCACGTTGCTTCACTCAGCTGCTAATATTGAGTGTTGTGTTTGTCAATATTGTTCTCTTTCAGGCAGTGTTGTTTAGTTCTTGAAAATTGTGCAGTGATATTTGCATCTTTGTACTTCCAGTGCCCTCCAATGATGTTTCATGTAAGAATACGATTGTTTCTGCAACCGTGATTGGCTGTTTCAAGCACAATTTATTCATGAGGTGACGGGGGTGGTGGGGGAGCGGGGAGCAGATAGGGTGAAAACAGCAACTGCAGCCCATGTATCAGCTGGTGATTGGTTAATGACAAAGCACTAAACAGACATAAGTGAGTGTGTTTCTTACGGTGCACATATGCATTTCCATGTATCTGAAGAAGACCTGCAGGCCAAGAAATTCTTTTGCATTGTGCTGTGTTTTTGAGCATGGTGTGATTGAATGTTGATGTTTCTAAGTGCAATTGTGGAATATGCCCTGTCAACTTGTTCTGTAAAAGCCACCCTAACACTTCCATGAGCAGTACGTGCCAGGGCAAAATGTCATTTGGCATTTGATACACAAATGGAAAAATATTTTTAAAGTGCAGTGCTTATTTACAGTATTTGAGACGGAAATTGGATTCTAGATGTAGGAGTCATATTTCGGGTGGCTGTGCCTAGATGGCAACTCTAGAGCTCTGGAAGGCAGATTTGCTTGGACTGGTCTAAGTCTTTGCTGATGCACACTCCCTTTGCCAACCCTCCATCTGTGACTTCATGGAAATGGAGATGTGTTCCATCAGCCACTGAATCATCAGAGTGTTATTGCCAGCTGGCATTGAGGTGCCCACTGTTTCTTCATGTGCTCCTGGCTACATAGAGGGATCAGGTAAAAGCTCCCCTCATGTCCTTGTCACCTCTTGCAGGCCAAACATATGCAGGCTTATGGGTTTTCCACAACAGTCCTCCAGAGCAGAACTGCCATGTGGAGAGCGAGTACGATGACTGTCTTTAGCTCTGTGGTGTAATTATAGCTCAACAGTGTCAAAAATCAGAGTTACCATCTCCCCGATGGTGGAGACGAGAAAAAAGCATGTTCCAGATTGTGAGGATCCTTTATGATGGATGCTGCCTCCTTGGGGCACCACCTCTTGAGGATATTCTCGATTGTGAGTGGGGTTTTATAAGGCATTGGTCAGACTGCACGTGGAGTATTCTGAGCAGGTTTGGGCCCCATATCTAAAAGGTGTGCTGGAAATGAAGAGGGTCCCGATTGGGTTCACAGAAAATGATCTCGGGAGTGACAGGGTTAATGTATGCGGAGCATTTGATGCCTCTGAGCCTGTGCTCACTGGAGTTTAGATCCCATTGAAACCTATTGAATATTGAAAGACTTGGATAGAGTGGATGTGGAAAGGATGTTTACTATAGTGAGGGGAACCTAGGACCAGAGGGCACGATCTTAGAGTACAAGAATGTCCCTTTAGAACAGAGATAAGCAGGAATTTCTTTAGCCGAAGGGTGGTGAATCTGTGGAATTCCTTGCCACAGATGTCCGTGGAGGCCAATGACTGAGTATTTTTAAAGCAGAGGTTGTAGGTTCTTAATTAGTAAGGGTGTTGAATGTTATGGGGAGAAGGCAGGAGAATGGCGTTGAGAAAGATAACAAATCAGCCGTGATGGAATGGGATGTGCCGAAAGGCCTAATTTCCTCCTATGTCTTATAGGTTGTGCTCACCATGGAGCAGGCTGAGAGAGCAACCCTCTGATTTCCCAAGTGCTATACCCGGAATCCTGGTCTGGTCTGCCCCAGTATCTGCGTTGGCGAATGTGCATTGGTGTACCACACGTATGCTTCACTGCTCCCTTATTGCTGGGGAACTTATCAGTGGAAAGGCTGGGAGGGTAGGGCCCCTGCGGACACTGCAGGAAGAAGAAAATGGTGAAAGGGAGGGCATAGCACCTTTGGAGGTGCCCAGTTGGCATCAGCTGAGCATTCATTATCAAAGTACCGGGGGAAACGTGTGATATGGTGAGGAGAAAAATGTAAAACTTTTACCTGAGAGCTGCTTGAGCAGTGTGCATTGTGGGTTGTATGACTACAGGATGCTGTGAGGGGTATGAAGCATGCAGGGTCTCTTCCAGAGCTTGTGCTGTAGGGCCCACGTTATCAGGTGTAAGTAGAAGGGTCAGGATGACAAACTTGAGAAAATGCTACCTTATGAGGCTACACACATAAAAGTTGCTGGTGAACACAGCGGGCCAGGCAGCATCTCTAGGAAGAGGACCAGTCGACGTTTTGGGCTGAGACCCTTCGTCAGGACTAATTGAAGGAAGAACTAGTAAGAGATTTGAGAGGGGGAGGGGGAGATCCAAAATGATAAGAGAAGACAGGAGGGGGAGGGATGGAGCCAAGAGCTGGACAGGTGATTGGCAAAAGGGATATGAGAGGATCATGGGACAGGAGGCCCAGGGAGATAGAAGGGGGGGGGGGGAGCCAGAGGATGGGCAAGGAGTATAGTGAGAGGGACAGAGGGAGAAAAAAGAGTGAGAAAAAAATAATATATATAATAAATAAATAACAGATGGGGTAAGAAGGGGAGGAGGGGCATTAGCGGAAGTTAGAGAAGTCAATGTTCATGCCATCAGGTTGGAGGCTACCCAGATGGAATATAAGGTGTTGTTCCTCCAACCTGAGTGTGGCTTCATCTTGACAGTAGAGGAGGCCGTGGATAGACATATCAGAATGGGAATGGGATGTGGAATTATAATGTGTGGCCACTGGGAGATCCTGCTTTCTCTGGCGGACAGAGCGTAGGTGTTCAGCGAAACAGTCTCCCAGTCTGCGCCGGGTCTCGCCAATATATAGAAGGCCACATTGGGAGCACCGGACGCAGTATATCACCCCAGCCGACTCATAGGTGAAGTGTCGCCTCACCTGGAAGGACTGTCTGGGGCCTTGAATGGTGGTAAGGGAGGAAGTGTAAGGGCATGTGTAGCACTTGTTCCGCTTACAAGGATAAGTGCCAGGAGGGAGATTGGTGGGGAGGAATGGGGGGGGGGATGAATGGACAAGGGAGTTTCGTAGGGAGCGATCCCTGCGGAAAGCAGTAAGGGGGCGAGGAGGGAAAGATGTGCTTAGTAGTGGGATCCCATTGGAGGTGGCAGAAGTTACGGAGAATAATATGTTGGACCCGGAGGCTGGTGGGGTGGTAGGTGAGGACCAGGGGAACCCTATTCCTAGTGGGGTGGCGGGAGGATGGAGTGAGTGCAGATGTGCGTGAAATGGGAGAGATGCGTTTGAGAGAAGAGTTGATGGTGGAGGAAAGGAAGACCTTTTCTTTAAAAAAAGAGGACATCTCCCTCGTCCTGGAATGAAAAACCTCATCCTGAGAGCAGATGCGGCGGAGACGGAGGAATTGCGAGAAGGAGATGGCATTTTTGCAAGAGACAGGGTGGGAAAAGAAATAGTCCAGGTAGCTGTGAGAGTCCGTAGGCTTATAGTAGACATCAGTAGATAAGCTGTCTCCAGAGATAGAGACAGAAAGATCAAGAAAGGAGAGGGAGATGTCAGAAATGGACCAGGTAAACTTGAGGGCAGGGTGAAAGTTGCCCTGAAGTCAACAAAGTTGACTTAATTAACTTTGCCTCCAACTTTCTTGGGGGGGGGGGGGGGAGAGAGAAAAAATAGAAACTTTCCACTTGGAATTCCTTGGATGAAATCATTACGAAGTCACAAGGGTTAACTGAACCAGATAATGCCATAATAAAATATTTCAGCTCATTAAGCTAATCCAGAAATTTAAAGTTCTAGGGATGTGCACAGAAATCATTCTCCCATTGCCCTGAGACTCTTATCAGTGGTGTTGAAGCTGCAAGTCAAGAAGAACCAGTTATGTTTGATCTTCTACTTTGCTATGTGACCTTCAAGACCGGCAGAGGTCACTAAATATGGCATCATCAGGTTCAGCATTGTGGTTCTGCAGGTCGTGCGACTGTGTCATAGTTCAAGCAACTCCAATCAGACTCTGACCTTCCATGCAGCCTGGGACTTGTGTCTCCTCACCGGGAGTGTGCAGATTTCTTCTTGGTGTGGCGGTTGTTCGATTGACCTGTAAACTGCCTCCGCTGGAAGTGGCCAATGAGAGAATCGAAGGTGGCATGCGCAGGACGATATGGACCACAAGAGAGAGTAGATGCTGGAATCTAAAGCAACAAACAAAAAGCTGGAGAATCTCAATATATGGAGGGAAAAGGACAGTCAATTCTTTAGGTGGATTGGAAGATAATTTGCAGAGAATTAAGTGGGGAAATGTGCTGGAAGGGTTTCTCTAGGAGTTGGCATACCCTCTTTGAGCTGAGGAGACTCCTAAAGTCAGAATGAGATAGGATAATACATGGTAATCAGCAAATTTACTGCTATATTTTTGATGCCGATTATCTCACACTTAGAGCACTCTTTCAACTTAAACCACAACAGGACCTTAAGATAAAACGCTAAAAGGAGAATTTGGGACTGGACTGAGACAGTGCTTATTTGGCCTTCCTCTTGCATAGGTGGAGAGAAAAAAAATCCCAGAATAATCTGAAAGATGGGAAGGATGAGCTTTTCATCCTTTCTGCCTTTGTTCATACTCGATGATTATCATGTGTCTTTAGTACCTCAGTGATTCTGACTGAGCCTGTTGCTCTAGCTGTTGGTCCTACCTTTTCCATATGTTTTGTGAGTTACTGTAAACTTGTCTGTGAAATTGTTTAGGGTTAACTGAGGCAGACACAAAATTGCCCTGCCACTCAGATGATTTCTTTCTCCAGTTTTGGCTTCCAGCTATTTCGGTGAAACCAAGTTATTTGGCATTGCTTCAGAGTGGTACTTACACATCCTCCGCCACACAAGAGGAACCTTGCACGAACCTTTCACCAGGTTTTGACGACAGTCTCTATCAGATCTGTCAAAGTGTTCCCACAGCTTCCTCTTGACGTCCTTCTTTGGGACACCTTCCCAGATTTAGTCTGTAACTGTTGTTGATGTGAAATCATATCTTTTTCACAGCCAACATAGTCTGAATAAAAAGAATTGCAGCTCGCATTAAGTGAGACTGTTTATGTTGTGCTGCTGCCAGCTAAAAAGATCATCCGAAATTGGGATTAACAGCCTGGCTGTATCTGGCTTGAATTGATTTAAATGTTCATGAACCACCATCTGTTTAAAGAGTTTATTCATTTTAATATTTAAATATTTAGCTGTGAATCAGTCTAATCTTAACTTTTGACTATTCTTATTTTGTTTGATAAAACTCCCTCTTCAATAGTTGCAGTTTCACTCTCAAAACCAACCAGCCTTGAATATTACTCCCGTACATTTTTAAGCTTCCCTTCTTCCCATGATCCTACTGTCAATAAATAGTGAACTCTCTCTGTTCCAATTCCGCAATACCCCACCTTCCACCACTCAGTCACCTCCCACCATCCTGCTCCTCCCACCACCAGTTTTCTATCTTTAAAGCCTATCATCGCCATTATATGCCATATTGCATAACATGGCCAATCATGGTCTTGACCATAATCGTTCTTGGCAAATTATTCCACAGAAGTGGCTTGTTATTGCCTTCCTCCGGGCAGTGTCTTTACAAGACAGGTGACACCAGCCATTATGAACGCTCTTCAGTAATTGTCTGCCTGGTGTCGGTGGTCACATAACCAGGACGTGATATACAGCAGCTGCGCATATTATCATCCACCACCTGCTCCCATGGCTTCTCTAATCCGGGGGGTGGGGGAGAGGGGGTCTAAGCGGGTGCTACACCTTGCCCAAGGGTGACCTGTAGGCTAGCAGTGGGAATGGGTGCTTTACACCTTCGTTAAAGCTAGCTAACTTTAAAAGGATAGAGCAGTCTTGTACTGCCCTCCTCTCTTTCAGAACTAGAACTAGAATTCTCTTTCAAAGAAAAAACAACTCTTGAATCCACAGTTCCAAATTTTCCATCCTCACAAGCCATCTGCCATGAAAACCCTTTCGAGTTTTCAGCCTTCTGTGGACCAAACTCAAAAGGATTTTGTCTCTGATAATGACCACTGAAAATTATTAGAAATTCCCAATGTTGTGCTCTCCTGTTCCACAGCTCAGTGAAACTGTCTGTACTTGGTTCCACTTTTACCTGTTCAGTCATAGCAAAGCCATCTCTAGGAATGTTTTCTCCTTCTACTTGGTAGCCATTGTTTCTGGTGCTCTCTAGAAGCCATGGCTGCCCCTTTCCTATTCCTATTCATGAATTCAGCCATTGATAACATTATCTGCTGCCTGGGATTCAGTTTCCATGTACATGCTGACAACTTTCCTCCACCTCTTTGTGTGTCTATTGCTTTTGTATTTCAGGTTTCATGTCTGGTATCTAGTCTTGCATGAACCGTACTGTTCTCCATGAAAATAGTAGCACAATACAATTGACAAGTCTGTGTAATTTCCTTTAGATGCATAAACGTGAAGGGCACAGAGGGATTGGAATCACATACAAGCAGAAGAGAATGAATTTAAAATGGCAAAGTGTTCAGATTAGACCTTGTGGACAGATGGGCCTGTTCCAGTGTTGAATTGTTCTCTAAGTAAGCTTTGTGACCTTGCCATAAACTTCCCCACTTGCCCTGGCTGCCCTTCAACACTGAGCCAGACTTTGGAAATACCAGGACTCTGTTTGTCCCTTCCACTCTATTGCCTCCTTTACAAAGACTACCTGTTTCTCCTTCTATGCCATTGCTAATCTCTGCCCCTGCCTTGATTCGTATTTACAAGGCTGGCTTCACTACCCTGTTCCAGCAGCTCTCCTCCTTTCATAGCTTAGTGGATGTGCTGGTGTTTAGTTCTGCCCACATTTAACCAACTATAGGCATGGCAACTTGACAAAGAGTGGGTTCTACTAATGGCAAACCTCCCTCATGTTTTTGTCAACTCCACCCCTCCGGTGATTTCTGCTGTAAGCTAACTCATCAAAAATATATTGTCTGCACCAAATCATTATCCTCTCAACTGTGAACCTCCATTAGCACTGGGTTTCCCAATGTCCCGGTGATTAAATTCTTCAGATGTCTTGTCCTTTCACATTTGTTCAATTTGCCTCATGCAGATTTGTTTTTTTTGTAAGCAATATAGAGTCACAGAGTATTACAGCACAGAATCAAGTCCTTGGGCCCATCTAAGCTGTGCTGATCTATTATTCTGTCTCGTCCCATTGACCTGCACCTGGTCCATAACCCTCTACACTCCTCTCATCTATCCATTTATTCAAACTTCTCTTAAATGTCTTCTGCTTTCTGCTCATTCCACACTCGCACCATCCTCTGAGAGAAGTTCACACTTGTGTTTTACATAAACATTTCACCTTTCACCCTTAACCTATGATTTCTAGTTCTAGCCTCACCCAACCTCAGTACAAAATACACACATCAAAGTTGCTGGTGAACGCAGCAGGCCAAGCAGCATCTCCAGGAAGAGGTGCAGTCGACGTTTCAGGCCGAGACCCTTCGTCAGGACTAACTGAAGGAAGAGTGAGTAAGGGATTTGAAAGTTGGAGGGGGATGGGGGAGATCCAAAATGATAGGAGAAGACAGGAGAGGGAGGGATAGAGCCAAGAGCTCAGTACAAAATGTCGACTGCACCTCTTCCTACAGATGCTGCCTGGCCTGCTGCGTTCACCAGCAACTTTGTTGTGTGTTGCCTGAATTTCCAGCATCTGCAGAATTCCTGTTGTTTGCGTTTAAACTCAGTACAAAAAGCCTACTTGCATTTACCCTATCTATAACCCTCATAATTTTGTATACTGTACCTCTGTCAAAACTCCTTTAATTCTCTTATGCACCAGGGAATATATGTCATTGTTACTCAAGTTTAGCTCTTATGTAATGTCTATCTGTCATTGTTAAAATCCACTGCAGTCTGACAGGTGAAGTTAACTGGTTAAGAGATACCAGGAGAAGAGATTTGCAGTCTTTAATTTGACACTTCAGTTGAAATCTGACTATGCATTAGTACAGTCAGAAGATGTGACATGTGATATGAGAAGTGATTGTATTAATAAACCAACTCATCTTTTTTTTTGATGCTCGCAACCATCAGACAATACAAAAATTGCTCACAATTCCTCTTTGATAGAGCCAAACAATTAATCACAATTGTCTTGCAAATTGATCTTATTCATCTCCTTTGAATCTGATTGCACCTCCCATTTAAGCAGAACATCCCTGGTTATATAAACTTTTCCCAAAATTCTCTTTATTAGTCTATTTCCAAGTGACTGATATCATTGTTCAGAGTGCTGTTAGAACACACAATGCTTGCAACTGATAAAGCGGCGGCAGCTTCCCCCAGAGCATGATTTTCGTGTGAAGTTGTACTGTAATTATGAACTCAGCAGTTTAATGTTCAAGAAGATGGATGATGGAAATATCTTAGATGCCTAGTAAATGGAGTTTCAAAAGGCATTTTTCAAAGTCTCATATAAAAGGCTGGTTAGCAAAACTGAATAAATGAAAGTAGGGATGAAAGAAAGTAAACTGAAGGATAGATAACAGTGAAATATAGTATATTATATTTTTGACTGGGGATGGCAGTGACTGGGTTCCCAAGGTTTCAGTCCCAGAGCAGCTGCTTTCCTTGGTGTACAGTTGGATAGAGGTGTCCAGGGTAAAACTTTAAAATTTGCAGATGGCATTAAATTTGGAATTGTAATAGCAGTGAGAGAGATAGTAATAGGCTGCAGGGCAGCAAAGATGAGCTATTTGAATGGGATGATGTGGCTGATGAAATTTAATAGAGAAGTGTGATGTAATGTGCTTTGACAGAAAGGAGTAGTCAATGTTGGCTAAATGGCACAGTTATAAAGAGAGTGCAGTAATAGAGGGACCCGGATGCAAGAAATGTAGACAAATCTTTGAAAGTGGGAACGCATATTGAAACTTTGGGATTCTGGACTCTTTAAACTGGTTATGTCACAACAGGGGTGTTGTGTCCACTTATAGTCACCACAGGAGTTGAATATATGAGAGTTTACAGGGAAAGGTTCCAATATTGTGGGGTTCTTGCTGCAATGATGGAATAGAGTAGTGAGCATTGATTCCTTTGTGTAAAGGGGATTGAGAAGAGATGTAATAGAAGTGTCACGATGGATTAAGAAGTTATTCCCTTAACTAATGTTTCAAAGGCCAGCTCATAGACACTTAAGTAATGGGTAACTGATCAAGGAGGTAACAGAAGATTCAACTTGCTGTACATGGAAATGGTGCTGATCGGTTTTTCACCGCCTGCAGGCCTGATGGAAACAGAACCATTTATTTTTTCCTCAAATGGAAATTAAACAAGCACAGTGGAAAATAAAATGGAGGGTAAACGTGGAGAGAGTAAGGGATTGGAACTGAAAGGATTCCTTTATCAGCAGCGGTATGGAGCCAAGTGACGTCCTATGGTGAGTAAAACAAACATGTCCTCAATTTAATCTGTTGCCCAACATGTGGGCCAGGTGAGGAATTGGAAGACAGAGCAGATAGGAATGAAGCTGTCCATTATTCTCCCTCTGTACTAGTTCATCCTTTCTATAACAACCTTACTTCCCATGTTTACTTTCTTTAGAAATAGAGTTGTACAAAATTGTGCATTCTTGGATCTGTCGGACAGCATCTATCGGGGATATATGTGAGAATAACTAAACTCCAATGGCTACAATTACACCCCTGGTATGAGGCATGATTCCAGCTATTGGAGTGCTTTTCTCTTGATTTCTTTTGACTTCAGTTTTACCTGGGCTCTTTGATACCAAACTCACCAATCTCGTGTGAAATTTACTGTGTCAACGGTGTCATTTTCATCCCTTTGGAATCAATTCATTGGTCTGTGTTTGGACTAAGACTCAGGTGAGGTCTGGAGCTGAGTGGCCCTGTGGTGAGCTTACCTGGACATCACTGAGTAGGCTATTGATGTGGAGGCTTTGCTTGACAGCACTGTTGGCGGCATCTTCTATCGCTGCATCTTTCGAAGGGCTGCCTCTTGATTGTTTTTGATTAATGAGCCTGAGGCATCAAAAAAAAATCCAATAGGGAACTCTGAAGAATTGATTTTGCCTGAAGACTGGTGAGAATATGGACTGAAGTAACAAAGGGTTTGAAGTTTGTGTTTAAGGGAGTCTAGTCAAGTATGTTGGGGAAAGGGGAATAAAAAATTATGCTGAAAAAAATGTAAGGAGGTGTGGGAAGAGCCTAAATACTGATGTGGATAGGTTGGCCCAGCTTGGCTTTCTGTGTAAATTAATAATCCTATGTACTTGAGTTAAGAAGTGATGTCAGGCATTCAAATTGAAAATGTAAATGTCTGGTTACAATAATATTTATCCAAACATTTAAAGTTGAAATAGATTAGATCATTTGTAACAACAGAAGTTGGCACCTCTCATTTCTTCTTCTGTACTCTGAGGCATGCTTCCCAGTGCCCTCTTTTTTCCCCCACAATCACCCAGGATTAAATAAAAATTAACTCTGTTTAGCTAATTTCAATTTGAAATAATTTCTTCCCTATTAGCTGCTTGGGATTCAGTTCAAAGGCCTGCAGTACAGTCTGTGCCTTCACACACGGGCCAAGCAGCAGCAATTTCCATGTTATTTTTCTTTCACCAAATATATTCGCAATTGGATGTTGGATGAGAAGTTCTAGCAGCTCTATTAATTGTGGTCAATGCAATCAATTTGAGTAAGGAAGAACAATGTTTAGTAATATGTTTGGTCAAGTTTTAAACCACTGTTGCACTTTCTGTGCATTTCCCACAGTCATAGATTTTATTTCTGTCTGTTGGCTGCAATGAGGTCAGATATGTCTCTGGATTCCTGGGCGCTCTCTGGCTCCTTTGGTCTACCGATGTTGCTCATGCCTTCAGCTATTTCACTACCATGCAGTAAAATCCTCTTGCAAAAGACTTGAACACAAAACAGGCTGAACTCCAAAGCAATTTTGAAGTGGTGCAGTATTGGAGATATTACCACAGACATCCCACCTCTCCTGGAAGTTCCGGGATCTTCCGCATGTGAATAGTGGCTCCCTGATGCCTGCAAGTTATATACAATATCACGGAAATCAATTTTTTTGAGAGCGAGCGAGAGAAAGCAAGAGAGAGCGCGAGAGCGACCACGAGAGAGAGCGCGTGTGCGAGAAAGAGAGAGAGCGAACATGAGAGAAAGCAAGTGAGAGAGGGAGCGCGAGAGCGCAAGAGAGAAAGCAAGTGAGAGCGCAAGAGAGCAACAGAGAGAGAGAGAGAGAGAGAGAGAGAGAGAGAGCGAGAGCGTGCGTGCGTACCATGGTAGAGTGTTCCAAAATAAAAATAAAACGTACGTCACCCCAGACTACACTAAAGTGTACCCCTGCCTAATAGGGGTCAAAAATAGACAGTGTTGCTCGCTGCACTGTTTGCAACAGTGACTTTTCTATTGCCCGTGGTGGGTTAAGACTGTAAAAGGCATGTTGAGGTGAGTTTAACAGGTGTCATTTGTTCATTAGCATAGCTAACATTATTTAACTAGCTGGCACGCTGCTAAGGAGCTACTCTATTGCAGACATCCCACCTCTCCCAAAGTTTAGGGAGTCTCCCGCAAATTGATGGAGCTACCTCCCTGAAATGAGTTTTTGCAGGGTGGGATGTCTGTTACCATGTGGTTGAACAAGTAAACTGGGGTCTTTTTAGGCTGCCAGTTAAATGCATTTTGCAGTATGGCTGCTGTCCATGTAAGGGTAACTAATATTTAACATGAACCAACACTTCAGGAAATGCAATATCTGATAATTATCACACCACTTTATGTGGGAGTTAGCTAACTGGCAGCTGTTTCCTCCATTTAAATTGTGAAAACTCAGTGATCCTGAATGGACCTACTAGCATTTCCTGATGTGAGTTCAGGGTTCCCACACGAATATGGAAGTTGATCTATTTGATGAGACAGTACAGAAGAGGGGCGATTTTATGTAAATATACAGAATTCTTAGTGGGCCTGACGGGTAGATGCAGAGTTGATCTCTCCTTACTTGGGATATCCAAAACCAGTGGCTCGTTGTCAAGATAAGGTGCCAGTCATTCCGAAGAGAGATGGGAAGAAGTTTCTTCACCAAGAGGATATTAAGTCTTTAAAATTCTCTACACAAAATGGCTATAGAAGCAGCTGTCTGCATATTTAAGTTCAAGGTAAGAGGGGAAAGATTTCAGAGTTCAAAGTACATTTATTATCAAAGTATGAGTAAACCTTGAGATTCATCTTCTTGCAGGCAGCCTTGAAACAATGAAACATAATAGAACCATTTAAAAAAAAACACACAACAAAGACCATCAAACATCCAATGTGCAAAAAACGAAACAAATCATGCAAACAATAAAAAAAGTAAGCAAATAACACACAGAAATTAACTGCGGAGTCCCCAGTAGCGAGTCCCCAGTAGCTGAGGAAAGTGCAGATGGTTGCAGGCCACAGCTGCAGAGTCAGTTCAGCGCTGAAGTGAGTAAAGCTTGCTGAGCGGCAAGCAGAATATTGGTTTGTCCTTTGCTCTCGGCCTTGATGCCTTGATCAAATCACGTGGATAGTTTTTTTAAAAAAAAAGAGTAAGCTAAAATACACGGAACATGAGCTGCAGAGACCCGAAAGTGAGTGCACAGATATGGAGCCTGAGCCGAGGTGAGTGGAAATCCATCCCAGAGTCCGATGGCTGCAGGGCAAAAACTGCTCTGGACCTGGTGGCATTGAACCCAAGATCCCTGCACCTCCTGCCTGACGGTAGTAGTGAGATGAGAAGGAGACCGGTCAAATGCAGGCAGATGGTGCTGCACACCTCTTTGTTTTCCACTCTAACCTTTGAAGATTTTAATCTTGCTTGACTCAGGAGAAATGGAAATAGGCAGTTGGAGCAGAGCACACATGTGGTCGTTCCCCTCAAAGGCAAATATACCGCTTTGGATACCTTTGTCAGGGAGTGACCTCCTGGGGGAATGCCATGGCGACCGGGTTACAGTCACTGAGCATGGGTCTGTGGTGCAGTAGGGAAAGAGAGAGAACAAGGGAGCGGTAGTGATAGGGGTCTCGATAGTGAGGGGAACAGACAGGAGATTCTGTGGATGTGAACAGGACACCCGGATGGTATGTTGCCTCCCAGGTGCCAGGGTCAGGGATGTCTCAGATCGTGTCCACAATATTTTGGAGAGGAGGGGGAGCAGCCAGATGTCTTGGTACATATTGTACCAACGACATAGGAAGGAAAAACAATGAAGTCCTGAAAAGAGAACTTAGAGAGCTAGGTAGAAAGCTGAGAAGTAGGACCTCCTGCGTAGTAATTTCTGGATTACTGCCTATGTCATGCACCAGTGAGGGTAGAAACAGGATGACTCGGCAGTTAATATTCGCCTTTACCTCTCTGGTGAATAAATGGAAAAAATGTCCAGGTCCAAATTCCCAGCTATGGTAGGCTCTGCCTATTCTCAAGAACGACGCCCACCCCTAAAGGGGAAGAGGAGCATGAGACTTGGGCTGAGCAGACCTCTCAGTTGTTAGATGAGTGGCAGTACTCTGATGACATAAAGCAACAGAGATTGATTGAGAGTTTGAGGGGGCGGGCTGCTGACATTGTGAGAACCGTCAGTACCCCCAGTCCCAGTACCCCCTAGCCAAGGCTGTCCATTACATGGGAGCACTGGAAAATGCAACTGGCATGACAGGAAGCCCAATGGAGCTTATGGCGGAGTTTCTGATCATGCATCAGGGTGCTGTGAGAAGGGGAGCGGCTGGTATTCTCTGCTATAACCGTGGTGAAGAGGAACACTTCAGTTGGGAGTGTAAACGGTGGGAAACTCTTTGGAGAGTGAGCCCCCAGGTACCTAAGCAGAGAGAGCCGTTGAGAAAACTTAAGAGACCCAGTGAGGGGATGGCCTGGAGTATCGGGGGGACACATTCCCAACAATATATCGAGGAACACCCTAAAACAAAAAAAACCATATTCCTGAAGGCTTAGTGGGGCTAAGCTCCAGTGTATTGCTACAGATAGAGTATTTATGCTAGGGCCATACTAGACACAAGATCGCAGGTCACTTTGTACTTCTCATTTTACAACCAGTATTTGATGCATTTACCATTGATGCCATTCAGTGCCCTAGAGATCTGGGGTCATAGTGCAGGTGATTATCTGTATAATGGTTATTTGTCAGTGAAGCTGGAGTTTTTGGAGGCTGATATGGGAGTAGCTGAGGCCCTTGATACATCAGCGCTATTTTGTCTGGACCCCGTTGAGACGGATGGCATTTCAATTCTTGTGGCGACCAACACTCCTATTGTGAGAAGGCTCATGGGAGCCTGCAAGGAGAAGGCTGGGGAGAGCTTCCTGAGAACATTATCCATTCACCCGGCCTTTCGAGCTGCTTTTGAGGAAGTGCGTGGCTGCATTGGGCTGGATAACGAGTTTAGACGAGGGGTTGTGTGGTTTACCCAGTCCAAGCCAGTAGTGTTACGGCCTGGGGAAGTAGCGAGAGTAATGGGAAATCCCAAATTTCCTGGAATGCCCGAGGGTGAGGCCGTCTTGTTGGATACTCTGGAAGACAACGAAGAGGAATCTGGAATGCCTGCTGGGGTACTGGTGAGGCCCGAACTGCAGAAGCCCTCAGTTGTACAGGTGAACAGGATAGCAGTGATTGTCAGAAACACTATGAAGAGGGAGCTCACCTTCAAGTGAGGGATGCCCCTGGCACATCTTTTCCTGGTGATAATGTCTGGTGTACCTGTTAGACAAGCCAGGGAGAAACTATTGGAAAAAGGGGAAAAGTTGACCACTGAGTCATTCAACTTCAGGGACTCCCTGGTACCTGCGGGTTGGAAGAGGTGGTTGGTAGAGAAGATGTTGAAGCTGGAAGGTGTCTTTTCCACTGAAGAGTTTGATGTGGGTTGTTCCAAGAGCACTCATCGCACTATACAATTGACCGAGGACACCACGTTTAGAGAGAGGTCATGGCGACTGGCCCCTGCAGAGATGGAGGGCATTTAACAGCATTTGTGGAAGTTGAAGGAAGCTGGATCATCACCGGGCCCTGAAGCCCCTATGTGCCCGAATAGTAGTGGCCAGAAAGAAGAATAGGAAGGTACAGATGTGTGTGGACTATAGGACTCTGAACAGGTGTACCATCCCTGACCAGTGTATGGTCCAGAGGATTGAAGACGCGCTGGCCTGTCTGAGTGGTGCAGTGGTTCAGTGTGCTGGACTTGAGGAGTGGATATTACCAGATCTCCATGAGTGAGGCTGACAAAGAGATGATGACATTTATTTATCCACTGGGATTCTTCCAGTTCGAAAGGATGCCCCAGGGCATCCTGGGAGCCCCTGCAACCTCCCAGCAGGTCATGGAGAAAACGGTGGGGGATATGAAATTGCTTGAGGTATTGGTGTATCTGGATGACCTCATAGTGTTTGGAACCACCTTGAAAAATATGAAGCAAGGCTACTGAAGGTGCTGGGATGCCTGAAAGCTGAAGGGTTAAAACTTTCTCTGGACAAGTGCCAGTTCTGCAAGACGTCTGTTAGCTACGTTGGGCACATAGTCTCACGATTTGGAGTAGCTAATCTGGCTAAGATAGAGGCAATTACCACCTGGCCAAGGCCCCAGACTGTGAGTGCTTTGCGCTCATTCCTCGGTTTCTGTGGTTACTATCGGAGGTTTGTGAAGGGCTACGTAAAAGTAAGTCACCCTTTAAATCAGCTTCTGTGGGGTTACCCTCCCTTGGGGAAGAAAGGGAGGAGGACAAAAGGAGAGGAGGGTAAAGAGTATCTTAGCCCTTCGGAGCCTTTTGGACCGAGGTGGGATGCGAAATGTGAAGAGGCCTTTCAGTTGCTGAAGGAGCTGCTGATCCAGGTGACTGTGCTGGCTTTTGCAGACCCCCGATTGCCATATGTCCTGCTTACGGATGCCAGCAGAGAGGGCTAAGGGGGTGTCCTGTATCAGGATCAAGGTACAGGGTTGAGACCGGTTGCATTTGTCATCCGGAGTCTGTCTCTCCACACCCCGCACCCCCCCCCCCCGAGGAAAAACTATCCCATGCACAAGTTGGAATTTCTGGCATTGAAATGGGCTGTGGTGCCAAGTTTGAGGTGAGGATGGACAACAATCCCCTAACCTCGGTGAAATTGGATGCCACAGGCCATTGGTGGTTGGTGGCATTGTCTGCCTATGATTTCATCCTGAAGTACTGGCCAGGAAGCAGGAACATTGATGCTGATGCTTTGTCTCTATGTGCGCATGAGGGGCTGGACAGGGATGAGGAGTGGGAGAGTGTTTCTGCCCCGGGGGTGGAAGCCATGTGTCAGTTTGCCATCATGGTGAAGGCAGATGGAAGGCAAGGGCAGGATCGAGCAGTAGATCAATTGGGAGCTTCTGATGACGCCATTCCACAAGTTTACTGTACCCTAACGGCTCTGAAGATAAACCAGTTGCCGGAATTGAGTCCTGGGGAAGTGACAGCTGCTCAGAGAGATGACCTGGGCATTGGTATCATTTGGTCAGCAGTTGAAAAGGAGGACGTGGCTCAGGCAGAGAAGATGAAACATGTTGCGGTGCCTCCATTACTGAGAGAGTGGCCCAGGTCGGAGTTGAGGAACTGGGTCCTATACTGAGCCACGTCACCTCAGGACTGGCCTTGGTGTTCTCAGCTGCTTCTGCCTGAAGTATCAGTCGATTGTGCTGAAGTCACCCCAGGATGATTCGGGACATTTGAGGGTTGAAAAGACCTATGGATTGCTCAGAGACCGGTTCTACGAGCCCCGAATGAAACTGGAGATTGAAGAGTACTGCAAGTTGTACATTCGATGTATACATAGGAAGACGCTGTCCCACTTGCAGAGTGCGGGGCCTCTGGACCTGGTGCGTATGGATTTCCTGTCAATAGAGCCAGATGCCAGCAACATGGCGAATGTCTTAGTCATCACAGATTGCTACACTAGATATGCGCAGGCTTTCCCTACCAAGGACCAGAGGGCCAAAGTGTTATGGGAGAAATATTTCATTGATTATGGCCTCCCCAGTTGGATACATATTGATCAGGGATGGGATTTTGAGAGTAGGCTCATGCACGAGTTACTGAGCATGCTTGGAGTCGAGAAGTCAAGGACTACTCCCTATCATCTGTAGGGTGATTCCCCAGCCCAAGAGGTTTAATTGGATCTTGCTAGACATGCTGGGGACCTTGGAGATCAGCAAGAAGAGCAGGTGGAGTCAACATATTGGATATCTGGTCCTCTGTTACAATTGTACCCGAAATGAAGCTACCGGGTACTTGCCATATTATCTGATGCTTGGGCACGAGGCGAGGTTGCCCATTGACCTTTGTTTTAGGACCGACGAGGGTGACCTACCACCGAAGATTTATCTGAAGTATGTATCTGATATGAGAAGGGAGCTGAAAAAGGCATATGAATTGGCTGAGTTGCGGTTGCCAAGCAGAATCAAGGAAATAAGAAGCAGTATGATCAAAAGGTGAGGTTCTCCCAACTCATGCCGGGAGACCGAGTCCTCATAAGGAATTTGAGGTTACCAGGGAAGCATAAGTTGGCCGACCACTGGGCAGCTACACTCCACGTGGTGGCGCGTCAGATGCCAAATGCACCAGTTTTCTGGGTGAAACCAAAGGATGGGAATGGGCCTGTCAAGATTCTTCATAGGAACCACCTGCTGCCCCGGGACAAGAGGTGCAGGTTGACCCAGAGCCCCATCTGGAGCCTACACCTATTAAGAGTACTATGTGGTGACGTGGGGTGACTGCAGACCAACAGCAGAGGGGTTAGGCTGGCCCCTGCCCTTGAGTGGCATACTGATTTGGAGGATGAGGACACGGGGGTGTGGTATACGCTGCCTTTTGGTAACTCTCCGCTGATTGAGGAGGAGATTCCCAACCCTTCTCACGCTGAGACAGGTAAAATCGAGGGGGGGTTCTATCTGGGGACAGCACGGGTTGCAGCAGGATGCTGCAAGGATGAAGCAGGTTCAGCCAAGGGACAGGGGTCCGAGTTGCAGGTGGGCACGAGTGGTAGGCCGGGGGAGGCCTCGCCAGTAGGCCAGAATTATCCCCAGTAGTCTCCGAACATGAAGAGTTAGATGAGGGGGAACAGAGGTCTCAGAGAATTAGGAGACCACCGGATAGGCAGGTCTATGTTGCACCGGGGGAACAGAGTGTGGCCCCTACTGTTGTGAGGAGCTATGTCACTGCCTTTTACACCCAGGTTGGACTTTATGCTTTGCGGGAAGGGTTGGCAAATTATCCCAAAGTCATGAGGACAGGACTAAATTTGGTGGGGGGGGGGCAGTGTAATGCCCTGGGAAAGGTTT
This sequence comes from Mobula birostris, assembly GCF_030028105.1. Lineage (NCBI taxonomy): Eukaryota > Metazoa > Chordata > Chondrichthyes > Myliobatiformes > Myliobatidae > Mobula > Mobula birostris. The sequence goes on along the minus strand of NC_092378.1, from coordinate 42,444,829 downwards.
CACCGCTAATGTAATGATTTAATGTAATGAAATCTAAGCACTGCAGCTACAATTACAACTAGAGATAACAGGGGCTTTGGAATGAGTGCTGTCCAATGAGGGGAGTGTTTTTCTTTCTTGTGTGTGTGCCCAAGAGCGAGGTACTTGCAGTGTTTTGTTTGGCGGAAGATGGAGAGAGAAAATGCCAGAGAGGAGAGGTCGTAGACTGCAGGATGGAATTGACTTGGAATGGGGGCGGGAGTCGATGATGCCGGGGGGGAAATCGGTGAGGAACTAACGGACCGGAAACTGTGAGCTCCAACATGTCCATTAGACTGTTTCATTAAAATGGGCCATTTCCTTTTCATTTTTCTTTCCTAACCTTCTAGTCAAATTAAGAATTACAAAGCTAAATCGTTTAATTTCATATGGTGTGCTGTTTGTTATTTTGTGGTACTGACTTGTAACAGGGGCACACCACACATCACTCAGCATCCACACAAACAAGAGGTTTTGCACCTCAGATTTCACACGTTTAGTAGGGCCAGAGACTGTCCTCCCTAGGCTAACGCCACTGGTTGAACCTGAAGGTTATACGCGTAGTGTAAGAAATAAGGTGGGTGATCTTGTTGCACTATTACAGATTGCCAGGTATGATGTTGTGCCCATCACTGAATCATTGCAGAAGGATGGTTGTGGTTGGGAGCTGAAAGTTATATCGGAGGGATAGAAAGGTAGGTAGAGAGGGTGGTGTGGCTCTATTGGTAAAGAATGGCATCAAGTCACTAGAAAATGTGACATGGGATTGGAAGACTTTGAATCCTTGTGGGTTGAGTTAAGAAACTGCAAGGGTAAAAGGACGTTGATGGCAACAGTGGCTGGGAGGTGGACCACAGATTACAACAGGAAATAGAAAAGGTGAGTCAAAAGGGCAATGTTACGGTAGTCATGGGAGATTTTAACATGTAAGTTGACTGGGAAAGTTAGGTTGGTAATGGATCTCAAGAGAATGAGTTTGTTGAATGCCTAAGAGATGGCTTTTTAGAGCAGTTTGTTGTTGAGCCTACTAGGGGATCAGATAATCTGGATTGGGTGTTATGTAATGAACTGGCGGCGATTAGGGAGCTGAATGTAAAAGAACCCTTAGGAACCAGTGATCACAATATGATTGAGTTCAACTTGAAATTTGATGGGGAAGAAGTAAAGTCTGATGTACCAGTATTTCAGTGGAATAAGAGAAATTACAGTGGTATGAGAGAGGAGTTGGCCAAAGTAAATTGGAAGGAGCTGCTGGCAGGGATGTCAGCAGAGCAGCAATGGCTTGTGTTTCTGGGAAAAATGAGGAAGGTGCAAGACATATGTCTTCCAAAAATGAAGAAATACTCAAAGGATGAAACAGTACAACCATGGCTGACAAGAGAAGTTAAAGCTGTTGTAACAGCTAAAGAAAGGGCATACAACAAAGCAAAGATTAGTGGGAATATAGAGGATTGGGAAGTTCTTAAAAACCTACAGAGAGCAACAAAAAAAAATCATTAGAAGGGAAAAGATGAAATATGAATGCAAGCTGCAAATAATATCAAAGTGGATAGTAAAAGTTTTTTCAAGTACAGGGTATGTTAAAAATAAAAGAGAAATGAGAGTGGATATAGGACTGCTATAAAATGAGGCAGGAGAAATAACAGCAGGGGACTGTGCTGTGAGTATTTTGCATCATCTTTGTTGTGGAAGACACTAGCAGTATATCTGATGTTGTACTGTGTGAAAGAAGAGAAATGGGCACAGTTACTATTACAAGAGAGAAGGTGCTCAAAAAGCTGAAAGACCTAAAGATACTTAAGTCACTTGGATCAGATGAACTGCATCCTAGGCTTCTTAAAAAAAAAAGGTAGCATTAGAGATTGTGGTGGCATTAGAAATAATCTTTCAAAAATCATTGGACTCTGGCGTGGTGCCAGAGGCCTGGAAAATTGCAAATGTCACTCCACTCTTTAAGAAAGGAGGAAGGCAGCAGAAAGGAAGTTATAGACCAGTTAGCCTGACCTCAGTGGATGGGAAGATGTTAGAGTCAATTGTTGAGGATGAGGTGATGGAGTACTTGGTGACACAGGACAAGATAATACAAAGTCAGCATGGTTTCCTTCAGGGAAAATCCTGCCTGATGAACCTGTTGGAATTCTTTTGAGGAGATTACAAGTAGGATAGATAAGGGGGATGTAGTGGATGTTGTATATTTGGACTTTCAGAAGGCCTTTGACAAGGTGCCACACATGAGGCTGCTGATCAAGTTAAGAGCCAATGGTATTACAGGAAAGTTACTAACATGGTTAGAGTATTGGCTGATTAGTAGGAGATAGTGAGTGGGAATAAAAAGATACTTTTCTGTTTGGTTGCCAGTGACTAGTGGTGTTCTGCTGGGGTCGGTGTTTGGAGCACTTCTTTTTATGCTGTATATAAATGATTTGGATGATGGAATAGATGGCTTTGTTGCCAAACTTGCAGGTGTTATGAAGATTGTTGGAGGGGTAGGTAGTGTTGAGGAAACAGGTAAGATGCAGAAGGGCTTAGGCAGATTAGGAGAACGGGCAAGAAAATGGCAAATGAAATACAATGTTGGAAAGTGTATGGTCATGCACTTGGGTTGTAGAAATAAATATGAGGACTGATTTCTTATGGCCAGATTGGGGAACAACTTCTTTCCAACTGTGATAAGACTGCTGAACGGATCCTGATCCGGATCTGGGCTGTACCCTCCAAGTATCCGGACCTGCCTCTCGGTTTTTTTGCGCTACCTTACTTCCCATTTTTCTATTTTCTATTTATGATTTATAATTTAAGTTTTTAATATTTACTAATTTTAACTATTTTTAATATTTAATATTTGTAATCCAGGGAGTGTGAAGCTCAGAATCAAATATCGCTGTGATGATTGTACGTTCTAGTACCAATTGTTTGGCAACAATAAAGTATAAAGTATTAATGGAGAGAAAATCCAAAAATCTGAAATGCAAAAGGACTTGGGAGTTCTTGTGCAGAACACTCTAAAGGTTAACTTGCAGGTTGAGTTGGTGGTGAGGAAGACAAATGCCATGTTAGCATTCATTTCAAGAGGTCTAGAATACCTCACCAAGGATGTGATGCTGAGTCTTTATAATGCACTGGTGAGGCCTCACTTTGAGTATTGTGAATAGTTTTGGGACCCTCATCTTAGAAAAGATGTGCTGGCATTGGAGCGGGTCCAGAGGAGGTTCACAAGGATGATTCCAGGAAAGAAAGTGTTATCGTAGAGGAATGTTTGATGGCTCTGGATCTGTACTCGCTGGAATTTAGAAGGATGAGGGGGGATCTCACTGAAACCTTTCAAATGATCAAAGACCTCAACAGAGTAGATGTGGAAAGGATGTTTCCCATGGTTGGAGAGTCTAGGACAAGAGGGCACAGCCTCAGAATAGAGGGGCATCCTTTCAAAACAGAGGTGTGGAGAAATTTCTTTAGCTCAACGGTGGTGAATTTGTGGAATTTGTTGCCACATGCAGTTGTGGGGGCCAGATTGTTGGGTGTATTTAAGGCAGAGATTGATAGGTTCTTGATTGGACATGGCACCAAAGGTTACGGGGCTGGGAACTGGGGTTCAGGAGGAGGAAAAATAAAGGATCAGCCTTGATTGAACGGCAGAGCAAACTCGACGGGCCAGATGGCCTAATTCTGCTCCTATGGTCATATAGTCTTTGATTGGTGTGGAGTAATTAAGCCAATGATGGGATCATCTTCTGCCATCGGACCTCAATGCAGTGCCCATCCCCAGCAATGGCCACCCTGGTCGTACCTGCACTCATGAGAGTCTAGTTCGCTGAATCCTTCCAGAGATCGCAAAAGGGATAGATTGTTTAGTTGGTTCAAAAGAGCATCCTTAAAAGGGAAATTACAGGCTGCAGACTGCAGTTCAGAGGAAGTAAATCTACTGGAATATCTAGTACTTTTGTGAGCTGTCTGCAAGTCATCGCCGTTGGTCACTAGTGCCATCTTTCTCGTTTAAAAGGAACTTAAGAGGCAACTTTACACAAAGTTGTGGAATGGTTGAGGCAGGTACATTATTAACTTTTAAAAGACGGTTGGACAGGTATATATCCAAACACTGACGAATAAGTTCAGCTTGGAGGAGGCATCTTGGTCAGCATGTACCAGTTGGACTGATGGGTTTGTTTCTGTGCTGTATAACTATGACTGCATATTCCAAACAGAGAATGATAGATGCTTAGATATTACCTGAATCAAAGGATATATGGTTAATTCAGGAAAAGACACTTGAGGCAAAGGTCAGCCATACCTCATTGAATGGCAGAGCAGGTGTGATGGGCCAAATTGTCTTTTCCTTTTATTTATTATAATGATGTTCCTAAGTGAAACCCCTTTTTACTGGGCGTCTCTGGAGATATAGCTTGTTAGCCTCACTAACAGTCATGGGACTTTCTCAGACCCTGTATGTTTAGGGTCGATATGACTTGGGACCTGCCAAACCCGTGAGGTTGGGATGTTTCACCTACCCAACTCTGTTTCATGTGCGTACTGTGTAACCTACTGCCCCCATGCAATTGCCCACTGGCAAGAAATAACAGACTGAACACTGCTTGCAAGTATAAAGAAAGTAGATTTATGAATGTTAACTTAACCAATGAGTTATTAAAGAAAAGGAAGAAAACAAACAAAAAGGGCCCATTATAATTAAAAAGTCAAATGTGCTCAGGTTGGAGCTCAAATCTTTCAACAGCCATCATGTCCAATGTACTCACGGCGCCAACTCCTACTCATCGATCCCCAGCAGAATTTCCCCCTCTTAGACGCCATCTGATCATGCCTTCCCAGCAGATCGCATCCTATGGCCGGTTCTCCTGAGATTCTCTCTCCATCTCTGGCTGAAAAAGACCTTGACCCACCTAAGTGTCCATCTTAAAGCCTCTTCCCCCAAAGTTCTCTTGAACCTTCTCCCTGTTCCACTTCCACCCTCCTGATTCGATGACACAACATTCCTAAGCACCCCTAAATCTTTAACAGTATCCCAAACACTATCAGCAGAAAACACTGCTTCTATAGAAAACCATTACATGAAATGCCCCACAACATTAGAAGTAAAATCTTTACCAGGGCATTACATAAGCATACGGATTGTTGTTCACTGGTGATTTTCGGATTACAGTTCAATACTGCAGGTCCTCATGGAGCCCAGCAGTGGAGTGTGAATGGGAGAAATCTACTAGGGCTCGACTAGGGAGTAATGTTGCTATTCATTTGAATAGAGTGGATGAGCATGAGGTATTTTTCATAGTTTTGAGCTAATTGTGTTACTGTGGTCTCGTGTTTGGGATTTATTTAAATCTCTAATGATATGAATTACTTTTTGAATGCCATTGGATATTCCCACATGTTTCTAATGTCCAGAAACAATCAAAACTTTGGACAAGTTGAGCAGCTATATATGCAGTTGTATAGCTTAGCCAGCTGTTCAATTTATAGCTGTGGCTTGTTTTGCCTTCTCTTTGGTAACTTATGTCATGCATTATTACTGTACAGTGACTCACCATTGAAAACTAGTCCGCTGTGGATATGTTGATGAGGGATGTAGTTTAGTCTACAGTACACAAAATTGCACGTGCTATGTGGCTTGGTGCTGACTGTGACAGCTGGTTACTGCCACCAGGTTCAGGCCCACAAATGCCTCTCCATCTTTGGTTATGAGTTTCCCGATCAGGCATTGTAGAATGTAATACAACATGAAAGTTATTGCATCATGGCAAGTTGTGAGAAACCATGGGCTGATGATGAAATTTTGATGCCCATAACAGTTGTCTAACAGAGATTTGCCATTTGTTATTATTAAAGTTAACTGAGTTTAACTGTAAATTTTTGTTTTTTTTCTCACAATGATCTAAAACACAACTGAGTTCTGTAAACCATCCACATCAATTCATTAAACTTATCAAGGGAGCTCCCCATCTCCCTAACTTTGTTGCATGTGTCATTGGTTTAGTATGGGTTAAATAATGCCTAATTGTAAATGAGCCCTGTCATCTTACAGATGGGTCTTTTCTAATCGATTATTAGATCAAGGGTTCCAAACCTGGGGTTCCAAACCTTGGTTAATGGTAGGGGTTCATGGCATTAAAAAAAGTTTGGGAAATCCTGGATTATATAACCATACAACCATATAACAATTACATTGAAGCTGGTTGCATGTCTCTATGTAATCATTTCGGAGAAATTTCAAACATTTTTGAAGGTTTTTTGATGACTGACAAATCTCTGCTGTTTCCACAATTCTGCGTACTTTGTTGTTTGAGTGGGTATGTGGATATTGTAGATTAAAGAGGAGGAAGGGAAAGTCTTTCAGGCAGATATAATTTCAGTTTATGTAGGTCCAAACCTGGAGGCATTCAAACAAAACCTTTGCTTTTGTACTTGGAGCTTTCAGAAATTAGAGGGAGTTGCAAGTGTCTGCAGTGTGTCTTGCCTTTAGTTAAGGTGCACATTTTCAGGCTTGTGCTTCCTACGGGTTCTGAGCGTTCCTCCACAATGAAGAAAGTGAGAAAGGTACCATTGTTCTGTCATTAGGAATGAAGACATTACGTCAGATTTACATTAGAATTTTTAACCAAGGGACCCATGGGGACTATCAAAGTTAGATGCTTATGCCTGTAGATGGTGGGATGCATTGACTGTTCTCTGAATACAGCAAGGCATTTTTTGAAATGCAGCAGGCAGCTGTCGACTGTAGCACCAACTGGGAGATGTCTCTCATTCTTGGACCCACTCCAAGTATCCTCTTCCTGCTTAACTCATGAACTGGATGGGAACCAATATCTCAATACTTGATGCATCCAGTCAGTACGAGTGCCTGCAGAGTAGAACTCAAGGTCCGGATGGGCTCATTGAAAGTATTTGGGGTGATAGCGTGTCTAAGCTCTCTAGTCAAGCATTTATTGCATGGTATGTGGAGTAGTTATTTTACCTGTCAATACATGATGGCCAAGTGGTTAAGGCATTCGACTAGTGATCTGAAGGTCGTGAGTTTGAGCCCCAGCTGAGGCAGCGTGTTGTGTCCTTGAGCAAGGCACTTAATCACAGTGTTCTGTGACGACACTGGTGCCAAACTGTATCGGCTCTTGCCCTTCCCTTGGACAACATTGGTGTTGTGGAAAAGGGAGACTTGCAGCATGGGCAACTGCTGGTTTTCCATACAACCTTGCCCAGGCCTGCACCCTGGAGAGTGAAGACTTTCCAGGCGCAGATCCATGGTCTCGCAGGACTATCGGATGCCTTTTTTAAAAAAAAACAAAACATGATGTTATATCAGACACGTTGTTGACTCTTCCACTGAGACCCAAACAGTACAGGGTGAAAGCACACCCCAATAACTCCATTACTCATGGACATGTGCATTTGCAGGTATACCCTGTGAGATCCATCACCTTGGCCTCAACAGCAGTGGGACCTATAAGGACCCCTAGCAAAAGGACGTATCTCAATTGGTATTACCAAAATTTTGTCTTTGATCTGCAAGTCAATATTCAATTAAATAGTTTCCTCCTCAGATTGACCCTGGGTTGAACTACCCTCCAAGTTTCTAGTTTGTTGTACCTGTTTGGTCATGTATTATCAAAGACTATTGATGAAAATAAAGGACATTTTTCTTCAGATTTTGTTTTTTTGTGCAGTATAAATAATAATCACCCCTAGGTGCCAATTAAAAATAAACCACAGAGCTGACAGGAAGTCACTCAATGAAACATAATTTCACATGATGTGCTTGTGTTATATTCTGTTGTGATTAGCTGATCTTCACCATCTTCTGTCAACCAACACCAATTATGTTACTCAGTCTCTTCATTTCTGCCACACCACACACATTCCCTTTGTTCTCTCTGCCTACTCTCCTCTCTTTCCACCAGCCTTTCCCGCCGCCCCCACATCTACCCGAAGTGCTGCCCTTCTGTGCGGCAGAAGATGCATTCAATTTCTAACATTTTTCAGGTCTGATGAAAAGTCACTGGCTTGAGATCTTAACCCTGTTTCTCTCTCCACAGCTATCTGGTAGTCCCTTAGGAACAATTTTTTTTTCAGCATTTCTATTATGAAAGGTGTCAAAGTTGATTTAATATCTTAAGTTAACAGAGAAACTTTACACCTGGATTTGCTGCTCTGTGATTTGGATGGAAACCTGCTAGATACCTGCTTAGGTCTTGTATCATGCTGTAAAACTCATTCTGATCCAGACACTAAACTCGGAAATTACACTTTTTCAAAGTCTGACCTATAAACCCATTCTCAGGGTGAAATGGAATTGCTAAGGAAGGGTGAGTTTTACTTTGTAGGCCCAAGACTATGAAATTAGATTGAGAAAGCACCAGCACGTGGATGAAGGAGATTTTCATCTCCGCATGCTCCCTTGGAACTGAAGCTGCTCTTGAAGGTGAAGGCTAGGGTTTAATATTTGTTTATGAATGACATGCTTCAATGTAGAAAACTGGTAGGACAGGTGAAACTCTCACAACACGCTGGAGGAACTCAGCGAGTCGGGCAGCATCCGTGGAAAAGATCGGTCGACGTTTCAGGCCGGAACCCTTCGTCAGGACCGTAGAGGGAAGGGGCAGAGGCTCTATAAAGAAGGTGGGGGGAGGGTGGGAAGGAGAAGGCTGGTAGGTTCCGGTGAAAAACCAGTAAGGGGAAAGATAAAAGGGTGGGGAAGGGGAGGCAGGGAGGTGATAGGCAGGAAAGGTGAAGAAAGAATAGGGGAAAACACAATGGGTAGTAGAAGGAGGCAGAACCATGAGGGAGGTGATAGGCAGCTGGGGGAGGGGGCAGAGTGACATAGGGATAGGGGAAGGGAGGGGGAGGGAATTACCAGAAGTAGGAGAATTCTATGTTCATACCAAGGGGCTGGAGACTAACTAGACGGGATATGAGGTGTTGCTCCTCCAACCTGAGTTTAGCCTCATCATGGCAGTAGAGGAGGTCATGTATGGACATATCTGAATGGGAGTGGGAAGCAGAGTTGAAGTGGGTGGCTACTGGGAGATCCTGTCTGTTTTGGCAGACAGAGCAGAGGTGCTCGGCGAAGTGGTTCCCCAATCTGCGTCGGGTTTCACCGATGTAAAGGAGGCCGCACTGGGAGCAGCGGATGCAATAGATGACCCCAACAGACTCACAAGTGCCTCACCTGGAAGGACTGTTTGGGGCCCTGAATGGTGGCAAGAGGACAGGTGGCCATTAAGTCTGTAATAGCGTGATGGGGTGCAGAGGAGTGACAGATTGATGGGAATATAAGATCACTGTATAAGCAAATGCTTTTTGGTTGGTGCAGACTCAGTGGGCTAAGTGTTATGTTTATGTGTAATATCTCATAGCAACTTTATGACAGTTAGTTATCCTATGAATCGCACAGTATCAACAATTTCAACTCACCTTGCATCTGAAATGCTCAGAGTTAGAGGTGTCGTCTAACACCACTTTTTAGATTTGCATCCATATATACGTGGCCCCTGGATAGCTTAAGAGCATTTTGTTGAAATGACATTCTCAGTTCTTGGACCTTGCCTTCGCCAAGGCTAGAGCCATGTGGAGGAAGCCTGCCCAAGGTAGTCTGATCCTCCCTGGCTGCCTGTGCTTGTACTAGCATTCAAGTTTGTGACCCTTTTTCAACAAGCCCATGCAATCTAATCTGCCCAGATTCATTTTGGTGGCTTCTCTTCCAAGCCTGGATTTGAAACCCACCCACAAACCGTACTCCTACGTGAGATGCCAGCTGTACTTGCAGAGGAAAAGCCTTGCCTAGTGTAAGGATGACACAGCAGTGCTCAACAAGGGCTTTATGTGCCATTGAGTTTTCTATCTGTGAGCCTCAGAAAGCACATTCATTGGTCTGCAATAGGACAAAGGTTCTACATGGCTGAGCAGATGCCAGTTAACAGTCGTCTTGTATTTGTTGTAGATGTGCTACTCTGTCTTATTAATGCTTTGAGGTACTTCTTGTCTTTCCTCTCTGGATGAAGACTCTTGGACTATTATGTTTCCAGGGCCCATCATGTGAAGTTCAATCAGGCTTCAGGTTATTTTCAAACTCTTTGCCATGTTATTTCTATACTAAAGTGCAGTAAAATATGCAGTGACGATGTGCCAAAGGAAAGAATCGAGATTCAAGATTGTTTAACACATCAAAGTTGCTGGTGAACACAGCAGGCCAGGCAGCATCTCTAGGAAGAGGTGCAGTCGACGTTTCAGGCCAAGACCCTTCGTCAGGACTAACTGAAGGAAGAGTGAGTAAGGGATTTGAAAGTTGGAGGGGGAGGGGGAGATCCAAAATGATAGGAGAAGACAGGAGGGGGAGTGATGGAGCCAAGAGCTGGACAGGTGATTGGCAAAAGGGGATATGAGAGGATCATGGGACAGGAGGTCTGGGAAGAAAGACAAGGGGGGGTGGACCCAGAGGATGGGCAAGGGGTATATTCAGAGGGACAGAGGGAGAAAAAGGAGAGTGAGAGAAAGAATGTGTGCATAAAAATAAGTAACAGATGGGGTACGAGGGGGAGGTGGGTCCTTAGCGGAAGTTAGAAAAGTCGATGTTCATGCCCATCTGTTACTTATTTTTATGCACACATTCTTTCTCTCACTCTCCTTTTTCTCCCTCTGTCCCTCTGAATATACCTCTTGCCCATCCTCTGGGTGCGCCCCCCCTCCCCGTCTTTCTTCCCGGACCTCCTGTCCCATGATCCTCTCGTATCCCCTTTTGCCTATCACCTGTCCAGCTCTTGGCTCCATCCCTCCCCCTCCTGTCTTCTCTTATCATTTCGGATCTCCCCCTCCCCCTCCCACTTTCAAATCTCTTACTAACTCTTCCTTCAGTTAGTCCTGACGAAGGGTCTCGGCCTGAAATGTCGACTGCACCTCTTCCTAGAGATGCTGCCTGGCCTGCTGTGTTCACCAGCAACTTTGATGTGTGTTGCTTGAAGTTCCAGCATCTGCAGAATTCCTGTTGTTCAAGATTGTTTAATGTCATTTCCAGTGCGTAAGTGTAAAGAACAAAATACTTGTTACTCCAGATCCGAGGCAGCACAGTAAGAAAAGAGAACAACATTTAAAAAACTTAATAAATATAAATACACAAGATAGCTAGTACTGTATGCACAGACTGATTATATGCACATAGAGTGATGCTAGGTGAAGGACTGAGTGGAAATGATGAAGTGGTGGTGGAAGTGTACTGCTTGGGGAAAGTAACTGTTTTTGAGTCTGATGTTCCTGCTGTGGATGCTACGTAACCTCCTCCCTAAATGGATTGGGATAAACAGTCCATGAGCAGGGTGGGTGGGGTCCTTCAGGATATTGCTGGCCTTTTCCCGGCACCATTCTGTATAAATGTCCTTGATGACGTGTGCTGGTGATACGTTGGGCAGATTTGATTATCTGTTGTAGAGCCTTCCTGTTCGCTGCAGTGCAGTTTCTGTACCAAGCGGCACGTTAGGATGCTCTCTACCGTGCACCTATAGAATGATATGAGTATGGATGTGCAAAGTCCAGCTCTCTTCAGCCTCCTCAGAAAGTAGAGGCGTTGATGAGTGTTTTTGATTGTGTAGGATGTGTTCTGGGGCCATGAGAGGTTGTGTGAGATGTGCACTCCTAGGAGTTTGTAAAAGCTTGTGAAATGTAAACTGACAAAATATAATCATATAGTGCAGGGTGTTGGAAATCAGCACTGTGACCTCAGATTAATCCTTCTGACAGAATGCAATGTAATTAGAGATATAACTGCAAATGCATAGGGTTAGCCATTGTATAATCTATAATTTACTCTATGTGATCTATTGTTTAATTAAAGCAATTGCATAAATTAAAAGAAATGGATCATAGTGGCAAGCAGTCGTATGCGTTGAGTCACGGACCCAAGAATTTTCATTGAAAGTAGTCTCAATGACCCCTTTAAAGATTTAATGATAAAATGTTTCAATTATCATAAAAATGAACATGACCTTTCCTAATTATCATCATTATACAACAAAAGAGAGGACATGCTTTCTTCAAAATCTTTTATGATCTAAAATCCAATTAGGATATCAAAAGAATCATGGCTGCTGCAGCAATGACTACAATTATAGCTGCTGATACTTAGCATTTATCATTTCTCTTTAAATTAAAGGCCAAGTTTTAATAAATCATCAATCCAAGTTAGTTTAGAGAAGGATGTACTGGGGGACATAATTATTCCTGTTGACAGACAGTAGCTAATGGTGTAACATTGTCTTTTTATGATTTAGGTTATCAGTTGTGTTTCTTAAGCATTCCTTGTGGTTAAAGAGGACTTGCTTCCACTTGGAGTCTGAGATAATGGAGGGGAATGAGTGATGTCGATGTTTTGCCACACGTGAGGTTGGAGGCAAGGTACGTAGGTGGTTGGTTTGTGAGATGTTGTTCTCATTTTGCCACTTATGTGAGGCTTCTGTATGCTCACAATGCATGGACCAGGGGTCCTTAATACTATTCCAAATTCTCATTCTCTGTCTTGAGCTAATGTGTGCTGGGATCTCTCAGGAAACAGTGGGAATGTTGCACTTTCTCAAGGACAGTTTAAATACCTCTGAATATTTCCTTCTGTCCGTCTGGTAATCTCTTCTAATGACAGAGTTTGAAAATTGGTTTGGAGTGGTAAACAGCATAAATGGAATCAACTAAATGCTGGAGATGTCCACTGAGGAGAGGTTGATTCACCTATCCTGTCTAAACCTTGGAGGAGTTTATGATGCGAGTTTTGGTAATATTGATTCAGTGCCTTGAAGTACCTGCAAATAGGTAGTCCATGATTAGGAAGCATATGGGATGGTGAGGATCATTGGTACCTGGTGAACCATGAGTTTTATGCTGGTTTTGAGGTCTTGATCTTCAAATACCCTTTTCCCCAGGTTGATCATCAATGTCGGCTTCACTAAATGATGACTCCTAAGAAATGAGAAGTGGTCTACACTTCCCAAGTTCTCAATGTGGACTTTTATTGTTGGAATCAGCTTGTAAACTAAGAGAATAATGGGAGGAAATAGCTTGAGAACCATTGTATTTGCAGGTGTTAAAGCATAAGATCCTCTTGTATCATTTAATGAGCAAACTGACAGTGAATTGGCACTTCGCAGACACAAGGAAATCTGCAGATGCTGGAAATTCAAGCAACACATACAAAAAATGCTGGTGAACGCAGCAGGCCAGGCAGCATCTATAGGAAGAGGTACAGTCGACGTTTCGGGCCAGGACCCTTCGTCAGGACTAGTAGGGTCTAGTCCTGACGAAAGGTCGCGGCCCGAAACGTCGACTGTTCCTATAGATACTGCCTGGCCTGCTGCGTTCACCAGCATTTTTTGTGAATTGGCACTTTATTGTCTGAATGTGTGTGTACACAATGATGCCTGTGAACTGCAGCTCAACACTGAGATAAGGATGACCTTCATTTTGGTGTGGAGACACCATATATTTACCAAGTTCTCAGTAGATGCACTACTGGACTAACAACTCAAACATTACTTCAATTCCCATCATAACAGCTTAACAACTATGAAAGCACAATGAGATTCATTTCAACTAAATATGACAACTAAGGCTACATTAAATGATTATGAAAGCCACTGATGTTTTTGTCTGCCTTACATGTGACTCCATTTCCACTCTTGTGATTGATTAGGCAAATTCAGACAGTTGTCAGATCCCGAGTATAAGTTAATAAATAAAAGTCTTTATGTTTATACAATGATCACAGTTGCAAAATGCCCAGTATCAACTGTTTGTATGCCAGTGATGATTGCTGTTATTGGAAGTGGCAGTGAGTTTACTCACCAGAAGAACCCAGAAATGATAATGAAGTGAATGATTAATTACTTTGTGGAAGGAAGAATTGCTCAGTAAAATGCCTTTCTTCAATTGAGGCTCTGGGATCTTCAGTGCTCAGCTGCGTAAGCAGGGCCTCTGTTTAGCAATTTATCATCATAACCAAATGCAATAGACCTTTTCCAGTATTAGCCTATAAATATATGTGAAGCAACACACACAAAACACTGGAAGAACTCAGCAGGTCAGAAATGAATAAACAGTGAAACTTCCGGACTGAGATCCTTCTTTTGGAAGGGGCGGGAATAAAAAAGGTGGAGGGATGGGAGGGAGGCTAGCTGAAAGGTAATAAGTAAAGCCAAGGGAATGGGAAAGATAAAGGTCAGGAGAACTCTGATTGGTTGAGGAGAGTGGACTGCAGGAGAAAGGGAAGGAAGAGGGGACCCGGGGAAGTGATAGGCAGGTGTGAAGAGGTAAAAGGCCAGAGTGGGGAATGGAGGAAGAGCGGAGGGAGAGGAAATCAATATTCATGCCATCAGGTTGGAGGCTACCCAGATACTGCTCCTACATGCTGAGGTTGACCTCATCTTGGCAGGCACCAGAGGAAGCCATGGACTGACATGTCGGATTGGGAATGGGAAGCAGAAATAAGATGTTTGGCTACCGGGAAGTTCCGCTTTTGGCAGATGGAGCGGAGATGCTCGATGATGGTCTCGCCAATTTATGACAGGACTCACCAATGTAGAGGGGGCTGCAGCGGGACCATCGGACACAATAGATGGCCCCTACAGATTCCCGGATGAAGTGTTGCCTCACCTGGAAGGACTGTTTGGGGTCCATGAATGGAGGTGAGGAAGGAGGTGTATCCACAGGTGTAGCATTTAGACCGCTTGCAGGGATAAGTGCCAGGAGGGAGGTTAGTGGGGATGGATGAATGGACATCCCTCCCATGGAGAGATCCCTGTGAAAATGGAGGTGGGGGAGATAAAGATATGTTTAGTGGTCGGATTCCTTTGGAGTTGGGAGAAGTAGTGGAGGGTTAAGGCAGCAGGAAGATGGGGTGAACGTGGAAGTTCGGGAACAGAAAGGATGCGGGGGAGGGCAGCAGCAATAGTGGAGGGAGGGAAACCGTGTCCTTTAAAGAAGGACGACACCTCGGATGTCCTGGGAAGGAAAGCTGCATCCTTGGAACAAATGCAGCAGAGATGAAAGAACTGAGAAAAAGGGAATCGCATTTTTACAGGAGACAGGGTGGGAAGAGGTATAGTCAAGATAACCGTAGAAACCGGTAGGTTTATAAAAGATGTCAGTTGACAGTGTATCTCCAGAGATGGAGACAGAGAGATCGAGAAAGGGGAGGGGGGTGTCAGAAATGGAGCAAGTGAACTTATGGGCAGGGTAGAAGTTGGAGGCAAAGCTGCTGAAATTGACATGTCAGCTTGGGTGCATGAAGCAGAGTCAATGCAGTCGTCAGTGTAGCGGAGGAAGTGTTGGGGAATATTAATAAGGAGGGCTTAGAACAGGGTCTGTTTTACATAGCCAACAAAGAGGTGGGCATAGCTGGGCCATTGCAGGTACCCCTCGAGCCTGGAGAAAGTGGAAGGACCAAAGGAAAATTGTTGAGGGTGAGGAACATTCCTGGCAGATGATGGAAGGTGCTGGTGGAGGGAAATCGGTTGGTTCTTTTGTCAAGAAAGAAGCGGAGAGCTTTGAGCCTTCTTGATGGGGGATTGAAGTGTATAGGGACTGGACATCCATGGTGAAAATGAAGCAGTGAAGGCCAGAGAACTGAAAGCAACTGATCAAGAGCATAAGAAGTGTTGTGGATGTAGGTGGGTAGGGATTAATGAAGGGAGAGAGAATGGAATTACAATATGAAGACACGAGTTCTGTGAGACGAGCAGCCAGAGACAATAGGCCTAGCTGGACAGTTCAATTTATGGATCTTGGGTAGGAGGTAGAAGCAAGCAGTGTTGGGTAAGGAAACTATAAGTTTGCTGGCAGTGGATGGGAGTTCTCCACAGTGAAGGAGGTTGGAGACTGATTTCTGATGATCTGGAGTTGGGTCCTCTTCAAGTCCAGGTAGGAGGAGGTGTTTAAGAGTTGCTGACTGGTCTCAGTGAGGTAGAGGTCAGCACAGCACACTACAACAGCACCCTCTTTTTCTGTGGGTGTGATGGTCATAGTCATACTTTATTGATCCCGAGGGAAATCGGTTTTCGTTACAATTGCACCATAAATAATTAAATAGTAATAAAACCATAAATAATTTAATAGTAATTTGTAAATTATGCCAGGAAATAAGTCCAGACCAGCCTATTGGCTCAGAGTGTCTGACCCTCCAAGGGAGGAGTTGTAAAGTTTGATGGCCACAGGCAGGAATGGCTTCCTATGACGCTCTGTGTTGCATCTCAGTGGAATGAGTCTCTGGCTGAATGTACTCCTGTGCCCACCCAGTACATTATGTAGTGGATGGGAGACATTGTCCAAGATGGCATGCAACTTGGACAGCATCCTCTTTTCAGACACCGCCGTCAGGGAGTCTAGTTCCATCCCCACAGCATCACTGGCCTTAGGAATGAGTTTGTTGATTCTGTTGGTGTCTGCTACCCTCAGCCTGCTGCCCCAGCACACAACAGCAAACATGATAGCACTGGCCACCACAGACTCGTAGAACATCCTCAGCATCGTCCGGCAGATGTTAAAGGACCTCAGTCTCCTCAGGAAATAGAGACGGTAAGGTTGGTATTGGTACAGCGAGAGTGGAGGGTTGTGCATTCAGAGAGAGTAACGTTTGAAAAGGAGAGAAGAGTGCTGAAGTCAAGAAAGTTGGTGTCTTGTCGGCAATTTGAGATAAAAAGATCCAGAGCAGGCAGAGAACCTGGGCGAGGTGCCTCAGAAGAGGAGGAAGGTTGAAGACGGAAGAAGGGGTCGTCAGTGCTGGTGTGGAATTTTTGTCAAAGAAATAGGCTCAGAGACTGAGGCAATGGGTGATGAGCTTGACATCATGCTGGGGGCAAAACTCACTGAAGCGCAAGCAAAGTGAGACAAAAGTAAGGCCTTTGCTGAGGACAGAATGTTCTGCCTCAGAGGAGGAAAGGTGGAGGGAATGGTGAAGACACAGTAAGAATTCGAGCTGGGATCAGTGGGGAAAGAGAGTTGGTGTTGCCAGAGGGGAGAGGAGAGGAGGAGGGTTGGGGTGTGTGGTGAAGGTGGGGTGGGAAGAAGATGGAGACTCAGAGGACCTCAGAGGTGATGGTGGAGTCTGAGAGACCTGTAGGGTTGGAGAATAGTGGTGGGGGAAGGGAAGCCTGGAGGCTCTGCGGCAATGACTAAAGTCTCAGCCTGGAGGTGCTGGCGGTCAAGGTCCAGGCTGGAGCCGGAGCTGGAGGCTGTGCAGTTTGCAGACTGAAAGTGTCTGGGGTCGTAGGAACAGGCATTGGCCATGGTGGAATCCGGGTTCTGGATCCGCTCAGGGTCGATGGAAGCAGTGTTGCTGACAATAGTGTCACTGGTCCAGAGACATTTAGAGTCGTTGAAACCGGGGATGAAGCCATCAAGATCTATGATCTGGGGGTGTCTGGTCCAAGGTAGAGGCAGCAGGGATCGCAGTATGGGGGCACCAAGGTCCATTGGAGTTGGAGATGGTGGAATCTATGGTCTGGAGACAAGTGATCTTCCGGTACTTACTGGACGTGAGGAAGGAGAGCCAGTGGTTGAAGGCATGGATCTGGTGGAGGATGAAACAGTGGAGAGGACCATGACGGGGAGAAGAGGGAGATGCTAGGAACTGTGGCAATAGGCATCTCTGCACAACGGAGAGGATGGCATGTAGAATTTGGAGGGAGAAGCAGTCAATTGAATTTAAGTACCTGGGATCCTTGGTGGGTTCAAACTGAGAGCCTTGAAAATGGATCTAGGAGCCGCATGGAGCAAGATGGCGGTGAAGATGTGTTTGCTTTATTTGGCAAATTTTTCAAGCATGTACGGCGCCTCTCACCTCTGCAGACCGAAGTTTGTGCAGGCCGCATCCAGATACCTCAACACATAATCAAAGCTGACAGGGCAGTACAGTGTGGAATAGTCCTGCCAATGGGAGTGCTGCCTTTCAAACAAGAAATAAAACAAAATGTAAATTAAAAAAAATTGCAAGTAATTGCAAGAAAACTGAAATTAAAATGGAAAAATGTATTTGTTTTATGCTGAGCAGTTTCAGGCAACATCCCTGGAAAGAGAAACAGAGTTAATGGTTCAAGTTGAATCCCACTCTCAGAATTGAAATGAAACCATACTGCTACCTGTTGTTTTCTGGCCAACTATTATCCTCAACCAAAATCACAGCACAGATCGGCTGTTGATTTGTTCGTGAGTGCTCATTGTGTGCACATTTGCTGTAGCAATTTCTTCAATGTAATTGGCCGCTAAATTGGGTGCATCTTTTTTTGCTCAGTTCACAACTGATGAAATGCATCACATGCATCTTCCTTTTGGTCAGGTATATTGGGATAATATAAAATAAAGGACAAATGAATTTTTATATTGGTATATCAAGGTCAAGGCCACACTTCTGAGCTTCCATTGGAGAGGTGCTCTTGGGAAAACTGCAGTTGTGCAGTTTGTGCTTTTTCCACCTTCTATTAAGTCACTTTTGATTTTTTTTTAATCAACCTGCGTATTTTAGTGGATAATTTCTATTGACTTTGGGGATTGACGGGTGTTGAAATGTGCACTGAGACACTCTAATCGATATAAATAAAATGTGCGAATTACAAAATCCATTAATTATTTACTTGGAAGTGAATTGCAAGGTTGGAATCATTTAATAAAAATATTGGTTACATATTCTGACTGGCTATTTTTAGTGATAATGGTCTCCTTGGCCTGTACATGGAGAGCATTTGTTTTATAATTGATCTAATTAACAACAAAAAAATAACAATATTGACATGGCATTAGCATTCTCCCCGGCTGAAGGAGAAGCAATTGTCTATTGTTACAGTATGAACAAAGATAAACACTCTGTGTTCAGTTTTGAAAAATGTTCCGAGGAAAATGAGCAAAATTGGGAGTGCATTTATCAAACCCACAGTTAAATCTATGTTCCATTGAGATTAAAGAGAAAATCCCATTTGTTTTACAGCAAAACAAATTCAAATGTGAGCAGTCAAGTGCAGATACTGTTCAATGGAAAGTACCTACATGGAAAGGAAACACGTAACACGAGGAACAGTCAGGGGCAGTGGGACTAACAGGTAGCACCTTAAATGGGCTGGATCACAGTGCAGGTGTTCTCCCCTGAAGCAACTCAACGGTGGCCTTCCGGACTGCAGAAGTCAGAAGGTTACTGGTTGACAGAAACATGCATATGTATGCTGATATTCTTGGGGAGAACTGAGGAAGTGACTAACTGTCAAAGGCACTACTTTGTAATTTAATTTAATTCTTTCCAACATTAGAGGAGGCTGTTTGTCCCATAGTGTTCTCATTTTCCCCTTAATCCCATTTATTTCCTTCTAGTTCATTTTCTCCCACATTCCCATAAGCACCAGCCCTCCTCAGATTCTCTCACCACCCAGCCCCATTAGAGGCAATTTAGAACAGCCAAATAATGTACCAATACAAAATGCAAGAGATTCTGGAGATGCTGGAAATCCAGTGCAGCACACACAAAATGCTGGAGGAACTCAGCAGGTCAGGCAGCATCTATGGGAATGAATAACCAACCTATTTTTGGGGCTGAGCCTGTCATGGTCCGGTCCGTGAAATCCGCATTCCGGTTCACGGCCCGGCCCATGTTCCTTATTCCAGGTTTTCTGGTTTTCCCCAGTTTCTGTTCAGGCAGCTGATTCTCGTTCAGGCTGCCTTCATAAATAGCTTTCAAGATTCAGCCTCTAGCTGTGGCTCAGTGGACCCAGGGAGCAGTAGGGCAGGATTTGTGATGTACGTGTCTCAACTTGGAGTTAAGATTGGTCACTGGGTTTCAGATGGTGTTTCTGTCTTTGCAACAGAATTATTAGCAATCCTCTGGGCCTTATGGTGGATGGAAGACTCTTGACCATGCAGGGTTATCATTTGTTCAGATTCTGCTGCTGCCTTAGAGTCTATAAAAGGGAGTAAATCAAAAGCTCATCCTGACATAGCTATTGAGATTCTCCTAGTGTTGTTTAGAGTAGGGAAGATGGATTGTGCAGTTAGATTTTCATGGTTACCTGGGCATGCTGGGGTGGAGGGAAATGAAATTGTGGATGGCATTGCGAAGTCTTCCTTACAGAGCAGACAAGTAGAAATTAGAGTTTCCCTAGGCAGAGCAGAATTGAGAAGTAGGATTAAAAAAGGTAGAGCGAAGAAGTGGCAGGAGGATTGGAAAAATGAATTAAGGGGCAGGCATTATTTTTCTAGTCACCCACTAGTTAAAAAGGTCTCAGACTGTTACCTTTTAAGTTGTAGAGATGTGGTGAAATTTACAAGACTTAGGTTGGGGCATTGTGGGCTAAACTATTATTTAAAGATAATAGGAAAACATCCTACTGGATTATGTGACTGTGGTAGTCCAGAGACAGTCCAGTACATTTTGCTGAGCTGTAATCGATACAAAATTGAAAGAAGCATGCTGTTTAAGAGGCTACCTGGCTTAAATTTATTTTGGTTTTCTATTCAATCTTTGTTTGGCCATCAAGAGAATCAACATCTGATTGAAGAGTCTATCATTCAGTTTATAGGTGAGACCAGGTTGTATTCGAGAATTTAAGTTCCTTGAAGTTCTATAATTAATTATACATCCTGCTGAGGGCTGTAATGTGCCTAGATGCGTCTAAACAGCCGGAAATAGAAGAAGAAGAAGAAGAAGCCTCTGGCTGCTGGATTGTTCCTATCCATACCCCCTGTCTGAATCCCTTCTGTTTCCCTTCCGTCTGTTGTCTCGTCTTGTCCTCGCCTAGTTCTGGAGTTCAAACCTGAGTCAAGTCCCAGGTTCTAGGTCCTTGCCCAGTCTCTGGCTTGGAGTCCATACCCAAGCCTCAAAGAAACCCAAGCCATGTCCAATCCTGTAGCCAAGTCATGTCCTCTCCTGGTTCTGGGGTCTGAGCCTGAGTCAAGACACAGGTGTTGGGTCCTTGTCCAGTCTCTGGCTCGGAGTCGAAGCCCAGGCTCCTAATTCCTAGTTCCATGTCCTGGTTCCGCTATCCTAGTCAAGTCCTAGCCCAGGCCCTGTATCCTTGTCTCATCCAGGGCCTGTGTCATGTCCAGCAACCTTTCTTCCCAACTTCTCTTGCTTAACTCTAGTCCTAGTCCTGCTCCTTGTTCTTCAGTGTCTGTGTCTTGCATTTGGGTCCGTTCCCTGTGCCCCCCCCCCCCACTGTGACAGAGACCCTTCATCAGGCTTGGAAAGGAAAGGAGAAGATGCCAGAATAAAAGGTGGGGGAGGAGGAAGAGGATTGCTAGAAGGTGATAAGTGAAACCAGGGGGGTTAGGAAAGGTAAAGGGCTGGAAAGGAAATCTGATAGGAGAGGAGAGTGGACCATGGGAGAAAGTGAGGAAGGAGGGACACCGGGGGAGGTGATTGGCAACTGAGGAAAAGAGGTGAGATGCTAAAGTGGGGAATAGAAGAAGGGGGAAGGAAAAAATTACTGGATGGAGAAATCGATGTTCATGCCATCAGCTTGGAGGTTACCTACCTGGAATATGAGGTGTTGCTCCTCCATTCTGAGAGTGGCCTCATCATGACAAAAGAGGAGGCCATGGATTGACATGTCAGGATGGGAATGGGAATTAAAATGGTTGACCAGCGGGAAATTAAGCTTTTTGCGAATGGAGTGGAGGTGCTCGACAAAGCGGTCCCCCAGTTTATGTCAAGTCTCACCAGTGTAGAAGAGGCTACATCAGGAGCAAGGATAATGGATGACCCCAACAGATTTGTAGGTGAAGTGTTGCCTCACCTGGAAAGACTGTTTGGGGCCCTGAATGGAGGTGAGGAAGGAGGTGAATGGGCAGGTGTAGTATTTTGGCTGCTGGCGGGAAAGTGTGCAGGAGGGAGATTGGTGGGGAGGGACGAATGGATAAAGGAATCATGGAGGGAGTGGTCCCTGTGGTAAGCGGAGAGTTGGAGAGTGAGGTAAAGATGTATTAGGTGGTAGGATTCTGTTGACATAGTGGAAGTTGTGGAGAATGATATCTTGGATGTGTGGAGGCTCATAGAGTGGTAGAAGAGGACATGAGAACTCTATCCCTGTTAAGGCGATAGGAAGATGGGTGAGCGCGGATGTCCAGGAAATGGAGGAGATGTGGGTGAGGGCAATATCAATGGTGGAGGAACTGTAACCCCATGCTTTGAAGAAGGAGGATAGCTCTGATATCTGGAAAGGAAAATCCCATCCTGGAAACGGGTGTGGTGGAAATGGAGGAACTGACTAAAGGGATTAGCAGAGTGGGAAGAGGTATAGTCAGGATAGCTGTGGGTTCATAAAAGATGCTAGTAGACAGTTTGTCTCCAGAAATGGAGACAGAGAGATCAACAAAGGGGAGGGAGGTGTCAAAAATGGACCAAGTAAATTTAAGGGCAGGGTGGAAGCTGGAGGCAATGTCGATGAAATTCAGGAGTTCAGCATGGGTGTCTGAAGCTCATCTGCACTCAGCCCAGCATCCCGCCACCCCAGCAGGGATAGAGTTCCCCTTGTCCACCTGCCACCACATAAGCCTCTGCATCCAACACATCATTCTCTGCAAATTCTGCGTCCAACACATCATTGTCTGCAAATTCTGCATCCAAGACATCATTGTCTGCAAATTCTGCATCCAACATATCATTCTCTGCAAATTCTGCATCCAACACATCAGTGTCTGCAAATTCTGCATCCAGTACATCATTCTCTGCAAATTCCGCATCCAACGCATCATTCTCTGCAAATTCCGCATCCAACGCATCATTCTCTGCAAATTCTGCATCCAGTACATCATTCTCTGCAAATTCTGCATCCAACGCATCATTCTCTGCAAATTCCGCATCCAACGCATCATTCTCTGCAAATTCCGCATCCAGTACATCATCCTCTGCAAATTCTGCGTCCAACACATCATTCTCTGCAAATTCTGCATCCAACACATCATTCTCTGCAAATTCTGCATCCAACACATCATTGTCTGCACATTCTTCATCCAGTACATCATTCTCTGCAAATTCTGCATCCAACACATCATTCTCTGCAAATTCTGTATCCAACACATCATTTTCTGCAAATTCTGCATCCAACACATCATTCTCTGCAAATTCTGCATCCAACACATCATTGTCTGCAAATTCTGCATCCAGTACATCATTCTCTGCAAATTCTGCGTCCGACACATCATTCTCTGCAAATTCTGCATCCAACACATCATTGTCTGCAAATTCTGCATCCAGTACATCATTCTCTGCAAATTCTGCGTCCGACACATCATTCTCTGCAAATTCTGCATCCAACACATCATTGTCTGCAAATTCTGCATCCAGTACATCATTCTCTGCAAATTCTGCATCCAACACATCATTGTCTGCAAATTCTGCATCCAGTACATCATTCTCTGCACATTCCGCGTCCGACACATCATTCTCTGCAAATTCCTCCATCTTCAATGGGATCCCACCAGCAAACACATCTCTACCTTCCCCCCCCCCCCCACCACTTTCTGCTTTCCACCGGGATCACTCCCTCCGTGATTCCTTTGTCCATGTGTCTCTCCCCACAAATCTTCCTCCTGTCACACAACCCTGCAAGAAACAGAAATGATACACCTGCCCATTTACCTCCTCCCTTAACTCCATTCAGAGCCCCAAACAGTCCTTCCAGATGAGCCACCTGTTGGGGTTGCCTATTGAATCTGGCGCTCCCGATACAGCCTCCTCTACACCGGTGAGACCCAACATAAATTGGGGAACCACTGCATGTGGGTGGAGGACCAGCACCTCATATTCCACCCAGGTAGCCTCCAATCTGATGGTATGAACATTGATTTCTCCCTCCGGTAATTTTCTTCCCTTCCCCTTCTCTCTTTTTTGATTCCCCACGCTGGCCTCTTACCACTTCTCACCTGCCTATCACCTCCTCCTGGTTCCCTTGTCCTTCCTTTTCTCCCATGGGGCACTCTCTTCTCCTATCAGATTCCTTCCTCTCCAGCCTTTTACCTTTCCCACCCACCTGGCTTCACCTATCACCTTCGAGCTTGTCCTCCTTCCCCTCCCCCTCCCTTTTTATTCTGGAGTCATCCCTCTTCCTTTCCAGTCCTGATGAAGGGTCTCTGCCCGAAACGTCGACTGTTTATTGATTTCCATAGATGCTGCCTGAGATCTACCAATATGTCTTATGGGAGGAAATTGGAGCACTTGGGGGGGAAACCCATATGATCACAGAGAATTCCACACAAATGACACCATAAGTTGTGAGTAGACCTGGATTGCTGGAGTTGTGAGTGAGCTGCATTGCCTCCAGTACAGTACCAGTGTGCCACATACTGATAAGCATTGAATTGGACCTCCACTATATTGAATTGAATTGACTTTATTACTTACATCCTTCATATACGTGAGGATTAAAAATCTTTATGTTACATCTCTGTTCAAATGTGCGAAGTGCAATTATAGTAATTTATAATAAATATTATATTCAACAGGGTAGTCAATATAACATAGAAATACAGTTGCGTCAGCATGATTTAAGTAGTCTGATGGCCTGGTGGAAGAAGCTGTTCTGGAGCCTGTTGGTCCTGGCTTTTACGCTGTGGTACTGTTTCCCAGACGGTAGCAGCTGGAACAGTTTGTGGTTGGGGTGACTCAGGTCTCCAATGATCCTTTGGGCCTTTTTAACACACCTGTCTTTGTAAATATCCTGGGCAGCGTCCATTATTAAGGACCTCCAGCACCCAGGGCATGCCCTTTTCTCACTGTTACCATCAGGTAGGAGGTACAGAAGCCTGAAGGCACACACTCAGCAATTCAGGAACAGCTTTTTCCCCTCTGCCATCCAATTCCTAAATGGACATTGAACGCTTGAACACTACATCACTTTTTAAGTATATATTATTTCTGTTTTTTCCACAATTTTTTAATTTATTTTATATAGATATACTGTAATTGATTTACTTTATTTACTATTATTAATTTATTTTGATTTTTTTCCTCTTTGTTATGTATTGCACTGAACTGCTGCTGCTAAGTTAACAAATTTCATGATACATGCCAGTGATAATAAACCTGATTCTGATTCTGAATAGTGGGAAGTTCACATCTACAGATGTGCTGGGCTGTCCGGACCACTCTCTGCAGAGTTCTGCAATTGAGGGAAGTACAGCTCCCATACCAGGCAGTGTTGCAGCCAGTCAGGGTGCTCTCAACTGTGCCCCTGTAGAAATTTCTTAGAATCTGGGGGACTGTACTAAACTTCTTCAACCGTCTGAGGTGAAAGAGGCGCTGTTGTGCTCTTTTCACCACACAGCCAATATGTACAGGCCACGTGAGATCCTCGGTGATGTTTATGCTGAGAAACTTAAAGCTGTTCACCCTCTCAGCCCCAGATCCATTGATGTCTATGTGGGTTAGCCTGTCTCCATTCCTCCTGTAGTCCACAACCATAAATCATATTTCAAAGTCAATCTGGAAGCAACAGAGGATTGTTGGCTTTCATCCCATTTCCCTGGGCTTTGAGATGCCTGTCAAGGTCAGTGTAGGAATCTGATCTTCCAGGTGGTTGCAATATTTGGAATGTGGTGTATGTTTTATTCTGCATCTCTGTGCTCTCCAGAAGAGAGGATTCAATATTTGCAAAGCCATTCTGTCTTTAATGAGCTGGGATTCCCATGGGCTGGTAGAGATGTTGCACTTAAGGGGACCTTGAGCCTTTCCCTTGGTGTACCTGGTAACCTTATCCTATGATGGAGCTCAGTGTAGAGTGTGTTTGTTTCAAGAGCCTTGTATTGGCATGTGAATGAATGAATGTCTGTCTGCCCTTAATAACGGGGACGTTGGCCTGGGAGAGTACATTGATATTGGTTCCTTTGTCCTGCTTGTGCATTTGGAAGAATGCCAACTTTCCAGCGATTCGAGGTGTCTGGTGTAATTTGTTCATGTTTTGGATGCGTACAATAGGGAAGGATTCACTGCTGTCCAGAGGGCCATGAGTTTTTACTGGTTTATTTCATTAGGAGTTTGAGGAGATTAGTTTTGTCACCTAAAACACTCGAAAACTTCTACAGAGGTACCATGGAGAGCATTCTGACAGACTGCATCACTGTCTGGTATTGGGGGGGTGGTGTTACTGCACAGAATTGAAAGAAGCTACAGAAAGTTGTAAAATTAGTCAGATCATCTCGGGTACTAGCCTCTGTAGTCTCCAAGACATTATCAAGGAGTGGTGCCTGAGAAAGGTGGCATCCATTATTAAGCATCCCCATCACCCTGGACATGTCCTCTTCTTATTGTTACCATCAGGTAGGAGATACAGAAGCCTGAAAGCACACACTCAGCAATTCAGGAGCCGCTTCTTCCCCTCTGCCCAAGAACACTACCTCACTTTTTAATGATTTCTGTGTTTGCATTATTTTTAATTTAACTATTTAATATACATATACACACTTAATGTAAATGTTTTACTTATCTAATTGGTCTCCACATTATCATGTATTGCATTGTACCGCTGCCACTAAGTTAATAATTATCACAACATATGCCAGTGATATTAAACCTGAATTGGATTCTCAAGTCTTGATATTCAGCAATCATTTCCTTAAAAAGTTAAAAAGGGTTGTTGCATGGAGACGGTGGTAAATTTCACCATTAATTTGTTTCTCATCGAGACTTGGCATCTAAAGTATGGGAAGCAGTCAATCTGATGCTGATGAGAACAGATGATAAAATATGGAAATTTTTCATTTCTGTAAATGTCTACACCAATTTTATTTGTTGCACATCTTTAAATACCAACCCCAAACCACTGAAAATATTGCATTGTTTGGCTGTGTCATCAAAAGACAGGCTTTAGAATAATCTCTTGACTGTTTTCACAGAATTGTCAGATATTTATAGTGCAGAAGAATGCTATTTGTCTCCAGTGCCTATGCTGCTTCTGTCAATGACTGATTGTATTGAGAAAAATGTGTTTTTGTATTGTGCCTTTAATGGTCTGAGATTTTTCCAATGAGCTCGTTTGAAATGCTTTCATTGTTTTTCTGTAGGAAATGTGACAACCAAATTGCAAATAGTGAGTTTGCAATTATATAAATGTAGAACAAAGAAGTTGGAATAGTCCAGGCTCTTCGGTGTTGTGACAACATTTAACCTCATTATCTAGGTCCCCCACCATCCGTGCTATGCTCTCTTCTCACTGCTGTCATCAGGAAGAAGGTACAGGAGCCTCAGGACTCACACCACCAGGTTCAGGAACAGTTATTACCCCTCCGCCATCAGAATCTGGAACCAAAGGGGATAACTTCACTCAACTTCACTTGCTCTATTACTGATCAGTTCCCACGACCTGTGGACTCACTTTCAAGGACTCCTCATCTCATGCTCTTGATATTTATTGCATATATATATTTCTCTTTGTATTTGCAAAATTTGTTGTCTTTTGGACATTGATTGTTTGTCCTTCCAGTTGGGGGCGGTCTTTCATCAACTCCATTGCATTTCTTGTACTTACTGTGAATGCCCGCAAGAAAACTAATCTCAGATTTGTATGTGGTGACATTGACGTATTTTGATAATAACTTTACTTTGAACTTTGTACTTTAAGATAAATCTAACCATTCCCTCCATTTTTCTTTTTATATCCAATAGTTTCTGAAATGTCCCTAATGTCCCTGCCTCTGCCAGCACCCTGGCAGTGCATTCCATGATCCTATCACTCTCCGTGTAACCCTCCATACACAGTGTTAGAGACCTGGTTACCTCTGCTTTCTCTGGTAGGTTGTCTCTCCCAACAGTATCCACATACAGTCCTGCCGAAGGGTTTCGGCCTGAAACGTCACCTGTACTTTCTTTTTCCATGGATGCTGCCTGGCCTGCTGAGTTCCTCCAGCATTTTGTGTGTGTTGCTCGGATTTCCAGCATCTGCAGGTTTTCTCTTGTTTGTGATCCACAGCAGTTTACTTGTTATTGAGGGGAACAGCCACAGAGGCAGTCTGCAATAACTACCGACTCCCTATCCCTCCCCTGACTGTCACCCAGCTACATTCTTCCTGCAACTTAGGTGTGACAGCTGCCCTGTAGCTCTTATCGATCACCTCCTCATTCTCCCAAGCAAGCTGAAGGTCATCCAGCTGCAGTGGCAGGTCCCGAGTATGTTCTGCACTCTGCTGCATCCAGATGCACATCTTGTGGATGTAGCAATCAGAGAGACAGCAGGTCTCCCAGATGTTCCACATCTTGTATGAGGGGCACACCACTGAACTGGGATCCGTTCTCAGTACTCTAGCTTGGCACTAATGGGGAGAAAAAGAAAAACCTGACAAACTTCAACCTGGTGTCCACCTCTCCTTGACAAAATCTCTTGAGCCAAAGTCTCTGTTCCCCATTCTAACCCTGTCCCACTCCCACAATGGCTGCTCTGCTTTAACCTGTCCTCTTTTCATTAGCCCTTGCCAAGTGCTTAATAACCCAAACAATTTTAGGGTGTCCCGACAAGTCCGTACTTCCTTTTAAAACTGGCACTTGAACTCTACAAATATATGGTTCTGTGATCAAAAGCTTTCCAGAAAGTCCCAACAGGCTGCACTCGCTTTTTAAATCTGCTGCTTAAAATAGTTGATCAGTTTCAATGGTTCTGCCTGAGGGCTGAAATAGACAAGGACTTTGGAGGCAGGTCTTTTGCCTTGATAATAGAATTTTGCAGACATATGTTCCTCAAAAATTGTCCCATTGCTCATCATATTTTTAATGCAGTTCTCCCAACTGTCAATAAATTCCTGGGCCATTGGAATATAATGCTGGGAAGGGATAGGTGGGAGAGATAAAGGTCTGAAGAAGAAGGAACTTTTGTAGGATGGGTCTGTGGACCATAGAAGAAAGGCAAGGAAAGGGGACACCGGAGGAAGGTGATGGGCAGGAGAGTAAAAGGGGTAAGAGGGTATTCAGAATGGGAAATGGAAAAAGACAGAAGGAATTATTGTAAATTAGAGAAAATGATACTCATGCCATTAGGTTGGAGGCTACCCAGACAAATGATGAGTTGCTCCTCCAACCTGAGTTTGGCCTTTCTTTTCCTCACCTGCCCATCAATTCCCTCTTGTCCCCCCCCCCAACCACCTTTTCTTCCATAGTCCACTGTCCTCTCCTACTAGATTCCTTCCTCTTCAGCCTTTTTCCTCTTCCACCTATCCTTTCCCAACTTCTTACTTTGTACCCCTCCCCCACCCACCCACCTTCCCTCTCAGCTGGTGTCTTCTGACACTTGCCAACCTGCACTCCTTCCCATATTCTGGCTTCTGCTTCTTTCCTTCCCTGTCCTGATGAAGGGTCTCAGCCTGAAATGCCAACTATTTATTCCCTTCCCTAGATGCCGCCTAGCTTGCTGAGTTTCTCCAGCAGTTTGTGTGTGTTGTTCTAGATTTCCAGCATCTGGCAGAATCTCTTGTATTTGTCAAGCCCAAGTATACCAGGTGTCATCCAACGATGCTCCTGTTCTTAATGTAAGCTGTTGTGGTGATCCTGGACAAGCAGGGAAACTCTTTGCTTTAAGGGAACTTGAGGTAAAGGAGCCATTAGGAGGTAGTGACCATAATATGATAAGTTTTAAACTACAATTTGAGAGGGAGAAGGGAAAATCGGAAGTGTCAGTATTGCAGTTGAACAAAGGGAACTATGGTGCTATGAGTGAGGAGCTGGCCAAAGTTCAATGGAACAATACCCTAGCAGGGAAGATGGTGGAACAGCAATGGCAAGTGTTTCTGGGAATAATGGGGAAGGTGCAGTATCAGTTCATTTCAAAGAGGAAGAAAGATCCTAAGGGGAGTAAGGGGAGGCCGTGGCTGACAAGGGATGTAATGGACAGTATAGAAATAAAAGAGAAAAAGTATAACATAGCAAAGATGAGCAGGAAGCCAGAGGATTGGGAAACTTTTAAAGAGCAACAGAGGATAACTAAAAAGGCAATGCAGGGAGAAAAGTTTAGATACGAAGGCAAGCTAGCCAAGAATATAAAGGAGGTTAGTAAAAGCTTCTTTAGGTATGTGAGGAGGAAAAAATTAGTTAAGACCAAAGTTGGGCCCTTGAAGACAGAAACGGGTGAATTTATTATGGGGAATAAGGAAATGGCAGATGAACTGAACAGGTACTTTGGATCTGTCTTCACTAGGGAAGACACAAACATTCTCCCAGATGTAAGTGCCCAGAGGACCTAGGGTAATGGAGGAACATAAGGAGATTCACATTAGGCAGAAAATGGTGTTGTATAGACTGATGAGACTGAAGGCCAGGGTACTTAAGGAGGTGGCTCTGGAAATCGTGGACGCATTGGTAATTATTTTCCAGTGCTCTATGGATTCAGGATCAGTTCCTGAGGACTGGAGGGTAGCTAATGTTATCCCACTTTTTAAGAGAGAAAACAGGCAATTCTAGACCAGTTAGCTTGACATCAGTGGTGGCAAGATGCTGGAGTCAATTATAAAGGATGAAATAGTGGCACATTTGGATAGCAGTAACAGGAGTGGATCGAGTCAGCATGGATTTATGAAGGGAAAATCATGCTTGACTAATCTTCTGGAATTTTTTGAGGACGTAACTATGAAAATGGACAAGGGAGAGCCAGAGGATGTAGTGTACCTGGACTTTCAGAAAGCCTTTGATAAGGTCCCAGATAGGAGATTAGTGGGCAAAACTAGAGCACATGATATTGGAGGTAGGGTACTGACATGGATCGTAAATTGGTTAGCAGACAGGAAACAAAAAGTAGGGATTAACGTGTCCCTTTCAGAATGGCAGGCGGTGACTAGTGGGGTACCGCAAGGCTCGGTGCTGGGACCGCAGCTATTTACAATATACATTAATGATTTAGATGAAGGGATTAAAAGTAACATTAGCAAATTTTCAGATGACACAAAGCTGGGTGGCAGTGTGTGAAATGTGCGGAAGATGTTGAGATAATGCAGGATGACTTGGACAGGTTGGATGAGTGGGCAGATGCATGGCAGATGCAGTTTAATGTGGATAAATGTGAGGTTATCCACTTTGGTGGCAAGAACAGGAGGCAGATTACTATTTGAATGGTGTCAAGTTAGGAAAAGGGGAAGAACAACGAGATCTTGGTGTCCTTGTTCATCAGTCACTGAATGTAAGCATATAGGTACAGCAGGCCGTGAAGAAAGCTGATGGCATGTTGGCCTTCATAACAAGGGGAGTTGAGTATAGGAGCAAAGAGGTCCTTCTGCAGTTGTCCTGGTGAGACCAAACCTGGAGTATTGTGTACAGTTTTGGTCTCCAAATTTGAGGAAGGACATTCTAGCCATTGAGGGAGTGCAGCGGAGGTTCACGGGTTTAATTCCTGGGATGGCGGGGCTGTCATATGTTGAAAGATTGGAGCAACTGGGCTTGTATACACTGGAATTTAGAAGGATGAGAGGGGATCTGATTGAAACATATAAGATTATTAAGGGATTGGCCACGCTAGAGGCAGGAAACATGTTCCACACTTTGAGAATAAGGGGTAGGTCATTTAGAATGGAGTTGAGGAAAAACTTTTTCACCCAGAGAGTTGTGGATCTGTGGAATGCTCTGCCTCAGAAGGCCGTGGAGGCCAATTCTCTGGATGCTTTCAAGAAAGAGTTAGATAGAGCTCTTATTGATAGTGGAGTCAAGGGATATAGGGAGAAGGCAGGAACGGGGTACTGATTGTGGATGATTAGCCATGATCACAGTGAATGGCAATGCTGGCTCAAAGGGCTGAATGGCCTACTCCTGCACCTATTGTCTATTGTCTATTGCTTGCCTCTGATAGCTCACGAAATAAGGAAGGTTTCTGGAAATTTTACACTCCTTTACTTCGTTACACTCTGATCTCCTAGCTATATTCTTATTTGTTATCAGTTGTTTATTTTGGACATTATAGAAAAATAGAGGGCTATGGGGAAGTCTAGTAATTTCTAAGGTAGGGACATGTTCAGCACAACTTTGTGGGCTGAAGGGCCTGTATTGTGCTGTAGGTTTTCTATGTTTCTATGTAATATGAATCTGTCTTAAAGTAAAACTAACCATTCGAGGCAGGGTTATGAATGGCAGATGGTGCAGTCAGATTAAAGTAATTCCTGATTTCTTAGGAACATTGAACATAAAAATTAGCTGCGGGCAAGCATCCAAGAAAGGATTGCGTCTACCCATTGAATGTGATCATTCTGTTGCTTGATGATAGAAACCGAATCTTTAGAACTGCATGGTGAATGGCTTTGGCTTTTTAGAGTTTATGTTATAGTAACAATTAAGTATGAGGTCCTAAACCACAAGTCATTAATTTATATTATATTCTTTAACTAGGAATCTACTCAACGCACAATAATGTTTTACCTTTGTCCCTCTCTTGACTGATCCACCAGAAAATGTGGAGCTAGTTCAATGGAGCTGGGAATGAACAGGATTGGTTTGGAGGATGAGGAAGTTGGGTTTAGCAGTGAGAATTATTATTTCTGTGTGTCAGGGTAGTGAGCAACTTTCAACTGAAATTCACAGGCTCTCGTGTGAGCTGCCAGCTGGGAAATCCTGCTTTATGATCGTTGGCAAGTGACAACATTCAAATGTTGCTTTCTGCTGTCCTTTAGAAGTCCTTTGTGCGCATGCGCCAGTCGTGCATGCAGCCTGTTACAGTTGCTCCATTTACTTTCTTACTTTTTAACTTTTTAACTTAGGTTATTTGTTGTATTTTTTTCTAACCAATTTCCCCCGGGATCAATAAAGTATGACTGTGACTAACTAAGGCCTTCCCTCATCTGCAGGAAAGGTGTCAGTCCCCTTCCCGCATTCCCAAAAAGGTGCTATATTGTTCCTTCATTCAAATGCAGCCTGAAAAGATCATAAGTACTTCACCACCAAAACGACACCTGGTCTGACCGTATTCCCTGTCTCCATTGCAGCCTCACTCACCCCATCCAGCATTCGTCTTCTCTGTCTCACTCAACAACCAGCCAGCCCTATCCCACTTGCCCTTCACTCAACTCGATCCATCTTGTTCTTCTGATGCCCAGCTCTATCAGCGTCATTCCCTAGAACTATTCGTTTAATTCCACACTGAGAACTATGCCCCATTCATCCGATTCCACCCCACCCCCTCTAAAAACCCCTACATCTCAGGTCCCTGCCCAATATTCATACTGCCCATCTCATTTTTCACTTCATTCTCCATTTCCCCTATCAGTAGCTCTTCAACCTGATCCTCCAACCAGCCGGCAACCTGCCCGTCTGTTTCTCCATCCAGCTCGCAGCCTCACCCATCCTATTCTCCACCAGAGGTTCCCCTCCACCTATCATCACCCATTCTAGCCCCACACAGCTAGTTTCCCAACCCCTTACCGCCACTGCTGGGTGGGTCCATACTCCCACCCACCACCAGTGCACCTCTTTCTTGTCACTTCTCGAGCCACCTGGCTGTGACCTAGTGAATTCCAGGCAAAAGAGTTCGCCGGCCATTTGTTGACCTTCATCAGGTGCAGTTCAGAGATTATATTGCAATAAAAAAAACACAAAAGCAGTTGGAGAGGGTAGGGGTCTGGTGCATCTGGGTCCCTGCCTCATTTCCTTACCTTCTGCAGCAGTGCACCAAAAGGCTGGTGATTTGTCGCCCCGTTATAATTCATCCTAATTAAGTTGCTGGCATTACATGCTCACTCTGTAGTGCATTTGAGACAGCATATGGCTACCAAAGGAAACAAAAGGTTTGATTCATTACAAACTAATTACAACTCGAGGAAGTAAACATGAGGTCTTCATGCAGTTAAGTCAGGTTGTAAGAAGTGAAATCTGGCCAAGTTATTATGAAGAACAGGCATACGATTTACACATCTACAGGAGCTCATGGTTGATTCTTGATCAATATAATTAACAGAACTTGCAGGATGGAGATGCCAATTTTGCTTAGCTGGTGTGGGCTGTAAATTCTAGATCTCATTCCCACTCCACTTCACTCTTTACCTTTTGTTCTTCTCTTTCTTTCTTGTATACTTGTTTAGTTCTGTCTTAAACTATTCACCTTGAACACAGCCACATTCAGACAACTCTATGGGTGAGAAAGCTGCCCCTGAATTCACTGCCTGATTTTTCTTTACTATCTCGTATTTGCTGCCAATATGGTCCATGACGAGGCAATACCCACAAATACATCGATTATACACCTACGTACCCCTTCTTCCCTTTACTGTAGAAAAGTGCCCACCCGTTCAGTCTTTCTAAAGCTGTTCCAAGCTTTTATGTGTGATATATTGCAAGCTTATCTTCACCAGCTCCTGTATCTATCTTTTGCATATGATGTATGGACCAGAGCTCAGCTGTAGAATTGTCCTTTTAATGGAGTGTATAGACAGAAATTCTCTGCTGCCAGATAATATCACTGGTTTTAGAACCATATAGAGCAAACAAAAAGGCTCAAAGTCTGCATTGACCCATTAACCGCTTCCAATTACAACTAAATTATTACTATTTATTTTTATTCTACACTTCCCTGTCCAGATTATAACATAAGGGGCATTTTACAGTTGCCTATTAACCTCCCAAACTTTGGTTCTTGATTCCTTTTGCTGAAAGACGAACCACTGGAAATGACGGTGTGTGACATCAGAGTGAATAGTACAAGATAAAGGGTACAATTTAACAATTCAGAAATTAGAAAATTACCGGGTGCTTGGACAATTTAAACGGTGGCATAGGTAGACTGGAAGCCCAAATGTCGGGAATGGAGTTGAAGATCGGGCTGATTTCGCTCATTCTCCTGCGAACGTTCAGTCTTTCTCTGCGGCGCTGAAGCTGTGAATTGATCCGGCTGCTGTGCGTTTTCTTCCTGCTGGTGTGACGAACTGGGACCAAGACTTGGGCCCACGCCGGCTGCTCCAGGTGCAGATCGGGGGACTCAGTCCGGTTCACAACGCTGTTGGCTTGCTTCTGTTGTTTGCATGATTTGTGTTTTTTTCACTCTCCTTCTCTGCACAGTGGTTTTGGTCTTTCTTTTCTCTTAATTGGGTTATTAGGATTTCTTACTTTGTGGTTGTGTGTAAGCAGACAAGTCTCAAGGTGTTTAATTTATACATTGTTTGATAATAAATGTGCTTTAAATATTTGAATGGTTTTGGATTGAAATGTCCATTTGAGATAGTTCTATCGTATTTGGCCACTATGTATAGTTGACCCAGTATCAAAAGAGTGATCTGTAAGTGCATTCACCATGATCAGTCTACCGTAGTAGCTTCTGAGTGAGAGGCAATCACAAACTTAACAAGCAATGGACATTTTGTATTGCATTTGGATGCACTTGAACACTCTGTATCGGCAACCAGGTCAGGAATGCAACAGCAGGCAGAGTGTGGGTGGGAAGTGAGCAGAACAGCAGACTTGTGATTTTCCCACCTCCTGCTTGTGCACTTCCTGCCTGTGTGAATGCTTTCAGAAGCTGCAGGCTGCTGCGTCCCAAGTGGGCAATTTATCCTGCCCTGCCCTGCTCCTTATTTTGCTAATGTTCTGCACTTTGCTATTTAGCAGGATCTAATTTAGAGATGCAGGACAGTAACAGGCCCCCCCCCCCCCACCCCGGACCTGTGAGTCCGTGCCGACCAATTATCCCACTAACCCACACCCTTTGGAATGTGGGACGAAACCCTGGAGGAGACCCACGTGGTCACAGTGAGAACAAACTCCTTACAGGGGCAGTGTTGGGAATTGAACCTGGATCGCTAGTGCTGTAATAGCGTTATGTGTTCCGCCTGCCGCTGAAAAGTATTTAGGATTATGAAGACACGTAGTCCTCTTTTATTGTCATTTAGTAATGCATGCATTAAGAAATGATACATTATTTCCTCCCGTGTGATATCACAAAACACAGGACAGACCAAGACTTAAAAAACTGACAAAACCACATAATTACAACAGTGCACAATACCATAACTTGATGAAGAAACCCATGAGCACAGTAAAGTTCAAAGCTTCTCAAATGTCCCACATCTCACGCAGACGGGAGAAGGAAGAAAATCTCTCCCTGCCATGCGACTACAATCCGACTCTGAGTCATCTGAAAACTTCCAGCTCTGATCAGCTCTCCGACACCGAGTACTGAGTGCCATCTCTGTCCGAACGATTCGACCTCCTTCTCGGTTGCCAAAAGCAGGCAAGGCCGGGGATTTTGAAGCCTACCCTGCCTTTGTTGCAATAAGCGGTATTTCTTAAACCTCCATCTCACGTCAGATGTTGCAGCTTTGACACTGAAATGCTGCTTTTTAGATTATCACTAGCATATCCAAGGGAGCATCCCATCAGCACTGTTCACCTTCTGTCCTGATACTATCCTATGCATGCTATTTGGCATTTCCTTGGAGCGGGTATAGGATGCATAAAGTCCCCAATTGTGAGGCATTTACACTATCAGTAATGCAATTCTCTAAAGATTGCATCATTTTAACTTTCTAGTCTCCAGCTGGTGCCTTTTTATATTGCCTTTATACATTACAGAGAGGACGACAGAAGCACAAGTAGAATGTGAATTTTGATTCTATGTATACAGTCTAATACAATAAATTTAGATGGAGCAGTTTAATAATTGGCATCTTCCATTTTTTATCATTCTTTCACCATAACCGTAAACTCCTGTATTCATCAACAATAGGGTGGCTAATGTAACTCCACTTTTTAAAAAAGGAGGGAGAGAGAAACTGGGGAATTATAGACCGGTTAGCCTAACGTCGGTGGTGGGGAAACTGCTGGAGTCAGTTATCAAGGATGTGATAACAGCACGTTTGGAAAGTGGTGAAATCATCGGATAAAGTCAGCATGGATTTGTGAAAGGAAAATCATGTCTGACGAATCTCATTGAATTTTTTGAGGATGTAACTAGTAGAGTGGATAGGGGAGAACCAGTGGATGTGGTATCTTTGGATTTTCAAAAGGCTTTTGACAAGGTCCCACACAGGAGATTAGTGTGCAAACTTAAAGCACACGGTATTGGGGGTAAGGTATTGGTGTGGGTGGAGAGTTGGTTAGCAGACAGGAAGCAAAGAGTGGGAATAAACGGGACCTTTTCAGAATGGCAGGCGGTGACTAGTGGGGTACCGCAAGGCTCAGTGCTGGGACCCCAGTTGTTTACAGTATATATTAATGACTTGGATGAGGGAATTAAATGCAGCATCTCCAAGTTTGCGGATGACACGAAGCTGGGTGGCAGTGTTAGCTGTGAGGAAGATGCTAAGAGGATGCAGGGTGACTTGGATAGGTTGGGTGAGTGGGCAAATTCATGGCAGATGCAATTTAATGTGGATAAATGTGAAGTTATCCACTTTGGTGGCAAAAATAGGAAAACGGATTATTGTCTGAATGGTGGCTGATCAGGAAAAGGGGAGGTGCAACGAGACCTGGGTGTCATTATACACCAGTCATTGAAAGTGGGCATGCAGGTACAGCAGGCGGTGAAAAAGGTGAATGGTATGCTGGCATTTATAGCGAGAGGATTCGAGTACAGGAGCAGGGAGGTACTACTGCAGTTGTACAAGGCCTTGGTGAGACCACACCTGGAGTATTGTGTGCAGTTTTTGTCCCCTAATCTGAGGAAAGACATCCTTGCCATAGAGGGAGTACAAAGAAGGTTCACCAGATTGATTCCTGGGATGGCAGGACTTTCATATGAAGAAAGTCTGGATGAACTGGGCTTGTACTCGTTGGAATTTAGAAGATTGAGGGGGGATCTGATTGAAACGTATAAGATCCTAAAGGGATTGGACAGGCTAGATGCAGGAAGATTGTTCCCGATGTTGGGGAAGTCCAGAACGAGGGGTCACAGTTTGAGGATAGAGGGGAAGCCTTTTAGGACCGAGATTAGGAAAAACTTCTTCACACAGAGAGTGGTGAATCTGTGGAATTCTCTGCCACAGGAAACAGTTGAGGCCAGTTCATTGGCTATATTTAAGAGGGAGTTAGATATGGCCCTTGTGGCTACGGGGGTCAGGGAGTATGGAGGGAAGGCTGGGGCGGGGTTCTGAGTTGGATGATCAGCCATGATCATAATAAATGGCGGTGCAGGCTTGAAGGGCCGAATGGCCTACTCCTGCACCTATTTTCTATGTTTCTATGTTTCTGATATTAGATTATTTTCTTTGCCGGTTTGATGAAAGAATGAACCTGCCTGCTGACACAGCTTTCCTGTAATATTAGACCAGCACGTGGGCACAGGCCCGCTTGTAAGCTATAGTTATTTATCAGAATCAGGTTTATTATTACTGTCTTATATAACATGAAATTTGTTGTTTTGTGCAGTAGTGCAGTGCAAAGACATAAAATTACTATAAATTGCTAAATAAATAGTGCATACAAAGATAGGAATGAGGAGGTAGTATTCATAGACTGTTCAGAAATCTGATGGCATAGGGGAAGAAGCTATTCCTAAATTGCTCAGCGTCTGTTTTCAGGCTCTGGTATCTCCTCCCCACTGGTGGCAATGAGAAGAAGCGTTGTCCTGGGTGGGGAGGATTCTTCATGATGGATGCTGCCTTCTTGAAGATGCGTTGATGACCAGAAGGGTTGTGCCTGTGATGTCGTCTACAACTCCCTGCAGTCTTATGAACGTTTTGACTCCATTGATGGGTGACCTGGTGGAGATCTGTCTCTATCAAAGGAGCTGTATGGCGTCCCTTCCCTCCACTAGCCTGCAGGTCACCTATTGCTCCTGCCTAGCTCCCCCAGTCAGCATTGCATGAAGCTGTGGGAGAAAGTGGTGGATGGCCATATGAGCAGCTGGTGCATATCACAAGTCCTGCTTATGCAACCATCAATGCCAGGCAGACAGTCTCTGAGGAGTATTGATAATAGCCGAGGTCACCCATCTCGGAAAGACACTGCCCAGAAGAAGGCAATAACAAACCACTTCTGCAGAAAACCTGGCAAGATCAATCATGGTCATGGAAAGACCATGATCTCCCACGTCATGCAACATGTCACATAATGAATGAGCGGTGCCCACTGGCTGATAAAGGCATTTCAACCAGACTCAGTCTAATCCTTGTTGGTTGCCCATACATGGGCACTCTCAATAGGAGGTTGGTGGGAGAAATCTGACCAAATTGGACCTACAAAGCCTCATCCAGATAAAGCAGCACTGTATGTCCTTTCTGGCTGAGACTAGCTACTGCAGCACAGAGCAAGAATTGATCCTGGTACCTTTCCCATTTGCTTGGTGCAGCTACTCACCAAGTCAACTTCCTGAAGTGCTGACAAAGGTGAATTGTAAATTGTGTACAAATTACAGTGGAATTAAATGATTTAAACTTTCGTAGTATGTCTACTACTACAAACATCTGTAATATCTAAGTCCTGTGTTACTACTGAGAGGCCATTGAATTTATTGTAGTTGAAGTTGTGCTGTCCAGGGCAGACTGGTGGATTAAGATTTGACTAGAGTTTGGGGCAGGGCTGATGGACAGATAAATGGCTTGGGAAGAGGTTGAGGAAGGATTGTGGAGAATGGACACTTCATCAAGGGGAATCTGCAGGTTTCTAAACCAATAAGATCATTGAGTGAGATGAGAGTGGATTCAGGGCCCTGGCTGATTGGTGATTTGCAAGTAGAATTGTGGTTGATACTGTGGTGTGGGATGCTTGACAAAGGATATCAGTGAAGTATGGAACTTGCCTTGCTAAACTCTCAATGCAGTGTTTCAGCTCTG
The DNA here is from genome assembly GCF_030028105.1 of Mobula birostris. Lineage (NCBI taxonomy): Eukaryota > Metazoa > Chordata > Chondrichthyes > Myliobatiformes > Myliobatidae > Mobula > Mobula birostris. Next base: position 42,405,145 of record NC_092378.1, on the reverse strand, counting down.
ACTATCTAACAGCCTCAGGAGTTCCCAAAGGTATTGGCTCTCAGAGCATTCAGTCTAATTTCCCCTGCAACAAGATACTTGAGGAAACAATGCGCCAAATTTCCCAGCCCATTCTTTTGTTTGATCCGGGCATGGATGCCTTCTATCTACAGCAGGTTTAGATAGTTACCTACTAAACCCATAAACTCAAGAAAGTAGGATAAGGGTAAAAGAAAGTAATCATCTACTGCTTGTTTTTTAATCAGTATGATTTAATCTAGTATGATAATTCTTGGAAATATGGTTGTTGATGTTTGCATAGCACAACAGATAATTTAAGAACAGCAACTTCCCCTCTATCATAAGACTTCAGAATGGTCCATGAATATTTGCTCATTATTTTTTTGTTGGACTGTTTATCAGTTTTGTAATTTGTAGTAATTTTATGTTTTGCACTGTACGGCTGCTGCAAAACCAATATATTTCATGTCATATAAGATGGTCCTGAAGAAGGGTCTCAGTTCGAAATGTTGACTGCCTATTCCTTTCCAAGGACGCCGCCTGACCTGCTGAGTTCCTCCAGCATTTTGTGTGTGTTGCTCTGGCCTTCCAGCATCCACAGACATTTTCGTGTTAGTGATAATAAAATCTGCTTCAGATTCACCATCGCAGAGAATGCCCATGAAAAGAATCATTGCTAGCACTGTGCACTCTTTGTGTGCAACTTATAAATCACATTTTCTGGATTTGAAGACTCACACTTCACCTGTGATTCTGTGCCCTCTTTGAATGTTATCAAGCATTCTACACTAATGATGTACTTTTGAAGTGCGGTCATCGTTGTTTCAAAACAAAGCAACACAGCAAGCACCCAACAACAGATGTGACAATGACCCACCCAGCCTGCTTATGGACTGTTTGCTCCACTCCATCAGGGAAGAGGCTACACAGCATCTAGGCCAAGGCCACCAGACTCAAAAACAGCTACTTTCCCTAAGCCATCAGGCTGATCAATACTTGCACCCATATACCCATCCCATCACACCCCATCACCACCACATACACATCATCTAGTGTTACTTTATGTACATACAGTCTGTCTATGGGTATAACAATTACTTGTATATTATGTATTATAGGATCAGTTTTATATTTATTGTGTATTTTTTGTTTTTATTTGTGTTCTTTATGATTTTTTTATATGCTGCATTGAGTCTGGACTAACAACCATTTCATTTTCCTTTACACTCGTGTATTTAAGAATGACACTCTTGAATCTTGACCAGAGTTTTGTTTTGGTGACATGGCTTGAGGGACAGGTGTTGGCCAGGAAAGCGAATATTAAAGAGATTTTAAAGATTAGCTATATCTGTCATGTGTACTGTACATCGAAACACGCAGTGAAATGTGTCGCAATATCAAACACAGTCCGATGATTGAGCTGGGGGCAGCCTGCAAGTACTGCCAGGCTTCCGGCACCAACACAGCATGCCCACGTCAGAATCAGAATCAGGTTTAATATCACTGGCATGTGGCGTGAAATTTGTTAATTTAGCAGCAGCAGTTCAATGCAATACATAATCTAGAAGAGAGAGAGAAAAAATAATACTAATAAATAAACAAGTAATTCAATTACATATCTGGAATAGATTAAAAAACGAGCCATAAAACAGAAATACTGTATATTAAAAAAAAGTGGTGTTCTAGGATTCAATGTCCATTTAGGAATCGGATGGCAGAGGGGAAGAAGCTGTTTCTGAATCACTGAGTGTGTGCCTTCAAGCTTCTGTACCTCCTACCTGATGGTAACAGTGAGAAAAGGGCATGCCCTGGGTGCTGGAGGTCCTTAATAATGGACGCTGCCTTTCTGAGACACCACTCCCTAAAGATGTCCTGGGTACTTTGTAGGTTAGTACCCAAGATAGAGCTGACTACTTTTACAACCCTCTGCAGCTTCTTTCGATCCTGTGCAGTGGCACCCCCCCGCCCCCATACCAGACTGTGATGCAACCTGTAAAAATGCTCTCCATGGTACAAGTATAGAAGCTTTTAGTCACACTAACTCTAGCTCTAGCCGTACATTTTTGGAATGTGGGAGGGAACCGGAGCACCAGGAGGAAATGCACACAGTCACGAAGAGAATGTCCATTCTCCTTACAGACAGCGGCAGGAATTGCGTCCGGGTCAGTAATTGGTAGTGCTGTAAAGCTTTGCACTAACCACTACGCTGCCATGCCACTTCTTGTCATGGGATCCTTTAGAGCACCATTGACTGACCGGCTGCAACTTTAGACAGGATTGTCGTGGGTGCTTGAACCTCCCACATTCTTACTCAGACATAAGGGACAAGCAAATGAAACAGTACTGGCTGCTGTGCTCTTGATATTGACTCTCACTTGTGACTCATTGCTCTGGGTTAACTTTTAAAGCTGGGCACGGTCCCTCCTGGCACTCACGGAGTAGGAACTCCGATATGTTAGTGAGACTGTTGTGGGGTACTGGCGTAATGTGGGCAAACAGGATCGCATAGGTGGTCCTAATCGTCAGTGTGGACAAGATGGGCTGGAAAGCTCCATTTCCATGCAGCACAATCCTATGATTCTTCATGGAGACTTTGCAAAAATCCCTGAATCCATTCTCTTTTCTTTTCCAATCTTTTTATTGATATCAAAATGTTAAACATAACATAATGTTAATACAAAGCTATTGGGATTACATTATTAATAATTAGCATATAAAAATATATACTCATTTAACGTACGGATATTAAACCTCCCAAAATCTTACAACATATGAATACGAATATAATAAGAAAAAAATGTAGAAGTAGCATAGAAAAAGAAAAGGAAAAAAAAAACAAAATACCCCCCCCCCCAAAAAGCTAAACTAAACAATACTAAGGAACTAAACTAAGAAAGGAAAAAGACATGGGCTGTTACGTTACGTCAAATAGGACCATTAGTGTCATTAACTCTGCTCCTCTCTCGATATATTTGAAAGTAATAGAATAGGTTTGAATCCCTTCTCAAGTTCAAGGTTGTTGTCCCCTGACTGTACATATATACAACCAAACAATGTTCCTCCATACCACGGTGCACCCACAATCTGTATATCACACACAACACATAAAAGATAATATTACCACAATCACGTTAACAAAATATGTCTCAAAATGCATGTGAAGTGCACAGTGTAGGTAAACAGTAAACAGCTCGCTGTCCTAGTGATGAGACCTCGGTGGTGGCAGGGTATTCATCAGTTTCACTGCCTGAGGGAAGAAACTGTTACCCAGTGTGACAGTCCTGGTCCTGATGCTCCTGTACCTCCTTCCTGAGGCAGTGGGTCAAAGAGATTGTGGGATAGGTGATAGGGATCCTCAACAATACCTCGGGCCCTTTGCACACAACGCTCCAGGTAAGTGTCACAAATAGTTGGGAGGAAGATCTTGGTGATCTCCTTGGTTTTTACTATCCTCTGTAGGGTCTTGATGTCCAATGCCTTGCAGCTTCCTTCCCACACAATAATGCAGCCTGACAGGACACCCTTGATGGTACTCCTGTAGAAAGTTGTTAAAATGAGGGCGAGGAGCCTTGCACGCCTCAGTCCTCAGAAGGTGTGGACATGCTATTGTGTCTGCTTGACTAATGAGTGGGTATTGTGGGTCCAGATTAGATTGTTCATTATGTGCACACCAAAGAACTTCCTGCTCTTCAGTCTCTCCATGGCAGAGCCATTGATGGGCAATGGAGTGTGGTCGAGCTGCAACTTCCTGATGTCCACAATCATCTCTTTTGTATTGTCCACTTTCAGACTCAGCTGGTTGTTCTCACACCATTTGACAAGCCTCTCTACCTCCTCTCTGTATGCCAACTCTCCACTGCTGCTGATGAGGTCAACCACTGCAGTTTCATCAGTGAACACTGATATTACAGCAGTGATGATCAGGGGTGGCACAGTGGCGTAGTGGTTAGCACAACACCTTATGATACAGGCGATCTGGGTTCAAATCCTGCCACTGCCTGTAAAGAGTTTGTAAGTTCTCCCCATGACTGTGTGCGTTTTCTCCAGATGCTCCAGTTTCCTCCCAAGTTCAAAGACCATACTGGTTGGTGGGTTAATTGGTCATTGTAAAATGTCCTGTGATTAAATTGGGGGTTAAGCTGGATCTGACATTGCAGTCAGTACTGTGAACACCAGCAGTGTTGCTGCTAACTCGGACTGATTGGGGTCTTCCCATTAAGAGGTCCAAGATACAGTTGCAGAGAGGGGTTTTGAGTCCCAACAAGGACAGTTTACCCACCAACCTCTGAGGGATGGTCAAACACCGAGCTGAAGCTGATGAACAATGTCCTGACATATGAGACATCGTTTTCTAGGTGGGACAGGACAGAGTGGGGGGCGGAGGCTATGGTATCATCTCAGTGGATCAGATTGAGCAGTAGACAAACTGGAGAGGGTCCAATGTAGCTGGAAGCTGGGATTTTATTCGATTCATCACTAGCCCTCAAAGTGCTTCATAATTGTTGAGGTCGGTGCCACTGGGTGGTAATCGTTTTGGCCAGTTATTGTCACTGTCTGTTCACCAGGTAGTCCCTTATTGTGCACAGGGTCTTATTTTTTCAACAAATTGCTGTCAGATGTGAAAGTCGTACGTGAATTTGAGTTCCCCCAGCAATTTCGTTTTTGCTCCAGACTCCAGGATCTTCGGTCTCCGTCTCAAAGGGCAGGACCTGTTCAACAGGGCGACTCAGTGGAATGAGAGTAAGAGCAGAAAATGCCAGAAATACTCCTCAGGGCTGACCACATCTGTAGGAAGGGAAATGTTAGTAACTTGCGTCGTTGGCCCTTTGTCGGAACTAGGAAGGAGACAGAAGCTTATTGAGGAGCAGGGAGAGTGAGGGAGAAGGGTGTCTCTGATAGGATAAAATCAGGGTGACCATTGGGAAAAGCTGTAAGCAAGGTTATCGAGTGAATGGAAGCAGTTAGAGGGGGAAAACAGAAACTAAAGAACCTTGTGTAATTAGAGCCTCAATGCTGGGAACGCTCAGCTGCTGATTCTCGATTGATCACCCTACCAATGGATTTTGAGGAGGAAGCTCTGGCAGCAAGTATCCTGTGCTTTGACATACCTGACGTGGGTGGTCCAGGTCTCATCTCTCTGCAGCTGCAGAAATAGCATATTTGGAATCTACAAGTTTAACCTTGCTGACATTTGTAAAGAAGGCATGTCAGCTTCACAGGAAATGCCCTTTATGTCAATACCTACTGTAAACTCACCAACTAAATTAACGTGAGTGCATGTTTGTCGCTATTTATATTGCCAAGACTCTGGGGAATCTGCTGCTATTTGTTCCCCTCTTCCTGCACTGAATGCAAGCACACTTCCGCGATCTCAATATTTATAAAACCCGGGTGGGTGCCAATGTTGATATAGCCATTTGCATGATTTATAATCAAACAGAAATTTTATATACTATAGTTTTTTAAAAATTTGGTCACAAAAAGAAAACAGAAAAAGCAGCATAAAAGAGTCGAGGGGGGTGAGTTAGTGATATTGGAAACTGCACTGCATGTATTCTTCAGTACTTTGGAGAATGGTCTCCAGTCCCATTTTGTATAACTCATGCATGATTATAATGGAAAATTTCTATCCAGTTAGAATTGACATTAACAATTCTCTGCAAAGATTGAAAGCCAATGGAAGGAAATCCACACATTCTAATTCTAGTTCCTCTATCTCACAACTGCTGTAAGCAATAGGGGTTCAGTTTCATACATTTTGAGAAGCAGATTGAAGCATGCAATAGTTTAGATTGCAGTATTTTCCCTGTGGGTTCCATGGATATAAAAATAACATTGGCTGTTCAGTTGATACATGGTACAAACTCCAATACTGTATAATTGCAAAATGTAGTAAAATGAAGAAAATTAAGGCCTTCTTTGAAAGTGATACCTTTAAGTCTGAATACTTCAGATTGTGCTTTAGGCATGTAATAATGAGATTACCTTAAATCAAATGCCAAAATTATTCATCTGCTAAATATTAGTATTATTATGAGCACTTTGTGTATGTGATCAGAATCACAAAGGCTTTTGATAGAATGGAAAAGTAGAATGTTTCCAGTGGCAAGGTGGTCAACGAGCAGAGGGCACAGGTAATTGGAAGATGTTCTGGAGGGATGATAAAGAGAATTTGTTTGTACACAGTAAGATTTTGATGATCTGGGCTGCATTGCGTAAAAGTGTGATGGAAGTGACTTCAGTAGTGATTTTCGGTGGGAAGACTGAAAAGGGAAACATCTGCAAGAAAATGAGAATGAAGTGGATTTTCTTTTGGTGCACCACTCTTGTTAAGCTTCAACATGGTTATCACAAAAAGAAGTAGTTGAATATAATGTATATCTAATTATCTGACAAATGGCCACTTTATTAGCTACTTCCTGCGGCTAATGAACTGACAACTGAGTGTATGTTCATCTGCTGCTGTAGCCTTCCACTTTAAGGTTTGACGTGCTGTGCATTGAGAGATGCTCTTCCGCACACTACTGTTGTAACACATGGCTGTTTGAGTTATTGTTTCCTTCCAGTCTGGCCATTCTCTCCCAACCTCTGTCATTAACAAGAAGCTTTAACTCACAAAACTGCTGCTCACCGGATATTGTTGTTTTGTTTTCCACACCCTTTTCTGTAAATTCTGTTGTGTGTGAAAATCCCAGTGAAATCCCTGGGCAGTAACAGTTTCTGAGATACTCAAAGCACCCCATCTGGCACCACTAATAATATTTTCCCCTTTCTGATGTTTGCTCTGATCAGGGACTGAATCTCTTGACCATGTCTGCATGCTTTTATGCATTGAGTTGCTTCCACATGATTGGCTGATTAGATATTTGCATTAATGAGCAAGAGTGCTGAATAAAAGTGGCCACTGAATATATATTAGGAGAGTGCTTTAAATGCAGTATTAAGTACAAAGTTTAGATATTGATCAAGATAGACATGAGTTTGAAAACCACCATGGCAGATGGGGAATTTCTATTCAACAATTTTTGTAATCCAGAGTTTAAAAGGAAACTGATATCAGAAATGAAACTACTTGGTTGTCATAGAAGTGCAACTTGATTTTCGTGTCCTTCAGGGAAGTAATCTGACACTGTTACTTAGCCTAGGTTATATGTGATTCTAGACCCTCAGCAGTGTTGTTAATTAAAGGAGGGCCTGCTTGAAGTGGTTCCAGGGTGCGAGGTTCAACTTTGAGGATCTACCTCTGGCAGGTGCCTCTTCCAGTAAAGAAAAAGACTTTGGCCTCACTAGGCTCGACAACTGATCTTATCTGATCACATTTTCCAGCCTGCTGGCATTTGCTGCTGCCTCATGATCCCGAGCTCTGTACTTGCCAGTACACCTTCCTTCACCTGTTCTGCACAGGTATGCACGGTCTTTGTAGTGGACAGCTCCTCCTCTGCCCTGTTCTCAATGATCCTGCAGCAGCTTTTCCTCAAGCAAAATGTGCTCTGTCCTACCTGAGTGAATGTAATTTTCAAAGTGGCACACAAATTCCAAGCCATTGCCTTTAGTTTCTCTGTTTATTTACTCTCTGTACTCAGGTTTGTAGTACTGTTTCACACAAGTGTTTTGCACTCACATTTTGAGAGTAAGATTTGACAAATTATCTTCTGACTTAAAACATGGTTGTTTCCATGTAGTTAAGGGTGAAAGTGGGGGGTATTTTTATAAACATTAAGGTTATTAACAGCTCTTCTTCAATGTTATGATAATGCAGTTTAAATTAAGAAATTGCTAGAGTTAAACCAATTATAGATAATTGGAATTCCAATCTGTGATCAGCTTCAGGTACTTCTAGTGAAAATGATGTTATGAGGCATTTCTCTGAAGAGATAATGTAGAATATAAAATGCTTTAGGAATGAAACTCTAAATTGGATGTATGTGAATGCAAAATTTCTTTTCTACCAGTCCATGGTTTATAGCTCTTGCACAGGTGTTCCCACAACTGATGGGCTCACTTTCAATGATTCTTCATCTCATGTTCTCGATATTTATTGCTTATATATTTATTATTATTATTATTATTATTAGTATTCTTTCATTTTATTACTTGTACATTGTTGTTTTCTTTTGCACATTCGTTGTTTGTCCTGATCGGCGCCGTCTTTCATTGATTCTATAGTATTTCTTGTATTTACTGTGATTGCCTACAAGAAAATGAATCTCAGGGTTGTATACAGTGATATCTGTACCCTTCGATTAATAAATTTACTTTGAGCTTTGAAAAGCCTTAAGACCATAAGGCATGTAGCAGAAATAGGCCATTTGGCCCATTGAGTCTGTTGTGCCATTCAATAATGGCTGATTTACTTTTCTCTCTCAAGCCGATTCTTCTGTCTTTTTCTCGTAATCTTTGATGCTCCTACTAATCAAGAATCTATCAATCTTTGCTTTAAATATACCCAATGACTTGGCTTCTCCTGCTGTCTGTTGCAATGAATTTCACAGATTCATCTCCCTCTGGCTAGAGAAATTCCTTTGCATCTCTGTGCTTTCTGGTCCAAGTTTCTCTCGCTATTGGAAACATCCTCTCCACATCCACTCCATCTAGACCTTTCAATACTTGGTAGGTTTCAGTGGGATACACCCTTCCCCAGTCCTTCTAAGCTCTTGTGAGTACAGACCCAGAGCCATTAAAAGCGCTTCATACATTAACCCTTCTACTCCCAGAATCATTTTCGTAAACCTCCTCTGGACCCTCTCCAGTTCAAAGGCACCCTTTCTTAGATATGGGGTCCCAAACTGCTCACATTACTGTAAATGTAGTCCGACCAATGCCTTATAAACACTCAGCATTATAACTTTATATTCTCATCCTCTTGAAATGAATGCTAACATTTGCATTTGCCTTTCTTACTACTGACTCAAACTGCAAGTTAGCCTTTAAGGAATCCTGCACTAGGACCCCCCAGTCCCTTTGCACCTCTGATTTTAGAATTTGCTCGCTGGTTAGAAAATAATCTATGCATTTACTCCATCTACCAAAGAATATGACCATACACTTGCTTACACTGTATTCTATCTGCCATTTTTGCCCATCCTCCCAATCTGTCCAAGTCCTTCTGCAGTCTTCCTGCTTTCTCAGCACCACCTGCCCCTCCACTTAGCTTTAAGAATAAGTTTGCTGATGGAAAAATATATCAATTACCTCATCTAGATCACTAAGGTAAAATGTGAGAAGTAGTGGACCCAACATTGATCTCTGCAGAACACCACTAGGCACTGGCCCAACTCGAAAAGGCCCCTTTTCTTCCCACTATTTCCTTCTGCCATTCAGCCAATCTTCTGTCCATGCTACTGTCTTTCCTGTAATACCATGGGTTATAGTCTTGTTTAACAGCCTCATGTGCAGCACCTGGATCTCTTTCCCTGAGATGTAGATAGTCTGGTCCTGGTGACTTATTTAACTTCAGACCTTTAGCATATTCTCATTAGTAGTAGCAACTGCACTCACTTCTGCCTCTTAACACTCTTGAATTTCTGGCATAGTGCTGGGGTCTTTCACAGTGAAGAATGATGCAAAATACTTAAGTTCTTCTGCCATTTTTTGTCCACCATTACTACCTCTTCAGTGTCATTTTCCAGTGATCCGATATCCACTCTTATATAAGAACATAAAAAATAGGAGGAGTAGGCCATTCAGCCCATCAAGCCTGCCCTGCCATTCATTAAGATCATGTCTGATCTGTCTGTAAACTCAGCTCCATCTACCTGCCTTTTCCCCATTACCCTTAATTCTCCTACTATGTGAAAATCTGTCTAACTGTATCTTAAATATATTTAGTGAAGAAGCCTCAACTGGTTCCCTGGGCAGAGAATTCCACAGGTTCACCACTCTCTGGGAAGAACAGTTTCTCCTCATCTCTGTCCTATATCTTCCCCCCTGAATCTTGAGGCAATGTCGCCTAGTTTTGGTCTCACCCACCAATGGAAACAACTTTCCTACTTCTATCTTATCTATCCCTTTCAAAATGTTGTATGTTTCTATAAGATCCCCTCTCATTCTTCTGAATTCCAGAGAGTACAGTCCCAGGCAACTCAATCTCTCCTCATAGGTTAACACCTTCATCTCTGGAATCAACCTGGTGAACCTCCTCTGCACTGCCTCCAAAGCCAGTATATCCTTCCTCAAGTATGGAGACCAGAACTGCACACTCTTGCCTCTCTTTTACTCTTTATATATCTGAAAAAAAAACTTCTTGTGTCCTCTTTCATATTTTTGGCTAGCTTACTTTCATATTTTATCTTTCTCACACCATCTTGGCATCATTTTCGCAGCCACAGAGTCTCCTGTCTGTCCAGCTAGCTATCAAGTCGTCCATCACAATTTGCCTGATTTAAGCTCCCTCACAAATCTGGTTCATTACACAGCACACAATCCTGAATTGCCTTTTCCCTATTGGACTCAACCACATGCTGCTCTAAAAAGCCATCTTGTAGGCATTCTATAAATTCCTTCTCTTGGGATCTAGTACCAACCTTATTTTCCCAATCAACCTGCATATTGAAATCTCCCTTGACCATCACCACACTGGCCTTTTTACATGCCTTTCCTATCTCTTGTTGTGATATGTACCACACATCTTGGGTGCTGTTTGGAGGCCTGTATGTAATGCCCATCAGGGTCTTTTTACTCTTGCAATTTCTCAACTGTGCTCACAAGGATACTACATCTTCTGATCCTATGTCACTTCCTTCTAGTGTGTGTGGAAGTCTAATAAAGGTGAGAAATTCATCTTTTAAAAGGACTTTAAAGCAAGTTACATTTTTATCGCCTTACCTTTTTCTATTATCTTATCAGGATAGGAAGTCAGGTTGCATGCCTTTTCCCTCCAACAGATCATCATATCTAAAAACCTTGACCATACTGTGCCTGCTTTGGCATGTGCTTGGAGCTTCCTGTGTATTTATGTCTGCCTTTGTTCTTGGTATGTGTAGCTGGATGTCAGATGGCTTTCTTTACAGATGTTACACAGATGCACTGAATGTTGGAGCAGTGGCTACCAACTCAAAGCTCCAGCAACCCAACTTCAGTTTCGACTTCCTGCTTATGTCCGTGGACTTTGCATCTCCTCCCTTTAACCATTTCCTCCCAAATCCCCAAGACTTGCTGGTTTGCATGTTCATTGGCTTCAGTAACTTGCTCATGTGTAGATACGTGGTAGGAGAATCAAGTGCGAATTGATGGGTATGGGTGAGAGAATAGATTACAGAGAAAATAAATGGGGAATTATAATGGGATTATTGTGAGAGCAGCATAGACTTGATGGGTTGATTGGGCTCCTTCTCTGTCACAAAATATTAAGAGAATATGCAAACATTTCGAGTTTGTTGATTCCAAATCTATGATTAAGGTGATCTGTCTTTAAGGAACAGGCTGCTGGTATCAGAACTTTTCCTAATAAAATGATGTCACTACTTTATAATGTTGGTCTCGTGTTTGTTTCTTGAAGCCACGCTGAAACTTTGCCGTGCATGGGCACAGAGCTTCTCTGCAGCAATAGGGCTTTAATGAAAGGTGGTGGTGGAGTTTCCCAGAGGATGGTGGTCTTGATTGCTAGAGGTGAATGGCAAGAATATGGACCAGTAAAGTGATTGGATAAAGATAGCTGGTTTGTATCAAGAAGGGACAGAGCACTCAAGCAAAAGAATATACTAGCAGATAAGATTCGGGTAAGACAAAATGGCAGGAAGGGAAATTATTCTGAGGAATACCTGCTAGCATAATGAACGATTGCATAATATATAATTCAGAATGTCAAGGTATCGGGCCGTGTTGAGTTTCCCAAATGATGAACACGGTATGACCCTCTCACGAAGGACAGCTTGCATTGCCATCTATATGAAGTACCTCAAGAGCTTCGGCATGAACTTTTGTCAAAGTATATTCTAGATATTTCATGATATACTTCTCCTCCCTCAGACGTTGACCTCAAATATTGCAGATATTGGAGCATATTGCCCCCTTGCTGTATGAGTGAGAATGTGTTTTCTAAATGATAACATTGATGGGATCATAGACATTTCCCCCAGCATTCAAGTGTTACTTTTTGTTATTATAAAATGAATATAACACTAGGGTGTTTGCCTCCCTCGTTAGGCAGTGAATTTTCCCCGGAACCTTATTTTCCTTCCCTCCCCCTCTTAGTACATATATGGAAATGAATATGGCAGAGTAATTAAATAATTCCATTGGTTCAACCTTTAGGAATGAGCACAAGCACCTTTATGGAAGTATTAGAGGATGCAAAATCTGATAGAGTTGGCGAATTATGAACTATGAAAGGAAATTAGTGTTATTGGATAAGTAATTTTGGACAAATTAATGGTGCAGACAGCTGATGAATCTGCAAGCCAAGTGGAAATGTATTGTTGGGACAGAGGGGCACCTATGATTGTGCTGAGGGGTGGAGCAGGACTGAACCTTTCAATGTCCTCATCCTAATGTTATTTTCTACACCCCACTTTCCGTACAAAAAAAATAAAGCTGGCTGCGAGGTATTTACTGGGATGCTGGGAAGTGACTACTCTGCCTCTAATGCTGTTCCTCTCTCTGCAACGCAGCTGATTTTATGCCAGCCGAGGGGGAATGAACGTATCCTTTTCACAGCTCATGAAGTATTTTGCCACAGTATCTGCAGGGTCCAAGTCATGAGCCAAGATTCTACCATCTTATTTCATTCAAATACCCTTCTCACTTGGAGTAAAGAGAAGAAGCCTTGCTGTTATTCAAGAACAATCCATTTTTACACCTCCCACACTATTATCCATTTTCATGTTCCTCTGCTTACTGCTTAGCACTCTAACGTTGTTTTACTAACAGCCTCCTCCGCGGCTTACTGCAGGGATGCCCAGATGCTTGCTCGAAATATTGGTGCCACCCTAATGATGACAGGGCAGTTTAATCACATTAACAGGGAGGGGCGACTTTAAATAGAGCAGGCCAATAAATTAGAGCTTTCAGAGGATACGAACTTGTACGTGTGAAAACCCTGTACCTGTTAACTGCAACAGTCAGTGTGAAATAACTGATATTTAGTTAACCTGGGAAGTGCTGGAGGTAATTTTGGAGAGTGAGCTTGGAACATATATATTCCACTTTGAATAATGAGATGGTGAGTGCTGTATTTGGAGTATTTTGTAAATAACATACAATAATTTGTTGCCCTAATCTAGGAACTAAATCTAGTTTAAGCTTTGACAGAAAAATGACACTGATACTTTTGGTCGTAAACTGGTTGCTCTTTCAGAAGGAACATCTTTCTGCTTTAAGTTAAGAATTCCAGTAGCTGTTTTCTGTGCTTCTGAGTGAATATCCGCACAGCTACTTGGTAAAGAGCATTCAGAAGCCGTATGTGCTTGAGGAGGGGTCGAGTGCAAGACCCACTTTGCAATGGTTCACGTACCCAAAATAGATGACTGACGTGAAAAGACATGGATTGTTGCACTAGACAGGTACGCTGTGTTGTTTTCTGATGCAAAGAGCTGGAGGAACCCAGCAGATCAGGTAGCATGTATGAAGGGAAGTAGGTACAGTAGTCGATGTTTCAGGTTGACACCTGAACATTGATACACTAGGGGAAGTATTTTCCAGTATGGAAAAGGGGGGAGAAACCCCAGATTCCCTGCCCTTCTCGTGTTTCCCTGAGGATCTTTTGAGAGAGAGGATTTTATTGAAGGTATGTGCAAACAAAGAATGGAGCATACCAACCTCAGAGGAAGTCGGCTTTCAATGCCGCATTCCATCCCAAACAGAAGCAGTATTTAAGCAATTGGCTGCCTGAGCACATGCGATCAAAAATGCTTTTTGGCCATGGAAAGGATTCGTATTTGAATTGAATGACTTGGATCCTTCCTCCAGCATCGATTCGTCAGTAATGATTCAGAATTCAAAGATCAAAGTACACGTATGTCAGCATATGAGATTAATTTTCTTTCAGGCATACACAGCCAATGTTGGAAATACAACAGAATCAATGAAAGACTGCACCCAACAGGACAACCAATGTGCAGAAGACAACAGACTGTGCAAATACAGAAGAAAAAAAGATAATAATACTAATAAATAAGTAAGCAATAAATATAGAGGATAAACAATCAATTTGTAAAGGACACCAAACTTTGCAATTACAAAGAGAAAAAAAGAAATAATAATAATTTTTAAATAAACAATAAATATCGAGAACATGAGATGAAGAGTCCTTGAAAGTGAGTCCATAGGTTATGGGAACTGTTCAGTAATAGGGCAAGTGAAGTTATCCCCTTTGATTCAAGAGCCTGATGGCTGAGGGGTAATAACTGATCCTGAACCTGAGGGTATGGGACCTGAGAATCCTGTACTTTCTTCCTGATGGCAGCAGCAAGAAGAGTGCATGTCCTGGATGGTGGGGGTCCTCGGTTATAGATATTGCTCTCCTGGGACAGGGCTCTGTGTAGGTGTGCTCAGTGGTGGGGAGAGCTTTACCACTGATCGAGTAGTATCCACTACTTTTTGTAGGATATTCCATTCAAGGGTATTGGTGTTTCCATGCCAGGCCATGATGCAGCCAGTCACTATACTCTCCACCACATATCTAGGGAAGTTTGTCAGAGTTTTAGACACCATGCCAAATCTTTGCAAACTTCAAAAGAAGTTGAGGCACTGCCTTGTTTTCTTCAAAATGGCACTTGCATGCTGGACCCAGGACAGATCCTCTGAAATGACAGCGCTGAGGAATTTAAGGTTGCTGACTCTTACCACCTTTGATCCTCTGATGAGGACTGGCTCACCTACCTCCAATTTCTTTCTCCTGAGGTCTATAATCAACTCCTTGGTCTTGTTAACATTGAGTGAGAGGTTGTTATTGTGGCACCACTCAGCCTGATTTTCAATCTATTTCCTCTATGCTGACTTGTCACCATCTTTGATTCAGCAAACATGAGAGTGGTGTCGTCGGCAAACTTAAATACGGCTTTGAAGCTGTGCTTACCCTAACAGCAATAAGTATAAAGTGAGTAGGGCAGGGGGCTAAGCACACAGCTTTGTGGTGCACCTGCACTGACGGAGCTTGTAGAGGAGATGTTTTTGCCAATCCAAACTGACTGGGGTCTGTAAGTGAGGAAATGGAGGATCCAATTGCAGAGGAATTATTGAGGCCAAGGTCTTGAAGCTTATTGATTAGTTTTGAGGGGATGATGATATTGAAAGCCAAACTGTAGTTGATAAAGAGCATCCTGATGTATACATCTTTGCTGTCCAGATGTCCCAGGGTTGAATGAAGAGCCAACAAGGTGGCACCAGCTATGGACCTGTTGTGACAGCAAGCAAATTACAGCAGATCCAAGCTGCTTCTCAGGCAGAAGTTGATATGTTTCATTACCAACCTCTCAAAGGACTTCATCACAGTGGATGATAGACATTGAGCAGATTACTACATTCTTCTTAGGCAAGTGTATAATTAAAGCCTGTTTGAAGCAGGTGGATCCCTCAGACTGCAGAAGGGAGAGGTTCAATTCAACTCAATTCAATTTTGCCACGGTATCTGCTGGATCCAAGTCACGAGCCAAGAATCTACCTTCTTATTTCACTCAAATACTCTTTTCACTTGGAGTAAAGAGAAGAAGCCTTGCTGTTATACAAGAACAATCCATTTTTACACCTCCCACACTATTATCCACTTTCCTGTTCCTCTGCTTACTGCTTTGCACTCTGACGTTGTTTTATAAACCGCCTCCTCCACGGCTTACTGCAGGGATGCCCAGATGCTACAGGAGGAATGGAGACAGGATAGCCTCTATTGACATCAATGGATCTGGGGTTGAGAGGGTGAACAACTTTAAGTTCCTCAGCATAAACATCACCGAGGATCTCACGTGGTCTGTACATACCGGCTGAGTAGTGAAAAAGGCACAACAGCACCTCTTTCACCTCAGATGGTTAAAAAAATTTTGTATGGGCCCCCAAATCCTAAGAACTTTTTACAGGGGCACAATTGTGAGCATCCTGACTGGCTGTATGACTGCCTGGTATGGGAACTGTACTTCCCTCAATTGCAAGACTCTGCAGAGAGTGGGGCTGACAGCCCTGTGCATCTGTAGATGTGAACTTCCCACTATTCAGGACATTTACAAAGACAGGTGTGTAAAAAAGGCCCAAAGGATCATTGGGGACTCGAGTCACCCCAACCACAAACTGTTATAACAACAGTTATACAAGGCCTTGGTGAGACCGCACTTGGAGTATTGTGTGCAGTTTTGGTCCCCTAATCTGAGGAAAAGCATTCTTGCCATAGAGGGAGTACAAAGAAGGTTCACCAGATTGATTCCTGGGATGGCAGGACTTTCATATGATGAAAGACTGGATCGACTAGGCTTATACTCTCTGGAATTTGGAAGATTGAGGAAGGATCTTATTGAAATGTATAAAATTCTAAAGGGATTGGACAGGCTAGATGCAGGAAGATTGTTCCCGATGTTGGGGAAGTCCAGAACGAGGGTAAAGGGGAAGGCTTTTAGGATCGAGATGAGGAAAAACTTCTTCACACAGAGAGTGGTGAATCTGTGGAATTCTCTGCCACAGGAAACAGTTGAGGCCAGTTCATTGGCTATATTTAAGAAGGAGTTAGATATGGCCCTTGTGGCTAAAGGGATCGGGGGTACGGAGAGAAGGCAGGTACAGGGTTCTGAGTTGAATGATCAGTCATGATCATACTGAATGGCGGTGCAGGCTCGAAGGGCCAAATGGCCTACTCCTGCACCTATTTTCTATGTTTCTATGTTCCAGCTGCTACCATCCAGGAAATGGTTCTGCAACATAAAAGCCAGGACCAAAAGGCTCCAGAGACAGCTTTTTCCACCAGTCCATCAGACTGATTAATTCACGCTGGCACAACTGTATGACTATGTTGTATTGTTGTACATACTATTTATTACGAATTACTATAAAGTGCATATTGCACATTTTGATGGAGACGTAACATAAAGATTTTTACTCCTCGCGTATGTGAAGGATGTAAGTAATAAAGTCCATTCAATTTAATTGAAGATCTCAGTGAACACCCTGGCCAGTTGAGCAGGCCATGTCTGTAGTGCTCAGCCAGGTATCCCATCTGGGCTGGATGCTTTCCACGGGTTCACCCTTTTGAAGGATGCTCTCATGTAGGCTGAAATCACAGGGTCATCGGGGGCTGTGGGAGTTCGTGAAGGTTCCTCCATGTTTTGATAATCAAAGCGAGCATAGAAGACATGAAGCTTGTCTGGGAGAGGAGCCTTGTTGCTACCTATGCCGCTTGGTTTCATGTTGTAAGAGGTGGTAGCATTCAAGCCCTGCCGCAGCTATCAAGCTTTCTTCAGTGTTTCAGGTTTAGTCCAGAATTGCCACTTTGCACGGGAGATGGCCTTCTGGAGACCATACCAGGACGTCTTGTATCATATTTAGTTGCCAGTACTGACTTCCACTGATCTGGCCCTCAGCAGATTGTGGATCTCATGATTCATCCTGGGCTTCTGATTGGGGGAGTCTCTGAAAAGTTTTGTGGGGACACTCATCTATCACGGTTTCTATAATTCCGAGTATGGTACCTCTGTCAAAATAAGCTGAAGCATTATTTTGTGCCCTCATTCTGTCCTTTAAATACCCTCATTCATCTTCTTCTATTTATACCAGGGACCCCTGGGTTAATGATAGGGGTCCATAGCATAAAAAAGGTAGGCAACCCCAGATTTATGCATTTACAGCTATGATTAACAACCACTTGTGTTTCCTGTCTCTTAAATGGCACTTGAAGCATCTGAGTCAACTAGACAACCATGGTCTCACACATTCCCCTTTGTTTCTTTCACCACACCTACATTTCCTGCTAACAGCTTAAAACATTCCTGCTTTCTGATGAAGGGCTGTTGGCTTGAAACAGTAACTGCATTTCCTTTACCACAGATGCTGTCTTATCTGCTATGTATTTCACATTCTTAATAAAGCAGTGAAATTGTTTTTCCCTATTGCTTTGCATAGGGAATTGTTTTGTGTGCCAGGGTCCTTGATTGGCCTGCAGTTTCCCACAATACCTACAAATGATTTGAACAAGGGATTAGAGAGCTACCTACCTAAGCTTTCTAAAGACGTGCAATAACACATCAGGGAGATAAGCAGATGAGTAGAACAAAGTGGGCAATAGAAGTCATTAAGATGAAATCATACTTCTGAAGTTTGGTCATATATTTTCTAAATAGTGAAAAGCCAGGATGAGTAGTTAGACTTTTGTTTCCATAGACAAAAATCAAAAGCATCTGAACAATTGCAAAAAAAAAATGCTTTAGTAATTGAAGAATATATTGGGCTGGAAGATACGTTGTAGATATACTGAACTCTAGTTAGATCCCTATCTGGAGAATTGTGTTCATGTTTATACACTAACCTTCTGGAATGAGAGATTAAACTTGAAAGTGAGGAGGGGTTGAGAGTGAGAAGTGAAGTACCCGCACATAAGACCTAAAGTGATGTTATGGCTAATTTGGTAAGATTATGACACATAGTCTCAGAAGGTGTTGTTGCTTTCCCTTGAACACTGGCAGTAAATGGCAATATGATTAAAGCATAGGTTAAATTATTGGTCGGGTTCGATTACAAAAAAAAATGTTTTCTCAAATAGGAGGACTTAATCAAATAACAGCAGGACAGCTTGTGGTGTTATCAGAAAACACATTTTCCACATAAAGGATGATAGGAATCTGGAAGGATTGTCCCCAGGAAATCCTTGAAACAAGATGTCAAAGCTGAGGTTAATAAACTTCTGTTAGGAAAGAATATGAAGTTACTGAATAAGGATGGGTAGGTGGAAATTGATTAGCAGATCAGACTCAAGTGCTTAAATGCCCCTTTCCTGATTCTTTACTCTTCTTGGGTAGCTTGGGAGAAGTACACAGCCCAGGGTGAGAAGGTATAACTAGTAAGAAAGGTAAAAAAAAAAGTTTGCCAAAATAGCTCTGGGAAAAAACAAATGTTGAGGGACATTCAAGTAAGGAATTTATGAAATATCGTCAAAGCACAATTAAAAAGGTGGCCCATAAAATTCCATATTGTGACACCTGAGCTAAGATCTCCAGCCCTGGTGGACTTTCCACTGGTCCTGAATGATTTCTGGGTATTGCTAAAGGAACACAATTGCTCCACCTGCATACTGTGTGTGAATCCACTGTAAATCTCTCATTGCAGCACCGTATGTGATTGATGTCACTTCCCTTTGTAGAACTGTGTGCATGTGTTCATACACAATTTCTAGGCTGATGTTTATAACTTGTGAAAATGCAGAAGTAGGTCTTGCAATATCAGATACTCATTTATTTTTCACCTTTGGAATGTCAGGAGAAAATTCTTTACTCATATTGTGAGACTCAACACCACAAGAAATTGAGATGAAAAACACATCAGGAAGTTCAAAGAGGTCATGAGGGAGAACCTGTAATCTGCTGACAGGTAGCGATAAATAGAATGGGAGGAGGTTCCTATGGTGTATAAACACCAGCACGGCCAATTGCTTAAAAGGCCTATTTCCTTGCTTTGAATTTTATAATTCTATGTAAATTCTTCCCATGTTTATCCTTGGATTAGATTTATCTTTCAAAACCAGGAGATTGTTTTAAACAGTTTTTATTATTCCATCATATGCCATCTGGCAAAGATCTGTTCTCCTGCATATTTTCATCACTCACAGAAGGCCCGCTGACATTAATTAGAAAGAAATAGCAAAATTTGTTCTCCTCAATGTGACTGACCTTCAGGCAATTTCACTAAGTGTTTATGTCCAAAAGCTTGTAATTGCAGATCATGTTATTTCAACCCTACAAAAATTCCATTATCAGAAAATTCTGCGTACTGTAACATTACATAATACCTTTGTCGTTCACAACAGTTTTAGGTTACTATCTTAAATTTTCAGCTTATTGCACTGGTAAAATAGCTGTGAGCCTTTCCCTGCAGTAATCAATCAAGACATTATGAATGTGAAAATCTGCAATTATACACTCAGTTTAATGGAATGATAAGTGTAATTTAACTGGGAAATTTTTACGTTTCAATCAAAATGCAATACTTAGAAGTCCAATATATACTTCCTGAATTTGCTGTCATGGAAATAAGTACATCATTTGAAAAAAAAACCTGTCAGTGTCGAGCCCTTCTTTCTGGTAGTCTTTTTGCGTGTTCCCAGAAGATAACATTATACAGATGATCAGCTATGCTGACAGCATGAAACTGAACATGGAAAATGTTGACTAGACTCCAGCATCTTGGCTATCCTCATCAAGCTCAGCTTGTACCATCAATAACTGCTCTACTTTAGTCTCTGTGAGTTTTATGTTACATTTTGAGCTGAAACATTGATCAAGAACTATGCCAATGGCATATGGTGGGATCAAACATGTCTCAATTTACATCTTCTTTTCTTGTCTGTATAATTCCTAATTATGCTATGTATTCCTAATTTTATGAATAAAGTAAGACATAATGAGCTCGATTTTATTGGCATGCCAGCCAAATCTAGCTTTGAAGCTGTGCCCAAGAATGTGTTTTAAAAATTTTACTAGTGTCAGCACCTGGGAGTCTGAGATACAGTGTCTGTGGATGGTGGCATGAAGTAGTTTGTCCTTTTGAATTCCATCCTTTATCATTTTTTCGTTTCCTTATACGTCCTTTTTATATGTATAACACAAACTCAGGAGATCTTGTTCACTATGGTTAATTTTTATGAACCTTTGGTACTGGGGGGGTTTAGAAGGAACAAGAGGAATGAAAATCAAAAATACAAAATGAGAAATGATCACTTCAATTTTGAGTAGAGATTTTCCTGATGTGTAGTTTGAAGTATAAAGCTTTGTACACGTTGCATAATTTTAAAGTGGCATTTTTAGGCATGAAGGGGAACATATCACAAAGCATCTGAGACCCCATTATACAACTGAAGATACAGTAGACTGATGATCCACTACAGTAGTTCTCAGAGTCTTGGTGATGACTGCGGAGAAGTGTGTTGCTGTTTGAGGACATGGGAAGTTCTGAAGTTGGAGGGAATGGGACACAGCAGAGTTGGAGAACAGTGATATTTTCATGAATTTCCAGGAAGGATAGTACTTTTAGATAAAGGTCCAGCTAAGCAAAGTTTCAAGTTTAAGAAGAATTCTTGCTTTTCTCCAGTAAGGTTTGAGCTAATTGCCTTGGGAAATTGTATTTCAAGCTGCTGTGGGTCACAGCATTGCTTTTGATAAACCTTTACCATGCAGACAATCCCACATCTCTTAATGATGCCTGCATTGAGAGAACTGGTGGGCCTCCCCATCTCTTCTGTCTTTCATGAAAAGGCAACCCAGCAAGCCATTTGGCTGGGTGCAGAGGCAAGAACACTGACCAGTGGGGCCCACATTACGTTAAGAATTACCAAGAGATCTGAGAGGGCTGGTGGTTGTACAGAAAGGGGAAACTTGTCTAAAGATGATCCCCAACCAAGGCAAAGGATGCCACCTTTGGAACCGAATGAAAAGTGAGTGTAGCTACAAACTTACAGTTGTGAAGCAGTTGGGAAGTATTTTCAACCTACCTTTGGTGTCATTCATTTCAGTATTGTTGTCAGCAGACATGAAGCTTAAAACAAAAATGAGACCATCGCATCTATGGCAGCATTTTTAAAGTGCTGTCCCATTAATTCTGTATTAGTGTGGTCAAAACAACCAGATGTTATTTGGAGGTGATGCTAAATGGTTAGTTAGATGGTTCTCAACATCATTTATTTTTGTTTTGAAGTATGTTAGTTATTGAAAAGCTTTTGTCTCAATGGCTTTCATTTTGACATTTCTAATTGGGAGTGCGGCTTTCTCAACGGAAACTCTTTAGTTTTATTTCTGAGACACAAGAATAGCAAGAGTAGAAATGAAGAATACATGCAGGTCAGGTTGTACCAGGTGTGAACTGTACCTGGCTGTATCAATGTCAAATCCAATTTAAGCAGGGAGAGATGGTCTTGTTTAGATTTGTGTTTGAGGAATTCATAGCTGAAACATATCCAGCCAATTTATGATAGAGTTAACCTAGAAAAGCAGCCTGCTCTTTCTTTCAGCATCTTTTTAGTGTCTTTGCACTGCTTATTTAATTTATTTTTAAATATTTATTTCTCTTTTTGTAATTTGTAGCATTTTTTATGTATTGCACTGTAATGTGGCCAGAAAACAACAAATTTCATGACATATGTCTGTGATAATAAATCTGATTCTGATCTTTCATGACCACTGGTCATGTAAACTACTTTAAAGCCAATAAAATACTTAAAAATATTAACAGCCATTGAGTACAAGAAAAAGTTCTTATATTCAACTTATGACTGGATAAGGTGCTTTAGTGGAACTTGGTTTCAGGATAGATGTTGGCCAGGCAATAGGGAAAGTTAACCCCTCTGATCTTCTTTAAAATATGTAATATTGTCTATCGTATCTACTTAAGAGGAGACATAATCTTAGTTTAATGTTCTATGTAGAGATGGATGAGCCAAGCTTAGTAAGAGCAGTGCCTGCAGTTTAACTGTATCAAATCTTGATCACAGGAGATTCTGCAGATGCTGTAAATCTTGAGCAATGCATACAAAATGCATTTTTTCATTGACTCTATTTTATTTCTTTGTTGTACTGCGAATGCCTGTAAGACAATACATCTGAGGATAGTATAAGATGACATATACATACTGTACTTTGATAATAAATTTACTTTGAACTTTGAACTTCTTGAACATTGAAA
This sequence comes from Mobula birostris, assembly GCF_030028105.1. Lineage (NCBI taxonomy): Eukaryota > Metazoa > Chordata > Chondrichthyes > Myliobatiformes > Myliobatidae > Mobula > Mobula birostris. Next base: position 42,382,348 of record NC_092378.1, on the reverse strand, counting down.
TGCTGGAGCATCTCAGCAAGTCACTCAGCATCTATAGAGGGGAGTAAAGAGTCAACATCGCAGAACCCTTCATCAAGTCATGGCAATGTTAAGTAGAGATCAGATTAACAGCGCAAACAACCCCATTAACTCATGGTCTTCCATTGCAGCAAGGACATTGTCTTTTAGAAACCACGGAAATACAGAACAATTCATTGATAATCTTCTATCAAGTAACTTTCAGTAGCAAGTGTCAATGTACTTGATAAAGTAAGGTGGGGCTTCCTGAAGGTGATTAGGTGAGTCCCACTTTTTACTAATCTACAGATGCTCATCCTTTGCTTGGGATTCAGTTCATCTAGTTTGTCAAGCACACTCACAGAAAGTTAAAATTTCTTTAGGTATGGCTGTCTGCTGGTGTTGCAAGGTGCTGCTTTGTCTCGTTCCATTGGCAGTGCCGATGCCAGCAGACTGCTGTTCCATGCCCACAGTGAAAGGGTTGTGTTTACAGTTGTTTGAATTTTAATTCGACAGATTGTTCTGCATGAGTGTGTAATTGTTGGCAAAACGTGGCTGTTTAATTGAAAAGAAAATGCTGGAAACACTCAGCAGGTCAGACAGTGGGTATAGAAAGAGAAGTAAAGTTAATATTCTCAGGTCTGAGACAAGGCCTCTGTTTCACCCTCCATAGATGCTGTCTGACTTGCTGAGTGCTTCCTGCATTTTCTGTTATTTACACTCATGCCACTTATGAGGAACCTTCACTGTCTGAATAATATCAAAAGGGAAGATTTGAGGGCCCATGTTTGTTGTAAGTGCTGGCAGTAGGTGGCTGATTATAACTTACTTTTGTTGCCTTTCATTTTGCCATTTTTCTTTGTTGTTGCCTGAAGTAATGTATTGGCTGTGAATTCCTTAATTATTCTTGCATTCCTCAGGGATCATAACTAAATGAAGTAGGGCAGTGTTCCATGCAATGCTTCACAGCCCCAGTGATCCAAGTACAGTCCTGGTCTCCAGTGCTCTCTGTGTGGAGGTTGCACCCACACTGCGATTGTGTGCACTTCTTCTGGGTTCTCTGTATCCTCCCAAGATAAGGAGGTTTACTGGGCACTGTAAGTTGCTCCTAGTGTAGGTGAATGATAGAATCTAGGATGTAGGTGATTGGAATGTGGGGAGAATAAAACAAAGGTACTGTAGTAGGATTGGTGTAAATGGGCATTTGTTGGTCAGTGTGGATCGATGACTATTAAATGGTTCCCTAGTATGATAGATGAACTCTTGGCCTTTCAATTTACCTCATTATAATACTGCTGCTGATGGTCTACCTGCACTCTCTCTGTAGCTGTTGCACTTTAATCTGCATTCCGCTATTGTTTTACCTCGTACTAGCTCTGTGCACTGTGCAATGTTTTGATGTATGCGAACAGCATACAAGACGAGCTTTGCACTGTACCTCAGTACATGTGAGTAACAGTAATAAAGCAATCCAACCCAATTCAATTCCAGGATAGGTAATTGTTTCCTGAGAGGGAATTCTTTGTCTCTGAAGTGAGATTCATAGTTGTCTTCTGAGCGCTCTGCTTGTTTTTGGATTCAGTCTTCAATTAATTTTTTCTGGCAAGAATGAGTCTTTTGTGCAATTGAGAAAATTGCTGTTAAAGAAATCCACCATCAGACTTGGCATCAGATGGTCACTGCATTTAGCACTTTCAGACGAGAGTGACAAATGGGATGTGTGAGTCTTCCTGTGCCAGTCGGCTCATGTGAGGTCAGAAGGTAGGACTTTTTGAATATATTGTATTTCCAGTTTCAGATCTTTTTCTCCACTGTGATAGGCAGCCACTGCTGGAACAAAGTTGCACCGATAACTAACAAGAGAAAATCTGCAGATGCTGGAAATCCAAGCAACACACACAGAATACTGGAGGAACTCAGCAGGCCAGTCAGCATCTATGGAAAAGAGTACAGTTGACGTTTTGGGCCCAGACCCTTCGGCAGGATTGGAGAAAAAGATGTTGAGGAGTAGATTTAAGAGGTGGGGTTAGGGGAGAGAGAAACACAAGGTGATAGGTGAAACCGGGAGGGGGAGGGGATAGAGTAAAGAGCTGGGAAGTTGGTTGGTGAAAGAGATACAGGGCTGGAGAAGGGGGAGTCTGATAGGAGAGGACAGAAGGCCATGGAAGAAAGAAAAATGGGGAGGAGCACCAGAAGGAGGTGATGGGTGGACAAGGAGATAAGATGTGAGAGGAAAAAGGGGAATGGTGAAGGGGGGCATTACTGGAAGTTTGAGAAATCGATGTTCATGCCATCAGGTCAGATGGAATATAAGGTCTTGTTCCTCCAACCTGTGTGTGGCCTCATCATGACAGTGGAGGAGGCCATGGATAGACATATCAGAATGAGAGTAGGTAGTGGAATTAAAATAGGTGGCCTCTGTGAGATCCCACTTTTTCTGGTGGACAGAGTGTAGGTGCTCGGTGAAGCGGTCTCCCAATCTACGACAGGTCTCACCAATATACAGGGGGCCACACTAGGAACACTGAAAACAGCATATGACCCCAACAGATTCACAAGTGAAGTATCGCCTGAAAGGATTGTTTGGGGCCCTGAATGGTAGTGAGGGAGAAGGTGTAGGGGCAGGTGTAGCATTTGTTCCACTTGCATGGAGGGAGATCAGTGGGGAGTGATGAATGGACAAGGGAGTTGCGTAGGGAGCGATCCCATTGGAGATGGAACCAATAACTATATATTTTGTTAATTTGCACAAGTAGTCATTGTACTTTATCATAAATTCTCAGATTGTGGCTCAATATCAACATTTATAGCCAGCCCATAATGCTTCTGCAAGTGGCCATACAAACCTTTTCAGCGGTGCAGTGTATGGTGTGTCAGTTCTGGTGTGCCTCCAGTATGGAAACAGGCCACCATTTCACAATGACCATGAAGAACCATCTACACTATTTCCACGTTTCCTCTTTCATCCATATCAACCTTCAATACCTGTCTATACCCCTTGTATCTGTTTCAATACAATGGATGCAGGCTTGATTGGATATGACATCAACTGACTTAGCCGGTCAACACTAGATCTGCCTTGAATTTTATAAAGCGCTTGAGGTCTTATTCTCATCTGACAGGAGTGCAATTTGTTCCAGTGTTTTTCTGGGAAAGCTGAGCTGAAGCTTTTTTCCTCTACCTTGTTACCCTCCTGAACTCTTCTACCCACAACCCGTGCAATGCTGAAGAGGTGCTTTGTACCAATGTATAGTGTAGCTGCTCAGCTGATTCTGTCACTTCACTCCCCCAGTCCAAATTACTCTTCTGATTATTCTCAAACCTTCATCTTTCTCGTTCCTCTACCATCTCTCCATGAGATCCACCTCCTGCTCCCTCGACCCTGCTCCCGATAAGTTACTGACCATTGAACGACCTCTGCTGGCCTGATGGTTGCTGATATTTATTTTGTTTATTTAGAAATGCAGCACAGTAACAAACCCTTCCAGCCCAACAAGCCTGCACGCACCCAATTACACCCATCGGAGCAATTAACCCACTACAGTCAGAATCAGAATCAGGTTTATTATCACCGGCATACGTCATGAAATTTGTTAATGTAGCGACAGCAGTACAATGCAATACATAATAGTATAAAAAAATTAAATAAATCATTTACAGTAAATATATATATGTATATGAAATAATTAATTTAAAAACAGTGCAAAAATAGTAGTAGATTTAAAAAGTGAGGTAGTATTCATGGGTTCAATGTTCATTTAGGAATTGGATGGCAGAGGAGAATAATCCGTTCCTGAATCGCTAAGTGTGTGCCTTTGGGCTTCTGTACCTCCTTCCTGACAGTAACAATGAGGAGAGGGCATGTCCTGGGTGCTGGAGGTCCTTAATAATGAACACCACCTTTCTGAGGCACTACCTCTTCAAGATGACTTGGATACCACAGAGGCGAGTATCCAAGATGAAGCTGACCGATCTTATATATTTCTGTAGCTTCTTTCAATCCTGTGCAGTAGCCGCCCAACTCACCCCCATGTATATTTTTGGAATGTGAGAGGAAATCGAAGCACCTGAAGGAAACCCATGCCGTCATGGGGAGAATACATAAACTCCTGACTGATAATGGCAGAATTAAACCCGCGTCGCTGGAGCTGTAATAACTTTACACTAACTTCTATTCTACTGTGCCACCCCAAACCATTGGTATTATCAATGAAACGTTGGTATTATCAATGAACCGCTGGTATTATCAATGAACCACTGGTATTATCAATGAACCATTGGAATTATCAATGAACCGTTGGAATTATCAATGAACCACTGGTATTATCAGTGGTTCTCTTTTCTCAGGTGCTGTTCCCTCTACATCAATTCTTCTGTTATCTCAACTATTGCTTTATTTTGCTCCAAATCTTTTAAATGTGTCTCCTAAAACTGTCCTCATATTTTCTAGATCTTCTTGCTTTAATACTTGTTATCAGTTTCCTGCTTCATTTCTGAAATGGCTCTGATCAGTCACTAACAACATTCTGCGTGATTGTACAAGGGTAATCTGTGTCACTTTGATTGATCGTCAATCAATCGATTTCTTCGACTCAGATGACCATAACATGCTCTTCCAATGCCTTGAAATTGTCATCCAGTGGAGTGGGAAATTACTCAACCAGTGCATACTTATCTGACGACTCTTTGACAATGAACCAGTGAATGAATTGTTTTATTCATCTTTCTTTTTGGTTTCTAATGGGAATAATGAAATGAGGTAGTAACAAGAGCTGAACAAGTTAGCAATCTTGGAGGTTTACAGACATAGGGATGGCCAAGATTGCAGGGGAAACTGAGAGCAAGGATAACAATTGTAAATCTGGGGTGCTGCTTAATTGGAGAACCAGATAAGGACAGGGAGCATAGATGAAGCTGGACAAACTGGACCTGATGTGAATTAAGACAAGAACAATCAAGTTTGGACGGCCTCCACTTTGAGGTGGTGGATACTGTGTTGGGCAAAGCAGCAATGGAATGCTCAAGACATGTGCATTGGGGCCTTCATAGGAAGACCTGCTGAAGGAGTGATGGTACTGGTAAAGTTGAGGAGGAGAAAATAAGCTGTTTTAATCATGAATAGATATGTGCCATAATGCCCATTTTGAAGTCATGAATGATGTCAGTTCAATTCGGTTACAGACTGAAGCAAGAAATGACTAATTACTGATTTTTGTTGTGGGGAACCAATGATAATGGTTTCAGGTTTTGTGCTGATCAATTGATGGAACTGTTTGCATCTAGTTTTACATATCAGACCAACTGAGAGAGGGCCAGGAATCATAGTGTTCTGAAAGAGCTGGTTGTGTGCAAGTTGCCCCTTTGCTGCATGATGATTTTGCTCTGCATGAGGCAATGTCAGTACTTCAGACTGACGGTGTTCCATGAATTCTAATGAAGCGTTTTTGATCTCTACTTTCCACAGATGCTGACCTGAGTTTCCCTTGTATTTTCTGTTTTAGTTTAATTACTCCATTATTATTTAATTCATCCAAATTTCTGACCTAAAAATTCCATTCCCAAATCTTGTTCTGTCTCCCTCTCTTTTCTCTCTGAGAAAACCTAATTTTTTGACCAAGCCTTTGGTTGTCTTGTATCTCCTTTTTTGGCTCAATGCTAAATTTTTTTGATGATGATTCTGTCAAGTGGCTGAGATGTTTTTGTATATAAGGAATTCCATTTAACTGGAAGTTGTTGCTGTTGTTTGCATTAAGGTAGCTGTGGACAAGAAGGAAAATGCGACGCTGGCATTTATTTCAAGAGGAATAGAATATAGAAGCAAGGAGATAATGCTGAGGCTTTTTAAGACACTAGTCAGGCCACACTTGGAGTATTATCAATAGCTTTAGGCCCCATGTCTCAGAAAGGATGTGTTGTCATTGGAGAGAGTCCAGAGGAGGTTCATGAGGATGATTCCAGGAATGAAGGGGTTAACATATAAGGAGTGTTTGGCAGCTTTGGCGCTGTATTCACTGAAATTTAGAAGAATGCGGTGGGTGGTGGGGGGATCTAATTGAAACTAGAGGCTGGTGGAGTGGTAGGTGAGGACAAGGGGAACCCTATTCCTAGTGGGGTGGTGGGAGGATGGGGTGAGAGCAGATGTGCGTGAAATGGGAGATATGCATTTAAGAACAGAGTTGATGGTGGAGGAAGGGAAGCTCCTTTCTTTAAAAAAGGAGGACATCTCCCTCGACCTGGAATGAAAAACCTCATCCTAAGAGCGGATGCGGTGGAGACGGAGGAATTGTGAGAAGGGGATGGCATTTTTGCAAGAGACAGGGTGGGAAGAGGAATAGTCCAGGTAGTGTGAGAGTCTGTAGGCTTATAATAGACATCAGTAGATAAGCTGTCTCCAGAGATAGAGACAGAAAGATCAAGAAAGGGGAGGGAGGTGTTGGAAATAGACCAGGTAAACTTGAGGGCAGGGTGAAAGTTGGAGGTAAAGTTAATGAAGTCAACGAGTTCAGCATGCGTGCAGGAAGCAGCGCCAATGCAGTCATCAATGTAGCGAAGGAAAAGTGAGGCCAACAAAACAACAAAAAGGCAGGCATAGCTGAGATGGCTGCCCATGGCTACACCTTTAGTTTGGAGGAAGTGGGAGGATCAAAGGAGAAATTATTAAGAGTAAGGACTAATTCTGCTAGACAGAGCAGATTGGTGGTAGAGGGATACTAGTTAGGTCCATCCCTCCCCCTCCTGTCTTCTCCTATCATTTTGGATCTCCCCCTCCCCCTCCCACTTTCAAATCTCTTACTATCTCTTCTTTCAGTTAGTCCTGACGAAGGGTCTTGGCCCGAAACGTCGACTGTAACTTTTCCTATAGATGCTGCCTGGCCTGCTGCGTTCACCAGCATTTTTTATGTGTGTTGCCTGTATATAATTCAATAACTCATTTTGGCTTCTTTTGCACACTGGTTGTTCGTTACTCTTTATGCATAGATTCTCATTAATTCTATTGTACTTTATTTTCCTGTAAATGCCTGCACGAAAATGAATCTCAAGTACGTATCTGGTGACACTAATGTACTTTGATAATAAATTAACTTTGCCTTTGAAGTATGCAACCACTAATGCTTTCAGCAATATTGTAGCTGGTTTCACCAATATGTACCAGTATCCACGCACTCACTGAATGGCACAGACACAGAGTGGTTAGCGGTATTGCCTCACAACTGGGGACTTGAGTGCAATGCTAACCCTGGTTTGCACGTTAATCCTGCCCAACATCTAGGCCTTGCAGTGAAATCTCAGGCAGCTGGCATTCCAGCAGTGTAATGCAGAAAGGCTGGAATTGGGAAAGGCACAGAGAAAATCGACACTACGGCAGTACAAAAGGGTGATCAATTAACATTACAATTCATGGTTCAATTTATATGTATATGATTCAGAAATATTATATTGTATTGCATTGAGATCCAGGAAGTGTTATGGCATTAAGCTACAGAGAGAAGGCAATGGATTATTGAATGAATGGAGAATTATGGTAACACACAGAAAATGCTGGAGGAATCCAGCATCTATGGAAATGAATAAGTCAACGTTTCGGGCTGAGACCCTTCATCAAGAGAATTATGGTTCTGTTTGTTGGCATTACCAATACCAATTAACAACAGTTGATGGCTCTGAGCCTGTATTTGCTGCTTTGAAACCTATCGAATCATGAAAGACGTAGATAGGGTGGACATGGAGAGGATATTTCCTACAATGGCGGAGTCTAGAACCAAAGGGCACAGCCTCAGAATACAAGGACATCCCCTTTAGAAAAGAGATGAGGAGATTTTTTTATGCCAGAGAGTGGTGTATATGTGGAATTTATTGTCACAGATGACTGTGATGCCAAGTCACTGCGAATGTTTAAAACAGAGGTTGCTAGGTTCATAATTAGTAAGGGCATCAAAAGTTATGGGGAGACGGCAAGGGAATGGGGTTGAGAGGGATAATAAATCAGCCATGATGGAATGGCAGAGCAGACTCGAAGGCCAATGTCTTAAGGTCTTATGGTCATACTACAGTCAGATAAGTTTCTGCTGTCATTCAACACCACCCTCCTCCATTTCCTTTTTGCCCTACCTTCTTTCTGCATTTCCACCCCTATATGAGTTCATTACGCCGCTCGTGGCGAGGATCGGAACCTCGTGGTGATGAACAAGAGCCCCACGCTAATGAGCAATGAGAGCTCCTGCAGAGCTATAAGACCATTAGACCATAAGATAGAGGAGCAGAGTTAGGCCATTTGGCCCATTGAGTTTGCTCTGCCATTCCATCATGGCTGATCCCAGATCCTGGATCTCACTCAACCCCATACACCTGCTTTCTTGCCATATCCTTTGATGCCCTGACAGATCAGGACAAGATCAACTTCTGCCTTAAATATGTTCACGGACTGGACCTCCACAATAGTCTGTGTCAGAGCATTACACAAATTCATTACTCTCTGGCTAAAGAAATTCCTCCTTGCCTCTGTTCAAAAAGGTCACCCCTCAATTTTGAGGCTGTGTCCTCTAGTTCTGGATACCCCCACCTCAGGAAACATCCTCCCCATATCCATGACTCCTGGTGAAGGGTTCCAGCCTGAAACGTTAACTGATCGTTTCCACGGATGCTGCCCGACCTGCTGAGTTTGTCCAGCGTGTTGTGAGTGTTGCTTTGACCCTAGCACCTGCAGAATATTTTGTGTTTACGATTTTTTATGTGTGTTGCTTGAAATTCCATATATATAGATATAAATACTGAGTTTATATCCATTAGACCAATGAAGAGTAGATGGATTGTGTTGTGAATCAAAGTGTACCATGCTGGCTCCCCTGTTGAGACAATCAAGGAGTAATCAGCATTTTCAGTGAAGTCTGCATCCAGCGTTCAGGTCAGTGAACAGGAACCACTAGGCTAGGGTGTTGCATTTAACTGTGCATTGAAGTCCTTGAGCCAATATTTTTTTCCCATCATCCAGTTTAACTCCCTAAGGTTAACAGGGCCTTTTCCGAAGGCAATATATGTCAACTGCGTTGGTGTAGGATCACCTAGAGACCTGGTTTGCATAATGGGCGATTTGTTTCTCTAAAATAATTTAAGAAACCAGCTAGTTTCTATGGGAATTCTACAGCTACACAGTGATTTTTTTTAAATACTGGAGTTTTATTTCCAGGCTTAAGTAAAACTAGCTCAGTGGCACAGCTGGTTGAGCCACTGCATCCCAGTCCTGAAGACCCAAGTTCAATCCCAACATTGGACACTGTCTACATCCAGTTTGCATGCTTCCCTGTAACTATGTAGGTTTCCCCTGTACGCTCTGGTTTCTTCCCATTATGCTAAAGGGGCGCATTGGTTTGTTAGTTGGCTGCTGTAGGTTTCCCAAGCAGTGTGGGTGAGTGGTGGAATCTGGGGAGTTAATGAAAATGAGGGGAGAATAAAAAAAGATGTTTCTCAGTTAGTGTGGTCTTCGTGTGCTGGAATCTAGTATCTCCAAGAATGATTTTTCAAATTGCGTTCACTTAAGTTACCTTTAGATTTTAATTTAACCTTCCTGGATCATTATTCCAGACATCTGATCACTTGAATGGTATTTTAACCATTGCTTGGCCAGATGTAGAACATCTATAGATTCTCAAGGGCTAGGCAGATGTCTCCCTCAATACCCTCTCCCCTCCCCCCAACCCATCACAATCTATATCTAACGACGAGCTGGGTTACTGAATTGTCATTCCAAATGTGAGTGTCAAGTAGATGAGATATCAGTGGGATACTCCTTGATTAATGCCCTCCATTGTCACTTATCTGTAATCTGTAGTCTCAATATTAACCTGAAAAGGAGTTGCAAACACCATAGAAGAGTGTTTGTTCCTGTACCATCACATGAAATTCTTTTGTAAGTGTGCACCAATTTTAGGCTTGTTCTATTTCAGTATATGGTCATGGGTTTTGATAAAGCAGGCAATAATCACAAGAGAACACAGTAAATAGTGCTCATTCGTTTCATCTTCAATAGAAATTGCATTGTGTACAGCATTACATGACCGCTGAGCATCTGGATAGAACTCAATTACAAGGAGGGTGACAATAATTGAGCTCTGAAAGCTGCTGTTAGCGTTGATGAAAACCAAAATCTTTGATCTAAGGGTTTCAATTAAAGAGATAGTACTAAGCATAAACAAAATCACTAAAAGATGTAATTGTTTGGTCATTGACTGTAATTCTATGTGCTCTAGTAGTCCGTAGAGGGGTTTTAGATTGTTATTATTGTTAAGAATTATTTTCATTTGTACTACAACATCAATGCTTGAGTGAGTTGTTGAAGAGTATATATGGGAATGCACTAAAACTAATGAAACTAATACTACATCTCACTGGGAAAATATATTTAGTTGGGCTCAATTGATCAGGAAAGCAAACAGATGAACTTTCAGTTCATACTGTTGATGTTAGTACCTTTGATATGACCCTAAGTTCTTGACAGTCAGCAATACAGTCATGGTACAGTCACTGTGTACCATGAGCAATAGGCACACAGCAAGCTTCCCTAAACAGTCGTAAATGAGGCGAATGATCTGGTAAAATGCCTTTGGCACTTTGAGTTAAAGAACTTAATATTGGCTAGGGAACTGATGAAGCTCCCGTACTCTTTAAAACATTTTTTTTTGTTAACATGGGAGTTCTGTCTTATTAGAAACACTAACCTCCAACAGAATACTGTTTCATACTAATATATCAATGTACTGATATATTACCTTGGTTCACACATTGAGAATTCAAGAATGGAGCAAATCCATGACCTTTTGCCGCTCAAATTCCCACAGAAACAATGGGGAGGAGAGAATACAGCCCTCTGTGGATAATCCATTGAAAAGCCTTGACTTCAGGACTGCAGTAACAACAGATGATTCATTGGACTGCATTCACAGAAACCCCAAGCCATTGCCAGGCTATGGGCATCCAGCTACACTAATGTAAATTTAATAGCTAAATTTCTTCAAAATTGAATTATAACAGCTCCATGCAGTTTTGGCAATAGTTCTAGTGAAAATGACCTTTGAGTGTTTCTATTTTACATCACATTTGATTCTCATTTCATTAAATTAAGTACAGCTCTAATGTCATGTAAGAAATATAGGATGTCAGGCCCAGCAGATATCTTGGTTAAGCTACAACATCAAATGTGCTACTCATATGGGTAGTTTGTCTTTATTGGTGTGCTTCTGTATAAAGTTTTATCCATATTTTACCAAATATAATTGCCAGGATGCATATATTTGTATAACCTAATATTTCCCCTTAAACTAACTTCAGTTCATTAGTCAAGTAAAGATGAATAATCGAAGGATTAAGTTATCACAGGGTAGCACAATATTTATGATCTTTGACGATGAAAGAAGCTTAAATAAATTGCTAATAAGCTTTGAAATCGTTTTGTGCATAATCATTGTCATAGCATAAAGTGCTTTCATTGATATAGGATTAACATAGGGGATGTGATTTACAATTTATAGACCGTCAGTGCTGAAGGTTTTTGAAATGTTAACTGGAATTGGAAGGCTGAGGCTCTAATGCTAGTGGCTCATGTCTAACAACTGACAAATGGAGGTGATGTCTGTGAAGAAATGTGTTAAGACTTTAGCAGCAATGGTTTCCATGGTCCTATTATTCATCATCTCTTGTCAGCAGAGCGCTTTAAAATTTGAGTGAACCTGCCAATTGTAATTTTGGGCACAGTTAAATCACTACACTTAGATTGTTGCCAAGCAGTTTTTAGTTACTGCTGGCCTTAATTTTTGTAATTATACGGAGTCTGTGCCTGAACTGGTGTAGGCTGTCATTTGCAGAGACCATCTCAAGGTACTCTTGGTTTGACACTGATGTTATTTTATAAAACAATGAGGAATATTTTGGACCCGCAGGACACCTGTTTAAAACTTCACAGCTATTTTAAAGCTTTTGAAAATCCTGCCATTTTATACCAGCTCCAAATCATTTGAAAGTTATTGATTTGGGGCTTGCATCTGACTTGAGTGTTGGTTTTGGAGTCGGGCATAACAGATGATTAAGATTAAAGTCTGTCGTGAGCCTTGTGGCCCATCAGGCCGGTGCTTATGCCGGTTTCCGTGGCGTGAAGCAACTGAGAGTACGAGACTCCTCCCCCCCCAACCCCCCCCCCCACCCCACTGGATAGGACGCCAGTCTATCGCGAAGTTAACCCCCAGCATTTTTGCCAGTACCCTTTCTCAGCTGGGTAGACTGGAGCAGTGTGTGATTAAGTGGCTTGCTCAAGGACACACACACTGCCCTGGCTGAAGCTCGAACCCACGACCTTCAGTTGGCTAGTCCAACGCCCTAACCACTTGGCCACGCGTCACATAACAGATGATGTATTATACTTATGGGGAAAATCTTGACCCCCCTGAGTTCCTCCAGCAGGTTCTTTGTTGCGGCAAGTTCCAGCAACTGCGGTCCCTTGTGTTACACTTACGTTTTGTTTCTGCCTCCTCACTATGTTTGTCTCAGCTTCACGATGGAACTCCAATCTGCTGTGCATACTCCATCAGCAAGCCTCATGTAGTGCCTCCTAGCAGGCGACACATGGAAACTGAACCCCTTTCAGACTCAGGCTGAACTACACGGGACGGGGAGGAGGTCTGTCCCCTACACATGTAGAACGCAGGCCCACTAGCGCATAGACACACCCTAGTGCTTGTGAACCAGATCCCTATCTATGGGTAAATAGCCTTGGGAGAGATGAAGGCAGGAAATCTGGAGTGGAACCCCTAAGGAGGCTGGATGTCACTGAACATCCTTCTGGCAGCTCCTGCGGCCAAGCTGGTGCCAAATGGATTGCTTTGCTTTCCTTTGGCCTACACCGATGAGACTGAGAGGGGGATCTTAACGATGGGGCATCTAGAATCTCCATATGTTCTGTCCAGGCTTGTACCAATAGTGCACACCCATTGTCCTTCGAGACAGACAGATGCCATCATCATCTTCATCAACATCATCATCGTCATCAACATCATCACCATCATCATCATGATCGTCATTATCACCACCACCACTATCATCATCATCATTGTCACTCTGAATTAATTAACACATCCAGAATTAACAATTAAATAATTGGAAATCATTTGGGAGCACCAAAGCCTTTTGAAAAGTACTGAACACAGACCAAAGTGAAAAGGCAAAGTTCATTGATTAATTTAACATTCTGATTAATTCATTGAAGCAGCAAGACCCAACAAGACATTGAGAATGAGTAGAATTGCAATGGAACAAAGTGAGATCCTGAGAGGTTAATTTCCCTCGTTGGAACATATTTCTTACACACTTAACAAGTGGTTCTTTGAGCCATACTTCTAAACAACTTTATCTTGCTACTTTAAGGACAGCTGATGTGGGTTCAGTGTCACACAGGGTGATGTAAGTAAATGGAGAGAAGGGGTGAAAAGAAACTTTTGCCTTTATTTAGGTTTTATATTACTTCCCTTTTGGGATAAATAAAACATTTTATAGCCTCTCAGATATTTCTGAAATGTGCTCATCACTGTAATGAGAGAAATAAAGTTATTAATTTGCAATCTACTAGCTCCCACAAATGTGATAATGATCCGATATAATTAGAATAAAGGGAAGAGACAATTAACATGACATAGAGCCTCAATTGTACTATAAATGGGAGAGAAGGCCAACTGGGCTGGATGGCTAGCTTGTGAACCAAATTCTAACAAGTTTTATCTTCCAGCAAAGATAGAGAAAGTAGAGATTATCTTTTCAATTGTTCTGTTCTAATATTGAGAGATAATTACTGGGCTTTTCTCTCAGCTATGCGGCAATTGAGATGTCTAGATAGAGTTTATGACACAATAAACCTGTTTAATAGTAGATGAAAAATTTGAACAAATCTTCTGAAATGTGCTCCCACACCTTGTGTATTTAGGTGTTGATCTTCAGCAAACATTTCTATTTGAGCATTGCATAGTCACATATATTGGGCAGCTCAGTGGGCCAAAATATATTCCTTTTGCCATCTGTTCTGTTCTGTGTTACTGAGCTTTACAAACACTATGGTGTCCATTCTTTCACAGGACAGTGATGATGTGAAATAGGCAGAAGCATTCCTGAAAAATACCATTGTATTCCATCACCGTCGCAATTAACTTTTCCTGCATTATGGTCCTAGAAAAGGAATGGATTGCAGTTCTTCTATGAACTGAAATTCTTCAAACTCAGTTTTGTGTCACCATTACTTCATAGATTAATTGAGCATACAGTATACTGAGAAGTACTTATCTTCTATTCAGTAGATTAAGTGTATCATTCAGGATCCACTTTAGGCTGATCTCCACTCCATCTATCTCATATGGAATTCATTTATTCCTGCCAAGGGCTGTGCTGAAAGTATTCTTGAATAAAATGTGAAAGAGCCTCAATTGAAATAAAAGTTAATATGTTATATGTGGAAAGTAATTGAGAAGTGATTTTTTTCCTTGTTGCTTTATTCAAATTTTCTTGCAACGCCATGATGAGAGAGCGATGCACTTCTCTAATGGCAACATTTTAATTGGTGCAGAGGACTGGTGTGGTTGCTATGCAAAGAGTTTTATCCAATACTGACCCTCCCATCACCACAACAGTTACGATCAATCTGGTAATACCTATTTCACCCAAGAGGATAATATTAATCGAGATACTCACCAGTTTACTATTTTGCACACAGTAATTTACTTGGGCTATCAACAAAGCAGTTTGAGTCTCAAAGTATCGAAGCAGTGACTCATCTGTTGTATGCGGGGGTAAATGTTGGCTTTTACTCTGGGAAGACTAAGGCACTGTTTCTAACATTCTAGGGTATCTCCCAATGTCTAGGTTGTCACCGATTGTACACCGGCATGAGCAAAGACTTCTATTCTGGGACTGTCACTGAGGATCGTAATAGAATCTCATAAGGCTGCTGTCAAGATATTGTGATTACAAGGGAATGGCATGTCCAATTTGTAGGAAATGTGTGGAGAACAGCTGAAGGGAATTTGAAATGCCATTCCTGTTTGCTTCCTGATGCAAACGAAGATACAGAAAAGCACTGGCAGTTATTGGAATAATTATTAAACAGACTGATGCCATTCTGAAGCAGCAAAGTGCTAATCATATTTGCCTTAAACATTTCCCTTATTACACCCTTCTCTCAGTTCTTCAAACACCCTGAGTATAGTTGCTACCTTTCTTATTCTGACAGCATCTCCTGTCTAGCAATTATCTTGATGTGAGGTGGTGTGTGGAATCTTTTACTGTGCCTTTTCTCTGATCACTGAGTATGATTACTAGAAGCTGTAGTTAAACACTGTTCTTTGATCCAGTCCACAATGAGTTCTTAATCTATCTAATCAGAACTAAGGTGTCAGCGTATCTGGGAAGAATATTGGCATTTCCTTGTGTAATGTCAGCAAGTTCTAGAAGTTCACATGTGTCTACAACTCTTTGCCCACCACTTCCTATTGGTACTCTGAAGAAGTTGACTCTCTGCCAGGGTGCACGGTTGCATCAATTTTCTTACACTTGTATTTGCAATCTAGTTGCTTAATCTGTGCTGGGCTAGATCTGGCCCAGGGCTGGGAACCCCATTCATTCGAATGGAGAGAAACAACTGCAAGAAAACAAGGTATGAGAGTGGGTAGTGTACACTTTTTAAGTAGAGTAGAGCTACTAGGACTTGATGTTTCAATCCCTATAGTAAATTGGCACTCTCGATGTTGGCAGTGGGCTTGGAGTGGTGACAAGGAGGGAGGGTAGGTACGTCATCGGGGTCATCAGGTGGGCACCCTCCTTCTTTGACGTTTTGCTGATAAGCCCACAACGTCCCCAGAGGGCTCAATGGTGCTACCTGGCATCCCAGATATACCCTCCTCAGTTCCATACCCTCCTGTCTTCATCTTGCAGCCCAGTTGTTGTCTTTCCTTTCAAATCCAATTGCTGCATTTGACAAGGACTTGATTGCTTGTTGGAGGGAGTGACCCCTCATTCTTCTTCAATAGACTGGTCATAGATGTAGCAACGAGTCCCCTGCATCCCACGTCTACAGGGAAAATCTTGGTCTTCCAGCCATTCCGGGCAGCTTCAGTTGCCAGTTCAGAGTCTTTTCCCTCTCATAAGCTTCTTCGACACCATCTTCCCATGGTACTGTCAATTCCACAACATATGCCAGCTTGGCTGTTGTGGACCACAGGACTATGTCTGGCCGGAGTGTTGTGGCCGCAATGTCTGGGGGAAACACAAGCTTTTTTTCCAAGTCCATGTCCATTTTCCAATCCCGAGCAACCTGCAGACTGCTTACATCTTTTGATGTTACATGGTGCTCTGGAGGTTGGCCTGCTGGTACAAATCGTGTGATCTGGACATTTCCTGCCGATGGTTGTGGGAGAGCATTTGTGATTCGCCTCTGTTCCAAGATTGATGCCAGCTTTCTGAGAACTTGGTTATGCCGCCAAGTGTACCACCCCTGGGTGAGGCTCGTGGTGCATCCTGTTAAAATGTGCCTTAGTGATCCAGGTGCTTGACAAAGAAAGCAAGCGGGGTCTTCTCCCCACCACTGGTTCAGGTTCTGGGGTGTGGGTAGGAGGTCATAAGTGGCTCTGATGACAGAACTTAGCCGAGATCCCTCCATCTCCCAGGTGTCACGCCAGCTAAGTTTCCTCTTTTCCAGGTTCTCCCAATTAGTCCATTGGCCCCGCTTGGCCATTGAGACGGCCCTGGCATTTCGCTCTGCCTCCTCCTGTCTTCTCACCTCCTCCACCATGAGCCGTCTCTTCTGCACTGATGTTGCTGTGTGCCATTGAGGAGCTTTTGGGAGGAGCCCGAACCCAGTTCTCCCATGTTGGACTTGCCAACCACATCCCTGAAGCGAAGAGCAGACTTAGCACTCTGAATGGCTTCAGATGGGTCCACTTCCTCCTTGTTGCCACAATTTAATTACTTAATCTTAGCTTAATGTTACACTTTGCTTTTCTTTTTTCATTTTTTTAATTGTTTAACAAAAACAATTGATTTTAATTGCTGTTGGTGTTCTTGAATGTTTCTGAATGCTAGAGACTTTCTTTGGTGGACTTGATAGCAGGCTAAGCCCAGGGCCGCAATTTAATTAGTAGTTGATTTATTTCAGCTGTTTCATTGATAATTACCACCCAAGACACCAAAAATAACTCGTCCACTCTCTGAAATATTGTTAAAGGATTTTCTACCTTTATTTAAGAGAGAGGAGATGGACTCACTTTGAAGTCTATTCTAAAAACCGATACCACTGATGTTATGTTTTGCAACTACAAAACATTAAACTAATTTAAATGAAGACACAGAAGTCCAAAATGTGGGTCTAAC
Source organism: Mobula birostris (assembly GCF_030028105.1). Lineage (NCBI taxonomy): Eukaryota > Metazoa > Chordata > Chondrichthyes > Myliobatiformes > Myliobatidae > Mobula > Mobula birostris. The sequence continues at coordinate 42,364,960 of NC_092378.1, read as the reverse complement.
TTTGAGTTTACTTAAAGCAAAGTACACACTTATCACTTGGTAGCGTGATGATTTCTGCAATTCTCACATTTATACATATAATCCATAATAAATTATTTAAATGAACATGAATGCTTAATTAAGCAATATGTACATGATTACTCTTGCATATATTAAATACACAATACCTGACAGCATAGCACTCCCTCTAAGCAACAGGGGACTGTTAACATAGACTCTTTTATGCAAATTCCTGGGATGAAATTTGAAATTTAACTCAAAAACAATAGGTCCATCCATGTTTATCTAACTTTGTTTCTTTGCTCTTCTCGTTCACTTGCTAGAAATTATTTGTTTAGGCATTCTAAGCATTTGGGTTTGCCGAATTTGTGCATTGTTTATATAAATGTAAACAAAGTAGAGGTGATGAAGAATGATCAGGTGCTTTAAGCAGTATACAAGGGAAAGGAAGTATAGTTGACATGGTCAACATTAATTGCTTGCTTAAGAGACATATTAAATGTCAGTCTTGCATCCACAGGCAATAACTGGATTTTGTAGATAATTACCATTTTAGCAGTGGGTTTGTGCATGACCTAATTGCTCACAGTTTCCAACTGTTTCCCAAAAAGTGCTCTCATTATGGACAAGTCAAGCATGAGCTGCAAGGATGGATGTGATTTAGCCCTAGGGCATTTGGAAAGCTTCCTACTATGCTAGAACTTGTAATTGCCCTTTTGTTGGCATTAGGCTTTTATGTGAAATAGAGAGTGGAGATCTTTGTTCCTGTCAGGATGAGCTGGAATACAGCAGATGAATGCCCTGACGTGGACATCTGTGGATCTGTACTTATTGGTAAGATGCACCTGAGACTTAAAGATGCCTACTTTAGTATTTTTGCCATGTTCAAGATGAGATCATAAGTCCTAAAAAAAAAGGCTTCTTTGTCCAAGTCCATGTTACAGATTTAGTGAGCCATTGCCTCCCTTTGGTTTGGGAAATTAATTTCACTTTATTTCAGTTAATTCTGGCTGTTTGTACCTTCTGTGGAGGTATTGTGTATTTTCTGTAGGAGCTATTTCCTAGGTTCGTTGCTGGTGCTTTTTTATTAATTTGTGGCTCAGTGGAGTTTCAACTTAACGATGGTAACCATTGGTTGAAAAGTAACGTAAAATATTGTCTGATATCTTGGAATAAGTGTATATGGGACCTGATGGTGCAGTGCAGGATGGTTTGAGTGAATTGAGAATCATATAAATATTGCTTCCAAGTGTATTTGAAGGAAAGAACATTTGGTTCACTTGTTTAAATTTTCATCTCTGATCAAACAGATGGTGGTATACATTTAGTTAGCAATGTGCTGGGGAAGCTGGTGTTGTTTTACAATAACATCTCTTGACAATGCAAGACAGAAAATAAAGGGGTGGGAAAGATCATCTGAAAATGGCAGGAATGAAAAAGAGCTTGTGAAGAGACCTTGCATTATTCAAACACTGAATGATAAAATCTATATTTGCTTTTGTAAACAAATATATCACCCACTTTGAATTTATTGCTTGTGCCTTTTGGAGAAGTAAGAGATATTTTTCAGTATGCAGAAACTCCAAGATACCACTGGAGAAGACAGCAGTGGATGTAAATTGTTTGCAGCCCCAAACAATTTTAACTCTGTTTTATTGCTGTTTCTTCTATCATTGATTGTAAAGGGAATTGACACTTGATCACAAGTAAACCTACTGGTAAACCTGCATTTCTCTCCACAGACCAAAATGATGTAGGCACGTTCAGTTGGAAACAATAAACAAAAGAGTGATTTTTCTTCCCCCCCGCCCCCAGTAATATTGACTGACTAGCTACAATTGGCAGTGATATGCTATTGTCCCAGAGACTCTGATTATTTTCAATGGCTCCATAGCAAGGTCAGGAGTGAAACCGCTTTAGATAGTCAGGTCTAGCATGGATAGAATTTTGTCACTTTTCTCTCACGGAACTACAAACTGTATTTGACCAAACAACAGGAATTCTGCAGATGCTGGAAATTCAAGCAATACACATCAAAGTTGCTGGTGAACGCAACAGGCCAGGCAGCATCTCTAGGAAGAGGTGCAGTCGACGTTTCAGGCCGAGACCCTTCGTCAGGACTAACTGAAGGAAGAGTGAATAAGAGATTTAAAAGTTGGAGGGGGAGATCCAAAATGATAGGAGAAGACAGGAGGGGGAGGGATGGAGCCAAGAGCTGGACAGGTGATTGGTAAAAGGGATATGAGAGGATCATGGGACAGGAGGTCCGGGAAGAAAGACAAGGGGGAGGGAACCCAGAGGATGGGCAAGGGGTATATTCAGAGGGACAGAGGGAGAAAAAGGAGAGTGAGAGAAAGAATGTGTGAAAGAATGTAATTTATACACACATTCTTTCTCTCACTCTCCTTTTTCTCCCTCTGTCCCTCTGAATATACCCCTTGCCCATCCTCTGGGTTCCCCGCCCCCCCCGTGTCTTTCTTCCCGGACCTCCTGTCCCATGATCCTCTGTCCAGCTCTTGGCTCCATTCCTCCCCCTCCTGTCTTCTTCTATCATTTTGGATCTCCCCCTCCCCCTCCAACTTTCAAATCTCTTATTCACTCTTCCTTCAGTTAGTCCTGACGAAGGGTCTTGGCCTGAAACGTCGACTGCACCTCTTCCTAGAGATGCTGCCTGGCCTGCTGTGTTCACCAGCAACTTTGATGTGTATTGCCTGTATTTGACCAATCTGTTTTTCTCCAATTCCTCCTCCCAACATATAGTTGTGTGCAACCACTTCTGCCGTCGCACTGTCATGGATTTTGTAATCAATATTGGAGTTACACACACAAAGTGCTGGAGGAACTCAGCAGATCAGGCAGCATCTATGCAGGGAAATAAGCAGTCTCCATTTCGGGCCAACACCCTTCATCTAAACCGGAAAGGTAGAGGGAAGATGTCAGAATAGGAGTTATGTTGGTTGCTGTTTGGGATGCTGGGGGGCACTAATATACTGGATGGTTACTGTCTGTAGCACACACAAAATGCTGGAGGAGCTCGGTAGGTCAGGCAGCATCTGTGGAAATGAGTAGACAGTTGACTCTTCATCAGGACTAGAAAGGAAGGGGCAAAGTGCCGGAATAAGAAGGTGGAGGAAGAAGGAGTAAAAGCTAGAAGGTGATCGGTGAAGTAGGTGAGGAGGAAGATAGGTGGGTCGGGGAGGGAGGAATGAAGTAAGAAACTGGGAGGTGATAGGTGGAAAAAGAAAAGGACTGTAGAAGGAGGGATCAGAAAGAAGAATGTTACTGTCTGTCCTAATGATGATTTGCATAATTCAGCAAGGCTGCTGGTTCCAACCCAGCCATGAAACAGAATGCTTTCACAACCAGTCAAGTTGAAGAACAGTTTCATTCTTCTTCGCTGAGTTGCTGACGCCACACTGGCAGGTGACAGGTAAGGTCAGGTGAAGAGGAAGGTGGTTAAGCAGGGGAGGAGAGAGGTGATAGGTGGAAGAGGTAAAAGGTTGAAGAAGGAATAATCCAACGGGAGAGGACAGTGGACCATTGACGAAAGGGATGGAGGAGGAGAACCAAAGAGAGATGATGGGTAGGTGAAGAGAAGGGGTGAGAGGGAAGCCAGGAAAATTGTAGTGGCAAAGAGGGGAGAGAAATTATTGGAAGTTAAAGAAATCAGTGTTCATACCATTAGGTTGGAGGCTACCCAGATGGAACATAAGGTGTTGCTCCTTCAGCTTGAGTTTGGCCTCATCATGGCAGTAGAGGAGGCCATGGACAGGCATTTCAAAATGAGGATGGGAAGTCAAATTGATATACATTATCACTGGGAGATCCTGCCTTTTAAGGCAGGCAAAGTGAAGGTGCTTGACCAAGTGGTTCCCCAACAAACAAGAGAGAACCTGCAGGAACTCAGCAGGCCAGGCAGCATCTAGGAAAAAAGTGCAGTCGACGTTTCGTGCTGAGACCCTTCGGCAGGACTGGAACTACTCCTCATCTTTTTCTCATCCAGTCCTGCTGGAGGGTTTCGGCCCGAAATGACGACTGTAGATTTTTCCATGAATGCTGCCCGGCCTGCTGAGTTCCTCCAGTATGTTGTGTGTGTTGCAAGTAAGTACCTTTGAATATTTTTCTCTGGCAGAGGTAGATAAGCTCCCCAATCTGTGTCGGGTCTTACGAATCCAGAGGAGGTTGCACTAGAATCAGAACAAATGGTAGATGTTTCCAACAGACTTACAGGTGAAGTGTCACCTCACCTCGAAAGACTGTTTGTGGCCCTGAATAGTGTTGAGGGAAGATGGTGTAGGGCCAGATGTAGCACTTGTCATGCCTGCTGAGATAATGTCACACCTGTCAGGAGAGAGATTAGTAGGGACAGAGAAATGAACAAGGGAGTCACAAAGAGTGTTCCCAATGCAAAGTGGAGAGGGGGGGTAGGGGGAGAGAAAAATGTGCTTCATGGTAGGAACCAACTGGAGGCAGTGGAGGTTATGAAGAATGATGTGCTGGGTAAGGAACCCAGGTGGTGTTGGGTAAGGACGAGGGGAACCCTATCCCTTTTATGATGGGTGTGGGATGGGTGGTGCTTTAAGCAGATTCATGTAAGCCTAAACTTATACTGAGAAAACTTCCACAGGGTGGTATGGTAGTGTAGGGGTTAGCACAATGCCTTACTGTAAGAGTGCCTGGGATCAATCCCCACCACTGCCTATGAGGAGTTTGTATGTTCTCCCTGTGACCGCATGGGTTTCCTCCGGGTGCTTTGGTTTCCTCCCAAAGACGTACACATTGGTAGATTAATTAGTCATTGTAAATTGTCCTGTCATTAGGCTAGGATTAAACTGGGGGATTGCTGGGCGTGTGGCTCAAAGGGCCGTAAGGCCTGCTCTGCGCTGTATGTCAAAACATAAATAATTAAATAAAAAGCAGATGTTCAAAACTGTTGCAAATAAAGGGCAATTTGTTTTGGACCCAAAAAGATCAGAATGCTTTCTAAGTAGAAGTGAGAGACAAGGGATAAGGAACGGAACAGGGTGCCCGCAGTAAAGCAAGGGGATCCCTGGATCCAAAATAAAAGCCAATCTTGCGAGAGTAAGGTAAATAAATCAGTTTTACATGCAATAAATTTGTAGCTCTCTTCCGGTTTGGAATTCTGCTAGGCTGATTGCTAATTTTGCATCTGAGACCTGTAGATATTTGTTAATTAAGACTATTAAAAGCTGAGGGGGAAAGGTCGCAGATCAATTGAGGTCACGTAAAATGATCGGGCAGGCATGAGACGCTAAATAATTTGTTCCTGTTCCTTTTCAGCTCGGAATTTAAAATCTTAGCTTTAGTGAGCAGATCATGTGGCATTTGCACATTGATGTCATTTGTGCTTTAGATGTGCCATTCCACTCCCACTGTTGCCAAACATAGAAATGCTTTCCTACATTCAGGTTTATATTAAATGATAGCAGAGATATCCCCTATAAAAATTAAAACCTATTGAATTTTTCATTGTTATTTTCTGATTTAAAAATCTGCTCATTTTTCTCCCAGGCAAGATTGTAAAGGAATCTGTACATTTCTATCTGTGAACATTATGTCATAATGCTTAAATGGTAGTTTAATATTCCTTTTACAAAGCTTAGAATGAAAATTGCTTTCTCCTGTTCGTGAAGGTCCCAACTTAGATGAACGCCCATAAGTTTAACCTTGCTACCTAGATAAGAAAAGTGATTGTTAAGATCCCCATGAGGCAGCTGTGGGTGTGGGATATGGAAAAGTTAAAAATGCAGTTTTGCAAATGTTACTTAATTGGCCTTATGGATCCTTACATTGACCTTGACTACATGTATAAGGTAAACAAACTTTTGTGTACACTGGGGCCATATGCGAGGTCACCATTTTCTGTGCTAAAGTTCACAATAATTTCTTTCCATTTCTTGTCTATCTTTCACTAGAGAATGTTACATGCAGAACTGCACTTTGGTTTTTCAGTTCTACTGCCAGGATATCTGAGGTGAGAATGGAGAAGGTAATCCAAAAATGGTCTGTGTGACCATTTTTGTACACAATACACCTCAAGCTATTTGACAACTTTAAAAGTTCAAAGTAAATTTATTATCAATGTACATACAAACTATGTCACCACATACAGCCCTGAGATTCATTTTCTTGAGGGCATTCACAGTAGGTACAAAGAACCACAATTAAGATCAGTGAAAAACCATACATAAAGATGGATAGAGAAATTCTGCATGCAAAAAGAAAAACAAAATATTAATAACTAAATAAATAAGTAACAAATAGTATTGGGAACATTAGTAGTAGAGACCTTGAAAGTGAGACTATAGATTTTGTTATCTGTTCAATGTTGGGATAAGAGAAGTGATGCACGCTGTTTCAGGAGTCTGTTGGCTGAGGGATAATAACTGCTCCTGAACCTGGTGGTGTGGGAACTAAGGCTCCTGTACGTCCTTCTTGATGGCAGTTGCAAGAAGAGGGCATTACCTTGGGATGGTGGGTGCTCTTGTTGATGGATGCCGCTTTCCTGCATTAGTTCTCTTTGATGTGCTAAAAGGTTGGGGGGGGGGCTTTTCCTATAACGAACTGGGCTGTATCTTCTACCTTTTGTAGACTTTTCCATTCAAGGGCATTGGTGTTTCCATATTGGGACATGAGGCAACCAGCTAGTATACTCTCCAATATGCATCTATAGAAGTTTGTCAAAGTTTTAGATGACCTGCCAATTCTTTGCAAACTTCTAAGAAAGTAGAGGTGCTGCTATGCCTTTTTTGTAATGGCACTTATGTGCTGGACCCAGGACTGATCCTCTGATATGATAACACCAAGGAATTACTGAACATCTCCGCCTCTGATCCCCTGAGGAAGATTGGCTCATGGATCTCTGGTTGCCTCCTCCTGTAGTCAATTATCAGCTCTGATTTTACTGATATTGAGAGAGAGTGTTTTGTTTTGTCACCATTCAACCAGATTTTCAACAGGCATGAGTTTGCTCTTTATTAGCACAGGTTACCTTTAGCTGGTGTGTGGGTACTCTGACATTGTGAACGGTCATGGACTGAAATTGGCCTCTCACGTGAATTCTCTCTGAGGCATGCACACATTTATCTTGTACATAAGGCAGAAGTTCTTTGTGCAACAAAATTTTAGCAAGTAATTTAATGCACAATTGAAATTCTATCCGCAGTGTGATCAATATGAATATATTTTGTGAAGCATTGTATTTCTTTGTTTAGTTACGTACAAATTCTCTGTAGGCTCTTTTCACATCTCCACAACCTCTGCAGTCTGTTGGCAGGAGGTATAGCCGCAGGTTAAGCTGCATAATATCATTCCTTCTGTCTTATTCCCTTGTCCCTAATGTGATAGACCATCCCATCATGGCACAGGGCTCCATCTGGTAGATTGGCTGAAGGATAACAGGATTCAGTTTCAGCAATGGCAGGTATTCTCTCAAGTGAGTAATGGTTACTTGACCTCGTCCAGTCATCTTATTCACTGACAAGCAGGCACTCAGCCAAATGTATATTTTAAATATATTTTAAAATATGCAAATATAAGTTATAAATAAATATATGATTTTGAAATGACTAAGGCTTCCAGAATAAGTTCATAAAGTTATTACAGCCAACAATGTGTGTGTGAAAGACATGAATCATTTTTGAACATTATCATGATAGAAATATATAAAAGTAAAGGCAAACTGATATGGTTAAAGGTATTCATGAGCTTGGATTTTATTAATAGCATCAAAATAATGTTTTTGAAGAACATCTCAACAGATTTATTGATTTATATCCATCTACAATCTCAAGATTGAGACAATGTAATGAAATACTTACAGCAGCATCACAGGCATATAGTATCATATAAGCAGCGCTCACAACAGAAACATATAATATACTTTTTCTAAAGAGAAGTGCACAAGTATAACAGCAAAAAAGTCCTCTTTAGTATAGAGAGATCATAATGTTGCTATAGAAGGCAATGATTACGTTTGGGCAGGTTGGTTCAAAAACCAAATGGTTGAAGGGAGGGAGATGTTCTTCAACCTGGTGATGTGAGACTTCAGGCTTCTGCATTTCCTGCCTGATGGTAGCTATGATAAGATGACTTGACCCAATAGTGGGGATCTTTGATGGATGCTGCCTTCCTGAGGTAGACCCTCGAATTGATGCAACTGATGATGGGGAGGAATGCGCCATAATGCAGTCGGCTGAATCCACTGCTCTCCACAGCTTCTTGCATTCCTGCACTGTTTCAGATTGTCATACCAAACCATGATGCAACCAATCAGGAGACTTTCAACAGCATATCTGTAGGGGTTCGTCAGAACATTTGTAATGGTCAATCAAAGTAGCATAAGGCAGATACTTAAAAATTGTTTCAGTAAGTGAAAACGTGCATATATGATTCTAAAGAAAAGAAATATTTAGACCTGGTACTGACCCAGTCATTTGATTGTATCTCTATTTATTTAAAATAGAGCTATCCTGTAAATGTGACAGTGGCCATTTTTAGTTTGCATTACTTGCTAATTTGAAAAGCCAGTTAGTGACTTGTGTGATGCTTATGCTTTCTATAGGAGACATGCATCAAATGATAATGTTCTCTGTGCAGCTCTTTGTTGCTAGAAAAGTCAAACCACGTTATCCTGAGAACACATCATTGGGCAGCCTGGGGCAGCTAGGCGCTCATAGTACTGAGGCTCCACAAAGGCTAATCCCTTTTCCACTTTGGGCACCACATTTCCTGCACTCAAATGATCTTCCAACCTTATTTGCAGGCTACCCTTGACTGCCAGCCATCCCATGCTTTCTAGTTCCCCACCTCACTGATCTTCTTTAATGAATTGTTGACCTTCCTTAACTCCTGCCACACCTTATCGAGATTCCGAACCCCCACTGCTCCCTGGCCAGGTGGCACAAGATATCAGTCTCCAGCTAGCTAAGCACCCCTTGGATGCAGATTTGACCCTGACAGGTTCTTTAATCAGTGGCCCTTTCTCAAAAACATCATGCCATCTGAAAAGTTTCTTCCCCAGATAGTTAATCTGATCAACCTTTCTAGTTAGTGCCCCAACCCCTTCATCTAATACCTTAGTTGCTGCATTGCACTTCAACCCACTTTTTATGTTGCTGTTTTCATTGTAAATACATGCTGCTTTTTATGTATTTATGCACATTTTATTCCCCTAACTATATTCCTATCTAATTCTTTATTCTTTATAATCATTGAATGTTATTTTTGCTGTATGTCAAGCCAACACATCACAGAAAATTCCTAATACATACAAGTCTATATGGCAAATAAAATTGATCCTTGATCTTTGATCCTTAAGCCAACTCTTTCCCACTCTCCATCGACCGCAAGACCAGGCATCAGCCCAACGGCTCTAGTGTCCTTCATGTGGAGGTCTTTTGCAGAAGGCAGATTATGCAGTGTTTACTGCTACACTAAAAGTACTTGGTCTGGACATGTCGGGGTAGTATACCTTCACCAGTAAAGGTAAACATTAGCCAGTGAAGTTTCTAATTGCTCCAGTGAATTGAGTATTAAGCATTGAGTGAGTCATAGAACATAGAACATAGAATAGTACAGCACATTACAGCCCCTTCGGCCCACAATGTTGTGCCGACCCTCAAACCCTGCCTCCCACATAACCTCCCACCTTAAATTCCTCCATATACCTGTCTAGTAATCTTTTAAATTTTACTACTGTATCTGCCTCCACCACTGACTCAGGCAGTGCATTCCACGCACCAACCACTCTCTGAGTAAAAAACCTTCCTCTAATATCCCCCTTGAACTTCCCACCCCTTACCTTAAAGCCATGACCTTTTGTATTGAGCAGTGGTGCCCTGAGGAAGAGGCGCTGGCTATTCACTCTATCTATTCCTCTTAATATCTTGTACACCTCTATCATGTCTCCTCTCATCCTCCTTCTCTCCAAAGAGTAAAGCCCTAGCTCCCTTAATCTCTGATCATAATCCATACTCCCTAAACCAGGCAGCATCCTGGTAAATCTCCTCTGTACCCTTTCCAATGCTTCCATATCCTTCCGATAGTGAGGCGACCAGAACTGGACACAGTACTCCAAGTGTGGCCTAACCAGAGTTTTATAGAGCTGCATCATTACATCGCAACTCTTAAACTCTATCCCTCAATTTATGAAAGCTAACACCCCATAAGCTTTCTTAACTACCCTATCTACCTGTGAGGCAACTTTCAGGGATCTGTGGACATGTACCCCCAGATCCCTCTGCTCCTCCACACTACCAAGTATCTTGGCACCTCCAATGTGGAGGCATAAAAGAGTCCAATGCTGCTTTTTAGATGCGTTGCCCATCCATACTCAATGCAAACAGAAGAAGTGGACAATTAGGAGGTGCTCAGGTTGACTGCTGCTGGAAGGCATTGACATTGGGCAGCAGCCTTTCAGTGCTGGTGGCTAGGAGAATAAAATTGAAGACGAGTAAAACATTCTCCAGATTGTATGCTACAACTTTGCAACACCTTTATTTTTATTCATTGCTGTGAATTCTCAACCAAATGGAGTTGCATAGCAACCTTCTATATGGGCTTTGGTTGCCAACTGCAGCAATGGAAAATGGCCTTATTTTACATGTAAACCAGAACTTCCACCTACCAGTTTGATTACTAATTATGAATCTTGATGAGGTCATTGTTTAGAAAAACAAAGCACAGAAAATGCCAGAATGCTCAGCAGGTCAGGCAGCATCTATAAAGAGAAAAACAAAAAAACCCACTTTTTTTAGATGGACAACTTATCATCAGATCTGAGTGTTGAATGTTTCCATCATTTTTGTTTTTGTTCTGTGTTTCTAGCACCTGCAATTTTTTCTCTGTTTCAATTGCATTTTCAGATTTAGAATGCTGTATTTGGTTTTTCATACAGATCCCTCAGATCAGCTATGCGTCAACTGCTCCTGAGCTGAGTGACAACAGCCGGTATGACTTCTTCTCCCGAGTGGTTCCTCCTGACTCATACCAAGTTCAAGCAATGGTGGATATTGTTACAGCCCTTGGATGGAATTATGTCTCCACTCTAGCCTCCGAGGGTAACTACGGAGAAAGCGGTGTGGAGGCATTTATGCAGATCTCAAGGGAAACGGGTAAGTGGCAAGTTATGAAAGCTTAATTACTTTCAGATTTTCTGAAAACAATTTAGAATAAGCAAAATTATTGGAAGATGTTGAAGTTGGATATCCTTTGAATGTTTGAGATTGGGTTCAGGATTTTCAGTTTATTAAAGCATTACATGTTTATCTGCAATAATTGTTTTCATTAAATATTTTAAAGAGAACAGAGGAGTCACACTATAAAATAGTGCATGCAAGTTGAAGCTGAGCAGTATTGTTGTTCGTAGCCGAGTCATGTCTAACAGACTCAAGTGAGCTCTGAACCCTTTTTCTGACTGGGGTGGAGATCACTTTATACAGCAGGGAGACATTGTTTAACATTGATCAGATTAAGTGTAATCTCCAGGATCACTTTTAATATCCAAGGAGGCTGAAGAAGAATTTTACCGAATCCTTTTTCTCTACTTAAGTGGCCTGGGAATTTTTTCTGTGCATCCCTGTTAGCAGATTGCATTGTCTGCAACCTGGGAAGCACATGTTATGATATCTATGACAATTCAGCTGTGTGGGGCTGGCCAGAAAGGTTGTAGGGACTTTGCCTGTCCATTTTCATATGGTTGGTGTGCTCCAAATGTATTCAATATATGTGCCCAATCTTCAGTGGATTGCAATAAAATAGATTCATTAACTATAATGGAAACTTCTGTAATCTCATTTATGATGCTTCAAATTGTGCAAGTATTATTTAAAATTGAAGAAGAGCCAAGGATTATAACTTCATAAAAGTTTTCTGTAGTATTGAAATTATATTAATGTTTTAATCAAACAGATTCTGGACTGAAAGAGAACTCTACTTGATTCATGCTATGAGGGCAATGTTGGATAATGTTTATCTTGACCGTGAACACAATGTGCACGGCAGAATCATAAGACGTGATTCTCTCTGCTGCAGTTCCTAATTCTGAAAAAAATTCAACTGAGGATGAATTGAAGATTTCAATGCCATCTCTCTTTGAAGCTAAAGATTAAGAAAAACTTGTCAAGCCTTGACACAGGAGCGGAAGGTGACAGTCCAGTTGTTAAGATGGGGGAGTGCTCTGGGTATTGCTGGGTCAATCCTCGTCAGCTAGTTTGAAAAGTCAGTAGTTCTGAGGATGTAGCATTGAAGCCAGTGGTCACAGTGTAGTGACCTAAAATATACAGTGCTTGGTGCACCTTGAGGACCTTCAGGATTTTCCAATTAGCAACATACATAGGTCTTACTAATCGTGTGGATTGTTTTACTCTTTTATGACTCAACAGAGTTTTAGAGAGGAATGAGGTTATTCAAGAAGCCGGGGTAAGGTGAAAAGGAAAGCTTTTTGGTAGGGAAGAAGAATGGAATTACTAAGTGTGTGAATGGCACCTTTGGAGCTGGTACACAATCATCCTGTGAGCGCGTTACCTTTTCAACACATGAGCATAAGAATTGCTAGGCAAACAAATCCCTACAGGTTCATCTTCCATAATCCAGATAGTCATAGTCATACTTTATTGATCCCAAGGGAAATTGGGTTTTATTACAGTTGCACCAACCAAGAACAGAGTATAAATACAGCAATATAAAACCATATAAAAAAAAATAGTATGTAAATTATGCCAGGAAATAAGTCCAGGACCAGCCTATTGGCTCAGGGTGTCTGACCCTCCAAGGGAGGAGTTGTAAAGTTTGATGGCCACAGGCAGGAATGACTTCCTATGATGCTCTGTGTTGCATCTCGGTGGAATGAGTCTCTGGCTAATGTACTCCTGTGCCCACCCAGTACATTACGTAGTGGATGGGAGACATTGTCCAAGATGGCATGCAACTTGGACAGCATCCTCTTTTCAGACACCACTGTCACCGTCAAGATAGAATAGTAATCATGGTATTGAATGATGAGCATAGACAAACTCTATAGTCAGTTTCCAAAAGACCTATGCATAAGACCAGCCTTGGGTGCCTATCAGCTGTTCCTTCAAGTATACTATGCTTACTATATCAGATCTCAAATGATTATAATTCAAAATGTTATATATAAAACTAAATCTGCTGAACTTGCATTTGAATGAGTCGATAAACAAACTCCTTTTATCCCAGAACACACACAGATTGCACACTTGCTTACTGAAAAATCGATCACTGCTGAAGTTGCCCTCCAAGAAACATGCTTGAGGACAAATTTGACTTAATATAATCAAAAATGTTGGATTTAGCAGGCAATAGTACTTTAGACTGAAAAGGGTACATTGATCAGCAGATGGGCTTTGTGATCTATCCTCACTAAACGTCATTTTGACAGATCCACGGGTTTAATTGTGTCTAGTTAGTTGAAGCCTGTCAAAGGTTAATGAATTAAAAATCTGTGGTGTAAATTCTTGTTTATTGGTCTTGCCTAAGCCACATTTTATTAAGTGCTGCTGAGAATCACTGATGGAATGCAAAATCCATTCAATCTGTTGTGTGTAATAACGTTGCTAACTGCGTACGTGAGTGCTGAGTTGTATGAATGACTTTAGGAGGAAGTAAAAACATTCAAACTTCTTAATTTTGTTTCCTGTAGCATATTTGTTCATACACCATTTACCCAGTTAGGAAATTAATCAACTGATTGAAAAAAGTATTCTTCTGAGCAGTTTTGATAGATCAGTTTATTACTTAATCGATCTCAAGACACTTATTCTGATCTCTAGGTTCCATGGCTGTGAAAAATACTAATCTATAAATGGAATTGAAAGTAATTCAGTCAGTAGCAAATTTTACAAGTACTAAGTTTTGTTTGTATAAGCTTGATATTAGAACATTATTTAAAGGAAGAGTAAGTTCACATGAGTATTTGTATAGAAGAACTCCAGGAAAGAAATGCCATTTGAATCCAGTTAGATCTCAGTAGCTGTTTACTGATGATTAAAACCGTTGAAACTATTTACACAGATAGACTTTGCTAAGCAAAAATAATTGTACTGTTATCGGGAGCCAAAACAATTGGTTGAGCGATGGCATTTTGCAGAGTAATAAAATATACTTCACAAAATGCTGGAAGAACTCAGCAGATCAGGCAGCATGTATGGAAGAGAGTAGATTGTCAACAATTCAGGCTGAGACCCATTGATTATCTACTCATTTTTATAGTTGCTGCCTGACCTGCTGAGTTCCTCCAGCATTTTGAGTGTGTTAATTTGGTTTTCCATACTTTCTTCTGTATTTGTCTTTTCCTCTGTAATGAGCATGGACATTAGGTAGACCTTAGGTCTGGAGAACAATTAGGGAGCCAAGTGGTTTTGGCAGGATATTAGTAGGTCATGAAGAATCACAGCTACTAATTTTATCCACCCTTAATAGTTAATTATGTTCACCATAATTTCATTTTGATGAAATAACTTAGAAGTGGAATTATGCACTGATTTCAACTGATCTCCTGAGGAATGCAAGTTGCAGAACACATCTCGAAATTGGAGCATTGTTAGCTATCAGGCTGACACCAGCTGAATACTCATGCATGGGAAAAGGGCAATTGGATAATCAAGTTATTTAATCCAGTTGACCAGAGTATTCTTTGTACTGCCAATCCATTTCACTCAAGTAACAAGTGAGGTAACAAACCACAAGACATTGATAGCAACAACTTACATTTATTTAGCACCTATTGATCATGTAAACTACTGACCTTTTGAATATTTCCAAGCGGCAGGCTTGCAAACATCTTGTCTGAGAACAACTGACAACATTCTTCCTCTCTAGATGCTGCCTGACCTGCTGGGCCAAAGAGTTGGGTTTTAAGGAGCCACTTTATGAAAAGCGACGAGGAGACAAAGGTTTTGGGGCATGGCCTGGCCATGAAGGTCTGCCACCACCAATTGTGAAGCCAAGAAAGAAAAAAATGGAAATCTCTCAATAACAACCAAGTAATCTTCAGAATATGGATCCTTTGATCCATAGCCATTGTTCTGATGAGTTGCATTCCCCTATTGACTAACCTAAGTCTTGACAAACAATAAACCATCATCATCCAAGAAATTGTCAATTCTTGGTTATTTATCAAAATTGTCCATTAGTTGTTGAACTTATAATTAGAACTTAATTTCAGAATTATGTTTATTATCACTGATCTATGTTGTGAAATGTGTGTTTTGCACAGCAGTACCACGTCATGTACAGTGCAATAGATAAAAAGTAGTAGTTGAATCCATTGGGAAAGGTGCAAAAGTGTCTGATTGGAGGGTTAAGAATTTTACAGATCTTGAGATTTGGAAGGTCAAGGAACATTAAGGCATTGGTGTCATAAAGAAAGACAGCATGAAAACAAGCCCTTCGGCTCAACTAGTCCATGCAGACCATGAGGTCCACCAAGCGAGTTCCATTTGTCTGAGTTTGGCCATTATCTCTCTAATCCCCTCCTAGCCATGTACCTTAAATGTCTTTTAAATTTTATTTTTGCTCCCAGCTCAACCACTTTTTCTGGAAGCTCATTCTATATGCACCACCCTCTGCATGAAGATGCTACCCCCTTGGGGACATTTTTTTAAATCTTTCACTTCTCACCTTAAACCTATCCCTGCTAGTCTTTAGTTTCTTTTCCTTGTGAAAAAGACTATGTGCACTCCTCATTGTCTTTACCCTCATTATTTTATACATCGTTCAGTTCACCATTCAGTCCGTTAAGCTTCAAGTCCTAGACTGCTCAACCTCTCCCTATAACTCAGACCCTCAAGCCCTGACAGCACCCTCTTAGATCTTCTCTGCAGTATATCCAGTTTAATGATATCTTTCCTGCAATGTTGTGACCAATTCGGTACACAGTACTCCAATTGTGGTCAAATGAAAATGTGCTGTGTTATCAGTTCTGAGCGTGGAACCATGAAGGAATTGGATCGTGGGAGGCTGGGTTGCATTGATTCCTAGAACATTGGAGAATCGGGGTGGTGCTTGGGCTCAGATGTAAAGCAAAGAAAAGATCTACCAATTCACGCCATTATTTCTAATTCTTTGGGTATGTTCTTAACTGTTCACAGCATTTCAATGGTCATCTTTAAAAAACTGAGTTCCTTGCTAGGTTAGTTCAAGTCAAGCAAGCTGCTATGGATTCACACTGTGTGAGGATAGAGGATTTCCTGTGTTCAAGGACATTAGCAAAATCTCATCACTATTTTATTATAATCCACTATTTTTATGGTCACCATTATTGATGTAAGCTTTCTATTCCATATTTATTTAATTAACTAAATTTACTTTGCCCAATTGCCATGATTTGAAAGTGTTGCTCTGGATAACTAGTCCAGTAATCTATTACACTACCATAATCCATAATCTTTGGATGTCTTTTGTTGCTTGCCTCCTCTCTGTAACATCAACAAAACTTTGCCATTAGCCTCTTTATTGCAATTAATTAATTGATGTGAAATTGCAGAATTGCTTCTCAAGACTGGTCATTGGAGTAGCCTGAAGCTATTAATTTATAGTTCTGATATGAGACTCAACCTTGGAGACCCGAAAAGGAATAAATGAAGCTGCAAAGTTTCAGACAAATAGATGGTGATTTGTTTCTACATATTTTTAAAATTAAGTATTGCCCAGAATGTGCCAGTCTTGTCATATACACTCCTGGTAGAGTCAGGATGGAGCCTTTTTCATGGTGTGAAATTTTTTGAATGCTCAGAATGGCAAATTAAATGGATAATTTTGTGAACGTCATTTTAGGACACTGGGTTAAAATGTTTATACATTTCACACTTCGCTGACATTATCTCAAGTACTTGTTCAAAATTTTTATTGATACATTTGTATTAAAATGCTCTTTGGCTGAAGGCCGAAGATGGCCTGTGCTTGTGTTACAGGCCAGTGTATGTGGGTTGGGTGCTGTTGGGATGGAGGAACAGAAAGTAGTGTGCATTTGTTGCTTTCTATGTTTTGTTTCATTGTTTTCTGTGTTGTTCTGCTGAACATGCTGTGTTGCCACCGGAATGTGTGGCGACATTTGCGGGCTGCCCCCAGCACATCCTTAGGTGTGTTGGTTGTTAATGCAAATGATGAATTTCAGAATTAGGATCACTGGCATATATTGTGAAATTTGTTGTTTTGCAGCAGTGCTACATTGCAATACATATATATATATATAAAATTGTATTAAATTAGTGGTGCAAAAGGAGAGAAAAAATGTACTGTTCATGGGTTCAATATCCATTCAGAAATCTGATAGCAGAGGGGAATTGTTGAGTGTGTGCCTTCAGGCTGTACATGTGATAAATCTATCTGAATCTGAATCTTAAAATGTGCTTATTATTGTTGAATGTTTTGTTGTCTTTCATTTATGTCCCCCTTTCTCATTTTTAGTTCATCTTGCCTTCTTCGCCTCTCTTCATTCCTCTTTACTTAATTTGGCTTCAATTCAACCAGTTCCCTTCTTCCTTGCTCTTATTGAATTGGTTCAGGTGGTTGGCTATTAAACCTGATGTTCTTTGGATTGCAATAGCTTTGTTAAACTTGGCTCTGTTACCCAGAGTTGTTTACAGCAATGTGGTGTAAATACAACGAGAGCAAAATGACAGGACACGGATTGCCAGAAAATAGAGCAAACTATCAACTTCTGAGCAACAGAATCATACTGTGCAGAATTATTTATTCAATGTTGGTTCTTTGATTGATCTATTCAACTTGTCCCAAATTTTGCTATCATCCCCAGAACTTCTCAATTTATTGTTTCAGAAAAGTGCAATTCTCTGTTGAAAGTTGCTGTTGAATCTTCCCTGTCCACAGGAATAGAATTCCTGATTTTTCTGGTGCACATTTGGTTTGGTAGCATTCTCTGATGAGTCATCTGATTGGAAATCTGATCAAGTTCTCTTGTGTGCTGAAGAATAAAAGATCAGTCAGAGCACCCAAGCAAAGCATGCACTTGTTAGCAAACACCGACATCTCAATCTGTTCTGCCAAAAAGGAAGTGTCCGGGGAACAACTTGTACTTGATACTCCAGATTTAGCAGGTGTGCATGTTTGATATGGCACTTTTATCTTGAATACTTGTGTAGTGTGATATTGCTGCAGGACAAGGGAAAACAATCCTTATTAATTAAAGATGGCTACAAGGGATTACATACAAAGATTCAGTGAGTTTTAAAATAAGCTGTTATTATGTTAAGTGTAGTGAACAAATGGAATTTAGTATCATTTTATTAATTTCTGTAATGTTCATATTGCCTAGAATCTAGGAAACCATCTTTAGGTACTTCATAAGGGTATAATCAAATAAGCACAGAGAATGAGCCAGAGGGGATATTAAGAGATATTGTGACGAGATGCTGATTTCCTGGATTATTTTTCCACTTGCAGCACAGATTGGATTGCTGGCGAGTAGGTAAAGATTGAGACTGTGCAATTTGCTTGGGTGGTCTGAGGGACCTCGATTGTTTGTCAAGTGAAAGGCTTTCCCTTAATTTGACAGAGCATTTTGTTCAATCAAGCTCTGTAGGCAACTGTTCCATGAATAAGTTAGGAATATCTTCACCCATCATGAGTTTAAATAATGATGTTATTGCTAGTGTTGTTCTGAGATTTGGCAGTAGCATTCACGGCCAAATCAATGAAGTCCTACAGTAATTTTAAGCTCCAGATCCAATAATGAGAAAGTCTTTCAAGTGAGCCATGACACCAAGACACAACAGAAATGCTTCCATTTACAAAAGGCTCGTGTCCCTGGAAAATGTGTCAACAAATGAGATTTTGTAAACTGGAATGGTTAGCTAACATGTATTTTGTTATAGTACATTCTGGGGATGAGGGAGGAATTGAATTGAATTAACTTTATTTCTTACATCCTTCACATACATGAGGAGTAAAAACCTTTATGTTATGTCTCCATCTAAATGTGCAATCTTAGTAATTTATAATAATTTATAAAAATAGAACAGTCAATGTAATATAGAGTACACTCAAATCAGCGTGAGTTCATCAGTCTGATAGCCTGGTGGAAGAAGCTGTCCCGGAGCCTGTTGGTCCTGGCTTTTATGCTGCGGTACTGTTTCCCAGATGGTAGCAGTTGGGACAGATTGTGGTTGGAATGACTTGCGTCCCCAATGATCCTATGGGCCATTTTCCACACCTGTCTTTGTAAATGTCCTGAATAATGGGAAGTTCACAACTACAGAATGGAGCATTGTGTGTTTTGCCAAAAAGTAAAAAGATTAGGATGACATGAGTTAATGATTCATCAATAGAATATTCATAAATTGAGGAGTTCCTGTAACTGCTCTCAGAGGTTTACATACAAGGTCCAGTGGTATTATGTGAGGATGGGAAATCTTTATTTCTTCATTAACATGTAAAGGTGATAGAACTGACTGCTTACTTCATTATAGATTGTTAGCCTTTGTTACGTGTCAAATGTATGCCTTGGTTCATAGCATATAACAGTTGCTACAATTCCAAAGTAACTTTTTGGACACAATCTGAGTTGGGGAATTCTGTGGTCCTGAAATAGTCTGTGCAGATACCTTCCACTTGAGATCATAAGTAAGTCAAAAAAAATCTCTTTTGAAGGGGAGTAGTGGTGGAAAGACATGGGCATTTAGGTTTAAGACTTGGATGGCTATTTATATAACTGCTAGTGGAGAAATGAAGGGTGTGAGGAAGCTGGAGGCATGGATTTATTGTAGGGTAGAAGGCAGGTGCATGGCTATGGTGCATCTAGAACAAGGACGTGGTATGAGAATTTTGAACTTTGGTATTAGTGCTCCAGGAGCCAAACTGGATTAGCAAGCACAGTGGTACCAATTTCATACAGCCAGCTGATTTATGAAGTCCAGCTGAAGGATGGATAGGCAGGAGAGAAGGGGAATAAGTGAATCCGATAACAACAAAGAAGTAGAGATGACCCCCTTCTCAGAGATGAAGATAGAATCTATGTTTGTTGCAGCATTTTTAATAAACCTTTTGCAAATGTTTGATGTAGTAAGTGGAGATCTAATCAAAATTTTGTCCCAAATTAAAAGAAAAGGAACTCCAGTCTGTAATGGAGAGAGGATCAGAGTTATAAAATGTAACATTGAACACAGCACAGGATGGGCGCTTCAGCCCACAATGTTGTGCCAGACTTTTAACCTACTCCAAGATCAATTTATCCCTTCCCTCCTACTGAATGGCTGAATGGTACCAGCCAGATGAATCACCTTTTACCTTGCTCAAGGTTCTCCAGTAGGTCTATTACCTACGTCCAGGGTATTTTGTCCCTGCTCCTGCTCCTCCTTGAGCTGATTCCATAACAGCACAATACACTAGTACAGTATGTTGCACAATGCTGATCCACTGCAGCGGCTTCCAGATTACTGCAGCCGCCTATTCTTAAACACAGTCAATTATGTTGGGTGGGGTGTCAGCCACACAGAAAATCTGTGGAAGATCTGCACCATTGTCATTGTAGTGCATCATCGTCCACCATTCCCATCTTCAAAAGGTGGTGCCACTAGAAGGCAGCATCCATTATTAAGGACCCTCACCCTCTGGGACTTGCCCTCTTCTTATTACTACCATCAGGGAGTGGGTACAGGAACCTGAAGACCCACCCTCAGCAAGTTAGAGCTTCTTGCCCTCCGTCAGCAGATTTCTGAACAGTCCATGAACACGATCACTCTATCCCTCTTTTGTACTATTTATTTATTTTTAATTGCAACTTATTGCGGCTTGCGCTGTACCACTGCCGCAAAAGCTACACATCTCACAATGTAGATTAGTGATAATAAACCTGATTCTGATTCTTATAATTGTACTTTGAGACTGAATCTGTTCATTGTGTCTCAGTTTGCTTTGAGAAATATATTTGGTTTGTTCCAGTCAGGTAAGTACATTGATCTTTTTAGATACTAAGAAGCAGGCAATAAATGCCATGTTGGTCTTTGTCCCAGATTTCCTCCTTTTTTTTTAATGGGATTAATCATTTTGAGTTGCCCAAGTTTAAAATTTCCTTGCCAATATGCAGAGCAGGATTGCTCGTTAATAATGCTACAACTATCAGTTATCATTAATGCAAGAGATTCTACAGATGCTGGACATCCACAGTAACAAGCACAAAATGCTGGAGGAACTCAGTAGGTCAGGCAGCATCTATGAAGAGGAATAAAGAGACGATGTTTTTGGGCTGAGACCCGTCATCAGGATAATGTCCTATTGAAGGTTCTCAGTCCAAAACGTCGACTCCTTTTTCCTCTCACTAGGTACTGCCTGACCTGCTGAGTTCCTCCAGTATTTTGTGTGTGTCACTCTACATATGTAAGTTACCCGTTTCAATAAACTGAGTTAGGAACTGAGATTTGTCAGATCCCACCCCACCAATGAGCTGGTTTTCTTGGAGAGAGACCAAGTTGTAATCAATGTTTTTTTTCTGTTTTCGTCTCTGCAGTCTGTCCTCTGGTCCTGCTTGCTCATTGAATACCAAATGCTTATCTTATAGTTGAAGACTGCCATTTAATTTGCCACCAGCATTATACTGGCCACTTTCAATAGTCACCTCCTGCCTTATCTGTGAGGGAGACTGTGGCTCCACATTGGCCTTATCAGCCACTCTAAAACCCATCGAATCAGAATGCAAGCAAATCATTTTTGACCCTGAGGGACTGCCTAATAAATTAAAGATGGATGGCAGGAAGTCCAGAAAGTCTTATCTTTATTAGCTCCCTCTGTAAGGACTGACTTTGTTCGGTAAGAGGTCATTTCAGCTTACTTCATTGCAATTACTAGATTAAGAACATCTTTTTCTTGCTGCCATTAATTTGTATGAAGTTCAGATATTTTCTGCAGGTTCCTATCATTTAGTCAGAAGCAAGTGTGACAGATGGCACTTTTGCACGAACCTTTTATTAATCTTCATGCCTGATAAATGAATTGGATTGCTCACAATTTACTAGTAAATTAGCACATTAGCGCACAGATGCATTGTTCTACTGTCTTTCTGAGACTGTATTGATATTGTTCTAGGCACCTGTCATTAAATATTACACCAGACTGTGCCTTGATGAGAAAATTACACTGTGCAAGGACATAAATTACAAAACCTAATTGCAATAACAATTGTCATGTGCACAGCATAATTGCTGTGCTTATTGTGATGTGGTTTCAAGAGAGAGACACCTTGAATATTTCTGCAGAGCTATGGTGAAATCTGATTTAAAGAAGATCTTAGATGCCAGATTTAATTTGCACAATAATTAATCATTCATGTTGGATTCTTTGATAAATTTAATGTTTTTGTTTCCACTGCACATCGTGATTCAGTTCAGATATCAGGTGTCTGTTCTTTATGTCGGGCCTTCACCATGGGAACTGATCCTAATTCTAGTGATTGGCATCAAGAGCAACATGGATATTTCTCTTCAAGAAGTTCGATAGATGCTGTCTTTGCTACATGTAAACTCTGGCATGGACTAAATAGACAATGATCAGAGTTGGTTGCTTTCCCTAGACCAGTGTATGATCCTGCCATTAGCTTTGGTTGCTGTACTGTTATAAGACTATGTGGGCTAAATTGATTAGCATTTGGAAATGGGTGCTGAGGTTGTGATAAGCAACTGACTTGCTTCCATTTGAGAACATGCAGACTGGGATTCAAAGTTCAAAGTCCAAAGGTGTATAAGATGATGGGAGGCTTTGATCTCCTGGATAGTCAGAGGCTTTTTCCCAGAGCTGAAATGGCTAACACGAGAGGGCACAGTTTTAAGGTGCTTGGAAGTAGGTACAGGGGAGATGTCAAGGGTAAGTTTTTTTACGCAGAGAGTGATGAATGCATGGAATGGGCTGCTGGCAACAGTAGCGGAGGCAGATACGATAGGGTCTTTTAAGAGACTCCCGGATAGGTACATGGAGCTTAGAAAAATAGAGGGCTATGGGTAACCCTAGGTAATTTCTAAAGTAAGTACATGTTTGGCACAGCATTGTGGGCTGACGGGCCTGTATTGTGCTGCAGGTTTTCTATATTTCTATGTCACCATGTGCTACAGAGATTAATTTTCATTCTGACATTCAGTAGAACAAAGAAATGCAATAGAATCAATGTAACACTGCACACAAGCAAAGACTGACAAACAACCAATGTGCAAAAGAAGACAAACTGTGCAAGTCAAATAAATAAATAGTACTGAGAACATGAGCTGTAGAGTTTGTGAAAGTGAGGCTATAGGTTGTGGAATCAGGTCAGGTGAGTGAAGGTATCAATGCTGGTTCAGGAGCCTGACAGTTAAAGGGTCATAACAAAAGGAGTTTTGTTGCCCAAAGGGGGAATTTCAAGTACACTTTAATCAATAGTTCCATTTGGTTTTGACAGGTGGGGATATCCTCTTCTTTCTTCTCCATTTTTTTTCCCCGCCCCACCTAGCAGGCAACAACAAATCTTGATTTTCAATCTGATTTGGACTCCTCCAGGACTGGCCAGACAGTGGAATTGGACCGCTCCAGGGTTTAGTTATGACGGCACAGCTTTCATTACACATATTGTCTTTATGTGTGTGTGGATTGTGCACATCATAAGTTTGGCCAAGGGCCAAGTAAGAAGAGTATGGTGCTGGTCTCCCAGTAACCAATCCCCTGGTGTGGTTCAAAACAGGAATAACATTTGGGAGGCATGTAAGGCTGGAATAGGATGGACTGCTTCCCGATTTCTGGTCCGTTCTGAGCAGAAGTAGAGTCAATGGAATTGTGGTACATGTGTGAAATCACAAAGCAATGGGTACAGTCCGTGGTGCTGTGGACAACTGGGAAGCTTGCAATCCAGGTGAAAGAACACACCCTCTGCCTTCCTGGAGTAGTGTGTCTGTGATCACCTAAGCACAGTTGTGCACTCCAAACTGTGGAAACAGGTGGTTTGGACCAAGAATGCATTGCCAAGAGCAGGAGTGGAGGCAAATTTACAATTGTTGTGTTCAACTAGGAGCTGCACGAGTAGCTGGAAAGGGAAAAATATTTTGGGGAGAGAATAAAGGAGCTGACTTACAGTACATAGAACAGTCACAGACTGGATGGGCTGGATGACCACCTTTCATGACCTAATCATTCTGTAGTATATTGCAAATATCCCTTCTTCCAAGCAGTGAGGTTCCACGGGAAAATACCGGATCTCCCAGTTGCCACCTATGTCAACATGATTTCCCATTCCCTTTATGCCATGTCTGTCCATGGCCTCCTCTACTGCAGAGACGAGGTTAACTTCAGGTTGGAGGAGCAATGCCTCATATTCAGTCCAGGTAGCTTCTAACCCGATGACATGAACATCAATTCCTCCAACTTCTGGTAATTCCTTCCCCCTCTCTTTTTGTACTCTCCATTCTGATTACCCTCTCATCCCTTCTGTTCTGGTTCTCCTCCTCATTCCCTTCATCCTGCGGTCCACTATCATCTCCCATCTACTTCCTGCTTCTTTCTCAGCCCTTTACCTCTTCCACCTATCCACTCCCAGTTTCTTACTTCATCGCACTCCCACACCTACTCACCCACTTTCCCCTTACCTGGTCTCACCTATCATCTGCCAAATTATACTTCTTCCCCTACCCCCACCTTATTCTGGCTTCTTTCCCCTTCCTTTCAGTCCTGATTAAGGGTCATGGCATGAAACGTTGATGGTATTCATCTCCTTAGATGCTACCTGACTTGCTGAGTTCTTCCAGCATTTTGTGTGTGTTCCCCACTCTGATAGTCCCAGGCACTGTTTCAACAGTTCTGTGCTGGTCCAAACATTGTAAGCTGCTCTGTCACCGTCATCATAATGTTAGACTGGGTACATTTGCAGAAGATGGCATGGTTTTCTGTTTCATGCCGAGCTTCTTGAAATATTAGCTAGCAGTGCACAGTAGAAACTTGAAGCCTGGCTAATAAGCCCTGAGTGATATTTCTACAAAGCCGGTTCTATATACAGTGATTTCCTACAAAAGAGAGTCCAACCATTTCCCTTTGACACTAACAGCCTTTCAACTGCTAAGATGAACTCAGAACCTTGTCTCCATGCCATTACAAATCCCATCACTTTCCACCTCCATAACATTACCATACTCCATCTCCTTCGGTAAATCCGCTGCTGAAAATCTCATCCATATCTTAGTTATATCCCACAAGTGTTTCAAGTTGTCCTAAGTTTTTTCTACTCTTAGTCAACTTGAGGTCATCCAAAACTCTGGTGCTCTTGTCCCAATCCACAACTTCCTTTTCAACTACCACACAGCTGTTCACTAGCTGCTGTTGAAGCTACAACTCGTAATTATTAGCAGCCAAGGCCCTCCTAAATAAACATCTCAGCTTCTCTGGCTTATAACCACGGGGAAGCAGTAAAACTGGACTTTCAAAAGGGAATTGGAAGAGTAATTTGCAGGATTTTGGGGAAAGAGCAGGGCAATGGGAACCAGTATGGACTAGAATGTTAGAATGACCTCCATCTGTGTTGTAAGGATTTATTAATTCCACAGTTCCCTCTTTAGGAAGCTCCTTAAAACTTGCTACATTTTCCCAGATATAAGACATTAAGATGTTGGGGCAGAAACAGGCCATTCAGCCCATCAAGTCTCTGCTATTCGATCATGGTTGACTTATTTTCCCTCCCATTTCCATAATCTTGCCTTCTCCCTGTAACGTTTGACAGTGACTTAGCCTTCACAGCTGTCTGTGGCAATGAGTTCCACAAATTCACCACACTCTGGAAAAGAAATTCTTCTTCATCTCTGTTCTAGTCTGAGGCGGTGCCCTTTGGTCCTAGACTCTCCCACTATAGGAAACATCCTCTCCACATCCACTCTATCTAGATCTTACATTATTAGGTAAGTTTTGATGAGATCATTCTCCCCACCCCGCCTTTCTTCTAAACTCAGGGTGTCTCATCACCGCTAGAAATAAGGCGCACTATACGTGCATATTGTTTCTGTTCTAGGGTCAATGTTATTTGCAGGAGTTGGGGTTGGGTTGGGCTGGTGGTGGGGGGGGAGTGGATTTCACTGTAAGCTGAAATGTAACTGAAGTAGGCAGTTAAATATCATGCTGCCAGAACAGGTCAGAGGCTTGGTATCCCATGGTGAGATGCTCTTGACTCCCCAAAGCTTTTACAGCATTTAAAAGATGCACATTTCGGAGTGTGAAATAATTTTTTGGTGTTCTGTAAGTGTCATCACTTTGGAGATGCATTTCCATCTCACCAATGCAGCTTGCTTGATTGACAACATTACAGGTGTTCATTCTTCGTGCCAATTAGAATTGAATTTATTTAAATCTTACATCCATCCCACAACATGAGGGAGTAAAAATCTTGGCGTTATGACTCTGTCACAATGTACAGACAAGTGAATTTATAAGTCTAATGGCTTGTAGAAAGAAGCTATCCTGTAGTCTGTTGGTCCTGGCTTTAATGCCATGGTACCATTTGCCAGAGGGAAGTAACTGAACCAGTTTATGGTTGGGTGGGGGGTGACTGGTGTCCCCGATGATCTTCTTTACACACCTGCTGCTGTAAGTGTCCTCAATGGAGGGTTGTTCACATCCACAGATGTGCTGGGCCGTCTGTACCACTCTCTGCAGTGCCCAACGACCAAAGTTGGTGCAGTTCCCATACCAGGTGGTGATAAAGCCAGTCAGGATGCTCTCAATGGTGCCCCTGTAGAAGGTCTTAAGGATTTGGGGGCTCATTCCGATCTTCTTCATTTGTCTGAGATGGAAGAGACACTGTTGTGCTTTTTTTTTTGCCATACAGCCGGTGTGTACAATCCAGGTGAGATCTTCGGTGATGTGTATACTGAGGAACTTGAAACTACTCACCCTCTCAACTGCGGACCCGTTGATATTGATTGGGCCGAGCCTGTCTCCGTTCCTCCTGTAACCCACAATCAGCTCTTTCGTTTTTTGGACATTGCAGGAGAGGTTGTTATCTTGGCACCACTGTGTCAGGGTGTTAACCTCTCCTTTGTAGGTTGTCTCATCACCGTTAGAAATAAAGCCGATCAAAGTCATGTCATCTGCAAATGCAACCACAGCGATATTATAAATAAGATACATTACTGTGATATATTAAGTATTTTGATGGTAAAAAGTGTTCAAATATTAATTGAGTTTCTTTAGTAAGTCAAAAGTGCATTCAATTACCAAATAATTTCGATGTCATTAATTTTCTTGATTATAAATAACAGCTATTGTACATCAAGGTCACAACTGTATTTGAGCTATTCCCTGGAGAATAAACAGAAGCTGGGAATGTATTATGGTGCCAACATCCTGCAGTATCATTATTTACATAATTTATATAAAATATTCTTCTAATAAACTTCCCTTAAGGATATTTGCTGTTCATATCTCACACATAATAACAAGTTTCCTAAGGAGACAGTGTGTGATAAGGACAAGCATGATTTGCGGTGTAGGATTAATAAGGGATTTCACTGCAGAATCTATGTAAAAGTTGGCCCATGTCTTTAATATCACTAAGGACTTTAAAACTTCTGTGTTGTGGAGAGACCAATCTATTTTATTGCTGATAGTCACGAAAAGGAATTTGTTGTCTTTTTCTACTCTTGCCTGTAGACGTCGTAAAACACACAATTTTCAAAACTCTTAACCACCGATTGAAATTGTTTCACCTGGGCCAATAGAAATGGACAATAAAATTATCATTGACAGTGACATCATGCCCCACAATAGATTAAGGAAAAATATGGCACATTTTGACGTCAACTGTAAGAAGCTTTCCAAGAGTTTTGGGATATGTCCAAGATCAGAAAATCAAGCAATACTGGCTTTGCCTTTTACTCATTTTGAATAAAGTCTTTGTATCCCAGTAAAGTGTACAGAATGCAAAAACCCATCTTCTTTCTGCTTGTCTGTTTATATGTCTGTGTATCTATTGATATACTCATCTATTTAAAGGTCTGTCAGTCTATTTATATGTTTGTCTGTCTGTCTATTTATGTATCTGCCTGCCTTTGTTTCCATCTTGATTGCACTGTCAGTGATTTCCCATGACAGTGCTGTTATTTTGAACACTGGTGTTTTATTCAGAATGATGTCAAGTTCCTACCCTCCCACAACTTGAACCTCTTCAAGAGCCAGCATGCTAAATGGAGACCACAAAGTAATTGGCTTCTCTTTGAATTTGTCATCCCTATTAATCTTGAGAGCGTTAAGAATTTTAAGTGTAGCCAGATTGGTTTCCCAGCATTAAAAATGTAAAAAAAATACACATTTCTAGTTCAAAGATACTAATTCCATTCATTGCTCATGTGTTGTGAACATGTGAACGTTAGGTTACCAAAAATTATCATACTCATCTGGGACCATCATAGAGTCATTCAGTATGGAGACAGGCAGTTAGGCCCACACATCTATTCTGAACAGTGAATACATAACAATATTAATCCCATTTTCCAGCACTTGGTCCATATTCACCAAAGCCTGGGCAATTCAAATGGGTATTTAGATACGGTGTTGGATTCTGATGTTTTTGATCTGAGGTTCTTCAGAAGTCCAGAATGAGGCATAAAACTTAAACACAAGAAAATCTGCAGGTGCTGGAAATCCAAAGCAACACACACAACAGGCTGAAGGAACTCAGGCAGTATCTATGGAAAGGAGTAAACAGTCTTGGGCCAAGATCTTTCATCAGGACTGGTGGATGGTCTTGACCCGAAACATCGACTGTTTCCTCTTTTCCGTAGATGTTGCCTGGCCTGCAGAATTCCTCTAGCATTTTGTGTGTGTTGCTGAGGCATAAAACTTGTTGCTCACTATCATTTATTAAGCGCTAAAGGAAGCAAGGAATTGGAAAAGGAGGGTATTAAGAGCCTAGTAGTGAAAGTAGGAAAGAACAAAGAAAGAAACCCTGAGCTTGCATGCTCTGCTCTTCTTCATACCAGAGATAACAGACATTCCATTCAAATTTGTAGATAAGAGTTAATCAATCAGATAGCCCCTATTCAAATAATGCAATACCCAAGAAGCTTCCAGAATAATACAAAGAACTGTAAGCACTACAAAACACATTAAATAATTCCATATACATAGGTATAATTGTATAAAATACAAACAGGCATAAGAAATTCAAACTACAAAGTAAGTTACAATCATACAATCTAAACCAACATTTGTGATTCTAAATCACACATTTCAAATCATTAACGTGAAAATTCAGAGACAGCCTTGTGCTATCTATATTGAGCATAAAATAATAGAGAAAACTACCTAAGTTATGAAAATATCAAAGGTATTCATAGGATTATGTCATTGTTAGGTAGCTTGCCTTTGTAAGTACATGCCATTTACATGAATTTAAACCACTCTATTAATGACCACCCTTATACAAGTAAAATCAGTCTAAATTATCATAAGATATATCAGGACAAATGTTATTTTTAATAATATTGAGTAACTTTGGCTGCCTAGATTTAAATGAGTCCAGTCGAAGAAATCCCATCCATCAGATTAATGTATTTTAGCTGTTCCTTTATGAATATGATCAGTCAAGTCAGTTATGTGTTCAGACTCATCAGGTATGTCAGTACAGCACTCCCTGCATAAAACTACACATGCTCCCCCCCCCTAACTGCTAATACCATACGGTTTTGAAGAACCATCTTATGCATGGGGACCATTTCTGAGTGTGTCATATATATTGA
The DNA here is from genome assembly GCF_030028105.1 of Mobula birostris. Taxonomy (NCBI): domain Eukaryota; kingdom Metazoa; phylum Chordata; class Chondrichthyes; order Myliobatiformes; family Myliobatidae; genus Mobula; species Mobula birostris. The sequence goes on along the minus strand of NC_092378.1, from coordinate 42,335,225 downwards.
CATACCCAACAGCTCGAGACATAACAGCATCAGCAAATTCATGTGACACTTGCAAGTATACATTAGGAGTCATTTAAATTCACACATTGCAAGTAGGGAGGACAACTGGCAAAAGTGTAATAACAAAAAGTAATATTTGAATAAACTTCATAAGGTCCAGTAGCTGTTGACTCTGAAGTCTTCTGGCTGGTTGGTGATTTGCTCACTGACGCATCCACTCCAATCCAATGTGTTCTAGGGAGTGGATCTGTTGTGCCAGATAAGGAAGTAACATAATCGGTGCTACTAGTCTATAAGAAGTGCCATATCTCCATGCTTCATCACCTTTTAACCTCCCACCATTCTCCATACAGAACCATTTTTCCTGGTTAGAGCATTGAGCTTGCATGTCTTGAATATCTTGTATGCTACAGAGTGATTTGCTTGGGCACTGAGTCAGAGGTTACAAGCACATTAACCACAGTGCTTATTGTCCTCGTTGGTATCACCTTAGTTCATTGCAGTGGCTGGTGTGTATTCACTTACACTTTCACTGCTGAGTTAGTAATTAATAGCACTTGATAAGGACCTTTCCTTCCAGCTCCCAGTGGTTCCTTAAGCAGTTTTGTAATCGGGGCTCACTCACCAGGAATCAGGGTGTGCCCTTCTGCTGGATCCTCCCAAGCAGCAGAAGCCTGTTCAGAAGCAGACTGGACAGCTTGGGTTAATTTCACACAGTTGTTAAACTGTCTGCAGTACTGTGTATATCAGCCTCTCTGAGATCGAAGGCTCCCTGTTTCCACCTCGAATGGACTTAACTTAGGTTTCTTGTTTGAGATTGCTCTGCTGCTACATAAGACAATAGGAAGAGCTGTAGGCTGTTGTACACCTTCCTCATGATACTTAGTCTATTACTGTTTGATGGTTACATTCATTTGATCAACTTGTCCTGATGACTCTGGGTGACATGGACAATGAAAAGACCATTCAATGATCAGCAGTCGACATAATTCTTGACAAACACTCCCAGTGAATTGTGTTCCTTTGTCAGAGTCAATGTGACATAACAATCCCCATCTAGGGATATAGTCCTTCATCAGAGTTTCTGATGTGTTTGAGGCAGTGGCCTTCTTTTCTGGAGTAGCTACCACCCATCTTGAAAACCTGTTCACTATTAGCAATACGTCTGAGTATCCTCGGCACTTTGGTAAAGTAACATAGTCAACTTGTAAGTGTGAACATGAAACAGGTGGGGCAGGAGCAATTGTGGTAGCTTTTCAACTGCTCCAGGGTTTGTTTTCTAGCATATCATGCATCTTTCAAATCTTCATCAAACTTGTGCTCTGAACTTTGGATTCCACCACCATTGGAAGAATCTGTTGATCATCTTTTCCACTCTAATGTGTCTCGGGGAGTGGATCTGTTGTGCCAGATAAGGAAGTAACATGGTCGGTGCTACTAGTCTATAACAAGTGCCATATCTCTATGCTTCATCACCTTTTAACCTCCCACCAGTCTCCATACAGAACCATTTTTCCTGTTTAGAGCCTTGAGCTTGCATGTCTTGAATATCTTGTGTGCTACAGAGTCATTTCCACATTTCAGTTGTTGGGTTCACTGCATACGTTATCTGTACTTGTTTTAATTCTTTGACCTTTTTTACTTCTTTTATTTCTTTTACTCCTTTTCCATGGTTGGCTTTTTTGCAATTCTATCCAAGAATGCATTTCCAAGACTTTCCATTGTAGTCATTTTGGAGTGGCTTTTACATTTTAATACAGCCACCTCTGACTGCAATTGCATGACATTCATGAGTTCTTGTACTATTTGGTCATTAGAAATCCCCTTTGTCTCCATAAGTTTCCAAAATCATGAAAAACTCCAACAGCGTACTGAAAATTGGTGTAGGTACAAGCTAATCTTCCTTCCAACACCTTACAGGCTTCACTGAGAACTTTCTGCTTTGCCTGTTGTGCAGTGGTATCAGGAGCAATGCTTCCTGATGCCGGTACTTGAACTTCAGCCAACAATTTGAATGCTCCTCTCAACCATTGCGGAGCTATTGATGCACCGAATCAGATCTGAGTTCAACAGAGGCGTTTCCTTGTAACAATTTGCGTCTTCATGACATGTTATTATTCTTGCACAGTCATGGTCATCATAGTGTCCCATGCCCAATGGCAGCAATGTAAACAACAGGAATTCTGCAGATGCTGGAAATTCAAGCAACACACATAAAAGTTGCTGGTGAACGCAGCAGGCCAGGCAGCATTTCTAGGAAGAGGTGCAGTCGACGTTTCAGGCCAAGACCCTTCGTCAGGCAACAATGTAGCTGGATTTGCTGGACTCACCCATTGAATGATGATATTAGGTTCCCTCAAGAACAATAGACCACTTGGACCACTGAGCAGCTGTTACTTAAGAGGCCTTATTTATAGTGTACTGAATGAGGACATTGAACATTTAAAACTTGATCAATCACGATGCGAGAAACAGCCATGACTGCCAGGCAGGTTGCCTACACTTCTCATAAACACAAACTCCATCCTAGTGTTATATTATCCAACTTAGCAGAGTAAATACCAACAGGATGCTGCGGGTCTCTATGTTCTTGAGTTAAGACTGCCATCATGTAGCAGTGTTTCTCGTTGACATACAAGGTAAACAGTCTACCTGTGTCGGGGATTCCGAATGCAATGTCGCCTTTAAATTTTTGAAATGCCTCCAGTTCTTCATTCAGAGTTGCAGGGCCATCTGAGTGCTTACTGCCCTTCAGCAGGCGTGTAGAGTGGTTGGGTAATTTCGGCATGTGAATAGACTTTTATGCTCTGTTGTACTTACACAACCCAGAGATTACTAGAGTTGTTGGACTGTTGCAGGTGGCTTTGCTGACCTAATGGCCTTTGCCCGATCCTCAGTGGTTTCCCACTTACCTTGCAAAATTTTCTGTCTCAAGTAAATTACTTCTTATTGCAATTGTGCCTCATCTCGATTTGCTTCGTGACCCTTGGCAGATATATGATCAAGCAAATAAAGATGGCCAGCAGCATTGGGATGCAATCAGGGCATCATTCGTAAATTGTAAGATACTTGAATCAATAGCTGCTAAGTCTCTCAGATATTGTCTCAAAGCCATGTTATAGACGGTGGGTTTGCTGTGGAGCCCTTGTGGTAGCCTCATCCATTAATACTGTTGACCAAATACAACTGTATTGTGAAAGCCAACTGCAGTAGACATTCAGACATCAGTGGTATGGATCAGAATCTATTGGCCATATCAACAACTGTAAAACACTTGTGTGATGGCTTCAGGACATTGAAAATAGTTGATGGACCTGCCTGTCAATATATTGATTAGCAACCTGGTAATTCAGTCTCAGTTTCCAGATACCATTCACTTTTTTAACGTGCATGAGCAACTGTTGATGGGCTGTGGGTTTTAACAAGAGCCCCTTAGTCCTCCAGCTGGTTGGTAAAATACCTTCTATAGATGTTCTGCTTAGAGGATACCGCTTAGTACAAGTTGCCCTCACTAGTAAACTCAATAGGATTCATTTCCAGCAGCCACAGTCATTTTTATCTTTTGACCATATGGGATGATTGGCTAATTCAGATTTGGCTAACTATATGAGATTCCAAATTACTTTACCCTTCACAAACTCAAGGCAACTATTCCAAGAAGACATTGAGAGACATCTTCTGCCCAGAAATGTATCTTACGTAGGTGTGGATCAAGTTGTACCTCTACTAGCTTGTTTTTGATCATTCCTCCTGCCCTATATGCATATTTACAGATATTACAGATATTGCAGAGCAGACTCGATGGGCCAATTGAGCGAATTCTGCTGCAATATCTTGTGATATGTTGCACCTTCGGGCAATAGATTTTGTTATACATGTTATCTCAGCTTCTGTATATCCAATAAGAATTCAGCACATTAATTTCCAATCAATAAGTTTGTATATAAGCCTTCTAATTTTTCTTTATAAAGGTAAGTAAGGCTGCAAGGAAGGGCCTAGTCAATTTTTGACTGTGACAATACATCTATTACATCCACCATTGCTTGTTGAAAGTGCGTCATCAAATTAGAATCTCCTGACATCTGCGAGGCAGGGGATTGAACTTGCTGTTGAATTTGTTTCTATTGCCCGTCTTGTTTCCTATGCCAACAACTTCTAGTTCAACGTCCTTTCTTACCACAAAAGTGAAATTGTGCTCTAGGGTCTGGTCTCGGAAGTGTGACTCGGACTGAGATTACTGCGACACTCTTGATGGATTCTAGTCCAGTTTCTTCTTTTGGTTGATAGATGTTGGCTCTTGACTCATCTGCTGCAGCTTTGGCTGTTTGACCAGGAAGCAATGTCTTTTGACCCATGGTCATTGGCTATTGATCAATAGGTAACTGACTCATCTGTAATGATTTTATTTAGGTTTCAGTATCTCATTCTATTTGTTTAGTGGCTTGCACTAGCTCACTATATGTAATACGACCTTTGAATCTAATTCAGTTTTGTCAGCTTTAGCATTTTGGCAATATCTGGTTTCAGGCCATCCATAAAAGTTGACTGTAAGGGACCTTAAGACATAGGAGCAGAATTAGTCTTATTGAGTCTGCTTCGCCATTCCATCATGGCAGATTTATTATCCTTCTCAACTCCATTCTCCTGCCTTCTCCCTGTAACCTTGGATGCCCTGACTAATCATGAAACTATCAACCTCCGCTTTAAATATAGTCAATGACTTGGCTTCCACTGCCGTCTGTGGAAATGGATTCCACAGATTCTCCAGTGCTCCAGCTGAAGAAATTCCTCTTCATCTCTGTTCTAAATAGGTGTCCCTCTATTCTGAGGTTGTGCCCTCTGGTCCAAAACCTATCCATTGTAGGAAATATCCTCTCTACATCTGATGTATCTAGGCCTTTCAATATTCAACAGGTTTCAATGTGAGCTGCCCCTCATTCTTCTAAACTCAAGTGAGTAAAGGCCCAGAGCCATCAAAGGGTCACCACATGTTAACCCTTTCATTCCCGGAATCATTCTTGTGAACAACCACTGGAGCCTCTCCAATTCCAGCACATCTCTTCTTAGATACAGTGCCCAAAGCTGTTCACAGTACTCCAAGTGTGATCTGACCAATGCCTTATAAATCCTCAGCATTACATCCTTGCTCTTAGTCCTCTCAAAAATGAATGCTAACATTGTATTTGGCATCATTACCACAAACTCAACCTGCAAGTTAACCTGAGGAGATCCTGCATGAGGACTCCCAAATCCCTTTGCACCTTTAATTTTTGAATATGTTCCCTGTTTAGAAAATAGTCTGTGCCTTTATTCCTGCTACCAAAGTCCACAACCATACACTTCACGGCACTATATTGCATCTGCCACTTAACCAAGCTGTCCTGTAACTTTCCTCATATTCAGAAACATTCTCAAAAATCTTTTGTTTGCAATCAACCATTTTCCTCCAATCCATCTGTATTAGGATTTGTTCTTCCAAGCACCTTTTAACAGCATTTCCAACTGCCTTGTGTATTTTGTTTATTATCTCCCATGTTGCCACCAACTTTATGATTTTACTATCATATTTGCGGAGAAACCAACCTAGTAGCCAAAATTTGGATGCCATCATATGGGTCCAGTTTGCATATGTTCTTCATACATCGAAGCTCAGCCCAGATCTTAAAACTTCCTTTTTAGGGTGCGTAACTTCCTTGAACCACTTATCAATCTTTTCCACTTCAAGTGGTTAATGGAAATCTAGATGCCTCCTGTCATAGTTTCCATCTTCAGCCTTCTGTGTCTTCACTCCCTTGGTCTTCATTGGAGCAAGCTGTAACATAGTTGCCAATCCTATTGTTTCATCATGGTTATCCTCACTTGAGTTGCTAGAGGCCGCTGTAGAGTCCATATCATGTCCATGCTGTAATTTCTTGCAGTTTGTGTGGTGGTGCTGTCTGAGAGGACTGTCCAGCATAGGGGGTGTTTCCGAAGAAGTATTACTGGCAGAACTGCCCACTTGAAGTCCCTGCTGAGCTTTTCATACCGCTTCAGTTTGTCATGAAGCTCCATAAATCCACTTTGATTCAATTACGCTTATTATGTTGTTTTTTCATTCACTCAGTTAACACAGAAATTTGCTCTTTAGACTTTTTTACTGTTTCTATCATACTTCTTTTTTCTAGTTGATCACATGTTCCTTTTTCTTTCCCTAATTGATCAGTTAACTTCACTTGCTCGGTTAACTCACATGGTTGATTCTCAAGCTGACCATGTATTAACTTAAAATGTTCTTCTATCCCAGTGTGATCACGCCTTCTTATTTTTTTTGGTAATTTATTTTTTTATATTGAATTTCATCATCAAACAAACATTTCCATAAGATGTATTTCAGATACTGTACATATATATCATATAATCATATTTGTCACAAATCTCCACATAATATTTATCTGAGGTATACACTTATAGAAAAGAGAGGAAAGAAAGAACAATCGAAAGAAGAAAACTATGTACAGAGTAGGGAGTGATCTTTCTTTACAACATATTCATTGACTTGTGAGAATAAAATCAGGCCTATGAGGTGTTATTTAGTTAAACTATTTTTCCAGTATGAATAAAATTGTTCCAACTTACGATTAATAGATGATGTTATCTTCTCCATTTTGTAAATGTCCATTGTAATTTCCATCCATACATTTAAAGTTGGGCTCTCCTGTGATAACCATTTCCTGGTAAGGGTCTTTTTACCAGCCACCAGCAGTACATTCATTAAATATTTATCTCTTTTCAACCATTCTTGAAGTATATACCCAAAATATATGGTCTTACTCTCTTAGGGTATTTCACATTTAAAGATGACTTACAGGGCATTATGTATCCCACTCCAATAGTCTTTGATAATGGGGCATTCCCAGAAACTATGATAATGGTTTGCATTTTGATTTCCACAATTTCTCCAGCAAGCAGGGGGGTTACTATCATAATGGGATTTCTGAGATGGTGTATTAAAATATCTTACCAAGTTTTTCCACCCGAACTCTCGCCATTTCTGTGAACTGGTACACTCCCATTGATACCTCTATATTATTGTCCAGTTTTCTTCAGATCTTATTATCCCTCCTTCCTTCTCCCATTTTGTTTTGATGTATGAAGTTGAATGTGTTTTAAGATTTGACAAACCCTTATACACGCTTGAAATTATTCTACTACCGTTGTCTGAATTATACGTTTTTCTAATTAGCTCAATCAGACATGTACTTGCCTTGGTTACATTTTTAACCATCCTATTAACATACTGTCACATCTGTAAATACTGGTAAAAGTCTTGTTTTTCTAATAAGTGTTTCTCTTTGAGCATTTCAAAACTGAACAGTGTTCCTTCTTTCATTATATTGCAAATAGCTGTTATTCCTTTAGCTGTCCAGTCCTTAAATCTAGCATCCAGTTTATTCGGCGTAAAATCGGAGTCATATGCACACCACTTAAGAATTGCAATGCCGCATTGTCACACACCTTTTGATTTTGCCCATTACTGACTGGAGTTTGGTCCAAAATATTCGACTGGTACTCAAAGGCCTATAAAAGATCCTTCCCCTTGGAAGCTGGTCTCACTATATTTGGCTGCTTGCAATCTACTATTTGTTTCCCTGCAGCCATACAACAGTCTCTGATGCTGGGGATGATTGTTGTCAAAAGACTTATCTTGATGGAATGGAAATCACCTTCTCCCCCTTCCTTTCGGAGATGGATGGCTGATATGATCTCAGTCATACTGATGGAGAAACTTAGGTTCTTGAGAACCAATTCAATTAAAAAATTTTCCGCTATTTGGGATCCATTTCTTGCATACCTGGACGAGGCCGAAGATGGATGAACAATTTCCCCCCAGCTGATTTCTCATGGCCCTCATTTGAGATTTAATGTTTAGTATTTTTGAGCACTTTGTACAATAGGCATCCCTCCAATGTTATGTCCCTTTTTTTTGCTTATTTCTTTTTTATGCATGCCTGAGCTAGTATGTTTTTGTTGATTTCATTATGGGTTTTTTTGAAACTTTTGAAAATAAAGTATTTAAAAAAAGAATTGCAATGTCTGTCTCTAGTTTATATTCTTTTATAATAGTTTACCATATTTTAAGAGTCCATTTCACCCACAGGTTGTCAGTATTATTTATGTAACTTTGTAGGTTGTTATCAGCCAAAATTGCCTGTATGGGGATGGAAAGTATCCTCTCCTCAATGTTTTTCCATTGAGCATCATATGATGGGTTGCACCAGCATATCACGGCTCTCAACTGTGCTGCAAAATAATAATCTCTAAGAGAAGATAGGCCCCATCCCCCCTTTTCCTTGGCTAATTGCACTGTTTTGAGACAACCCCTAGGCCCTTTTCCTTGCCATATATATCTTGATAGCATCTTGTTCCATTCATTGAATTGATTTTGGTTAATCTCTATTGGTAGGGTCTGAAAGAGATATAGTAGTCTGGGCAGTATATTCATTTTAGTAGATTCAATCCCTGAACTGAGACCAAGAAGAGGAATTAAGTTCCATCTTATTATATCTTCCTTAATTTTTTTATATATAAGCTGATAATTGCATTCTGATAATTTTGCCAAATCTTTTGGCATAATGATGCCCAAATATTTGATGGACTCTGTTTGCCATGCCCAAGGATATCTACTTTCAATTTCTCTTGGTGGGCTATATGAAAGTAGTTGGGTTTTATCTTGTATCCTGATAATTGACCATTTGTTCAAAGGATTGCATCAATTTAGGTAAAGACTATGTTGGTTGCCCTAGATAGATCAAAATGTCATCTGCGTAACAGGCCAATTTATGCTCTGTTCACGCCTTCTTAACTGCAATAAATCTATTGTCCAGGTGGTTTATATTTTGCCCAAAGTCATTTTCTGTATCTTGTCTCATGCTTTCACAAGATCATTCAGGAGCCACATTTCATTAGGTTCAACCTTGATGGTGTACTTCATCTGGAACTTTTCCATTAATCTTATCAAACAGAGATGTTCTTTCAGGTAAAAAGTCAAACCTTCAGTCATCTGTTCACATGTAACTGGAGATTCTGTGGTTGGTTTCACGACTTTGGCCATTGCCTTAATTTGCCTCACGTAACACTTAATCTGTACATACCTTTTAGCACTTGTACAAGGCTGCAAATGTAATACTATACTATTTGATTGATGGTGTCAAAATCTTTGTAGGATTGAAGTCAGAATCTTATATTTTTGGTTTGTTGGTTTGCAAATGACAAGTTTTCCCTCACTGAATTGTAGTCTAGTTTTCTTTAAGTCACTAGATTACAATCAAAAGATTTATTAGGTACTCTATTGACTGGTACAAATTTAATTTGAACAGTGCTGGTCTGATTTTTCTCCCCCAATAACAATGGATATTAATTTCCCTCACTCTTAACCTTCCACTAGATGGTGTATTGAAACAAGAACTATTCAGTTTTCTTGGATGATTTGGAAATTTGAGGGAGATCTTTCCTCCTTTTAAGTTTGACGCTGGAAGTTTCCACTTCGTCTACTATGCTACTATGCCAAAAATTGTTGGATTCTGATGTTTTTGATCCAAGGTTCTTTAGAAGTCATGAATGAGTCACAAAACTTGTTGCTTGTGATTGTTTATTAAGCGCTAAGAGAACAAAGGAATTGGGAAAAGGAGGTAGCAACAGCCTAGTAACGACGGCAAGAAAGAACAAAATAAAAAGAGAGCCTGAGCCTACATGGTCTGCTCTTCTTCTATCATTGATAACAGACAATCCATTCAAATTTGTAGATAAGAGGTAGTCAATCAGATACTGTCGCCCCTATTCAAATAATGCAATACTCACGAAGCTTCCGGAAAAATACAAAGAACTGTAACCACCAGGATATGAACTGAACAATTGCACATACTATACATAGGCAATTATATAAAATACTAGCAGGCATAAAAAGTTCAAACTACAAAGAAAGTAACAATTATACAGTCTAATCCAACAACAGTCAGTGACCACCATTTTCTCTGGTAGTACATTCTGCGTACTCACCACTCTCTGCATAAATAAAGTCCACCTCAGGTTCCTTTTAAATTTCTTACCCCTTTACTCTAAATTTATGCCCTCCGTTTTTATCTACCTAATATGTGGAGAAGTTTCTCTTTCTAGAGCCTCATCAATTTATATACTTCAATCATGTTCCCTCTTAACCACCCCTGCTCCAGTCTCTCCTCACAAATGAAATGCTCCAGCCTAGGCAACTTACTGCTGAGTCTCCTTTGCACTCTGTCTGGCCATCATATCTTTCCTTTAGTGTGGTGACTAGAACTACACATTGTCCTGCAGCTGAGGTCTGACCAATTTCTTCAAGGGTTGGATCATAGCCTGCCTCCTCATGTATTCAATGCCCTGATTAAGGAAGGCTAGTATACCACGTGTCTTCCCACATCTACCTATGCCAGGGGTGGCCAACCTTTTACATTCTATGCGTCAATTTTTTCACGCACGAGTTCTATACTAACATTTTTACAAGAATTGAATGGGGGTACAAGAGTTGTATGGCGCATCTGAACTCGTGAGTGGAAAAAATTGATGCATGGAATGCCAAAGGTTGGCCGCCCCTGACCTACGCTGATGCTGTTGCCAGCAAACTAATTAATTTCAGTGTCTGTGGGTGAAGGATAGGAAGATACAGCTGGACTTCTACTTTTAATTACAAAAATCTGTCTCTGGTGGGAAGTACAGTATCTATGCTGGATATTGGGGAATGAAGAGAGCTGCCAGGCTGTGACAATATCTTCTTCCAAGCTCACATCACTCCTTTTCCCCTGATGACCAACCCACCAGCACTCATGAGTAGAATAATGAGCTAATGGGTTGATTGTTGACACTTGTGGAAACCTAAGACTGGAATGGTACAATTCTTTCGGTAGTTTTAGTTATTTTAATATTTGGCCTGGAGCTTATAGAAATGTTACAGAATTAAGGAAATCTGATTTTCAATTTACAACCTTTGTCAGGGTGAAAAGAGACTAGGCAAGAAAAGGTAACTACATCTACCTATGCTGATGCTGTTGCCTGCAAACTAATTAATTTCAGTGTCTGTGAGTGAAGGATAGGAAGATGCTCACAAGATTTTTTTCTTACAGTCAAGTTTTAATTTCTCATCTTTGCAGTAGAGAACATTGACAAAAGTAATCCAAAATTTCCCAAGTTTGCAAACGCAAGTGTGAGGTATAAAGCTGACAATTATTGCTATTGGAATGAAACAAAACTCTCGACAGTTAGAATTAGCTGAGGAGAGAGTGACTGCTATTCAGAATGTGTCTTAACATAACCCAGTGTGATATTGAGGAACCTTGGTAAAAGTGGTGTCACGGAAACCAGACAGAAAAGTCTTCTGGCTTTGGAGTTACATCTGGTTTATAATAAGATGGTTGAGGTTTTTACCTCATCTCAATCCCTGGATGCAGCAACTTCGAGCAGTGTCCTGGGGCCACCAACTTCAGCTGCTAATAATGTAACAATCTATGTTTGCCTTCAGAAAAAGCTAAACAACATTGATTCATCATCTGCTAGATGTCAGGTAATATTTGTGGAATACAACTCCTATCTCCAACAGGTTTACCATATCCCTCTGATATTCGATATTCAACAGCATTATTATAAATATTGTTTCTTCTATTTATGTCTCATTAGGAACATTCATCCCAGATTGCCCCTGGCAGAGTGGCTAGTTTCCACACCAGTTCACGAGACATTTTTAAGAGACTATCGCAATATTGTTCTCTCCCAGGAGGGGGGAGAAGATGGCGGCGCGACGGCAGCGTGCACGGCCACTTCGGTGAATGATATCTGTAATCTGTTAAGTAGGGGACCGTGCACAATTCTGATTTGCTGGAGACAGACTTGAGAGCACAGCGGAACATCTGGAAAACTTCTGAAATGCCTGCTTCGCTGCCGATGCTACTGTGTGGTAACCGGAATCTCCAGAGCTGAAGGCCCCAAAATCCTCGGCTTTGCGTGTTTCAGCCGCCGGGGAGAGGTCGAAGGCTCTCGGCAGAGGATGGCGCTCGGGAGGCTGTATTGGAGGGGCTGGTCGGAAGCTCGAAGTTTTCGGACGGGATGGACTCAGTGTCGGCTGGAGTCGGCTGCTTCCAAGGTATTGGCGAGTTGACGGTGCCTGGAGGTTTATAGCAGGGAGTTTCTCCCTTTTGCAGCCTGCTATTGGGGACTCGGGAGTCAATCAACTCGGGACTTTGAGGCTTTTTTTTTTCTGTGCCCATGGTCTCTTCTTTATCAAATTATGGTATTGCTTTGTACCGCTGTAACTATATGTTATAATTATGTGGTTCTGTCAGTGTTAGTCTTTGGTCTGTCTTGTTTTCTGTGATATCACTCTGGAGAAACATTGTATCATTTCTTAATGCATGCATACATTTCTAAATGACAATAAAAGAGGACTGAGTGTTCTCATAATCTAATTGTTCAAAGGTACAATTTAATGTCAGAGAAATGTATATGATATACGTCCTGAAATGCTTTTTCTTCGCAAACATCCATGAAAATGGAGAAGTGCCCCAAAGAACGGACGACAGTTAAGCGTAAGAACCCCAAATTCCCCCCAGCTCCCCTTCCTCCTGCGAGTACGGGGCAGCAAGCAACAATACCCCGTCCCCCCACCAGCAGAAAAAAAGGCAAGCATCGACACTGCCACCGAGCACTCAAGCGTGAGCAAAGCAATAGCAAAGACACAGACTTGCAGTTACCTCAAATACTTCGCATTTCACCCGGTATTTGACATACCACAGGTTCTCTCTCTCCCTAATAAGGGAGAAAGAGGTGTCTCCATTTTCCCACCGAACAGGGAGATATAACAAACAACTCGCTGGTTTACGATGTTAGAAGTCCATTACGTTGCATTTTTCAAGCTCTGTGCCCAAAGATCCAGGGTCTTCAGGCCCAAAGCAGTAGATTATCCGATTTCCCCGATGACTCACGGGTCTCCTGCCGTGACACCAACCCTTGATCCGCCCGTCTCTAGAGCCCTGAGATCTTAGGCTTCCAAATTCGAGCCCGACGCTTAGGCCGAACCCTTGGCATGCCGAATGGCCAGTCCTCAAACCCCAAGAACGGGTCCCATTCCCACAAAGTCAGCGTGTAACTCCAGGTCAGGGTCTTCCAAAGAACCCTGAAAGTAAATATTGAGATATTAAAGATATTGTGAGTCTTGTATAATCCATAGTAAGGATGGCAGTTTTCCTCCATTGTCAGTGAACCAGAGACCAGACAAGTTTTATGACAATCCAGTAGTTTTATGGTCAATATTGCCAATACACTTTCTTATATTTCAGATTATATTATAAATTTAAATCCAATGGTAAGAATTGAATTCAGGTCTTCAGATTGTTAGTCCATGGTTTTTGTGTATGTGGTCAGATATTCCCCCATCATATATTCCTACCTGCATCTAGTGGGGTACTGTTCATGAATTGAATCGAATCGACTTTATTTCTTACATCCTTCACACACATGAGGAGTAAAAATCTTTATCTTACCTCTCTGTCTAAATGTGCAATGTGCAATATGCACTTAGTAAATCCAAGAGTAGATTAGAACATGGGTGTCTAATGCCAAGTTTCTGTCTTATTGACATCCCAGTGTCAAGGATATCGCTTGTGGGTCAATTAACTCAAATGTTTTCACTCTGTTAAAGTAAAACTTGCATGTAGTTATCAAAATAGAATCATTCACATAAATTAAAACTGATAGAAGATGACTAGCCTGAACTATGGCTTTGTTTCTCGATAGATGCTGCTTGATTTTAGATGGAATCTGAAAATGCTAGAAACACTCAGCAGGTCAGGCAGCACCCATTGATAGAGAAGCAGAATTTTGGACATGAAACTCTTTCCACAGATGCTGCCTAATCTACTGAAAATATTTCCATTATTTTTTGTTTCTCAGACTTCCAGTGTCTTCATTATTTTACTTTTAGGTAATTGATACTGAATGACTGCTTTGCAAATGATTTTAAGACAATACAGTATATTAGAGAGAGGATCATGCGAGACTGCTTCAGAGATATGAATTCCTTTCTCTACTGAGTTGTGCAGCACAGAATGCCTTTGGGTCCAATATACGTGACAGATCTGCATTAATTCCTGGAGCCCCTGATCTTTACGAGTACTCAGGGAGTGTGTACTCCAGCTTACTGACGTCTTCACGGACATCTTGAACACATCACTCATCCAGGCTGCTGTCTCCACATGCTTCAAATCAGCCATCATCATCCCTGTACCAAAGAACCCTGCAGCTTCAGCACTAAACAACTACTGCCTGGTGGCACTGATGCCAATAATCCTGAAGTACTTTGAATGGCTGATAAAGGTACATATCAAAAACTCCATTCCTGCCACACTGGACACTCACCAATATGCTTACTGATAGAACCACTCTACAACAGAGGCCTTAGCATCTGTCATGCACCTGGTCCTGATTCACCTAGAAAACAAAGACTCTTATGTCCGAGTGCTGTTTCTGCATTTCAGTTTGGCATTCAACACTATTGTGCCACAGACCTTGATGAGCAAATTCCTATTCCTTGGTCCAAATACACCACTGTGCAAATGGGTGTTGGACTTCCTAACTAACAGACCTCAGAGAGTCAGAATGCACACCTGCTCCTCCCTCCACATAATCCACAACACTAATGGTCTGCTGGGCTGCGTGCTGAGCCCCTTGCTGTACACTCTGCTGACACATGACTGGATGGCCAAACACCTGAGTAATCACATTGTCAGGTTCACAGATGATATTACAATGATGGGGCTCATCAGTAACAATGATGAAGCAACCTACGGAGAAGAGCTGGAAGAGCTCGAGACCTGGTGCCAGGCAAAAAACCTCTTCCTCATTGTGAGCAAGATGAAGGCAACAGTTATTGACTTCAGGAGAACTCCAAGCACTCACACTCCTATTGACATCAGTGGAAACTGTGAGCTGTTTCTGTTGTTGTAGTTAATAGGGTTATTCATATGTCACTCAGCCACTCCCACATGGGAGAAGTTCAGATATTGCACAATCAGTGTTATCAGAAAAGTTCAACTGAAGATCCTGCATGCTGCTGGCATCCTTGTGGTCTCTACATTATCTCTCTATAGTGAACACAACATGGTGTCAGAAGTGGTTGACCATCAATGAATTTGGTCTACAGACCAAACAAGAAAGAATTTGCAGTAAGCCTGTTGTTATTTGCATATATCTGTGGGAGGTGTTCTAGGACTGCCTATGCTAGTTGCTAACTATATGGACTGAGGTTGAGCTGAGACCTGGCCAGGGTTGCGAGGGAATGCCTTCGAGCTGCACTTAAAAGTGGATACATTGTAATAATCGGTGGGCCACTAGTCTGGGTAAGTACATAGAGACACAGACACAGCAGAGAAGTCAGTCAAACTCTCAGGGAGAGAAACAAAGATTTCTGTAGTCCAAATAAATAAGATAACAGATAAAAAGTCAAACAGGAAATAGAGGAAATTTCTGTAGTACCTACATCTAGTAACCTAAAAGGTACCCGAGACGTTTGACTTCTCTAAACCAGGGGACTTTGAGAGATGGCTCAGACACTTTGAGAGATTTAGGGTTGCAAGCAATCTCACTCAGGCTTCATAAGAGCATCAAGTAAGCACACTGATATATTGCTTGGGTGAGAAAGCAAATGATATCATGGGTGGATTAGGACTGACAGATGCAAGAGAAGGGAATACAAATAGTGCAGGACAAATAAAGTATATTTCACAGGAAAGTGAAATGTGATGTATGAGAGGGCAAAGTTCAACTCTGAAAAACAGGAGCCTGATGAAAATGTAAATGACTTCATCACAGCACTTCTATGCCCTGTCAGAGAGCTGTGCATATGGAAATCTGAGAGAAGAGCTTATTAGAGATAGAAATGTCGTTGGGCTACTAGACACCAAATTGCCAGCGAGATTTTGAGCACAGGCAAATCTTGCACTAGAGAGAGCTGTTACTATGGTCAGGCAGAGTGAGAATGTTCATTAGCAAAAGGCAGAACTCAGGTACGAATAATGATGCTGAGGTAAAGCTAGAAGCTATAAAAAAAAGAAGGGCCCAAACGAGGTGTGGTCAGAAAGTCTACAGAAAGAGGTCTTTCTGTCGAGCTCAGCTCAAGCAAAACAGACAAGCAAAAGAAAGAACAGGTAAAATGTCCAAATGCAGGAGATGCATCAAGTCTCCATTCCACATCAAAGAGCTCTGGCCAGCAAAAGAAGTGAAATGCCACCAATGCAATTGAGTTGTCCATTATAAAAGCCAGTGTCACTCAAAAACAGTTCTGCAGGAGGTCAAAGACCATGATTTAGATGAAGAGACCACATTCCTTGGGGCAACACACATCAAAGTTGCTGGTGAACGCAGCAGGCCAGGCAGCATCTCTAGGAAGAGGTACAGTCGACGTTTCAGGCTGAGACCCTTTGTCAGGACTAACTGAAGGAAGAGTTAGTAAGAGATTTGAAAGTGGGAGGGGGAGGGGGAGATACAAAATGATAGGAGAAGACAGGAGGGGGAGGGATGGAGCCAAGAGCTGGACAGGTGATTGGCAAAGGGGATATGAGAGGATCATGGGACAGGAGGCCCGGGGAGAAAGACAAGGGGGAGGGGGAAACCTAGAGGATGTGCAAGGGGTATAGTCAGAGGGACAGAGGGAGAAAAAGGAGAGAGAGAGAGAAAGAATGTGTGTATAAAAATAAATAACGGATGGGGTACGAGGGGGGGGCGGGGCATTAGCGGAAGTTTGAGAAGTCGATGTCCAACCTGATGGCATGAACATCGACTTCTCAAACTTCCGCTAATGCCCCGCCTCCCCCTCGTACCCCATCCGTTATTTATTTTTATACACATATTCTTTCTCTCTCTCTCCTTTTTCTCCCTCTGTCCCTCTGACTATACCCCTTGCCCATCCTCTGGGTTTCCCCCTCCCCCTTGTCTTTCTCCCCGGGCCTCCTGTCCCATGATCCTCTCATATCCTTTTTGCCTATCACCTGTCCAGCTCTTGGCTCCATCCCTCCCCCTCCTGCCTTCTCCTATCATTTTGTATCTCCCCCTGCCCCTCCCACTTTCAAATCTCTTACTAACTCTTCCTCCAGTTAGTCCTGACGAATGGTCTCGGCCTGAAACGTCGACTGTACCTCTTCCTAGAGATGCTGCCTGGCCTGCTGCGTTCACCAGCAACTTTGATGTGCGTTGCTTGAATTTCCAGCATCTGCAGAATTCCTGTTGTTTATATTCCTTGGGGCTCTAGATTCAACTAGACAAGGCTGGTCTAAAATGGTTCAGTTGCAAAATGTGATGGTGGCATTCAAAATGAATACCGGGGCAGATGTCGCAGCCATCCCCAAATATCTTTCCACAAAATTGCCAAAGAAAACAGGTATTATGCTAGACCCAACAAAGAAAGTGCTCGTGGGGCCAGGGAAACGTACAGTGCCAATGAAAAATATTCACCTCCCCTTGGAAGTTTTCATATTTTATTGTTTTATGACATTGAAACACAGTGGACTTAATTTGGCTTCTTTGACACTGATCAACAGAAAAATACTCCCGTGTCAAAGTGAAAACAGATCTCTACAAAGTGATCTAAGTTAATAACAAATATAAAACACAAGATAATTGATTGCAAAATTACTAACCCCCTTTAATATGACACAGATTCATGCCTTTAAATGCCTGACGCAGGCCTCTCATGGTCTGAGTTGATGTTCCTCCTTAATATGACACACCAAGTCATCACTGGTGTAGCCAATTGGTTTTAGAAGCGACATAATTAGGCGGGAGGAGAAGATGACGGTGCGCCTGCGTGTGCGCAGCCCTCCGGTGAAAAGTGATATCGTATCTGTTAAATAGGGGCCGTGGACAATTCTGATTTGATGGAGAATGGACGTGAAAGCACAGAGGAACATCTGGAGAAATTTCTGAAACGGTCGTTCACTGCTGTTGTTACTGTGTGGTCGGGAATCTTTCGGAGAGTAGGCCTCAAAATCCCCGGTCTTGCCTGCTTTGGGCGGCTGAGAAAGAGGTCGAATCGTTCAGACAGAGATGGCGCTTAGTACTCGGTGTCGGAGAGCTGATCAGAGCTTGAAGTTTTCTGATGACTCAGAGTTGGATTGTGGTTGGCTTGGCAGGGAGAGTTTTTCTTCCTTCTCCCGTCTGCGTGAGATGTGGGACATTTGAGAGACTTTGAACTTTACTGTGCTCATGGACTTCTTCATCAAGTTATGGTATTGTTGCACTGTTGTAACTATATGTTATAATTATGTGGTTTCGTCAGTTTTTTCAGTCTTAGTCTGTCCTGTGATATCACACCGGAGGAAATATTGTATCATTTCTTAATGCATGCATTACTAAATGACAATAAAAAAGGACTACGTGTCTTCATAATCTAATTAGGTAAATGGGGATTTGTCTTTGGAGATCTGTGTGCAGTCGAAGTGATTATAGTAAAACTACTCCTGTATTTGGAAGGTACAACTGTTAGTGAGTCAGTATCCTGGCAAAAACTACACCATGAAGACAAAAGAACACTCCAAGCAACTCCACGAAAAGGCTATTGAAAAGCATAAGTCAGGAGATGGATACAAGAAAATTCCCAAGTCACTGAATATCCTTCAGTTAAGTACAGTTAAGTCAATCATCAAGAAATGAAAAGGATATGGCACAACTGTAAATCTGCATAGAGCAAGCCATCCTCAAAAACTGAGTGACAGTGCATGAAGGGGACTAGTGAGGGAGGCCACCGAGAGAGCTGTGACAACTTTGGAGGAGCTACAAGTCTTAGTGGCTGAGATGGGAGAGACTGCGCATACAACTGTTGCCCGGGTGCTTCACCAGTCGCAGCTTAATGAGACAGTGGCAAGGGGAAGGACCGTGGTATAGGTTTCTTCACCCGTGGGAGTGGGAGGGGCTGGGTGGCGGGGAGTATACCCCTCAACATTGATGTGGTAAGGTGAACAACTGGAGTGCCACGTGGTTGGCCATAAGTATGGATATGTACAGACTATAATGGAAACATATGTAAAGGATGGAAAGTTATTGAATGGTTTATTGTATATAATTTTATTTTTGAATAAAGTATATTTTGAAATTTAAAAAATTAGAGAGCAGCAAAGATAAAGCTGCTGTTGAAAAAAATTCACATAAAATCTTGCCTAGAGTTTGCCAGAAGGCTTGTGGGACTCTGAAGTCAGCTGGAAAAAGGTTCTATGGTCTGATGAAACCGAAATCGAGCTTTTTGGCCATCAGACTAAACGCTATGTTTGGCATAAGAGAAACACCACACATTATCAAAAAACACACCATCCTACCATGAAGCATCATGCTTTGGGGATGCTTCACTGCAGCAGGCCCTGGAAGGCTTGTGAAGGTAGAGGATAAAATGAATACAGCACAATACAGTGAAATTCTGGAGGAAAACCTGATGCAGTCTGAAAGAGAACTGCAACTTGGGAGAAGATTTGTTTTCCAGAAAGATGATGACCCCAATGATAAAGCCAAAACTACACAGGAATGGCTTAAAAACAACAAAGTTAATGTCCTGGAGAGGCCAAGTCAGAGTCCAGACCTCAATCCAATTGAAAATTTGTAGCTGTACCAATGCAATTGAGTTGTCCATTATAAAAGCCAGTGTCACTCAAAAACAGTTCTGCAGGAGGTCAAAGGAGACCATGATTCAGATGAAGAGAGCATACTCCCTTAAGGGTCTAGATTCAATTAGACAAGGCTGATCTAAAATGGTTCAGTTGCAAAATGAGGCAGTGGCATTCAAAATGAATACTGGGGCAGATGTCGCAGCCATCCCCAAATATCTTTCCACAAAATCAGTTCTGTCACAATCCCCATGCAATCTTACAGAGCTTGAGCAGTTTTGTAAAGAGGAATGGGGAAAAATTGCAGTGTCCAGATGTGCAAAGCTGATAGAGACCTATCCACACAGACTCAAGACCGTAATTGCTGCCAGAGGTGCATCTACTAAATACTGACCTGAAGGTGGTGAGTAATTATGCAATCAGTTATCTTGTGTTTAATAATTGTGATAAATTTAGACCAATTTGTCAAAATTTGTTTTCACAAAAGAGTCTTTACTGTTGATCAGTGTCAAAAACGCCAAATTAAACCCACTGTGATTCAATGTTGTAAAACAATAAAACAAATAAAAAAGTCTGGGGGGGTGAATATTTTTTATAGACACTGTAAGCTCAGTGTGAAAGGAATGTTTACGACTTGCATCCATAAAAATGAGGAGCAGTTAAAAGAGGATGTGTATGTTGTTCAGAATCTCTTCTCACCACTACTGAGATGACATGCCATTTAAACAATGTTCAGTGGCAGGAGAATTATCCAGGGTTGTTCATAGGCTTGGGGGTACTGGAAGCACCTTATCCAGCTGAGGCCAGGAGTTATCCCCTATCCTCTGACCATAGTGAGGCCCACTGATGAACAAAGTCAATGCTGAACTTGAGAGGGGCATTTGACATCATAACTAGAGTGAATCGACCTATTAACTGGTGTGCGGGCATTGTTAGTTGTGCCCCAGCCAGGAGGCACAATTAGGATCTGTGTTGATCTAACCAATTTAAATAATGCAGCAAGGAAGGAGAATTTTATTCTGCCCTCTGTGGAGCACAAATTGGGTATGCTGTGTGGAGCAAAGTTCTTCACCAAGCTAGATTCAAACTCAGGGTTTTGGCAGATCCCTTTAGCTCCTGAGTCACAGAAGTTCACAAACTTTATCACATTGTATGGATGCTATGCCTTCAAGAGACTCCCTTTTGACATCTCATCAGCCCCTGAACTCTTTCAGATGAGGATGAACCAACTTTTGTAGCCATTGGAAGGAGTAGTCTGCCACATGGAAAATATACTCATCTTCAGAGGCTTAAGTGAGGAACATGACAAAAAAGTGGAAGCTGCCTTGGAGAAACTGAAACAGGCTAGAATCTCCCTGAACAAAAAAAAAATGCAAATTTGTAAAGTCAGAGGTGAAGCTCTTAGGCCACCAACTGTCCTCAGAGGGCGTGAAAGCAGATTCAGATAAACTGGTAACAGTTTGGAACATGGAACAACCTATAAATGTATCAGAGATCTGAGGTTTCCTTGGCATGGTAAACCAGCTGGGAATGTTCATTCCAGATTTGGCAGGGAAAACAAAGTCACTACGTTGCCTCCTCTCTCAAACTAATGTTTGAATCTGGGACATACTACAGGAGAAGTCATTCTCATCACTTAAAGCAGAGCTAATGTCTCGACATGCAGCGTAGAGAAGCATGGCGCCTAGTCAATGAGATCAGTAGATGGAAGAAGTCCCCATCAGGTCAAATAAGTGATAAAACAGCAGAGGACCGTGTCCTGACATGGTTTACCCACTTTAAGAACCTGCTGGGAAGCTCTCCAACGATCACGGAAAAAGAAGAGGACATATTCATGAAATTAACGCAAGTCGACATCGATGACGACCCATTCATCATTGAGGAAACGAAGAAGGCCAAATATGCACTCAAACAAGGCAGGAGCACTGGACCAGATGGGATACCACCAGATGTCCTGAAGAACTGCGACCTGGACAACACCTTGCTGGACATATGTAATACGGCACTGATGAAAGGCGACAAACCAGCACAGTGGTCATTCTCAAACATTATCCCAGTCCCCAAGTCTGGATCCCTCACAAAGACAGATAACTACCACGGTATCAGCTTGACCTGCATCTTAGCAAAGTTATACAATCGGATGATCTTGAACAGGATTCACACTGCCATTGACCCTAAGCTAAGACTCAATCAGAATGGTTTTCGGCAGAAGTGCACAACAGTAATGCAAATACTTGCTCTCCGTAGGATCATCGAGGAAGTCAAAAAGAACAACCTACCAGCCGTGCTTACTTACATCAATTTTCGCAAAGCTTTTGACTCCATTCACCGAGGTAAAATGCTGAAGATCTTGAAAGCTTACGGAGTGCCAGACCATCTACTGAGAGCAAGAGAGTCCAGCTATACCAAAACCATGGCGAAAGTTGTATCACCAGACAGAGAAACAGCATTGTTCGAGCTCCTAGCTGGTGTGCTGCAAGGAGATACTCTGGCACCCTACATCTTTATAATCATCCTTGATTACGCTCTACGTCAAGCTATCAAAGATCATGACAAGCTTGGTTTTACCATAAAACCAGGACAAACCAAAAGGTTCAGACCAGTTACGCTCACAGATCTCGATTTTGCAGATGACACAGTCCTGCTCTCTGACCAGATGGAGGAAGCACAGCAGCTACTGACAGAAGTGGAAATTGAATGCAATGGCGTTTAACTGCGACGAAGGTACTCTCAAGACCGTAGAGAATAATACCATTAAGAACATCTTTGACTACAGGTACCTCAGGTCAAGAATGATGAGTTCAGAGAAGGACATAAAGATACGGAAGGCGCTGGCATGGAGGGCTATGAACGACATGAAGGAAACCATAGAAACCATAGAAAAACTACAACACAGAAAAAGGCCTTTTGGCCCTTCTTGGCTGTGCCAAACCACTTTCTGCCCAGTCCCACTGACCTGCACACGGACCATATCCCTCCATACACCTCCCATCCATGTATCTGTCCAATTTATTCTTAAATGTTAAAAAAGAACCCGCATTTACCACCTCGCCTGGCAGCTCATTCCATACTCCCACCACTCTCTGTGTGAAGAAGGCCCCCCCAATGTTCCCTTTAAACTTTTCCCCCCTCACCCTTAACCCATGTCCTCTGGTTTTTTTCTCCCCTTGCCTCAGTGGAAAAAGCCTGCTTGCATTCACTCTATCTATACCCAACATGATTTTATATACCTCTACCAAATCTCCCCTCATTCTTCTACGCTCCAGGGAATGAAGTCCTAACCTATTCAACCTTTCTCTGTAACTGAGTTTCTCAAGTCCCGGCAACATCCTTGTAAACCTCCTCTGTACTCTTTCAACCTTATTTATATCTTTCCTGTAATTTGGTGACCAAAACTGAACACAATACTCCAGATTCGGCCTCACCAATGCCTTATACAACCTCATCATAACATTCCAGCTCTTATACTCAATACTTTGATTAATAAAGGCCAATGTACCAAAAGCTCTCTTTACCACCCTATCTACCTGTGACGCCACTTTTAGGGAATTTTGTATCTGTATTCCCAGATCCCTCTGTTCTACTTCACTCCTCAGTGCCTTACCATTAACCCTGTATGTTCTACCTTGGTTTGTCCTTCCAACGTGCAATAAATCACACCTGTCTGTATGAAACTCCATCTGCCATTTTTCGGCCCATTTTTCCAGCTGGTCCAAGTCCCTCTGCAGGCTCTGAGAACCTTCCTCACTGTCTACTACACCTCCAATCTTTGTATCATCAGCAAATTTGCTGATCCAATTTACTACATTATCATCCAGATCATTGATATAGATGACAAATAACAATGGATCCAGCACTGATCCCTGTGGCACACCACTAGTCACAGGCCTCCACTCGGAGAAGCAATTCTCTACTACCGCTCTTTGGCTTCTTCCATTGAGCCAATGTCTAATCCAATTTACCACCTCTCCATGTATACCTAGCGACTGAATTTTCCTAACTAACCTCCCATGCGGGACCTTGTCAAAGGCCTTACTGAAATCCATGTAGACAATACCACTGCCTTCCCTTCATCCACTTTTCTGGTAACCTCCTCGAAAAACTCCAATGGATTGGTCAAACATGACCTACCATGCACAAAGCCATGTTGACTCTCCCTAATAAGTCCCTGTCTATCCAAATGCTTGTAGATTCTGTCTCTTAGTACTCCCTCCAATAACCTACCCACTACCGACGTTAAACTTACCGGCCTATAATTTCCCAGACTACTTTTCAATCATTTTTTAAACAACGGAACAACATGAGCCACTCTCCAATCCTCCGACACCTCACCTGTAGACAGCAACATTTTAAATATTTCTGCCAGGGCCCCTGCAATTTCAACACTAGTCTCCTTCAAGGTCTGAGGGAACACCCTGTCAGGTCCCGGGGATTTATCCACTTTAATTTTCCTCAAGACAGCAAGCACCTCCTCCTTTTCAATCTGTACAGTTTCCATGATGTCACTACTTGTTTCCCTTAACTCCATAGACTTCATTCAGGAAATCTGGAAGTCAAACCTGACCAGAGGGCTTAAAAAGAGGATTTTCATAGCAGTCATAGAGTCCATTCTCACGTACAGATGTGAGACGTGGACACTCACCAAGATGATGTGAAAGTCTCTGGATGGTTTCTATACACGAATGCTCCAGATGGCTCTTGACGTGAGTTGGCAACAGCACATGACGAACGTCGAGCTCTATAACAACCTAACGATGCTCACCACTAAAATCTAGGTGAGAAGACGGCAACTAGCGGGACACTGTCTACACCACCCCGGGCTACCTGCCAGCCTAGTCATCGTATGGAAGGCCAAGCACGGGAGGATGAACCCTGGGAACCCTCCCAAGACTATGGCCAACATGCTCCTAGAAGACAGCGGCGCGGCTAATGTAGATGAACTGAACACACTGACGAGGGAGAGGGAGAAGTGGAGAGTCCATCATCATGCCTGACGCTGGCCCCCTAGGCCCGGGTCGATGTAGTAGTAGTAGTAGTAGTAGTTACCTCTCGGCCTGCACTGGTGTTCTTTGATCCGAACAAAGCAACCAAGATCTCAGCAGATGCCCCTTCCCTGTCTCCATCTCTGGAGACAGACTGTCCACTGACATCTTCTACAAGCCCACTGACTCTCATGACTACCTCAACTATACCTCTTCTCACCCCACCACATGCAAAAATGCCATTCTCTATTCCTAGTTCCTCTGTCTCCACTGCATCTGCTCCGAGGATGAGGTTTAGGACATTCCAGGACATCTCAAATGTCCTCTTTCTTTAAGGATCGTGGTTTCCCTTCTGCTGTCATCAATGATGCCCTCACCCACATCTCCTCCATTTCCCTAACTTCGGCTCTCACCCCATCCTCCCGCCACCACAACAGAGACAGAGTTCCCCTTGTCCTCACCTACCACCCCATTATCCTCCGCAACTTCTGCCACCTTCAACAGGACCCCACCACTAAGCACATTTTTCCCTTTCCACCCCTCTCCACCTTCCACAGGGATCGGTCCCTCCGCGACTCCCTGGTCCACATGTCCCTCCCCACGGATCTCCCTCCTGGCACTTATCCCTGTAAGCGCAAGTGCTACACCTGTCCCTACACCTCCTCTCTTGCCAACATGTAGGGCCCCAAACAGTCCTTCCAAGTGAGGCAACACTTCACTTGTGAGTCTGTTGGGGTCATCTATTGCATCCGGTGCTCCCGGTGCGGCCTCCTCTACATCGGTGAAACCCGATGCAGATTGGGGGACCGCTTCGTCGAGCACCTCCGCTCCGTCCGCCAAAACAGACAGGATCTCCCAGTAGCCACCCACTTCAACTCTGCTTCCCACTCCCATTCAGATATGTCCATACATGGCCTCCTCTACTGCCATGATGAGGCTAAACTCAGGTTGGAGGAGCAACACCTCATATACCGTCTAGGTAGTCTCCAGCCCCTTGGTATGAACATAGAATTCTCCAACTTCCGGTAATTCCCTCCCCCTCCCTTCCCCTATCCCTATTTCACTCTGCTCCCTCCCCCAGCTGCCTATCACCTCCCTCTTGGTCCCGCCTCCTTCTACTACCCATTGTGTTTTCCCCTATTCTTTCTTCACCTTTCCCGCCTATCACCTCTCTGCTTCCCCTCCCTCACCCCTTTATCTTTCCCCTTACTGGTTTTTCACCTGGAACCTACCAGCCTTGTCCTTCCCACCCTCCCCCCACCTTCTTTATAGGGCCTCTGCCCCTTCCCTCTTCAGTCCTGACAAACGGTTCCGGCCCGAAATGTTGACTCATCGCCCGACCTGCTGAGTTCCTCTAGCGTGTTGTGAGGGTTGCTTTGACCCCAGCATCTGCAGATTATTTTGTGCTCCTTCCTTTAGCCTGGGGGAGTGCTCATGGAAAACTGCAGTGGTGAATGGAGACCAGTGGCATTTGCATCAAGAGCACTGTCACCTATAAACAGCGTTATGCCCAAATCAAAAAGGTGACACAGGATCTCATGTGGTCATGTAAACACTTCAGCTGCTGCTTGATAGGCGCTAAATTCCTACTTGAAACAGACCACAAGCCACTTGTCAACCTCCTCAGCTCAAAATACTTGGATGACTTGCCTCCACATCTGCAAAGTTTCAGACTGAGGTTTATACGATACTGTTATGACATTGAACATGTTCCCGACAAATCTTTCACAACACCGGACACTCTGTCGAGGATGCCATGCAAAGGTAAGTGGACAAAAACCGACTCCGCCCTCATAGAAATTACCAATATCTACTTAACAGTAGCTCAGGGATGTGAAAGCTTTCCTGCATCACAGAGTGAACTGGATGAAGATCATGCTGTGTTGTAAAAGAACCAAATCTTCACCAAGGTCATGCAATACTGTGAGCATGGATGGCCAGCTGTTCCAAAAGGAGATCACAAACTCAGACCTTACTGGCTTGAAAGAGACACACTCACCATTCTTGATGGTTTGTTGCTAAAGGGCTCCAGACTCATCATTCCTGCTTCTATGCATGCCAAAATCATCAGGCAAATCCACCAAGGACACCAAAGCATCAAAAAATGTCTACTAGGATCAAGTCTATCTGTGTGGTGGCCTGGTCTGAGCACACAGCTGGGAGATTATGTAAAGCAATGTGAAGCATGCAGAAAGCACAAAAATTATGCTGGACCTCTCTGTCCTACAGAATTCCTAGATTTCCCATGGTAAATGGCAGGTTCAGACATTTTTGAGCTGAAAAGGGACAAATATCTTCTCCCTGTGGATCACTACTCACAGAATGCTGTGGAGTTCAAGCTGACCTCCACATCCTGAGCAGCAGTTGTGCAGCATCTGAAAGCGGTATTCACTCATCATGGAATACCAGAGACGCTTGTGTCAAACAACGGTCCACAACTTACTTACACAGAATTCAAAGCCTTTGCTGGGACTGTGAGTTCAAACACCAGACAAGCAGTCCACTGTACCCACAGGCAGATGGAGAAGCAGAAAGCGCAGAGCAAACTGTTAAGAATCTCCTACTGAAGGCAAAAGATCCCAACAAAGCACTGCTAGCTTATTGCTCCCCACCTCTCGCAAATGGGCTCAGTCCATCAATGGGCCAGAGACTGAGAACAAGCCTGCCTGTTCTTCCTTCCCTTCTCCAATCTCACTTAGCAGAACTAGATAAGGTAAGACAATCTGAGACACCACAGTGAGAGAAAACGAAGAGCACACATGATCTCAGTCTCAAGAGCAAATCATTGCTGTGGCTCAGGAGTGATGAAGCTGTTTGGGTTTCTGACCAATTCAACAAAGGAGCAATAGTGAGGAAGCATACACCACCATCGTTTGTGATCAGAACATCACCAGGTGAAATCAGGTGGAACAGGCGTGCACTTGTGTGCCTTCACAGTCCATGAAAGGTAAATGAAGAAATAGAGTGCCCTGATTCTTATGACGAGGACCACTTACCTGAGGTGGATGCACCAGTTCAAGAATCTCCATCTGCTCCAACTCTTCTAGGAACCTATACCAAATATGGTCATATATCTGTCCCACCACAGAGATATACTCCAAGTCTAGTAGCTTAGGGCAAGTGACTAAAGAGGCAGAATAATCCTCCCATTTTGCCGGAGTGTTCCAGTAGTCTACCCTGACTTCCATTAGATTTGATGTTTTTTAAAAAGAGTTCTAATGTTGAAAGCATTTCACAAAATGAGACTGTTCTTAAAAAAAAAGAATTAGTGAAAAAAGGAGGAAAATAAAGAGAGAGCGAAACTGTTAAAAACAAAGAGAAAGACAGTTATAATGTTGGCATTTCTTTTTTGTGTTATGTAAGGAGCATAAGTGCTTTGGATAAAGTGAGCTAAATGGCTCAATTTTAATAATTTCAAAGCAGTTCTATGGACAAGAAGTACAGATATAGTTTTTTCAGGAAGGGGGGGTGTTGTGGTAGTTAATAGGGTTATTACTATGTCACTCAGTTAGCCACTCCCACATGGGAGGAATTCACATATTGGACAATAAGCATTATCAGAAAAGTTCAACTGAAGATGCTGCATGCTGCTGGCGTCCTTGTGGTCTCTGCATTATCCGTCAATAATGAACGCAACAGTTTCAGACTCCTGGGAATGAACATCTTGCACAACCTCTCATGGCCCCTGAACACATTATACCCAATCAGAAAAGTTCCCAATGCTTCTACTTTCCGAGGAGTCTGAAGAGAGCTGGACGGCACGCATCTACTGCATAGTCTTGTCATTCCACAGATGTGAAGTGGAGAGCAGCCTAACAAGCTGCATTGCTCCATGGGATGGAAACTGAACTGCAGTGGACAGGAATGTTCTACAACACATAGTCAAAATTGGCCAATGCAACACTGGCACCTACTTACCTGCTAACAAAGACAGATATATAGAAAGATGCCAGGAAAAGCCCAGCAACATTATGAAGGATCCCATCCACCTGCTCGTGGACTGTCCCACTCTCATCAGGGAGGAGACTACATAGCATCCATGCCTGGACCAAAATAGTTACTTTCTCTAAGTAGTAAGGCTGATCAACACCAGGGTAGTGTAGCAGTTAGTGTTGCACTATTACAGCTCAGGGCGCCAGAGTGCGGAGCTCATTTCCGGCATCACCTGTAAGGCATCTGTGCTTCCTCCCCACAGAATGCGTGGGTTTTCTCCGGGTGCTCTGGATTCCTCCCACATTCCAAAGATATACTGGTCAGTGGGCCAATAGGTCATTGTAAATTGTCCCATGATTAGGCTAGGGTTAAATTGGTGGGTTGCTGGCAGTTGCGGCTTAAAGGTCCAGAGGGCCTATTCCACATTGTATCTCAGTAAATTATTTTAAAAATATCAATTTGACTGTATAAGCTATCCTGGGTATTTATATTTATTGTGTTTTTTTGTGCTGCATTGGATTCAGTATTACAATCATTTTGTTCTCCTTTACATTCGTGTACTGGAAATGACATTAAGCAATCTTGAATCTTGAAAAGAGCAAGTGATCTCTTCCTCAATAAATTCCATCTTGCTGTAAACTCCACCTGGTATCAGACTCCTGAACCAGACACCTCTTTGACACTGTATTGATGGTGTTACCACATTCTCGTACGCTTAACCCTATCTCTCTCGATTATTCTGCATCAGTCACATCAGCACTTTTCTTCACTACCTGACTGCATTACAGTCTTTGCACCATTCTGCTGTTCTGTGCCCAAGGTTGTCTTTATTATTATCATGTATATTGTGCATCCTGTGAACTTGCACTTCAGTGTAAATGACAATGAACTAATCTTGCGCCAAATTCTCTTTGGAAAATTACTGTTGAAACTGCCAGAGCAACTTTTAAATCTGTGTACATCAGATCATCATCAACTACAGACTGAAGAAAAATTCTTGTAATTTCCTCTCAATTCCTGCAACGGTTTTTTTTCCCCCAACTACTTTTCTCCTTTGGTTTCTGCTTCTTACCACTTCACACCTCGCACCTTACTGTCTGCCAGCACTAACTGTAACACTTTATTGCGCATTCTTGTATTGTTTCCCCCTCTACTTCCTCAATGCCCTGTTGTGATGAAAAGATCTAGCGTAAGTAGATGGTATGCAAGACAAAGTTTTTCACTGTACCTTGGTACATGTGACAATAATAAACCAACTTGCACTCTCCATGTTACTGATCTCATTTTACAAATGCATGAGCTTGCAATACAGGACAAAGAAAAATGCTGCCTCTTAGAGGGATCCTACTTCAGACCTCTTAGGTGACAAGAGGAACAGACAGTGAACAAAGAAGCCAGATGACTCACTGGAAAGAGTGGGTTCAGTTGTAAAGCCACCCCATCACCTACAAAGATGATGCAAGGTGGTACCACTGAGTGTTGATCTCAATTTTGAATGCAATTGATACTTGAAGCTTCCGCAGTAGAGAGTTCTTGCGATTTACTTCTCTTCACATTTCCACCTCATATCTCTGCTGATCCCCGTAAGGATTTAGTACATGCTGTGCCCTACTGATTGTCATCATATCTGGTTCCAGCTACTGTAAATCCTGAATACTGCCTTGTTGACGTTGAAAGATACAGCCTTCCACAGTAGTCTCTGTGTGCTTCTGCACAAACAGAACTTTCATTTCAGATCTCAATATGAATGAATTCCTAATGTTTGTTCCCATTACATATCCCTGGGTGATGGTCTGATGAATACACTTTTAAATTTAGATTTGCTCTTTTTCAGTGGCGGGGTCATGTGAAGTGGAAAAAATTCTGTATTCAAACCTCGCAGAATTAAGGCAATCTTTTCTCCCCAGCAATTGAATTTTAAAGTTCAATAATTTTTATACTGTATATCAAAATAAACTTTATTTGTAACATAAAAACTAAAACTATGCAATGTATTTTTATTTTTACATTCATAGGCAATGCTTTCTGTAGTGGTCCATCGCATTCCTACACACCAATAGAAGTGTTGCCACGCATGTGGCCCCCTGGAGTGGTATACTACAACAGTAATTGAGGGGATTCCTCACCGAACCCAGCCCCACCCTCTCCAGTAGCAAAACCTTACACTATGGCCCTTCCCCACCGCGTACTTGCAGTGGATCTACCAAGTTTCAGTACGTCCCTGAGCATGTACTCCTGTGGCCTGGAATGTCCAAGTTCAAGTGTACTTCTCATTCATCCATACATGAATGCAGATGAATATAGACTAACGAAATAGTGCTACTTCAGGGCCAAGGTGCAAACCAGAGTACCAACAGACATGCACATGCAAGGTATCAATAAAACAGTCACACAAAAAATATAATCCAAGATCCTGAGTCCATGAATGTTGCAGCAGTTGACAGTCAAACACAATCAAGCTTGTCTTCTGCCGAGCAAACACTGGGGGGCAGCACTGACTCCAGCCTGGGCGCCATGCCACACCACTTCTGGTGGAGCACACTGATTCCGATGCCTCTCTCCTGGGCGGCTGTAAACAGGCGACACTGCAGCTAGAGGCCTAGTCCTCGCTACAACCAAGGCCATGCAGCCCCCCCACCCCGATGCCCGCCAATAAATCAGTGAATCTGACTTGCAGCTTTCCACATTAACAATGTCCAAAAGGGTCTTGCGATCACAAGAAAAGTGACTCGGCCAATCGCTCGCCGTTAGACTGCACACCGCCTTTGCGCACCATCTACTCCGATGTCTCTCTGATGCAGCAGCAGCATGATCTGCACCAAGTCCAGCTCCTTCAGTTTCTCCGTCAATGGGCAACTCACTGATGGGGTGGACCTGCAGTGCTTTACGTCTTTAGAGTCCAGCAGGGTCTTGCGATCATAAAAAATACATTTAACAAAGACAATAACGCCTTTGGCTGACCCTGTCGAAGCTCTGTGACCGCGCGCACTGCCATTCTTCCACGAACGTCTCGATGCTGGCAGACCAAAGACTGCCTTTCACCAAATTGATGATCTGTCAGCAGCACTTGATGTTCATTTCCGTGTGTGTCCCTGGGAACATCCTGTAGACCGGAGAGTCCTCTGTCACACAACTGCTCAGGATGAACAGTGACATATGTCCTTGCATCTTTCTCCACCCCATGAATTTTAAGCTCAGTGTTTTTATTACTATTATTATTGCTTATGTACTGTGGATGTTTATTTCATGTGTAAATGACTCTTTTACCCAGAGAGTGGTGGATGTATGGAATGCTCTGCCCCAGAAGGCTGTGGAGGCCAAGTCTCTGGATGCTTTCAAGATAGAGATGGATAGAGCTCTTAAAGATAGTGGAATCAAAGGTTATGGGGATAAGGCGGGAAATGGATACTGATTGTGGATGATCAGCCATGATCACAGTGAATGGCGGTGCTGGCACGAAGGGCTGAATGGCCTACTCCTGCACCTATTGTCTATTGTCTATAGAAGGAGGGTCAATGCTGCAATGTCACAGTGATATCGGACTGAGTAACTGTGGATGAAGAATGAAATATAGTTGGAATACTGGTGCGGAAATCCAGGACTATCATAAAGTCTGCAACTGACTAGTACAAAATGACTAATGGATTATTCCAACATCTATGGAAATGCTTCGGGTCTGAAAAGAACATCTTCGTTCAAAAGCACGGTCCTCATCATCCCATAATAAAATAAATGAGAATGAAAATGTGAACACAGAGAAAACACTGGTGACATTCAGGCAATCCAAAGCAATAAGCACCCTGGATCAGTCGCATTCTTGGTTGTCAGTCTTTGTACCTTGGTTTTCATTGATTCTATTGCACTCTTTTGTTCTACTGTAAATACCTACAAGAAAATGAATCTCAGGGTAGTATATGGCATACTACGATAATAAATTAACTTTGAGGGCAAAAGTAACATCTCTGAAGAAAGAACGGAATGGAACACAATAGAAAACGGACAAAAATCAATAGATTAGCAAACACAAGAGTCAATCATTAACATGTGGTCTAGAAGACCAAGGTTTCATAAAATGACCAGGCAAAATAAGCATGGTTTTAATAAAGGAAATTGTGTTTGTGAAGTTAAATGTGTTTATTGAGGAGCTAACTTGTAGTTTAGCCAATTAGCATTGCACACTTGGATTTACAAGAAGGCATTTGATAAGGGACGTGCCAAAGGTTGTTACCTAAAAATTGCTCAGGGGCAGAAGCAATGGTTAACTACTTGTCCAAATAGCTAAGGGGTTTAACTAACCTTTAGGCTAATATGGAGCATTTTCAAATTTGCTGTCTGTCCCTGCTGGATCATGGAACCAACCTGCTGGAGGAACTCAGTGGGTTGAGCTGCCTCTGTAGTTAAGGGGAGGGATGTGTGTCAGGAATTGTTAACACTTTGGATCAATACTCTGCATTAGGTCAAACCTTGCAACTGCTCTCTCCACGGATGCTGCTTGATCCACTGAATTCCTCCAGGAGATAATTTGAGGCTCCAGCATCTGCAGTCTCTTGTGCCTCCCTCCTGGATAAGGGAGTTTTTACATCTATAGTTAGTATTGATTGCATTTAGGAGAAGGAATTGTAAAATCTGGTCAATGTTTGGAGTATAAGTGGATTGAAGGTGAATTAACATGCAGGTACAGCGAACAACGCAGGAGTCAAGTGGTGCATTGCAATTTTCTGCAAATGTTTTGGAATGTAAGAGTGAGGAAATGTTGTAAGTTTGTGTTCTGTAACTAGGGAAAGCAAATCAATTGCTGAGAGGAGGGGACTTGTCCTTTTGCAGAAAATGCTACCGAAGCATCCACTGTCTGTACGAATTCCAAGAAAACAGACATAAAACATCTGTTTAATTTCCCTTTTCCCCAGAATAGATCCTCCTGTCTCAGTTTGCAAGGAACCCTCTGCTAATCTTCTCATTTTTATATATTTATAGATGTTATTATAATTTCACTAGTTGACTCTTGCATTGTTTTCCATTTCCTTATCAGTGTCTTGTTTATCTAATAAATTATGAAATTTCCCCTCATAAATCTTTTCCTTTGATCTGTGCTAACTTTACCTTCTTTTGAAGTTAGCATATGGCTGGACTACTTTTTAATTGGCCTCAGTTTCTTTAAAATTGTACCTTTCAATGTAGCTTTCCAGAGGTCTGCGCACCATTTGCCTTCATAGTTTGTTGTACATCGATTTAAGACCCTGATCTCAGATTGAACTAAATCACTTTTCATCCTTGTAATTATATAAAACGTTATTGTGTAATGACCACTTTTCCTAAAAGGCTCCTTAGTGACCAAGTCATCAGTTAATTCTTTCGCATTACACAGTACCAGGTCTAGAATAGTTTGTTCCATCACTAGCTCCCTTACACACAGGTCCTCCCCAGCTTGTGAATGCCTGCCTTATACACAGCTCATGCATGCGAACAAGCGTTGGCGAGGTAGGTTGGATGGTTATGCCGGTGGTCACTGGGCTGTGGGCATCTTCTGTATGCAGGAACTTGGTTCTCAGCAATACGAAAATGGTTGTGTTAAAGGCCCTGGCTTAGCTGTATGTTACTCTGTGTTTTTATTTAAATCTATGATCAGGCAGCCACATTTTCAACTTACAAGTGATTTGGGTTACGAACAATTCTCAGAAATATAATCTTGACGTAACCTGAAGAGGACCTGTACTAATCCAGAAGGCCATCTCTTTGTAATGTATGGATTTATTTCTTTTAGAGCAATGACTCCCTTTAGTTGATAATCTACCTATGCGCATTGTTCTGTTGTCTACGCATGCTTGTTGGTCTGTGCTCTCTCTCTGCAACATGAATACACTAGTTAAAGCCACCTCCTGCGTGCGTGCTTTTATTTTAATTGATATGTAGTTGTATAGATGCAACAAGTTGGTGATGACTACAAACCTGAAAGTCAGCGAATATCAGCAACAGCACCAACAGTTATGGGATGACAGAATTCTGAGCAAGAGACAGTGAGAGCAAAGAGTTAGGCGGTACAGAGAAGGCAGTCATGAATCCTAACAAAGGGATGTGTGAGTAACTGCATAGTACACAGTGGAAGATGCACAACTAGCAAAGTTAAAGTGAAACTAACGTGGTGATGGCCTTAGTTGGGAACGCCGATGAATTTGATAGCACTAATGAGGACTGGGAATCTTATATCAAGAGGGTTGATTTGTATTGTAATGCGAACGACATGGATGAGGAGAAGAAAGTATCCACGCTTTTTAGCTTAGTTGGTGCTAAAAAATACACGCCTTTATGCAACTTAATAACTCCTGAAAAGCCAGCAAGTAAGATTTTCAGCAAAATTGTTGCAATTTTACAAAATCGCTTGAGCCCAAAACCATTGGTAGTAGCTGAAAGATTTAGATTTAGCAAAAGGAACTAGTCAAAGGATGAAAGCATTATTGAATACATTGCAGAACTGTGCAAACTTTCCCAATACTGTGACTTTACAGATGGACTCTTTGATACATTAAGGGAGAGGCTTGAATGTGGCGTACATAGTCAAAGCACTCAAAAGAGGTTACTGTCTGAAGGAGACTTAACCTTAGAATGAGCATTGACCATTGCAATATCATTAAGAAACTGCAGCAAAGGACACAACAGAACTACAGGAAAGAAGTTTTAACATGTGAAACTCACAAAAAAACTTTTCATTCTGTGTTTTTTTTCTTTTTGGTTGTGCTCTTTGCCTGACTTGCACACTCTCTCTATGTGACCTTGTCTGTGGCACTTTCTGCAAACTTTTTCTTTGAACCAACAGTCATTTGTATTATGTGAGATTTGCCACATCAATAACTTTTTTGGCTTTTAGTCAAAGATGAATGGTGCAAAAAGCCAAAAATGTTATTGATGTGGCAAATCTCACCTAATGCAAATGACTGTTGGTTCAAAGAAAAAGTTTGCAGAAAGTGCCAAAGACAAGGTCACCTAGAGAGAGTGTGCAAGTCAGGCAAAAAGCACAACCAAAGAGAAAAAACACACAGAATGAAAAGTTTCGAACACAAAACTAAATAAATGCATAAAGTGAATAAACGTGAAACAGAATCTGACTACACAGAGTCTGACAAAGGTGAGCTGTCATGCCTAGAATTGCATAGCATTACTGAAGCAGATCACAAAATCATGTGGATCATGATGGATGTGTCTGGTGTAAAACTGAAAATGGAGCTGGATACAGGGCCAGCTTTGTCTATAATTTCGGAGGCTGTCTACAATAGATTGTTTTCTAAGCTACAATTAGAAAGGAACTTGGTGATAGTAAAGACCTACAAGATGAAATAAGTGTCTCCCAAAGACAAACTGAAAGTGAAGGTGATGTATGGGGGCCAAACACAGCAGTTAGAGCTTTATGTATTGAAAAGTAGAGGGCCAGTGCTTTTTGGACATGAATGGTTGAGAAAAATCCAACTAGGCTGGCACTCAATCAAAGCACTTTATGTGTCATCAATAAACAACTGCAGTCCAAACGATAGCTATAACCAGAGACTGTCACAGCTGCTTAATGCTAATGAGAGGCTGCAAGAAAGGTATTGGGAAACTGAAAGGCATGAAGGCCAGAATTGAACTGGATGAGTCAGCAACACCAAGATTCCATAAAGTGCATCCAGTGCCTTAACACTAAAGTGGATGCTAAACTTCAGAACGTGGAGATGTCTGGAATTCTCTCCAAGGTTGAGTGGAATGACTGGGCCACACCCATTGTCTTGGTGGTCAAGAAAGGGAAGGCTAGAGCTGTTTGCATATGTGTGGATTTCAAAGTGAGCATCAACCCAGTGCTGCATACTGTGCAGTATCCCCTGCCATGAGTAGAAGACATTTTTACATCTTTGGCAGGTGGGGAGAGGTTTTCAAAGATTGACTTGTCATAAGCCTTTCTGCAAATGGGGATTGAGGCGTCAAGCAGGAAGTTCCTCACAATCAACTCTTGCAAGTGACTGTCCCAGTATAATTGTCTTATCTTTGGCGTTGCATCAGCTCCAGCAATTTGGCAACGAGCAATGGATCAGGTGCTCCAGGGTATCCCAGGAACACAATGTTACTTTGATGACGTCATTGTGACTGGTAAAAATGATGAAGAGCACCTCCAGAACCTTGGTAAAATTCTTACCAGCCTGAGTGACTTTGGTCAGCATGCCAAGAGAGAGAAATGTGATTTTTCAAGAATGAATTATCATATTGTGGACATGTCATTGACAAGCATGGCTTAAGTAAGTCACAAATGAAGACTGAAGCAGTGCTAAAGGCACGCAAACAGGTCATACTTGGGCCTTGTAAACTACTATCACCGGTTTCTTCCGAACATTGTTACAGTGCTGCACCCATTGAATGCACTGTTACAGACTTGAACAAAGGGGGAATGGTCAGAAAGGTGTGAAAGAGCACTCAATGAAACAAAGAAACTAATAACATCAGATGAACTGCTCACCCATTATGACCCATTCCTACCCATCAGACTGGCGTGCAATACATCCCCTTATGGCATTGGAGCCCTTTTGCCATGCACCATAAAAGAAGGATCTGAATGCCAATTACATCTGCTTCACGATCACTGACGAGTGCAGAATGTAACTATGCACAGATCGACCAAGAGGCCCTTAGTCTAGTACGGGGAATAAAGAATTTCCACCACAACCCCTATGGACAAAAGTTTACACTAGTGACAGATCACCAGCCCTTTGTGTCCATTTTCAATCCCAGCGATGTGTGCTACCTGGTTGCAATTTTGGGCACATTTCCTATGAGCCCACTCTTATGACATAGTGTCAAGGGTACCAAACAACACAGCAACACTGACAGCGTGTTACATCTTCCACTACTGGCAACTGAAAGAAAAAATTCTTCATACTGTGACCCAGCAGAAATATTTCACACAGCATTGATGGACCAGTTGCCAGTAACAGATGCACACCCACAGGCACCGTTAAACCGGTGGGAGTGGCCATCTTCACCATGGCATAGAGTGCATATTGATTTCGTTGGACCATTTATGGACTCAATGTTTCTTGATTGCAGTGGATGCCCATTCGAAGTGTCTGAAAGTCACACCAATGAAGTCAACTACTGTATCTCAAAAAGGATTGTTTCTGCTCTGAAGAATAACTTCCCCAGAGATGGCTTACCTGAATAAATTGAGAGTGACAATGGACCGCAATACACATCAGGAGAATTTAGACTATTCATGAAGAAAAAAGGCATCAAACACTTCAGTCAACTCCTCACCACCCAGCAACGAATGGGTTAACTGAAAGGTTTGTCCAAACCTTCAAGAAGTCTATGAAAGCTGTGGACAAAGAGAACATTCTCTACAGCACAAGTTGGACAATTTCTTTTTGTGTTTCGGAATTCTGTTCACATGATGGCAAATTAAACAGCTGCAATGCTATTCATGAACAGGAATCTGGGATCCAACATGGACCTCCTGAAACCAGAACTATGGAGGGCAGTGCAGAATAAAAGGTTCAGCCAGCTGCCAAGTGAAGTAGCAAGAAAATCCTAGCATGAGATTACTGAGAAGACAAAGTGGACACCCGATAGGATAGCTACAAGAATCAGAACACTGACATACGCAATGGATGTTGGAGATTATACATGCAGACATCATGTGGACCAGATACTGGATGCTCTGCCAAAGAACACACCTGACTTGACTGCATCCAACAAGACAGACACACTACTGCCACTGTACCTGCCTCTGAGTGATGATCATGTCACTACAGCAATGTGACACCTGCAACTGGGCAAGTTGCCAAACCTGATGCCTTTCCACAGGTCCAAAGGTACTATCCTAAAAGAAACAGAGCACCACCGAAAAGACTGAATCTTTATTTTGGTGAATTTGGTTATGGACTGTTATTGTGAAAGCATGTTTATTTGAATATGGTAAAAGGGAATTTGAATGTTTTATTACATATACAGTTTAACGTTACATTAATCTAAAGGGGAAGGAAGTGTAACGTATGGATCTTTTGGAGCAATGGCTCCCCTTAGCACTACTCATGGACTGATAACTTATGCGCATTGATCTATTGCCTATGTATGCACATTGATCAGTGCTTTTTCTCTTTTTCTCTCTCTCTGCAACGTGAAAACACCAGTTAAAGCCATCTCCCACATGTGTACATTTATTTTAATAGATATGCAGTTGGACAGAAACAGCAGACTTCATCAATTCCTTCTTCACACAGTTACTGCTAATTTGATTTGTCTGGTCTAAATATGGTTTAAAGTCCCCCTTAATTAATGTATCATGTGCTTCCAGTTTACTGATTTTTGCAATGCTCCTTATTCCCAGTTCTGTTTCTTAACTCCATCCATATCGAATCTTATATATTAATTATCTAGGATGTACACCCAGTGCCACTTTATTAGGTACACCTGTTCACTTGCTCATTAATGCAAATATCTAGTCAGTCAGTCATCAAGCATACAGACATGGCCAAGGGGTTCAGTTATTGTTCAGCCCAAACATCGGAATAGGGAGGAAATGTGATGTAAGTGACTTTGATTTTCGAATGATTGTTGGTGCCAGACGGGATGGTTTGAGTATTCCGGGAACTGCTGATCTCCTAGGATATTCATGCACAGCAGTCTCTGGAGTTTACAGAGAATGGAGCAAAAACAGAAACTATCCAGTGAGTGGCGATTTTGTGGGTGAAAGTGCCTTCTAATGAGAGAGGTCAGAGAAGAATGGCCAGACTGGTTCAAGCTGACAGGAAGTTGATAGTAACTCAAATAACCTCGTGTTAGAACAGTAGTATGCAGAAAAGCACCTCTGAATGTACAACAGGTCGAACCACTTCCACAGCAGAAGACCACAAACACACACTCAGTGGCCACTTTTTATGAGGTACAGGAGATACCGCATAGAGTGGCCGCTGTGTGTATCATTCCCATACATGGTCACTTTGTAACCTTATCTTTATAACGGCCATTAGATTGTAGCCGTTTATTTCTATTTGTACCGTTAATTCAATTATGATTTTATGAACATTATGTGCCTTTAGCAACACACGAGAATCTGCAGATGCTGGAAAGCCAGAGCAACACACACAAAATACTGGAGCAATTCGGCAAGTCAGACACCATCTATGGAAATGAATGAACAGTCAATGTTTTGGACTGCGATCCTTCATCAGGACTGGAAAGGAAGGGGGAAGAAGCCAGAATCTTTGACTGTTTATTCATTTCCATAAATGCTACCTGACATGTTGACTTCTTGATGTTATATGTGATGTGCCTTCAGTTTTGTCATTCTCATTTTCACTGTCCTCAATCTAAATCGAAGTATACTCTTAAGTTTGCATCCACAGTTCCTTCCTAGCAACCTCTAGTTAATACACAGAGCAGGGGTTCCCAACCTTTTTTATGCCATGACCTCTATCATTAACCTAGAGGCCCGTGGGCCCCAGGTTGGGAACCCCTTATATTGGGAGGAGAAGATGGCAGTGCGACGCAGCACACGCGGCCTCTCCGGTGAATGATATCTGTAATCCGTCAAGTAGGGGACCGTGCACAATTCTGATTTGATGGAGACAGACGTGAGAGTACGGAGGAACATCTGGTGAAATTTCTGAAATGCCCGCTTCGCTGCTGCTGCTACTGTGTGGTCGAGAATCTCAGGAGCAGAAGGCCCGAAATCCTCGGCTTTGTTTGTTTCAGCAGCCGGGGCTAGGTCGAAGGCACTC
The DNA here is from genome assembly GCF_030028105.1 of Mobula birostris. NCBI lineage: Eukaryota > Metazoa > Chordata > Chondrichthyes > Myliobatiformes > Myliobatidae > Mobula > Mobula birostris. The sequence continues at coordinate 42,294,932 of NC_092378.1, read as the reverse complement.
AGCAGAGGATGGCGCTCGGGAGGCTGTATCGGAGGGGCTGGTCGGAGGCTCAAAGTTTTCAGATGGACGGACTCGGTGTCCGCTGTGGTCGGCTGCTTCCAGGGCATGGGCAGTTGTCGGTGCCTGGAGGTTTATGGCAGGGAGTTTCTCCCTTTCGCCGCCTGCTGTCAGGGGCTATCGGGAGTCGATCGGGACTTTGAGACTTTTTTTTACCATGCCCATGGTCTGTTCTTTATTAAATTATGGTATTGTTTTGCACTGCTGTAACTATATGTTATAATTATGTGGTTCTGTCAGTGTTAGTCTTTGGTTTGTCCTGTTTTATGTGATATCACTCTGGAGGAACATTGTATCATTTCTTAATGCATGAATGCATTTCTAAATGACAATAAAAGAGGACTGAGTGTTCTCATAATCTAATCTACAGAACAACACACACAAAATGCTGGATGAACAGCAGTTCAGGCAGCATCTGTGAAAAGAATGAACGGACAATGATTTGGCTGAAATGCTGACTGTTTTTTGTGTGTTTCGCTCTGTGTTGCTAGCATCTGCAGGATGTCTTGTGTTTATCTCCAATAAACATATTTCCAGTTTTTGTACTCGTAGCATATGGAATTTGTACACAATGATTGATGAATATCTGTTAGGTCCGGTGACTAGTTAACTCTTTCTGAATTTGAAGCATGTGGGGTCTGCAAAGGAATGTCTGTTAGTGGTTTGATTGCTGGATTTGTTTGGATTTCAGGCTTATCAATTGTATGTGATCTTTAACGTACTGTGTAAATCCAAGGAATGTTGTGTGTTGCAGACATTGTGAGATTAAGGAATGAAATTACAATGAGTAGCCATTAAAATGTCAACAACGCAAACAACAGGAATTCTGCAGATGCTGGAAATTCAAGCAACACACATCAAAGTTGCTGGTGAACGCAGCAGGCCAGGCAGCATCTCTAGGAAGAGGTACAGTCGACGTTTCAGGCCGAGACCCTAGTCCTGATGAAGGGTCTCAGCCTGAAATGTCGACTGTACCTCTTCCTAGAGATGCTGCCTGGCCTGCTGCGTTCACCAGCAACTTTGATGTGTGTTGTTTATTAAAATGTCAGATTGATTTATGAGACTGTGTTAATGGGCTAGAACAAAGGATTTGACTGTCTCTTGATGACTCTGTGCTTGTGAAACTTGTATAAATGCAATGACCTTCCCAGGCTTCATTGAAATTTCACCCAGACTGGGATTGTGATTGGTGCTGGGCCCAAGGGGTGGTTTCATGTGTCAGAATCAGAGTTCCCCTTACAGCAACAACCAAGTGGTGGCTGTGAATCGTAAGCCCAGAAATCTGTGTGACTTGCTATGTGTGGTTTATTTGTGCTTTCTATTTTATGATAATACACTTTGTTGTATTTGTACACTTACTACCACATCTCCTGGACACTCGAATAATTGGGTCTGATAACCCAGGCAGTTACACTATCCGGAGTTATAAGTTATCCTTTTAAATGTTTAAATTTCCTTTCACTGAAACCCGTGTTTCCCTTACTGAGTTTAAATCTGTATCCTTAGACTGAGTAAACATAGAACTTTTTTAAAGGACATTTTTTTATTGTTATAACAATGCAGTAATTTTTATAATAACAATGACAGCTTTCTAAATTTCAAAATTGATTAAAATTAAGTGTCCAGCTCCTATTGTGCGATTACAACATACACCTCTGCAAGACTAATCTGGGTCTTTGTACTGCTGTTCCAAAAATTATCCCTATGTCAATTGACAATGTTTTAAATGCTTGCACCACAGCAGCAGAGAATCTCTGCTTTGTGTACCTCTCTTTAACACATCCAGACTATAAGACTGGTTTGTACATATAAAATTGAAGCAGTTGAAAATAAATCTGAAATCATTAAATTATAAGAAAGCACAGGTTGTGGCACAGTCTAATTCAGTTCTAACATTTAATTTTTTGCTTGCTGCAAGACACAGTATTAACCTTGGAATCTATCTCAGAATAATACCTTGTATCAGCTTCAGGTTCTTTGGGACACGTATTGTTTGCAAGTTCTAATGTGCTCAGGATTGATGTGATGTTATTATAGAGGAGACCATTAGGGATCTGTGAAGTTCTCTGGTCATGATAAGGACTGTGTAGCCACCTGCTTAAGGATAAATATCTATTAAAACACCATCTTGTGAAGGGCATTACTTTTAAATTGGGAATTTCCCTTCAATGAGTGTTGCATTGTAAGGTTTGGGTCTGGCTAGTCACATCAGTTTGGTGTCACCAAATGCTATGGAGTGTAGAACAAGCTTTCTTCCGGAGAGAACTGAGCATTCAGTAGATTTTATTTTTTCTCATGGGTGCATATTGTTTAAAGCCAGCTAAAATAAAATCACGTGCACCTGTGTTTTGGTTTAGATTCATTAAAATTTAGAAATAAAGACAATTGCAATTTGTCTCCAACTAGGGGAAAGTGTGGCCTAATGTGATTTATCATAATTAACACTAATATGATTTATTCCCACAGATTTCAAGTGCAAGTGGTTTTGTATGTTCTATTCAAATAACAGTGAAGGGAAGCAATCAAATATGTGTTTAAACAAACATTGGTATGTCTAAAGGTACTGAATGCTCAGCAGGTAAGGGAGCAACTATGGAGAGAAAAGGGCCTTGCAACTCTTTGAAGAGACAAGTTAATTTGGAGCAAGTGACAGGCAAAACAATGTTTCTTTCACATGCTCACCACAAGGGTAAATATGTCATGTGCAGTTATTAATGTGAACGTTCCTTTTTTTATGCACCCCCTCATTGCAAAGCTTAAGGGTTTGAGTCTGGTTTGTGGCTCATCAGTCACTGGGGAGAAAGAATCACAGAATGGTTACAGCATGGAAGGAGACTATTTGACCAACTAAATTAGTGCAGTTTTATGTAAGGATAATCTAGATAATCGTACTCCCCAGAGACTGTACAAATTCTTTTCTTTTGGAAATGCATTCCTTTTCAGGGTTACATTTGAATCCCTGTAACATCTTTCATTCTCATTTATGATTATTTCAAAGTTCAAAGCAAATTTATTATCAAAGTGTATACACCACATACAACCTTGAGGTTCACTTCCTTGCAGGCACTCACATGAAAATGAAGCAATACAAGGGAATCCATAAAAAGCCATAGGTAACAAAGACGGCTAACATCCGATGTATAAAAGAATCAGAATCAGATTTATTATCGCTGGCATGTGACGTGAAATTTGTTAACTTAGCAGTAACAGTTCAATGCAATACATAATATAGAAGAAAAAATATAATAATAATAACAAAAATAATTAAATCAATTACAGTATACGTATATTGAATAAATTTTTAAAAAGTGCAAAAAGCAGAAATACTGTATATTAAAAAAAAGTGAAGTAATATCCAAGTGTTCAATGTCTGATTAGGAATCAGATGGCAGAGGGGAAGAAGCTGTTCCTGAATCGCTGAGTGTGTGCCTTCAGTCTTCTGTACCTCCTGCCTGATGGTAACAGTGAGAAAAAGGCATGCCCTGGGTGCTGGAGGTCCTTAATAATGGACACTGCCTTTCTGAGGCACTGCTCCCTAAAGATGTCCTGAGTACTTTGTAGGCTAGTACCCAAAATGGAGCTGACTAGATTTACAACCGTTTTCAGCTTCTTTCAGTCCTGTGCAGTAGACCCCTCACCCCGCCCCATACCAGACAGTAATGCAGCCTGTCACAATGCTCTCCATTGTACATCTGTAGAAGTTTTTGAGTGTACTTGTTGACATGCCAAATCTCTTCAAACTCCTAATGGAGTATAGCTGCTGTCCTGCCTTCTTTATAACTGCATCGATATGTGAGGACCAGGCTAGGTCCTCTGAGATCTTGACACCCAGGAACTTGAAACTGCTCACTCTCTCTACGTCACAGTCACGGCCATTCCTCCCGTTTATTCCTCATGTTCTCCTAATTTCCTTTTTCCCGTGTTTTTCCTGCTCCCCTGTCTGTCTCACTCTCTGCTGGTTTGTGTGTGTGTGTGTGTGTGTGTGTGTGTGTGTGTGTGTGTGTGTGTGTGTGTGTTGGTGCGGTGGGCGTGGCATTCCTTTTGTTCTCCCGGGCTTCCTGATTGCGGTGCACCTGAATCTCATCTAACCTGCAGCATAAGTACCCCAGCTTTCCATCCACTTATCGCCAGATCGTTGCTTCAGCCAGTGTAGCAGTTCACGTTCTAGGCCGCTTAGAATTGCGTATTTTAAGTTTTGTTTCCACGCTGTTGTTTGCCTGTGTTAACTCTGTCTCTCCGAGTTAACAGGAGCATTGCATGCCACCTGCCTTCCCATTCATCCTTCAGCCTGCCGTTCTCCTCCAGCCACGCTCACACCCTCATCTGCATCCCTGCTCTGCCTCGTCCCGCCGCCTGCCTACGCTCTCCGTTGGCTCAGTGGTTAAATGCCGTGTTCTCACCACAGTGACCTCGGTTTGACCCCCGGTCAAGCCTCACTCTCTCTCCTCTGCTTTCCTCGGCCTAATAAACACTCTTCAGATTATGCTGCCTCCGTGTCAGTGTCCTGCGTTTGGGTTCACCGGTTCACCGCAACACGCCCCTTCTGATCCTTCTATGAGGATTGGTATTGTTCCTTCGTCTTACCCTTCCTGAAGTCCACAATCAGCAGAGAGAGGACAAATCATGCAAATAATTAGAAAAGTAAATCAATAAAACAAATAATTACAACAGTAAATAAATAATTCTAAGAACATGTGCTGCAGAGACCCTGAAAGTGTTGTAGAATCGGTTCAGAGTTAAGGTGAGTGAAACTATCTCTGCCAGTTTCCTTCCTTGTATGTCCTCTTGTTTATGTCTCTACTATGGGAACAGATTGTCTTTATTCACTGATGCTTTCTGATTTTAAATCCTTTGTCAGAACCTCTCACAGCCACCTCTATTCCAAGGAGACCAACCCCAGCTACTCTAGTTTATCTATATATTTAAAACCCCTCATTCTGGAATAAATTTTAGTAATTTCCTTATGCACCCTTTCAAAGACTTCATATTTGCCTTGAACTATTTGCTATCAAAGCAGTTATTATTAAGGTTCATTTTGACCTCCAGTTCTTGTTCTATGTACCTGTTTATCTTGGGCTCAGTATGCTGAAGACTTTATAACCACTTTCTCAACCTGCCTTGCCAGTTTTAACAAATTATGCACTTTCACTTCCAGATCTCTCTGTTCCTGTAATCCTTTTAGATCTCTGTCCTCTAGTTTATGCTGCCTCTTCACATTCTTCCCACCAAAATATAACACTTCAAGTTTCTCATCACTACATTTCATCTGCCATCTATCAGCTCTTTCCACAGGCTTCTCCTTTGAACTCATTACCAGCCACTTCACACGTCATTTAGTTTCCAGGTTCTGTGTCATCTGCAAATCTGGAAGCAACACATTGTACAACTAAGTATCATCAATTCATATTAAGAATGTCAGTGGTCCTATTCCCAGCCTTTGGGGAACTCCATTGAACATTTCCCTCGGATCTGAAAAGCAACTTCAATATGCAAGATTCAGGTTTGTTTAATGTCATTTCCTGTACTCAAGTGTAAGGAGAATGAAATAATTGTTACTCCAGATCTGATGAAAAAACAAAAAATACACAAAAGATATAGAGCACAATAATAATAAAAACACACAAAATGAAAATAAATACATAAGTTAATTATCGATTGATTATATGTCCATGAAGTTACGCTGGACTGTACATAAAGTGACTAATGGGAAATAATAAAGTTGTGGTGCGGTGGGTGGAGGTGTTGATCAGCTGTACTCATTGGGGAAAGTAACTGTTTTTGAGTCTGGTAGTCCTGGCAAGGTGCTACATGTGCCTTCGCCCTGATGGATGTGTGGGATCCTTCATGATGTTACTGGCCCTTTTCCAGCACATTTCTGTAAATACACTATGTCCTTGAAGGCGGGTAGGCTGGTGCAGTGATGCATTCACTAGTACAGTACTTTCTATTTCCAGTTGTGTTACTCAGTCAATTTGTTATCTATGCTGCTACAGCTGTTCTATTTCATAGCTTTGAATCTTGATGGCAAGCCAATTACATGGTGCCTTATTAAAAGCCTTAATATACCACATCTACTAAATTCCCCTTTTCAACTCTCTGTTTCTTCATTAAAAAGCTATTAAGTTAATTAACACAATTTTAATAAATCTATACTTTCTCTAGTTGATGCACATTTGTTCAAGGTCTGCAAATTCTGTTCCTGATCATTGTTTCCAAAACTTTTCTCACCCCTAAGGATGAACTGTCTGGTCTAACACACAGAAAATGCTGGAGGAACTCAGCAGGTCAGGCTGCATCTATGAAAAGGAATAATGAGTTTACAATTCAGATCAGGACTGGAAAGGAAGAAGACAGAATAAGAAGGTGTCGGGGGTGTGGTGTTGAAGGAAGGAGTACAAGTTTTGGAACAAGAGTGCAGCATTTGCAATTTTTAAGTCTTCGGGCACTACTCTTGAAAATACCATTTATAGCCAGGGTCTCTGCAACATTCTCCCTTCTGCAGCAATTTTATCTGGAGCAGGCTCTTCTTTATTCAATGGTAGGCTGTGAGTCAGGTTTTTGATCTGATTGGGAGAAGTGTGGGATCCATGACTATGATGCTGGGTTGGGGAGGGTGCGGTTTGTGTAGAGTCACTGTAACTGGTATGTATGTAACTTGGAATGCTCCACCTAAAGCACAGTCCAATTTCCTTGGCCTAAGACCTCCTTGGGCAGGTGACCTTTAAGTTGGACTGAACAGTCCATGCGTCTTGTTCCACATGAGTGCCCTACACTGTTCATAAGGGAACGACGCATGGCTGGTGTCTGGATATGTTACTTGCTTCTAAACACCATTGCAAAGGTTCACCTGACAAATGTACAGAGGATTAAGGAAGACTTTGCAAGCCATGCACAAATTGTCTTTAGCAAAGTTTTTTTGTGGGTATTTTATAATGGTACAAGTTTGTCTAATAGAGTTCTTCTAGTCCTAGCAAAATTTATGGTTTGGGATGACTGTACATCACACTGAGAGAAATTTAAAGATTTTACAGGAATTTTATGTTCATATGGAGGCAAATATAGTGGAGAAGAATGAATGGGAAGCCGTTGAGAATGATGGATTAGCAGGGTTAGCAGTTCACCTTGAGGGAACAAGTAGAAAATCAAGGGATGTAACAAGGAATGATCATGGCAAAACTCTGTAAAACCAACACACAGATGCAGCAAGTAGATATCTGTGCAAACAGGATGTTTTATTTCCAGAAGATTTGAGTACAAGAGCAAAATTTTCGTGCTGCAATTATATAAAACCTTAGATGACGCTTGGGAGAGTTACATGCAATTTTGGTTTCCATACTTAAATGCTTTCTGTATGAGGAGTGTAACAAGGGTTCTCCAGATTGGTACCTAGAGTGCAGGGAAGAGATTGAATTGGCTCAGTCTTAGCTCTAACTCTATCTCTCAGGAATTTCAAAGAATGAGAAGTGAAATAATTCCTCGACATACTTGACAGGATTAGTATTGGGAAGATGCTTCCTTTGGTTGAAGACTTGGGATTTCCTTGTCAAAATACATGGCGTTCATTTAGCCCTGAAAGGCCAATGATATTTATTTATTTGGGTGGTGAATCTTTAGAATACTCTGTTTCCGAGGGATATGAAAACCCAGTCAGTAATTGCATTTAAAATCATGAGGGATAGGTCTCTGAATATTAAAGGAATCAAAAGATGTTGTGAAATGGAAAGAAAATGGCTTTTGAGTACGAGACCAGCTTTGATCTTGTTGAATAGCCAAGCAGGCTCAGGGGATGGTATGGTTTACTCTTGCTACTAATGTACTACTGTTACCAAAACCAGTGGTCTGGCATAATTGTCTGAAACTTTCTGAAGTGCAAGTTTTGTCCGGAAGGATTTAAACTGCCTAACTCGGGATTGAGATGCAACAGAACAATATAACTTGAATTCTATGTTAGAAAGGGGAATGAGATGGAAAATTAAAGTGATAGGAAATTAGAATCCAAGAAACCTGCTTGCAAGTTCAATTGGGACATTCTTTAGCAAAGCCAACCAACCTGTGTTTGATTTCCACATTGTTAAGGTTTCATCATAAAGAGTGGACATCAAAATACAGTGGATTCTAGTTCATTGGGCTTTTGGTTTATCAGAATAGCCGCTTGTTTGGGACAACTCTTAAAGACAAAAACTAATCAAGAAGATAGCCATAATTCCCTTTGTTTATTTGGGGCACAATGCTGCCTAATTGGAACAGGAGACTGTTGCTGAACAGATTCTAACTAGCATCAGTCGCGTGTACTTGTGTGGCTGTTAGATGCTACTCTGTGCTTAGAGTGAACAGTTTTTAAATAGCATCAGTTGTGTGTATTGGAGGTCAAAAAGCAGTAATCTTTTTCACTGAAAGTTGGTGAAAAATAAGCAGTAAGTCAATTAAGAACCGTTTTGCTCACTGCAGTTTCAAGCATTCAGGCTTGGAGATGCCAGACACTACTGTGAGTGAAATCGAAATTACTTCATGACTTCACCAAGTTGGGAATTACAAAGACTTTGAAAGTATTGGCAATCATCTTGAATGTTACAATGAAAATGAAGATTTGGAGGATGTTAAAGCATTGCCTGACGGCAGTCCATTATCTGCATTAGGTGTCTGCCCTGATTTTGTTCATTTACAATCAACCAAAACAACACGGTCGCGCATATTGCAATGATAACTATTAGGAACTAATACACAGTTTTATAGTGCTGTAGTAGTGTTGGTAATATCCTGATTTGTTCTGTATTTCAGTTTAATACATAATTTGTTACTCAGTTAAACAGTAGTTTGTCTTTTTAAAATATTTTTAATTATTTCTATGAAACGTTGGCTACTTGGGGCAGCCACTTAATTGGGCCAAAATCTTCTAGTCCTGATGTGTACCAATTAACCAGATCCCACTGAATATTAAATGGAAAGAATATAAAGAAAAGGCAGTTTCACCTTGATTGCGTATTTGGGGCTTAGATGGTTGAAAAGGAGAAGGATGACTGCAATTAATTTACCATGCTTCAGAGTTAAATAGGTCGTCACTCCATGTTATGGTCAATGGGTTTGTTCTGTACAGATGGAGTGCCAGTTCTTCATCCATTTCTAATACTTTTTGCTCAACTTGGGACCTATTGGATTGAATCCACTCATGAAAATGCATTAGCAAAGATGACTGAAAAGTTTGTCATTGCAGCTTCCCCTCGCTCAAAATTGCTCCATTTTTCCGGGACATTGATTCCCATTTCCTCCCTTTCCCTTTCATTCCACAGAGTTTGCAAACATCCACCAGCAGGTGCTGATTGCACATGTGAGCTGCTGCCCAGAAGCTGAGCTTAATGGAGCATATTAAGTTTGGACAGGTACAAGTTGTGTATCCTGCTGTTTCCATCACATATGTGCCCAGTGCAGAAATTGCACACCTTGTGGCCGAAAACCTGTGAGCCGCAGTTATTCTGGATGATGACTGCACAATCATGGTATATAATTAATTCTTGCTCTCTTCAGTATCTAGTGAACATGTAACCAGGTGTATTTCTGTCTCTTATTTTGAAATTTGGAAGAGTACAATTTCACTATATGTTATACTCAATCAGAAGTTAATCCATCCAAAGCTGGCTTTTTATCATTAATTTCTCTTTTGCTATGTGACTCAACTTCTTGTTTTGCTTGAACACAAATTATATCCATGACCCAATACCCGAAGGTATTCTTTTTGGAGAAAATAAAACTAAAACATGCTTTTCAATTTGTTAGCCTTTGGCTTCACAGTTAGATTATGGATTCTATCTAGCTGGCTGTTTTACTTATTCCAAGTAAAAAATTGTTTAAGAAGCTGGTAAGATAGTTTTACTCTGCGTAAGAGTGACCCTTTTAGTTTGAAGCTTGAAAGGTCCCTTAGGCGTGGTCCTGGAGGAATGTCGAGTAGCTATTGTTGTTTTTATTGAAGAAGGGAAATAGCATAATTCTGGAATCTATGGACCGGTGAGTTTCATGTCAGTGGTAGAGAAATTATTGGAGGTTATTCATAAGGATAGGAACTTCGAGCATTTGGAAAACCATGGCCTCTTTAGTGACAGTCAGTATGGTTTAGTGCAGGGCAAATCATGTTTTACTGACTTTATCAAGTTTTTGACGAGATTATGAAGGTGACCGATGAAGGTAGAGCTGTAGATATTGTCTACGTCAAAGTTCAAAGTAAATTTATTATCAAAATACATATATGTTACCACTTACAACCCTGAGATTCATTTTCTTGCAGGCATTCATAGTAAATACAAAGCAACACAATAGAATCAATGAAAAACCACACACAAGCAACCAATATGCAAAAGACAACAAACTGTACAGATACAAAAAAAGTAATAATAATAAATAAATAAGCAATGACTATTGACAACATGAGATGAAGCGCCCATGAAAATAAGTCCGTAGTTTGTGGGAACTGTCTAGTGTTGAGGTGAGTGATGTTATCCCTTCTTATCAACATATCCCTGGTAGTTGAGAGGAAATAGTTGTTCCTGACCTAGTGGTGTGGGTCCTGAGGCTCTCGTACCTCATTACTGATGGCAGCAGTGAAAGGAGAGAATGGCTTGAATGGTGGGGGTCCTTGATGATGGATGCTGTTTTCCAGCAACAGCACTCCATATTGATGTGCTCAATGGTGGGGAGGGCTTTACCATGATGGACTGGGCTGCATCCACTACTGTTTGTAGTCTTTTCCATTCAAGGGCATTGGTGTTTTCATACCTGACTGTGATGCAACCAGTCAGTATACTTCCCACTGCACATCTATAGAAGTTTATCAAAGCTTTAGATGACATTCTGAGCTACTATGTTCTTCTTGGCACCAGTATAACTAAAGCTTGCTTGAAGCGGGTGGGTGCCTCAGACTGCTGAAGTGAGAATTAAAGATATTAGTGAACATTTCAGCCAGTTGATCTGCACAGGTCTTCAGTACTTGCCCAGGTTCCCTGTTTGGGTCAGATGCTTTCACTGGGTTCATCCTCTTGAAGGATGCTCTCACATTGGACTGAGACACTAAAATCACAGGGTCAATGGGGGCTGTGAGATTCGTGAAGTTGCCTCCATGTTTTGTTGGTCACAGATTTGTACAGGAAGCATTGAGCATATCTGGGAGTGAAACCTTCTTCTCACATGTTACTTGGTTTCACTTTGTAGGAGGTGATAGAATTCCAGCTCTGCCACAGCTGTTGAGTATCCTTCTGTGATTCCAGTTTAGTCCGGAGTTGCCACCTCACATATGTGATGGCTTTCTGGAGGTCATACCTTACTTGGTTGTCAGATCTGACCACCACTGATCTGGCCTGCAGCAGATTGCGGATCTCTTGGTTCATCCAAGGCTTCTGGTTGGGGAAGATATTAAATGACTTTTTGGAGACTCACTTGCCCACGCCTGACTTTATAAAGTCTATGACAAATGTGATGTATTCATTCAGATTCTCTAATGAGTCCTTGAACATGACCAAGTCCTCTGATTCAAAGCAGTCCCAGAGCCAATCCTCGGCACCCCGTGACCACCTCCTCATTGCCTTTACTTCAGGAGCCTTGCCGATAGGAGAAACACAGCCAAATGATCAGATTTCCTGAGATGCCGTCTTGGGATGGAATGGTAGGCATTCCCTATGGTAATATGGCGGAGGTTGAGTGTGTTGGGACCCTGGTGCTGTAGGTGACATATTGATGATGATCAGCAGATGTTTCTTTCAGCAAGCTCAATTGAATTCCCTGGCAATGATTTGAAAGGTGTCAGGGTAGTCTGTTTCTTGTTTGCTAATTGCAGCACTCAATACATCATCCTCTGGCAGGATGTCAACTGCGATCAGGGTCACAGAGGGGAACTGTCCTCCGTGGAGCGTTCAGCACTTAAACATGGGATGTTCCAGCTGGGGGAGCGAGTGTGCGATCAGTTTTCTATGTCCAAGCGCCATGAAGAGTTTATCAATAACCAGAGACCCCCACCTTTTGTCCTCTTTGAGATTTTAGTAAGGTGTTTGACAATGTCTCTCATGAGAGGCGCAACCAGAAGAATAAGATGCATAGGATCCACAGTGAATAATACAGTATATAAAATTAAATATACATAAAATATAAATGAGCTGGTTGAAAATGCAGGTCTGCAGATGATATGAAAGTGGGTGGTGTTGTGGATAGTGTAGAAGATTGCCAATGAATACAGCAGGATGTAGATCAGTTGTAGGTATGGGTGGAGAAAGGGTAGAACTAGCCATATATAAAGTGTTGCACCTTGGGAAATCAAATATAAAGAGAAAATACTCTGCTAATGACAAGACCATTAACAGTGTTGATGCACAGAGGGATCTGAGGGTTGAAGTCCTTAGCTCCCTAAATGTGGCTACATAAGTTGATAAAGGAAGTATATACGAGAAGATCTGCAGATGCTGGAAATTCAAGCAACACACACAAAATGCTGGTGGAACGCAGCAGGCCAGGCAGCATCTATAAGAAGAAGTACAGTCAACGTTTCGGGCCGAGACCCTTCTTCAGGACTAACTGAAAGAAGAGATAGTAAGAAATTTGAAAGTGGGACAGGGAGGGGGAGATCCGAAATGATAGGAGAAGACAGGAGGGGGAGGGAAGAAGCTAAGAACTGGAAAGTCGATTGGCAAAAGGGATACAGAGATGGAGAAGGGAGAAGATCATAGGACAGGAGGCCTGGGTAGACTTTTTTGCCTTTATGGGTTGAGGGACTGAGTTCAAGAGCCTGGAAGCTATGTCGCAGATTTATAATGCTTTATTTAGACAGTTTATGAAGTACTGCATTCATTTCTGGTTGCCCCATGTCAAGGCTTTGGAGAGGGTGCAGTAGAAGTTTACTCTCTGGGTTACAGGACTTGGTATAGCGAGAGGTTGGATAAACTTCAGTTGTTTTCCCGATGGTAGCAAAGGCTGAGGGGAGATCTGATAGAGGTTTATAAGATTATGAGTAAGTAAGTAAGTAAGTCGCTTTTATTGTTATTTCAACTGTAACTGCTGGTACAGTACACAGTAAAAATGAAACACATTCCTCCAGGACCATGGTGCTACTTGAAACAACACAAAACTACACTAGACTACTGGAAACAACACAAAACTACACTAGACTACCGGAAACAACACAAAACTACACTAGACTTCAGGCCTACACGAGGCTACATAAAGAGCACAAAACAGTGCAAGACAGTACAATAATTAATAAACAAGACAATAGGCACAATAAAGGACAAATTACAATATAACAATAAATAATGTCGGTGTAAATGTAAACAATGTAAACAATGTTTTAGCAGGAATTGAGAAAGAAATGAGCAAAAATTGCAAAGGGAGTGGAGTGGTGTTCAGTTGAGTGTGTGTGTATGTGTAGATACAGTAGACAGAGAGTATCTTTTTCCCAGGATAGAAATGTCTAATACCAGAGGTGAGGGAGAGTAAGTTCAAAAGGTTTCAGTTGGTTTCAATAGGTACATTTAATGTCCGAGCAATATATACAATATACATCCTGGAATTCTTTTTCTTTGCAGACTTGCTGTGGAAGTGCAGGTCAAGTTTTTTTATACACAGAGTCTGGTGGCTGCCTGATGGAGGCAAATATGACAGGGAGTCAAGAGGCTGTAAGATAGAGGCATGAATCTGCAAGAACTGGAAAGGTATGAACACTGTGTAGGCAGAAGGGATTAGGTTAGTTGAGCATTGGACTGCTAATTTAATTAGTTTGGCACAACAATGTGGGCTGAAGGGCTGGTTCCTGTACTGTACTGCTCTATATTTGAGGTTTAATTATCAGGTTTTTGGCAAAGGAACTTTTGTGTGCTAAGAGAGCTGACTAACCTTCTGCCCTACACACTGAGCCATATCAAGAACGCCAATTAGCCACCAGCTGATATTAGTGGGGGAGACGATAGATCACTTCTGGTATAATTATACATCATTTTTGCTCTTATCTGTGGCTGAGTGGTTCACTCCTGTTACTGATCCAGACAGACATGGGCTCCTTTCCCAGTGCAGGCTCTTAGCACAGAATCCAGGCAGGTACACTGGTGCATTGCTGCACAGTGGCACATTACAATTGCCTCCCATTTGGTCGTGGGTAAAAAAAATGTTGATGCTTGTCTTAATATTCTATTTTGTTACAACCAAGGAAGCTATTTGGACCATCAAGTCTGTGCTGGCTCTCAAAGCAATTTCCCTGAAACTTTTTCTCTCTTTTCTGCCCATCAGCTCCCACTGATTCACTGCCCACTCATGGGCACCAAGGGATAATACAGTAGTCAACTTAGCTACCAATGTGTGTGCATTTGGGATGTGGAAGGAAATCAAGGTGCCCACTGGAAATCCACGCAGTCACAGAAAAAAATGAGTGAGCTCCACATAGATTGCACTCGAGTTCAGGGTGGAAGTCAGATCCCTGGAGATGTGGGGTAGCACATCTACTACACCACTAGGCCACCTTTTGTAAGACAAGAGTCCCTCATCGCCCCAGTTAGTGTATTACTCAACCATCATCTATCCAGCAGATTAAATGTTCATTATCTTGCTGAATGTGGGATCTTACTATGCACAATGGTGATTTCTACATTTTACAAAGACAGCAGTGATTGCATTTCAAAAGTACTGAACTAGCCATTCAGTGCTTTGATCATGAAATGCATCAATGAAAATACAGGACCTTATATTTTCTAAAAGTACGTTATCTTGTTCAAACACTGCTTAATCATGTACTTGATCAGATTATTAACCATAGTTTTTAAAAAGTTTCCCTTGACTTTTCCTCTTTAATCTATTGGGTGCATCTGACAAATATACAATTGCCTTTCATCTCCTTATGTTTTGATGGGATTTGCAGCCTGTACCGAACATTACAGACCATGTTAAATTACATTCAAGTAAACTTGTATGCTAAGTGGAAGTCCATAAGCTATTCTCTTGCTATCATCTTGGCAGACTGCAGACAGCATGAAAGCCCTGATGACGGAGCTTTCATAATCCTTAGAGTGGAAGTAATTAATACCTGGTTGAAAATAAATTCCATAAATCAGAAACATTGTCATCAGTCAATACAACAATATTTGATGTAGGTTGATTTTTGCTTTTCAATACATGCAAAGAATTAGTTTCTACCTTAGGATCAATATATGATAATCTGGGCACTAAATTAAGAAGGCTTTGACATTTAAATTTATTTAGATTGAAATGTATAATTTCTCTGATGTGGTATACACTTAACTTCTTTGTTTTCAATTGTATTTAATTGTAATTTAGGTACAACTGTAATGTTAAATGTATAATGCTAAACAGAGTACTGATGGTTTGGATTTCCTCTCAAGTCCCTGTGCCAAGAGCACAAGGTAAATGCACAAAGGTGAAATGTAGAAGTTTTAGTAACCATAGTTCTTTCTCATTTTTTAGAAATCTTTCTTAAATGGGTGTTTGGCAACCAATGGCAAGGTTAGTAATTACTTTCCATCCCTGAAATGCGTGTGAAAAGCTATTGATGACCATCTGCTTGTCTGTCTGGCAAACAGCATGGTTGAGCAGCAAGTTCCTGAATTTTGACACAGTAACGGTAAAGGAATAGTGATATATTTTCAAGTCAGGATGGTGCAGCTTGGAGGGAAACCTGCAAATGGTGTTTCCAAGCACAAGCTGCTCATATCCCCCTTGACGGGAGAGGTCCTGCGCTTCAGGGATGCGAGATAAGGAAACTGGGAATGATACAGATTGGTACTTAATGGTCACTACAGATGTGGCAGGTGGAGGGGGGGGGCTTGTTCCTCTGCTGTATGACTTAGCAGGTCAAGTAGCATCTGGGGTAAGAGGATGAAGTGAACTTTCCATGCCCAAGACTCTGTCAGTATGATTCAGTGAAATGATGTCAGCTCCCCTTACCTGTGTCAGACAGCAGAGCATTACTAACAAAGAGAAAATCTGCAGATCTGCTGGAAATCCGAGCAACACACACAAAATGCTGGAGGAACTCAGCAGGCCAGGCAGCATCTAAGGAAAAAAATAGAGTTGACGTTTTGGGCCGAAACCCTTCTGCAGGACTGGAGATTAAAAGCTGAGGAGATTTGAAAGGTGGGAGGAGGGGAGGGAGAAACGCCAAGCTATAGGTGAAACTTGGAGAGGGAGGGATGAAGCAAAGAGCTAGGAAGTTGATTGGTGATAGAGACAGAAGGCCATGGAAGAAAGAAAAGGTCGGGGGGAGGAGCACCAGAGGGAGGCAATGGGTGGACAAAGTGATAACATGAGAGAGGAACAGGGGGATGGGAAATGTTGAGGGGGGTGGGAGTCACTACTGGAAGTTTGAGAAATTGATGTTCATGCCATCAGGTCGGAGGCTACCCAAACAGAATATACGGTGTTGTTCCTCCAACCTAAGTGTGGCCTTATCCAGACAGTGGAGGTTGACCATGGATGGACTTATCAGCATGGGAATGGGAAGTGGAATTAAAATATGTGGCCACTGGGAGATCCCGCTTGTTCTGGTGGACAGAGCGTAGATGCTTGGCGAAGCGGTCTCCCAATCTATGTCAGGTCTCACCGAAATACAAGAGGCCACACTGGGAACACTGGACACAGTGAATGACTCCAACAGACTCACAGGTGAAGTGTTGCTTCACCTGGAAGAACTACATAATTCTCCGAAACTTCCATTACCTCCAACTTAATTAATTTTTCAAAACTTCCGTCACCTCCAACTGGATCCCACCACCAAACACATCTTTCCCTCCCCCTCACTTTCTGTTTTCTGCAAGGATCACTCCCTACGTGACTCCCTTGTCCATTCGTCCCTCCCTACTAATCTCCTTCCTGGCACTTATCCTTACATGTGGAACAAGTGCTACACCTGCCCCTGCACCTCCTCCCTCACTACCATTCAGGGCTCCAAACAGTCCTTCCAGGTGAGGCCACACTTCACCTGTGTGTCTGTTGGGGTCATATATGTTCGGTGCTCCCGGTGTGGCCACTTGTATATCGGTGAGACCCGACATAGACTGAGAGACCACTTCACTGAACATCTACGCTCTGTCCGCCAGAACAAGCGGGATCTCTCAGCGGCCACCCATTTTAATTCCACTTCCCATTCCCATTCTGATATGTCAATCCATCGTCTCCTCCATTGTCGAGTTGGAGGAACAACACCTTATATTCTGTTTGGGTCGCCTCCAACCTGATGGCATGAACATTGATTTCTCAAACTTCCAGTAATGTCTTCCCCCTTCACTGTTTCCCATCCCCTTGTCCCTCTCTCATGTTAACTCCTTGCCCGCCCATCGCCTCCCTCTGGTACTCCCCGCACCTCCTTTATTTCTCCTTTCTTCCATGGCCTTTTCTCTCTTCTACCAATCGACTTCATAGCTCATTGTTTCATTCCTCCCCCTCCAAGTTTCAGCTATTGTTTCTCTCTCCCCTCCTCCCCCACCTTCTAAATCTGCTCCCCAAGGCCTGCTGAAGAGTTTTGGCTCAAAATGTCAACTGTTCTTTTTTCCGTGGATGCTGCCTGTCCAGCTGAGTTCCTCCAGCATTTTGCGTGTGTAGCTGAGCATTACTGATAGTTCAAAATCCTGCATTTTTATGAAACTTGAAATAGTTCTGAGATGTAGCTAGTGGAGCTGATGTTAGATCTTCAAATTGACATACAATTCTCTTTCTGAATATATACATGCTGTCTGACCTGTTGGGTAATTCTGCCATTGTATTGTCTTTATTAATACTGGCTCCTGTGCAGCTCTATTGGTATGTTCTCAAGAAATCGATCTTTGTGTTCTTTAGATGCTTCCCAAAAGACAGCTCTGAAACTGAAAATAAAACAAGCAAACTTCATGAGCAATAGTTAAAGTGTAGATGAAATCCGATCCCAAAGTCTGTCATCTTTACAAATATTGTACATCTTTGTAAATATCTGAAAACTATATCATATAATTTATTCTGCCTGCAGAAGGGTGATAGTATGAGCTGTTAATCCTGTCTGAAGGTATTGAGGCATATTGAAATTAAATTTATCTACCTAAGCTATGACAAGCTGTCTGGTGGAGTAATTTATCTTTGATCGGCAGTTCTACACACAAGCACATGAGTATTGGTTGCCACCTGTACTTACTTCCCACATGTTTGGATCCACTGCAGTCAGTGGAAGTCAGGAGCAGAGTTGAGTACAGCTGGCTGATGATGTTCTCAGAAGCATTAAATGCCAAAGGCCAAGGCTAATTTATTCCCATCCTGTTAGAAAACAGATGGCTAAAATTCCAACTGCCTTCCAGCAAAAGTAATAAAAATGGTTGAAATAAAGCAGGCAGTGAGTGGTTGAAAAGAATGAGGTAAATATGTGCAAAAAGAGACATTTGCAAAATGGTGTTCAGTGGTTGAGGAGATGTTTCTCTCAATTCATTCTTGGGACCTAGGGAAAGCCAACATTTTGTTGCCCATCTCAAACTCTCCTTGAGAAATTGGTGGTGAGCAGCCTTCATGACCTGGTCATTGCTCTTGTTATCAAACTAGATGCTGGGAGATTGCAGTGGGCCGAGCAGCATCTGTGGAGGGAAATAGATAGTCAACATTTCAGGTTGAGAACCTTCATCTGAACTGAAAGTTAGAGGGGAGAGAGCCGGTAAAAAGGGTGAAGGGAAGGGGTGGGGCAAGAGCTGGCGAATGGTGGAGGTGGATTCAGGTGAGGAGGAGTGATGGGCAGTTGGAGAAGAGAAGAGTAGAAATAGTGACAGCGCTTAGGAGGGACGTGACAAAGGGCTGCCAACCATGCAGTCTGATAAGAGAAGTTGGAGCACGGAATCAGGGAGGTGGGATGAACTGATGGAAACTGTAGCTTCATTATGTTATAAACATTAAATTCTCTAACTTCTGGTAAACTGCTCCACTCTGTCCCTTTTTACTCTCCCCTTATGATCTACCCAGCTCTTTCCACACCAAACTCAAACCCCATTTATAATGGTTCTTTCCCCTTTTCTACCAATGCCATGTGCCATTCACCCACACACTCCCCCCACTCATTCCCTTCCCTCATGGTACCCATCTGCCCTCACGACCTCCGTCACTTGATTCCATTTTCCACCTTCTTCTCAACCTCCACCAAGTGCTGCCCTTTGCTGCCTCCACTTGTCACCTCTCAACTTCTGTCATTGTTTCCACTCTTCTCTCCACACCTGGATCCACCTATCACCTGCCAGCTCTTGCGTCACCCCTTCCCCTCACCCTTTTATCCTATCTCCCCTATACCTTTCAGTCCAGATGGAGGATCTCAGCCCAAAACTTCAACTGTCCTTTTCCCTCCACAGGTGCTGCTTGATCTGCTGAGTTCCTCCACCATCTTGTCTTCTGCTCCAGATTCCAGCATCTGCAGTCTTTCTGTTTCCATTATTTTTATTAAAGTGGGACTCTACTAATAGTAATTGCATAGGGTTCTGTGTGATAAGATTCAGTTTGTATTTTACTATGATCGAAAATGGGATAAATTAATAATAAATAATTTTACCAGCTCAATTCTAATAGCATAATAAATTTAATCATAACACATAATCACTGTTTGCTTTGGATCTTTTTTTTTATTAAGTTGACAACTCGACCAAAGAAAGAGCTATGACTTAAGAATTATATATCCTGACTGCTTAAGTGGTACTGTTGATTCAAGATGACCTCTCCAATAGGCTGTTTATACTCCATGAACCTCAGCGTCATTGAAGGCTGTTGTCCGCACTGCTCACGCGCATCACAGAGTCCCACTAGAGGGCTTCATGATGACAAGAAACTCCAGTAGATGCCAGATGCTACTCAAATGCTGGTGAAATAAAAAAATTTGAAGAGCTGCATGCTTTCCAAGATGAATGCTTTTGCTGTTTTACCATTCAGTCCGATTGCAGGTTGAATATATCCCAAGAAGCATCAAAATAACTTTTGCAGAACATGGGGTTTGAGTTTGTGGTCAGTGGTGTCCTTACTTTTCATTGGCTTCTGATAGCAAAGTCTAGTTACAAAATTCTTTGAAAATGCAACACTGTCTACAGGGAGTGGTGTTCCTGACAACTAAGTAACAACGTAATTGTGCGTGCGTGTGTGTGTGTGTGTGTTTTATATATTGTGTTTGGGAGGATGTCATGACTTCCAAACATCTTGGTTCCAATCCCAATGTGTACATGTTTTTGATGGAGGCAGTGTAGCAGAGAGTGGGAATTGTGGGCTGGGGCGGATCACAGACAGCCTGCTCCCAGTAGACATTTTGGTTACCTAACAATAATGTTGCAAGCCTCATAGTTTATCTGTCTCCCAAGTTTAACCCAATCCAATGGGGTATTCTGGGATTAGGGAAACCCAGCAGTTAAAGGATGGCAGCAGATGGTAAATGGGGAAGCGAGGCTTTTCTCGTATATGTCGTGTGGAAGAGGAAGAGGAGTACTCTCATCACCAAACTTAATTGCTCCTTCCTCCATGATCATCAACTTCAACTCCAAGATCACCACTCCCCTTTTCACATGGTACCCATTTCCCCCACCCCTAAATATGGACCTCCCTACTACTGATCGGCCTCATAAGATTTAGACCTTGCCATCCTGCCACATGCTTAGTCATCCACAAACAGCAGAAAATCTGCAGATGCTGGAAATCCGAGCAACACACACAAAATGCTGGAGGAACTCAGCAGGCCAGGCATCCGTGGAAAAGAGTACAGTCGAGACGCTTCGATCCAAAACATCGACTGTACTTTTTTCCTAGATCCAGCTTGGCCGGCTGAGTTCCTCCAGCATTTTACGTGACATACTCATTCACAGCAGGCTTTCTGCACATTCCTGTTCACTGGAGCATTCACTGTAATCAGGCTGGCTTCTGGATGGAACCACAAGGGAAAAGAAGTGAAAACTCTGCAGAATGGAATCCCTAACCCACTGACTACTGCACCTCCATTAATAAGGTTGCAAACCTCATGCTCTATTTGTGTCCCAGGTTTAGATTTAGATTAGATTATGAGGACATTCAGTCCTCGTTTATTGTCATTTGGAAATGCATGCATTAAAAAATGATACAATGTTCCTCCAGAATGATATCACAAAAAAACAAGACAAACCAAGACTAAAACTGACAAAACCACATAATTATAACATATAGTTACAACGGTGCAAAGCAATACCATAATTTGATAAAGAGCAGACCATGGGCACGGTAAAAAAAAGTCTCAAAGTCCCGATCGACTCATCATCTAACGCAGGTGACAGAAGGGAGAAACTCTCCCTGCCATGAACCTCCAGGCGCCGACAACTTGCCGATGCATTGGAAGCACCCGACCGCAGCCGACTCTGAGTCCATTCGAAAACTTTGAGCTTCCGACCAGCCCTTCAACACAGCCTCTCCGAGCACCATTCTCTGCCGAGTGCTTCGACCCCGCCCCGGCCGCCAGGCAACAAGCAAAGCCGAGGACTCGGGGCCTTCTCCTCCGGAGATTCTGAACCACACAGTAGCAGCAGCAGCAAAGCAGGTATTTCAGAAGTTTCTCCAGATGCTCCTCCATGCTCTAACACCTGTCTCCATCAAATCAGGATTGTGCACGGCACCCTACTTGGCAAATAACAGACATCACCACCAGAGCGGCCGCTGCCAGCTGCGTCGTGCTGCCATCTTCTCCTCCCGCCGACAAAGGATCCCAAACCAATGGAGTTTCTACCTGATAAAGGACATCCAGCAATTAGAGCTGGGTTTCCTTATGCCCAGCCTCTACTCAAATGCCTGGGAAAGCCCTCCCAGATGACATCAAGGCCAAGACTAGAAATAGCTGGAAATACTCAGCTGTTGCTCTCAAGAAAAGAAATGGAATCAAATTTTCTGGTCAAAGGCCCTTTGTCAGATCTTCAAAACCAAAATTGTCTGAATACAGGTGGTACAAAGCTTAGTATTCTATTTTCCAATCATGCATGGAAAACTAAAAATATTATCTACTTGGAAGTTCGGAGGAGAAGAGGCATGTCAAGTGGATAGGATAGGTCAAGGGGAAACCAGAACAATTGGAGTAGTTCTCACTGTCAGGGACAGGCAGGAAGATGATCATCAGGCATGAGAAGCCCTTGATGTTGCTGAGTGATGCTCAGATGTTGGCCAGACCCCATCCCTGTGCTGTCAACAAAGCTATTTTCTGCTTCACCTGGATATCCAAAATGTCATCTGTATGACAGGCTGTGATGCACAATTCTTCAGTGAATGGCTACCTTAGTTTGTGCCTGCTTTAAGCTCTGTGTGGAAGCATGATATGCAAACATTACATGTCACCGCATGTTGAGGTTCTACCTGTCCCTGGGGTTGCAAAGGGCGGGTCTGGCACTGTTGTCAAGCAGTGCTTTATTCATTTGGATGTTGCCCCACTAACAGTCTTTTGAGGAACGGTTCCTACTGAAAAACACCCTTGACCACATATCCAACAGGCTGGAGGTCAGCAAGAAATGTGAAGGCTGACGGCCATAGTGGTTCCGTGAGTAGACCCTCAAGATACTTGGCAGGATGCCTCATCACTAGCTCTCACTAACAAGAGTTCAATATGGCTGTCAATGAAAATAGCCCTCCCCATTATATCCTCCCTGCACAGTTAAAGTCTCACCGCAAATCTTGCTGCCATTTGGATAAGCTGATAGACCATCATGTTATGGACTGTGCTTTTACTAGGAAGATCTAGAAGATTATGCAAAAGTCCTTGCTGAAGTACATCCTGAGCAGCCGTATAACTGAGTATACTCTGACCTACTGACTGTTCCCAGGGACACATACCCAGCATGCTGGAAAATTGTTAATCCAATCCTACGTCTTATGGTCTTATACACGGCATCAAAAGTTATGAGGAGACGGCTGAGGAGTGGGTCTGAGGAGGAGGAAAAAAGGATCAGCCATGACTGAATGGCAGAGCAGACTCAGTGGGGCCAATGGCCTAATTCTGCTCCTATGTCTTATGGGCTTATGGTCTAAGATGTACTTCAGTCTTCCTGAGTCTTGTTGGTATTCCAGTGCAATGGAATGGCTGTAAGTGAACAAGTCTGTTCTGAGCTGCAGGGCGACATCCTAAGGGATGAACTGAAGCTTTGTGTAACTAGTTGAAAGATTGTGAACAGAAGGACTATATTCTAAGGCCCTGCAGAAACTGGACTCTGAGGGGTTTGGTCTCAAACACTTAGTGGGTGTATTCTTCAGAGGCCACATGAGTTGCATTGGTGCTGTGTAGATAGAATATATTGACTCTGACACCCATGAATATAAGTATGTTTTGATTATTCATAAAGCTATGTATAGGAGATAAAATTCAAAATTCATTTTGAAATGGAAAAGAAATTCTAGGATAGGATTTGCAATGCCTGATGTCTTGTAATCAGGGTCTTGTTCTACTGGCATAAACTATGTTCCAGTGCAATTATACAGAGTCTGCAAAAAGCATTCACCTCCCCTTGGAAGTTTTCATGTTTTATTATTTTACAACATTGAATTATAGTGGGTTTTATTTGGCTTTTTGAAACTGATCAACTGAAAACGTCTCCTTCATGTCAAAGTGAAAACAAATTTCTACAGGGATTTAAATTAATTAGAAATTAATTGCACAAGTATTCACCTCCTTCAAGCCAGTATTTAGTAGATGCACCTTTGGCAGCAATTACAGCCTTGAGTCTTGTGGATAGATCTCTACCAGCTTTGCACATCTGGACACTGCAATTTTTCCCCATTCTTCTTTACATAACTGCCCAAGCTCTGTCAGATTGCATCGGGATCATGAGTGAACAGCCCTTTTCAAGTCTAGCCAAAAGTTCTCAATTGGATTGAGGTCTGGACTCTGACTTGGCCATTCCAGGACATTAACTTTGTTGGTTTTAAGCCACTCCTGTGTAGATTTGGCTTTATGCTTGGGGTCGTTGTCTCGCTAGAAAACAAATCTTCTCCCAAGTCGCAGTTCTCTTGCAGACTATGTCAGGTTTTCCTGCAGGATTTCCCTGTATTTTGCTACATTCATTTTACCCCCTACAAGCCTTCCAGGACCTACTGCAGTGAAGTATCCCCACTGCATGAGGTAGCCATCACCATACTCCACGGTAGGGATGGTGTGTTTTTGATGAGGTGCAGCGTTTGGCTTATGCCAAACATAGTGTTTAGTCTGATGGCCAAAAAGCTCAATTTTGGTCTCATCAGACCATAGAACCTTCTTCCAACTGACTTCAGAGTCTCCTAGATGCCTTCTGCCAAATTCTAGCTGGGATTTCTTGTGAGTTTTTTTTAACAGTGGCACTCTCTTTGCCACTTTCTCATAAAGATGCGACTGGTGAAGAACCCGGGCCAACGATTGTTATATGCACAGTCTCTCCCATCTCAGCCACCGAAGCTTGTAACTTCTTCAGAGTTGTCATAGGTCTCTTAGTGGCCTCCACTACGAGTTCCCTTCTTGCACAGTCACTCAGTTTTTGAGGATGGCTTGTTCTAGGCGGACTTACAACTGTGCCAAATTCTTTCCATTTCTTAATGATTGATTTAACTGTATTTCAAGGGATATTCAGTGACTTGGAAATTTTCTTGTATCCATCTCCTGACTTGTGCTTTTCAATAACCTTTTCATGGAGTTGCTTGGAGTGTTCTTTTGTCTTCATGGTGTAGTTTTTTCCAGGATACTGACTCACCAGCAGTTGGACCTTCCAGATCCAGGTGTATTTTTACCACAATCAATTGAAACGCCTTGACTGCACACAGGTCTCCAAAAACAGATCTCCATTTAACTAATTATTGTGACTTCTAAACCAATTGGCTGCACCAGTGATAATTTAGTGTGTGAATACTTATGCAATCAATTATTTTGTGTATTATATTTGTAATTAATTTAGATCATTTTGTAGAAATTTGTTTTCACTTTAACGTGAAAGAGCCTTTTCTGTTGATCAGTGTCAAAAAAAGCCAAATTAAATCCACTGTGATTCAATGTTGTAAAAGAATAAAACATGAAAACTTCTGGGGGTGGGGGGGGAGGGGTGGACACTTTTTATCGGTACTGCGCATGTTGATGCAAGCATGCATCCTTTACATGGTTAATGACTGTCAGGAGGCAGATGAGAACCTCTGCTTGTCTGCCCTGGGTGCACCTCAGCATTAGCTGACAGAGTCTGAGTTAAGGCTAGGACTGAGTTAATGCTAGGCTTAAATGGAGCTTTTACGACTGAGATCAATTGGAAGTGCATATCCATCGACTGGTGGTGCGGGGTCATGTGGCTGAAAGCCCACTCCTCTTTCACTGCTCAATCGATCGTCAATCATATCAAGGTCTCTGATACCCATGGTGCATTCATCAGATCATTTCCCGGCACCTGAACAGCATTCATCAAAAATGCTTCCTGAAAGAAAGACAACTCAGCTTATACCCCACTTCCACTTTCATAGGAACTGTGAAAAACATGTTGTTTATTTTCTTGAGCCTAAGCAATCATAAGAAACCAAACAATTACCAAGAACAGCATTGCTTCTAATTTAACGGAGCCTTTGGCTAGAACAAATTTCTTGAAATACAACATACTGCTGATCTGTTTCTTGATAACAGGTAATGATACAATCTGCCTCTTGAATGCCAAGTATCATTAAAGTTTTACTCTCTTCACCACAAGCGGTCAGCAATAGTGATCTGCTGCAAATGTCCACATAGCAAATGCCTATGATGGGCAATGGCATTTTAATAGATAAAAGAACCTGGTTTTTCTATTAAAGAATCAGCTCAAAGAGCAAATTCCAAGAGGACCACAACCTTGTTGTAATTTGGAGGTTTGTGTGCCTCAATGATCTGCAGAGATATGTTAGCTGGAGTCAAGAGTTTATGGTTTGGCTCTTGGTAGGCTCTTGCCAAATAATTCAAAGGGTAGAGGACAGATTAAGAGTGGTCCACCAGTCCTCCAGGTTCAGGGGTTGAACTCAGATATAACAACTCTGACTAGTAAAACAAAATTGTTATGGAAACAGCGATGAAGAATCCTTCTACATCTAAGTGTGATGGTATTCCTGATGGTATGCCGGCACTTGCCTGGCTGACTACTGTGAAAACTAAGAGGAAGCTACTGACACGATGAAGGAAGCTGAGCACCACCACAGATAGAGGACCTTCATTGCTGCCCCAAGCGCCAGCGGCTTAACATGTAGTAAGTCGAAAGAGCAAATGACTCAGCGAAGAAACAGCATCCCCTTTGCACCAGATGTTTTGCATGGAGATGCTTAAAGTGGGGAGCAATCATCCCAAGTGAACCTGGGTTTCCAGCGAGCCACCTTTCTGGTCCTGGATTAATCCCGATTGAGAAGGATCGTCATGGATTGCAGGTGGGCTGCAGGGTGGTGTCCTTGCTGGGACCTGCCCCGTGAGCTACCTTTTGTGATTTGCTTTACCTCCAGAAAGCGATTACTTTTATGAACATAGTGTGTGAATGGCAGCACAGTGAACATTAGATGCTGTGACCATCTGTCTTTGCATTACAGCACTTGGCAAGTGCGATCTGATTCAAGGAGTTTGACCTTCACTTCTGGCAGACTGGTGCTTTTCACTGCACGCGATACTCCAGGCTACATGTGATGCGTTATTGTATCAGTATTCACAAAGGAAAAGGCATTGACTTGAGAAACAGTTGAATTTGCTTTTGGGGTACTGAAGAGCAGGCTATCCAGAACTGTACATTGCTGTCTGAGATGGTCAGTTCTTGCTATTGACAAAGGAGTTCAAGTACTTTAACATCTTTTCAATCTGCCCAAGTGCATTGCTGCTATGGTGTATTTTACCATGAGTTCACTTCTGGTACATAAATGAATAAGGGTGTTATTGCAGATGCAACAGGGGCTTGGAGGGAGATGGAAACTACCTGGAGAGTTAGAGGTGAGATTTCATTACAGGGCCAACTTGGCACAGAGTAGTATTGCAACATCCTTGCTCCCTGGCTCAATGGAGTGGATTTGCAGTTGGTCTTGGATGAATCAGTGCATCATTGGGAAGAAGAACATTTTGCATTAACACAGAGTACTGCATCATGGTCCAATCCATATCTTGACTTCTAGACAGCATCAAAGTTTTATTCTTTTTACCACATGCGGCCAGCAATGGAAATTAAGCCAGTAGTGATATGGATGTCAACACTGCAAATATCAATCTAGGTATGGTCAACAAGGGTTTTTGTCTTAGGTGAGCTGAAACGAGACAAAGGGTTATGATGTTATGGGAGTGAGGCAGTCCGGCAGTCTCTAGATTGAGGTTGCCTAAGAGATAAAAAGTTTTGCTTTTTGAAACAAAAGATGGGAAGGAATTGATGAACAAACTTCCTACACTGTAGCTTTCGTTCTTCATGCATAAAATTATTAAATCAACTTGGAAGTCATGCCTCTGATTTTAGCGATTGCACTTGCAAGGCACTGGTGTTAAGTGTAAGTCGTTTATTTGTAGAATAGATCCCAAAGACCCTTTCCAACATCAGGACAACACACTTCAATGTTAAGGGCTAAAATCATCAGTGGGGTGAAAGAAAAAATGCATTCAGAGGAGTAAAAATTAATCGATTCTGTCAAAACTGGAGATGATAGGAGGGATTATAAAAGTTTCTTCAAGGATTGAGTTGAAAGGAGGCTCATCAGGGCAATGATGGAGAGCAGAATGGATGAAAACACAACCTCCAAAAATGGATCAAATGGGTGGAGTTACTCAAGTCGAAGAAAGAAACACATTGTATTGCAGTAGGTCGTTATAAGATTGTAAACCGGAGAGGGGTTTTAAACCATAGATGAGAAGATTAAACCAGTGGCTTTGGGCATCCCATCCGAGAGCCAATATTTAGCTGATGTGTAAGTGAGAACTAATAGTGCATAAGCTACAGAGTGATTAAACTGTAGCCGTTGAGGCTGGAGTGTGGGAGGTTCACTGGAGGTTCAAGCTTGAGAAATTGGCATAAAATCTATTGGGACAATTATATCATGATGGAACAGTGATGGAGAAAAGGTTTCATTTCTAGGAGCACTATAAAGGGAGATGATGTTTTGAGAGGTGAGCATTTTCTTAATTGAAGTGCCCATATCCTTAAATGTTTGGTTTGATTGGACCAAAGCTGGGGAAAAAATTGATAAAAGTCAGAGTACGTATACATTTCCATACCATCTTGAGATTCATTTTCTTGCAGGTGTTTACAGGAAAATAAAAAAATACAACAGAATTATGAAGAGCTCTACATAAACAAAGACAGGGAAACAGAAAATGTGTGAAAGAAGACATAGAGTGAAAATAAAAATAGATAATACTGAGGATATAAGTTGTAGAGTCCTTGAAAGTGAGTCTGTAGGTTGTGATGTATTGGGTTATATCCACTACCTTTTGTAGACCTTTCCATTCCTGGTGTTTCCATACCAGGCCCTGATGCAATCAGTCAGGATAGAAACATAGAAAATAGGTGCAGGAGTAGGCCATTCAGCCCTTCGAGCCTGCACTACCATTCAGTATGATCATGGCTGATCATCCAACTCAGAACCCTGTACCTGCCTTCTCTCCATACCCCACAGGGCCATATCTAACTCCCTCTTAAATATAGCCAATGAACTGGCCTCAACTGTTTCCTGTGGCAGAGAATTCCACAGATTCACCACTCTCTGTGTGAAGAAATTTTTCCTCATCTCGGTCCTAAAAGGTCCTTTATCCTTAAACTGTGACCCCTCATTCTGGACTTCCCCAACATAGTGAACAATCTTCCTCCATCTAGCCTCTCCAATCCCTTTAGAATTTTATACGTTTCAATAAGATCCCCCCTCAATCTTCTAAATTCCAGCGAGTATAAGCCTAGTCAATCCAGTCTTTCATCATATGAAAGTCCTGCCATCCCAGGAATCAATCTGGTGAACGTTCTTTGTACTCCCTCTATGGCAAGAATGTCCTTCCTCAGAATAGGCGACCAAAACTGCACACAATACTCCAGGTGTGGTCTCACCAAGGCCTTGTACAACTGCAGTAGAATCTCCCTGCTCCTGTACTTGAATCCTCTTGCTATGAATGCCAGAATACTCTCTACTGTGCATCTATAGAAGTGATTCAATGTTCTAAGTGACGTACTGAATCTGTGTAAACTTCTAAGAAAGTAGAGGCATTACCATGCTTTCTTTGTGATGGACCTTATGCCCTGGCCCCAAGACAGATCCTCTGATATGACAACACCACCTCCACCTCTGATCCCCTTATGAGAATTGGCTCTTGGACCTCCGGCTTGTTCCTTCTGCAGTCAAAAGTCAGTTCTTTGGCTTTGCTGACATTGAGTGAGAGATTGTTGTTGTGGTCCACAGCTTCGTGGCACCATTCAACCAGATTTCCAGCCTCCCCCCCCCCACATATGTGCCGATTCATCACCACATTTGATTCAGCCAACGACAATGGTGTCATCAGCATACTTAAGTATGGCATAAAGTACGAACGTAAATAGAGCACAGGGCTTAGCACAGTATTGTGGTGTACCCGTGTTGTTAGTGACTGTGGAGGAGATGTTGTTTCCAATCTGTACTGACCGGGGTCAGCAAGTGATGAAATCGAGGACCCAGGTGCACATGAAGGTATTGAAGCGTAGGTCTTGGAGCTTAGTGATGAGTTTCAAGGGGATGATAATGTTGAATGGTGAGCTGTATTCAATGAAAAGCATCTTGAAGTATGCACCTTCATTGTCCAGGTGTTCCTGTGCTGAGTGAAGAAAGGGCCAATGAAATGGCATCTGCTGTTGTCCTGTAGATCCAGGTGCAAGTCACTCCACAGTGCTTCATGACCAACCTCTTGAAGCACTTTATCATGGTGGATGAGGGAGATGAGGCTGAGTACAGGGCTACAGTAGGAAACTTTGTCACATGGTGTGAGCAGATTTATCTGCAGCTTAATGTGAAAAAGACTAAGGAGCTGGTGGTGGACCTGAGGAGGGCTAAGGCACCGGTGACCCCTGTTTCCATCCAGGGGGTCAGTGTGGACATGGTGGAGGATTACAAATACCTGGGGATACGAATTGACAATAAACTGGACTGGTCAAAGAACACTGAGGCTGTCTACAAGAAGGGTCAGAGCTGCCTCTATTTCCTGAGGAGACTGAGCCTTTAACATCTGCCGGACGATGCTGAGGATGTTCTACGAGTCTGTGGTGGCCAGTGCGATCATGTTTGCTGTTGTGTGCTGGGGCAGCAGGCTGATGGTAGCAGACACCAACAGAATCAACAAACTCATTCGTAAGGCCAGTGATGTTGTGGGGATGGAACTGGACTCTCTGACAGTGGTGTCTGAAAAGAGGATGCTGTCCAAGTTGCATGCCATCTTGGACAATGTCTCCCATCCACTATATAATGTACTAGTTGGGCACAGGAGTACATTCAGCCAGAGACTCATTCTACCGAGATGCAACACGGAGTGTCATAGGAAGTCATTCCTGCCTGTGGCCATCAAACCTTACAACTCCTCCCTTGGAGTGTCAGACACCCTGAGCCAATAGGCTGGTCCTGGACTTATTTCCTGGCATAATTTACATATTATTACTTAATTTTTTATGGTTTTATATTGCTATATTTATACTCTATTCTTGGTTGGTGCAACTGTAATGAAACCCAATTTCCCTCGGGATCAATAAAGTATGACTATGACTATCGATTAAGTGTTACTGTACAATTGTTATTGAGACAGGTTACTGGAACAAGGTTCTGGTATGGTAGTATTAGTTCTCTCTGTGGAAAGCATTAGTCTGTGGTGCCTAAACAATATTGATAAAGCAGATCGATCCATGCTGCCAATGAATGCTTTCACAGATAACTGGATAGCTTGCCTATCAATGATAACGATTGTTTAAATCACTGCTCTAGGGATTCCATTGGCCTTTCACCAAAGTAACATCAGGAGATTGCAGCTATCCCCAGGAAGTTCTGCTTTGGCCTATTGTACTACCTACTAATTAAACAGACAAGTGAACAAACTGCTAACTGATCTTTAATATGGAGAAGCAGGAAGGAGCTATGGACAGATTAAGGGAAGCGTATCTACTCTGAACAAGCTAAATAGAATGTCTGCTCCTCCTCCCACTCCAGCATTATAAAAGCTCATTCTAGCAGTTGGCCGCAGTAACATTCATCGCAAGCAATTTGTCATGAAGGATGAAACCGCTTCTAGCAACAGTGCTAGCATCTCGCAGCTACTGCAATGCCAATGCAATTTTATGCTGGTGATCACAATATCCTGTAATCAAAGTTTAATTAATTGAATCTGTAGACCGCAAATGGAATGGTTGGGAAAGTGATTTTATTAGCACACTACCCTTTTATCTCCAAGATATGATTCACATTGAGCCAAGGAAAATTTAATCAGCAAGAGTTGTCAGATGGTGCTGGTGGTAGACGGCGATGTTTTGCGGGCAGCTCACAAAGAAAAAAAAACTTCTGGATATACTTTGATTTCAAAATGAATTTAGAATAGGTATATAAATCTATTCTGTAAAATTTGACCCTAGTTGGTCAGGGATCCCGGGGAGGTTGTAAGGAAAGCTTCTTTCTCCATTGTAGTTCAAAGCTTCTGTTCTTTAGTCACTTTTTAATGAGGAAGTGGGTGAAATGTGTAATTACTCTGTAATTTGCTCCTGCTTTTTCCCTAATTAGGTTGCTCACTAGTTCTGTTGTTTGCAAATGAGCGTGACTACAGCCCTTATCCAATGCTAAGTGCATGCACAGCTCAGCCGGGACCTCAGTGTGGCAAGAGGCTGGCAGCAATTAAAGCCAGCCTGCGCTACTTAATGAAGAGGTACCAGTGCAAATGTTAGTCCTTAACACTGCACAGGTAGCTTGTGCATATTTCCTCAGTGCCGTTTAGGCAGGAGAATTGCTGTCCTCCTGCTGAGAGTTCTCCCCTCCTCTCAGGTCGAGTTCTGCATGGATTCTGCTCAGTCTCCCTTGCATGTTGTCCTCAAGGGCACTGCCTGCATGCATGTGTGTGCATGTCTGGTTCCAAGGTTCAATATCCAAAGTAAACTTATTATCAAAGTGAATATATGTCACCATTTTCTTGTGGCATACACAGTAAATCCAAGAAACGTAATAGAATCAGTGAAAAACCACACCTAACAGGAAAAACAATCAATGTGCAAAAGACAACACACTGCGCAAATACAAAAAGAAAAAAGATAATGAATAAATAAACAATAAATAGGGAGAACATGAGATGGCATCCTTGACAGTGAGTCCATAGTTTGTGGAGGGTTCAGTATGTGGCGGAACAGTTCAGTGATGGGGCGAATGAAGTTATCTCCTCTGGTTCAAGAGCCTGGTGGTTGAATCGGAATCAGAACCAGGTTTATTAATATCAGCGTGTGACGTGAAATTTGTTAACTTAGCAGCAGCAGTTCAATGCAATACATAATCTAGCAGAGAAAAAATGTAATAATAAATAAAATAAAAAAAGAAAAAAAATAATAATAATATACAAGTAAATCAATTATGTATATTGAATAGATTTTTTTAAATGTGCAAAAACAGAAATACTGTATATTTTTTAAAAAGTGAGGTAGTGTCCAAAGATTCAATGTCCATTTAGGAATCGGATGGCAGAGGGGAAGAAGCTGTTCCTGAATCGCTGAGTGTGTGCCTTCAGTCTTCTGTACCTCCTACCTGATTGTAACAATGAGAAAAGGGCATGCCCTGGGTGCTGGAGGTCCTTAATAATGAATGCTGCCTTTCTGAGACACCACTCCCTAAAGATGTCCTGAGTAATTTGCAGGCTAGTACCCAAGCTGGAGCTGACTAGATTTACAACCTTCTGCAGATTCTTTCAGTCCTGTGCAGTAGCCCCTCCATACCAGACAGTGATGCAGCCTGTCAGAATGCTCTCTACGGTACAACTATAGAAGATTTTGAGTGTATTTGTTGACATGCCAAATCTCTTTAAACACCTAATAAAGTATAGCCGCTGTCTTGCCTTCTTTATAACTACATTGATATGTTGGGACCAGGTTAGATCCTCAGAGATCTTGACACCCAGGAACTTGAAGCTGCTCACTCTCTCCACTTCTGATCCCTCTATGAGGATTAGTATGTGTTTCTTCGTCTTACCCTTCCTGAAGTCACAATCAGCTCTTTCGCCTTACTGTCGTTGAGTGCCAGGTTGTTGCTGCAGCACTATTCCACTAGTTGTCATATCTCACTCTTGTACGCCCTTTTGTCACCACCTGAGATTCTACCAACAATGGTTGTATCATCAGCAAATTTATAGATGGTATTTGAGCTGTGCCTAGCCACACAGTGATGTGTATATAGAGAGTAGAGCAGTGGGCTAAGCACACACCCCTGAGGTGCGCTAGTGTTGATCGTCAGTGAGGAGGATATGTTATCACCAATCCGCACAGGTTGTGGTCTTCCGGTTAGGAAGCTGAGGATCCAATTACAGAGGGAGGTACAGAGGCCCAGGTTCTGCAACTGCTCTATCAGGATTGTGGGAATGATGGTGTTGAATGCTGAGCTATAGTCGATGAACAGCATCCTGACGAGGCTGTTTGTGTTGACCAGGTGGTCTAAAGCCGTGTGGAGAGCCATTGAGATTGCATCTGCCATTGACCTATTGTGACGATAGGCAAATTGCAATGGGTCCAGGTCCTTGTTGAGGCAGAAGTTCAGTCTAGTCATGACAAACCTTTCAAAGCGTTTCACCACTGTCGCTGTGAGTGCTACCAGGCGATAGTCATTAAGGCAGCTCACATTATTCTCCTTAGGCACTGGTAAAATTGCTGTCTTTTTGAAGCAAATGGGTACTTCCACCCGCAGCAGTGAGAGGTTGAAAATGTCCTTGAATACTCCTGCTAGTTGATTGGCACAGGTTTTCAGAGCCTTACCAGGTACTCCATCGAGACCTTCTGCCTTGTGAGGGTTCACTCTCACTAAAGTCAGCCTAACATTGGCCTCTGAGATGGAGATCACAGGGTCGTCATCAGGTGCAACAGTGATCTTCACAGCTGTAGTTATGTTCTCCCTTTCAAAGCGGGCTTAGAAGACATTGAGTTCATCTGGTAGTGAAGCATTGCTGCCATTCATGCTATTGGGTTTTGCCTTGTAGGAAGTAATGTCTTGCAAGCCCTGCCAGAGTTGCTGTACATCCGATGTTGCCTCCAAATTCATTCAAAATTGTCTCTTTGCCCTTGAAATAGCCCTCCACAAATCATACCTAGTTTTCTGGTACAGGCTTGGGTCGCCAGACTTGAATGCCACAGATCTGGCCTTCAGCAGACAACGTACCTCCTGGTTCATCCACGGCTTTTGGTTTGGGAAGTAAGTCTTTGTGAGCACACACTCATCCACACAGGTTTTAATGAAGTTAGTAACAACTGCAGCATACTCATCCAGGTTCGAAGATGAATCCCTGAATACAGTCTAGTCCATTGATTCAAAGCAGTCCTGTAGGTGCTCCTGTGCTTCCCTTGTCCACACCTTCTTGGTCCCCTCTACTGGTGCTGCAGTCTTCCGTCTCTGCCCATACTCAGGCAGTAGAAGTACAGCCAGGTGATCAGACTTCCCGAAGTGAGGGTGTGGAATAGCATGGTAGACATTCTTGATGGTGGTGTAGCAATGGTCCAGTGTGTTGTTTCCTCTGGTATTGCAAGTGATCTGCTGATGGTAATTGCTTTGTGATTTTTTCACACTGGCCTGGTTAAAATCTCCCAAAACGATGATGAAGATGTTTTGTGCATGTTGATCCCATTACTCAGATCATTGGAAGCCTGCCTGACATTGGCCTGAGGGGGAATGTAAACTGCTACCAAAATGACCCCAGAGAACTCTGTGGTTGAGGGGTGATAACTGTTTCTGAACCTAGCGGCGCGGGTCCTTGGGGAGAAGCTATTAGGTTAAGGTAAAATTGTTTGCTATACCACTCTTTGTGGACATTAACAACTTCAGAGAACTCCAAAAAGAATCCAAGACTTTCGAAATTGTGACAAGAATTAATCAAAAGCAATCCGCAGTGAGGTAACTGATGACCATAAATGGTGCTCATAAACTGCCAAGAATATGTTCCATTGTGCAGCATTAAAAGTGCCATTAACTGGAACACTGAGTACCAAAACGGCAGTGCTGGGATCACATTAGTGCTGCCTACTGCTTGCTGCTGGCAACTTTTTACATTACATACATTCAGCAGAAGTTAGTTGCCCACTTGCTGACGGCCTTGCTAGAATGGCGTCCAGTGTGATTCATTCTAGAAACAAATAACTATGAATTCCACTTATAGCATCCTAAAATATATGTGTCATGAATAGAAATGTTGTACCCCAATAGTGATAATGTTGTTTGTATATCTCGTTAGTGTTGCATTTATTGCTTATATTAACCATCCTAATATAACTAGAAGTTCAAAATAAATTTATTATCAAACTACATATATGTCAGCATATGCTACCCTGAGATTCAATTTTGCAGGTGTTTATAGGAAAATAAAAGAATACAATAGAATTTATGAAAAACTATAAATAACAAAGACTGACAAACAACCAATGTGCAAAAGAAGACAAATTATGCAAAGAATAATGAAAAGTAAATAATACTGAGTTGTAGAGTCTTTGAAAGGGAATCTTTTGGTTGTGGAATCACTTCTGCTGTGAGAGAAATTATCCACACTAGTTCAGGAGCCTGATGGCTGTAGGGTAATAACTGTTCCTGAACCTGGTCGTGTGTGACACAAGGTTCCTGTACCTCCTGCCTGATGGTAGTAATGAGAAGAGAGCATGACCTGGATGATGGGATCTTTTGCTTTTTTATTGTATAATGGTGATAATCCAAATGTGACATTAGTTGTGCTAATATTTGTCCAGTATCACTAGTGATACTCAGTGTTGCTCTTATCAGTCTAATCAATAAAGGACAGAATGGATCAATGAACATGCATCCTATCAACATGCTCAACACTGCAGCTGCTGTGGACAGCTTGTTTAATATGATGCAATTTTTGTTTTTCCCCTTAGGTAGGGTTTGCATTGCCCAGTCACTGAAAATCCCTCGGGAGCCAAAGCCAGGAGAATTTGACAAAATTATCAAGCGCTTGCTGGAAACCCCCAACGCTCGTGGAATAATTATATTTGCAAACGAAGATGACATCAAGTGAGCATTCTTTTTCTTTCAGCTTGATGGTGTTTAGTTCTGCCCCCTGGAGTGCTGGTCCGAAATCTTTAGTTGTCTTGTTTTCAGTGTTGATGATGCTGAGGATTTTAGTGGGAGTTCAGGAATACTGGAAATGAGTAAAGGAGTTGAAAAAATTGATTTGTAATCACCACGCATTTTCCTCTGGAGCACGGGGAATTCCAATGCAATTATACATCTGACTGCTGCCTCATTCCTCCGGGAAATGGAGCTGGTTTTCAGATGCCTACACTTGCAGTAGATCAGAAACTAACAGGCAAGGTGGGAGAACGTGTCAAAGTGAGCTTGTCATGATTTAAATCTGAAGAGATGGCTGCTTCGTGAGATACAATGCAGTCTTCAAATATGTGCTTTTCCTGTATTTTGTCGTGTTTTTGCCCGTCAAGATGTTTGTCTGAGTATATTGCACTTTTGCCCATCAGTGTTGGGGTGTAGTGGAGGAGGAGATGAGATGAAAAGATTGTTACCATTTTGTAGTGCAACACTTAACCACCCTGCCCATCCAATCTACTTTCTGCTTTCTCCACTCCCACCCTGCCATCCTTTTCTCCACAGCCGTCTACTGGAGGCCGCCAAAAGATCCAATCAGACAAAGCACTTCCTCTGGGTTGCTTCTGACAGCTGGGGTTCAAAGGTCGCGCCCGTCCACCTGCAAGAAGACGTTGCAGAAGGGGCTGTCACTATCCTTCCCAAGAGAGCCTCAGTTGAAGGTAGGATTACTTCAGGTTCTCATCCCTGATTCAGTCACCTCTTCTTGTGCTCTGATTGATATTCACTGAGTTGTGATTGCACTCAGGGGAAAGTGCCAAACTCAGTAATATTTCCCCCAGAATTGAAAAGGTCACTGCTGAGGGGAATTGGCTCCAGACTCCATTAATCTATTTATGCTGCAAGCTATCAAAGCTCGAGACATTAGAGATAAGTTTTTCCACACTACTTGGCTGTAACGCTTGCTGCTTAAATTTTAGGACAATTTGGAAAATAATTTTAAAGACCCAAGAAAGGAAAGAAATACCAATGTAGACCCCACTCTTGCTTTATTTCTTAATTCTGTGTGTTCCTGATAGTTTATTAAGTTCTATGCAATGTTCAGTACTTGATATTAATGCAGCTCTGTCTCAGTTCTAGCAACCTGGGTTCATTTTTGATCTTTGGCACTGTCAATGTGAATTTATGTGTTTTTCTTGTGACCTTCCCCTAGATACTGCCAAGTTATCTGACTTCCCCCCCACTTCCCAAACATGTACTGGTTAGGTAGGTGAATTGGCATTTGTAACTTAGGCTTACTGTAGGTGGGTGATTAAAATCTCAGTAGATGTGCGATTGAGGGAGAGAAGGTGGGGAATAGCTTTGCTCTGAGAGTTGAAATGGACTCTGGGCCAAATGTCAACAGAGAATAAAGCTGATTCTTTTTGCTTTTCCAGGCTTCGACAGATACTTCAGAAGCCGTACATTGGAAAACAACAGGAGGAAT
Organism: Mobula birostris; assembly: GCF_030028105.1. Taxonomy (NCBI): domain Eukaryota; kingdom Metazoa; phylum Chordata; class Chondrichthyes; order Myliobatiformes; family Myliobatidae; genus Mobula; species Mobula birostris. Next base: position 42,257,227 of record NC_092378.1, on the reverse strand, counting down.
GTCTGGTTTGCAGAGTTCTGGGAGGAAAACTTCAATTGCAAATTAAGTTGGCATGGGAAGCGGAATAGCAAGGTCAAGAAATGCACAGGTAATTAAATGCACTTTAATTTAGTAAAATCAGTGGATAGCCAACTCTTTCCATTGATTTAGACCAGACGTCAAGGTAAAGCATTTTCCAAAATGGGTAATTCAGCGACAGTGATGAGTAATTTCAAGGTTTCATTTCTGGCATGGTTCCTGCCTGAAGTTACCTCACACTACCTTGTAGTAGTGAATATCCTTTGAAGAGGTTTGATGTGGAGTTAGTCTTTGCCGATTAACAAGCATCTTTTTGGCCATCACAGCCACTCGACTGATATTATTAGTCTGAGTGGACCCTCCATTCTTGTCTGGAGATTCATGGTAGGACTTAAAATTTAGAACATAAAAACAAGGATGTAATGGTGAGGCCTCATGTGGATGTAGTGTGAGCAGTTTTGGACCCCTTATCTAAGAAAGGATGTGCTAGCATTGGGGAGGGTTAAAAGGAAGTTCATAAAAATGATTCCTGGATTGGAAAGCTTATCATAGGAAGAGTATTTGATGGTTCTGCACATGTTCTTGCTGGAATTTAGAAGAATGGGGGGGGGGGGGGAATCTCATTGAAACCTATCAAGTATTGTAAGGCTTAGATAGCGTGGATGTGGAGAGGATGTTTCCTATAGCGGGGAAGTCTAGAACCCGAGGGCACAACCTCAGAATAGAGGGATGTTCATTTAGAATAGAGTTGAAGAAGAATTTCTTTAGCCAGAGGGTGGTGACTATATGGAATACATTGCCACAAGCAGCTTTGGAGGTCAGGTCATTGAATGTATTTAAGGCAGAGATTCTTGATAAGCTAGAACATGAAAGGTTACGGGGAGAAGGTAGGACAATGGGGTTGAGGGGGAAATGGATCAACCTTGATCAAATGGTGGTGAAGACTTGATGGGCCAAATAGCCTAACTGTGATCCAATGTCTGATGGTCTTAATGATAAATCTTTTGAAAGACTGGGGGAAGTGGCTGGTCTTTTGTAATGGTACTTTGTGAAACAGCTGTTTCCTGATAAGTTGGCATGCCATTTGGTGCAAGTGATGCCAGGTAGCATTGCATTATAATTAGGAGTTGTGAACAGAGTTGAACACTGCCATATTTTGGAAAATGCACTGTACATGACCTTGTGATGCAGAGAACGCAACTGAGTGTGATTGGATCCTGGACTCCACACTAAGTCACAGCACTCACAAGTTGCAAACATCATCTTCCTTTGTATCAGATGACTTCTGTTGACCTTAGTCTTGTGAGAGCTTCTGGTGCCAGAGTCATGTCAAATGTCACCTTGTTGCCAAGACCATTTACTGCCCATTGCTGCTGACCGTCAGATCTTGTGCATGTGTGTAACAAAATCAGGAGGTGGGATATTTCAGCCAGATCCAAGTGATGTGTTGGGAGCAGAGTCCTGGTGTTCAGGAGCCTAACTTCCATTATGTCCAGGTTTGGGGCAGGATTCCTGATACTTGCAATGATTTTAGTGGCCTGCTCATCAAAACCCTCACATTTCTTGTTCTTTTACCTCAGAACGTATCGCCCTTTCGTCAAGTGTGGTGCATTCCTAATATACCTGCCTCATGGAATGTTTAATGCTTACCTGAACTGAATGGCAGCCAAATCCTAGCAGACAACCAAAACAGCACTGGACCCAACTGGATACCATAATGGTCATCAGCATCACTGGCTAATAACAATGATTTTGTATCATTTGCATAGAAATTTGTGCAATTTCTGTCATTGACGATTCTCATGAAATGAAATAAAACAACAGATGTTGCAGAGGGGCTGAGAGTGGAAAGACGGAAGTTCATAGTATGTTGAAGTTGGAGAGACTGAGGTCCACCGTGTTCTGGGGCCTGAGAGACTGAGAAAGATTGTGTGTTGGGAATTGAGAGGCTGGGTTTGAAAGTATAGCGATTCACGGGAGTGGGGACTGCGTATCAGGGTTTGAGGGTCTGGGTCATTGCTTGTGCTGGAGATTGAGGGTCCAAGTCCCACAGTATGACAGAGAACGAGGTTTCCTGTCCTGCCATGTGCTGTGCTTCAAGGATCTGCGCTGAACAGTGTTCTGATGGTTCAGGATTTGGAATTGGGTGTGGGAAGCAGCAAGGAGCCATGTCAACAATATGGATTGTTGTCCCACTGTCATGTCATCACCCTGTCACTTTGGTGAAAAGGGCTAGGTAACCCAATAGCAGGCACCATGGCTGTGACGTTCTGCCTGTTCCCGCTTCCTCCTTATGTCTCTGACATGGTGATCACTTTGTGAATGCAGGGTCATTGATGACAAGGATTTGCCAGATGAGCATTGCAAGGGAAGCTAATGATCCAGAAATAGTCTCTGTTATCTTTCTAGCAAAACATTGATTTTCAGGATTATAATGCGGTGACAAAATATTGTGCACTTGAATTTCTCGGCTGAAATCTTTTGTATTCAGTTAAGGTGTGATTATTAGCAAGAGCAGGAAAGGATTTAGATGAGAAACTGTACGATTTTGCTATCAGTATAATGTTGTTCTCTGCATGAACCATTTTTCACATTTCTGTACTATCACAATGGTTTAATTTGTTGACCTTAAAGATTTTCACCGGCTTTCTCTAAGTCTAATCAGCTAAGTGTTTTCAGTGGATTCAGACTTTCACATGAAGCCACACACATCTTTGTATCTATCGAGAATTCTCATTGGCTCTTAGCATGTGGAATGCACATGTTTAGGAATGTCAGTAAAATGGAATTATGAGCCAAATGGTCCAGACTATTTTCTTGATGATTTTGTTCAAAAGAGGTTAACATTTTAAGGAAAAGATAGACTATTTAATGTGGAGGTAATAGCCTGTGGTATGTCTGCCAAGTAAATTCATGCAGTTTTAGAATATAAGTGACAGGAGCAAGGATAAGTCATTTGACCTTTTGAATCTGCTCAGCCGTTCATATGGCTGATGTTTTTCCTCAAGACCAATTGCTCACACTGCCTCCATGTTCAGCTATTCTCTGAACCTCCAAAAATCTATCAATACAACAATCTTAATGACATTCTCAGCAATTCTCTGCAGTAAAAAACATTCAAGCAAATCACCAGCCTCCGAGTGAAGAAATATCTTCAAGTCGCAATTAAGAGGAGGCTCATGATAAAGGCAGAGAGAGAATGATAGAGCACATTGCTCCAACAATCCCTGTCTTTGGCATTTTGGTAGGATGTTCCACTTAGACCCCTGGCCTGTTCTTCACCATTCATGTTTAAATGTCCCCTATTTGTATTTATCTTAATCTGCTTTAAAAATGACACTCAATATAGTTCTACTCATTTCAGGCTGGAAGTTCTCAATCTCAATCAACATTTTGCTTAATTTAGATTTTCCTTTTAATGTCTCTAATTGCTGTATCAATCATCCTTAAACTTTGAGCTTTGTTCCTCGCCGTTCCCCCACTAGAAAAATCCATATTTAACTTGCCATTAAAAACAATCTGGATTTCCCCAGTGAGGAACTGAGTTCCCTTTTTCCTTATGCCAAACTAATTGCCCACTTCTGCATTCTCCATAAGGCCTTGAAATTCCTTCTGAAGCGTAATCATAGAGTAATTCAATGTCGAATCATGCCCTTCAACCCACAGTCCATACCGACAAACAAACATCCATTTAAACTAATCCTATTCTTATTCCATTTAATTCTCCCCACATTCCTATTAACTCCCACCCAGTTCTATGCTTGGGCAATTTACAGTGGCCAGTTAACCTTTTGACCTGCATGGGTTTGGGATGTAAAAGAAAACAGGAACACCTGAGGGAAATTTATGTAGTCACGGGGACAACATACAAACTCCGTACAATCAGCAGCCGAACTCTGGATTGCACCAGAGGTGAGGATTGAACAAGGTTATTGCAGCTGTGAGACAGCACCTCTACCAACTGCCCAGAACTTGACACAATACACTAACTGAGGCCTAACTAGTGCCTGTCAAGACTCCTGTACTCACTGCTTTTGTGGATGAAAGATCTGTTATTTCCTCAAAGGTTTTCTTATCTTACTCTGCTCTCATATCACCATATAACAATTACAGCATGGAAACAGGCCATCTTGGCCCTTCTAGTCCGTGTCGAACTCTTACTCTCACCTAGTCCCACCGACCTGCACTCAGCCCATAACCCTCCATTCCTTTCCTGTCCATATAGCTATCCAATTTAACTTTAAATGACAACATCGAACCTGCCTCAACCACTTCTGCTAGAAGCTTGTTCCACACAGCTACCACTCTGTGTAAAGAAGTTCCCCCTCATGTTACCCCTAAACTTTTGCCCTTTAGCTCTCAACTTATGTCCTCTTGTTTGAATCTCCCCTACTGTCAATGGAAAAAGCCTATCCACGTCAACTCTATCATAATTTTAAATACCTCTATCAAGTCCCCCCTCAACCTTCTATGCTCCAAAGAATAAAGACCTAACTTGTTCAACCTTTCTCTGTAACTTAGGAGATGAAACCTAGGTAAACATTCTAGTAAATCTTCTCTGTACTCTCTCAATTTAGTTGACATCTTTCCTAGAATTCGGTGACCAGAACTGTACACAATACTCCAAATTTGGCCTCACAAATGCCTTGTACAATTTCAACACTACATCCCAACTCCTAAACTCAATGCTCTGATTTATAAAGGCCAGCATACTAAAAGCTTTCTTCACCACCCTATCCACATGAGATTCCACCTTCAGGGAACTATGCACCATTATTCCTAGATCCCTCTGTTATACTGCACTCTTCAATGCCCTACCATTTACCATGTATGTCCTATTTTGATTAGTCCTACCAAAATGTAGCACCTCACATTTATTAGCATTAAACTCCATCTGCCCTCTTTCAGCCCATTCTTCTAACTGGCCTAAATCTCTCTGCAAACTTTGAAAACCTACTTCATTATCCACAACTCTACCTACCTCAGTATCATCTGAATACTCATCCAATTTACCACCCCATCATCCAGATCATTAATATATATGACAAACAACATTGGACCCAGTACAGAACCCCGAGAAACACCACTAATCACCGGCCTCCAATCTGATAAACAGTTATCCACCACTGCTCTCTGGCATCTCCCATCCAGCCACTGCTGAATCCATTTTACTACTTCAATATTAAAACCTAATGATTGAACCTTCCTAACTAACTTTCCATGTGGAACCTTGTCAAAGGCCTTACTGAAGTCCATATAGACAACATCCACCACTTTACCCTCATCAACTTTCCTAGTAAACTCTACAAAAAATTCAGTAAAATTTGTCAAACATGACCTTCCACGCACAAATCCATGTTGACTGTTCCTAATCAGACCCTGACTATCCAGATAATTATATATACCATCTCTAAGAATACTTTCCATCAATTTACCCACCACTGACGTCAAACTCACAGGCCAATAATTACTCTTAGAACCCTTTTTAAACAATGGAACAACATGAGCAATATGCCAATCCGCCGGCACCATCCCTGTTTCTAATGATATTTGAAATATTTCTGTCAGAGCCCCTGCTCTTTCCACACTAACTTCCCTCAAAGTCCTAGGGAATATCCTGTCAGGACCCAGAGACTTATCCACTTTTATATTCCTTAAAAGCACCAGTACTTCCTCTTCTTTAATTATCATAGTTTCCATAACTACCCTATTTGTTTCTCTTACCTTACAAAATTCAATATCCTTCTCCTTAGTGAATACCGAAGAAAAGAAATTGTTCAAAACCTCCCCCCATCTCTTTTGACTCCGTACATAGCCGTCCACTCTGATTCCTTAAGGGACCAATTTTATCCCTCACTATCCTTTTGCTATTAATATAACTGTAGAAACCCTTTGGATTTATTTTTACCTTACTTGCCAAAGCAACCTCACATCTTCTATTAGCTTTTCTAATTTCTCTCTTAAGATTCTTTTTACATTCTTTATATTCCTTAAGCACCTCATTTGCTCCAAGCTGCCTATATTTATTGTAGATCTCTCTCTTTTTCCGATCCAAGTTTCCAATATTCCTTGAAAACCATGGCTCTCTCAAACTTTTAACCTTTCCTTTCAACCTAACAGGAACATAAAGATTCTGTACCCTCAAAATTTCACCTTTAAATAACCTCTATTTCTCTATTACATCCTTCCCATAAAACAAATTGTCCCAATCCACTCCTTCTAAATCCTTTTGCATCTCCTCAAAGTTTGCCTATCTCCAATCAAAAATCTCAACCCTGGGTCCAGTACTATCCTCCTCCATAATTATATTGAAACTAATGGCATTGTGATCACTGGACCCGAAGCACTCCCCAACACATACCTCTGTCACCTGACCTATCCCATTCCCTAACAGGAGATCCAACACTGCCCCATCTCTAGTTGGTCCATCTATGTATTGCTGCAAAAAACTATCTTGCACACATTTTACAAACTCCAAACCATCCAGCCCTTTTACAGAATGGGTTTCCCAATCTATATGTGGAAAATTAAAATCTCCCACAATCACAACCTTGTGCTTACTACAAATATCTGCTATCTCCTTACAAATTTGCTCCTCCAATTCTCGCTCCCCATTAGGTGGTCTACAACACACCCCTATAAGTGATACTACACCTTTCCCATTCCTCAATTCCGCCCAAATAGCCTCCCTAGACGAGTCCTCTAATCTATCCTGCCAAAGCACTGCTGTAATATTTTCTCTGACAAGCAATGCAACACCTCCCCCTCTTGCCCCTCCAATTCTATCACACCTGAAGCAATGAAATCCTGGAATATTTAGTTGCCAATCACACCCCTGCTGCAACCATGTTTCACTAATAGCTACAACATCATATTTCCAGGTATCAATCCGTGCTCTAAGCTCATCCACCTTTCTTACAATGCTCCTAACATTAAAATAGATGCATTTAAGAAACTCTCCACCTCTTACTCTCTGTTTATCCCTAATGGTGAAAAAAACTTTGTTATCTTTTTCTTCTTCCTCCCCTACATCTTTCTCTATTTGTGAATTTACCCTATCTCTCCTAGTCTCTTCAATTTGATTCCCACCCCCCAACCATTCTAGTTTAAAGTCTCCCCAGTAGCCTTCGCAAATCTCCCTGCCAGGATATTGGTCCCCCTAGGGTTCAAGTGCAACCCGTCCTTTTTGTACAGGTCACACCTGCGCCAAAAGAGGTCCCAATGATCCAGAAACCTGTATCCCTGCCCGCTGCTCCAATCCCTCAGCCATGCATTTATCCTCCACTTCATTCCATTCCTACTAAATGTCCCAGCAGTCATGAATCTTGTCCGATCATACCTAACTATGTGAGGTTCCTGAGCCATTCAACAAAAAAGCTTTGCTAGGAATGACAGGGGATCAGAAGCACATTTTAGACTCCTCTGTCCCTTCTCTGCCAAGGATACACATTGCAACAAAAGGACAGGCAGGTAGGTGGAGGAGGTAGGATGGCTCCTCTAGTAAAACTGAAATCAAATCTTTAGGAAGAGGTGATCTAGAATCAGAAGATCTGTGTTCTTGTGGGTTGAGTTAAGAAATTGCAAGGTTAATAAAACAAACTCATGGGAGTTGTATGCAGGCCTCTGAACAGTAGCCAGGATGTGGGATATAAATTACAATGGGAGATAGTAAAAGAATGTAAAAGGGAATGTTATGGCAATCATGGGGGATTTCAATATGCAGGTAGATTGGTAACATCAGGTTGGTGCTGGGTCTCAAGAGAGGGAATTGTAGAATGCCTATGAGATGACATATAGAGCAGCTTGTGGCTGAGACCAGTAGGAGAAAGGCAATTCTGGATTGCATGTTTTGTATTGAAAGAGGGATGTGAGCCAGGTTGATAGGAAAAATTATTTTGCATGAGCCTCACTTATAGTAGAGGATCCTATTTCCCCCTCTATTGGTCTCCCTCACTATCTGTTACTCTCCTAAGTAAGACACCAATTAAAAGGTGGACTAATGTGCCAATGATGGGGACACATTCAAGGTTCTTTTGCTGCTTCCATTTGTTGTAATTTACAGATAATCAGAATTCACTGCTGGAATCTTGCTTTATAGTGGCTAAGACTACAAGATGAAGAAAATCAGAAGTTGTAGAAAGCTACCAAATTAAGATTAATGCATTGTAACCGTAACTTGGGACAACAGTGTTTACTCGAGCCAGTGCAGAAGGGTTGACACATTGCATTTATCTCAATTGCTTATTCTTGGAAAACACTTTTTACCAGTAAAGGAACTCAGTGCTGTCCCTGAAGAAAATTCTGTTGGCCTTAAGCACTTTAAAATAGACTTTGCCGGTGCAGGTTTTGCTTCCTCCTATTCATTTCAAAGCTCTAGGGAACTGGGAGGAAAAGACACATTGTCAGCCAGTTTGCACACTTCTCCTTCGCATAATCAGGATAGCTTCCCATGTGAAGAGTTACTTCTATTCAGTAAATCAAACCCCCTTGTCATTTGTATCCAGAAATTTCTTAACTGATTCTCAAAGTTCTGATTTTCTGATCTTAAACCATCCCATTCCACACGTTGACTCAAGGGAAGAAGCTCTAGGTCTCAGTTTGAAGTCTAGGCTTCAAAATTTAATTTAAAATATAATACCAAATCTCACTTCCCATACCCACGAAATCCTTTCTTTAATAGCTGCATCAATGGCTAAGTAGCTCATTGTTCTCAATCTTTCTTTAAAAATAGCTTTGGGAAATCAGCATTCTTGTTCTCTAACCTGCAAATCTTCCAGCTAACAAAATTTCTTCAGGCACCTGGGGTCTTAATTTCTTCACGTGAAGCAACTGTAAGTTGTTTAGAGGCATTCGAGAGATAAATAACCTGCTACTGTATGACTGTACACTGTGGATTACTTAAAACCACCCAGCAAGTTGATTAAGCTAATTGTAATATAGGTAACTAAATGTCCCAGCAGTCATACTACTTGCTTGCTGTAACCTTGGGTATAAAGAATCTGCAAAGTTTGTTTCTGATATAGACTGTTATAAGAGGATATGTCACCTGTAGGTTCCACTTATTGGATTTTGATTAGCTCCTTTCAGCTGACATGCACATAACAGGCACAAAAGAAAGGAAAAATGCAAATTGCCTTTGGCATAAATCTGCAAATGTCTACAAATTTCTGTATTGCTTTTGTAACACACTAGATGTATAGAACTGGTTGAGCCTCTGATGAAAGAACTACCATTGAGAATATCTTTGAATTATGCACCATACTAGTACTGTGAGTCATTTCTAAAGTTAAACTGCTTCTTTGGGGTACAAATTTCATGTGTTGAATTGGTTCTGAAATAACATTTTCAAAATTTACTAAGTATTAGATTACTGTAACCAAATCTAACTGGAAAATTGTTCTTTGTATTTTATAATCATTTTCAGCCATTTAAAATTGTGTCACTCAGCCGGTAGAATGACAATGTGATTTAAAACTTTTCTTGAGATTGGCCTGAATCAGTCAGAGTTTACTAAATTACCACTCTAAAGTAATACTTCAATATGCATTAAAAAAAACCCTTTGATCCACAATTTTCCCTAGTTTTTAGTTCCACAGTTGGGCAGATATTCAAGACTACTATACAAGGCTGCTTAGATGTTGGGGACAGAGTGTTCGCCCTGCTGCTCACTGGAAATTTCCTGCTTGCAAGCCAGTGTTATTTCTTCATGGAATCCAGCACTATGGCCTAAAATTCCATATGTTCCCTTGGCTTCAGTTTTAATGGGTTCAAATGCTTTCTCATTCTTTCAATTTTTAATTTTGTTTTTTTTAAGGTGTAACTTCTTTTACAGTCCAAGCATGCTAATGAAGATGCAGTTAAGCCCTTCGACGGCTTTCACGGCCATTTCAGCCTTGGAGCAGAAATTGTTGGCAGACATAAAATGTAACAGCAGAATACCCGCTCCCGGGCCTTCCCCTGTAGCCTTCCAGTTCTCTATCATACATGTGCCTATCTTAGACCTATCTTAGTGTTCCTGATATATCTGTCCCTGACAGTGCATTCCATGCACCTCCCAGTCTATGTGTAAAAAACTTATCTCTGCCATCCCCCCATACTTTCCTCTAATCACCTTAATATTGTGCCTGCCCTGGGAAGGGTCTCTGGCTATCCACTTAATCTTTGCCTCTTATCATCTTGGACACCTCTATCAGGTCACCTCTCATCCTCCTTAGCTCCAAAGAGAAAAGCCTTCGCTTGCTAAACCTGTCCTCATAAGATATGCTCTCTGATCCGGGCAGCATCCTGATAAATATCCACTGCACCCACTCTAAACCTTCCACATCCTTCCAATAATGAGACGACTGGAACTGATCAGAATATTCAAACAATTCTAAGGGAATTAGTGATCAGTGAGGAACCGAGCTGATCAGTTTAGAGCTGGTTTCTTTACGAAAGTTCTCACTGGGGTACCTGCTCCAGGTGAGAGTAATATCAGTGGAGATGTAGCTGGCGGTTGAGGTTGGAAGAAATTTTGGGCCTGACCATGTTGGTTCGTAGAATGTGCAATGGTTTGGTAATGTGCAAATGAGATGGGAGTAAAAACCTCGAAGTAATCATTCAAAATGAGCCAAATTTAGAGCATCATTTGTACCAGAAATCCCCACAGCACTTGCAGCTTGTACTCACTTGCTAAATATGTGTATGGAATGGAGGGAAAATTCTCTATGAGTGATCTTCCCACAATTAGTGTGCTTAGCCCGGAGCAATCACAGTGAATTAATTGTAAATCTACCTTGCCTGCACTTAAGTCTCCAATATTCTTTAGAACACATTTTTCCGCAGTATTATCTGCTTTATGTTTGGGCTTCGTGTTGGTTTTATTAGTATGCACAGAGAGGTTTGTGCTGCGAGCTATTTTGGTACTGCAGTGACCTTTATGGATGGAGAATCATTGGCAGAGTTGGCCCTGGCTCTTAACGGTATACATGGCAGAGGATTATTGATGAAGCAGATGCCTTCTGTGTTGTGATCCAAAGCATAGTTTGTAAGTATTTAACTGTCTTGCAAGTGATGCATTATGTGGCTGGTCCCGAACAGGATAACAAATGTTTGTGGACTCTGACGTGCTGTGGTCCTAGACGGCCTCCTGTTGCAAACAGTAGCATCCATGGATATTATTCGACTGGTGCTTCCGTGATGAACAGTTCCCAATTCATTCATTTAGTGGCAACAATTGCTCCTCTTGACAAATGCAAAGGCTGAATTTTAAACCTTTGGTCCATGGATCACTGAGGAGAATTTTAATACACAGAAACAGGCAGATTTGGGATGTTAGAAACTTCATTTCCACCTACCTCATAGCAGCCTCGTTCTAGATTTAACACACAAACAACCAACCAGCTTCCTGCTTTATTCATTACTTTAGGGAGGCTGTATGCCACAGAATTGATCTCCATTTTAAATTTATGCTGTCCCACAGTTTCCAGGGAGGAGGGGGTCTCCAAGCCAGACTGAAGTGCCAAGCATTGAAGGTTGCTTTACCCAGCACCTTTTTTGCAAATGTACAGTCACTGGAGAATAAGACTGAGGACCTAAGGGCAAGATTGTCATATTAGAGGGAAATGAGGAATTGCTGCATCTTGTGTTTCACAAAGACATGGCTCGCTCCAGACATGCTGCATGCATTGGTAAGACCTGGAGGCTGCTCAATACACAAATGAGACCGAACTACTGATATGGGGAAGGCAAAAGATGGCTGGGGAGGGGGTTTCTGTGTTTCATGATAAACTCTTTGTGGTGCTTGGACATGGTGGTTTTATCATACTCTTGTTCCCCTGACCTAGAACATTTAACATTTAAGTGCTGACCAGTTTACTTGCCAAGAGAGTTCTCCTTCATGATCCCGATTGCAGTTACGTACTGCCAAAAGCCGATATTAACCAGACACTCAAGATATGGAATGCTGCCATCACAGAGCAAGAAACAGCCCACCTCGACACATTTCAAATCATAGTTGGGGACTTCAATATGGCCTGTTTGAAGAAATATCTTCCAAGTTATCATCAGCATGTGATCTGCAGCACCAGAGGTCCCAGCACACATGACCACTGCTGTACTATGATAAAGAATGCATACATTTCCATGCCTGGACTTCATTTTGGGAAATCTAATCACTTGGCTGCCCTCCTATTACCCGCATACAGGCAGAGGCTAAAGAGCAAGGCTTCAGATACAGGGACCACAAAGAAGTGGCCACGGGAGACAGAGGAGCTACTCCAGGACTGCTTTGAGTAGGTGTACTAGACTGTGTGTAAGGACTCAGAGGATCTGAATGAATACACCACAGTTGTCATGGACTTTATAAAAACAGTCATAGACGAGTATGTGAACATTTTTCAGAGCCCTCTCCTATCAGGATTCCTGGATGAACCATGAGGTCTGCAACTGCTGAAGGCCAGATCAGTGGCATTCAGTCTGGCAACCAAGAAAGATACAAGAGATCCAGGTATGATCTCTAGAAAGCCATCTCATGTGTAAAGTGACAATTCTGGACCAAAGTTGAATCACTGAAGGATGCTCGACAGCCATAGAAAGGCTTGAACACTATCACCTCTTACAAAAGGAAAGCAGGTGACAACGAGGCTTTGCTCCCTGATGAACTCAATGCCTTCTATGCTCGCTTTCAGCATCAAAACATGGAGTAACCTTCAAAAACTCCCACAGCCCCCGGGCACCCTGTGATTTCACTCTCCGAGGCTGACATGAAAGCATCCTTTAGGAGCATGAGTGCACAGAAAGCATCCAGCGCAGATTGGGTACCTGGTCATATACCAAATACCTGTGCTGATCCACTTGCTGGTGTGTTCACTGACATCTTTAAACCCTCACTTCAGCACTCTGAGGGACACACATGCTTCAAGTAGGCTCCAATTATTCTGGTGACTAAGAACTACATGGTAAGCTGCCTCATTGACTATCACCCATGTGCACTTACATCCACTGTGATGAAGTGCTTTGAGAGGCTGGTGATGAAACATATTAACTCCTGCCTGAGAAGCGACTTGAATCTGCTCAAATTTGCCCAATAGCACAACACGGTCCACAGCAGGTGCCATTTCATTGGTCTTCACTCAACCCAGGATCATCTGGACAGCTAAGATGCATAGGATGCTCATTATCAACTACAGCTCTGCATTCAATAATATCATTCCCTAAAAACTAAGCAATAAGCTCCGGCTTAGGTCTCAACACCTCCTTGTGCAATTGGGTCCTTGATTTCCTCACTTCCAGACCCCAGTCAGCTCGTATTGGCAACAACATCTCCTGCACAGGTGCACCACAGACTGTATACTGAGCCTCCCGCTCTACTCACTTTATACTTTGACTATGTGACGTAACTCCAGTGCCATATTCAGGTTTGCTAACCACACCACCGTCACTGGCCGAAGCAAAGGTGGTGATGAGTCAGCATGCAGGAGGGATATTGAAAATCTTGTGAGTGGTGTCACAACAGCAACCTCTCACTCAATGTCAGCAAGAGTGAGATTAACTGGAGCTGATTATTAGCTTCAGGAGGAGTAAACTGAAGGCCCATGAGCCAGTCCTCACTGGCAGATCAGAGATGGAGGGTCAGCAACTTTAAATTCCTCAGTGCCATCATTTCAGAGGATCTGTCCTGGGACCAGCATGCAATTGCAATTACAAAGTAAGCAAGGCAGCACCTCTGCATCCTTAGAAGTTTGCAAACATTTGGCATGACATCTAGAACTTTGACAAACTTCAACAGAAGTATGGTGGAGCATATATTGACTGGTTGCCTCACAGACTGGAATGGAAACTCCATTGCCCTTGAACAGAAAATCTTTCAAGAAGTAGTAGATGTGGTCCAGTTCATCACAGGTAAGTCCCTCCCTACCACTGAGCACACCTACACGGAGTGCTATTGCAGAAAAGCAGCGTCCATCATCAAGGACCCCTACCAGCCGGGCTATGCTCTCTTCTCACTGCTGCTATCAGGAAGAACATACAGGAACCTCAAGACCCACACCACCAAGTTCAGGAACAGTTATTGCCCCTCAACCAGCAGGCCTTTGTACTAAAGGGAATGACTTCACTCGCCCCATCACTGAACTATTCCCACATCCTATGGACTTACTTTCAAGGACACCTCATCTAATGTTCTTGATATTAATTGCTTATTATATTTATTATTATTACTATTTTTCTCCTTTGTATTTGCACAGTTTGTTGTATTTTGCACAGTGGTTGTTTGTCCATCCTGTAGGGTGCGGTCTTTCATTGATTCTATTGTGTTTCTTGGATTTACTGTGTACATCCAGAAGAAAACAAATCTCAGAGTTGTATATGGTGGCATGTATGTATTCTGGTACTAAATTTACTTTGAACTTTGAGCCTGATAATACACAGTCCAAAACCTTAATATTCCTCCTGTACTGGTGTGACCAGAACTGCACAAAGTCCACCACTTGTGACATAACCAAAGTTGTTATATCCAGGGGTTGGTAGTGGAGGTAATTTCCCACCACCTATTAAATGTTCCCAATGGCATGTGTCTCAAATAGTCTCTGATAACAAAGTCACACTCCCAGCCTTCATGTGTGGCTTAGGTTCTAGGCCTGGCATAACTGTTTCTAGTGAAAGGAGAAGGTGCCTTAAAACCAGTCACTTCAGGTAGATGGAGCTCATTTGCCATGGTTGGCAGCTCATCTAGGAGAAGGAAAACTCTGATCTCGATCCTCCGCTGCCTTGTAGATATATCCATTCATTCGGAAGGCTTTGGGAGTAAACCCTGAGGAAAACTCCAGAGCTGGAATCCTTATATTCAATGTTCAAAGTAAGTTAGTTCAAATAATAAGTTCAGATAATAAATTAATAAGTAAGCTCAAATAATGAAATAGTAAGTACAGTAAGTTACGTTCAAATGTACGTTGACTGGCAACTCCAAACTGTATCTGTCTCTGTTCCTGCTTGGAGAGGAGAGTCTGCCACATGGGCAACAACTTGCTCTCCATATCATACTGCTCTGGCTTCCATATCAAGTAGCCAGCAGACATGCAAAGTCCATGGTTGACCCTAACCAATGGAGGGCCTCTCTGACAGAGTTCCTCAGTATCCATTATCCCACCAAATGGTCTCTCTCTCACCCTCCCCTTCTATCCCCTGCTATGGCTCTGATCTCCATCAGAGTCCTCTGCTTTCCCAGTGTGATCTATTAGATCTTCCTTCTAATCATTTTGACCTCCCCACTTTACTGAATTCCTGTCCAATCCAACCTCAATAATGTTGATCAAAGCAACAGAGTTGACCCCTCCTGACTCCACCTCCCCTCCCCAGCTCTTTCATGCTCTCTCTCCATGACATGTTATTATTGAACAGCACTATAAAGGGAATACATAATTAAAACAACATAATGGATTATTCCCTAGCTGATGTGAAAATGTAATTTTAAGTGGAATTCAACTAATCGCTTTTAAATAAACAATGAAAGAATTTGTTGAGTTTACTAGCTGCTCAGTCTGTATATTTTTGTCTTTGGTTACCGTTTTTAGTGTAATTGTTAGTGCTAATTAAGAAGGTTGTTAGCATTATTCTTGTATGACTTTGATGACTCCCTGAATATTTGAACAACTGCTGAGCTTTTAAAAGAAGTGCAATGCAGATTTTGACAGGCAATGTGTGATAGACTAAGGATCACATGTGATGAAGAGGGAATACACCCCAGACTGATTTTAATAATATTAACAAATGTATTTTGGTATAGCTCACAGAGGTATCTTCAATGGTGATAAAAACGTAGTTGTAGTAGAAGTGCATTAGGTTAAACTGGCTCTTGAATGGTCTGGAACTGTAACGGGGTGAACCTTTCAAAGTTTAAAGTAAATAAGACCCTAAGACATAGGAGCTGAATTAGGCCACTTAGCCCATCGAGTCTTCTCTGCCATTCCACCATGGCTGATCCCAGATCCAGCTCAACCCCATACCCCTGTCTTCTCGCCATTTCCTTAGGTGCCCTGATAAATCAGGAAACTATCAATCTCTGCTTTAAATATACCCATGGACTTGGCCTCCACTGCAGAGAATTCCACTCTGGCTATTTTACTCTCTGATTTTAAAAAAAAATCCTCCTTACCTCTGTTCTAAGGAGTTGCCCTTTAATTCTGAGGCTGTGCCCTCTAGTTCTGGATACCCTCACCATCGGAAACATCCTCATCACATCCACCCTATCTAGTCCTTTCAACATTTGGTAGGTTTCAATGAGATCCTTCCTGCATTCTTCTAAATTCCAGTGAGTACAGGCCCAAAGCTGCTAAATGCTCCTCATACCCCTTCATTCCCAGAATTATCATTGAATCAACCTCCTCCGGACTCTCCTCAATGACAACACATCCTTTCTGAGATACGGGGCCCAAAACTGTTGACAATTCTCCAAGGGAAGCCTGACTGGTGTCTCATGAAGGCTCAGCATTATCTCCTTGCTTTTATATCCTATTCCCCTTGAAATAAATGTCAACATTGCATTTGCCTTCTTTACCATACACTCAACCTGTAAACTAACCTTCTGGGGACTCCTGTCCCTCTGCACCTTTGATGTTTGAACCTTCTCCCCATTTAGATAATAGTCCGCACTATTGTTCCTTTTACATGAATGCATTATCGTATATTTCTCAACACTGTAGTCCATCTGCCACTTTCTTTGCCCATTCTTCCAATTTGTTTTAGTCCTGCTGTAATCGCATTGCTTCCTCAGCACTACCAACCCTCCACCTATCTTCGTATCATCTACAAATTTTGCTACAAAGCCATCAATTCCATTATCAGAATCATTGACAAACAATGTGAAAAGTTGTGGTCCCAAGACTGACCCCTGAGGAACACCACTAGTCACTGGCAGCCAATCAGAAAAGGCCCCTTTTATTCCCACTGGCTGCTTCCTGCCTGTCAGCCATTCCTCTACCCTTGCCAGTATCCTTCCTGTAACGCCATGGGATTTTACCTCGTTAAACAGCCTCATGTGTGGCATCTTATCAAACACCTTCTGAAAATCTAAGTACACGTACATATATACATATACCTTTTCAGAAATCATTTTCTTCCCCTCTGCCATCCGATTTCTAAATGAACGTTGAACCCATGAACACGAACTCATTACCTTATTTGCTTTGTTTGTACCACTTTTCTAAACTTAACTATTTAATATACACATACACACACGCACTGTAACTCAGCTTTTCCCTCTATATTTATCATGCATTTCATCGTACTGCTGCTGTAATGTTAACAAGTTTCACGACGTATGCTGGTGATATTAAATCTAATTCTGATACGTCACCATATGCTACTGAGATGCATTTTCTTGCAGGCATTCACAGGAGGATAAAGAAATCCAATAGAATCAATGAAAAACTACACACAAACATGGTAGTAATAATAATAATAAATAAGCAAGTGATTAAATAATACTGAGAGCATGAGTTGTAGAGTCTTTGAAAGTGAGTCCTTGGGGAGGGAATCAGTTCAGTGTTGAAGTGAATGGAATTATTTACACTCTCAGGAGCATGAAGGTTGAAGGGTAATAACTGTTCTTGAACCCAGTAGTGTGGGACCCTATCTCCTTCATGATAGCAGCAGTGAGAAGAGAGCCTGGCCTGGATGGTGCAGGTCCTAAATGATGGATGCATCTTTCCTACAGCAGTGCTCCTTGTGGATGTGCTCAATGGTGGGGAGGGCTTTGCCTCCGATGGACAGGGCTGTCAGGTGCTTGTTTCAGAAACACAGTCAAAGATATCACTGGGTTCACTAGTGTAGTAGAGCAAATTAAAGAGATAGTTTTCCAAAACCAAGTTAAATTTGATACAAGGCTTTCGAGATGGACAGTGTTCACTAAGTTAATATTTCACTTACTAGGACTCAGATTCGCTCAGCAACAGGCTCTTTAGCCCACTGAGCTTGCACTGACCATCAAGCATCTACTTATTCTCACCGCATCCTGATTCTACCACCACCCACCTACACAGTAGGATCATTATACAGGGACCACTCAACCTACTAATCTGCATGTCTTTGGCCAAAGAGAGGAGCTGAGGAAACCCACTTGATCATAGAGAGAATTTTGTAAACTCCAGTGAGGCAGGACCAGAGGTCAGACTTGAATGTGGGCCTCTGGATTTGTAAGACAACAGCTCAGTGACAGTGTGCCTCTGTAACACATCCCAACAAGTAATAGAGTGGGTAAAACCCTAAACTGAAATGATGGTATAACCAGAACCCTGGGAGACCTGTGTTTTTATGGTGATATGAATGCCTGACCTCATGACCTAAACCCATTCTGCAATATTTCCAATGAGATTTTTTTCCTTCTTGTATTACTCTTCATCTGAAATGTAGTTTAGTGCCCTTTAATAAATTATTGCTGTTTATCCATATCCAGGGCTTAGATATCAGCTTTGGTATTTACTGGTTTTGAAGGATGTTTGAAAGAGGGAAAACTTGCTTCCAACAGTAGTGAATACATGTGACAATTTCAACAATAGAGTGAAGACTACATTGAAGTTGGTGCTAATCCTGGCATGTTCCTTTGCTTTTTAATGACAAAGCTCTCAAAATCTGTGAAGTACAAATTAGTTGGATATTTCAGTTTCCACAAGAGAACTGATGGAATCAATTGAAGTTTATCAGAAAATAGAATCTTATATGCGGTGAAATGGTTGAGTTATTCAGCATTTAATTCTAGTTTGATGTAGCTTATTTTTATGGCTCTTTATATGTCAAGAACTGGAAGTTAATAAATGGGTGCTAGTATTCAGGTACGTAGATGTAGCTGTCTTGGTGAATGAACAAAACAATTATAATTTACATCATGAAGAATAATAGCATAATGGGAAACACTAATACAAACAATGATGAATTAAATGTCCATTGATATCTATAGGGTGTCTTTGGAGAATTACTTTGGTTAGACTTGTAGAATACTCATGAACTAGAATTTTTTTTGGCTCATCATTAAATCTTTCAATTTAAGTGAACTATCCTTACACAAGTTAATAGATAAAACTGATTCAACTGGCTATGTTTGTCTTGCTTCATAGAGCTGGTGTATGATAATGGCATAATTTATCTCATTGTTCAGACCTGCCAAGACTACTATTTCTTCATTGGTTCTTATTCCCAAAGGCAGTATCATTAAACCATTGGAGCCACCATTGGGACAAGGTTCTTGGCCATGGTGTATTGATTCTGTTTCTGTGATTTTCTTTTCTGATAACGTGGAAACATCCGCTTTAAAGTGCTTCAGTTACTTAGATAGTAATGGAGCACCAGAGGCAAGGTGATAGATATTGTACACTGACCTATTTGCAGACAATATCCCTGCAAAGAATTTAAGATAAGATACATCAGAAAAGGAGCAGTAATCAAGTAACAAGTACTTTTTTTCTGTGCCAATTCATTGCTTGGAGTCAGAAACAAATGGCATTTGTGTTTTCTTCAGACTATATTAACTCAGTGGATGAGGAATCCTTTGAGTTGAAATAATTTAATATATAATATTTTCTGCAGCTCTTAACATGAGATTATAAATATACTTCATTTATCCATTCACCTCAGGCACCTGCCAATCTTCATTATCATGATTGACTAAACCATTAATGGGCCTGTTTCAGAGCGGGATGCACAACTACTTCATATCTATTCAAGTTCCAACCAACCTGACGCAGCTAATGAATGTACAACACAGACATACAACATTTAAGCATGATTATGGAAAAAAAAGTAGATTAGTTTCAAGCTATAAATTGTTTTTTTTGGGTTTTAGAATTGTTTCAGATGCCTTTGCACTCCCGTTTCTTACTTCATAAAATTTCATAGAAACATAGAGAACCTACAGCACAACACAGGCCCTTTGGCCCACAAAGCTGTACCAAACATGTCCTTACCTTAGAAATTACCTAGGGTTACCCAAAGCCCTCTATTTTTCTAAGCTCCATATTCGTATCCAGCAGTCTCTTAAAAGACCCTTTCGTATTTGCTTCCACCACTGTCGCTGGCAGCCCATTCCACGCACTCACCACTCTCTGCGTAAAAAACCTACCCCTGACATCTCCTCTGTACCTATTTTCAAGCACCTTAAAACTATGCCCTCTCATGCTAGCCACTTCAGCCCTGGAAAAAAGCCTCTGACTATCCAAACGATCAATGTCTTTCATCATCTTATGCACCTCTATCAGGTCACCTCTCATCCTCCGTCACTCCAAGGAGAAAAGGCTGAGTTCATTCAACCTATTCTCATAAGGTATTCTCCCCAATCCAGGCAACATCCTTGTAAATCTCCTCTGCACCCTTTCTATGGCTTCCACATCCTTCCTGTAGTGAGGCACAGTACTCCAAGTGCAGACATCCCACCTCTCCCGGAAGTTCAGGGAGTCCCCCGCAAATTAATAGCGGCTTCCTGACGCCCGCAAATTATATACAATAATCACGGAAATCAAGTTTTTTGAGAGCAAGCGAGCGAGAGAAAGGAAGAGAGAGCGCCATGGCAGAATGTTCCAAAAACAGAAAATATAAAACATACATCACCCCAGACTACACTAAAGTGTACCCCTGCCTAATAGGGGTCAAAAATAATGACAGTGTTGCTCACTGCACTGTTTGCAACAGTGACTTTTCTATTGCCCATTGTGGGTTAAGACTGTAAAAGTCATGTTGAGGTGAGTTTAACAGGTGTCATTCGTTCATTAGCATAGCTAACGTTATTTAAACTAGCTGGCTAGCTGCTAAGGAGCTACTCTATTGCAGACATCCCACCTCTCCCGAAGTTTAGGGAGTCTCCCGCAAATTGATGGTGCTACCTCCCTGAAATGAGCTTTTGCAGGGTGGGATGTCTGCAAGTGGGATCTGACCAGGGTCCTATAAAGCTGCAACATTACCTCTCGGCTCCTAAACTCAATCCCACTATTGATGAAGGCCACTGTATACCTTCCTAATCACAGAGTCAACCTGCGCAGCAGCTTTGAGTGTCTTCTGGACTCAAACCCCAAGATCCCTCTGATCCTCCACACTGCCAAGAGTCTGACCATTAATATTATATTCTGCAATCATATTTGACCTAGCAAAATGAACCACCTTGTACTTATCTGGGTTGAATTCCATCTGCCACTTCTCAGCTTAGTTTTGCATCCTATTAATGTCCCGCTGTAACCTCTGACAGCCCTCCACACTATCCACAACACCCCCAACCTTTGTGTCATCAGCAAATTTACTAACCCACCCCTCCACTTCCTTATCCAGGTCATTTATAAAAATCACAAATAGTAGGGGTCCCAGAAAAGATCCCTGAAGCACCACCACTGGTCACCAACCTCCATCCAGAATATGACCAATCTCAACCACTCTTTGCCTTCTGTGGGCAAGCCAATTCTGGATCCACAAAGCAATTTCATTTCAGCCTAGGTCAAATTTTATTTCCAGTCTCTAATTGCCCTGTGCAGGTGGTGTGAGGAAGGCCAAAATATGTTTCTAATGTGACTTGGATCCCATAGGTGGTGGGAACCTGTGGACCTTGCCTGTTTAGGGGGTACTGCTGGCATAACCTGGCCAGAAGACTGCAGTGCATTTTGTATGTAGTATACCCTGAGGCTACTGTGCACTGATGATGGAAGGAATAAATAATTAGAATTTTAGTTGGGGCCCCAATCAAGCATGCTGCTTTGTCCTGGATAGTGTGGAGACTCTTGAGAGTTGTTGGAACTGCACTCATCCAGGCAAGTGGAGAGCATCTCATCAGCCTTTCGCCACGTAGACAGTGTGACGGCTCTAAGTGTCAGATGTGAACCACTTGCTGTAGAATACACTAACCTGAGGATACAGTCTTTATGTGCTTCATCCAGTTGAATTCCTGGTCAGTGAAGAGTTCCTGGAGATAATGCCTTTAATATCAAAGATGGGAAATTAAATTCTTTCTTGTTAGAAATAGTAATTGTCTGTCATTTCTGTAGCGCAAGTATTATGTGCTACTTATCAGCTCATGCCCAAACATTGTCCGGGTTTGCATCATGTAAATCATATCCAATTAGATAGGATTCTTCCTGTCTATCCTGTCAATCTACCTCATAGCATTGTATGCCTCTGTCAGATCCCCTCTATGCCTCCTGCAATCCAGGGGAAACAGACACAGCTTATACAGTCTCTCTTTCTAACTAAAATGATCCAACCCAAGCAATATCCTGGCGAACCTCCTCTACACTCTCTCCGGTGTCATTGCATCCTTGCTATAGTATGGCGACCGGAACTGCATGCAACACTCCAGCTATGGCCTTAAAAACTCCAGCTGCGATCCATCTGGTTTTACCTTTATTGTGTTTCAAAGTCGCTGTGAACAACTGAGTAGTTAATTGCTCGTTTCGGAGGGTTTTTAAGGGTTAATCACATTGCTGTGGATCTACAGTCACATGTAGACCAGATGGGATGAAGACTGTAATTTGCCTTCTTTGAAGGACACAAGTACCTACAGAAGTTAATTTGTTAACCTCTTGCATTATGTTTCTGCAAACAAATAGCAAATTAAATAGGGGCTGGAAAACTGAAGCAGTAATTGACTTGTATTTGCAGTTTGGAAATTAAAAATGAGCATTGAAGAAATTAGTTCATTTTCTTTACACAAACATTAAAATTTAATCTAAGCAGAACTCACCAGATGACCCTGCACTGATTGCTTCTAGCAGTGTTTTTCACAACGTGCAACAAGAAAGCTACACAACAAATCACTCTTCATAGATCACCATCTGCAGCTCTGTCTAGATCAGTAAACATCGACACTAATCTCCTCCAAGCCTGACTAGTCTATTTGAAAGATCTACTGAAGGATTTACTGATCTATTTTGATAGTTGCTCTGAGGCTTTTTTTCCCTCCTTAACATTATTTTGCACACTGGTTGTATCTTTACTATTACTATATTAAGCATTAAAAAAAATCAAGTAATTTAAAGTACTATTAATTTTTCTTTACACCCCCTGACAATCAACAGACACAGAAATAAAATAGTCAAATTTAAAAATGACAAGGATTTGTCAGAAATAAAACCTACAATTGATAGAATTGCTCAGCAGGTTAGGCAGCATTTGTGGAGAGGAAAACAGTATTAATATTTCAGGTTGATAACCTTTCATCTATTATCCAGCCTTTTCCTTAATATCGGACGTTTGGCATTTGCAGAACTTTGCTTTTTTGTAATATTTTGAATGAATGAATTGCTTAAATCTTCAGATAAATTAGTAAACATGTTAAGTAGTAATATCATGACTGCCTTGGGGCTATCCCAGAAATCTTGTCTATTTTGTAGAAGGCAGAAATATCCAGTGAAAACAAACAAACAAACTTGATTTGCTAAGAATAGTATGAGCTTGTCTCTGGGAGGAAGGCCAGCAAATTGATAAAAGGTTCTTAACGGCGACATTAAGCAGGCCAGCCTGTACTCTCTTGAATTTAGATGAAAAATGAGAACCTATCTCATTGAGAAAAGGTTGGTTATGGCTCAAGTCAACTCCTGCCTCAGTCAACACCTGGATCTACTTTAATTCACCACACTATCCCACTGGCTCTTTACGGTGCTGTTGACCACCCGGACAACCAGAACATGTGCAGCAAAGCATGTTCGTTGACTTAAGAGGCATACAAAATTACGTGGGCTGTATGTGTATATCCATCATGAGTGATGAGGATCACTGACAGCCTTGGGTGGGTCTGTTTGTGATGTCGTGACGTGTGTGTGAGCTTGATTGAAGTGAGGGAGAGTTGCTCAGGTCATCGACCTCACTCTCGCATCCTAGTCTATCTGGATCCAGTGGCAAGACGAGAGTCAAGACGACTGGAGATAGGTCAGGATGCAGTGGATAACCAGGGATCTCTACATGTCTTGCTGTGCTCTTTGCGCTCCACAATGTGTGCTAGGAACAGCTTCTTGACTGTTGAACTATCCGGTGGTTTTCTCCGCGCAGTCCGCTGAATCCAGTCTTCACATGCTTTGGGTAGACAAGCCTGAAGTCACCAAGAGTTTCAAAAAAACCCAATGGCTACTCTCACTTGGTTTGGCCTGCCTGTCAAAGCCTCTACCTGGGGTGTGGCCTCTGTCGCATGCAAACAGCTAGCCTGGAGCCACAGGTGAGAGCTGAGTCCCATGTGTGTGCCAAAGGTGGTAGATCTACTTAGGAAGGTAGAACAGATCTCCACACCAGAGATGTTAGCCTCCCCCCACCCCCCCAACCCTGGACATCCCATACACATTTGTATGTGGAGTACAAATAGGGAGAACACATGCAGGTTATTTCTCCTCAGGCTGTGTGCGACTAGAACCAGAAGTGATGGGGTTAGGCTGAAAGATGAAAAATTTAAGGGGAATACGAGGGAAACTTTACTAGGAGGGTGGTGCGAATACAGAATGTGCTGCCAACGGTAGATGCAGGTTCAGTTACAACACTTCAGATGAGTTTAGACGAGGGGAGTATGGAGGGTTATGGTCCAGGTGTAGATAGATGGGATTAGGCAGAAGACCAGGTCAGCACAGATGAGATGGGCTGAAGGGCCTGCTCCTGTGCTGTAGTGCTCTATGACTCTATGAAGCATACAACATTCTTGACAAAAGTTTGACAAGATACATGCAGAGTTAATGTTTTTTCCTTTCTGGGTGCTTGGTGTTGAGTTAATTCTCTTTGCATAAATATCAAAACTGAATTTGAGCAGAACATGTGAAAATAGCAGATATTGACTACTTTTGTTAAGCTGAAGCACAATAGAAGGCAATATTAAATAAAGGGCTGGCTATTCAGGACAGAGAGGTGGAGGAATTCCTTCACCAGCAGATTCTGAAATCTTAGGAATTCTGGAGGTCTAAGGTGGCTCAGTTTCTGTATATATAAAACAAGTTGATATATTTTTCAAAGGAATCAGAGGTTATGAGGGAAAAGGACAGCCATGAACGTTGAATGGCAGAGCAATCACAAAGGGCTGAATGGCTTCCTCCTGCTTTGACATGTTTTGATCTTGTGTTTGAGATTGAAGAGTGAATTACTGCAGAGAGAATTATGCTTCTTGTTATGTAGAGCATAGATCTGTTGTGTCATTTTCATGGTAGTAGGGATCCCATTGCAAATGACATAGTGGTATATGTTAATACCAGTGACATAGGTAGAAAAAAAAAGATATGATTTTGCAGGCTGATTTTGAAGGGCTTGGAAAGAGATTTGGAAACAGGTTCTCAAATGCATTATCTGCAGAGTTGAGCAGGGGTGATGGTGGACAACGGTGAGGATCAGAAACAGGAAAACATACCATATTGTTACGTGGCTTTCTTTGTGGCAAGCATTGTATCCAGAGCTGAAGGTGGCAGATGAAGCAAGTGGTACAGTGGATCGTGTACTTCATCAGGAAAACACTGAAGAATTCAGAAAATAAAAATCAGAAAACCTGGAAATGTTCACAGGTCAGCCAGCATCCACGGAGAAAGAAACCTAGTTAGTGATTCAGGGCAAAATGGGTGCTGTATTTGTTGCATATCAGTAGGAGGAATAGCTACCCCTTATGATTCACATTAAAGCCCCCACCATCAGCATATAGCATCTCCTACAATGTAACAAATGATACTTAACTGAGCAAGAGAACTTTGTGGAGAAGAGCATGCAGATCTGCTCGATATTTAAAATAAATACAAGGTTACATTCATTAAAAAATTATTATTATTTAATACTAAACTATTGCTTAAACAATGAAGCTAAGCTTAAGAAGCAAGGATGGCGAAGGTCAGCGAAGATAATACAGGGAGTGGTAGATGCATGGAACGGGCTACCGGGGTAGTGCTGGAAGCTGATATGATAGAGGTGTTTAGGAAGAATTTAGATAGACACATGGATATGCAGGGAATGAAATGATATGGATCATGTACAGGCAGAAGAGATTTAGTTTAATTTGGCGTTGTGTTGACAAAGACATCATGTCTGATGGTCCTGTTCCTGTGCTGTTGTGTGTTTTGGTAACAGAGTACAGTCAGGGACATGACACTACTGGGCAAAACACAGCAGAAGGGATGATGAGGAGGTGGCTGTTGGTGCGGGTGTGTCATGCTGGTTTCCATAGTTAGTAGGGCGATTTCTGCAATCATTGAGATGAGCCCAAGTATTGTCACTCTGGTGCCAGGATAAGGGAACCATCACTGAGAAAGTGCAGAATATTCTGCAGAGGTCAAAGTGAGCCAGGCATGATGGTATATGTTGATACCAATGACACAGATAGAAAAACAATGATGTGGTCCTGAGTCAAATTTTAAAGGCGTGGAAAGAGATTTGGAAACAGGATCTCAAATGTAGGGATAAACCTGTGCAAGTTTATGCGGCAGTCTAGGATCAGAGGACGCAGCCTCAGAATTAAAAGGACGTTCCTTTAGAACAGAGATGAGGAGGAATTTCTTTAGCCAGAGGGGAGTGAATCTGTGTAATTCATTGCCACTGATGGATGTGGAGACCAAGTCAATGGATATATCTAAAAGGATCATCAGCCACGGTGGAATGGTGGAACAGACTGGTGTGGTCTAAGTATGTTATATTTTAGCTGTTGCTGAAATGTGGATTAGAGAACTGATGTTCCAAGTAACAAGGTTTTCAGACAAGATAAAATGAAAATAATAATGTGAAGGTGATATTAATTAAAGAAGCAATTATAGCTCTTACACGACAACAGACCCAACCACTTACCCTCCACCATCAGTCGCTTCCATCTGGCAGAACTGGTCCTCATGCTCAACAATTGCTTTTTTGGTTCCTCCCACTTTCTCCAAACTCAAAGTATAGCCATGGGACACTGCAATGGTCCAACTATGCCAGCTTTTTTGTTGGCTATGTGGATCAGCCCTTATTCCAAGTCTTCCCTGCTAATGCTCCCCAACATTTTCAGTTTTACGTTAACTACTGTATTGGTGCTGCTTCATGCATCCATGCTGAGCTCATCAATTTCATCAACTTTGCCTCCAACTTGCACCCTGCCCTGAAATTCAATCAGTCCATTTCTGCAACCCTTTCACTTCTCAACCTGTCACCATCTCTGGAGACAACTGTCTACCGATAATTTTTACCTATCGACTTCTTTCCAGAACATCAGAGATATCCTCCTCTTTTAGAGAAAGAATGATACAAAGTTAGGTAGGGGGGTAGGTAGTGCTGAGGAAGCAATGCGATCGCAGCAGGGCTTAGACATATTGGAAGAATGGGCAGAAAAGTGGCAGATGGAATACATATGAAGGTATGATAGTGCATTTTGGTAAAAGTAACAATACTGCAGACTATTATCTAAATGGGAAGAAAGTTTACACATCAGAGGTGCAGAGGGACTTAAGAGTCCTTGTGCAAGACTCCCAGAGGTTAATTTACAGGCTGAATCTGTGGTAAAGGTGGCAAATGCAATGTTGGCTTTGATTTCAAGGGGAATAGAATATACAAGAAAGGAGATAATGCTGAGGCTTTATAAGACACTAGTCAGGCCATACTTGGAGTACTGTCAACAGTTTTGGGCCCCGTATCTCAGAAAGAACATGTTGTCATTGGAGAGAGTCCAGACAAGTTCACGGCGATAATTCTGGGAATGAAGGGATTAACATATGAGGAGCATTTGGCAGCTTTGGGCCTGTACTCACTGGAATCACTGGAAGAATGTTGGTGGGGGGGATCTCATTGAAACCTACTGAATGTTGAAAGGACTAGATGGGGTGGATGTGGAGAAGATGTTTCCTATGGTGGAGGTATCCGGAACTAGAGGGCACAGCCTCAAAATTGAGGAGTGACCATTTAGAACAGAGGTAAGGAGGAATTTTTTTTTTATAGCCAGAGAGTAGTGAATCTGTGGAATGCTCTGACACAGACTGCAGTGGAGGCCAAGTCCATGAGTATATTTAACACAGAAGTTGATAGTTTCCTGATTGGTCAGGGCATCAAAGGATATGTTGAGATGGCAGGTGTATGTGGTTGAGTGGGATTTGGGATCAGCCTTGATGGAATGACAGACCAGACTCAATAGGCTGAATGGCCTAATTCTGCTCTTACGGCTTATGGTTTAAAGGGAGTTTCCTTCCTTAACCATTGATGCTGCCCTCACCTTCATCTCCTCCATTTCCCATTCATCTGCCCTCACCTCATCTTCCCACTGCCTTAACAGGGATAGAATTCCTCTAGTCCTTACCTACTGCTGTATGAGTCTTTGCATCCAGCACATTATTCTCCACAACCTCTACCATTTCCAATGGAACCTTACCATCAAACACATATTTCCCTCCCTCAACCCCCAGTCTGCTTCTCACAAGGATTGCCCCCCTGTTACTCCCTCGTCCATTCATCTCTCCCCACTAATTTAGCTCCATGTACTCATCCCTGCAAGTGGCTGGAGTACTACACCTGTCCATTCACCTCCTCCCTCACCTCTGATCATGGCCCAACACTTCACCTGAGTACCTGTTGGGGTCTCCTACTGCATCCAGTGCTCCCGATGTGGCCTCCTCGACATTGGTGAAACACCACATAGGTTCAAAGGTACAATTTAATGTCAGAGAAATGTATTCAATATACATCCTGAAATGCTTTTTCTTCGCAACCACCCATGAAAAACAGAGGAGTGCCCCAAGGAATTGTAGCCCCCCTGGCCACCCTCAGGGTCGCTCGGCTCGCTGTCGTCTAGGGAAAAAGCCTCGGCCCCGCCAAACTGGGTAATTCGTTTGTGTGGATGCTGTGTGAGGTACCCCACCCCGCCCAAATAACAGACAATACATCAGATGCAATTAAATGATTTACAGTTTATAGATGTTACTAATTCTATGACATTAATATGCATTTGATACAGAGAGGAAAGTAATGGGAAAAAAAAGGTGCCAACACTTATCAAAGTTCAATCTCTTCGTGCACAAAAACCGTTGGAGCTCAAGGACCTTCTTCTTCACCCTGTGACCCCTTGGACCACCTCGACCGGCCGCCTGGGACCAACAACGGTGGTCGACCAGATGCTCCACACGAGTCCATCTCCGTCTCCTCGCCGAACGTTCCGCTCGGGGTCCGACCCCGTTAGCGGACTCACAGCACCTGGTCCATCCTCCGTCATGCTCTCCCGCCTTCTGCCCCCAAACTCCCTCGCAAACAGTATCTCCAAATACACCAAAACCATAACAACTATCCCAATTGGTTAATAGCACCCTCTTATCACCCTCTAAACCACAATAAGCTGCTAGCGCAAACTTTCTCAGCGTTAAAGCACAACAAAGCCGCATTCCCCAGATTAACATAACAAAAACGCCATTTTAATTAGCCTCCGCAGTAACATAAAAGTCGAAACCCCCTTACACTCTCCCCCCACCAAATAAAGTCATGTCCTCATGACTTCTAAATAACTCGCCACCCAGTCCTACAGACACACAACACGCACATACATAGATACACACAGTGACAGTGCTCCCCAAACAGTGGACCTTATTCCCGTCCCACGGGCGCTAAATAGGCCAACCTATCTGGGAGCTTCTTAACCCTCTGAGACCTCCGTACCCCCTCACCTAAGCCCAAAAGGCTCAGACACTGCTAGGGATACCTCGGGCCTGCTTGCCAACTCCTCTCTCACTCAGGCCACCACTACAGCTCGGAGCCCCCTGTCCCGTGTCCGGGGCCCCGCCTCTACTCCTTCCCAATCCTGCCGCAACTCAGACTGCCCACAGCTAGCCCTCCCCACTACACCTGACTTAGTGGGAGAAGGGCCAAAGGTCTCTTCCTCAATCACGGGGAAGTTAGCGAAAGGCAGCATGTTCCACATGTGCAGCACATCATCCTTCGAATCCGTATCCTTCCTCATTCCCTCGATCGGTAGCTGCTGGTTAAGTTTCTCCAAACTGAAACATTTAGCCGGGGCTACCCCTTCAGCCTCCTGTAGTCGAGACGTCAGCTTCTTCGGGGACTCCTTCAACTCTCGCCACAGCCTCAGCAGTTCTGACTCAGGGTTCCTGGCCATCTCAATCTGGGACGCAGTTACCCCACCAGCTTCTTCCTCCCTGACCTGAAAAGCAGCAGTTAAAGGATGTTCAGCCTCCGGTTGTTTCTTCCTAAGGGCGTCTTCCAGGTCAACTTTCAGTTTTTGCACTTCATTTAAACTCGCGATGGTCATCTTCAGGTTCCTTTCAAGTGTCCGCCTCCCTTTTCCGAGATCTGTCCTCCATTTCTTTACCTCCTCGGGAGTGTAGTCAAACTCCCCCCCCTGGGCTCTCGGTTTTCTGTTGACCTTAGTCAGAATACTTCCTTGATCTTCCCCAACTTGTAAATCTTCCAATCTGTTCTGAATAAACGTCTTGAATTTCTGCTGATCCCTTCGAAGGTGGGTCATTGTTTCTTCTCACTGGATTAATTCGTCAGTATATGACCGCAGTGCGGTGCAAATCCCCTCCCTTCCCTGTGTCTCATTCAGATTGACGACCTGGGTTTCCATCCCCCGGTCCACCACAGTCTGTCCCAACACCAGGAAGTTCAACTGGTATGTCGAGTCATTTTCCTCACATTGCACCAAACTCCTCCGGCCAAAAACTCCTCCACATGTGACACTTCGCTTCGGTCGCCTGGGCTCAGCCACTCGCCTCGCCTCATAGTCCCCCCAGGCGAATCCAAGCTCTAGGCGGTCATCCACATACGTCAAAACTCCACACACCTTCACTTCCCCCATGGTCTTCCTCATGCCGCGCAGGAAGGATGCAGGGGCTCCGGATATGCCCTTGGGCATCTTTTCGGATCGGAAGAATCCTAGGGAACTAGTAAAGGCCATCTTCGGCTCAACAGCCGCACTCCTCAGGATCTGGCAACATCCACCCCTCAGATGCAGCACATTAAACCACATCGCATAATCCACGCACACGCTGCCTTCATCTTCCACGCCGCCAGGGTCCAGTTGCCGCAACCTCTCTCTCACGGAGGTGTCTTCAGCGGTCAACTCCCCTCCCTCGTGGTGGTTCGGAGCATCTACTAAGAGGGTCTCACCCTCAGCTACTTTCCCCAGACTGTACCACCGCTGGGTCTCGTTTAAATTCGGTACCGGCTCAAGGCTGCTACACACGTCCTCAGAAGCAACTCGACACGCTGGGTGCCCAGACAATGCGCCCATGAACTCCAGGGTCATTAACAAATCATCGTCTTCTGGATAACTACTGCCACTAGTACCCAAAGTCTCCGGTGCCCTTGCAGTTGTCAAGGGTAAATGCTTCAGACACCGGTTGTAAAACGAACTGTACAACAACTTGACCTGCGCCCCGGGGTCGAGGATGGCTTTAGCATCGCTTCCCTCTATCCATAACGTCACCCTGGGGCGTGGTCCCTCTAAGCCTTCAGGAATAGGGTCTTTTCCTTGCGGAAGTTCAGTGGTACATTGCTAGGAACGTGCTTACCCAGAGACCGCAGGCCGTTCTCCCACTGGGCCTCCACTAAGTTTCCAAACACCTCTCTGATCAGCTGAACAACTGAAGGAGGGGCTGATCCCCTGAAATGATCCCCCTGGCGCTACAAGCAATTTAGCCGCCCTCCTCGCCAGAGAAGGCACACTGAAAACTTTCCCCCCCTCTTTCAAATAACTGACAGCTGTCACTACGGTGTAAGTGAACCTGCCAGCTCTAACACCGTCACCAGCCCATCTACTCAAACTTTCAACCAATGCCTGTCGCTCTCCCTCAACCAAGCACTGCCACTCATCTAACAACTGAGAGATCCGCTCCGCCCACGTCTCGCATGCCTCCGTCCCTCTTGGGGTGGACACTATCCCAAACGCCAGGCGGAGCCTGTCAGAGCTAGAACATTTATTCGCAGACTCTACCTCCAAATCAGACCACTCTTTCCTCTCTCTCTCCCAACTGCATGGACAGCCCCGACTGCCACCTCTAACTCGTCAATGCTAGTCTGAACTCGAACAAAGACCGCACCCACAACACATACAGCAATCAACAGCAAATAACCCACAGAGACACACATTACAGATTTAAACAGGGCACCCACACAGCATACCAACAGACTCAAGCATCCCGGACAAAGCCCCCACAATGTAGCCCCCCTGGCCACCCTCAGGGTCGCTCGGCTCTCTGTCATCTAGGGAAACAGCCTCGGCCCCGCCAAAATGGGTAATTCATTTGTGTGGATGCTGTGTGAGGTACCCCATCCCGCCCAAATAACAGACAATACACCAGATGCAATTAAATGATTTACAGTCTATAGATATTACTAATTCTATGACATTAATATGCATTTGATACAGAGAGGAAAGTAATGGGAAAAAAAAGGCACCAACACTTATCAAAGTTCAATCTCTTCGTGCACAAAAACCGTTGGAGCTCAAGGACCTTCTTCACCCTGCGACCCCCTCGGACCACCTCGACCGGCCGCCTGGGACCAACAACGGTGGTCGACCAGACGCTCCACACGAGTCCGTCTCCGTCTCCTCGCCGAACATCCCGCTCGGGGTCCGACCCCGTTAGCAGACTCACAGCACCTGGTCCATCCTCTGTCTCGCTCTCCCACCTTCTACCCCAAAACCCCGCGCATACAGTATCTTCAAATACACCAAAACCATAACAACTATCCCAATTGGTTAATAGCACCCTCTTATCACCCTCTAAACCACAATAAGCTGCTAGCGCAAACTTTCTCAGCGTTAAAGCACAACAAAGCCGCATTCCCCAGATTAACATAACAAAAACGCCATTTTAATTAGCCTCCGCAGTAATATAAAAATCGAAACCCCCTTACAGAATGAACAACAGTTAAATGTTAGAACCCCAAAGTGCCCCTTCAGCTCCCCACTCCTGCACACAAGCGGCAGCAAGCAACAATCCCCCCTCCCCCACCAGCATAAAAAGCATCAGCACTGCCACTGAGCCCTCAAGCATGAGCAAAGCAATAGCAAAGACACAGACTAGCAGTTAGCCCAAAGACTTCACATTTCACCAGGTATTTGACATACCACAGGTTCTCTCTGTCCCTAATAAGGGAGAAAGACGTCTCCATTTTCCCAGCGAGCAGGGAGACATAACAAACAACTCGCTTTTTCCGAGCTCTGTGCCTGAAGATCGCAAAGATCCCGGTTCTCCAGGTGCACAGCAGGTATCCTGACTCCCCCTTTCGAAACTGAGCCAGACTCTTAGGCCGAGCCTTTGGTGTGCCGAACAACAATGGCCGATCGTGGAATCCCAAGAGTGGGTCCCATTCCTGCAAAGAACCATAGGTGGCATGCAATTCCAGGTCAGTGTCTTCAAAAGAATCCTGAATAGGAAAAACAGAGATATTAAACACGGAAATAGAGCTGTTTCCGTAGATGCAAGCAAAAGAATCGCCTTTAGGTGCCATTAACCCTCCTAAGCTCCACCTACATAGATTGGGGGGAATCAGTTTGTTGAGCACCTTTGCTCCACAAGCAAAAAGCAGGACTTCCCATTGGCAAACCATTTTAATTTCAATTCCCGTTCCTATTCCTGCATATTGATCCATGGTCTCCTTTACTCCCATGATTTAAGGCCACTCTCAGGTTGGAGGAGCAATACCTTATATTCTGTCTGTGTGGCCTCCAACCTAGTGGCATGAGCATCAATTTCTCTAACCTCCAGTAGTTTTTCCCCTCCGCTTTCCTCTTCTGCTATTCCCCACTCTGGCTCCCCTCTTACCTCTTCTCTTCTCCCCACTTGCCCATCACATCCCCCTGATTCCCCTCCTCCTTCCCTTTCTCCCATGGTCCACTCTCCTCTCCTATCAGATTCCTTCCCCTGCAGCCTTTTTCCTTTTCTACCTATCACCTCCTAATATCTTACTTCATACCCCCCCCACCCACCTGGCCTCACCTATCACCTTTAGCTTGTAGTCCTTCCACTCCCCCAACCTTCTTATTTTGGCTTTTCCCCCTTCCTTTCCAGCCCCAGTGAAGGGTCTCAGCTTTTCATTTCCATAGGTGTTCCCTGACATGCTGAGTCCCTCCAGTATTTTGTGTGTGTTGCTAAGGAAGACAATATCATTAGACTGGACAAAAACAAGTCATGCAGATGGTGGAAATTTGAAACAAAAACACAAAATGCAGGGAATATCAGTAGATCAGGTGTGTGTGCGCAAAGAGAAACAGAGCTAATATTCCTGCAACAAGACAAGTGTTACACCTGCCCCGACACTTCCTCCCTCAGCACCATTTAGATTTCTAATCTGTCCATCCAGCTATGTCTACAAGGGTCACCTGTTGTATCTGCTGATCATGGTACATTGGTGAGACCTGAGGTAGATTGGGGGACTGCTTCCATTGAGCATCTTCACTCCATCCTTCACAAAAGGTGGGATTTCCTGGTGACCCCTCATTTCCATTCCAACATGTCAGTCCATGGCCCCTTCTACTACCACAATGAGGCAACACTCAGGCTGGAGGAGCAACACCTAATATTCCTTCTGGGCAGCCTCCAAGCTGATGACATGAATATCAATTTCTCTAACTTCTGATAATTAATATCCCCCTCCCCTTTTAGTAGGAAAAATGAAAAGAGGTAATATAAATAAGGGGGTTAATTCTTACAGGTATGGGAATAAATAAATCTGTGGGTATTTGTACATGAAGTATTGAAAGTAGCAGGACTGATTAGCAAAGTAGTCTTACAAGTTTACAGGAACTTGGGCTTTATACAGTGCCTCTAAAAGGTATTCACCCCCTTTGCAAATTTTCATGTTTTCTTGTTTTACAACATGAAATCACAATGGATTTAATTTGGCTTTTTTGACACTGATCAACAAAAAAGACTCTTTGTGTCAAAGTGAAAGCATATTTCTACAAATCAGTCTAAATTTATTACAATTATTAAACACAATAACTGATTGCATAATTACTCACCCCTTCAAGTCAGTATTCAGTAGATGCACCTTTGGCAGCAATTACAGCCTTGAGTCTGTGTGGATAGGTCTCTATCAGCTTGGCACATCTGCTGCAATATTTTTCCATTCCTCTTTAGAAAACTGCTCAAGCTCTGTAAGATTGCATGGGGATCATAGGGAAACTGCCCTTTTCAAGCCTAGCCACAAATGGCCAAAGGGCTCAACTTTGATTTCATCAGACCATACAACTTTCTTACAGCTGACTCCAGTCTATCCCATATGCCTTCTGACAAACTCTAGCTGAGATTTCATGTATTTTTTTTTAAAACAGCAGCTTTATCTTTGCCACTCTTCCATAAAGCTGCGACTGATGTAGTATGCGCAGTCTCTCACATCTTAGGCACTGAAGCTTGTAATTCCACCACAGTCATCATAGGTATCTTGGTGGCCTCCCTCTCTATTCCCCTTCTTGCATAGTCACTCAGCTTTTGAGTACAGCCTGCTCTTGACAGATTTACCCATATCCTTTCCACTTCTTGGTGATTGACTTAACTGTACTCCAAGGGATTTTCTTGGAAGTTTTCTTGTATCCGTCTCCTGACTTGCGCCTTTCAATAGCCTTTTCACAGAATGTTCTTTTGTCTTCATGGTGTAGTT
This sequence comes from Mobula birostris, assembly GCF_030028105.1. Taxonomy (NCBI): domain Eukaryota; kingdom Metazoa; phylum Chordata; class Chondrichthyes; order Myliobatiformes; family Myliobatidae; genus Mobula; species Mobula birostris. The sequence continues at coordinate 42,221,680 of NC_092378.1, read as the reverse complement.
TTTGCCAGGATACTGACTCACCAGCAGTTGGATTTTCCAGATGCAGGTATATTTTTACTACAATTAATTGAAACACCTTGACTGCACACAGGTGATCTCCATTTAACTAATTACATGACTTCTAAAGCCAATTGACTGCACCAGTGATGATTTGGCGTGTCATATTAAAGGGGGTAAATACTTCTGTAATCAATTATTTTGTATTTTATATTTGTAATTAATTCAGATTGTTTTGTAGAGATCTGATTTCACTTTGACATGAAAGAGCCTTTTTCTGTTGATCAGTGTCAAAAAAGCCAAATTAAATCCACTATGATTCAATGTTGTAAAACAAAAAAAAATCATGAAAACCTCCAAGGGGGAGGGGGTGTGAATACCTTTTAGTGGCACTGTAAATAGCAGTGTGGTGTGCTAGAGCAAGAGTAAGGAAGTCATGATGAGAGTGTCTGCTACAACCATGCCTAGTTTTGGTGCTCTTTCCAGGACTGCTGTGACAATATTAGTGAGGGTGTAGAATAAATTCACTATGGACCCAAGTTATATGGATAGACTGGAGAATCTGCAGTTATTCTCTCTGGAGCAGAGATGGTTGAGAATGTGTCTGATGGTGGTATTTACAATCATGAAGTACATGAACAGCGTAGATAGAAAGAAATGTTCTTCTGGTGGAGGAGTCGGGAGCAATGGCACATAAACTCAAGGTAACCTATGGGAAACTTCTTTTGTACACAAAGAATTGTCAGGGTCTGTGATGGACTGCCAGGGATTCAGTGGAGCCAGTTTCAATTGTAATATTCAAGTAGGATGAAATTAGTAGTTGTAAGGAATCATTTATCAGAGTTTTCAAACAAAGCCAGTGGTGTGGGTTCTAATTCTTTAGAACCAACAGGGACTCAATGGGCCAGACCAAACCTTCAGTGCTGTAGACTTTCACTGATGGTCTTGTTTTCAGTAAGATATTCTCCCACCAAGTATCCAGGCTTGACTTAAGTGTTGCGTTAAACAGAGCCCCTTTCAGGACCAGGAACATTGCAGAAAAGAACAAACGTTTGGATAGAAAACACCAGTGGCCAGTTGATAAAAGTTGCTGCCTGGCCTGCTGCATTCATCAGCAACTTTTATGTGTGTTGCTTGAAATTCCAGCATCTGCAGATTTCCTCGTGTTTGAGTGGCCAGTTCAGATGTCATTGTTAATTAACATAATTTTGTGGTGTAATGGAGGGAGGATCCCAAACACACTTAGGTGTTGCAGCTGACTTCAGATATGAAGGACTGCTCTACTTGTACTGAGCATTTTATTTATAGACTCGAATTAACCTGGCATTTCCAATTCATCCCCCATTTGTGTTGTCCACCTCTTGCATTCAAAATCAGTTCATATTAACTCTTTTGGCCATGATTCTTCAAGTGACAACCCTGCTTCTTTTCCATTGCAGTGGTTGAATTAGTAGCATACTCATACCTTTTGTTATTAAAAATATTCTTCAGCTTCCTCAGAAGTAAATTTTATATGTGCTTCTCAACTCTACTGACTTTAATTTTCCTCCACCATCAGTGCTGCCCTCATCCACATCTCTTCCATTTTGTGCACGTCTGCTCTCACCCCATTCTCTTGCCAGGGTTCCTCTTACCCTCACCTACCACCCCACCAGCCTCCACATCCAACACATAACTCTCCATAACTTCCCCCATCTCTAATGGGATCCCACACCAAGTACATCTCTCCACCCTCACCCTCCACCTTCTGCTTTCCACAGAGATTGTTCCCTGTGTGACTCCCTTGTCCATTCATCTCTCCCCACTGATCTCCCTCTGGCTCTATCCTTGCGAGTGGAACAAGTGTTATACCTGCCCCTACACCTCCTCCCTCACTACCATCCAGGGCCCTAAACAGTCCTTCTGGTGAGGCAACTCTTCATTGTGAGTCTTTTGGGGTCATATACTGTGTTCAATGCCCCCGGTGTGGCCTCCTGTATATCGGTGAGACCCGACGTAGATTGGGAGACTGCTTCACTGAGGACCTCCCTGAAAAAGCAGGATCTCCCAGTGGCCACCCATTTTAATTACACTTCCCTTCCCATTCTGACATGTCAGTCTATGGCCCCTTATACTGTTGTGATGAGGCCACACTCAGGTTGGAGGAACAACACTTTATATTGAGTCTGGATAGCCTCCAACCTGATGGCATGAACATCGATTTCTTGAAGTTCTGGAAATGGACCCCCCCCCCCAACTCTTCCACCATTCCCCATTCCCATTTCCCTCTCCCACCTCATCTCGCCCAGTGCTCCTCCTTCCTCCCTTTCTTCGATGGCTTTCTGTCCTCTCCTATCAGATTCCCCCTCCTCCTGCCCTTTACCTCTTTCATCGATCGACTTCCCACCTCTTTTCTTCACCCATCCCTGTCTCCCAGTTTCTCCTATCACCTACAACCTTGAATTTCTTCCTCCCCTCCTCTCAGCTTCTTATTCTGAACTCCCATGTATTTTCTCCAGTCTTGATGAAGGGTCATGGCCCAAAATGTCAACTGTTTGCTCTTTGCCATAGGTGCCACCTGGCCTGCTGAGTTCCTCCAGCATTTTGTGTGTGTTGCTCGGATTTCCAGCATCCGCAGATTTTCTCTTGTTTGTGACTTTAATTTTATTTCTTCTTCTATCAATATTTGACTTTCCTATTTCTTCTGATCTCTGATAAAGATCTGACACCATTTCCTTTTGTAATGGGTTAGTTAATGAAGTTTTCTTCTGAATATGCACTTGTTTTCCTGTCAACAAGTCAAGACTCCCTTTGAAGCTCTGATCTATTCTCGCTCATCACATCTGGTGAAACACTTTTAATAATTATTTTTCTTTCATGTAATGTGTTACAAGTTAGAATCTGCTATAAATATAGCCTCAGCTTTAATTGCTCCACTCACTTCAAGAACCATTTTCTGGGAGTTCTATTGGTACAGCAGGTGTACTGGGATGTTCATCAATGATGCCTAGTTAGACCCAAGTCTTTTCAACACAATGTAACTCCAGTCCATCTCTGGGTGAATTACAGTGATAGCAGGTGACACACAACTTGGTTTGAAATATTAAGCCCGTTTGTTTCACAGTGATAAACGGTGCAATTGTTATGATGAGAATCACTTTGCTCGATCAACTTTTCTCTGTAACCACATGAAAATAATGAATGCACTGTGCAGCAGTACACTAAAACAGTCACTCACTCTGCCCAAGCTGCTACATTTTCTTCCTCAATTCACTATTAGAGCAAATTCCTCCTTACAGGTCTTTGACATTCTGCTCCTCTTTAAACGTGCTTCCCATTTAAAAAAAAACGATTACAAAGAAATGTTTATGACATGATCAGTTAAGAAAATAAACCAATGGTCTTAATAGTAACATGCCATCCCTACCTACTATTTAAGATGTTTTACTAACACTTAAGAATGGATTAAGCTTTCACTCTAAGGCAGGAAAAGGCCTTTGTTCCCTTGCCATTTGATAAGGTTGTGGTTCTAAATCAGAGTTCCCTCTACCTTCATTGGTACTGTATCTGAACTCCATGTCTCCAGGTTACTTCTGATTCAGAGGGCCACCTATGCATTTTGGCACTGTAACAGAAATTCATTTATCTACCTTGGTTATGTATCTAAGCTTGATCAAATCACTTTAGTTCTTTGACTCTTGATAACCTTATCAATCTCATTTTTAAAAAATCAATTACCCTAGCCTTGACAGCTCTTTAGAGGAGGGAACTGCAGAAAAGCACTGCCATCTATGTGACTTTAACCCTGAACATGCCTCCTTTGTCTTGAATTAACCACCAGGGAAATAGTTGCATTCAATTCCATTAATCATCTGAAGAACATTAATTGGATCGCTATTTTTCCCTCTGCAAATATGAGCCTGATCCATGCAACTTTGTAATTCGATACCTTTAAAGCTGTTAGAATTCTGTTCAATGTTGGCACAGTGCCCAGAAATTAACAATCTGGGTCTAAGCAGTGCTTTACATTACTGTATTGTAGCAGACATATGTTTCTATACCTGACCTTCTGAGATAATAACCAACCTTCATAGGATTGTTCCAAATATATTTTGCCTCAGGCCACTAATTTTAGTTATTTGATTTCTTGACCATCTATTGAATATCAGTTCAAAGTCTTGGAATCAGGTTTACTATCACTGACACAGATGATGAGAAATCTGTCACTTTGCTGCAGCATTACAATAAAAGACATAAAGTTGCTATAAATTACAAAATTAAATATTGCAAAAAAAAAAGAATTAATGAGGTGGTGTCCATGTGCCATACAGAAATCTGATGGTTGAGGAGAGGAAACTGTTTCTGAATTGTTTAGGGTAGGTCTTCAGGCTACCGTACCTCCTCCCTGATGATGGTAACAAGAAGAAGGCAAGTCCCAAATGGTGAGGCTCCTTAGTGATGGATACCACTTTCTGATGGGGAGTTGTCTTCTGATGGGGAGGATTGTGCTCATGGTGGAGCTATCTGTACCACCACCCCTCTGCAGCCTCTTGTGATCCTGTACAATGTGGTTGCTTCTCACTATTCAGAATAGATCTCTCTTCTATATTTACCATATCCAATAAGTAATAGATCCCACCTACCATTGTTTAGCCATTAATTTTGCCCAATAGCATTAAATACAATTCATTTCTAAAGCTTGCAAGTGGAAAATAGTTTAAAAATTCAAAATGTGAGTGATATGAAAATAAGATCATAAGACATAGGACCAGAATTAGGCTATTTGGCCCATCGAGTCTGCTTCAACATTCAACAATGGCTGATCCTTATTTTTCCTCTTCATGCCAATGCACCGTAACCTTGGATGCCGTGTCCAATCAAGAACCTATCAAGCTCTGCCTTAAATATACCCAACAACCTGGCCCCCACAGGTGTCTGAGGTAATAAATTCCACAAATCCACCGCCCTGTGGCTAAAGAAATTTTCTCCGCATCTCTGTTTTGAATGGACGCCCCTCTGTCCTGAGGCTGTGCCCTCTTGTCCTAGACTTTCCCACCATGGGAAACACCCTTTCCACATCTACTGTGTCTGTGCCTTTCAATATTCGAAAGGTTTCAATCTCCTCATCTTTCTGAATTCCAGTGAGTACAGACCCAAGTTATTATCAAATATTCCTCATATGATAACCCTTTAATTCCTGGAATCATCCTTGTGAACCTCTTCTGTACCCTCTCCAATGCCAGCACATCTTTTCTTAGGTGAGGAGCCCAAAATTGTTCACAATACTCAAGGTGAAGCCTCACCAGTGCCTTATAAAGCCTTAGCATCACATCCCTGCTCTCGTATTCTAGACCTCTTGAAATGAATGCTAACACTGCATTTCCTTTCCTCACCAACGACTCAACTTGCAAGTTAGCCTTTAGGGTGTTCTGCACAAAGACTCCCAAGTCCCTTTACATCTCAGATTTTTGGATTTTCTCCCCAATTAGAAAATAGTCTGCATATATATTTCTACTACCAAAGTGCATTTTCCAACATTGTATTTCATTTGCCACTCTCTTGTTCATTCTCCTAATCTGTCTGTCCTTCTGCAGCCTACCTGCTTCCTCAACACTACCTGCCCTTCCACCAATATGCATATCATCTGCAAACTTGGCAACAAAGCCATCTATTCCATCATATGTATCATTTATATACAGCATAAAAAGACGCGGTCCCAGCACTGATCCCTGCGGAACACCATTAGTCACTAGCAGCCAACCGGAAAAGGGTCATTTTATTCCCACTCAGTCCTTTCTACCAATTAGCCAATGCTCTAACCATGCCAGTAACTTCCCCGTAATACCATGGGCTCTTAACTTGGTAAGCAGTCTCATGTGTGGCACCTTGTCAAGGCTTTCTGAAAGTCCAAATGTACAACATCCACTGCATCCCCTTTATCTATCCTATTTGTAAACTCCTCAAAAAATTCCAACAGGTTTGTCAGGCAGGATTTTCCCTGAAGGAAGCCATGCTGACTTTGTTCTATCTTGCCCTATTTCACCAAGTACTCCATAACCTCATCCTTAACAATTGACTCCAACATCTTCCCAACCACTGAGGTCAGGCTAACTGGTCTATAATTTCCTCTCTGCTGCCTTCCTCCTTTTTTAAAGAGTGGAGTGAAATTTACAATTTTCCAGTCCTGTGGCACGATATCAGAGTCCAATGACTTTTGTAACATCATTACTAATGCCTGCACAATCTCTACCACTACCTCTTTCAGAACCCTAGGTTGCAATTCATTTGGTCCAAGTGACTTATGTACCCTTAGGTCTTTCAGCTTTTTAATCACTTTCTCCCTTGTAATAGTAGCTGCTCTTCCCTCACACCCTTCAACATCTGGCACACTGTTAGTGTCTTCCAAAGTGACGACTGATGCAAGATACTCATTTAGTTCATCTGCCATCTCTTTGTCCCTCGTTATTATCTCTCCGGCTTCATTTTCTAGCAGTCCGATATCTGCTGTCATCTCTCTTTTATTTTTTACATACTTGAAAAAGCTTTTTACTATCCATTTCGATATTGTTTCTATCTTGCTTTCATATTTCATCTGTTCCCTCCTAACGATTCTAATATTTACTCTGTAGGTTTTTAAAAGCTTCTCAATTCTCTGTCTTCCCACTAATTTTTGCTTTGTTGTATGCCCTCTTTTTTGTTTTTACATTAGCATTGACCTCCCTTGACACACACCTGCAGTACCCCAAAGTCTACTTGTTCACCCGGTAATTCGACATACCACAGTGTCTCTGTCTCTGTCTTTGTCTCTCTCTCTGTCTCTCTCTCTCTCTCTCTGTCTCTCCTCCTCCTCCTCTCTCCCCCTCTCCCAGCCTCCCCCACCCCCGCCAATAAGGGAAAAAGAGGTGTCCCATTTCACAGCGAGAAGAAAAGCATAACAAACAGCTTGCTGATTTACAATGTTAAAAGTCTGTTGCATTGCTTTTTCCAAGCTCTGTGCCTAAAGAACTTGGGTCTCTGGGCACACAGCCAGCAGCCAACTTGCTGCTTTCAATCTTCCGTCTCCCACAACATGCCAAGTTCCTGCGGATGCACCGACCTCGGGCCCGCCCGCCTCCAGAGACACAAAATCCCGGAACCCTGAAAGTGCGCCAGTCTTCTAGGCTGCGTCCTTTAGCGGCCAGTCGTGAAACCCCAAGAGTGGGTCCTATTCCTGCAAAGAACCAAAGTCAGCATGTAACTCCAGGTCAGAGATTTCAAAAGAACCCTGAAAGGGAAAAATAGAGATATTAAAGATAGAAATAGAGCTGTTCCTGCAGTTGATACAATTTATTATGTATTCAGTTGCTTAAATCTTTGTGGGATATCAAGTGATAAAGGATATTTGGTGGCTGAATAGCCTGCAAACATTCTTCACATCCAATATTTATTCTGCATTGCAACCAGCTGTGAAGAGTTAGAGAAAGGAAAGTAACATAAAAGTTCCGCGGGTGATTTTTCAGTGAGGGGAGTGCATTCTCTGTTTTCTGTGCACGGAACGGATGAATGGATGAGAGAATTGAGAAACTGAATAGGAATATGTAGAGCCTTTTACATAAGAAAGACTAATTACACAGGCAACAAGACTGGAAGGATATGGGTAGAAAAAAGCAAACATAAGAGAGTTATGGATATTTGGCAGAGGCTGAAGACTTGAAGCTCAGGTAAAATACAAAAGAAGTTAGAGAAAAGAGTGACGGAAAGACACAAGGCGATGATTTGAAAAGAGAATACTGTATGAGAAAACAAAAGTGAAGAGGGAGTCAACAGATTGGTACAAAAGTTGTGTATTTTTCTACATATTTGACCGGAAGCTGTTTCTCCAAGATTTTACTTCTGTTTTGTCATTTTCTGCTTTCGTTTGGTGCTACACACTTAGAACATACATCTGATTCCATTGCCATCAATATAGTTTGAAACTTAATTTGATTGAAATATGACAATCATTAGCAATTGCACATTGCAAGCTAAGTTTTGTGGGAATTGTACCGGTGCAATGTTGGGTGTAGGTTAAATATCGTGTTCCTATATCTGGAATGGCTCTTTGTGCTGCAATAATGAAGCTCATGATTTTTTTTCAGCCTTGCACAGTCGATGCACTGGGGTGTAGGGACTTCTCAATCTGTGAGCGTCATTAGATTCATCTCTCTCTGGCTGAATATTTTCTGGTTGGCCACAACTGACATGTGTTCGGACTATTGGAAACAAAAAAAGAATTGCTTCATGAAGATGTTCAACAATGAAGCAGAATGTAATGCTATGTGCTGTTGATGTAGATATCAAGAGAATGAAAGAATCAGACTTTCATGCTTTGTCTGCTGTTGATATTACCTACAGATTACAAAACACAAATATTTCACTACCTTGCAGACTGCAGGGGAAATTGACTTGTGAAGAATGAATGGGTATGGCAGAAATGGTTTTGGATGGTGTTTGTGTCCCCCATGAAACAATCTTTGACTATTTAACGCTCTTTGGCACCTGCCTAACTGACTATCCAAAATTTTCTACTAATTTCTATTATAATTGATGTCATGCTCTGCTAGTTGAAGCAGAAATGACAGATAATGCACTCATCTCCTTGTGTGTGAAACAGGAAGTACAGAGTTCAGCAGAGCCAAATTCCACTCAACTGAAAAAGGGAGTCAGGGTGTAGCATCTAAGCTCCGAGTGCTTTATTTAGGCAGAATGCACACACGTACAATTGAGTAAGAGTAAGACTGAAAAATAAATCAGAGATACGTCATAAGTATTTAATGCAGCAAACTTAGGACAGTTAAGTTGCACATTCGTAAGAAATTAGGAATATATGAGCTAGACTTGCATGTAAAATATCCAAAACTTATACATAAAATGAGTGAACAAAGTTTTAAAGTATGTGAGAAGATTCATATCATGTAAACATTCATTAAATTAGCAAGGTAGGTCGAACACTACACAGATAATCGAGAATAAACTTTTACGTATATTAACACAAAATATTGCTCAAATAGAGTTCTCGTCTATGAACTAAGCCGAAACTTACAGACGATAATTTACGATGGCACAGACAAGGGAAAGCCAACGCAGGATTGAGTAAATGTGTTTCAGTCTGACTGAAGAACCCCACCAAAACAAAATGGCTGCTCTCCTGATGTGGTCCAACTGACTTTCAAATTTAAAGGCAACAGCGCGATCGGAATTAAAGTCTGGAGCACCATCAGAATAAAAGTCAGTAGGGCTATATTTCAAAGTAAAAGCTTGCATAGTTAGGGAAGAGCAGATGGTGGTTGCTGGTGTGCTTTTAGTCTGACTCAGTAAGACTTGGCAGTACATCATGAAAGGCTGTGAATCTGCACAATCCTAATTTTGACAACTTTTGTCGCAACTCTGCCCTATATGTTAATCGATATGACTGACCTCACGGTACCTCTCTGTAATTATAGCAAACCAGCCATTTCAATTACCCTGGAATTTGGGACGTCCTAATGACTTGTAGGAAATCGTCTTCACAGGAAATTTTCCCAGTTGCATTTTCCAAATGGCAGAATCTGCAGAAAGATGGGTTAAATAATTATCCTAGAAGATGTATGGAATCTAGATTGCAATTCATGTTTAAACTTAACAACAGATGAATTTTTCACATGTTAAAAATCTACATCCATATGAAATGGATGGGAGTGGGCAGTATGGTAGAATAGCAGTTAGTGTAATGTGTTACAGCGCCGGCAATCAGGATTCTGTTTCACTACTGTCTATAAGGAGTTTGCGCATTCCCCCTGCGACTGCATGCGTTTCCTCTGCGTGCTCTGGTTTTGCCCATATTCGAAAAGCATGCTGGTTAATAAGTTGTGGGCATGCTGTGTGGCCGCTAGAAGCAAAGTGACACTTGCAGGCTGCCCCCAGTACACCCAGTGTTGGTCATTGGTGTAACTGACACATTTTCACCCTGTGTTTCAACATTTCAATATATGTGTGACAAATAAAGCTAATCTTTAAACCTTTAGTAAACTGGAAATGAACAAGCAAAAATCAAGTCTATTAGAATTAACAGTTTTCTAAAATTTGGTTTAGACCTGAAGTGAACAAAGTGCCTGATCAAACTGAGAAAACAGCATTTAAAACAGCGACAACTCGCGGATACCTCCTCTTATTTACCCCTCAATCGTGACCCCACTAAGGAGCACCAGGCCATTGTCTCCCACACCATAACCGACTTTATCCGCTCAGGGGATCTCCCATCCACTGCTACCGACCTTATAGTTCCCACACCTTGCACTTCCCGTTTCTACCTCCTACCCAAGATCCATAAACCTGCCTGTCCTGGCCGACCTATTGTCTCAGCTTGCTCCTGCCCCACCGAACTCATTTCTGCATACCTCAACACGGTTTTATCCCCCCTTGTTCAATCCCTTCCAACCTATGTTCGTGACACTTCCCGCGCTCTTAAACTTTTCGATGATTTTAAGTTCCCTGGCCCCCACCGCTTTATTTTCACCATGGATGTCCAGTCCCTATATACTTCCATCCCCCATCAGGAAGGTCTCAAAGCTCTACGCTCCTTTTTGGATTCCAGACCTAATCAGTTCCCCTCTACCACCACTCTGCTCCGTCTAGCGGAATTAGTCCTTACTCTTAATAATTTCTCCTTTGGCTCCTCCCACTTCCTTCAAACTAAAGGTGTAGCTATGGGCACCCGTATGGGTCCTAGCTATGCCTGCCTTTTTGTTGGCTTTGTGGAACAATCTATGTTCCGTGCCTATTCTGGTATCTGTCCCCCACTTTTCCTTCGCTACATCGACGACTGCATTGGCGCTGCTTCCTGCACGCATGCAGAACTCGTTGACTTTATTAACTTTACCTCCAACTTTCACCCTGCCCTCAAGTTTACCTGGTCCATTTCCGACACCTCCCTCCCCTTTCTAGATCTTTCTGTCTCTGTCTCTGGAGACAGCTTATCCACTGATGTCTACTATAAGCCTACTGACTCTCACAGCTATCTGGACTATTCCTCTTCTCACCCTGTCTCTTGCAAAAACGCCATCCCCTTCTCGCAATTCCTCCGTCTCCGCCGCATCTGCTCTCAGGATGAAGCTTTTCATTCTAGGACGAGAGAGATGTCTTCCTTTTTTAAAGAAAGGGGCTTCCCTTCCTCCACTATCAACTCTGCTCTTAAACGCATCTCCCCCATTTCATGTACATCTGCTCTCACTCCATTCTCCCGCCACCCCACTAGGAATAGGGTTCCCCTGGTCCTCACCTACCACCCCACCAGCCTCCGGGTCCAACATATTATTCTCCGTAACTTCCGCCACCTCTACCGGGATCCCACCACTAAGCACATCTTTCCCTCCCCCCCCCCCCTGCATTCCGCAGGGATCGCTCCCTACGCAACTCCCTTGTCCATTCGTCCCCCCCCATCCCTCCCCACTGATCTCCCTCCTGGCACTTATCCGTGTAAGCGGAACAAGTGCTATACATGCCCTTACACTTCCTCCCTTACCACCATTCAGGGCCCCAAACAGTCCTTCCAGGTGAGGCAACACTTCACCTGTGAGTCGACTGGGGTGATATACTGCGTCTGGTGCTCCCGATGTGGCCTTTTATATATTGGCGAGACCCGACGCAGACTGGGAGACCGCTTTGCTGAACATCTACGCTCTGTCCGCCAGAGAAAGCAAGATCTCCCAGTGGCCACACATTTTAATTCCACATCCCATTCCCATTCTGACATGTCCATCCATGGCCTCCTCTACTGTAAAGATGAAGCCACACTCAGGTTGGAGGAACAACACCTTATATTCCGTCTGGGTAGCCTCCAACCTGATGGCATGAACATCGACTTCTCTAACTTCCGCTGATGCCCCACCTCCCCCTCGTACCCCATCTGTTACTTATTTCTATGCACACATTCTTTCTCTTACTCTCCATTTTCTTCCTCTGTCCCTCTGAATATACCCCTTGCCCATCCTCTGGTTTCCCCCCCGCCCTCCTTGTCTTTCTTCCCGGACCTCCTGTCTCATGATCCTCTCGTATTCCCTTTTGCTAATCACCTGTCCAGCTCTTGGCTCCATCCCTCCCCCTCCCGTCTTCTCCTATCATTTTGGATCTCCCCCTCCCCCTCCAACTTTCAAATCCCTTACTCACTCTTCCTTCAGTTAGTCCTGACGAAGGGTCTCGGCCTGAAACGTCGACTGTACCTCTTCCTAGAGATGCTGCCGGGCCTGCTGCGTTCGCCAGCAACTTTGATGTGTGTTGCTTGAATTTCCAGCATCTGCAGAATTCCTGCTGTTTGCATTTAAAAAATACTCAGAATATTGCCTAGAAGCTCAATTTCTGGTTGTTAGTATGGAACACACAGAGGCTGCTGCATGTTCTTTTGCACTTTGTTGAACTGAAACTCTAAAGCAGAGTAGAACACTACAATTTAGCTTGTATCGAAACACTGAACAGGAAAGAGATCCTGGGTCTATCTTTAATAACTGCAAACTTATCTTGAAAAAGATGATTTATTACAAGTGGAAAGTTGAGCATGTTGCGGTTGTCTAAGAGATAGGAAGTTCTGAAGCCTTTTCTTAGTGTTTTGATACAGAGTTGTTACTTCACCACAGTCCTACATTGGAAGTTTTCTGTCTGTTCACAGCCCTACATCAGGTAAACTGAACAGACATACAGTCTGCATCTAAGAACAACTCTGAATAACTTCACAGGCATGTGGTAAACCATATATATATGTTGTAACTGGGTTAACTGTCTGGACATGCCCCTCTGCTGACTGCCCCTGTGGCTCCTCCCACAGCATCCTGTATAAAGGTGTTTCACCTTGCCCCTCCCCCTCAGTCCAGGGGCAGACACTCACCGTGGAGGTCGTATTGTACAGCGAATAAAAGCCTTCCAGTATTTTACCAAACCTCAGTCTTTTGGAGTTATTGAAGGTGCTTCAAGGCAAAAGGATGATTTTACTTTTGTTTTAAATACAATCTCCTGTTCTACATAATGCACAGAGCCACAAACAATAATAACATAAAAACTGATTAATTTGTTTCTGACAAAAGTGACGGACTTCCCGTAAATTACTTCTCACCATGTACCTTATAGTAACAGTTGAATGTTTCAGCTGAAGTTTTTAATGTAGATGTATGAGCATTCACCTGATGTTAGACTGTACATTGTGAACTTAGTGGCTGAAGTTGAGATAGTCCGAAAAGGAACACTGAAAGTGATGGATGTGTGTTGCTTCTGGTGCGTGAAACTCCCAGCCTTGTGCTGGTGACTCATTTGGATGACAACTTCAAGCAACCAATATGGGCTGCACTATTATCGGTTCCTCAGCATTCTGCTCATGAGTGGGTAACAGTGCCTAACATGAGCTTGCATCAGCCCACACTTTTATAAGCAACCTTTATTCGAAACATCAAGCAGATCAAGCAACATGGGCAGAGTGAATTCGGGTTCACATTTCAGTCAATGGCCTTTAGCAGTTGAAAGTTCATTTGCCCAGCAGAGAAGAAAGAAGAAGACAAAGCCAGCACATCTAATTCCCACATACCATATAGACTTTTTGTGTAATAGAGTTTTGCTCATCAGTGGAACCTGCATGTGGTGAGTTGTCAGCCATATGGCCCATAGCCAAGGTAGTGAGAAAGGAGAGACATGCTCTCCAGCTTTCTTGAAGGCTAAGTTACACAGGAAATTAGAATATAGAAAATTACAACACAAGATCGGGTCCTTCAGCCCACGAAATTGTGCCGATCATGATGCCAGTGGTCCATATCCCTCCATTCCCTGTCGGTCTAAATGCCTCTTAAGCATTGCAATGATATCTTGTCCACAACTCCCTGGCAACAGGTTCCAGACACATCACTTTGTGTGTAAAAAAAAACTTAGCTTGTAAATTCCCTTTTCAACTTTCCCTCTAATGTTTGGCATCTCCATCCTGGGAAAAATACTCTGAATTGTCTGCTTATCTATGCCTCCCATAAGTTCGTAGCCTTTATCGAATCACCACTCAGCCCATTCCTCAAGAGGAAACCATCCAAATTTGTCAAATCTCTCCTAGGTAATTCATTCCATTCTAGGCAACATCCTGGTGAACATCTTCCACACCCTCTCCAAATCCTCCATAGCCTTCTGTAGTGTGCAAGCAGAACTGCAGATATTACACCAGATGTGGCCCAACCTAAGTTTTATAAAGCAATAACATGACTTTCTAACTTTTACACTCAAAGCTGTGAATGATGAAGACAAGCATGCCCTGTGCCTTCTTTACCATCCTAGACTCATGTTTTGCCACTTTCAGGGAGCTATAGACTGGCAACTAAAGATCCCTCTGTAAATCAATACTCCCATGGGTCCTGCTATACCTTCCTCTGGCATTTGACCTCCCAAAATGTATGATTTCAAACTTTTCCTAATGAAACTCAATCCAAAATATCTAACAGATCAATATCCTTTAACAACTTTCCAACTACAACTTGAATTTACTAATCAGACCACCTACATTTTCATCCACTTGATGGCTTCATTCGGGCAACCTATGGTAATAGATCAATGGGGATGCACAGGAGATAACTAAGGGCCTGGAACAACTGCAGCAAAGCTTTCCCTCATTATGAAGGAGCATAGATTGGAGGGTTGGTAAACCCTGCCCAGACTGTAAGAGTCTGTTCTTTCCTGCAAGGATGTGGAAAGCATGACATTAGCCAGCTCACTGACCACAAAAAGAATACAGTGTCTGATAGCCGATATCTTAACTTCCATCACAGTAGATGCAAGACACTCAGCACCAAGGACCTGCAGTGGAATCTCAGACTTTATAAGTTCAACTTGATGGAAAGCAAAGCTAGGATTTCTCCATGGGTAGAGGTTGATAGCTATGTTCAAAGGGCCGTGCCGAATGTCAGCGTTACCCAGTGAACCTTCCTCCAATAGATGACCCAGATTGCTGTAGGAACGACACTGGCTTTGAGGAGCCCTATCCTGCTGCTGTCTCTCCAGCATAATAACCGCTCACTCTGAGATGGTGTAGCCTAAAGTTGGACTACCTGTAGAACTTTAATCAGTGGAGAGAAAGGGCATTGTTCTGGCACTCATGTCAATCCAGTTAGCAGGCACTGAAATAAATGCTTAGAACAAAGAGGTTGAATCCAGGTTCCCGATGTCTTAAACATCAGGAAAAACTGGCAAAACATGGGCTTCTAGGCTTAGGGGAGGAATCCCAATGTAATGGTTCAGAACATAATGCAAGATAGTTTTAAAACTAAACGATGCAGAACATTGATTTTTTTTTAAATTTCAAGTATAGGGGTTGAATAAATCCCAAAGTTGTAGGGGTGTCAAATAGATTGGGCGAGATGGTACAGGAAGGACCAGGCTGCATGAAATAACGACGAAAAGGCAGATAATTTTAACCATTGAAGGTTAATATCAACAAAAAATGTGCAGTCAAGAATCTCCTTTGATGTTGTGAAGCATCTCAAGGAACTTCAAAAAAGAATGATTTAGTTATTGAGTGGGAAATGAATAAGGGCTCACAACCAAAGGAAAGATCAAAGGAAGGCCTTTGAAGGGGATGCATATGACAAAGGATAAGAAAGTAGAGGAACTTCAGAGTGCAGGTTATTTCAGTGTCATAGACTGGGTGAAAAAAACAACTTCACCTGGGTGTTGATGTTGAAAGGGACCAGAGTGCCCTTGTACAAAAACCACTGAAACTTAATGTGGGCACAGCAAGCAATCTGGAGAGCAATTGTTTTTTTAACCTTCAATACAAATGGTCTGTGTACAAATCATAAGGCAATTATGTGGTGACCTGACATAGTTACAGTATGTCCATGGTGCCGTGTATAGGTCTGGTCGTCCTAGTCTTGGTTTGCAATGACATAAGTTTAGAAGGAAGAGGGATGATCTCACTGAAACATACAAATTAAAATACAGCTTGACAGGATAGATACAGGGTTAATGTTTTGCTTGGTTGAGGAGTCTAGAACCAGAGGTTGCAATCTCAAAGCAAAGTGGGTTGGGGTTCTGTCATTCAGGGAAGAGTTGAAGAGAAATTTATTCATCCAGTTGGAGTGAATTCTCTATCCAAGTAGGCAGTGGAAGCTTAGTCAATGAGTTTATTCAATCAGACATTCATGGAGATGAGGATATTAAAGGAACTATTGGATATGGGAAAGCCAAGGTTGAAGACTAGTCATGGTCTTGCTGAATGGTGAAACAAGCATCAGGGACTAAATGATCAACATCTGCCTCTATTCCTTAGGTTTAAATGTTCTTAAGTGCTTTACAGGGGTGTCACTACAAACAATTGGACTCCAAACCACTTAGAGGTTAAGGAACGATATCTGACAAATGACGATAGAAAAGTAGAGGTTTTGGAACTCCATGCTGAGATAGTTAAAGGCCGCTAACAGTAGTGTGATGGGCAGGAGCACCAAGACCTTGAAGGCGGTAAGATGGGAACATTGCAGTTAGATGCAGTAACAGAACTTTGGAGTAATTTGGAAAAAAATGCAATGAATCTAAAAACTGAAGTGTTGCTGGGTTGGAAGGCAAATTGGCTTATGAGGATTGGTTACATTGATCTATTCTGTAATCTACATTGACTGTATAGTATAAGACTATACCGCTGTCTGGTGGCATGGTGGCATGGGGGCATAGTGGCATCAGCGCTGGACTTTGAGGCGGAAGGTCTCGAGTTCGAATCCAGCCGGCTCCCGTGCACACTTTCCATCCCTGCTGAGTTGAGTGTCGAGCTGGCAACTCGACCTCGTAAAAAGGAAATTGCCTGCTACAGAAACATCAACAGCAAAAAAGTTGACGGCCTATGCTCTCTCGTGAGTTTAAAGGCAATTTCTCTCTCTCCCTCTTCTATAGGACTATACATTACTATAGTTTACTACAGGACTTTACATAATTGGAAGTACCAATTGAATGTGTGAAGTACCAATTAATTAAGAAAAGAGGTTGATAGTCTCCTTTTTTAAAAAAAAAAGTGAAAACACAGTAGGTTCCAGTTGATTGCGACACATTGGGACCAGTACATTTTGGCCCAATTAAGTGGCTGCCCCAATTAGCCGAAATTTCATGGAAATACTTAAAAAGATATAAAAAAGACAAACTGAGTAGCAAATTATGTATTTAAATAAAATACTGAACTAATTAGACCATTACCAATGGTGCTATAGTACTATAAAACTGTGTATTACTTACTAATAGTTATCAACAGAGGAATTCATGCAGTGTATGCAATTAACTAAATCAGCACAGACAATGCATTGCTTTCATGCAATGCTATCAGCAATTGTATCCTTCAGATCTTCATTTTCATTGCAACATTCCAGAGTGCAAGTGGTGCATGCAAGCTCAATTTCAACGTTTAAGAGAAATTTGGATAGGTACATGGATGGTAGAAGTATCGAGGGTTATGGTCCCAGTGGAAACCAAGGAGAGTAGGTATAAACTAGATGGGCCAAAGGGCTGTACTTTTCTATGACTCTATGACTGTTGTTAATCTTTCAAATTCTTCATAGCTACTAACTTCCTGAAGCAGTGAAATTGTTTCATTTTCACTCCCAGCCATTTCAGGCATCTCCGAGCTTGAATGCTTGAAACTGCAGTGAGCAAAAAGTTCAGAGTTGTCTTACTGTTTATTTCTCATCAACTATCAGTGACAAAAATCACTACTTTTGGAATAAAAACCCACGCAACTAACACTATTTAAAAAGTGTTTGCTCTAAGGATGGTGTAGTGTCGAATGGCCACACAAGTGTGTGCAACTGATGCTACTTAGAACGTGTTCAGCAACAGGCTCCTGCCCCAATTAAGTGGTATGTTGTCCCAAATACATGAGGGGTATCACAGCAATTTTCTTAATTAATTTTTGTTCTTTAAGAGTCTGTACCCTGTCTCCTGGATAAACTACTTCTGGCTGTGGAGCATTTGCTTTGGGTAATGAGGTTACCATTAACAACAGCTACCTCCAGGTCACCTTTAGGCAAGGTGTAGCACCTGTTAGCCTCCCTACTTGGGTTACAGTGAAGCCCTGGAATGCAGGCAGTGGATGAAGCCGAAGGCAAGTTATGAGTAACACAATCGATGGTTCCTGCTTCTCAGATGCTGAGCAGTAGATCCTTTAATAGGACAATGGTCAGGGTCACCCGTCTTGTATAGACACTGCATCGAAAGCAAGCGAGGGGAAGCTACTTCTTGTATTTTATCCACAGTACAACCATGGTTAATACACACACAAATGTAAAAGACAACAGTGTACATGGTAGCCCACTTCCAAATAGTGCGGACACCTCGCTCGGTACTGGATATCATGTAAACAGAACAGGTCAGCCCGGATCGTCATACCACTACAGTCTGCAAGAACAAGAGACTGCGAATTGCCACTTGGAATGTTTGAACCCTGCACCAAGCTGGTAAGCTAGAAAACGTAAAATTAGAAATGAAGAGGCTAGAAGTCAGCATCCTAGGCCTAAGTGAAATAAGATGGAAATAAGATGGATTGGAATACTCCAAATCAGACGACTACAAGATGATATACTCTGGTGGAGATGAACATGAAGAGGGTGTTGCAATCATCTTCGACAAAGAAACATCCAAGAGCCTGCTAGGATACCGGCATATCTCAGACAGAATGATGCTAATCAAACTAAAAGGACAACAAAACAACATCTCTATCATCCAAGTATATGCACCCACAATGGCAAGCTCAGAGGAAGAAATTGATGCCTTCTACCACTCCCTAGGCAAAGCACTGGAAGAATGCAAATCACAAGAAGCCATCATAGTCATGGGTGACTTCAATGCAAAAGTTGGTGAGGGAAGAGAAGACCATATTGTTGGAGACCGGGGATTGGGAGAAAGAAATGAAAGAGGAGAAAAGCTTATATCATGGTGTAAAACAAACAATCAGGTAATCACCATAATGGTTTAAATAATCACATAATGGTTTAAACAACATCTAAGAAGGAAATGGACATGGAGAATCCCAGATGGGAACAACAAGAATCAGATCGACTACATAGCAATCAATAACAGATTCAAAAACTCGATAACTCAATCTAAAAGCTACCCTGGAGCAGACTATGGAAGTGACCACATACCAGTCATTTGCAAAATGAAAATAAAGATGAGAAAATTAAAGAAACCAAAAAGATCAGAACCACTGGATTATCAACAACTATAAAACAACCCTCATCTGAAAACAGAATACACAATCAAGGTGAAAAACCGTTTTCAATTGCTGCAGGATGAAGGAGGCAAATCTTCCTGGGACATACTGAAGGAATCTATGGTTGTAGCTGCAGAAGAAACCATCCCACGAAAAGAACGGAAAAGTAAGAAGGAATGGATAACTGAAGATATAATACAATTGATGCAACAAAAACAGACCATCAAACTAAGAGACAGCGAAGAATACAAACAACTTAATAAAACAATAAAAAGAAAATGCAGAGAAGCTAAAGACAGATGGCTAAATGAGAAATGCTCAGAGATAGAAGTGTTACAAACCCATAACCCTGGAACAAAGTTGATGTACAATAAGATTAAAGAACTAACGGGGAAATTACATTGCTCAGCAAGTGGATGCATCAAGGCAAAAGAAGGCAGCTTAATTATGAACAAAAAGGAAATCCTAAACAGATGGACAAAATATATAAAAGAACTTTTTGAAGACCAAAGAAGAGAGAAACCAAACATAAAGAATAATCTTGAAGGACCTAGCGTTCTAAAGTCAGAAATTTGAGCAGCAGTAAATAAAACAAAACGTAACAGAGCAACTGGTCCAGACAACATCGCTGTTGAAATGATACTGGCCTTAGAAGATTTCGGAATAGAGAAAGTAACAGAAATAGCAAATGAAATCTATGATCATGGGGAGATACCTGATGATTTAAGTAAATCAGTGTTCATCACATTTCCAAAGAAAGAAGGAGCAACATCGTGCAATAAGCCTGATGAGCCATGTGGCAAAAATTATTCTCAGAGTAATCATGATGAGGGCAAGACAGTGTCTAAAACCAGAAATCAGTAAAGAGCAATGGAGCTTTGTGGAAAACACTGGAACCAGAAATGCAATTTTCATGCTACGGATAGTCTGTGAACGAGCCATCCAGGTACAAAAAGAGATCTACCTATGTTTCATTGACTATACAAAAGCTTTTGACAATGTCAGACAGCAAGATCTTCTGGAAATGCTTCAAGATCTTGACATTGATGGGAAAGATGTACGTTTCTTAAGAAACGTATACTGGGACCAGACAGCATCCAGCAGAATAGAAGGAGAAGTGAGTGAGTATGTGAATATCATGAGAGGGGTCAGGCAAGGTTGTGTCTTTTCGCCAGACTTATTCAACCTGTATAGTGAAAATATCCTGAGAAGTATCAAAGACATCAAAGGATTCACAATTGGAGGCCATAATATAAATAACATCAGATATGCTGATGACATCATACTAATAGCTGACTCAGAAACAAAACTTCAAGAACTACTCACTGTAATGGCAGCAGAAAGTAATCACAGAGGCCTCTCAATCAACACCAAGAAGACAGAAAGCATGGTCATCTCCAGAAAGACAAACATCCCACAATGTGTGATCAAGATCGGAAATACAAACATCAAACAAGTCAACAAATTCAAATATCTTGGCAGCATAATAACAAGTAATGGCAGGTGCGACACAGATATCAAATACAGAATAGCAATGGCGAAAGAAGCTTTCCAAAAAATGAGGACCATATTAACAGACAGAAGGATGAGCACGCACACTAAAAACAGAATACTGCAGTGCTACATTTATTCTATCCTGACTTATGGAAGTGAATGCTGGACCATTTCTCCAGCAATTGAAAAGAGACTAGAAGCAGCTGAGTTATGGTTCTACAGGAGAATGTTAAAAATATCATGGACCACACAGACATCAAATGAAGAAGTTCTCAGAAGAGCCCAAGCAGTTCGATCCCTCATATCAACAATAAGAGAAAGACAACTCAGATTCCTAGGACAGATCATGCAGAAAGATGAACTAGAAAAGCTCATACTCTCTGGAAAGATTGAGGGGGGCAAACCTAGAGGAAGACCTCGGCTTATGTACATCAAAAGCATAGCCAGGTGGCTACACATTGAGGAAATGGAAGTCATCCAAAAAACGAAGGATAGGTCTATATGGGAAACCATGGTCACCAAAGTCCGCATCGGAAATGGTACCTAGACAGACAGACAGACAGACAAGGGTTGACCCAAATAAGTGGGTGCCCCAATTAACCAATGGCCCAATTAACTGGAATTCTAGATGCAGAAAAGATTTACATTTAAATAGCATCTTTCAAAGCATGAAAAGACTTCAATATTTTCATTTCTGTCATTTCTGTCAGTTCTGTCATTTAGGCTACGTCCATACTAGACTGGATAAATCTGTAACTGAAGCTTTTTCTATTTGTTTTGACCCTCTGTCCACACTGAAACGGTGTTATCCTCCCCTGTAAACGGAGCTTTTTAAAAACGCTCTCCAGAGTGTTTAAATCAGAAAACGCCGGTTGCCCGGTGTAGGGTGTATGGGGTAACTGGAACTTTTTAAAAACGCTGTTGTGATGTGCTGGAATAGATGGTGGTGACAGCACGGCATTTCATTGTTTTCTTGAACGCATTTAGTGTTCTTTATAGCAGTCGAGGATTTCATTGTATTTGGTTTGGCACAACTCCCAGTCCCACATTCTCCACTGCTTTGCTGACTTTGTAGTCGTTTGTGACTCGCAGAAGCAGCTCGACTTCATTGTCTGTCCAAACGAAGAATTCCGGTCTGCTTTTTCCAGCGGAGGTTTTCTTTGTATTTGTTGAAGACATTGTTGAAACCTTTCTTTCACTGTTGTTGTAGGTAGTCTAGTTTTTGACCAATGGAAATAGCACAATGCTGCCACAGAAACGGAAATAGTATACTGCTTCCTCTTTGCTTGTTTTCTGTAGACGTGTCCTGCGCATGCCCAGTAGGAGGAGATTCGCCCAAATATCTGTTTTAATGTGGACGAAGGTATTTTCAAAAACGCCAGATGTGGACGCCTATTGTTTTTACGTGAAATCGGTGTTTTCAAAATTATCCGGTCTAGTGTGGACGTAGTCTTAAAATGTTTTGTTAATGAGAGAGGTCAGAGGAAAATGGCGGGACTGGTTCAATCTGACAGAAAGGTGGCAGTAACTCAAATAACCATGCATTACAACAGAGATGTGCAGAAGAACATCTCTAAATACACAATGCGTCGAACCTTCAGTGGATGGGCGCCGGCAGCAGAGGACCACACTGGGTTCCACTCCTGTACCTAATAAAGTAGCCACTGAGTGTATATTATGGTAAAATATGTCTGAAAAGAAGAAACTTTTATAAACAGGAAAGCTGACAACAATGTAGTAATAATCTGTTTGAGCGATGCTAGTTGAGATAAGACCATTATCCAGACTATAATCAAAGAGAACTCCTTTATAAATATATGTGCATTTTGTACAAAAATTAGACCAGAATATCCAAGAGAACTTAATTAGCTAAAATTGGTGGAGGCTATGTCCTAAGTTATTCCCTCTTTGTTCCATGTCCTTGGACAATATGGCTTAACATAAGAACTAGTAATCCTGTTAAATATCTAACAGAGTGTTAGACCAACACAATTTATGCAATAAACAGGGAGGAGAAAAGGAAAACTGGGTGCTTATTGTGACTTACCCAAATGCAAGTTCCTAAGGTTGTCATAGCCGGGGGTGTTAGTGGGGATAAGCTCCCACTAACAGCTTCTGACAGCCAAGTCCAACTCTTGGCCTTCATGTGTGGCTTAGCTACTAGGCTCGATGAAACTGTTTTTACTGACAAGAGAAGGAGCAAAGACAAACCACTGGTGCCTCAAAACCAGTTGCTTCATCAACCTTGGACGGCAGCCTGCCTAGGAGAAGGAAATCTCTGATTTTAAACCTCCGCTGCCTTGCGGCCATACCCAGCCATGAGAAATGCTTTGGAAGTAAACACTGAGGAAGAAATACGGAGCCGGGGTCCCTAAGGCAGTTCGATGTTGTTTACAACTTCACTCTGGCAACCTCTGCAACGACACCTGTGCCAAGCTGTATCGCCGCTTGCCCTTCCCTTGGACTACATCAGTGACGTGGAGAGGGGAAACCTGCTGCATGGGCAACATCCAGTTCTTCAAATCTTCCCGCCCAGGCTTGTGCCCTTAGAGGACACAGTCCACCAGAGGCGCAAACCCATGATCCCCTGGGATCAATGGCTGCCTACTACTACTATCCAGATGCATAATGGCATGGTATGACAACTGTTCTGCCCAAGCCCCCCAGAAGTTGCAGAGAGAGGAGGACACAAGACAGTCTATCACGAAAACTAGCCTCCCCTCTATGGACTCTGCCTACACTTCCTGCTGCCTCAGGTAAACAGCCAATGTAACCAAAGACTCCTTCCATCCCAGGCATTTTCTCTTCTCCCACACCACCCGAATTTGGCAGAACATACAAGATATTGAAAGCTCACACTATCAGCTTCTATCCCCAGTACAAAATATTGTCAATGCATACCTTTTGGAAGAAGTCTGAATAAACAAAATTAAGCAGCTTATTGCTGATACCCACAAGGTGTGAACCACTCACTCAAACTGACCAGTGTTCCAGCCCTGTATCTAGATCCAAAAATATGATCTAAAATTCAAACAACTAAACCACAGGGAATCTTTCCAAGTCAATAGCTACAAAATCAGATTTTAAAAAGCGGTAACGTAAATGAATTGAGAAGTGGAAAAGAAGGCGGCGTGTGTCATTGCATATTTATGCACACCAGAGTTGCTAGAGATCTTTTCATAACATCATCGTTACATCGGAAAGCTGTGCAATGCAAACTAACTAAAATTGCAGGGAACATCAGGAATTCTGCAGATGCTGGAAATTCAAGCAACGCACATAAAAGTTGCTGGTGAACGCAGCAGGTCAGGCAGCATCTCTAGGAAGAGGTGCAGTCGACGTTTCAGGCCGAGGCACTGGTCCTGACGAAGGGTCTCGACCTGAAACGTCGACTGCACCTCTTCCTAGAGATGCTGCCTGGCCTGCTGCGTTCACTAGCAACATTTATGTAAAATTGCAGGGAATTACAGTATTGCCAACTGAGAACTAGAAGGCTGCGATTCTGTAACAGATGTGCACAATACATGTTTGTGGGATGGTGATTTATTTCTGTAATAGGTAAGGTGTATTATAAAGTGCAAATGAGCAATTTTGTTTCTAATGCCACTGGCAAGAGAAAAAAGTAGAGATGGAAGAAGAATGGGAAATAATTGCTTTAAATTTATGTAGTGTAAAAATGTAATGAATTTCAGTTCTTTAATGAAAGCTCTTTTCACTTAAATGAATTACATAAGCAAAATATGTGCTACCACATTTACTTTGTACATTTGATGGTTCTAAATGGTGTTAAATTTCCAGGCAAGCATTTTTTTTTAAACTTTTATTGAAAAGGTTATCTGCAGCGATACCTTAAAGGATTCCACGGGCAATTCTTATAAGTATACAATGTGCATGCCACAAAGAATTTTTACTATACAGACAACCCCAGTGTCAAGGCACTTTAAGTCATGGAAATATGCCCTTAATTCACAAATTACTGCCAAAAATCTGAGATACAGGAATTTCTGTCTTGAAATTTGAGTCAATTTTGTTTCCAGCATTCATTTCTTGCTAATGCATTTAAAATTACTTTGTATTATGGAAGCATATTATGGAAGATATTTCTGGGAGCATAACCTTCCTCCCTGGTTCATCTGTGCATGTGATACCTACTTCACAAAAAGAAACACACTTAATGGCAAGACTTGGACGTGCAGCAAATTCCGAAAGACAAATTCTAGGTGCCGAAAGGAATTTTTATTCTGGGGCAGATGCCACCTAAGGGGTATTGATGTCAACTACAGCGCTAAATAAATATCAGAAATTTTTTAAAATGCCGTAACAGTATTTAGAATAAATTCAAAAGCATTATCCTTTCACATGTTATGCTGTGTAAATCAGAAATAGAATTTGATGCGTCCTGCCTCATAGTGTTGATTTTTAAAATAATTTTCCTTGCAATATTAGCCAATCATCTCTTAATATGTAATAATGAAAGCAGCAGAAGGTTCACACTACATCACAGAATACCCAACAACCTAGCACTTCAGATACTTCCAATTGCCTGGGTAGGAAAGCATGGCATTCCTTCACGGGTCCCATCGGTCATCTTGGAAGGTACAAAGTCAAAGCAGAAGGGCCCATTGGGGACCCAAGTCACCCCAACCACAATCTATTCCAGCTGCTACCATCCGGGAAGCGGTACTGCAGCATAAAAGCCAGGACCAACAGGCTGTGGCACAGCTTCTTCCACCAGGCCATCAGATTGATGAACTCACGCTGATCTGAGTGATCTCTATATTACATTGACTGTTCTATTTATTATAAATTATTATAAACTACTATGATTGCACATTGCACATTTAGATGGAGACATAATGTAAAGATTTTTACTCCTCATGTATGTGAAAGATGTAAGAAATAAAGTCTATTCAGTACTCAGTGAGATATCAACTCTCGATTCTGTTGCACTAATTATCGAAAGTAATAATATCTTAATCCTGGCCCTGCACAATTAGAACAGTGCATACTTAACTAAACTTCAGCTCAATAACTACCAACAAGGACATTGATGATCTTGTCACTTCTTGAATAGTAGGTGGTAACAGGTATCAATATGGAGCAATATTTAGTCGAGGTAAAGAAAAAATTAACCATAAATTGGTGGAACTTGACAGTCAAAAAGTCAAATAGTCTTGAAGTGTACCACTCTATTGATGTTAAAAGGCCATTAGAATTTTTTTTACTGAGCCAAAGAATTGGTGTGTTGAATGCTGAATTTTTTAATCGTTTGTTGTAGGGCTGGAAAGAATCGGAAGAGACTCCTCGTATGAACAGGAGGGCAAAGTACAGTTTGTCATTGATGCTGTGTACTCCATGGCACATGCATTGCACAATATGCACAAAGAATTGTGCCCTGGTTACATTGGTCTCTGTCCTTCAATGACCTCCATAGATGGCAAGGAACTGCTTCAGTTTATTCGAGCTGTAAACTTCAGCGGTAAGTGCTTCCGTTTTTGGCTCTGTGCAGTTTTTATTTCTAGTTCTCATTTGAACATTTATTTTTAATTTTGCAATATTTGAAACTGCCATGAGCTTCCTACTGATCAGATCTTAAGCTGTGTTGTTCACAGCTTCCCCATTGTTTTCCAAAGGAGCAGGTGAGTTTAGGTTTGGTTTACCTCCAACTAGCCCCAGTTGTAAGACTATGATCTCCACTGTCCAGCATTCTTGAAATGCAAGATGACTGTACTACTGTTCACTGAAGAACTCCAAGATACACCACTGATATTGAAATGAATTTCTAACATTTTAGTGGGATTTCCTTACCAAATATAATCGCAACCATTTTTAAACTCTTAAGTTTCTCAGTTTCAATTTGATTTGTTTTACTTGCTTTCATATTGATAATTGTATTAAATAAATGAGTTAAGATTATATCTTTAATTTGATTTCAGTTATAACCATAATCGTCTTGTAAACTTTTACCCATGCATTGAGAAACCCTTCTAACTCCATGTTATGCGCTGGTCACAAAATCACGTTACCCTGCTGTTACGTTAAACCAAAAAGTTCTTGGAATCAGCTCAGATAGGCAGAAAGGTACAAACTCCAATTATCTACACTTATTAGGACCGAAGAGAGCAAGCATTAAAATGCTTATCTTGGTTTGTGCAGGTCCCTCTTACTGCAGCACACCTCCTGTTCTGCTGATCCACAATGCTGTGCACAACCACACTTCACAAATCCCACCCCCCAGTTCATCTAACTTTCGGGTTCACATGGTTGTTCCCACAATATTACATTCTCATGGTGTGCTCCTATAATAGTAATCAAAGCCCCTACAGCCAGTTCTGTTACATTCAAGGCCATGATGGTGAGACATCGACAAGCTCAAAGATTAACCATGCTCGAGTTCAACCCTCCTTCACAGACTGCGACTTGCGTACAGCAGCCAAGTGGGATTTGAACACCAACTCTTCCTTGCTCTTCAAAAGTAACTCTGGCCTCATTCTCAAATTGGTGCAGCTTCCTACTTGGACCTGTGCTATTAAGATGAAGTCTACAAACAACTGGCAAATTACCCACTTTATATCAACCAGTGAAATGCCACTGATGTTAAAGCCATATCTGTTTTAAGCTATCAAAATTGATGCTGGATCAATAAACCTTAGAATTCACTTCAGAAAACAGGCGTTTTCTTGCTTAGCTAGTCTATTAGAAGTGCTGGATTTAGCAAATAAAACTTTACTCTGGCTCAATCATTCAGAATCCATTGAGGCTTTACAATTAGGTAATGTACTTTACTTGGCCTATGATGGAAGGAACACTAAGAAAGCACCTTTTGTATTCCCATGAGCACTATGGAGCTCGTCACAGGCAATACTTTACCTTTGGGTTACAGCCAATGTTAACATTAGAGCATGAAGAAAAGAGGAAGGAGCAAGGTGTAGACAATTTTGCTCTTCACTTGTCAGATAATGGCCCATCTTCCACCTCAATTCCATTTTTTACAGTTACTGAGTGTTGCTTTATTCTCCTAATATCCAGAAATCCATTTATTTCTGTTTTGACTGAACTCAATGAGTAAACCTCCAGAGCCACCCTGAGTACAGAATTGCAAAATGTAGCCACCTTCGCATTAAGATTTTATCTTTTTTCTCTTCTCAGTCATAAATGTTCTTTGTTTTTAGACAAATAGCCCTTGGTTCCTTAGCCATTGGAAATATTGTCCCTACCACCAGCCTGTCAAGCCTGGTTAAGATCTCTTTGTTTCAGTTAGATCGAAGACAGGCTTAGTCCACTCAATCTCACCTCATGCAGGACAGTCACCGCCACTGACATCAGTTTGGTAAATCTTCATTGCACTTTCAATAGCAGGAGATTAGGAGCCATGTATACAAGGAAACTTGTATACAGGAAACTATACAAAACACCAGGTGTGGTTTTGCCAATGTCCCAGGAGACATCTTTGCACCCTCATTTAAATCCCCCTGTAATGAAGGTCAACACGCCATTTGGCTTCCAGGTTGCTTGTCTCCCCTGCACGTCAGCCCTCAGAATCAGAATCAGAATCAGGTTTATTATCACCGGCTTGTGACGTGAAATTTGTTAACTTAGCAGCAGCAGTTCAATGCAATACATAATCTAGCAAAGAGACAAAATAGTAATAAAAAAAACAATAAATAAGTAAATCAATTACAGTATATACGTATATAGAATAGATTTTTTAAAGCGTGCAAAAACAGAAATACTGTATATTTAAAAAAAGTGAGGTAGTGTCCAAAGATTCAATATCCATTTAGGAATCGGATGGCAGAGGGGAAGAAGCTGTTCCTCCTCCTTTCTTTGTCTGTGTAAGAATGTACAAGCAGGCAATGACCTTGGAGAAAGTATAAACAACCTGTGAGCAGTCTTCGTCTCTCTCTCTCTCTCTCTCTCTCTCTCTTAAAACAAGGTGTTTGTGTTAAGTAACTCTCTCTCTCTTTTCAAAAGCACAGTTCGTAGGAGTAATCGAGCACAGTTTTTAGGGGGTCAACAGGACCGCGCGGAGAGTTTAAAAAGGCAGGTTGCTACCAACGGCTGCCTTTTGGATCGGGACTACAGAGCGTCGTGGGAGCTGAATTCTGAAGGGAGGCAGTTTTTTTAAAAACTTCTTCGAGTGCAAGAAGGACGAGACTGCACAGGCGCGTAACATCAACAGGACCGCGTGGAGAGTTTAAAAAGGAGACCACCCTATACAGCGGGCAGCTGTCGGAGCGGGTAGCGGAGTGAGTGGGAGCAGAGTGTAGGGCTTTGACTTCAACGGTAACGGAAGAAGGCGAGAGCGAAGCATCAACTTTTTTTTTCTCCCCCTCCTCCCTTTCGCGAATCGGCCCAGACAGACAGGAACAGCAGGGCTCTCAGCTAACGGTACGAGCTAACGGTTTAAAAAGTTCATCTGTTTGGCGAGGTAAGTGGGTGAGTAGACTTATTTTTCCTGTTTCATTCCTGTAGAATTAGATAGCATGCCTGCAGGGTTAGTGCTTTGTTCAGGGTGTCAGATGTGGGAATCCTGGGAGACCTCCAGCCTCCCTGATGGCCACATCTGCGCCAGGTGCACCGAGTTGCAGCTCCTCAGAGACCGTGTTAGGGATCTGGAGCTGCAGCTTGATGACCTACTGCTTATCAGGGAAAGTGAAGAGGTGATAGACAGGAGCTACAGGGAGGTAGTCATCCTAGGCTACAGGGGTCAGAAAACTGGGTCACTGTCAAGAGAGGGAAGGGAAATGCCTGGATAGTGGAGAGCACACCTATGGCTGTCCCCCTCAGCAACAAATATCTTGTTCTGGATGCTGTTGAGGGGGATGACCTGACAGGAGACGCCCACGGTGACTGGGTCTCTGGCACTGAGCCTGGCGCTGTTGTGCAGGAGAGAAGGAGGGAGAAGAGAAATGCGGTAGTCATAGGGGATTCCATAGTCAGAGGAACAGACAGGAGATTCTGTGAGACTGATGGAGATACCCGCATGGTGTGTTGCCTCCCAGGTGCCAGGGTACGGGATGTCTCAGATCAGGTCCTGAATATTCTGATGGGGGAGGGTGAGCAGCCAGTTGTCTTGGTACATATTGGTACCAATAACATAGATAGGACAAAGGAGGAGGTCCTGAAGAGAGATTTCCTGGAGTTAGGAAGGAAGCTGAGAAGCAGGACCTCCAGGGTAGTAATCTTGGGATTGCTACCTGTGCCACACTCTAGCGAGGGCAAGAATAGTAGGATCAGCAGATGAATGCGTGGCTGAGAGACTGGTGCAGGGGGCAGGGCTTCAGATTCCTGGATCATTGGGATCTCTTCTGGGGGAAGTATGACCTGTTTAAAATGGATGGGTTACACCTGAACCCGAAGGGGACCAATGTCCCGGCGGGAAGGTTTAATGGAGCTGTTAGGGAGGGTTTAAACTAATTTGGCAGGGGGATGGGGACCAGAATGACAGAGCGGAGGAAGGGGAAAACAAATAAAACTAAGATAGTGAGCAGTAAAGATGTCAGAAAAGACAAGCAGGTGATGGGACAAATTTGTAGCCATTGGGATGAGCTGCAGGGCAATAAAGTTGCAGTGAAATCAAAGCGAAAAGTACCAAATACTGGTCTTAAGGTGTTATACTTAAATGCACGCAGCATAAGGAATAAGGTGGATGATCTTGTCGTACAGCTACAGATTGGCAGGTATGATATTGTGGCCATCACTGAGGCCTGGCTAAAGGATGCATGTCTCTGGGAGCTAAACGTCCAAGGATACACGGTGTATCGGAAGGATAGGAAGGTAGGCAGAGGGGGAGGCGTGGCTTTATTGGTAAGAAATGATATTAAATCATTAGAAAGAGGTGATATAGGATTGGAATGTGCAGAATCTTTATGGGTTGAGCTAAGGAATAGCAGGGGTAAAAGGACCCTGATGGCAGTTATTTATAGGCCTCCAAACAGCTGCAGGGATGTGGACTACAAATTACAACAGGAAATAGAAAAGGCTTGTCAGAAGGGCAGTGTTATGATAATTATGGGGGATTTTAACATGCGAGTGGATTGGGAAAATCAGGTCGGCACTGAATCTCAAGAGAGAGAATTTGTAGAATGTCTGCGAGATGGCTTTTTAGAACAGCTTGTTGTTGAGCCCACTAGGGGATCGGCTGTACTGGATTGGGTATTGTGTAATGAACTGGAGGTGATTAGAGAGATTGAGGTGAAGGAACCCTTAGGAGGTAGTGATCATAACATGATTGAGTTCACTGTGAAATTTGAAAAAGAGAAGCTGAAATCTGATGTGTCAGTATTTCAGTGGAGTAAAGGAAATTACAGTGGCGTGAGAGAGGAACTGGCCAAAGTTGACTGGAAAGAGACACTGGCTGGAAAGACGGCAGAGCAGCAGTGAATGGAGTTTATGCGAGAAATGAGGAAGGTGCAAGACAGGTATATTCCAAAAAAGAAGAAATTTTTGAATGGAAAAAGGATGCAACCGTGGTTGACAAGAGAAGTCAAAGCCAAAGTTAAAGCAAAGGAGAGGGCATACAAGGAAGCAAAAATTATTGGGAAGACAGAGGACTGGGAAGTTTTTAAAACCTTACAAAAGGAAACCAAGAACGTCATTAAGAGGGAAAAGATTAACTATGAAAGGA
Organism: Mobula birostris; assembly: GCF_030028105.1. NCBI lineage: Eukaryota > Metazoa > Chordata > Chondrichthyes > Myliobatiformes > Myliobatidae > Mobula > Mobula birostris. The sequence goes on along the minus strand of NC_092378.1, from coordinate 42,190,382 downwards.
AGCTAACAAATAATATCAAAGAGGATACTATAAGCTTTTTCAAGTATATAAAGAGTAAAAGACAGGTAAGAGTAGATATAGGACCGATAGAAAGTAATGCTGGAGGAATTGTAATGGGAGATAAGGAGATGGCAGAGGAACTGAACGAGTATTTTGCATCAGTCTTCACTGAGGAAGACATCAGCAGTATACCGGACACTCAAGGGTGGCAGGGAAGAGAAGTTTGCGCAGTCACAATTACGACAGAGAAAGTACTCAGGAAGCTGAATAGGCTAAAGGTAGATAAATCTCCTGGACCAGATGGAATGCACCCTCGTGTTCTGAAGGAAGTTGCTGTGGAGATTGCGGAGGCATTAGCGATGTTCTTTCAAAAGTTGATAGATTCTGGCATGGTTCCAGAGGACTGGAAGGTTGCAAATGTCACACCGCTATTTAAGAAGGGGTCAAAGAAGCAAAAAGGAAATTATAGACCTGTTAGCTTGACATCGGTGGTTGGGAAGTTGTTGGAGTCGATTATCAAGGATGAGGTTACAGAGTACCTGGAGGCATATGACAAGATAGGCGGAACTCAGCATGGATTCCCTAAAGGAAAATCCTGCCTGACAAACCTATTACAATTTTTTGAGGAAATTACCAGTAGGCTAGACAAGGGAGATGCAGTGGATGTTGTATATTTGGATTTTCAGAAGGCCTTTGACAAGGTGCCACACATGAGACTACTGAACAAGATAAGAGCCCATGGAATTACAGGAAAGTTACATACGTGGATAGAGCGTTGGCTGATTGGCAGGAAACAGAGAGGGGGAATAAAGGGATCCTATTCTGGTTAGCTGCCGGTTACCAGTGGTGTTCCACAGGGACCAGTGTTGGGGCCGCTTCATTTTACATTGTACATCAACGATTTGGATTATGGAATAGATAGCTTTGTGGCTAAGTTTGCTGATGATACGAAGATAGGTGGAGGGGCCGGTAGTGCTGAGGAAACGGAGAGTCTGCAGAGAGACTTGGATAGATTGGAAGAATGGGCAGAGAAGTGGCAAATGAAGTACAATGTTGGGAAGTGTATGGTTATGCACTTTGGCAGAAATAATAAACGGGCAGACTATTATTTAAATGGGGAAAGAATTCAAAGGTCGGAGATGCAACGGGACTTGGGAGTCCTCGTACAGGATACCCTTAAGGTTAACCTCCAGGTTGAGTCAGTAGTGAAGAAGGCAAATGCAATGTTGGCATTCATTTCTAGAGGAATAGAGTATAGGAGCAAGGATGTGATGTTGAGGCTCTATAAGGCGCTGGTGAGACCTCACTTGGAGTACTGTGGGCAGTTTTGGTCTCCTTATTTAAGAAAGGATGTGCTGACGTTGGAGAGGGTACAGATAAGATTCACTAGAATGATTCTGGGAATGAGAGGGTTAACATATGAGGAATGTTTGTCCGCTCTTGGACTGTATTCCTTGGAGCTTAGAAGAATAAGGGGAGACTTCATAGAAACATTTCGAATGTTGAAAGGCATGGACAGAGTAGATGTGGCAAAGTTGTTTCCCATGATGGGGGAGTCTAGTACGAGAGGGCATGACTTAAGGATTGAAGGGCGCCCATTCAGAACAGAAATGCGAAGAAATTTTTTTAGTCAGAGGGTGGTGAATCTATGGAATTTGTTGCCACAGGCAGCAGTGGAGGCCAAGTCATTGGGTGTATTTAAGGCAGAGATTGATAGGTATCTGAGTAGCCAGGGCATCAAAGGTTATGGTGAGAAGGCCGGGGAGTGGGACTAAATGGGAGAATGGATCAGCTCATGATAAAATGGCAGAGCAGACTCGATAGGCCGAATGGCCGACTTCTGCTCCTTTGTCTTATGGTCTTATGGTCTTATGAGTAATTCAGGACCCCGTCACAATACATTTGCATATAAGACCATAAGACAGAGGAGCAGAATTGAGCCATTCAGCTCATCATGTCTGCTCTACCATCCCATCATGGCTGATTCAGTTCACTCTTAACCTCATTCTCCTGCCTTCTTCCCATAACCTTCATGCCCTAAGAACCTATCAACCTCCACCTTAAATGCAGCCAGTGATCTGGCTTCCTGCGTCACCGGTGGAAATGAATTCCACAGATTTACTCCCTGGCTAAAGAAATCAGAATCAGAATCAGGTTTATTATCACCGGCATGTGATGTGAAATTTGTTAACTTAGCAGCAGCAGTTCAATGCAATACATAATCTTGCAGAGAGAGAAAAAAATGATAAATAAAATAAATAAAATAATAAAAAATAAATAATCAAGTAAATTAATTACATATATTGAATAGATTTTAAAAAGTACAAACACAGAAATACTGTATATTAAAAAAAAATGAGGTAGTGTCCAAAGATTCAATGTCCATTTAGGAATTGGATAGCAAGGGAAGAAGCTGTTCCTGAATCGCTGAGTGTGTGCCTTCTGGCTTCTGTACCTCCTGCCTGACACTAGTAGTGAGAAAAGGGCATTCCCTGGGTGCTGGAGGTCCTTATTAATGGACGCTGCCTTTCTGAGACACAGCTCGCTAAAGATGTCCTGGGTACTTTGTAGGCTAGCGCCCAAGATGGAGCTGACTAGATGTACAGCCTTCTGCAGCTTCTTTCGGTCCTGTGCAGTAGCACCCCTCTCCCCCACATACCAGACAGTGATGCAGTGTCTTACATATGAGGACGTCCAGGTGCATTTAAGCATCAGCATTACTTAATCTACACCATTTTAAGATGCTCTGCTTTTCTGTTTTATGCACTAAAATCCATGGGTCCACATTTTTCCTCACTCTATTGCATCTGTCAAGTTTCCATTAACCCAGCTCATCAAAATTCACCTGATGCCTTTTTGCAACCACCTCCTTCCTCATAATCCTATCTGGTTTTTATTGTCAAACCTGGAATCTACTTGTACACATAAAGGGCAACTTATCTCAATCACAGTATATGGTTTTGGCTTAGTGATAAGCAGAGTGCCTTCTGTTCTTTTTCAGGAGAGACATAAGGGTGGATATCTTCATTTTTGTTCATCTGTGCTCCTGTGCACGAGTTGCCTGATGGTTACAGTCATTCCTTCACTTCAGAGGTTAGAAGTGCTTGTGACCAAAGAGGTGTCTCCCTTGAGATGTTGACTTTGGCTTTGATTAGGTAAAAAAGGGTGAACGGTACCATTGAATGATATCCATTCGGACAATGACACAGCCGAAGTAGTGCACCAAAACCTGAAGTGAAGCTTTGGCTTATGACCTTCAGATTCAGAGATGACTGATGGAATTCATCATTATTTTCCAGGTTCTGAGTTTGCCTTTCATTTGCCAACACTACATTTTCTCTGTAGCTGCTACATTACATTCTGTATTCTGCATTCTGCTTTCTCTTTCTATTTTATATGGCATGGCCTGCTTAGATGGTGTACAAGGTCACCCAGATTCCTCTGAATGTCAATGCCTTTCAGTCTCTCACCATTTACAAAGTTGCATTGCATCTTTACTTTCCTTTTAAGCTAAATGAGCTCAGTTTCTTCCACCTGCCAATTCTTAACGTGTAACTATCTCTGTGAAGTCTCTTTGCACCTTCCTAACCATCCACCATGTCACCTCACTTGTATCACGACCAAATTTGGATATATTACATTGATTTCTCCATACCTATAATGGACGTAGATTGTGAACTGTTGGGGCTCCAGAACTTAACAAACCAAGGGCGATTGTTTACTACCACACTCTGTTTTCTCTCTTTTAACCAATCATTAATTCACACAAAGTATTACACCTAATGTCATAACTTCTAACTTAGTTTCACATTCTCTTGTGTAGCATCTCATCAAAGGCCTGCTGAAAGTCTAAGTACACATAATCTGATTTGTTGTCATCCGTTTTCTAGCCATAACTTCTTTAAAACTGAAATTTATCGAATTAGAGTTTCCTTTCATAAATCCATATCAACTATTCTCAGCTGAATTATAATTTTCCAAATGCTCCCTTACCACTTTCCTAATAGTTGATTCCAACATTTTCCTTATGAATAGAAAATGTCAAACTTGGTTTCTTCTCTCCTGAGTGCCACTGTCTGCAGTCGTCTTGTTTCTAGCAACCTGAGTTTCTAACGCATCTGAACAGTGCAATGAAAAGTGTTTCTAGAAATGTGCAGCACTACCTTGCCTGCAAGAGAGTGTCCTTTCCTATATTGCCAAGAGCTGCCAGATTCTGTGGGTAATTGCTTTTGTTCATATGCTACTGTGTCTGTGTCTCTTTCTAATGTGGCTGCTAATTTCATTCCCAATATCTCAGTTCCAGCCTGCTCTGTATGTCTTTGTTTCCATTGAGAAAATGAAGGTGAATTGAATGTGCCTTGCCATTACATATGAGGATTTTAGTGGATATTTTTGTATTTTACTGGGGAAATTACTCCTACAGTATAATACAAAAATTACACTAAACCCTTTAGTGTATGACAAATAGTGTAAAGACAAAGGGACTGGTTGAAGGTAATTTGAAATACAATGGTGTAGCTAGAGTAATATTTTGACAAAAACTAAATTAAAATATTTCTGGCACCATTGTGCAATCAATATCCGACTAACAGCAGTAAATTGTTTGATGCCAGGAATCCAGGTAGGACCGCCCGCCACAGTATATGTGACTGGAGATTCAGAAACATACAGAGGAATTAATGAGGTGTCTCCAAAAAAAAAACTGAAATGATAAATCAATGCATATGGAGGAGTAAAGAACTAATAATCTCTTAGTTCCTCTTCTTGATTGTATCTTTCCAGCTATTTCATTAGACCTCCTTGGTTAACCTAATTAAGAGAGCAATGGTAATTGTTTAGAGTGCTATGTAGTCCACAATAGGTTCATTTTCACTTGATTCTCAGTTTATAAGCATCTTATAAAAATCATGAGGCGGTAACAATGCCTTTTCAGAAATATTTGGCACAATAATTGGTTTCACCATTGACTTAGTTGTAGTTGTTGAAATTGGGGATCCATCAAAAGACAAATAGTTGTTGCTCTTTAGAGAAAGTGAGTTATCATCACTATGAATATATAATATAAAGGAATGATATACTTGCAATGCTTGGAGGATTTCTAAAGAGCTTCCTGATGATTCTTTTGTCCTGAACCTCTTGCTTTCACACAATTGAGAATACTCCAAAAGAAATGTATTTACTCTAATGTTTTTAATGCCAGCTGCATTGTGTATTATAACTGGGTTGTCCCAATGGGTACGTTTCCAACTCCTTTTAACATACTTACACTGCTTGTCTTTAATTCCTGGCTCTTTGGCACGAAACACCAACATCCTTGTGTTCAATATCCAAAGCAGCACGGCCAAATTTGGGCTGACCTTAAGTAATCCAATCTGATGCACTGACTGGTCACATAAGCTCAGCATTTCTTTCTGTTGGAAGTTTCCCATGGTTGTTCATAAGCTAAAGAATATTAGACAAAGTGGAATAGATCTGGTATTTTCTGTAAACAAGAACTGAGTTGTTAAAAAATTCAAACACCCAGTCTCCTATAAGAATGAAATGCTGCCTATCTGATCAATTTTAAGTTCAGTCTTTTACTGGTGGATATTTTGCCCTAATACTGTGGTGGTCAGCGTTTAAATTCACATCACTGGCTATGAGTCATAATAGAGTGTGCTTATAAGCTGAAATTGATGTACTGTGAAATAACCACTGCATGTAACCTAGAATATCCATTGCCTTCATGACCTCCATTTGCTGTAAAGATTAGGCCAAAATTACCTCAAATGCTGTGATACCATTTTGAAATGTCAGTCTTGTCTTATTCAAAATGGCTGCTGTATTTGCTTTCCAACACTGGCTACAATTTGTAAAAGATGCTATGAAATACTTTAAAGCTTCCTTGAGAACAGTAAGTATGGCATTTCTTCTTTCGTTCTCTGTCCTGCTCTCTACCTATGCATTTTTTAATATTTCTTGTTTACTTTTATAGCTTATTCTTTTCCCTCTTATTAACCTTGCTGAAGCAACTTACGCAAACAGAAATACTTAATATAAACAGACTTGCTCTAGGATAGTACTTCAAACACAATTTGCTTCAACTCTATAATGATTACCAAGGAAATCTTTGCTTCGTGTAACTCGTCTCTTACAGCCAATGTGTCTGAAAACCATTTTGTTCAAGCTGTGTAATGTTGCAGATTGCTCTTTGGGATGCTGAGCTACTCACGTCACCACTGAGACTATCAGCTCTCCCAGGGAGTTTGACCTTATAAAACCAGAGCTTTTTCCAGTTGCCACATCAGTGCGTGTGATTGAATATTGATTACCCTTCAAAAAAAAATAGACCAGATTTAGTCTTGGCCTGTTGAAGCTCCCATCTGACCAATCTTTTACCAACTTGACACAAAGTTGAAAGCATAAAGTTAAGGGGACTGGAGATGAGACAACCAGGCAAATTCTTTGCTCCTGATAGCCTGCCCCTCAAAGTCATAAAAGAGGCGATGGCAGAGGTAACAGATATGTTGTTTATGTTCTGGAAAAATTCCCTAGACTGAGGAAGAAATGTAATCACTTGGAAAGTAACAAAATATATGACACTATTAAGTGCAGGAGGGAGAGTGATTGAAAAATGTTGTCATTAGTCTGTTGCTAACAAAATGATTATTTTCTGTGCCACATGTGAGATCACATCTGGGGTATTATGTTCAGGTTTGGTCTCCATATCTAAGAAAGAATATACTTGCATCTGAGGGGATTCAGCCAGCAGTCCGATTCCAGGAAGGGTGGATTTGTTTTTAAGAAGAGGTTAAGCAGGCTGTGCCTGTTCTGTTTGGTGCTTTTGAGAAGAGTGAGATGTAAATTCATTGAGAAACACAATGCTGCTTTCTGTATTTGAAGGTCTCAGCATAAGGTTTGATTATTTAGGACTCAGATGGTGATGAATTTCTTGACGGAGAGGATTTTAGATCTTTAGTATTCTTCAGCAAGAAGATTGTACATGCAACCACTGAGTATGAACAAGGCTGAAACTGATGTGTTTTTATCTTATTTCATTTATCTATTTAGAGATATTTCATTTATCTATTTAGAGCATGCAACAGGCCCTTCTGACCCACTGCACCGTGCCACCCAGCAACCTACTGATTTAACCCTAGCCTAATCACAGGACAATTTACAATCTACTAAGCAGTATGTTTTTGGACGGTGGGTGGAAACCGGAGCCCCCAGAGGAAACCCACGTGCACACACGTGGGGAATGAGCAGGTTGTCCTATTAAGGGACCAAACATTTGGGGAATTTGAAAGAATAAAAGATAACCTTATTCAAGTATCTAATTTTAAAGGGGTATGACACAGTAGATGTCAGGATGTTTTCAATCATAGGAGAGTCATGAACAAGGGGACATAGCTACAAAATAAGATCTGGTTATTTAAAATTGCTCTGTGTGGACTTTTCTCTGTGTGGTCTGTACTTGCTGGAATTCAGAAGGATGGGGGGGGGGGGATCTCATTGAAACCTTTCGAATATTGAAAGGCCTAGACAGTGTAGATGTGGAAAGGATGCTTTCCATGGTTGGAGAGTCTAGGACAAGAAGGCACAGCCTCAGGATAGAGGGGCACCTTTCAAAACAGAGATGAAGAGAAATTTCTTTAGCCAAAGGATAGTGAATTTGTGGAATTTGTTGCCACATGCAGCTCTGGAGGCCAGGTTGTTGGGTGTATTTAAGGTAGATATTGATAGGTTCTTGATTAGACATGGCATCAAAAGTTACGGGGAGAAGGCCAGGAACTAGGGTTGAGGAGGAGAAGAAAAAAGATCAGCCATGATTGAATGGCAAAGCAGACTCGATGGGCCAAATGGCCCTATGTCTTATGGTCTTATGGTCTTTTCTCTCAGAATGTGGTATATCTCTGAAATTCTCTGCCCTGAAAGCTGTAGATGCCAGATATTGAATATATTTAAGGATGAGATGGATAAATATTGAAAAAACTGAGGGATTACAGGTTTTGGAAACTGGCATAAAAGAGGAATTGAGGGCAGCATTGATAAGCCATGGTCATAAAGAATAGTGAAGCAGGCTTGAGTGACTGAGTGACATGCTCCTGCTCTAATTGTCTTGAGGACAAAGTGCAGGATCAGCATTGATCTCATAGAATAGGGTAAAACAGAAATGCTGAAAGTATTCAGCAAGTCAGACATCACTTATGGGAAGAGGAATTTCAGATGAATGAAGTTCATTCAGGTAAATGGAGATAAGTGGTCAGTTTTGATGTGAGAGCAAGAAATGCTGGGACCGCTCAGCAAATTAGTCAGTGTCTCTGGAAGGAAGAATAGTGTTGGGATTTCAGGCAATCTTATCAACTTGAGACATTGGCTATATTCCCTACTATGTGAAAACTACAAGGGTAACTGTTTTTTCCAGCATTTTATGTTTTTGTTTTTGTTTTCCATTTCACATCCTGTTTTTGTTTTGAATTATCGGCATCTTCGATGTTTTACTTTTCAATTGCTGGCCAGTTATGATGGAAGAGCAGAGGATGCTGGGAATGGTCGGTGGGCAACACCCACACAGTAAACCCTCTTCGATGTAATAGAACTTCTCATGGGGCTCTGACATCCTTTTAACCTGCTCCATAATCAATCTAACCTTTCACTTCCATGATAGTCCTCAATTTTTCTTTCATCCATGTACCTATCTAAGAGTCTCTTAAATGTCCCTAATATACTTGTCTTTTCCACCACACCTACCAGTGCATTCCATGTATCCACCACTCTGTGTAAACACCCTACCTCTGACACCTCCTATATTTTCTTTCTAATACTTCATAGTTATGGCCCCTTGTATTAGCCATTTCTGCTCTGGGAGAAAGTCTCTGGCTGTTCACTAAATCTATGCCTTTTATTATCTTGTGCACCTTTGTCAAGGCATCTCCCATCTTCTTTCTCTCCAAAGAGAAAAGTCCTAGCTTGTTCAGTCTATCCTTATAAGACATGCTTTCTGTGACCAGAATTCAACACAATACTCCAGTGATACAGAAACATAGAAAACCTACAGCACAATACAGGCCCTTCGGCCCACAAAGCTGTGCGAACATGTCCTTACCTTAGAATTAGCTAGGCTTACCCATAGCCCTCTATTTTTCTAAGCTCCATGTATCCATTCAGGAGTCTCTTAGAAGACCCTTTCATATCTGCCTCTACCACTGCTGTTGGCAGCCCATTCCATACACTCACTACTCTCTGCATAAAAAAACTTACCCCTGGCATCTCCTCTGTACCTACTTCCAAGCACCTTAAAACTATGCCCTCTCGTGCTAGCCATTTCAGCTCTGGGAAAAAACCTCTGATTATCCACATGAACACTGCCTTTCATTATCTTGTACACTTCTATCAGGTCACCTCTCATCCTCTGTCACTCCAAGGAGAAAAGGCTGAGTTCACTCTACCTATTCTCATGAGGCATGCTCCCCAATCCAGGCCACATCCTTGTAGATCTCCTCTGCACCCTTTCTATGGCTTCTACATCCTTCCTGTAGTGAGGTGACCAGAATTGAGCACAGTACTCCAAGTGGGGTCTGACCAGGGTCCTATATAGCTGCAACATTTCTGCTCAGCTCTTAAACTCAATTCCACGATTGGTGAAGGCTAATGCTCCGTATGCCTTCTTAACCACAGAGTCAACCTGCATAGCAGCTTTGAGTAACACACATCAAAGTTGCTGGTGAACGCAGCAGGCCAGGCAGCATCTGTAGGAAGAGGTGCAGTCGACGTTTCAGGCCGAGACCCTTCGTCAGGACTAACTGAAGGAAGAGTGAGTAAGGGATTTGAAAGTTGGAGGGGGAGGGGGAGATCCAAAATGATAGGAGAAGACAGGAGGGGGAGGGATGGAGCCAAGAGCTGGACAGATGATTGGCAAAAGGGGATACGAGAGGATCATGGGACAGGAGGTCCGGGAAGAAAGACGGGGGGGGGGGGGGGACCCAGAGGATGGGCAAGAGGTATATTCAGAGGGACAGAGGGAGAAAAAGGAGAGTGAGAGAAAGAATGTGTGCATAAAAATAAGTAACAGATGGGGTACAAGGGGGAGGTGGGGCCTAGCGGAAGTTAGAGAAGTCGATGTTCATGCCATCAGGTTGGAGGCTACCCAGACGGAATATAAGGTGAGACCGCTTTGCTGAACATCTACGCTCTGTCCGCCAGAGAAAGCAGGATCTCCCAGTGGCCACACATTTTAATTCCACATCCGATTCCCATTCTGACATGTCTATCCACAGCCTCCTCTACTGTAAAGATGAAGCCACACTCAGGTTGGAGGAACAACACCTTGTATTCCGTCTGGGTAGCCTCCAACCTGATGGCATGAACATTGACTTCTCTAACTTCCGCTAGGCCCCACCTCCCCCTTGTACCCCATCTGTTACTTATTTTTATGCACACATTCTTTCTCTCACTCTCCTTTTTCTCCCTCTGTCCCTCTGAATATACCTCTTGCCCATCCTCTGGGTCCCCCCCCCCCGTCTTTCTTCCCGGACCTCCTGTCCCATGATCCTCTCGTATCCCCTTTTGCCAATCACCTGTCCAGCTCTTGGCTCCATCCCTCCCCCTCCTGTCTTCTCCTATCATTTTGGATTTCCCCCTCCCCCTCCAACTTTCAAATCCCTTACTCACTCTTCCTTTAGTTAGTACTGACGAAGGGTCTCGGCCTGAAACGTCGACTGCACCTCTTCCTACAGATGCTGCCTGGCCTGCTGCGTTCACCAGCAACTTTGATGTGTGTTGCTTGAATTTCCAGCATCTGCAGAATTCCTGCTGTTAGCAGCTTTGAGTGTTCAGCTTTATGTTTCGTCTCTTCCTCTAAGAATTCAGTCAGGTTCGTGAGGCACAAGCTGCCCCTCACAAAGCCATGCTGGCTATCCCTAAACAGACTATATTTGTCCAAATGCTTGTAAATCCTGCCTCTTTGAATCTTCTGCAATCGATTGTCCACCACTGATGTAAGACTCACAGATCTATAATTCGCTGGGTTATATCTATTCCCTTTCCTGAACAAAGGAATAACTTTTGCCACCCTCCAATCCACTCGCACTACTCCTGTGGCCAGTGAGAAGACAGAAATCATCGCCAAAAGTGTCCAAATCATTAACGTAGATGACTAACAACAATGGACCCAGCACCAATCCCTGTGGCACACCACTAGTCACAGCCCTCCAGACGCAGAGACGATCATCTACACCCACTTGCTGACTTCTCCTGTTAAACCAATGTTGAATACAATTTGCTAATTCATCTTGAATGCCAAGCCACTGAAATTTCTGGACCAACTTTGTCAAAGTCCCCACTAGTACCTATGTAGACAATATTCACTGCTTTTAAAGCAGTATCTTTAGAATACATTCCAGTAAGTTTCCCAAATCAGGTTCACTGGCCTATAATTTACTCCAGCTTGCTCTTGGAGTTTTTCTTGAACGATGGAACAATCGCTGTCCTCCAGTCCTCCAGCACCCCACCTGTGGCTGAGGACATTATAAATATCTCAGCTGGGCCCTGCAATTTCTGCACTAACCTCCCACTAGGTCGGAGAGGACCCCCTAATTTGTTTCAAGACAACAAGCACTTCTTCTCTAAATCGGATGTGGTCTATGACATTATTACTGTTTTGCCTCAGTTCTGTAGACTCTGTGCCCACCTACAGTGTAAATACAGATGAAAAAAAAATCAATTTTGGATCTCTTTCTTCTCTTTTTGTTCCATGAATAGATGATCTTCTGGTGAACACAGTGCCAGGAACTTGACTGCTGTAGGTCAGCCTCACCAATAGTATCCCAAACAATATATGTGTACTTACTACTGAGAGGAACGCCCACAAGAGTTCCCTGTAGTGGCTGCCTATTCCCCTTCCCTCTTCTGACGGTTAACCAGTTACCTGTGTCCTGCACCTTAATGCAATCACCTCTCTATATCTTCTGTCAATCAACCCCTCCAGCTCCCAAATGAACCAAACATCATCCAGCTCTAGCTCTAGTTCACAAAGGAGGTCTGCAAGAAGCTGCAGCTGGATGTACTTGCACGTGTAGTCATCAGGGATGTTGGAAATCTTCCTGTCTTCCCACATTTTAAATCAATTTATATTCAAAAGTGCTTTCTTTCCACTTTGAAAGCTTTGGATACTAGGAATACCCTAGTATCTCAATGGCCAACTGTTACTTCAGTATAATGATGAGTTATTATAAGAAAACCACACTGATAAGGAACATCTCCTGCCCAGTTTATTCTCCATTGAGTGGGATTGGGGTTATTAGATTGCTCCCTGGGACCTGAAGGGCTAAATGGCAGCCTCCTGTGTGGTGATAATAAGATCCTCTACTTAGTATAACCTGGCAGCCAGACCTGGCCAATCTTATTGGTCCAATAGGAACATATTGCATTTTGCCAGATTTGTGGTAATTCCACCTGATTAACCAGATCAAGCGGTTTCCAAGCCAATTGTTACACAGCAATGTTCATTTAAAATTCTATTTACTTAGTTTGAATGGTATATCTAAATCTCACTCACAAACACTCTTATCACCATTGAACAGGACTGCCTTTGTTGTTTCTGGTGTGGGCTGATGTCTGTATAAGTCAGCAATATGATTGCTGCAACTCTGAGTTCAATCTCTTCACCTTCAGCTGAGTTTGAAGCACAGAAAATCTACTGAACCCTCCACCAATATTTTGTGTGTCAAAATTTCTGAGTTGAGTTTGATGGTGAAGTCACTTTGGTTAATTCATTCATGTCAAAAAACATACTGTTTTCATGGTGTTTCTGATACAAAGTAATTTAAACATGGAGTCAATCTGCATTTAACATAGCTGTCACAACCCTTCTTCAGCTATACTTGTGTGTTGCATTATTGCCGTTTTATTTTGACATCGTCTCTTTATAGTGTCAAATAAAAATCAACCACTGATTAAATAATATATAAATCTATCTTATCCCATGTACTAAAAGTAATATGTATGTCTTACTTTTCATGTGGAAGTGGTTTCGCAACACATATATTTTTGTTTGGAACTGAAAATGAGTTAAAGTTTTTGTAACAAATGAATTTTAATTACAGGGTCTGAGTCATTCACAAACACTCACATCGCTTATTCCCAAATCAAATGACTTATTTGAGTTTTGTTACATTTCCTTTTGTTTCTCACGTGCGTTTTGCAATGTTTATTCATCGTGCAGGAAGTGCTGGCACACCTGTGACATTTAATGAGAATGGAGATGCACCTGGACGATACGACATCTATCAATATCAGATTGCCAACTGGTCCTCCCATGGGTATAGGGTAATCGGACAATGGACGGATCACCTTCATTTGAATGTAAGCAATAGCTTTTTCTTCTTGATCGCTAAAGCAACACAATCAGTTTGGTTCAAAACTTCTATGGGGAAATTCTCTGTTTTTTGGAAAACATCTGTTTATTTTATGTCTTGTCCATATTGTTCTGTGCTGGAGAGTGTTTTCATCAGAAAAGTGTTGGATAGCATGAAATTGGCTGCAGACAGACATAAGATATTTGTTTTGTGTTCATCCTTTGATGCATTCAATTGCTTATCTGACTTTTCATGCTTATGATGATGTAACAAGCATTGCTTTTTGGAGCATTGGAGATTGTGCATTATCTTTTCGCTAGGAATTTATATCATCAAAATAACTTAATTTGTTGAATTGGGGATATTATGGCCATTACAACTGTCCAAGTACTGTAGCTTCTTACAATTGCGAGCAATGGGATGGATTAGTAATTGCACTCATTGAGGCAGTAATGATGTCAGGGCAGAAAGAAAATTCTCATTGATATTATCATCAACGATTCTGCTATCATTTTCTGACCACTGCATTTTCAGCAGGTCAGAAATTTCTTTGAAATTCATTTTAAAATGCCTATTGAGATTTCAAAAAAAAAGTACCAAGGCACATCTTTCAAACAAGATGGTTCTGCAGACCACAGTTCCCAAGGAGACGTTGGATTGCATAGTGGGAGTTCAAAAGAAGTTAGCGGGGGCAGTCAGGGCATTCTGTGTGCCTCAGTTCCCGAGGAGGTGTTACATTATTAGGCACTTGGCAAGGGCCAATGAAAAGATTTAAGCGGGACAGCCATTGTGTGAGTGGGCCTGTGTTAGAGTGGGGAGTTCAGGCTTTGGCTCACAGAAGTTTTGACGAGGAGAGGCAGGGCCTATAGGTACTTTTTATCATTGAACTTTACATTCTTTCTTTCTCAATGCACAGTTGGACCAGTGGGAATACCAGGCAAGATAGTGGAAATCTCCTCTTGCAGTATATGGGAAGGCAGGAAGACCTCTTGTATTGGTGATGACTATACCTGCAGGAAGTGCATCCAGCTGCAGCTTCTTTCAGACCGTGTTAAGGAATTGGAACTGGAACTGGATGAAGTCTCGATCACTTAAAGGACTTACAGGTTGATCGACAGGACAAACAGGGAGGTAGCTGCACGCAAGGTGCAGGACAGAAGTAGCTGGGTGACCGTCAGTCAGGTGAATGGGATAGGCAGCCAGTGCAGAGTGCCCTTGTGGCTGTTCTTCTCAATAACAGGTATTGCACTTTGGATGCTGCTGGGGGGATAACCAAGCGGGGGAAAGCCGGAGCGGTCAGGTCTCTGGCTCTGTGGCTCAGAGGGAAATGGGGAGAAAAGATGAGCTGTGGTGATAGGGGCTTCATTGGTTTGGGGACAGTACAGAAGGTTCTGTGGATGGGAATGAAATTCTTGAATGGTATGCTGTGCCAGGCTCAGGGACATCTCGGATCAAGTCCCCAGCACTCTTAACTGGGAAGGTCATCAGCCAGAGGTTGTGATCCTCGTCACTGCCAATGACATGGGTAGGACAGGGAATGAAGTCCTTCAAAGAGAGCTCAAGGAACTGGTGCTAAGTTAAAGAACAGGATCTCTAGGGTTGTGACGTCAGGAATGCTACCTGTGGCACATGCTAGTGAGGTCAGAAATAGGAAGATCATACAGTTCAGCACGTGGCCAAGGAGATAGTGCAGGAGGGAGGGCTTCAGATCTTTGGAACATTGATTTCTTTTCCAGAGAAGGTGGGACTTGTACAGGAGCGACCGGTTGCACCTGAACAGAAGGAGGACTAATATCTTTGTGGGAAGGTTCTGCCAGTTCTGCGTGGGGGAGTTTAAACTAGAGTTGCAGTGGGGTGGGAACCAAAGCACCAGAGTGGAGAGTGGTGTGGTTGCGGGGAAAGATGTTGTTAAGCTTACATACAAAGTCAGGATCAAAATGTTGCACATGGTGGCACTAATGTTCTGAGTTGTGTGTATTTCAGTGCAAGGAGAATTGTAGGAGAGTCGGATGAGCTTAGGGCATGGGCAGCATGTGGAATTATGACAATGCAGCCATTAGTGAGAATTGGTTGCAGGAGAGGCAGGACTAGCAGTTCAATGTTCCAGGATTCCATTGCTTTAGATAAGATAGAGCAGAAGCAATTAAAGTGGGAGGGTTGGCATTACTAGTCAGGGAAAATGTCACGGCAGTGCTCAGACGGGGCAGACTGGAGAACTCCTCCGGTGAAGCTATATGGGTGGAACTGAAGATTAAGAAATATATGATCATATTAATGGGATTATAAAATAGACCACCCAATAGTCTGCAAAATGTAGAGGAGCAGACTTGTAGAGAGGTTGCAGATAGAGAAGCACAAGTTTGTGATAATAGGTAATTTTAACTTTCCGAATATTGACGGAAACTCGCATACTGTAAAAGAGCTGGATAGGAGAGAGCTTGTCAAATATGTTCAGGAAGTTGTCCTTAATCAGTACATTGAAGTCCCAACTAGAGAGAGGGATATACTAGATTTCCTATTAGGGAATGAGACAGGGCGCAGGACAGAAATTTGTGTAGGGGAACACGTTGCACCTAATTATCATAATTCCATTTGTTTCAAGATAATTATGGGGAAGGATAGGTCTGGTCTTTGGGTTGAGATTTTAAATTTTGACGGTTTCAGGAACGATCTGGCAAGTGAGAATTGGGACAGGTTGTTTTCTAGCAAAGGTGTACTTGGTTAAGTGGAAGGCCTTCAAAAGTGAAATTTTGAGAGTGCAAAGTTTGTATGTTCCTGTCAGAATAAAAGGCACAGATAACAGTTTTAGGGACCCTTGGTGTTTGAAAGATATTGAGACCCTGGTTAAGAAGGGGAAGGAAGTGCATAGCAAATATAGGCAGGAAGGAGCAAAGGATTTATTTCAATAGGTACATTTAATGTCAGAGAAATGTGCACAATATACATCCTGAAATTCTTTTTCTTTGTAAACATCCACTAAAACAGAGGAGTGTCCCAAAGAATTAATGACAATTAAATGTTAGAACCCCAAAGTCCCCCCCCCCACCGCCCACCAGCTCCATTGGATTCGTGGGAGAATCCAGAGAGCGGTAGTAGGTGGTTGCCTCTCTCTGACTGGAAGTCTGTGACTAGTGGTGTGTTATATGGAATAGTGCTGGTTCCATTGCTATAAGAAATGCAAGACAATACTAAGGAAGAAAATCAGCAGAGGTAGCAGAAGAAATGAGGTTGCTCTGGCAGACAAGGTGATGGAGAATCCCAAGGGCTTCTACAGATATATTAAGAGCAAAGGAGAGCAAGGGACAAAATGAGTCCTCTGGAATATCAAAGTGGTCATCTATTCATGGAGCTGAATGAGATGGAGAAGATCTTAAATTGATTTTTTGCATCTGTATTTACTTGGTAGATGGGCACAGAGTCTATAGAAGTGAGGCAAAGCAGCAGTGACGTCCTGGACTATATACAGATTACTGAGGAGGAGGTGTTTGCCATCTTGAAGCAAATTAGTGTGGATAAATCCAGGGCCTGACAAGATGAGGTGTTCCCTTGGACCCTGTGGGAGGCGAGTGTAGAAATTGCCAATAAGATTGAAAGAGTGCAGAGAAAATTTACAAGGTTGTTGCTGGGGCTTGAGGACCTGAGTTATAGGGAGAGGTTGAATTGGTTAGGACTTTATTCCTAGAGAGTAGAAGAATGAGGGAAGATTTGACAGAGATATACAAAATTATCAGGGGTGTAGATAGGGTAAATACAAGCAGGCTTTTTTCACTGAGGTTGCTTAAGGCTTATACTAGAAGTCAGGGTTAAAGGTGAAAGTTGAAATATTTATTGGCAACATGAAGGAGAGCTTCTTCTCTCAGAGCGTGGTGAGAATGTGAACTGCCGGTAGGAGTGGTGGCTGTGGCTTTGGTTTCAACATTTAAGAGAAATTTGGATAGGTATATGGATAGGAGGGGTATTCAGAGCTATGGTCCAGGTGCAGGTTGATGGGACTAGGCAGATTAATAGTTCAGCATGGACTAGATGGGCTGAAGGGCCTGTTTCTGTGCTGTAGTGTTCTGTGACTCTATGCATCTATAAGATTGTGGGGATCTGGGTAAACCAATATTCTTTGCCATGATAAAGTATCAGTTATGATGCAGGACTGGATGCACATGTGGACAGCATTCGATGAAGAATGCGAGGCTTCCCGGCATAATGTAAACTATCTGGGTTTTATATCAGTTAAATTGCCTTAAGTTGAAGGTCATGTGTTGTTTCTCCAGAACAATAGTAAAAGAATGTTCTGGAAATGCTACCTTCCGGAGGAAACATTAAATGGAGTGTAATTTTGCGAAGATTATTTAATCTCTGGTACCCTGATCCATTTGTATCCCTTGATGAATATTTCTAAAATGAGATTGTTTGCTTAGGTTGCTGTTTGTGCGAACATGCTACACAAAACTTGGCTGCTTCCTTTCCTATGTTACCACACTAATTTCCGTTCAGAAGAATTTCATTGGCTGTAGAGTGCCTTGGGTAATCAAATTATTATATTTTGATCTGATGTGTAAGGGGGCCGTTTTCACCCATTGCATCCATGCTGGCTCACAAAGCAATTCTGTTCCCCTCTAACTTTCCCTGCAACCTATTCTGTTTACATTACCGACACCTCCCCCCCCCCCCCCCCCCCAGATTCTACCACTCAGTTACATACCGGAGGCCATGTGCCAACCTGTACATTTCTGTGATGTGGGAGGTAACCAGGACAGCACCGGGAAGCCTATGCAGTCACAGAGCCCGGCAGCACCACAAGTAGGCATTAAACCTGGCTTGTAGGCACCAACTCGACCGATTGTACTGGCTGTGCCAACAGGAATGATCTGAAAGGGATGTGAAAAGTATAACGTATTGCTTGTGAATCAAAAAAAAGTGCATAAGAAACAGAATCCTGCTTGCCGTCCCATTTACTGTGACTTAGTGTCTACAAACCTGGCTATACCTCCTCCACCACGTGGATCTCCCCATGCAGTGATCGAGAAAAGAATCTTTCCAGCGATCTGCTTGTACTTAGAATATTACACTCGTTAATCCTTGCTCTTTACAATGGTTGAAGCAGGTATAATAACATTATTTAACAGGCACTTGGACTGTTTAAATCAGAGGTTCCCAATCTTTTTTATGCATGGACCAAGCAAGGGGTCCATGGACCCCAGGTTGGGAACCCCTGGTTTAGAGGACACTAGCTTAGATGGTTATTGTGGACAAGTTGGGCCAGAAATTGCATTTCCACATTGAATTGCCCTATGAGTCACAGAATATTTCAAATTGCACTACTTTTTGGTTAATCACCCATTAATGGATGGATTTTTCTGCCATGATTTAATATGAACATTTCTTTCAGTGGTTAATGTGCCACCGACTATGTATGAAAGCTATTTCAGTTCCTTTAAACGTTACAGCATAACCTGCCATGGCCTTTTATGTAGCAAACGGTAGATGACTTGGTGACCCATCTTTTTTTCAGGTGAAGGACATGCAGTGGGGCAGCGGACCCGCCATTCCACAGTCGGTCTGCAGCCAGCCATGTAAGGCCGGCGAGAGGAAGAAGACGGTGAAGGGTGTTCCGTGCTGCTGGCACTGCGAGCGCTGTGAGGGCTACCAGTATCAGATCGACGAATCAACCTGTCAGATGTGTCCGTTCAACAGGAAGCCCAACGCAAATGGCACAGACTGTCAGCTTATCCCCATAATCAAGCTGGAGTGGCATTCTCCTTGGGCAATCGTACCTGTCTTCATTGCTATGCTGGGAATCATAGCCACCACATTTGTCATAACAACCTTTATTCGTTATAACGACACACCGATAGTGAGGGCATCTGGCAGGGAGCTAAGCTATGTCTTGCTGACTGGGATATTCTTGTGCTATGCCGTAACCTTCCTAATGATTGCAACTCCCGATATAGTGCTCTGTTCCTTCCGGCGAATCTTCTTAGGGCTGGGTATGTGCATTAGCTATGCAGCACTGCTCACCAAGACTAACAGAATTCACAGAATATTCGAGCAAGGTAAGACATCTGTCTCTGCTCCCAAGTTTATCAGCCCGGCTTCCCAGCTGGTAATCACTTTTAGCCTCATCTCTCTGCAGCTCCTGGGAGTCTTTATCTGGTTTGCTGTTGATCCTCCACATACCATTGTAGACTATGGGGAGCAACGAACAGTTGACCCAGAAAATGCCAGGGGCGTTCTCAAGTGTGACATTTCTGACCTTTCTCTCATCTGTTCTCTGGGATACAGCATTCTGCTGATGGTCACGTGTACTGTGTATGCAATTAAAACCAGAGGGGTTCCAGAGACCTTCAACGAAGCCAAGCCCATTGGGTTTACCATGTACACCACCTGCATAATTTGGTTAGCTTTTATTCCAATATTTTTTGGCACAGCCCAGTCCGCTGAAAGGGTAAGTGGTTTAATAGTTTCATGGTCTTCCATTATTGCATAATATCAATGCTTCTCATTGAACATCTGTTTTAACTCATCTATATTTATTTGTTTTAATCTCTCATTGCTAAGTGAACAACAGTAATGCTCAAAAAACCCTTCTTTTTAAAAGAAGAATGTATTATCTATTTTCTGGTGGAAGCTCTATCCATTTGTACCTTCTGCGGATGCCATCCATTATTACCAGATAACTTTCCACGGTACTAAGGTGGGAATGTTGCTAGTTGGAGTGTTTCGCACAGGGGTCCCCAACCGTTTTTGCACCGTGGACCAGTTTAATATTGACAATATTCTTGCGGACTGGCCAACTGGCGGGGGGGGGGGGGGGGCGAGGTGGTTGCCAACGGAGAAGAGTAGCAGTCAAATACATTGTGTTTACCCCGAGAAAGACTACCATGACCATGAAGCCTTGCGCGGGCACCTGTGTGTGCGTGCGTGTACATGCCGACTTTTTTTCTACAGATCTTTTTTAGCGATTCTGTTCAGTGAAACTACACTGTACATACATTATTTCTACTTTATATAGGCTGTGTATTTATCATATCATTTCTGCTTTTACTATATGTTAGTGTTATTTTAGGTTTTGTGTAACACAACGCATGAATATAGTGATAAGTCAATTATAAGTCAATAGCATCATAACATTTTAAGTAACGTTTGGATATTAAACACACAGCACATATTTTCCCCGTATGAACATATAAAATCATTGCAACACACCAATATTGCTGAATCAGTGGGAGCCCTGGGCTTGTTTCCCTGCAACAAGACAGTCCCATTGAGGGGTGATGGGAGACAGCGATACCCGAAGGGGGTTCCTTATGTCCAGTCTATTCCACAATTTAGTTTTCGTTGCATTCATTGCAGAAAACCCCACTTCACAGAGATATGTTGGAAATGGAAGCAACATTTTCAGTGCTTTCATGGCTATCTCAGGATATTCAGCCTTGAATTTGATCCAGAATGCCGGCAGAGATGTTATGTCAAACATACTTTTCAGCCCACCGTCATCTGCAAGCTCGAGGACTTGATCTTCTTCCCGTGCTGACACGGATGACGCGTGTGTTCAGGTTCAACAGTGGCCGTGATAGGGAATGAGGAAAGGTGTTGCTGACTCCTATCGCCAAATCATAGCGTTTCCTAGTGGCCCAGTAGCACATGCTTTGCGGCCCGATACCAGTCCGCAGCCAAGTGGTTGGGGACCGCTGTTTTAGCAGACATGCTCCTTGTGAATCTCCCACCCTAGATTTCTGAGCTCATTTCAGTACTTCAAAAACTGGAACAATGCCTGTGTTCTGAGCGAGCAAGAAAACTGATTCTGGACAATTATGATCTGTTTTCCTCTCCATGGTGCAGAACTTCACAATGGAGGTTAAAATAGTGAAAGCACAAGTTCAAGTCTGGTAAGCAGAATGTCATTGATAGTAACTGTAAAGCCAAAAGCTTAAGAGTGACCTAATGAGGTCCTTAATATTATGTATTTAAGATTCAAGATTATAGATTGTTTACACAATTAATACAAATATAAAAACAATCCTATAAAACACAATGTGTTATCCATAGACTGATTGTACGTACATAAAGTTACACTAGGTGATGTTAACGTAGATGGCTAATTATGGAAGATTCCAAAATTGTTATACAGTAAGATGATACTGTGATTTTGGGAAAAACTAAACCAGCAATTGCCTCAACACATGTCAGTGGTAATAAACCTTATTCTGATTTGGACTCAGTATCAAATGGCATAGTTAAGGTGAAGAGCATGGACTTGTTTAAGGAGCAGCTGATTAAGAACACATGGGAGAAAGAAGTAGAGAGAGATGGGAAGAGTGAGTAGGAATGGAAGAGTTATGTGGAGTATTAGCAGCAGCATTGAATAAAGAAGAAATAAAAATTTGATTACTGTTTAAATTTCAATGTGATTATGCAACAGAACAAACTGAACATAGTCTTGAAATTTTCAAAAGTAATTTTTATTCCACATGAATTACTGTTAAGAATCACTCATGCACTAAGGACTGCATTAATATAAATTCCATAATATTCCTTGTATTTGCTTGTATTATAATAAAAAAGCCAGCGTTACTTTGATCTTTCAACATACAGTACTGTTGAAACGTATTAGGCACATATATATAACTAGGGTGTCTATGCCTTTTGCACTGTACTGTAATAATTCTATGTATTGCATTGTACTGATGCTGTAAATAAATCGAATTTCATGACATATAAAGGCATCCATTAGTCTTGCGAGACCATGGATTTGCGCCTGGAAAGTTTTCACTCTCCAGGGCGCAGGCCTGGGCAAGGTTGTATGGAAGATCAGCAGTTGCCCATGCTGCAAGTCTCCCATCTCCATGACACCAATGTTGTCCAAGGGAAGGACATTAGGACCCATACAGCTTGGCACCAGAGTCGTCACAGAGCAATGTGTGATTAAGTGCCTTGCTTAAGGACACAACGCGTTGCCTCGGCTGGGGCTCGAACTCACGACCTTCAGGTCGCTAGTCCAATGCCTTAACCACTTGGCCACGTGCCATGTATGAGCGATGATAAACATGGTTCTGATATGGGTCTCTATTGTGGACTGAGAGTGAGAAGGGGACAGAGAGTGGGGAAATCATGATTTGGAAAAGGCGAAGGGAGAGGGAAGAGAGTGGAAATTTCCAGAGAGACATCCTGTAATGAATAAACCAATTGCTTGGGATCAAATTACCTTGCCTGATGTCTCAGGGCTGAATATGTCTGCACCCACGCCACACCCCTCCCACGGCACTCCACCCTTGCCATTCCAACAATCTTTGCTCCCGCCAGCTTTACAAACTCGCTCTCTACCCCTCGTTGACAAATACAGTACTGTGCAAAAGTCTTCAGCAGCCTAGCTATATATATGTGTCTAAGATGTTTTCACAGTGCTGTATTTATTAATAGTGACAAGCAGAAATGTGGTACACGTTAGGGAACATCATCAATGGGGACGGGAGAGGTTCTGGAGGATTGGAGGGTTGAGGATGTTCCTTTATTCAAGAAAGGGAGTAGAGATAGCCCAAGAAATTATAGACCAGTGAGTCCTACCTCAGTGGTTGGTAAGTTGATGGAGAAGATCCTGAGAGGCAGGATTTATGAACATTTGGAGAGGTATAATATGATTAGGAATAGACAGCATGGCTTTTTCAAGGGCAGGTCGTGCCTTACGAGCCTGGTTGAATTTTTTGAGGATGTGACTAAACACATTGATGAAGGAAGAGCAGTAGATGTAGTGTATATGGATTTCAGCAATGCATTTGATAAGCTACCCCATGCAACGCTTATTGAGAAAGTAAAGAGGCATGAGATCCAAGCGGACATTACCTTATGGATCCAGAACTGGCTTGCTCACAGAAGGCAAGTGGTTGTAGACGGGTCATAGTCTGCATGGAGGCCGGTGACCAGTGGTGTGCCTCAGGGATCTGTTCTGGGACCCTTACTCTTTGTAATTTTTATAAATGACCTGGATGAGGAAATGGAGGGATGAGTTAGTAAATTTGCTGATGACACAAAGGTTGGGGGTGTTGTAGATAGTGTGGAGGGCTGTCAGAGGTTACAACAGGATATTGATAGGATGCAAAACTGGGCTGAGAAGTGGCAGATCGAGTTCAACCCAGATAAGTGTGAGGTAGTTCATTTTGGTAGGTCAAGTATGATGGTAGAATATAGCATTAATGGTAAGGCTCTTGGCAGTGTGGAGGATCAGAGGGATTTTGGGGTCCGAGTCCACAGGACGCTCAAAGCAGCTGCGCAGGTTGACTCTGTGGTTAAGAAGGCATACGGTGTATTGGCCTTCATCAGTCATGGAATTAAATTTAGGAGCCGAGAGGTAATGTTGTAGCTATATAGGACCTCGGTCAGACCCCACTTGGAATACTATGTTCAGTTCTGGTCGCCTCACTGCAGGATGGATGTGGAAGCCATAGAAAGGGTGCAGAGGAGATTTACAAAGATGTTGCCTGGATTGGGGAGCATGCCTTATGAAAACAGGTTGAGTGAACTTGGCCTTTTCTCCTCTGAGTGACAGAGGATGAGAGGTGACCTGACAGAGGTGTATAAGATGATGAGAGGCATTGATCGTGTGGATAGTCAGAGGCTTTTTCCCAGGGCTGAAATGGTTGCCATAAGAGGACACAGGTTTAAGGTGCTGGGGAGTAGGTACAGAGGAGATGTCAGGGGTAAGGTTTTTACTCAGAGAGTGGTGAGTGCGTGAAATGGGCTGCCAGCAACGGTGGTGGAGGCGGATACGATAGGGTCTTTTAAGAGACTTTTGGATAGGTACATGGAGCTTAGAAAAATAGAGGGTTCTAGGTAAGCCTAGTAATTTCTAAGGTAGGGACAACTTTGTGGGCCGAAGGGCCTATATTGTGCTGCAGGTGTTCTATGTATCTACGTTTCTAAATGCTGGGAAAAGTATAAAGGGATGTGACTGAAAACCAACCTTGATTGCTTTCATTTAAGTATTAAGTAGAAAAAGATTTGTGTTGGAATGGATAATCTGACAGAGAAACTATTCAAAAAATCAAAAGTAGTGTATCCATAAATTGTGCAGCATTTTTCATAAGCTTGGGATGCTTGCATAAACTGTCAAAGCATTCATAACCAATTACATACTTCTAAAATGCAGCAGCTAACATAATGTAAGAATTGTAGCAGCAAATTTGCGCACAAAATCCTGCAGACTGCAATGAGGTGAAGACCAGGGTTTTCATTGGTGCTAATTATTCATCAGGAGAGTTCCCCTGAAGAGGTAAACTACCTGAGAGGCTGCATATTTACACCTTTCCTTGGTAATGAAGGGTCAGCTTGGGCTTACTGATTAAACGGATGAATTGATATTTTGTTAGGTTTGTCTGTTGAATACTATTGAAGACACTACCAAAGTAAAATAAAATACAGCTGGTTATACCTTTTTGGAAAACTGCTGATGGATGATTAGTTTCAGATCTGCTATACAAAAAGACCAATTGAAATTGTGCTGGAGGAAGATCATGTGCTAACAAAAGAAGTTTGGGCTGGGGATTGAAGGAATTACTGCTGTATGTTGCCATCTAAGTAATGAGTGAATTGGATTAACTGTAAGCATAATTTTCTTCATTTGTTAAGTCTAAGGTTTTAGACTGAACAGATCTAGAGAGATAAAAGCAGAAAGTTCTGGAAATGCTTTGCAGGTCAGGCAATAATTATGGAAAAAGAAACAGATAACATTTCAGGTCTGCGATACTTATATTAAAACTGAGACGAAAGATCTGACAAAAGGTCTTAGTCTTGAATTGTTAGCTCTAATTCTATTCAAACAGATGCTGCCTGACCTGCTGACAATTTTTAGCATTTTCTGTCTTTACTTCAGATTTGCAATGCCTACAGCTTTTAATTTGAATTTTGAGGGGAAATGGTGTTGATGTGTAAAGAACAAAATTTTGGCTGAAGCGTAGGTCTTGTTGCATTTGAATTTCTGCACAAGATGAGGATGCAGGCTCAAGCTGATATTAGACAAGGGGCTCGATATCAGTATAGCAGAGGATGGTAAATCATTGGACTTCCTTACCCTGGATAATTGTAAACCGGTAGTTGTTCTGTTCCTTCAGACCTGGCTGGACAGATTTCTGGATATTAAGGGAATTAATGGATATGGAGATTGTACTGGAAAGTGGTGTTGGGGGAAAAGTTCAGGCATGTTCTCAATGACAGACAGAATATATTTAAATAACCACTTGGTCTATTCATAATTATATTTCATTGTTTTAGTAGCTCTTTGTACCAGAGCAACAAAATGTAACAGTAAAGAGTTGTGAGGTAATAGCAATTCGCAGTCCACCAGCAATGTGTTCTACTTCCAATACCAATGCAATCAACCCTTGCATTAATTTCCACTTCCCCACATCAGCCATTTATCTCTCTGAGGTAGGTCCAGCTGGATAGCCAGTACTTGCTAATATAGAGGAGAGTTATAGTCATTACCAATAGAAGGTACATACAGAATACTCACAGAGAAAAGAGATTTCTTTTGATATAAAGCTTCATCATTTCCAATTTACCCCAACTTATTCTACATCTACTGTAGCTAATCAAGAAAGATATTAGTAAACAATTGATTAACAAAACAGACTTGAGAAATGTCATTGGGTGATTCTCATGGGTGATTTTTACTGGAGTTTCAACGATTTCTCACTTTAATTTTTAAGGTAAGGGGTGGGAAGTTCAAGTGGGATATTAGAGGACGGTTTTTTGCTCAGAGAGTCGTTGGTACGTGGAATGCACTGCCTGAATCAGTGGTGGAGGCAGATACACTAGTGAAGTTTAAGAGACTACTAGACAGGTATATGGAGGAATTTAAGGTGGGGTTTATATGGGAGGCAGGGTTTGAGGGTCGGCACAACATTGTGGGCCAAAGGGCCTGTAATGTGCTGTATTATTCTATGTCCTATGTTCTACGTTCTAATTTGAGGAATGACCATCATTCTTTTCCT
Source organism: Mobula birostris (assembly GCF_030028105.1). Taxonomy (NCBI): domain Eukaryota; kingdom Metazoa; phylum Chordata; class Chondrichthyes; order Myliobatiformes; family Myliobatidae; genus Mobula; species Mobula birostris. The sequence continues at coordinate 42,164,065 of NC_092378.1, read as the reverse complement.
CACATTATCTTTCCTCCTGTTAAACACCTGTACCATATTTGAAGCAGATATTATAATTCAAAGTAGGTTCTTATTATTTATATCTTGGTATGAATTGGGCTTGGACAATTAAGTTTCTCTTTTCTGTAACCATGGGAATGATCTTAACAGGTTAGTTTCAATTTCATTTAACCTCCTCATATTCTGAGACTCATTCATTATTTGAACTGGGAGGAGTTTTGCTTGTATTTGTTATTGGAGTGTTGCTGGTACCTTACAGTTAACCCACAGATGGCTGAAGCAGTATCACAAGCAAACGTTTGAGAGAGCAGAGACACCCTGATGAAATAACCTCCCGCATGCAACATCATTTGGAGATGAGAGAAATTTGATATTCATAGAGAGCATTCAGAGAATGTGAGCATGGTGAAAACCAATGCCTTGCAGAGTTACAAACCGTTATAAATAATTACAGAGAACTGGGGTATAATTATTAGAGAATTGGGTGGTGTTAAAGGATATACCTTTGGCTTCCTAATTATTAAAGGTCAGATAATCTGTAGTAACTGGAAGTCATTGTACATGGCAGAGGGTTACATAAAATCAGTACAAATGTTAGCTTAATCAGACATTTAATGTAATGTATGAGATATCCAGCTTGATGATTTCCACCTGAGCAACACAGTGGAGCAGCCTATAGTGCTGTTGTAACACAGTCTAGTAACCTGTCTTCAACCTGACCTTGGCATTGGCACTTTCTCTTTGTGATCATGCATGATTTCCCCAAAACGCTCCAGTTGTTCTCCTCCATCCAAAAAATATGCTTGTAGGTTAATTGCAGATGGTACATTGCCTGTCATGTGGATGGGAGACAGAAGAATTGAAGGATTTGGTGGTCAAGTGAAAGAGTATAGGTTACTTTGAAATAAATGATGGAATGGGATAGATGGGAACATTCTGTAATCCAACACAGATATGATGGGATGAATGGCCCCTCCCATTCCATGATATTAGAGATTATGAAACTGGGCATATTTCAGCAGAGGATATTGATGACTCTTCAGATCACAAGATAATGGCTCAATATTTATTTGGAATGTAGAACTTAATTATTCTATCCCTGAGACATTTTATCTATATACGATATGAAAAGTAAATGCTTGCTCTGTCTTTAGGAATGACAGGTGGAGCTGAACTTAAAACTTGCAGAATAGTATGCCACAGTAGAAGACCATTTAGACCATTCTAAATGGGTCTCTGAAAGAGTCAACACCTAGACCATCACAGGGTCTCTGAAAGAGCCAACACCTAGACCATCACAGGGTCTCTGAAAGAGCCAACACTTAGTTCCACTGTCCAGCTTTTCCCCCATGGTCCTGCACCTTTTTGCTCATGTAACAAGGCCCAATAAAGTTTGTACCTAGGTTCAAAATTCATGTGCTTTTATCCCTCAAAACCTTATGTCTGACAGGAGGATTTACATTAATTTCCCCTATATGCAGTGTGAGTTCCTGTTCATGCTTATGTATGTTCCCATAAGCCTGAAAAGAACTGTGGTGATGAGCTTGCACTAATTGTCAGGCGAATGTTTGCTTTTCTTGTACTTTTGCTCTTTGATTATCATTTTAATTGTTAGCGGTGAGGTACGGTAAAAGTTTGATACAATGACATGTGCATCCACTGTGGATGATGCATATGCAATTACATCTTTTGGCTCAAACTGATGGGAATTGCTGAAAGATTTCAAATAATCAGGCACACATTAAACTTATCCAACCTTGAAGTTATGGGAAAAGAATAGAGACTTGTCTTGGCTGACTAGTTAAGGCAGCTGTTTTATCAATAGTGTGAATGCCTGACTGATTGAGTTGATTGAGGTGTGATAGTTGTCCATATTTACATTGTAAACACCAACAAACACTTCTTAATTGTTTCAGATTATTATCGTTGCTATTGTAACAGGGTGAGAATCCACGATTCAGATAACTCAACTGCAGTTTGTTTTATTGACCTTCAATACCATCCTGACACGCAATGCCACATTCAATGGAAGAGAGTTATTGAAAAAAAGTGTGAGGTGGCAAAGAGCAGGAGAAATAAAGTCCAGAACGTAAATCTGAACATGTCTCTTGTGGACTGTTTCAAATTTTATTAACCCAACATCATTGATTTACACAGGACTAAAAATGCCAAATAAATTTCTGCAAACTCGAGGATACTGCCTTAGAGTTATAAAGTTAATAACTCAACCAGGACCAATCTGAGCCCCACCTGATGTCAAAAATTATATTTTTTTCTATTCCCCTTCCAAATGAGTATTGGTCTAAGTAAAACTATCCTAAAAATACTATTCATTTGCCATAACACAAAGCAAGTTACCCTAACCTGGATAAAATCCTGAATCAGGACACCAGAGTATGGCATTGTCTGACCTATCATATAACCAAATGCTCTATCGGAATATTCTATCATTAATATACAATCAGGTCCCCTGAGGCTCTCTTCTGAGATACAAAGGTTCAGATTGACTGAGAGAAACAAACTGGAAGATGATTAACTTTGCCCCATGGCCCATATTTTAGGTAAGGTAAACCTCTTAAACTATGAACTGGTATCTCACGTGGAGGAAACCCACGTGGTCACGGGGAGAACATACAACAGCAGGAATTAAACCCGGGTCAGTGGTGCTGTAGATAGCGTTAATTCTAATCACTACGCTCCCACACACCCCAAAATGACGATGTGATTACTGGAAAGGGTAGGGGGAATGAGTAGGTGTGCTGCATTGGGATTTCTTTCTCGGCAAGGTCTCGTGGAAGTTGGTCAACAAGATTTGAGCAAACAAAGTTGAGAGGCCAGTGCTTAAGAAGCACCTATCTCAATGATATCGCTGAAGGGATTAAATATTCTATTTCAAAGGTTGCTGATCAGTTGGGTTGTAGGTAGAGAGAAGGATGTAAAAATGCTTCAAGGAGTGGAATGACTGGGAAGGAGGTGCAACATAATGTGAATAAAAATGAAGTTACGTACCTTGGTGTATTTGACAAAGAAAAGACTCATTTTAAATGGTATGAGTTGGTAATATCAATGTTCAAAGGGAGTTGGTGTCCTCGTATGCAACTCAGTGATGCAGCAAATAACTAGGAAGGTAAATGTGATATTGGTCTTTATTATAGAAGGATTTGACTACAGTAGTAAAAATGTCTTACTGCAGTTATGTAGAGCATAATTACATAGAATACAACTGGAACATTATCACGAGAAAATCTGCGGATGCTGGAGATCCACATATACAATATTGCAGGAACTCAGCAGGCCAGGCAGCATCGATGGAAAAAAGTAAACAGTTGACATTTTGGACCAAAACCCTTCATCAGGAGTGGACAGTTCTGGTTTCCTTTCCTATGAAAGAATATATTTTTCATAGAGGGAGTGGTGTGAAGATTCACCAGTTTGTTTCAGTGATGGTGGGCTTATCTTGTGAGGAGAGATACAGTAAAGTCATCCGATATTCCTTAGAGCTTAGGAAAATTGAAAAGAAATCTCACTGAAATCTAACAATTCTTACAGGATTTTATAGGCTGGATGCAGGAAGAATGTTCCATGGCTGGAACAAAGGGTTTCAAAATAAAGGGTAGGTCATTGAGGACTGTGTTGATGGTAAAGCATCTTCATGCAAAGGGTGATGAATATTAGATATTTACCCTGATCAGCTGTAGAGGTGTAGAAGCTAGCATGCCTGTAAGCTGATTCAGACTTCCAAATCCACCAGTAAGCCATCGTTCGACAGAAATACATGGCCACCTGGAACATGAGTTTAAGTACTGTAGCTAACCTCTACTGGTTCTTTTCTGAATGGATGGTTAGTCATTTATATGGTGTCCAATGCTTTTTGAGTGTTTTCATTGATTGAAGGGCCCTTATGATATGATTCAAGTGGACTTCCTTGATTCAGTCTTGATATACAGCACCACCGTGGAATAGATATAGGTTGAAGATGTGGGTTCTGAAGAGCTGACCTGGGTGGAGACCATGCCTCTGTGTGCTACTCAGATGCACTGAAGTTGATGCCTTTGAGGTGGCACGAAGGTGGTGTGCAGTGAAAACGTGAGTGACTGCCCTGGGTGTTTCTTTTGTGATCGCAAGACCCTACTGGACATTGATTGCTGCAGGCCTGCTTCTCTTGTTTTGTGGGGAGACAGGTGATGAGGCAGTAGTCTTGCCTCGGTTGTAGCTAGGACCAGGCCTCTATCCTCGGGCTTGCATTTTACCATCACGCTGGGGCTCGGTTGAGATGGCCTCCCTCATCAATGCTGCCCTCCAGTGGAATTACAGGCTGGACTGCCAGGAACCATCAACTTGTGTGACTTGTCATTTAGGAACCTGGTCTAAAAATTGTTTTATAATGTGACTACGTTCTTTTTTTTTCTTTCTCGTTATTTTGAATGCACGTGTATGTTTTTGCACTTTGGCCCCAGAGAAACGCTGTCTCATTCAGCTGTATCCATGTATGGATTGAATGACAATTAAACTTGATTTGATTTTTGAAGGCTGACTTAGTTGAGGTTTCTAAATGCTGAAGAGTAGAAGTTGTAACTGGTTGTGGCCAGAACTAAGGGACATGATATTGAGATTGGGGTGAGAGCACTGAGGAATGAAATTAGGAAATCATTAGGAATTTGATACCCTCTTCCTCCTAAGCGATAAAAATGCAAAATTACTTGAAATTACTTGAGATAGAATTTTTGCTGGAGAAAAATTTCAAGGAAGATGAAACAAAGGAAGGTAAATTAAATCACTTTACAGTTTAACCACAATCTGGATGAAAACAGAACAACCTCTATTTTTGTAATTAAGTTCCTAAAGACTAACTTTAAGATTGGAGCACAGAGGTGATTTCAAGATATTGATCTTCTGTGGAGCATAGGCCATTGATGACCTCCTGTCTCCATCATCCAAGTCGATGGTCTGGTTGTAGTTTCTGTGATCCATTGTATCCACTATACAGGGATTTGGCCTATACAGCTTCACTGGAGTCCTGCAGGTCAGCATTACCTGTTTCCACCTCTGATGACAAGGATGCTGGGTTGGACTTTCAGAGCCATGAAATTAATAGATATTATAACTTAGTTATAACAAATTTCCTGGGGTTTGAATATGAAGGGATATTATCACTTGGCAGAAAATTATCCACTAATTAATTCATTTGGAATCAAATAGCACACAACACTATTAGAAGTATCCACCATCAATTTTACTTCAGATGTAATGAAAATATGTTAGATGGGTTCTTTATCACTATGTTCTTTATTCAATGCTGTTCCATTTTCTGCACTTTTGTTTTCAGTGTTTTGTAACTGGAAGGTAACTGTTCAACAGGACAGAGGGGGCCAGGAAGCTTCAATTAGTTGTTGCTTTTGGGCAACAAGTTTATTTCAGGGTCATAGTTACAAGATTAAGGGGTGGTCCTTCAAAACTGCAGGAACTTCTCACACACTTTGGCTAATCTCTGCAGTTCTCTATCCCAGAGGATTATGGAGACTAATAATTAGCAGTTTGTAAGGAGAATATAGGTATATTTTTAAATGATCAGGGAATTGCAAGCCATGTAGAACTGGCACAAAAGAGGCCATCAGCTAGGACCATATTCAATGATAGAGGAGGCTTGAGGGGCCAAAAGGCTTCCTGCTGCCTTATTTTCTTTTGTTCTTATGTTCCTTAATGATGAAACAGAGTATTAAAGGGTCTAGGCAAGGAGTCACATATTGGTGAAGCAAAATGCTAAGAGTCTTTTTCTAGGTCTGAGAGAATGGTTGGATTTTCGTGACTTGGCACTGTTAAAGCATACAATAGAAGCAAATGATAAAGTGGCTTCTCTTGATGGAGGAGCATCTAACAGATGCACTGTAATAGTTCAATGTTTTTCCAAAGCCTCCAGTATCCTGCTTTTCTAATACTATATAATTGATTCTCTGCCTTGCTCCAAATTTGCAAACAAACTCAGTAAACACTGAATTGTGCAATGTTGTGTTTAGATACTTAAGCACTGACTTTGGGGCTTTAGGTTCTTGGCAGAACATTTTGATTGAAAGGCAGTCTGGGATGTAATTGGCATTGTGACCACGGCTTTAATCAAATGTTCTTACTAACCCAAACCTACCATTCCGACAGTGCTGTGAAGAAGTCAAACCTGAATTTAACTTATCTTTTGCTTTACACAGATCGTTACACTGTCAACATGTGTCTTTAGGGCAAGTTCATCTGTTCCCACTGCAGATTAGAGAGAAGTGCAGTAATAGAGAAAACCGTTTGGGGTGGGGGCAAAAGGTTTGTGTGGGTGCTGGGTAAGGCAGAGTGGGTGAAGTGCAAAAGGAAAGGGAACTAAATTTATGTATGGACTGAGGAAGTGTTCTGAAATTTGTTCATGTTTAAACCAAAGGGAAATCTTTTTCATTATCCGCGAGCATAAATATTGATTGGTCTTGTGTGTCATGTGGTATACTATTGATCTGAGGTTTTCCGATATAAACAGGAGTATGTCTTAACAGGATAACAAACAGAAGGTATTTATCATATTTTTTGATATATTAACCTGGGGGTTCCCAACATGGAGTCCACAAACCCCTCACTTAATGGTAAGGTTCCATGGCATAAAAAAGGTTGGGAACCAAAGATCAATTAACTTAACTTCTTCCATTAAAGTGTGTTCAATATGTACATTCATTTCAGAAACTGCTGTCGTTTGGAATGGAAAGCAGAAACACTGAACATCTAACTCTGCTGAGTTAGTGGCAGTGGGTATGAACTCTGAAATGAATGCCTACATGTCATTTCCTGCTGCTGTCCTAATTCACAGGTTGGGCATCCTCAAGGCTGTGTAGCCCTGCTTCATCTTGGGTGACTGATTTAGTGCTTTCTTCCACATAGATAGAAAGCTTCACCTCTGCATGACCGATCAGAGAGAGGCTTAGATGAGTATTGATTTGAATTTGCCAGACTAAGTAAACAAATTGGAGTGACAGGAGACCCCGGGACATGAAATATTTTATAATGACAAGGAGCTAAGTAGAGTTTTGCAAGACAAGGTGAGCGAAGTTGGAGCACTTGCTGAATTAAAGTTCTTGCATTAAGGTTACACAGAAGAATGTACACAATTGGATGACTTTTTTTCCCTCATGTTTTTGGTGAGAAACAATTTGTCGAGTATAGTTGACAATTCAGCCACTTGAGCTTGTTCCATCATTCAATACGATCTGATCTGTATCCTAAATCTATTTCCTACCTGGTTTCATAACCAGTGATAGAACCATACGGTACAGGAACTGGCCCTTTGGACAAGTAAAGCAGGGTCGGCCATCAACCACCCTAGTTTACGTTAGTTTACACTAATTTCACTTTATTCTCTCCACATTCCCACCAAGTTTCGCCCACACATCTGTTTTGACTATATTCATATCTCCCCATGAAATAGACAGGTCACTCACTCCATCAGATCTGTGACAAAATTCTGAGCTGCCCTATCAGTCCTCTGTCCCAGTTACCTATTATGTCTTACAGGCCCATCCATTCCACCCAGAATACACCCACCACTCAACTGTGGGTAGTTTACAGAAGCCAATTACCTTAGCAACCAGCATGTCATAGAGTTATACAGCAAGCAAACAGATCCTATCAAGTTCATGCTGGCCAGCAAGTACTGAATTAAACTAATCCAACATTAAACACATTTTGTATTCTCCTCACATTCCCATCACCTCCCCCAGACTCCACCACTCACCTACACACTAGGGGCAGTTGACAGTGGCCAGCTTCCCTACCAACCTGCACACCTTTGGGATATGAAGGATGCCAGAGCACCTGTACAAAGCTTACATCATCAAATGGGAGCATGGAAACTCCATACAGATAATACCTGAGGTCAGGATTGAATTCAGATTGTTGGGGCATCTGTGGTGTCACATGCACAGTGACACAGGTTGAAATACAGCTTGGACTCAGGATCAGCTCTCATTTAGCACAACTGAGCTCACTAGGTGAATAAAAGTGCTTAAGACATCATCATCGCAATAGATAGGTGCTAGCATTTATACTATAGAGTAAGGCAGTAGTTGCCATTAATTTTCATTATTAAATTGTCAGTTTGATATTGACTGAAGTTGAATTGCCCATTGGCACATTGATCTCTAAAGGGGAGGCTTTGTCTACTGGCAAATGAGATTTCTGTGAAACTTAAGTATGGTGATTTTAATTATTTGAGGCAGGATTAATCAGGAAGCTCTTTCTAATAACTTCAATCCTTCATGGACTTTTGATGACTCCAAGACATTCTGTGAAATCATACCATCTACTTAGCTCTCCTTAGCATTCAACCTACATTATTATTATGATTGCTGGTGTCGCTTCTTTATTCTAACCTCTGGTCCTGGCTTTTCCTGGGATTGCCATGCTGCAGTTTTTTTTAGGCACATATATCTCATTCACTGTCTGTGTATGACCCAGGACAACCTTTACTCTGGTTGCAGCATAATGCCCATTCCTGGCTCCTTTCATTCACTTGCTGCATGTTCAAAATCTCTTTGTACACAGATTGTAGGATTATTGGAATTACAACAAATATTCCTTCTGGCTTTTCCAGCAATCTGCACCAGATGCAAGAATACTAATAGGATATTTTGGAACATTCATATTTACATATTCTGCATCCGCTAGTTTCTTGAAGGTGCTGCTCTACCTAGCTAATTCATTAGCTCTCCATGTCAACCTCTCTGACACATTTAGATTTTGCCTCTATTTGTATCTTCCAACTGTTAGTTTTCCTACAGTACGGTAAATGGTTAAGCCAATCCCGTTGGCAGTTTTTTTTTCCTCAAAGTTTTCTCATATTCTTTCACAAGGAGGAGAGAATACCAGCATACTATATGCTTAGACATGATTTTTAACCATCAATTGCCGATGAGCACGCAGTGGCTCCCCTAAGATAACGGCATGAAGTGATGCAGAGGCCACTCCAGCTCCCAAAAATGGGGCAAGCTTTAAATTCTTAGATAGTCTTTCAAAGTTTCAAGTCAGGGACCTCAGTCATCTGAAGCTCTGCTAATACAGCGCTGCTGAACACTGTTAGACAAAATTAAATTTAATCTGCCGGTAACAGGGTTTATAGCAGTACTCAACAGAAAAGGGATGCTGCGGACAGGAGACCCAGAGAAGGTTACTTGGCCTAAGCAGCTCAGCTGAGAAAGTGACAAACACAGGCGGTGTGAGAGGAAGTAGAAACACAGCAAGAGAGCTCGGGCACTAGTGAGGCTGAGAGCTAACCCAATCGCACCAGCGGTACCATCAGCTTTGCTGGCCAATGTCCGCTTGCTTGATCATAAAATTGACTTACTGAGAATGAGGGCACAGAAAGAGATGAGAAAGTGCTGCATTCTTGTTTTCACAAAAACGTGGTTAAACAACAGCATGCCTGATTCAGTGTTTTAACTCAACTGTATGACTCTGTTCCACGCAGAGAGGAACTCCCTATCGGGGAAATCCAAAGGAGGTGGAACCTGTGTGTAATTAACAAAGGCTGGTGAACAAACTTATTTGTAGTTAGCAGTCACTTTTTGGGGAAATTGATCCACCTTACAGTTAAATGGCAGCCTCATTACCTGCTCAGGGAGTTTAATGTTGTGTTCATCACTGCAGTCTACATCAACCAAGTGTAAAGACCAAGGATGCTATGGGAGAGCTTTACACTATTATCAGCTCTCTACAAAACAAGCATCCAGATGGTTTCTTCATAATTGCAGGAGACTTCAATCATGTTAACCTGCAGGACACTTTATCCAAATTCCACCAACGCATCACCATGGCCACGAAGGGAACAAACAGATGGAACCTTGTTTATAGAAACAGAACTGTGCACATACTTACAAAGCCATCTCAAGTCTCGTCTTGGCCCCTCTGATCACAGCTTCATAATGTTAATCCTAATGTTGGAAATGGAGAAACCACTCAAGAGGACCAACACTATATGGCTGAAAGAGGTGATCTCTAAGCTTCAGGACTGTTTTGAGCACAACCACTGGCAGACGTTCAGGGAGGCAGCCACAAATGGAGTAGACACAGACATCATCTGTCAACAGCTATGTTAGTAAGTGTGTAGATGGCGTTGGTACTGCAAGAACAGGTATTTCATGGCCCAACCAGAAGCTCCAGCTGAATGCAGAGTTGCACTCCTTACTAAATGCCTGGGATGCTACCTTCATGCATGGTGACAGAACAGCTCTTAGGACAGCCAGGAGAAACCTCACCTTAGGCATTGTTATGAGATCATGAGACCATAAGATAGAGGGCCATTTGGCCCATCAAGTCTGCTCCGTCATTTCATCATGGCTGATCCATTTTGCTTCTCAACCCCAATCTCTTGCCTTCTCCCCATATCCCTTCATGGCCTGGTCAATCAAGAATATATCAATCTCTGCCTTAAATATACGTAAAGACTTGGCCTCCAAAGCCACCTGTGGCAAAGAATTCCACAGATTCACCACTCTCTGGCAAAAGAAACCTCCCTTCATCTCCATTCTAAAAGGAGGCTGTGTCCTCTGGACTTAGACTCTCCCATCATCGGAAACATCCTTTCCACACCCACTCTATCAAGGCCTTTCACTGTTCAATAGGCATCAATCAGGTCACCACTCATTCTTCTGGTGAACACAGGCCCAAAGCCATCAAATGCTCTTCATACGTGCCATTCAATCCTGAAAATATTTTTATGAACCTCCTTTGAACTGTCTCCAGTTTCAGCACATCCTTTCTAAGATAAGGGACCCAAAACTGCTCACAATACTCCAAGTGAGGCTTCACCATTGCTCTTTTGCCATGCATTTTCTACCTCCCATTGTAATTCACAGACCACATCCTTACTACAGTTTTGGGGTTCTGTATACAACTCCTATCAGGGTCTTTTTACTCTGGCAATGATTCAACACCTTTCAACCCCATGCGACCTCTTTCTAATGATCTGATGTAATTTTTTACCAACAGAGCTATGCCTCCCCGCTGCCTGCCTGCCTGTCCTTTCAATACGATGTGTATCCTTGTTATGTTTTGTACCTCCAGAAATTAATTGGGAAAAATGTTTGTGTAATTCTATGCTCCAAGAAGATAGAATTTTGGTCGCACACACACCAACAGCAACATTGAGGGGCGTACTCTGCAGTTCTGAAAAACAAACCAAGCTGTTGGACAAGACCAATGTAGTTTTCAAAATCCAATGCGAGGACTGTTATGCTGGCCAGACTGGGAGAAAGCTATCCACAAGGATCCATGAACATCAACCGGTTGTTAAGCGGTGTGACCAACTCTCCCTAGTCCCTGTGGTGACGAAACATTTGCAAATGGATTGCCAAGATCAGAGAACAACTCAACCCAACCATAGTATACAATATAATACAATCACTACATCCACAGCAAGATAAATTTTCATGCCTAAAGATTTAATCACTTTGAACGATTTCTTACTCTTGTGGGATAACATCTTTCCTAATAAGGGCGAGTCACTCTGCTTGGCAGGTGAGACTTATGGCTGTGATACAATCTTAGCTTCTAGGACCTTGCTCATGATGGTCTGGGACTGCAGGAAGTGGTACTGATAGCTCTGGACACCTTTCTTCTCCAACAATTGGCTCTACTCTCCTCAACTGATCAATGTGTCTTCTCCAGTTGACACCAGATGCAATCTCCAATGTGTACGAGAGTAGTCCAGTCCTGCTTTAATCCTTCTACGTACCCATATTGATAATTTCTGTAGTCCCTCGATAGGACTGCTTGTCAGGAATGAAACATTGAAGTTCCTTGTTTGAGGAGCTCTCAATTTGTCTCAGCCGTTTGTCCTCCATACTCCTTCTGAGAATGGATTTGAGGAGATCCATGCATGAGCACAAGGGATGATCAAGAAACAGCACAGATAGTGAGTTGTTGGTTGTGGAGTGTGCTGCATTGTGAGCGCAAGGAGGAAATCGATGAGCTTCTGATTCAGTGCCAGTGCAGTGTGTTCTGCTGACATTGCTAGCAGCGTGTTCTTTAGACTATGGACAAACCTTTACAGAAAGCCATTTGTAGCTGGGTGGTATGGTTCAGATGTAATATGTCTTATTCCATTCATTTTCAGGAATGAGAGAAATTGTTCTGCACCAAACTCTTGTCCATTGTCACTGACTAAATGTCTTGACACACCAGTCCTTGCAGAAGCTTCTCAGTACATCAACATTGTGTGAGGCTGTAGTGGAGGCTATTGTGAAAACTTCTGGCCACTTTGTAGCTGGACCCACTACTACCAAGAAAGTTGTGCATGGAATCATCTGACAAAATCCACATGAACCCTCTGCCAGGGCAATGCAGGCCATTTCCAGGGATGGAGAGGCACTGCTCTTGGCATCTTCTGGACACAGTGGCATCCCGAACAGGGCATGGCAAGCTGTTTGATCTGCTGATCCATCCCAGGCCACCAGACAAAGCTTTCATTTTGAACACACATAGGTGACTGGCATATAGCTCCTCCAGTACTTACTTCAGTTTTCAGCTTGGATGATAGAACAACTCTAAATCCCCACATAAGGCAACCATCATCAAGGGCACATTCATCCTGGCACTGGAAAAATGGAGGAGCAGGAATTTCTGCTGTGCTTTCCAGACATTCTGGGTTGCCATGTTGACCTGAGACGGTATGGGGTCTTTTCTCGTTTCCTTTTTGGATCATCTCCGCCATAATAGGGAGACTTTCGATTTGCATTGGGGAGAGTAGGTCAAGAGGAGTGTTCTCTTTGTTAATTTTATAGGTACTTCCTTTCCCAAGAGACAATGGAACAATCCATCAGCATTTCCATGAGCAGCTGTCCTTTTGAATCCGATCTTGTAATTGTGTCCCCCAAGGAACAGAACCCATCTCTGCATTTGTGCTGCTGCTGCTAGTGGAACACCCTTCTGTGGATTGAAAATGGACACAAACAGTTGATGAGGGTAAACTCTCTCCCACACAGGTACTGATTGAAATGTTTTAGACTCAAGCCCTCTCTGTCAATCTGTGCATAATTTCTTTCTGCAGTGGTCAGGGAACATAATTCAAAGGCTATGGGGTGTTCACATCCATCACTCATAATATGTGACATGACTGCACCTATATCATAAGGCAAGGCAAGTTTTCACAGACAAGCTTCTCTGGGCGATGTGGATCACAATGTGTGAGTATAGCGTCTGATGTCACAATTTCATTTAACTTTTTGACAGCCACCTCATACTGCTTTGTCCATTGCCATTTCTTCCTGATTTGTAGTAATGAGTTCAAGGAGTGGAGCACGGCAGCCAGGTTTAGCAGGAGCCTGTCAGAGTAATTGACAAATTGTGAAAAAGTCCACAAGTGTGACATTTACTTTGGCCTTGGGGAATCCACCACTACTTAAATTTTCTAAGAACAGCTGTGCAAATCTTGTGCATGAATGGTGTGACCACAGTAAGTGATGCTTGGTTTAAATAATTCACACTTGTTGCATTGCACTGAGCCAATAATCTTCTTATTGTTTTAACACCATCTTGAGGTTTTGGAGATGTTCCTTGTCACCCTCACTGGTAAAAAATGATGCCATCCAGGTAATACTGAGTGCCTGGGCAGCCTTAGCTTTCTGAATGCAGGAGCAGAAACCATTCCAAAAATAAGCTTATTATAGTGATAAAGCCCTTTGTGAGTGTTTATGGTGAGAAATACCCTGGACTTTTCTTTCATCTCCATCTGTAAGTAAGCTTCAGCTAAGTTTACTTGGCTTAAGTGTCTCCATCCAGCAAGGTTCGCAAAGGTGTCCTCTATACTGGGCAGAGGATATGGACCTACTTTAAGTGCTGAGTTAATGAAGACATTAAAGTCACCACAGATCTTAACAGACCCATCTTTTGTGGCTATTGGGGCAGTTGGTGTTGCCTACGGGTTACACTCACCTTGGAAAGAATTCCTTCCGTCTCCATGTGATGGAGCTCACTGGCTGCTTTATCACGGATGGTCTAAGGAACTGGAAAAGTTTTGTAAAAACTGAGTGTGGCATTTTCATTTAACACTATTTTACTCTTGATATGTTTGAGTTTCCCAGTGCCATCCTTGAACATTACTGTGGCATTATCCAGTACCTTTCTTAATTCACTTTCAGTTGCCTCAGCCGCAGGGGATGAGGAATGCAAATGGTGGATGGATCTCCAATCAAGTTGTAGTTGTGTCAGCCAATATTTCCCTAATGCTGTTTTTATTATGTACAAGCCCAATGTGGCTTGTTGGTTGTTGTTTTTCACCATTACAAATTTCATTTCCATAGGGGTTATCTTTTCTCCAGTTTAAGTTCTTAGTTTGATATCTGTAGGCTTCAATTCAGTGTCTTTGAAATGCTGTTCAAGCTCATTTTGTGGAATGACTGAAAACACTGCTTAATTCTTTCAGTAGACATCATCCAGTTAACTGTTGTGCAGCCTAACACATCTATCTTTCCGATGTAGCCAGCTATTTCTGGTTATCTATCTACCTATTTATTTATTTATTTATTTATTTATTTATTACCACCCAGTACTCACTGTTTATGAACCTGTGAATGTAGTCATTGCTAGTCAATCTCATGTGTTTTCTGCCTCTTTTTTAAATTTGGAGAAAACATATGCCGTTCATGAGCCTCTCAGACATAACCCAGAATAAATTATGTAAACAAACAAAAAGAGTACTTAATCAAACAATATATTTACAAGATTACTCAAATATTACTGAAATATTACACACATTACAAGCATCAAGAGGGCAAAGACTGCATACGCACAAAAAATTCAGGAATACCTGTCTGATAATGATCCCCAGCATATGTGGCTGGGCACCAAAGGCATTATTGACTATGCAAGAAAAAAACAGCATCGACCGTACCAGTGACACCTCCCTCCCTCGTGCTCTAACCAACCTTGATGCACCCTTCAAGGCATGCAACACATCACTGGCCGTAAAATCTACCACCCTCAGAGATGAGCAGCCACTGTCTGTAGCAGTAGCAGCCGTTAGAAGGATTCTGCAGAAATTCAATCCCCTGCAAGGCGTCTGGGCTAAACAAATCCAGGCTGCATACTCAGGAGTGTGCACACCAGTTCACTGATGTCTTCACGGGCATATTCATCACATCACTCTTCCAAGCTGCTTTAAATCAGCCACCATTGTCTCTGTACCAAAGCACCCTCTACACTCTGAAACAAATGACTACTGCCCAGAGGTAGAGACGCCAGTCATCATGAAGTGCTTTGAACGGCGGATAATGGCACGTATCAAAAACTCCATTCCCACCACATTGGACACTCACCAACATGCTTACTGACCGAACCACTCTACAACAGATGCCGTAGCAGCTGCCATGCACCTGGCCCTCACACACCTAGGAAACAAGGACACTTATGACAGAAGGCTGTTTCTTGATTTCAGTTCGGCATTCAACACTATTGTCCCATACACCTTGGTGAAAAAACTCCTACGCCTTGGTCTAACTACACCACTGTGTCACTGGATGTTGGACTTCCTGATGAACAGACCTCAGACAGTCAGGATCCACAACTGCTCTTCCCTCCCCTTCCCCTTCCCCTCCCCCCTCCCCCGTCACCTGCAACACTGGTGCTAGGTGCTGAGCCCATTGCTGTACGCTCTGCTCACGCATGACTGCAAGGCCAAACACCCGAGCAATCACATCATCAAGTTGGTCATTGACACGAGAGTGGTGGGGCTCATCACCAGCAACAGTGAGATGGCCTACGGTGAGGAGGTGGAAGAATTCGAGGCCTGGTGTCAAGCAGAGAGTCTCTTCCTTTATATCAACAAAGCAAAGGAGATGGTTATCGACTTCAGGAGAACTCACACTGGCCCTTACATCGGTGGCACAGCAGTGGAAACTGCAAACAGTTTCAAATTCCTGAGAGTGCACATCTCACACAACCTCTCATTCTCCCAGAACACATCCTACGCGGTCGAGAAATCTCACCAACGCCACTACTTTCTGAGGAGGCTGAAGAGAGCTGGACTTAGCACAGATGTGCAATGGAGAGCATCCTAACAAACTGCAGCACTGCTTGGTATGAAAACCGAACTGCAGCGGACAGGAAGGCTCCACAACGGGTAGTCAAAAGTTCCCACTGCATCACTGGCACCAACTTACCTGCCATCAAGGACATATGTACAGAGAGATGCTAGAAAAGGATCAGCAACACCATGAAGGATCTTACACACACTGCTCATAGACTGTATGTCCCACTCCCATCCGGGAGGAGGCTATGTAACATCCACGCCAGGACCATCAGACTCAAAAACAGGTACTTTCCCCAAGCAGTAAGGCTGATCAACATTTCCACCCACGAACTCCACCACAACTTTATTATTTCCCATCATTCTCCTTATGTACAGCCTAGCATGACATTATAGACATGCAATCAATCTATTTATAGAAGCTATCTTATGTATTTATATTTATTGTGTTTTTTATTAATATTATCATCGTGTTCTTTATATTTGTGTTTCTTTTGGCCCTGCATCAGATCCAGAGTAACAATTATTTCATTCTCCTTACACTTGTGTACAGGAAATGACATTAAACAGTCTTGAATCTTGAATTCTGTTTTGCATGTTTCGTAACTTATAGTGCAAGTATCATCAGGCTAGAAGGAATTACCAAGTTATTGGAGTGAAAATTATTTGTATGTACGCTTGGTAGACTGGTGACCATCTGTGTTTGGACAGTACACTGGTGCAGCAGTTAGTGCTGCAGCCTAACACGTCCAGGTACCTATATTCAATTCTGGCCATTGGTGTTGTTCGTGCAGTTTGCCTGTGCTCCCTGAGACCATGAACGTTTCCTCCCACATCTCAAACATATTCTGGTGGATTAATTAGCAACTAAAATTATCCCCATTTTTAAGAGAATAAGTTACAGGAGTAAGGGGAAATTGGGGATTCATTGGACCACTCTGTTTGGAGATAGCATGGAATTGATAGGCCAAATAGCCTCCCAAGGTATCATGATTTGCATGTGTTGTGTGAATGAAGTCACTGGAGAAGACTACTCGTAGATATAAAGCGGCTTCTTTATTCAACAAAACAAGGTACAGCAGGCATCATATGGAGACACCTTTGGTGGAAAGGTCTGCTGTTCCAATGTGGGGCTCGATATTTTATGTGCCGACAAATCAAAGGACAATTCCATATTTATAAAGTATAGACAATGCTTTCTTTGAAATCACATATGAACTTCACACCTCCCTCCTCACACACACACCAGAGTCATCCAGATGAATTTTAATCAGCATTGATTGGTCTGAGATTCACAGCTTTTAGGAATAAAATCCACAATACATGTTCAAAGACAGAAGACTGGTTGCCAAAGCCATTTGCTAAATGTAAATGACCTAAACCCAAAAATCACCCTAACAGCATGTGCCAGACTATCAATGCTTTTTACAGTTAGACATTGAACATTCATTAGGCTTTATGGTGTTAGGGAACTGATCCAGGGAACAGCTAAGTGAAGATATTTATTCATACTGCACACTAGGTACTTGAACTAATTTACTCAGGAGTGAAAATTATTCGTATGTACACATGATCCAGATTGCAGGAAAGTTTATTTGATTACATGATCATCCACACAAAAGGCTTGATGAATTTCATTTACCATTTCTTTGCCCAAGTAAGAATCTTGAATACAAATTCTGCGCTGGTAGTGGAATGTAGAACTGGGGGTGGATGATCCTGTCCAAGGCACTACTTGCAAGAGGGGACGTTAAACCATGGTTTTGTCAGTTCTCTTGGATGGACTTGTAGGTCCAGGTAATCCCTTGGCATAATTTTGAGGAACAACAAGGTAGGTTTGCTGGTGTTCTGGCCAGTCTTTAATTTTGGATCAATATTTCCTTTAACAAAACAGATAATATGAGCTTTAGCACATTGTTGTTCAAGGGTCATGTTGTGTGCAAATTGCCTGTGGTGTTTGCTGCACTTCGTCAGTGGTCAGATGGGTAGAGCGCTTTAGGACATCTGAAATCCTGAAAGATGTAAACTGAATGCCCACTTTCTCTCTTGCAGCTTCACAGTCCCAATAAATCTGTTTTAATCTTTGTGTCAGTATAAGTGAGCATGTTGCCTGTCCCTTAGAGTAACACCAACCTGACAATCCACATTTCACACATTGCTTGCATACAAAGCTGATAATGTTTTGGCTCATCAGTGCCAAACTTCTCACAGTATTAGTCTCTCTAATTTTACACACCATTTTGCTAGAGCTTTCAGGAAGTTTTAGGGGAAGAAAAAAATAGAACTAGATTGCATGCTTTACGTAGAATCGCTTTCCATTATGTTAATTCAATACCATATCTTCATCCCTGACTGGAAAATGACAGTGAGCAAGAATGCAGTACTTGAAATGACAAGGTGCCAGTAATGATAAGGAATGTACACCATCAGTGAAATGTGAGGTGAAAACCTTCAGACAATTATTTATTTGCTGAGTAACTGAATGGAGCATTCTGTGTTTCGACAATTGATTATAACGTTAGACCTGACGACAGCAGCCCTCAAATGCCTAAACTGACCTTACATTGTTGCCAATTTATATATTCTTTTTATTTTTAACTCGTGTTGTAAAACAGAAGAGGTTACATGTATTTTGCATTCTTAAAGCTTACGACATCAGGTGGCATGCTAACAATCTATTCCTAAGCGTTCCCCCATTAGAAAGAGCAGAGGGACCTTTTGGATGCAGCAGGAGAAATCACACAAGGACCTGCAGCTAAAGAGTACCACTAATTGTATAAGATTTAGTCTCCTACTTCCTTCTGGTAATATGTGGATCTTTGAAATATGTCTTATGACAGGAAGATTTAACTTTCACGGAAATTAAACATTTTCTTGAAAGGCAAAGAATCCCTAATAATTGCAACTTCACCCAGTTGGGTGATAACACAGCCTTGAAAGATGGGTCAGGAATATCCAATAAAATAACATAGAGCTTTGAATGTGCAATGAAAGATGGAATTAGCTGTACTATCAGCAAACAGGTACTTAAATGAATCTGAGGGGTAGCTTATTTCTTGAAGTATGGAGATAACACAGATAATAATTGTATTAATACTTTCATGTCTTGAGTTAGCAACCACTTGCCACTTTGTAGGGGCTAGTGCATCAGCTGATGACAGTAATTTTTTGTGCCCAGGCTTTGTATGTGACATCAGGGAACTTTAACACAATTAAAAACATAAAAGTTAATGTGCTACTACGAAAATATAAAATGAATGTTTCAACCCACTTCCTTTCCTATTTGACAATTGATATTAGTACAAACTATTTACCTCCCAACCCATTAGGCATAAGAGCAGAATTAGGACATTCAGCCCACTGGGTCTTCCATTATGGCTCATTTACTGCCCCTCTCAACCCCATTCTCTTGCTTTTTCCCCATAACCTTTAATGCCCTTACTAATCGAGAACCTATCAACCTCCGCTTTAAATATACTCAATGACTTAGCCTCCACAGATGTCTGTGGCAATTAGTTCTGCAGATTCATTTCTCTCTGGCTAAAAACATTCCTCCTCACTTCAGTTTTTAATGGACATCCCTCTATTCTGAGGCTGTGCCCTCTGGTCCTAAACTCCCATGCTAGAGGAAACGTTCTCTCCACATCCACTATCTAGGCCTTTCAAATTACAACAGGCTTCAATGAAATTATCCTCCTCATTCTTCATGAACTCCAGTGAGTACAGGCTCCTCATACGTTAACCCTTTCATTCCCAGATTCAATATGAAACTCCTTTGGATCCTCTCCAAAGCTAGCACATTTTTTCTTCCAAAAGGAGCCCAAAACCGCTCATGCTACTCCAAACACAAGGAAATCTGCAGATGCTGGAAATTCAAGCAACACACATCAAAGTTGCTGGTGAATGCAGCAGGCCAGGCAGCACCTCTAGGAAGAGGTACAGTTGAAGTTTTGGGCCGAGACCCTTCATCAGGACTAACTGAAATAAGAGCTAGTAAGAGATTTGAAAGGGGGAGGGGGAGATCCGAAATGATAGGAGAAGACAGGAGGGGGAGGGACGGAGTCAAGAGCTGGACAGTTGATTGGCTAAAGGGATATGAGAGGATCATGGGACAGGAGGCCCAGGGAGAAACAAAAGGGGGAGGGGGGGAAAACCCAGAGGATGGGCAACGGGTATAGTGAGAGGGACAGAGGGAGAAAAAGGAGAGAGAGAAAAAGAATGTGTGTATATAAATAAATAACGGATGGGGTACGAGGGGGAGGTGGGGCATTAGCGGAAGTTTGAGAAGTCAACGTTCAAACCATCAGGTTGGAGGCTACCCAGACGGAATATAAGGTGTTATTCCTCCAACCTGAGTGTGGCTTCATCTTTCCAGTAGAGGAGGTTATTCTCCATAACTTCCGCCACCTCCAATGGGATCCCACCTTTAAGCACATTTTTCCCTCCCCCCCCCCCGGCTTTCTGCAGGGATCGCTCCCTACGCGACTCCCTTGCCCATTTGTCCCCCCCAATCCCTCCTGGCACTTATCCTTGTAAGCAGAACAAGTGCTACACATGCCCTTACACTTCCTCCCTCACCACCATTCAGGGCCCCAGACAGTCCTTCCAGGTGAGGCGACACTTCACCTCTGAGTCGATGTGGCCTTCTATATATTGGTGAGATCCGACGCAGACTGGGAGATCATTTCACTGAAAACCTACGGTCTGTCGGCCAGAGAAAGCAGGATCTCCCAGTGGCCACATATTTTAATTCCACATCCCATTCCCATTCTGATAGATCTATCCACGGCCTCCTCTACTGTAAAGATGAAGCCACGCTCAGGTTCCATGCTATTCCAAGTATGGTCTGAACAATGCCTGAAAGTCTCAGCATTACATTTGTGCTTTTATATTTGAGTCCACTTAAAATGAATACTACGTTGCATTTGCCTTCCCTACCACTGACACAACATGTAAACTAACCTTTAGGGCAGGAGTTCCCAACCTGGGGTCCATGGAACCCCTTGCTTAATTGTATTGGTCCATGCATACAAAGGTGTTGGGAGCCCCTGCCCTAAAGATTAGTGAATCCTGCACAAGGACATCCAAGTCCTTTTGCACTACTGATTTTTGAAATTTCTCCCCATTTAGTAAATAATCTACTCCTTTATTCCTTCTACCAAAGTGCACAACCATACACTTTGAGTTATCTACCTTCAGACCTTTCAACTTCCCACGCACCTTCTCCTTAGTAATAGCAACTACGCTCACTTCTGCCCCCTGACTTATTAATTGGTATATTAAAACTATTTTAATTATCAGGTGACTGGCCAGAGATTTTTCTCAGGACAGAAGTATGAGGAATATAATTGTAAGGTAATTGGAGGGGCAATATTAATGGGTTTTTTTGCAAAGAGTGTGGTGAATGCGTTGAAAGCTTTGCTTGGGGTGGTGGTAGAGGCGGATACACTTGGGACATTTAAGAAAGCCTTAGATAGATACATGCATGATAGAAAAATGGAGGGCTATGTTGGAGGGAAGTGTTGGATTGATTTTAGAGTAAGTTAACAGATAGGCACAACGTTGCGGGCTTAAGGACTGAACTGTGTTATAATGTTCTGTGTTCTAAATTAGATTTGCATTTGGAAAAGGTGCCTAACGTAGGTTTTTTCCTCCATTCACTGTTGGAGTTTCATCCATTTATTAATATTTGTAAAAGCTATTTGAGTAAAAAGATATCTTCCCATATTTTAAATGATCCTTGATTTTTAACAAACCTTTATAATCAGGGAAATTACACCCATGAATATGGCTGTGCATCAGGGAGTGAATAACTATGATGAAGACTTAGATATATTGAGCATTTATAACTTAACAATGGCTCTAAACAAAATGTTGTTGACTGATCCAGTTTTGTTTTATTTTGAATTAATGAGTGCAGGTCACTGAATATTTATATCCCTGTTCAAGTCATTTAAATGGGCCATCTGGCTTGAATTACATTCCTTTATACTGGATGTTGCAATGTGAAAATTGGCTGTTTCATTTCTTATTTTACAGCAGAAACCTGAAATCATGGAAGAGTACTGCTCATGCATCTCTTTCCTTCTTTCTAAGTGGCCACTGTTTCTTTAGAACTACAAAGTTAGTAAACTTTCTGTATTAAACATTGCTGAGTGAGCAATGGAAGAGAGAGAAAGGACCATTATTCTTGGATTTCCATTCACTGTCTACCATTATCTTTTTGCACATCACCTTAAATTGCATTGTTAATGATTTGAAAATGCAAACAAAATATCAACATACGGTATAAAAAGCAATTGGTATTTAGCAGTATGGTAGATGTTGACTTCGGTTAAGTGGCAGCTGCCTTATCTCTAAACCACAGACCGGAGAAAGTCTGCAGATGCTGGAAATCCAAAGCAACACACACAAAATGCTGGGGGTGGGTGCGGGATCTCAGCAGCTCAGGCAGCATCTATGGAATGAACGAGCAGTCAGTGTTATGGGCTGAGACCCTTCTTAAGGACTACAGGTCTGAAATGTTGACTGTTTATTCATTTCCATAGATGCTGTCTGAACTGCTGAGTTCCTCCAACATTTTGAGTGTGTTATCTTTAAATCAGATTCTTTAAATCCTATAACCCGGGCTCCCTCTCCAGTGCATTTCCAAGGGAATCCTGCAGGGTAGGAGAGGAACACTTCCTGTCTGATGTGCTCAGAAATCACAGGGCACAAGTTGAAGTTTGTTGGGGCTTTCTTAGATATCCTGCTTAATATCACTTAGGACTTAATTACTTACTGCCCATTATGTCACTAGTGTTTAAGGCAGCAATGAAGGTCCTCCATCTTTGGCGGTGCTCAGGGCTTCATTCGTCATGTCAGTAGCTTCCTCTCAGTTTTCATTACTGTCAGTCACTCACGTCCTGACCGGAGAATTGGGAATACTGCCACATTTAGATGTAGAAGGATTCTTCATTGCTGTTTGGGTAACAGTTTTGTTTTACCCATCAGAGTTGTTAGCCCTGTACTGAATCCCTGAATTTGAAGGACCAGCGGACTACTCTTAGTCTGACCTCTACTCTTTAACTTGTTTGGCATGGGTGACCCTACCAAGAGCCAAGGCATGAAGCCCTGACTGCAGCCAACATAGCTCTCCAGGTCGCTGAGGCATGCAAGCCTCCAAACCCAACGACAAGTTTGTGCTCCCCTTGGAGGATCACTTAGAAACGCATGTGCAATTCCTTATTGCGGTATTGTGATGTGGTAATATAACCTTGTTGCATTTTCTCATGATAAATCATGATTACGCCACAAAAATGATTGGATATATTCTGAAATTCTGAATTAATCTAGCACATGACCATCTTTATTTTTTAAAATTTGAAGCAATGCTTTAAAACTGTGGACAAAATCCTTTACAAAAAAGTTTTGAAATGTAAACTTGACTACTTAAATGCAAAACTGCAGATTGCTCATGAACTATTCAAGGCATCATCTGGAGAGAACATCTGTGCCCCACACTCAGCAGTGATATTAACATTTAAATTGACCTAACAGTGCTCCAATTTAAAGATTAACACTCAGCCAGGAAAGTATATGAGCCAATACGCAATAAAACTAAAGAGTGCATTAATATTGCAAAGCTGCTCCCTGCTGTAGTTCAGTATGGGTATTGCTGTAGGAACTACAAGCAGGGTTATTTCAATACCTGCAGCTTGCTGGTATGGAACTATAAACTGTGCCCTGAAAGAGGCAGAAGGAGCTTACTAAAGGTGAATCATCAGAAAGCTACATAGGAAGCCATCTCATACCAAACAAAAACCTTCTATATTGCTTCTGGAATTTTAAATTGTTATTCAAATTTTAACTGCTGACTTCAGTGAATCATAACATCATATCATTTATGCAGTTTCAATTATTTAATGTATTCATGTACTTTAAAAAATCCCCATAATCTTAAAATTAGTGTTAAAATGTTCAGCAGTAAAATTAGGAAGCACCTTTTCAGGCTATTTTCTGATCCAGCTCTTACTGTGGATTATTCTATCAAGCGATCAGGTCTCATTATGGGTAGGAGAAAAAACAGATGAGAAGGAGGAAAGGGAACGTCTGTCAAGGCAGAGAGTTGAAAATAGATAGACTATAAGTGTGAATGAAGGCAATGGAAGATAAGAACTGGGAGGGAGAGAATATGTGTAATTTAGGAGAGCAAATTTGTGAATCAAGCAAGGGTGAATGTGAAGTGATTGAGAGTGTGAACCAAAGAGAGTGGGTGTAAACTATGAGAGAGACTGAGCAAATGAACTTTGACTTTATCTGGCCACTTCTGATCAACTGCTTGATGAGGTTAGGGCACACTGAATTGGGCATTAATATATTGTCATGGATTGAGAACTGTTATTGAACAGAAGTAGAGGAATGAAGTAAATGGAGCCTTCTGAGCTTGAAGAGTGTAACCTGTGTTTGGACCCTAGATTACTCACAATGTGGCTGTGAGACCAAACGTCATAATTCAAAATGTGCCGACATCATTAAGCTAGCTGGGATTTCAAGTAAACAGGAAGATGTACAGAGACATCAAAGGGATATAGACAAGCTGAGCAAGTGGACAAGAACAATACAGATGGATGGAATATAACTTGAAAATAATGAGGCCATCCTTCCTGGACCACATTGTGCTTGTTGATTGATGTACTGCAAGCCTGAGTAGTTTTCAAAAGAACCTTGTACACACAACATGCAGATGCAACAAGGAATCAGGAGGGACAATGGTATATTAGCCTTTATTATGAGATGGTTTTTATACAGGAGTAGGAAAGTCTCACTGCAATTGGTTAAATGGTCAGGGTGTTGTCCAAATTAGTTTTCTTACCCAAGGGAGTACATGTATATCACCATATACAACCCGGAGGTGCATTTTCTTGTGGGAATCACAGTACTTGGAAGGTGCTTGGAAGTAGGTACAGAGGAGATGTCAGGGGTAAGGTGTTTGGAAGTAGGTACAGAGGAGATGTCAGGGGTAAGTTTTTTACACAGAGAGTGGTGAGTGCGTGGAATTCGCTGCCAGAGGTGGTGGTGGAGGCGGAAATGATAGAGTCCTTTAAGAGACTCCTGGATGGCTACATGGAGCTTAGAAGAATAGAGGGCTATGGGTAAAGCCTAGGTAGTTCTAAGGTAGGGACATGTTCGGCACAGCTTTGTGGGCCGAAGGGCCTGTATTGTGCTGTATGTTTCCTATATTTCTATGTTTCTAAATACAAGGAACACAATAGAATCAATCAAAGATCACACCCAACAAGACGGACAATAGCCGATATGCCACAAAAACCAAACTTGCAAATACAAAAAGAAAGAGAAAAAAAATAATGATGATAATAATAATACATAAGCAATAGATATCAAGAACATGAAATGAAGAGTCCACTTCAGTGGGAACAGTTCAGTGTTGGGGTGAGTGAAGTTGAGTGAAGTTATCCCCTCTGGTTTAATAGCCTGATGGATGAGGGGTAATAATTATTCCTTAACCTGGTGGTGTGGGTCCTGAGGCTCTTGTACCTTTTTCCTGATGGCAGCAGCAAGAAGACAGCATGGGGTCTTTGGTGATGGATGCTGCTTTCCTGTGACAGTGCTCCCTGTAGATCTACTTAATTGTGGGGATGGCTAGGCCATATCCACTACTTTTGTAGGCTTTTCCCTTCAAGGGCATTAGTGCTTCCATACTAGACTGTGATGCCTTCAGTCAATATAATCTCCACTACATATCTACAGAAATTTGTCAAAGTTTTAGATGTCATGCCGAATCTATGTCAGACTCACAAACACCTGTATCAGGATGCTGTTCATCGACTATAGCTCAGCAGTTAATACCATCATTCCCACAATCCTGATTGAGAAGTTACAGAACCTGGGCCTCTGTACCTCCCTCTGCAGTTGGATCCTTGACTTCTTAACTGGAAGAGCACAATCTGTGCGGATTGGTGATAATATCTCCTCCTCGCTGATGATCAACACTGGTGCACCTCAGGGGTGTGTGCTTAACCCACTGCTCTACTCTCTCTATATATATACATGACTGTGTGGCTAGACATAGCTCAAGTACCATCTATAAATTTGCTAATGATGCAACCATTGTTGGTAGAATCTCAGGTGGTGACGAGAAGGCGTACAGGAGTGAGATTTACCAACTAGTGGAATGGTGCTGCAGCAACAACCTGGCACTCAACGT
Source organism: Mobula birostris (assembly GCF_030028105.1). Lineage (NCBI taxonomy): Eukaryota > Metazoa > Chordata > Chondrichthyes > Myliobatiformes > Myliobatidae > Mobula > Mobula birostris. The sequence continues at coordinate 42,137,816 of NC_092378.1, read as the reverse complement.
CAATAAAACGAAAGAGCTGATTGTGGACTTCAGGAAGGATAAGACGGAGGAACACATACCAATCCTCATAGAGGGATCAGAAGTGGAGAGAGTGAGCAGCTTCAAGTTCCTGGGTGTCAAATCTCTGAGGATCTAAGCTGGTCTCAACATATTGATGTAGTCATAAAGAAGGCAAGACATAATGGGGTAAACACCTTGACCTTTCACATTTTGGACTTGAACTGGAGTCAGCCAGACGAAGATACTGAGTATAATTCAGTAATCTTTGAACAATGAAGGGCACTGTAGCATAATGGTCAGTGTAATGTTAAATGGGTAACTGGTCACCACTGAGCTCAACTTGTGTATAAGTGAGTCGTCTCCACACCAGGGTTCTGCCCGAAGCATACAGCCTTGTGGAAGACTTCTGTCGTGGCAAAGAAAGGGTGTCTTTGCCACAGAGGGAATGTAGTGAGGATTTGTCAGGCTAGTTACAGCTATGCCATATAGGACAGAGTCTGAGTGGACTAGGCATGTGTTCTTTAGAGTTTATAAGGATGTTAAGTGATCTCATCAAAACTTAGAAAATTCTCAAGGGCTTGACAGTCTGGTTCTGGGAAGGATGTTTCTGCTCATTGCGATTCTAGGACCAAGGGGAATAGTTTAAGAATAAGGAAGAGACTAACAGGGACTTCAATGAATTCGGATTACTTCGAATGTGGACATTGGAATTCTCCTATTCAGACGGCTGTGGAATTCCAGGTATTTAGTTCATTCAGACCAACCATGTCCTTCATCAATGGTGAAGCAGTGCCTCCTACTATTTCTTAAGTTCTTGACTGATAATTGCAAAACTCTTTGTTCTCTTGTCCATAACTTCAGACCTTGATAATTTTCTAACCAGTGAGAATTATAGTTCTTATGTTTCCCTCTTCTGTGTTTGATAAATCATGGAATTATGTTTGATTTTCCAATGTTGTGGACCTGTGCTTTAATTTAGAGAAATCTGAGTGCTTTATTGTTACAGTATTTGTAATACGTTCAACATTTCAGTTTAAAGTTTTTGTTTTACTATGCTTTTGACTTTTGCTGTTTGTTCCTCCTTGGTTGTCCACAGCTTTTGTTTTGGCAAGTTACACCCTTGCCTTTTAGGAGTATGAACTATATGTAAGTACCAGGCACTGTATAATGTATTCACTATTTATACAACCCACTGGAAGATACAGTCCTTAATAAAAATATATCCAAATTGCCATTATAAATAATGTGCCAGCTGTAGGGATTATAGGATTAGCTCTGGAAGTCTATCTTTTAAGAACAGCACAGACCAGACTGACACTGTAAATTAATTCAGCTGTTAATAAGTACAGTTCCTCTTGTCATCATGGAAAATGCTTGTGGATAAACACACACAAATTTAATTTAAAGTTTTAAAGTAGAATTGAAATATACTTTTCTCTGGACATTGATTTTATTTTAACTAAACTGACTTTACAGCCACCGGATGTCATAATGGGGTAAACACCTTGACCTTTCACGTTTTGGACTTGAACTGGAGTCAGCCAGACGAAGATACTGAGTATAATTCAGTAATCTTTGAACAATGAAGGGCACTGTAGCTTAATGGTCAGTGTAATGTTAAATGGGTAACTGGTCACCACCGAGCTCAACTTGTGTATAAGTGAATCGTCTCCACACCAGGGTTCTGCCCGAAGCTGATGAGATTTCTGTTGACTGGAAAGAGATGAAAAAAATGAGAGATGAGAGTTTTAGTCAGAGGAAATGGGAACATTAAGTTGCTTGCGGGGTTTTTTAGGTTATACGTGATACCTGATAATAGTTTCCAAATGCATGCCACCCATACTTAATGTTCGGAAAGTTGAGTCATTTCTAGGGAGTTGTATCCAAGTTGACAATGAGTGCCTGTAGATCATCGGTGACTCACAAGTGAAGCAAGTAAAACAGCTTTTTTGCAGGAACTCCTTTCTTACCATGCTCCTTCTCCGCTTTATGCCTACTATCTTGCCTCTTCATTCCCAGTTTTGATCAAAAACATCAACAATTTCTTTCCTCCATTTGACCTATGAAGTTTCTCCATCTGATTGGTCGATATTCAAGACAACTTACTGCATGGGTGGCCTAACTACTTCAAAGTCTCCCATCAAGTAAAATCTAGTTTTACATCCCTAGTACCTGGAGAACTTCTCTATGATCACAGATATCATCTTAAATTCATATAATGATGTCATGGTACCTTAGAACTAAAATTAAATTTAATAGGTGAATACCATTTGAAAACAATACAGCCTGAAACTTCAGTTTTGTAATTATCTAAATTTATATTAGTGAAAAAAATAAATTGTTTTAAAAATCAGAAATATGAAGATGCTAGACATCTGAAATAATGCCAGAAAATAAAGGAAACTCTCAGCAGGTCAGGCAACATCTGTAGAGAGAGAAAGATGAAAGATTTCTCATCTCAGTCATTAAATCCCTTTCACTTTCCACAGAAGCTATTTAACCTGTTGTGTATTTCTGACATTCTTCTGTTTGAATTACTATTGTTATTTGACTATATTACTCTAGTAATCTGACTGGTCAAACATTCAGTGGACTGAAATTCATCTAACCGATGTTGATTAATCTTTAAATTTAACTCTGACAAGTTTTATTTTTTCAAGAGAGGGTGGCTGGAGGAAACATGGCACAAACCCAATGTGAAAATGAAGAAAGAGGGCAAGCAGAGGAGATTTGTCACAATGACAAATTTCAGAATATCAAGAGGGATGAGATACACTTAGCTATGAGACTGGAAGCAGGTCAAGTGCACAATTATTGACAGTAGCAGACAGATGCTTGGAGACTCTTTCATGCAGAAAGGCGGGCAGTCAAGTACTATGAGGAGAGCCTTGACCCTTTATTACACAGGGCAGAGTTTTACATTATATTTTAGCAAAGTGGTTAAAGGTAATAAAATCTACATTATAATGGCGATATTTGCACAATTTTATTCAGTATTCGGGTAATCTATGGAGCATATTATAACATAATCTCCATGCTTTCAATGATTTTAAAGTGGCCTATGTGCTTCATCTCTTTCATGAAAAGTGATTGCGTGTGGTGCTTCACTGTTAATAATAGTGCAATTTGCGCAAATTTGTGTTTGTCTTGTTTTTTGTACTCCCTGTGCTATTTTATTGCAATGTGGCAATTAGCAACATATTTTAGCCAGAGGTGGAACAGTTCCGTGCCAGCAACTGTCCATTTTATGGAAGAACAGAAGACCATCCAGCTGTTTCTGAAAGATTGTGTTTGCCGCTTTGCTCTAATCATGCTTGCTTTGGAACAATTCACAAGACTCATCATTTCAACTGTGCTATTTATCCTGCTAATGCTTTCTGGCAACCCAACTTTGAAAATTGCAGTATTTACAAAATAGTCTGAAAGCAATCATGATATTACAGTTGCTTTTGGAGCCACAACCCTGAGTCAGTTGTTAGAGCTCAGACTTCTGATTTGGAAGATTATGGCTGGAAGTAGCAAATTAAAGAGCCAGGCTAACACCCGGGAGCAGTAAAAACCAGACTGAAATGCAATGTAATATCAGATTCATTTCAGTATCATCATTATGTGCCATGTTGTATGACATGGATCATCATGATCCCCTGGCCATGATTCTTCTTGACAAATTTTTCTACAGAAGTGGTTTGCCATTGCCTTCTTCTGGTCAGAGTCTTTAAAAGATGGATGACACCAGCCCGCAATTAAATGCCCAATTAATCTCTTTTGCCGACACAATGTCCATAGCTTCCCATTTCGTGCACATTCATGTGCCTTTCCAAAAGGCCCTTGAATGCCCCAAGCGAATTTGCCTCCACCACACCATAGGCAAAGTACTACAGGCACCCAACACTCTCTGTGTTTAAAAATCACTCACACACTCCTTCTGAAATCCTATTTGAAAAAGTTGTTACCGTGGTGCGTGGTAAACATTTATCCCTCAGCCAAACAGATAACAGAGTTATTTATCCTATTATTGTTTATGGGATCATCTTCTTGACACTTCAGAAGGAATTATATTCAATGTTACGTGCACTCAGAGGTCCTGAAAGGCGCTTTATTATCACTTTCTTCCCCGAGTTTTCCTAGATAGGATGAACAGATGAAAATACCAGCTTTTTGCAAAAGATTAGAGTGAGAGGCCGTTGAGAAGGAAGAAATAGGTGAATAGTCTCGAACTGAAACATCAACTCCATTTCTCTCCATGTGCCAAACAGGGGCACATGGGACTAGGTCACTGCACAACACAGACGGCATAGATGAATTACACCAGAGAATCCGTTTTCATGCTGATTGAGTTGAATTGACTATTACTTACATCCTTCACATGCATAAGGAGTAAAAATCTTTATGCTACATCTCTGTCTAAATGTGCAGTGTACAATTTATAGTAATTTGTAATAAATAGTATGTACAACAGGACAGTCAAGATAACATAGAAATACAGTTGCATCAGCATGAATTAATCAGTCTGATGACTCTACGATTGAGATGTGACTGTGTGCAGTTAACGAACATCCACAGGAGAAATGATGTGCTCATGCCTGTTCAGATTACGGCTTTGGAAAAGCTCAGAATGAAGAATGAGTGCTATCGTTTAGAAATTTTACTTGGAGCAAACAATACATACAGCAGCTGAGAGGAAACTGTAGCAGTATGGTCCCAGTCACTGCAGCTCATGTCCCAATCTGTCCTTGATCTATCCTTGACTTATACTGGATTTATTGCTTTCCCCATTCTTCAGACTTTTTACTCTGTTCGAATAAAGCAACATTGGTCCATGCTTTGCAAGCAGCCCTTACTTCACAGCGCCCCCTACCCACCTAACTAGTTGGTGTGCTGAGGACAAGGAGTTCAGTTGAGAAATTGCCAATGAGAACCTGTCAGGGATTTCACCCAGCTCTCTCAGTCTCCCAATAGACATACAAGGAGCCCCACACAAAACTGCTGACATTTCTCTGGAAAATTAGGGCCATTAGTTCAAATTCTCTTGTATAGTTTTATGAACTTATTGGACAATGAGCATTAATTTTGCCATAAAATAGCTGTATGCATTATCTGTTTGTTTGATGACTCATACAATTTAACTTCTTTTTGTTCAATCCTACAGATTAGCATCCAAGCATAAAGGCTAGTTACCACAAACTTTCAGTTTTACAGGTTGATTTGGGTAAAATCTTAGCTCCGCCTTCTGCAAATTTAGAAGCACGTCAGTACTCATCTTTCAAATAGTAGATGTAATTTGGAATAGATTTTTTAAAAGCTAGCTTGAAATAAACTATTCTAAATCTACTAAAACCTGTAAATTGGTACTGAAGAATGCTTCTGTTGATTGAAAACCTAGAAAATTTCTTGATGCCAATCACTTTAATTTTAGCTTATGGAAAACATAACATGAATGAACAGCAATAGAAATACATGTCAATGAACCCTGTTGTTTCTTTCCTGCTGTTTTAAATTGTGTCTAGTGCTGGAAAGCTGTTGTAGAGTTCTCAACATTAACAGGGCCTAATAAATTTCCTGCCAAAAGCTCTTGGCCCAAAACGTTGACTATACTCTTTTCCATATGTGTGTGCTGCTTGAATTTCCAGCACCTGCAGATGTTCTCATTTCTAATATGTTTCTTTGTCATTTTCGCTCCAATTCATACCGCACTGAACACCTACCAATGAATTCAATTTCCTCCAAACTAGAATGTTTTACAATATGCCACAAAAAAATTTCTCCAAGGAGTAGGGATGGAAATTGTTAAAGACATGAGAGAAAATGAAAATCTAGAGTACTGAAGGTATTTCTTGCTTGATTTGTGGGAAGTTGAATCGGCTCCTAACATCTACATGTTAATGCTTATTTACACTGCTGTATGCAGTGATATCATATAGCCACAGGCAAAACCTTATCTGAAAATGTGTGAATATTTCAACATTTGGAATTACATCAATCTGTGCTTATGTTTTGCATTCCTTCTGCTAAAAGATATTTTATTTAATCCTTACACTAAATGGGTGATTAGCTTGATGCTTACCTGAGGAATGTACGGATTTAGATGATTCTGTTGTTTTATAACTCCAAAATATGGAAGTAATTGAAAACAAAAGCACAGAGGCAAAAATAACGAGTCTTAGCTTAATTTTTACTTTAAGTGAGGGGCACGCACATGATGTAGTGATGTAATGACATATGCCATTTACGTACTTTTACATATAACTTGAAATCCAATGTAAACAATAAAGAATGCTTTATCAAACAGTATATTTACAATATTACTCAAAGATTACTGAAATATTAAATACACTACACCCTTCCCTGCTTATCTTCAACTCACTATGAACGCATCTCAGCTTATATACATAGTATGCTGTATAATATAACTACTACACAGACATCCACAGTGTATTAAATTTTAAATTGTCCCATTCAGGCCAAAAGATTGAATCGCTGTGGAAGCTTTCTTGCTCTTGTAGGATAATATCTTTCCTGACAAGGGGTAGGTGGGGGTACCTTTTGGAAGCTAAGCTCAACTTGTTTAGCTTAGACTGTTTAGTGAGCTAAACTCTGGGGAGATTAATGTACAGTATTTTAAATTGCATTGTCAGTCACGTGAGCTTGGTCATTGGAACAGTTGTTAGCTAACTCTTCATAGGTTTTACAATGAAGGATCTATCTTATTGCTTCATCTACATCTACTTCTAGGCATGTACATTTATTATATCTAGTCAGTGCAGACAATGTAAATTACAACATAGCTTTACAAATTATGTATATTTATTTTTCACTAAGAAGCATGCTTTTCTATTCCAGTTATAATCTGAAGAAGATAGGTAGAAGCAATAGCTCTATATCCAAGCAACTTATTGTCAGCTCACTAAATGGTTTATGAGTCCAAATTCCATCAATGCAATGGAGAGAATTCCATTGTTTAGAAACTGGGGTCTATTCTTTGTACAGCTCTAATGACCATCTGGTTCCCCCTCAAAAATCATGACATTGTTGAAAAAGATGTTGAAACTGACAGCAGCATGCTTTTCAGCTGGAAACAGAAGGTAATACAGGATCTGTGTACTTTCTGATAGGACTCACCTGGTTTAGCTAGGTGCCTTTGCTCTGCTGTGCACCAATCACAGAAGCTCATCAGCTCTTAAAACCGGACAGAGGAATGCACGTTAAAGCTGCAGGGAGGAGGCGAGGGAGGTGAGGGAAGAAAAGAAAAAAAGAGGATTTCAAATTCAACCACAGTGGCAAATGGTGCAGGCTAGAAGGAGGAACGCCATGAAACTCATTCAAATAACATTTAAATTCTCACTCCCACAGTTCCCCCACACCTCACCTTATCTGACAGCACCCTCAGCTCTCACCCCGCCGTTGGCAGCTACCACCCACACCGAGGTCATGCCTTCAAAGAAAATATGAAAGCACACAAAATATCCTTCTTCTCCTCAACTTCAGCAAAGGCCACCACATTGGAGGAGTCCTTCACCCGTATAGTACCTCACACCAACGGGGGTGACCATCCTGCACTTGTTGGGTGGAAAGATCACCAGCCACCTACATCTCCATCACAAGTGTGATGCCCAAAGTATGCTCACTAATAGTAATTGCTACATCCCCTTTCATTCGATTGGCCATCAGCACACGCACCACCTCATGCACTGCTACTCCGCCATCAATGTGTCCCTGCTGCAGCTTGGCAGTCCAGCCTCTGCCTGTTTTGCCTATTCAGAGTAGCAGGACAGGCATTCCTGTCTGCCGATAGAACAGGAAGAGCAGAAAGGGATGCAGGAGGAAAAGAGGTGGATCACTAGCACCCCACAGCAGCTGCTCAGTCACTGGCACAAAGAGGGATAAGCATTGGTCAGAGAGATTAATACCAGGCGCTACAGGCGCTAATGGACTGCAGTGTGGCATCATGATGAGGAATCTCTATGCAGGGGAGGTCTACGATATCTGGGATGAGGTGATTGGGAGGCTGTTGTGACAAGTCTGGTGTGGATAGTTAGCACACAGTCAGACCCGCCTGGCCAAATGAATGAGTTAACAAGGAGAGTGGAAGAGCACATGCTCTTGCAAGAGACTGTGGAATGCCACAGAACAAAGACATTCTTTTTGAGGCAAGAGTGCTTCCTTGCAAGGGCTTAGCAACAGTCCCGTCGACAACTGTTGTGGAGGCCACATAAAATCTGCTTGCTTCTGTGCCCTCCCACCTTTCAGCTGGAAGTCTGGTCCCTGCAACAAAGGAGCAGCAGCAGGAAGGGTGACATGTTTGATATGCTCATGGAGAAGAGAAGTGCAACATGTGGGCAGTTCTCTGTCCTTATTGAGCAACCTGATGCTGGTCATGATCAGGTTTCTGTTGGAATAAGGGAGGCAGCACGCGATCAGACTCATTCAAGCAAAGTCAGGTTGGATGTACTTAATGCTTTCTTCCATGAGGCACATCCAAGCTCACTTTGGGAACAGAGGCATAGCCTCTGCTCCACCCACCAGCTCATCCATCATACTGTTTGGACTGGGCAAACGGTTGGCTCCAAAATGAAAAGTGAGTGTCCTGGACACAAAGCAACCTCTCTGGGATGGGGCAGATGATGATGCACCATTCTGCTGGCATTCAGAGCTCTTGGTCACTGTTTCAACTATCAAGCCCAAAGCTGATGCACTGTCAGAGTTTGAGTCACTAGGATTGGCTCCTGCTCTCTTCACTCTTCATCTTGGAGCCAACTCTTTGGTGACCGAGAGCTTTGAATGCCAGCAGGTTTGTGCATTATCATCTTCTCAAGCTTGTGAGCACCATTCTCAGCTTTTCCCCATGTCAAGAGAGTAGCACAGTACAGAAAAAATATTCTTACTTAATGCTCATAATGTACTTGCTGTTTCAAGGATTAGTCACACTAGTGTAGCAGCTGCTGATATTGCACATACCACCATGTTTCAACAAAAAAAGGAGCTGGTAATGTGCGCTCTTTATCAATGAGGTCAAGGTAAATTTGATCCCATCTACAGACTGGTTCAGGCTTTCTCCATAAAAACTCTAGGATCTCTGCAGTGGACAACATGATTACACAATATCTAAACTCATGCCACAGCTGCTTATGTTCTTCTTGCACTGATTGTATTTGATCCCCCAAGCAAAGTTCATATCTCTGATAAACCTGCACTCTGTTACTGAGGATGCATCTAAGGAGAGGCAAGGAAATCTGAGGGAGGTTGCATGTAGAGATGGTATACCTGCACTATATTGCCTCTTCCATGCATCAATGTCAAGAAGCAATCGAAAGCATCCTAGATCCCAAACAATATCTAATGCTGATCTGATCTGAGAAAGGTGCATTTTGTGGAGTGGCCTCAGTTGCTTGAGACAAGTTCCACTCATCAGGAGCATGTGCCTGAAGCCATGTAAGTTATAGGGGAACATTATGTATGCATCATGTTTAATGTAAATGGATTGCACTACAGGATATAGGGGTAAGAGTTATATTCTGGGCTCTCCCAGTGAAATATTAATGTGTTCAGGACTGGAATGTGGAGAGGGTTATTTTGTTTGGATGTGGCTTCTTTTGCTCTTCTGAATAGTCCTCCTGACATTGCCTGTTGGTAAAATTTCATCAGAAATCCCTTTCCTCGATGCAGTGATAAGGCATTTACTCAATAACAAGTAATAAATAGCCACACTTCGCTTTTTAATTAGTAGTGGAAAATACTGGAAATAGACAGAAGCCCAATTACTATCTGTAATAAAATTTGTTTTCAAACTTCTACTGGATTGTTGTTCCCCCAGAGCAGGGCTACATTTTTGGATTTTGAGTGCTGTGTTGTTGCAGGATAAAGAGATTGGATTAAAATGAGTACTCTGTAATTTTGGATCAGCATGGTTTAAAGTTAGTTTCAGAAATGAAGCATAATTGACCAATAGTAGTCTTCTAGTCATTATTTATAATGATGGAAAACAGTTCATGGGTTTGTTGCTTTGATTTGATCAGATATTAAATCCATTTGCAAATAAAATAATGGTCATAGGAATCTTATCCATTAAACATTTGTTCACCATCAGTGCAAATTGAAACTTGGCTTATATAACATTGATATGGTACAGAATTAGCTTTTAAACGTTTACCGAAAAATAATGTGATTTTTCCCCTGTCGCATGAACAAATTAAATTCTTCATGCATCACGTCCTTCCACTGTTCAATCATTTTACACTCTGTTTAATAGAAGCAATACATTTGTAATTTGATCTGTAGAAATCAGTGGTTCTTGACCTTCAATTAAAATTTCTCTTATTTTTCTTTTCTTTGCAGATGTACATTCAGACAACAACCCTTACTATTTCCATGAGTTTAAGTGCTTCGGTATCCCTAGGCATGCTGTACATGCCTAAGGTGTACATTATCATCTTCCATCCAGAACAGAACGTGCAAAAACGCAAGCGTAGCTTCAAGGCAGTGGTGACGGCAGCCACAATGTCAAACAAACTGTCACAAAAAGCAAGTGACAGACCAAATGGAGAGGTCAAAACTGAACTCTGTGAAAGCCTAGAAACAAACAGTAAGTGAAATTTTCATTATGCACTGTCTTGAATTAAATGAACACACATAGAGAGCTCTTAAATCTTTCAATCACTGAGATTTTATTATATTTAGTTATTGGTTGCAAGCCATTTTTATTTTTCAGAGATATAACAGAAGATGAAAGCTATCATGTTGTCTTCTGCATGTCCCCAGATTGCTACAGTGTACACAGTGGACAGACTGAGGCAAACTTGTCCGTGAGATTTACAATATGTCACAGCGGTGAAAGCTGCTTTGTGAAAATAAAGGCAACAAAGAAATTAGAAGAAATAAATATTGGATTATTATAATCATTATTAAATGTTTTGTTACTAGCAAGCTTCCATTAGCTTTTATTAATTCATGATTAGGTAATCAACTGTTTGTCCTAGGCGATATCATGGAGAGCTGAGCATAATCAGGCATTTCTGGCCACTTTAGGGGAATGTTGTTTGTTCTTCTGAAATAATACTTCCACTTAAAGTATGATGAAAAAATCTCAGCAAGTCAGGCAGAACCAATGGAGGGAGAACAAAGTTAACATTTCTGATCAATGATCATCGATCAAAATTACATCAGATTTGTTAAAACCATTTGACACTATCTTTCACTTTCGATACCTTTCTAATTCTATCAGGTGAATGGTCTTTTGCTGCAGCAATTTGGTCAGTAAGCATTTTCATAGCTGATGTAAATGGCATTTATATCAAATTTCCAATATTGATCGAAGAGTGTTAGCAATTGTCACAACGCTTCATTGTTGGCACAGATTCACCAAAGAGCAGAAGAGCGCTGAAAAATTCACAAGATCCGTGTTGTTTTAAGAGAACATTCTGCTCAAATAAGTTCGTTCACCCTGAAGGAGCCTCACCATGTTGCTTATGAAAGAAATACAAAACTTTAAACAATTCCGATGGAAGGTCATTGATCTGAAAAGTTGACTTGGTTTCTGTTTGCACACTGAGACCCTTACTGTCTTTAATGGAAACAGAAGTTAGCCAGGATTTGGATTTTCTTGATTCGTCGGGAAGTCAAAGGTTAGGGGTGGAAGGGAGGAGAATGGGGTAGAGAAGGATAATAACTCATCCATAATGGAATGGTGGAGCATATTTGATGGGCTGAATAGCCTGAATCTGTTACCATGACTTATGGATATCCTGTCCCTCTTTTCAATAAGTGTACCACATCCCATCAAACAGAAGAAATGGGATTGGGACTGCTCCTCAGCTACTTGAATTTAACAGATTTTGAAAGCAGTGTTCAGTACTCATCTGGAATATGTTGCATGGGTTAGTGAAAAAAAAAGATACTACTACCATGCATCCTTGCTAGCCAAATAATTCAAAGTATAGGGAGTAATCTAAATGTTGTACATTAGTACAATTTGAGTTTCTGATTATATTCATGAAGGAGTAAAGCTTCCTTTTCATTGTTGGATGTGATATTAGATTACTGACTGATAGCTCTTCCTGGTTGTGCATGGTGATCTTCTACATAATTATGTGAAACATTCAGCATATTTCTGGAATGGGCTGCTGTAATTGTGTCATTAAAAGTCGATAGCATTAACAAAGCTTTGAGATGCTTCAATTCTTCTTTCATCTTGTACTTATTCACCCTCTTAAATAAGTAAAACCAAGACAGTTTCCTATTGCAGAGCTGACCTGATAATTAAAATTCATTGTAAAACCATTAATTGTATCATCAAATTTCATTTTAATTGTAGCAAATACTGAAAAAATTCATTCTTGAGATGAGGGTATCAATAGCAGGACTGCAATTATTCTGATATCAAATTTTCTGGGAAACATTCTTGAAATGCTACAGTCAATGTGCTGAAAGTTCTTCTTCAATATACTAGACAGTGGAGATGTCAGACATTTGGTGCCGCAGTGAAAACCAATGCTCATAGGCAGTGCACTCAGAGGCTCTTGCACACAGCAGTCACGTTGTCCTGAAGTGGATCTTTGTACGATTTGCGAATGGTTGCACCATGGCCTGGTATGGAAGCAGCAATGCCAGATGCTGCAAAGGCTACAGAAAGTGATGATACAGCCCAGTCCATCACAGGCCATTCACAGCCTACAACTCACGTTCTCAGTATTAATTTTATTTGCAGTTTGCCCATTCAGATAATGGATAGATATCTTGGGAAGAGCAAAGGTGATTTGGGGGATATGTGGGTGTTTTGGTGACTGCATGGATCATAGATCAAAATAATTTATTATCAAAGTAGGTATACGAAGGATGATTGATAAGTTCATGGCCTGAGGTAGAAGGAGTCAATTTTAGAAAACCTAGCACATTTATTTTTCAACATAGTCCCCTCCTACATGTACACACTTAGTCCAGTGGTCGTGGACCATACGGATCCCTTCTTTGTAAAAGTGGCCCACAGCAGCGGTGATTGATAAGTTTGTGGCCTAACATAGAAGGAGATGAGTTATTAACTTCACACTTTCTGCATTATAATTCAAAGAGTTGAACCGCACGTACATGTAACTAGAGCGTCTTGGACCTCCTGGTGGTCCACAGCAGGGGTGATTGATAAGCTTGTGGCCTATGGTAGAAGGAGATGAGTTATACAGCTCTTGTTACATGCACTTGCAGTTCAACTCTTTGAGTGAAAATGTAGAAAGTTTGAAGTTAATAACTCATCTCCTTCTACCGTAGGCCACAAACTTATTAATCAGCCTTCGTATGTTACCATTACTACCTTGAGAATCATTACCTTGAGGGCAATACAGAGGAACCTGAAAGCCAGGATCAGGGAGGCTAAAGACAGGTACAGGAGGAAGCTTGAGTGGAAACTCCAGCAGAACAACATGAGAGAGGTCTGGAGGGGGATGAGGACCATCACTGGGTTTCAACAAACTAGCAACAGAGGAGCTGAAGGCAGTGTGGACAGGGCCAACGAACTTAACCTGTTCTTTAACAGATTTGACATTGTCACCCCTGCCTACCCCCCACATGAGCCATCTGTTGTCGGCCCCCAACCAACACATATTCCACTCTCCCCTCCTACCCCTCCTCACAGTCCCCCAGCCTGCTCTCTTGACTATATACCTCTCCCACATGAAACCACTACAGTGGGCTTCACGGCTGAACTGGTGAGAAGACAGCTGAAACGTCTCAACCCAAGCAAGGCTGCAGGACCGGATGGCGTCAGTACCAGGGTGTTCAAAGCCTGTGCCCCTCAGCTATGTGGAGTACTTCACCATGTATTCAACATGAGCCTGAGGCTCCGGAGGGTTCCTGTACTGTGGAAGACGTCCTGCCTCGTCCCTGTGTCGAAGATGCCGCGCCCCAGCGGCCTCAATGACTACAGACCGGTGGCATTGACCTCCCACATCATGAAGACCCTGGAGAGACTTGTTCTGGAGCTGTTCCGGCCTATGGTCAGGACACACTTAGATCCCCTCCAGTTCACCTACCAGCCCTGACTAGGAGTTGAGGATGCCATCGTCTACCTGCTGAACCGTGTCTACGCCCACCTGGACAAGCCAGCGAGCACTGTGAGGGTCATGTTTTTTGACTTCTCCAGTGCGTTCAACACCATCCGCCCTGCTCTGCTGGGGGAGAAGCTGACAGCGATGCAGGTGGATGCTTCCCTGGTATCATGGATTCTTGACTACCTGACCGGCAGCCCACAGTACGTGTGCTTGCAACACTGTGTGTCCGACAGAGTGATCAGCAGCACTGGGGCTCCACAGGGGACTGTCTTGTCTCCCTTTCTCTACACCATTTACACCTCCGACTTCAACTACTGCACAGAGTCTTGTCACCTTCAGAAGTTTTCGGATGACTCTACCATAGTTGGATGCATCAGCAAGGGAGATGAGGTTGAGTACAGGTCTACGGTAGGAAACTTTGTCACATGGTGTGAGCATAATTATATGCAGCTTAATGTGAAAAAGACTAGGGAGCTGGTGGTAGACCTGAGGAGAGCTAAGGTACCGGTGACCCTTGTTTCCATCCAGGGGGGTCAGTGTGGGCATGGTGGAGGATTACAGATACCTGGGGATACGAATTGACAATAAACTGAACTGGTCTAAGAACACTGAGGCTGTCTATGAGAAGGGTCAGAGCCGTCTCTATTTCCTGAGGAGACTGAGGTCCTTTAACATCTGCCGGACGATGCTGAGGATGTTCTACGAGTCTGTGGTGGCCAGTGCGATCATGTTTGCTGTTGTGTGCTGGGGCAGCAGGCTGAGGGTAGCAGACACCAACAGAATCAACAAACTCATTCGTAAGGCCAGTGATGTTGTAGGGATGGAACTGGACTCTCTCACGGTGGTGTCTGAAAAGAGGATGCTGTCTAAGTTGCATGCCATCTTGATCCATATCTCCCATCCACTACATAATGTACTGGGTGGGCACAGGAGTACATTCAGCCAGAGACCCATTCCTCCGAGATGCAGCACAGAGCGTCATAGGAAGTCATTCCTGCCTGTGGCCATCAAACTTTTCAACTCCTCCCTTGGAGGGTCATACACCCTGAGCCGATAGGCTGGTCCTGGACTTATTTCATAATTTACTGGCATAATTTACATATTACTATTTAACTATTTATGGTTCTATTACTATTTATTATTTATGGTGCAACTGTAATGAAAACCAATTTTCCCCGGGATCAATAAAGTATGATTATGACTATGACTATTTCCTTGAAGGCATTTAGGGGCATTTACCATAGAATTTTACTAAAAATTGTGCTAAAGAGGAAACTGCAAATAAAATTAATACTGAGATCATGAGTTGTAGAAGCTGTCCTTAAGACCAGTACGTATGTTCAGGGTTTTGAATCTTACACCTGATGGAAGAGGGGAGAAGAGAGAAATGTTCAGGGTGGGCGGGGGCTTTGATTGTGCTGATTGCCTTCCAGAGGTAGGGGGAGATGCAGAGAGGGTCTACGGAGGGCAGGCTGATGCTTGTGAAGTGCTGAGTTGTGTCCACAAATCACTTCAATTTCCTTTGTGGTTGTGGTCAACTACAGTCATCACAGCAAGTTGTGATGCATATGGATAAGATGCTTTCTGTGGTGTATCTAAAAAGAATTTGTGAGGGTCAACAGAGACATGCCAAATATCTACTCCTGGGGAAATAGAGGCACTGGTTCACTTTCTTAGCTGTGTCATCTATGTGCTTGGATCAGATCAAGCTGCTGATAATGTACACTCCTAAGAACCTGAAGCTCTCAACAATCTCTACCTCAGCACTGCTGAATAGGAACATGTGCACTGCCTCCTTCCTAAAGTTAATAACCAACTCTTTTGTTTCTGATGCTTTAACTCAGTGAGAATGTGTTGCAAAAGTAAGTAGACTGTGTTAATATGTTTCACTTCAAGAGCTTTACATTTTCACTCTAAGGCAGTTCACAGTGGTCCAGTGCTTTTTTCCCTTCATATGTTTTGAGCAATTGCACATCCCAAGTATTTTGTAGACAGTTTCTACAAAAGGCCGTCTTTAACATGGTGTCTGAAATTGCTGTTTACAACATCCATACTTCAAGGAAAGTAACTTCTGTACATCCTCCAGTGTCAACCTGTCACTAATGCAGAATGGTAGTGTAATCTTTTGTCATGTAATGCCATCAGCTAGCAGAAGGGACAAAAGAGCAACATAGCTGAAAACATCTTTGACAACTGATTAAACCTCATTTTCTGGCTTACGCAGCTGTCAAAGCTATCAGCATCTTGGAAGGTTTATGAACATGTTGCAGTTGTACAAAACATTAATTAGATTCAATGATATTTTTTTTTACACTTCTGGTCTCCATGCACCAGGAAGGATGTGGTAGAAATAGAGAAAATGCCCAATTCAGTGGAATGGAAGCTGTAGGTATAAGGAAAGATTGGGCAGGCTGCGCTTATCCTCACTGGAATGTCGGAAGCTGAGGAGTGACTTTAAGAGATGTTTACAAAAATAAAGAGGAGTGTAGATAGGATATATAGTCAGTATCTTCTTCCCAGGACATGGGTTTAAGGTGAAAGGGGAGGGGAGAAATTTGAAGGAGATCAAAGTGGAATATTTCTCACACAGACGAAGGTGATTATCCGGAACAAGCTGCCAGAGGAAGCAGAAGAGGTAGACACAATTATAACGTTAAAAAGCCTTCTAGACAGATCCTTGGGTAGGAAAGGAGTAGCACGATACAGGTCTAATGCAGGTAAATAGGATCAGGTGGGTTTGTTTCTGTTTTGTGCTATTCAAAGAATCTCTGACTATCTCTGACATCCAAAAATATTAAAAACTGTAAAATATAAAAGGTTAAAAACATTTAATTTTTATTAAAATAATGCAATTGATTAATTAAATTCAATTAATTCAAAATATGTAAATTAACTAATACCACTTTTGTAAGCTTGAATCCAGATCTGCCCATAGAATCTAATCCTACAGCAAAGCCAGATACAACCTGGTACAGGTTCTGCAGGTGGTTAACCAAGCAAAAATGCTAGGGAATTGAAGTAACGACTCTCTGCTGCGGCACTTTTGTGTCCAACATCACAGCGCTGTTGAGGAGCCTGAGCGAGAAGCAGCCAGTAAAATTGAGGCGTCCGCTCTGGAAACCTGAACCTGGTGGCCAACACATTGGGAAATCTTCCAGCAAGCCCCAGCCCATTGTGCCTCAGTATTTTGCAACATGCTGTAATGTTACTTCTGACATTTTTCCTAATTTCTCATCAATAATTTTTGAGTTCATCTGTACAATTACATTAAAGTTTTTAAGCTAGTTGCCATTGGCTAATAAGAAAAGATGATAAAAGAGCAATACTTGTAACACCAGTAAGCTAGTTTAAGTCCAATGTCCTTCAAGTTTTGCTCTGTGAATATAACAAAAACAGGGACCAGTAAGAGAGGAGAAAATACATTTTCAATATTTAGATGCTCAAGGAACCCTGCTGTATTTTTTTTTGTTTGGCATAGCACACATCATGATAAGCAAGATGTCCTGTGTAAAACCCTTGTGGTTGGGTTCATGCACCATTCCAGATCCAGCAGCAGATGAACTAGACAGATACATCAATCCTTCAGTGAAGGAATATTTTATTGTTGGCGGGGCTGTTTTTTTATTTGGATTAAGACTGAGTTTCCCTCTTCCTTCTTAGATCGGCCTAAAAGATCTGTAATAAGAGCACAAAGGATAGAAGCAAGAGGGGGGCTATTCATCCCCTTGTGCCTGCTCTGGTGTTCAATAAAAACATAGTTGATCTTTTACCTCAGCACCACTTTTGCGCACTAGTCCCACTTCCTTTGATCACTTGATATCCAAAAACCTGTTGATATTTGTCTTGAATATACTTCATGATTCCTCAAATAAAGGCAGAAAATGCTGGGCAAGCAGCATCTGTGAAAAGAGAAAGAGTTGATGTTTCAGGTTTGAGACTCTTCATCGGATTGCAGAGTCCTGAACCTGAAATGTTGAATCTGCTAACCTATGGATGGATGCTGCCTGACCTGCTGAGTATTTCCAGCATTTTCTGTTTTTTTTTAAATTTCAGATTTGCTGCATCTACAGCTTTATTGATTTTAATTTCAAGAATTACAACCTTGTGATTGAAAAGGTATCTTCTCATATCTGTTCTGAAAGTTGTTCCTTTATATTGAGAACATTGTCCCAGTTGCAGACACCCCAGCTCAGGGAAACATCCTTACATCTGCTCTGTCAAGCCCTGTGCATTTTAATGAGATACTCTCTCACATTTCTAAACTGAAGGTAGGCCTGTCGGATTCAAATAAGAGTAAGAGTATGCATTATGGTCAACAGGCCCATGGTTCTCTTCTAACCAAACCAATGCCATTGACCGGTGTTCTATTCCAGCTGATGTCTGAAAAGACTTTGTACGTTCTCCCTGTAACTGCATGGGTTTCCTCTGGGTGCCCTGGTTTCCTCCTGCATTCCAAAGACATATGGGTTAGTAGGTTAATTGGACACTTTGATGTATTTGGGTGGCACACACTTGTTGGGCCAGAAGAGCCTGTTACCAGCTGTATCTCTAAATAAAAGAAAAGAAAAAAATCTTTTAAAAAAATGATTATAGGGTTTGTTAGTTCCTCACGGTTTGTGGAATCCTCTCCTGTACTCATAAGCAGTTTTATTTCTAACACTTGAGCAGTGACTGCACTTGAACAATCTGCTTTAATGATATACTGAGATTGTGAACTACTTTCTCGTGCGATAATACTGTGACAAAGCCTTATTCGAATATTTTGCTCCTATAAAGAAATGTTATTATGCAAGACCTGGTTTATACTTGCATAAGATACTAAGTATCACAAATAAAAGAGAGCACTTCTAGCACAAGGATTTAATAAAGCAAATGTAAATCATGTTTTTTAAAATATGATTCTTGGGTTAAAATGTGACCTCTAGTTTCAGGCAGTATTCTACTCTATGTCATTATGTTTGGAGATGGGTTTAAAGCAGTGATTGAATATACATTTCAAAAAACATTCAAAGCTGCAAACAAAAGACTTCTTGATGAGCAATTAAATCCATTTATGTATTCAATTGTTCTCCACAATAGTCCATCAAATAGAACTGGAAATATAGTGCTGCTTTACTTGCGCCCAACATTTAACATAACAACTACAATTTTAATTTAATGCCTTAAAGGGACATTGTTCTTGGGAAATGGTGCTTGGTAACTCTTACGCATGGGGTTTTCGGCATACACTTCTGTTGCAGTAGTACTGAGCTCTGCTATATCATGTGCTTGTGGGGAGATGGAACATGTTCTTGGTAAGGTTGTTTTCTGAGAGTGTTACTTCCTCAAATTGAAAAGAGATTGGCTAGAGACCCGGAGGAATGTGAAGAAATGAAATTCTTCTTTATCATTTAATTTTAAGTCTCTGTGTTAATATTTTTAAGCCATGGACATGCTTCAGTGTTCTAAAACATATTAAGAAGATTAGCAAATTTCCATTGTTCCTCATGATACAAAGTAAAGCCACATGCTGGCTCACAGATCTCATTGTCCCAATACTTTTCCTTGTCACGTGTTCTGCGCATATTCCTATCAACTACCCCAAGGATAACAATTAGAGAGATAAAGAGCTATCCAAAGTTCAAAGTTCAGAGTAAATTTATTATCAAAGTACACATGTGTCACCATATACCACCCTGAGATTCATTTTCTTGCAGGCATTCACAATAGTGCAACGAAATATAATAGAACGAATGAAAAACTACACACAAAGACTGACAAGTAGCCAATGTGCAAAAGAAGACAAACCATGCAAATACAAAAAATACATAAATAAACAGTAGAAAGATAGATAGATAAATAAATAAATAATACTGAGAGCATGAGTTGTAGAGTCCCTGAAAGTGAGTCATTAGGTTGTGGAATCAGTTCAGTGTTGAAATGAGTGAAGTTATCCACGCTGGTTCGGGAGCCTGATGGTTGGAAGTTAATAACTGTTCCTGAACCTGGTGGAGTGGGACCCAAGGCTTTTGTACCTCCTGCCTAAACTGTTTTTGAACCTGGTGTTGTGGTTCTGAAGACTCCTGTACATCCTTCCCCATGGCAGCAGTGAGAAAGGGGCATGGGCTGGATGGTGGTGGTCCTTGTTGTTGGATGCTGCTTTCTTGTGGCAGCACTCCTTGTAGATGTGCTCAGTGGTTGGGAGGGCTTTTCCTGTGATAGACTGGGCTGTATTCACTACTTTTTGTAGGCTTTTCCATTCTTGGGCATTGGTGTTTCCTTACCAGGCTGTGGTGCAACTGGTCAGGATACGCTCCACTGTAGATGTACAGAAGGAAAGTTTCTCGTCCCTTGTCTGTGAGATCAGCTTTAATCTGGAAATATAAAAGAGCAAGTTACACATCACCCACAAGTTCTGGGTGGCAGCAAATGCAGGTCTTGCTTATGATACCCTCAGTCAGAGATGCATTACAAAGAATAACCATCAAAAATATGGGAAGACTGTATTTGACAAATTTGGAACCGTTCATAACCCTAAATAATAATGATTGATATAGCCTTCTCAGAATGGTACAACATGCTTCATAGAAGCAGGATCAGACAAAATTTGATAATCAGCCATGCAAGGACATGGCAGTGCAACTGAGAAGCAAATAAAACTACCGTATACAGGAATAAAGGCAGAAATATTCGGCTGGTCATGCAGTACCTGTGAAGAGAGAAACAAGCTTGATATTTCAGTGGATTACCTGATGAAAGATCATTTACCTGAGAATTTAATTCCATTTCATTCTCCAGAGGTCCTGCCAAATCTGCTGAGACAGGAAGGCCAATGATACGGAGTGGTAGGATGGTGCAGCTGGTAGAGAAGCTGCCTCTCAGTACCAGTTACCCAAGTTCAAACCTGACTTCTGGTGTTGGCTGTGTAGGGTTTCACACTCTGTGTAGAGTAACCATGTGGGTTACTCCATGTGCTCCAGTTTTCTCCAATATCCCAAAGATATCTATCTTGGTAGGTTAACTGGCTGCTGTAAATTGTCCCTAGTAACAGAATCAGAGGTGGGAATGGGGGAAGCTGATGGGACTGTGGGGAGAAAAAATGGCCTTGGTGCAGGATTGGGTAGTTGTTGGTCAGGTTGGTCTGAAAGTCCTGTGCAATTCTATAAATCTATGACTAAAAATTATAAGGGAATTAGATCGTTCGGAAAACATGGGTCCCCAGTTATGTAAGGGTTCCACTCCTATGAACTGCCCATAAACTAAATTTTCTGTAATGTGAGAAGGAACAGTCTCAAGTATTTAGCCTCAACAGTTGCCTGAAGACTGACTGGGAAAAATAGACTGGAAAAGGCTGGCGTAGGTGCTAGGAGTTGTTAAAGCAGGTGAGCGGTGACCTGAATACAGCCTGGATGAAGTTTCAGGCCGTGGAGAGAAAGGGATCCAATCTGCTAATCGGCGAGAAAAACATCGGCCTTTTAATAAAAGTAGTATATTGACAAGAGGAGGCTCAGGGTTTGTAATATTGGACCTTACTTGGAGTGTTTGGAGAAGACAATGGCTTTAATCTTTGAATGATTTCTGATTTGTTTCTTGATTTTGAGATTTGAGTAGTATACCTGAGGGCAGGGACTGGAAGAATTTGCAGCCAGTCCAATTCTTGTAACTTTGGTCTTCCATAAGCCAGGTGTGTTCATGAGGAAAAAGGGACTTACTGAGGCCATTCCAGAGCTTAGGATGAGACTACCAAATGGTGAACAATGCAGAAAGATGTGGAAGAGTAAACACAGAGACCAGTATATTACTGAGAACTGGAACATTTTCTCGTTCTATCAGCTTGACAGTCGGATTGAAAGGAGAGTGAAAATTGAATGATTACTCTTTATTACAGACCCATATAGTACTGACAGTTATTTGGCTTGTGCTAACTCCTTGAAGTATTTCCCAATTTGGTGCAGTCCACTGTTCTTTCTCCATGGAATTCACATCCTTCCCCCTTTCAAATCCTTTCCATTCCCCTTTTGAAAGTTGCCATTGAATCCAGCTTCACTTCATTTTCAAGGAGACTGTTCAAATCATTACAATTTAGTCCTTTGAAAAAAGATTTTTCACATTTCCCTGGCCCATAGCATTCTTCAGTTAATTATGGTTGGTTTGTGTCCTCTGGCTACTGAGACAGGACCCTGTTCTCTGGTTATTGATGTTGGGATGTAAATTGTCCTTTTGTTCCTTGATTCCTTCCAAAATGTTGAAGGTCACTATAAATTCTATCTCTTTCCAGCCGCTGCCACTCTCCAGCATTATCATACTTCTCCACCCTGAGTCTGTACATCTTTCCATCTCCACTTGGCTCTGTCTCCTCCTGTCTGCTGCCTGTCGTTCTTTGCGAGTGATCTAACCTGTCTGGCAATCCTCTCTTCCACAGCTTCTTCTACCAAGACCACATATATCAGCTACAGCAACCATGCAAACTGACTTGATCGGTGAAGAGCCTGCAGTAGCCCAACGGGACTGCATGTGTGAAAATGACCCTCGTGTCCCATCATTTGGAAAGCGCTCTGGAGAGTTCAGCCTGCCGGTGGGCAGAAGGAAGAGCCGCCCCCAGCTCGGCAGAGTGAGATGGCCCCCTGTGTATTCCAAGACACGGGCTCCAGTGACAAGGAAGACACACATGGGTCATCGTGTGCTTGACAGTTTTGTCAGCAAGGATTGTGAGCCAGAGTGAACCCATGCCTGTTGTTCTAATTGTAAGTTTTGTGATTGTGCAAATTCTTTCCTTGTTCCACTTAGTTCTGAGAGGCTCCTGTGTCCTGAGTAATGCAATAAACAGGGCATTGTATGTACCAACCAACTGGATCACAGCATTGCGTGGCATCAAATAAATGCAAGGGTCAAAGCATGTCAGCATTTTATATGATGGATTTATTTGTAATAAAGGAATGTTTTGCAAAATTCAAAGATATTTTGGTTTGCGGGTTCAAGTGTGATTTTTTTTTTAAATTTTGTGCGTATGACATGTTCGCTTTCCCTAGAATGATGGAAAACCCCACTTGCATTTCTTTCCATTACCTCACCAACCAGAGTGGCTGGACTCTGTCCAGGTGGACCCTAGGCACACAGCCCGGCAACACGAGACAGTTCTGCAGCCCTTTAAACCTGCACCACTGTTCAATCAGGTCATGACAGGTCTTAGGTTGGGAAAGTATTAAACTGTTCAAACTATGTAAAACTAAGTTTTATCATACTTACTGTTATGTATATTTACATAAATATGAAGCATTTGAAAAACAATGTTATTTTAGTTGAAAGTTACTGAGGGGCCTGGAGACATTTAATTTATACATTCTCTACTTGCTCAACAATACTGCCTTTCCGTTTTACCTCTCCTTTGGTCAATTCAGTTAATACGGGATAACTGGTGAATGTCCAAGTTTATATTTACTGTAGATAGCACTCTTTGTGTCAGAATCCTCTTCAGGAGCTTTAGTGATGGCATAGATCCTGCAGTTACAGTGAATAGGTCAGCCAAGGCCACCCAAACACAGCTACTCGTAGGGGAAGTAGTAGGGAGAAAACAAAGATGATGTTTATCCAAGTAGTTGTGTAAATATA
The DNA here is from genome assembly GCF_030028105.1 of Mobula birostris. Taxonomy (NCBI): domain Eukaryota; kingdom Metazoa; phylum Chordata; class Chondrichthyes; order Myliobatiformes; family Myliobatidae; genus Mobula; species Mobula birostris. The sequence continues at coordinate 42,114,195 of NC_092378.1, read as the reverse complement.
TATATTTTTCTGGCTGAAATAACCTATCACATTGGTGATAACTCTAACCTAGGGGCTTCTTGGCCGATCTACTGGACGTCACCATGAGAAGCTCAGCAGTAGTTCTACACGTACCCTTGTCTCTGAGCTGCAGAAACTCCATTATTAAGGCACCTCGAATCACTCAGTTCAGAGTTAATTAAAGCTGCTTGTCCTTATTAAACACTATCAATTTTCACTCAGATGAGGTAGCTTCATTAGCACCTCAGTGCTCCCTACTAAATTAGATCAAGAGGCTGGGATGTTTATCCCTGCATTGTAAGAAGCTGAAAGGAGATATTGTAAATGTTTATAAGATCATGAGGGTTGTAGCTAAGGCAAATGGTCACAGTCTTTTACCCTGGGTTGGGAAGTCCAATGCTACGATTATGATGAGAGGGGGGAAACTTGAAAGGGTTTTGAGGGGCAACATTCTTCCGCAGAGAAAGTACCTAGGTCAAGCTGCCTGAGGAAGTGGTTGAGGCAAGTGCAATTACAACACTTTAAAAGACATTTGGGCAGGTACGTGGATAGGAAAGGTTTAGAGGGATACGGTTCAAGCCCAGGCGAATGGACTAGCTCCGTTGGCTTACCTGGTCAGCACTGTCGAGTTGGGCTGAAAGGCCTGCTCTCATGCTATAAAGCTCTATGATTCTAACTCGTGACACCTTGGCAGGGGAGAGATGTCTGATGATGAAATGCCTGTTTTTGGTTTTGTTCCTCTGAGATTGGCAGCTGGATGCAGCACAAACTGTCAATTTGAAAAAAAAAAATTGCAGTGCGCTTTGCCCACTGAACTGAATCCAAATGGGTATCCCCCTCTGGTGAGCTAGACTTGCAGAGGGAAAGAGGCAGATTTATATCTGGATTCATATAATCTCACATTACGTGCTCAGCTGCAGCCACAGAAAGGAGTGTGCTGTATTTTCAAATAGAATTTATTAAGTTTACAAGCTCAAAGCCTCTCATCCATGGAATGACTGCTTCATAGTTCTATTGTGGCACGGGGCAGAATGATGAGCAATACAGCCGTATGTTTATTTCCCCATTCCTCCAGTCAGTGCACCCATCTGATAAGAGGCAGCAGGTCACACTTGGCTATGTGGACACTTTATTTTGGCACCTTTTAAGGAGATATGCATTTGTCATAATCATCCCTAGCATGACACTGACAGTATAAGTTCTGCATGAATTTTGGTGAAGCACTAGCATATAAACTATGTGGTACATGATTTACACACTGAGCAACGTTGTGAAACTGGTGAATGTCAGCAGTGGTGGAGTGATCCCGTGTTCACAAGATGTGCACTGGAATGTAAATGGATTCCAGTTGCAATTTTTAGTATTACAGTGGATCCTTATTGAAATTAACTCCTCTTTAGAAAAGAAAACAAAAAAGCCCGTGATAAGGCGCTCTACCGTTGGTGGTTTTGCCACCTCTTTAATCATGGATGGCATCTTCACCTTTAACATGGCAAGCCAAGGACCATTTGGTGTGGCTGAAACAGGCCTCTAACTCTGGCACTTCCTATGGGCTCAAGTCGTGGTTAAGGTTTCGGTACCTTGCAGTGGCTGTGTGCACCATAGGGCCAGGATCCAGGTGGCGGGTCGAATGGTCCAGAGGGGCTCTGCCTCCGATGAGAAACAGGCGATTGGAGGACTCAGTGCTGACTTCCATCTGTTCTCCTGACTGCAATGTCAGCGAAAGCAACGGAAGAAAGTGGGAAGGAGTTGATCCCGGGCAGGTTCCACTGTAATCACTATTGTTGATATCATTTGTACAAGAAAGGTTCAGTAAATACATTGAAATGTTTCTTCTGTATTTATCTGGCATTTTTTATTGAAATCTATTGACTAAAAGTTATTGAATTTTCTGGTTGTCTTTGTTTTATCTTTTCCTTTACACACAAACAGAAAGATAGTCCATGTCTAGCATTTTAATGTGTACCACATATGGCTTGAGGCTGCACATATACATTGGAAGAATCTCTAAATAATAGTGCAGTACTCTGTGCTACTGTATGTAGTAATGCTGTTCTCAGACTGGAATTACATGCAGTGTTTTATATGATTTGGAAAAAAAAACATCCAGTGATGCAAAAAGCTACTTTAGATCAGAGATTGGGGAAATCTCATTCATGTAAATTTAAAGGGCAGCAAATTATTCAGCACAGCTGGGGGAGCTGCTGTCTTACACTCCAGTGACCTGTGAAACATCCCAACTTCTAGTACTGACTGTGTGGAGTCTGCACGTTTCCCCATCACCACGTTTGTTTCCTTTAGGTACTCTGATTTCCTTCTGTTTCCCAGAAGGTGGTAGGTTAATTGGCTGCTCTAGATTTCTCTGAACTGTGTAGTTCAGCGGTGGATTTTGAGGAGAGTTAATGGGAATATGGGGAGGGTAAAGCAGCATTGGGCTAGCTGGTGGTGTAGTGGCATCAGCACTGGACTCCGAGGCAGATGAAAGTCCTGGTAATCTACTTCCATATCTTGCTACAACAGCCCAGTGGACAACTACACTATCCATGAGATGACGATGACTTGGCGGCACTTAACAACAAAACAAGATTGGTGGTTGATAGTCCCCATGAATTTATTGGGCTGAAGGACCTACAGTATTCCCTTATTGTGTGACTCCATGACATTTATAATGTTGACATCAAACAAAACACAGCTGAATGAAGACTAGATTTTAACAGATCAAGTAGTTAAGTGACTTACACTCAAACCATGTGTGACAAGTGGCTGAAATTGATGACTAGGTCATGTGGGACAGAACATTGATCATAGTGGAGACACAAGAAACTGCTGATAAAGGAACCTGGAGCAAAAGCAACGTGCTGGAGGTAATCAGTTGCTCGAGCCATTCTGTTGGGGGACAGGAGCTATTGACAGTTTGGACCAAACATTTACCGTAGCCATCAGAATGAATTACAGGAAGGACATTCTCCTTATATTCTCTATACAGATGGCTGTTCCAGGGCCATTACTTTCTTCATTCTCTTCTGAATGGGCAAAGGAACTTGCTCCATAATTTCCCCTTCTGATGGCTTTTCAGTCTTAGTACAGCAAATAAAGTGCATAATAGAACCTTTAACAATTAATCATACCTGTTTCCAGGAGAGCTTTACCTGTGATGGACTGGGCTCTATCCACTAGACAATAAGACCATAAAACTATAAGAATTAGGCCATTGAGTTTACTCTGCCATTCCATCATGGCTGATTTATTATTCCCCTCAACCTGATTCCCCTGCCTTCTCCCTGTAACCTTTGAAAACCTGATTAATCAAGAACCTATCACCTTCCATTTTAAAAATATTCAATGACTTGGTCTCTACAGCCGTCTGTGGCAATGAATGTCAGATTCACCACTCTCTGGCTACAGAATATCCTACTCATCTCTGCTCTAAATGGATGTCCCTCTGTTCTGAGGCTGAGCCCTCTGGTGCTAGGCTCACCCATTTTAAGAAATGATGGTTCCTTTCCACATCCACTCTATCCAGGCTTTTTGATATTTGATTGGTTTCAATGAGATCACCCACCATTCATCTAATCTCCAGCGAGTACAGGCACAAAGCCATCAAATGCTCCTCATGTTAACCGTTTTGTTCCCAGAATCATTCTTGTGAACCTCCTCTGGACCCTCTCCAATGCCAGCACATCTTTTCTGAGCTGAGGTTCCATAACTGCTCACAATAATCGAAGTGTAGCCCAACCAATACATTATAAAGCCTCAGCATTGCATCCTTGCTCTCATATTCGAGTCCTCTCAAAACCAATGCTAACATTGCATTTACCTTCCTTAACACCGACTCAGCCTGCAAGTTAAGCTTTATGGAATCTTGCACAAAGACTCCCAAGTCTCTTTGCATCTCTGATTTATTAATTTTCTCCCCATTTAGAAAATAATCTATGCCTTTATTCCTTCTATCAAAATGAATGACCATACACCTTCCTATACTATATTCTTACTGTTTGTAGGCTTTTCTGCCCAAGGCCATTGGTGTTTCCATACCAGGCTGTAATGCAACCAGTCCATATACTCTCCACCGCACATCAATAAATGTTTCTCAAAATTTTCAATGATATGCTGAATCTAAACAAACATCAAAGATCTTTCTTTGTAATGGCATTTTCATGCTGGACCCAGGACTCATCCTCTGAAATGATAACACCGAAGAATTTAAAGTTACCGACCCTGTCCGCCTCTGATTTCCCAATGAAGATTGGCTCATTGACCTACTGTTTTCTACACCTGAAGTCAATAATCAGCTCCATGGTTTTGCTGACATTGAGTGAGCGGTTGTCATTGTGACACCACTCAGCCAGGCTTTCAATCACCTGCCTATATGCTGATTCATCACCACCTTTAGTTCAGTCTCTGACAGTGGAACGGTGGACAGTGGATGGGGAGAGAATGTCTATAGACCAGAGGACCAGAAGATGTAGGAGTAGAAGTAGGCTATTTGGCCCATCAGATCTGCTCTGCCATTTCATCATGCCTAATCCGTTTTCCCTCTCAGCCCCAATCTCTTTCCGTCTCCCCCTATCCCTTCATGCCCTGACCAATTAAGAATCTATCAACCTCTGCCTTAAATATACCCAATGACTTGGCCTCCACAGCTGCTTGTGGCAACAAATTCCACAGATTCACCAATCCCTGGCTAAAGAAATTCCACCTCATCTCAGTTCTTAAAGCACACCCCTCTATTCTAAGGCTGTGTCCTCTAGTCTTACAATCCTCCGCCAAAGGAAACATCCTCTCCACATCCACTCTATTGCGGTCTTTCAGTATTCGATAGGTTTCAATGAACTCGCCCCTCTTTCTTCTGAATTCCAGTGAGTAGAGGCACAGAGCCATCAAATACTCCCCCATGACAAGCCTTTCAACCCCAGAATAGTTTTCCTAAATGTCCTTTGAATTCTCTCCAATGTCAGCTCATCCTTTCTTTGATAAAAGGCCTAAAACTGCCCACAATACTCTGATTGAGACCTCACTAGTGCTTTATAAAGTCTCAACATTTCATCCCTGCTTTTATATTCTGTTCTCTTGAAATGAACATTGCATTTGCCTTCCTCACCACCAACTCAACCTGTAAATTAACCTCAGATTTTTAAATTTTCTCTCCATTTAGAAAATAGTCTACATTTTTACTTCTTCTACCAAAGTACACAACATCCACTGATTCTCCTTTGTCTTTCCAGCTTGTTACTTCTTCAAAGAATTCCAACAGATTTGTCTGGCAAGATTTTCTCGAAAGGAAACCATGCTGACTATAGCCTATTTTATTACACGCCCCTAAATTTGCCAAAACTACAGCCTTAATAATTGACTCCAACATCTTCACAACCACTGAGGTCAGACTAACTGGCCTATAATTTCTTCTGCCTCTCTCTCTTCTGGAAGAGTGGAATGATATTTGCAATTTCCCATTCCTCCGGAAATATGCCAGAATCAATTGATTCTTGAAAGGTCATTACAAATGCCCCCACAATCCCTTTAGCCACCTCTTTCAGAACCCTGGGTGTATATTATCTGGTGAAGGTGATTTTCTACCTTCAGACCTTTCAGCTTCCCCACCATCTTCTCCTTAATAGTAGCAACGTCATTCACTTCTGCTCACTGACACTCTCGAACTTCCGACACACTGCTAGTGTCTTCCACAGTGAGGACTGATGCAAGATATTTATTCAGTTCATCGCCATTTCCTTGTCCCCATCAGTAGCTCTCCATCATCATTTTCTAGTGGTCTGATATTTATTCTCGCTCTCTTATACACTTTATACATCTGAAGAAAAGTTTGGGTGTCCTCTTTCCTTCATTATCATCTGTTTTTCCTGAGGTGTATGTGTACGGACAATACTCTTTGACGATTGCCTTGCAAAATCTCATTACTTGGAAATAAAATCACTAGTTCAATGGAATCCTGAAGGGTATCAACACTGAAGAACTCTACGTCAGCAAGGAGGTAAGGTCTTCAAAAACCAAATGAGAAAATTGGGAAGGGACAAAATTAATTCAGAACCATATCCCTGTACATAATTTACAAACTATTTGAGTTCTATTCTTTTCAGCCAGTTCTCGATCAAGAGATAGCAATTTGGAGTCAGTAGGTCCCTTTGTTACAGATTTTCCCAGTTTGTGACTTTCTGTGTTTTTGAAGTCCTATCAGCAGAATGGATCCATAAACCAATGTCCCTTGAGTCAGTAAGCAAAGACTGGTGGTGAGCTGGCATCCACCAGAACTCATGCGGTTAGAGCCCCTACAGCTCACAGCTGAACATGTGCAGAGCACTGGAGAATATGTAGAAATCTCTTTCATGATATTGTAGGTTTCCACAAATAAAATGAAGTGAGGCGTTTTATGTTGGAGAAAAACCGTAGCACATTTTATTTAACTCCAAAACCTGAACTCAAAGTTGCTTTAAAAACCCTTTACTTAATTCCGTCAACACGTCAGACCAGCCTCTTAAAGTAAAACCCTAACTCAATGTTGGTGGATGTGAATTATGTACATCTCCACCAATTACATTACCCTACAGACCCTCCCCCAGGATTCACTAAAACCAACATTGTGAGCCTGTCTAGCGCTCAGATGAGCCGCACGGCTCGGGTCCTATGTTCAATGGGTAGAGGAACAGCAGAGGCCTCTGGCTTATCCAGAGGTGTGTTGACACGAATATGGTCATGTCATGACGGCAGGGGCATGGTAGCAGAACCCTCCAAATCTTGGTGGGTTAGTTTAAGGCCATTTCCTTGTTCCAAAGCATGGAATGGGCCATCATAAGGGGGCCTAAGGGGTTGTTGGTATGTATCAGGGTGGACGAAAACCAACGAGGTGGAATGTGGGTCAACAGGAGCACAAGAGTGCTGTATACCATGATGTGAGGTAGAAATAGGTGAAAAGGAATTTAATTTACTGAAGAAGGTGGAAGTCCGACCAGATGGCTATGGTGTCAGGAATGAAATCACCTGGCACTTGTAGTGGCTGTCTGTATACCAACTTGGCCAAGAGCGACTGCATGTCCTCCTTTGGAGCTGTTCTGAGCCTCAGTAGGCCTCATGGGAGACGATCATGCCAACTCTCATCGGTCAGAGAAGCCCTCAGAGCAGCCTTTAAGGAGCAGTGAAACCACTCGCACAGGCCATTAAACATGGGCCTAATGCTGAAGTTCTGGGCCATTGCAGCCCAGAGGTCTGATATGAACTGGGGACCGTGGTCAAAGGAAGTATCAGATGGTGTGCTAAATTGGGCAACACTGGAGCTGATGAACGACCAAGCCATGTGTCTGACCGTCGTTGATGCAAGGGCAATGACCTCTGGATACCTGGCGGTATGGCCACGGGAAGGAGGTGTGCGAAACCATGGAAGGGGGGAAGAGGACCAACAAGATCCACATTGACGGTCAAGCCATTGCTTAGGGACCTCAAAAGGTGCCAATGGCGCCTGAACATGACGATTAATTTTTGCCAGCTGGCACTCCACAAGCCTGCAGCCAATCATGCATGCCTTCTCTAAAGTTTGTGCCAGACAAACTTTAGTGTAACTAGCTTCTATGAGGCCTTCTGGCCAGGACGTGAGGCCATGTATGGAGTTAAAAACAGCATGCGTACACTATGGGGCGAAGGCAACCTGTAGAGACATCGCACAGGAGAGACAGCCCAGCTTCTCCAAACATAATGTCAGCCAACCGCAGGCCCGTGACTGCTGTTTTGTAAGCTTGGACCTCTGGGTCAGAAACTTGGTTGGTTGCTACACCAGCATAGTCAACCTCTATATGTATGGCCTCAACGGCTGACTATGAGAGGCAATTGGCCACGGCAGTATTTTCCCCCTTGATATGTTGTATATCAGTTGTGAATTCCGATATGTAGGCCAGGTGGTGTTGATGTCATGCAGACAAAGGGTCTGATATTTTGGCCATCACATGAATGAGGGGTTAGTGGTCAATGAACACTGTGAAATGGCGACCCTCTAGAAGTAAACAAAAATGGTGGAGAGCAAGATAGAGACCGAGAAGCTCCGGGGGACAGAGCTGCCAGCTGAAGAAGGCGAATGGCTGCCACACGCCTCCGACCAATTGTTCATGCGCAGCTCCCAAAGCACAGTCCGAAGGATCAGTAGTAGTGGCTATAGGTGCGTTGGGGAGCGGGTGGCACCAGTAGGGTTAATAATCCACCCATGTTGGCTTAAGCACTCGAAAAATGTGCGGAGATGGGATCCATGTTCAGATTTGGACGCACTGGTGACAAGTATATCATCCAGGTAAACAAAAGGAAAATCTGAGTCTTTTAATACAGGGTCCATCAGCCGTTGGAAAGTCTGAACTGCATTTTTCATCCCACACAGCATGTGCCCAAACTCACAGAGGTCAAATGGAGTTAGGTCAGCTGTTTTGAGAATATCCTCCTGATGGTAACCCCTAACAAGATCAACTTTGGAAAATATTAATCTTCCAGCTAAAAGTGCTGAAAAGTCTTTGCTGTGTGGAACTGGGTAACTGTTGGGGTGGTGGCCTTGGTAATGTATCAGTAATTACCACATGGGCAGCAACCACCAACGGATTTAGGGACCATCTGAAAGGGCGAAGCCCAGGGCTATTCAACTGGCTATCATGGTCCAGTCCATGAAGTCTGCATTCTGGTTCACAGTCCGGTCCATCGATCCTTGTTCCGGGTTTTCCTGTTTTCTCCCTTGTTCTGTTGAGTGCCTCAACTGAGGCACCTGATTCTCATTTTGGGCTGGCTACATAAATAGCTCCAGGGTTCAGCTTCATTTGCTGGACTGTTCCCTTCCCTTCCCTTTCCTTCTGAAGCCACACCTGTGTCCTTGCCTGTAATACCATCAAGTTCAACCGCCAGATCAAGACTGGGGCCTTGCTGTGTCAAGATAAGGAACAGTCTGTTGTTGTTTGGAATTGTCTCTTTGTCCTCACCTTTGCTAGGTAAGTCTGGCCGTTTGCCGCTACTTTGTGTTGGGAACCATCTCTTTGTGTACTCGCCTCCGCTGGGTAGGTCCAGCCGTTTGCCACTACCCTGAGTGGAGAACTGTCTCTTTGTGTTCAGTGTACTGTGTATAGAAAGAGCCGTGGCCCTTGGTCCTGTTCCCAAGGAGGAGTCCTGGCTCTGTGTTCCATGTTCCTGAGTCCCAAGTCCAAATCAAGGCTTCGTGTTCTTGTCCTGTTCAGGAGTACCTTGGCCAGCCCTGTGCTGGAGCTCCTTCATCCTGTCCAGGAGTCTCATGTCCTGTAGCCATGTCTTGTCCTAGCCTAAACCGGGATTCTGGTTCCAAGTCAAGACCCTGGTTCCTAGTCCCAAACAAGACCCAGGTTCCGGGTCCTTGTCCAGGCTCTAGTTCTGGAGTCCCGTGTCCCTAGTCCAGGCTTCTTGTTCCTCGTTCCTTGTCTGGGTTCTGTCTTTCTTGTCCATGTCCTAGCCCAGGCCCTGCATCCTAGTCTCGTCCAGGGCCTGAGTCAATGTCCAGTGTCATTTCTTCCTGACTCCCCTTGCTTCCTTGCCAAACCTAGTCCTGTTCCTAGAACTGTAGTGTCTCTGTCTCGCAATTGGGTCTGCTCCCAGCGTCCCCTTATGACACTGGCATACAATGCCAAGACTTTCCATGTTGGCAAACTGAGCCTTCGCGGTTACCAGCTTTTTTGGGTCCAGTCTATGTGCGCAGGCATGGACTGGCTGGCCAGTTGAGCAAAAGAGGTGCTCATGCTTTGTGATTGTAGTGGAGACTGTGGGCTAGGTGAGGTTTGGGAATTTGCCCAACAGTCGAGTAAACTCACATGCGTTGGTGCATGTCCTTGACAGAGTAGTTGTGGGGAACCTACTGGGGGAGCAGGGTACCAATCAAAAGTCCTTGACATCCACAAGCTAATGGTCTTTGCGCACACAGGAAATCTGTGTTGAGCAGAGGGCCAGCCACTTTACCCAGGACAAAGATCCATGTGTAACATTACCCACTGAAGCAGAGCATCATCTGTCATGTCTCGTAAGTCTGGATCCTGCTCCTGTTGATGGCCTCCAGCAATATTTCATCTCTCTTTGCCGTCTCCTCAATTGGTGATGCTGGAAGCACACTCACTTGAGCACCCGAGTCACACAGGAGGTGTCACCCTGAAAGATGTCCATAATGTACAGTAGACAACCCTGGCACCTGAAACCCATGGCGTTCACAGACTTCTGATTCCCTGATGTGCTGGCACTGTTGAAACTGCAAGGCGGTTGGCACTTCCTATTATTCGTACCAAAGCAAGCATGGTTAAAGCACAAGCCCAGCATTTTCTGTTTCTTAGCTGCGGGCATCTTTATGTTGGGGGTCTTGCTGACTGGACTTACCAAGGTATAGAAAGGAGGAGGAATGATGCACCACTGTCTATCTGAGTGTAAACTATCAGCCATTTTAGCAAACTCCCTATAATCCTTCATGGGTGTATCAGTGAGGTCTATGTGAACTCGATCAGGCATTTGCTGCGCGAAGAGTTCTTTAAAAATAAAACGAGGATGGTGATTTCCTGGGAGAGACTGCATGTAGTTCATTAGCCCCAACGGCTTAGCATCACCGAGACTGCGTAAGGAGAGCAACTGTTTGGCATGCTCAGACTCTGACAGTCCAAAAGTCTGTAAAATGTGAGCTTTCCGTGATCAGTATTTATTGTGTTCAGTTGGGTGTTCCAGTAGATTCACCACTCTCACAGCCCTAGAGTTGCTGAGCAATGCAACCACATAGAAATATTTGGTGTTGTTGGCGGAGATTTCTCGAAGAGCGAATTGGACCTTGGCTTGCACGAACCAAGCAATGGCACTTTACTCCTAAAACTCCAGCAGTTTCGAAGTGACTGCATTAGCCGACATGTTCAATAATTCTGGAATAATTCAAGAGCACTGGGGTCACTAGTGTAGGTTTTCACAAATAAAATGAAGAGAAACATTTTATGTTTAAGAAAAACAGTAACACATTTTATTGAACTCCTAAAGTTGATCACAAAAACACACTAAAAACCCTTCTTGAAATTCTGTCATCACGTCAGACCAGCTTCTTAAAGTGAAACCCCAACTAAATGTTGGTGGTTATGAATTATGTAAATTTCCACCATTTACATTACCCTACAATATTTGGGAATTACTGTCACTGGGGAGGCCAACATTTACTCATTGTCTTTTGTTTGCATGGCTTGTTCCGTCACTTCAGAGAGTAGCCCGGAGTCAGCCACATTCCTGTGTGTCTCTGGCCACATAGAATAGATTAATGATAACATCAGATTTCCTTCTGAACAAAGTCACAGTGAATCAAACTGACTGTTACAACAAAACAACAATTTAGCAATCACCATTGCTAGAATTTTGGTGTCATATTATTAAGTATTGAATTTTAAGATTTCTAGTTGTCATGTGGATTTAATGTTATGTCCGGGAATCTTCAGTTTTCTGGATTAGTCCAACAATTTAAGTGCAGTTCTGCCATCCCTGTGCACCACTAGAGTATGGGCAGAACAATGAAACAAACCATTAAAGAAATATTGTCTGGTTTGTCTTAATGTCCAAATCATAAAAGACAGTTAATGCCAGTTAAAACTCATCATAATTGAGAGTGAACTTTAAATTCATTGACTTGGAATAGTGGAATCAACAAATTTTGTTTATATTAAACACATTTTCAGTCATATCAGTTAAAATGGACCATTATCGTTTGTTAAGTATCAGAATGATGTGTCTGGTTGGGTCATTGCAGATTTTACATTTGGATACATGGAAGAAAATTTGAACAAAAACTCAAGAAAATATAACTTTAGGTGCAATTTGCTGATTGTGACTAAAATGCAAACTCTATCTTCTACATTTATGCATTTGTCTGTAATTCTTTTCCCCTCTGCTCTCATGGAGACAGTAAACTACTCAGACAGAGTGTTGGCTGCCAGTATTACAATGTCCCGCAACACAATGCCAGCCATGTGGAGAAGGATCATCTCAGTTTAATAATTACTCGGAGTTATTAATTGCTCGTGATTGCAGTGGAAGTATCAGTGCCATCAATTGGTGAAGGAAGCGGTTAACTGAGAAAAATTATCTAGAGCTCCCCTTCATTGCGGTTGAACAACTATTGTGTACACATTGCCACATGATGGGATTGATTTCAATTGCAATGACAGCAGAGCTGAATACCTTGCCAGTCCAATTTTATCTTTATCAAGAATTGTGTCTGAGTAACCGCAGCAGAAGTGAGGTTTCATTTACCAGCAGTGGAAATATACAATTGCAAGAGCATCATGATCTCAAGGGAAGAATTAACATAATGCTTGTCGAGAAAATAGGATTAGGCCTGGGTCCTTCAGCCCTTCGAGTTTATTTCAGATTCGTGTTTATTTATCACTTGTACATCAAAACATACAGTGATGTGTCGTTTGTGTTAACAAGCCAAGGATATGCTAGGGGTAGCTTGCAAAGACAACAATAGCAGAACAAACCCCAGTCCAACCTTCCCACCCACCTACCCACTCACACACACCCTAACAGGCCTCTTCCGGGCCTCCAGTCCTTGTCCCCGAAATCTGACTCTCAGACATTGGGATTGCCAACCACAGGATGCTGATCATTGGTTTAAGCTTCGGGCCTCGACTTCCAGAGGCGAATGGACCTCCAGCCCCAGTGTCCCAGGCCTTCATGCCTTCTATGGATCCTCGTGACTCCACCATTAGTGTACGTGACCATGACAGGTCACATTCTTCTGTCATCCTTTTCCTGGCTGACCCATATCCAGAAACTTACCGATCCTAGCTTTGAATACAATCCACTGAGCTTCCACGACTCCAGGATTCCAATTTTTTTTTTTAATCGGTCCTAATTAGCCTGCCACTAACAATGAGATGGTGACCCTTAGTTTTAGATTAACCTTTGCCAGGATAAGCATCCCCCTGGCCTGTTGAATCCTATAAGAATCAATGAGGTTATCTTCCATTCTTACAGAGGCATAACGTAAAGATTTTTACTCCTCATGTATGCGAAGGATGTAAGAAATAAAGTCAATTCAATTCTGAACTTTAAAGAAGCCTAGCTTACTCAATCGCTCCTCACATGATAGGTCTGCCATTGTACAAACTTGTCCTGTGGATCTTCGCTATACCCCCTTACATTCACTTCCAGATAATCAGAACAGAATTATCCAGGTGTAGTGTCACCAAGTCCCAATGTAATTTATTAAGGCATCAGTACTCAAATCCACTGGCAATAAAGGTCAACAGACCGTAAGCCTTCCCAATTGTCTGCTGCACCTGAATGCTAACTTTCAGTGACTTCAACACAAAGGCACCCAAAATTGCATCAACATTTTCCTGTCAAATTAAAAAATAATTAGCAGCACTGCTAATTTTTCCTGCCAAGTGGGCACTCTCAGATTTTTCCACATGGTGCTCTATCCAGCGTGTTTTTGTTCAGCTTGTCCACAAGCTCTGAGATCCTCTGAGCATGCTCATCACCAACAGAAAAGAACAGACAATAAAACCCCGGGGTCTGCAGAAAGTTAATGGAGCAGTACCAAAATGAAGTTGACACTGTCGAAAATACTAATTTAATTGAACTATTATTGTCTAGAAATTGGATTTCACCCTTCTCTTGTTGTGCTACGTTATTATATGAGGCATTAGTGTCAAATCTGGTCTCCCCTGAAAATATTATGAAGTTTGCTGCGAGCAAGTATGTAATTGCTGTAGCATAGTTTCCAATGAAAAAGATGCATTGTGACGACCTGCATGGGTCCCAATTCATCAAGACTGCCAGCACTTTGTAATGCAGCAGTCAGCGAAAGACATCTGCATTTAAAACCACACTACTCTTTACAACCAGGAACAGAACCAACAAGAGATACACCTGCTGTGGAGGAGAAGCTAGAATAGATAGGAAGAGGGAAACTCAGTTGTCTGAGAGATTGATTGAAATACCAGCAAACGAGTTTCAAGCCGGGCCACCTAGAGAATGGAATAATGCTGGAGAGAAATGTTCTGACTTGCCATGTTACTAAAGGTGACCTCTGCAGCTCCAAAATTGCTGCTCTTTAATGCTGTCTTCAACTTACACACCTCCTCAAGCCTGTATTATAAAAGTCATTGGCATTGAGATGGAAATTGACAGGCATCAGAGGGAGGCCTCCCAGAAAGAAAAGTGTGAAGCCTTCTGAAGAGGTAGGAATGATCCTTCCTCATGGGCAGAGGCACACACCAGACGGTTGATTAAATAAGTTCTCCTCTAATTCTCCAAAGAGCACACTTTACCAGTTTGAGCATCTTGGGAGTGTGTGAACATCCGGACTGTGTTTGATGGTAGCTTGTGAGGTGCAGTCTTTGCAAGAATGTTCCCTCCAATGGCATCAAAATGTGGATATCAAGAGGCATGGTCCTTAAATCCCCAAACAACAGATTGGGGAGCTCCAGTCTACATTGGGATGCTTCAACTGCATTTTGATCAATGATTATCTGTAGGGAGAAGTGTTGGAGACTGACTGGAGTGCCAAATGCAATTTTGATGTTGGTGCAATATCACCTGGAGATGAGTCCATCCACTATCTTCCACCATTTTTGATATCTATGGTGGTCACTGAAAAACAATCTCAAGCAAACCAATTCCTAGCCCTTACTTATGTCAAATGTGCATAACGTGAATGATCGAAAACATAAAACTTATCAGAGACTTATAGGTTTCAAAATACAGAAGCTGACAGGGATTGAAAACAATTCATGGCATCTATGGTGTACTTGACAGGAACTTTCACCTCTGGAGTTGATCAGCAAACCCTGATGCAACATCTGCAAATTTCCTGACCATTGGAACCAGCTGAGTGCCCTTTACTCTATCTACTCTGTTAGCTTCTTATCCAACTGATAACGACTTGACTCTCTGTTACCTGTATATCTCATTCCTGGCTTTGCCTGATTTCTATCATTGATCATTCCAACTCCTAAATTAAAATTGTGTTTCAGTGAATCAGACTCAATGCCCAGCTACAGTTGACTCTGAATTCAAGCTGCATTAACATTGAAATATCAGCGTCTGTATGTACAAATACCAGAGTGTGCATATTCCTTTCAGAAACATGATATTTTTAATTATAGGTTATGCTTCAAGCGACAAGCCATGTAACCTTTGGAAGAGGAAAGAAATGCTTGGGCAGACTGCCATCCTGCTTGCAAATTCAATTTATAGCCTTCAGCACAAAAGAAACAAGTTGCATTTAAACTGTTTCTTTCAAGACCTTGGAATGACTGAAAGTGCTTTTTACCTAATGAAGCAGCTTTGAAATGTAAAGAATGAGGTAAAAAATGTAACCATTGAGTTCTGCAGATGGTAGCATGAAAATTACTGGACTGTTCTGGTGCTTTGAGCAATAAATATTGACCGAAGTTCCTGAGAGAAACCGCACTTTGAAATAAAGGTTTATTTTTTCTATGTCCATCTGAGATGGTAGAGGAGGATGGGCTTAATCCCTCACCTGAAAAATGGTTAAGACTAACAATGCAGACCTGCAGTGGGCCATCGGCCGAGGACTTTGCAAATCTCTGAAGCAGAATTGTAACCTTTTATTTCCAATTTAAGAGGTGAGAAATCCCTTCACAGACAATTCACTAAAGTAGATTAGATTATGAGGACACTCGGTCCTCGTTTATTGTCATTTAGAAATGCATGCATTAAAAATGATACAATGTTCCTCCAGAATGATATCACAAGAAACACAGGATAAACCAAGACTAAAACTGACAAAACCACATAATTGTAACATATAGTTACAACAGTGCAAAGCAATACTGTAATTTGATAAAGAACAGACCATGAGCAAGGTTAAAAAAAATGTCTCAAAGTTCTGATAGCCTCATCATCTCATGTAGATGACAGAAGGGAGAAACTCTCTCCGTCATGAACCTCCAAGCGCCGCAAACTTGCTGATGCAGCACCATTGGAAGCACCTGACCGCAGTGAACTCTGAGTCCATCCGAAAAATTCAAGCCTCCGACCAGCCCTCCGACACAGCCTCTTCGAGCACCACCTTCTGCCGAGCGCTTCGACCTCGCCCCGGCCGCTGAGCAACAAGCAAAGCTGACTCGGGGCCTTCCCCTCCGGAGATTCGTGACCACACAGTAGCAGCAGCAGCAAAGCAGGCATTTCAGTAGACCCCAAATGCTTAAAACCAAGACCAAATTTCACTCAAAACGATGGGTATATGTATTGGATATATAGGAAGAATATCTAAGCTTGAATCCTTCAGTTTTTGCTACTTGTTCATTTCTGTTTGGGACCTTAATATTGATCTGAAAACGGGGCTATCTAAATCCCACCTTGTTTCTCACAGCATCTGAAAGAATAATTTTACATACTCTCTTGTTACGATACAATTTCTTTCACAATTGTATTATTTCACCTTGGGAGTTGTGACGTGCCTATTTATTCAATTTGTTTCACATAGTCATTGATAATGAATCTGTTATGTATTCATGTTTACTTTGATTCTTTTGGGTTGCTGTCAAGCTTCCCTGTGTGTGATGTACTGAGCGAAATGTAAGAGGGCAGTCTGGGGAGATAACTTACAAGCAAAATAAAGAGCTGCATGCTTCTTCCTCACCTCTCCATCCCTCGTGCGTGTGTGTGGGGGTTACTCCCGGCCACTTTTCCCAGTACCACGAACATAATAACTGGCGACAAGGTGACGCGTCCTCAGGCGATATTTATTGTTTTGTTCTCCTCGGCACGAAAAGTCCGTTTGCAATGCAGGTGGGGTACTACTGTGTGATGTGGGTGAGCCAGATGCCATGGGAAAACGGCCACAGGAAGTGTAGTGACTGAAGAACACGAGGGGTGAGAATGAGAATGGGATGGTTAAATAAAACAATTAAGAGAGGGAGAGAGAGAGAGACTAGTAAACTTTTCTGGAATGTGATGGTGTTTGAAAATGGAGAAAATGTTTGGAATTATGGGGCTGTATGACAAAACGATAGAGCAATGGAATCATATACTGAAAGATTTGAATATTTTGCACTGGCAGATCAAATTTCAGATGATATTCATGATCCAACTTTTCTGACAGTGATAGGTGCAACAACATTTAATTTAATATATTGTACAGCCTAGTGTAACCAGCTAAGCCTAATGAGGACATAGGTAAAGTGCTAAAGGATCACTATTCACCTAAACCTTTGATTATTGCTGAGAGGTTTAAATTTTAGAAAAGGGAAAGGAGTTTATTTCACAGTTTGTGGCGGTGCTGAAGTGATTGTCAGAGCTCTGTGATGCTGGGCAGTTGCTGAATGACACATTTTGTGATAGATTCGTCTATGTTCTGTATAGTGAGGCGATTCAGAAATGTTTGCTTACAGAAGACAGACTAACATTACAGAAGGCAACGGAGATGGCAGCTAAAGAAACACAGCAATCAAGCGCATTTTCCCAAGTTCATAAAGTTTCTATTGACCTTAAGAATAAGACGCCTATTGGCAATCAGTGTCACTATGGTGGCAAAGCTGGGTATTCAGCAAAAGAATGCTGGTATAAGGATTTAGATTGCTGAAGCTGTGGCAAAAATAGGCATAACAAATGTACCAGTAAAAGTAAGAGGACATTGTCAACCAAAATCCCTGTAAAAGAGAAAACTAACTTTTGGAAAAGTGAAAAGAAGTATGAACAGGATGGAGCATACAGAGGATGGGCTGGGTGACTCTCACTCCATGGTTAAAAAAAGCTTGGCACGTTTTATCTGTTTCAGGACACAAAGACGGCTACTGGGTGATCCTGAGCTTGGATGGGGCCACAGTGAGGATGCAGGTACAATTGGATGGGTTCACAGTGCTGCAGTATTGTTGGTGTCAGAGTCAGTTTACAAGGCAAAATTGCAGCATCTCGCTCCAGAAGGGGCAAGATTGACTTTAAAGCTGTTGTTCCAGTGGAGGGAGTAGTATACAGTATCTTACAGTGGAGATTAACGACCAGAGAAAGAAACTTCCACTGTACATTGTTAAAGGTAGTTATCTAGTGTTTCTGGACCACTCGTGGTTGGAGAACCTCGAACTCAACTGGCACGAAGAGCACTTGTTTGGTGGGAACACTGGTCTAAAAGAAGTATTGGGAAAAGTGTGAAGTAATCAATGGAGAACTGGGCAATATGAAAGGAGTCACTGGTTAGCCTGACAGAACATCCAGATGCCTGTCTCATATGCCCTCAAACCAAAGGTAAAGGCTGAATTGGAAAGACTGATCTAGAGTAAGATATTGGAACCAGTGTGTGTAAGTAAATGGGCAACTCTAGTGGTTCCTGTCCTAAAAAGGGCTGGGTCTTTAAGCCTTCGTGGGAACTTCAATGTAACCATTAATCCAATTCTTACAGCTGATCAATAACCTTTCTCCTCATTGATGACCTTTATGCAGGAAAGGCCAGAGGACAGATGTTTAGCAAGATTGACTTGCATCAAGCATACTTGCAGGTGCATGTGGAGTCAGAGAAGTGTCACAGGACTGTTGACCATAGTGACCCACAAAGGAACAAAAGGCTTCTGTTTGACATCACCTCGGCTCCAGATCTTGAGTGGGTTGATGGGTGCAATCCTATATGGGTGACTGGAAAAAAAAAGAGAATGAGCATCTACGAAACTCACGAAAAGACTCAAAGAATATAGGCTTAGGGTCCTGAAGGAAAAGGTGAATTCTTTTGACTTTCGATTGAATATTTAGGCCATGTGATTGACAATTCAGGGCTTCACAAGGCACCACCACCGCAGAGTAAGTTCTTTCTTAGCACTACTAACACACCATAAAAAGTTTGCTCCTAAGCTAGCTAGCATGCTGAAACCACTTCATGAACATCTTAATAAATCAACAGAATGGCAGTGGAGAGATTGCTGGAAAGAGGCTTTGAAAAAAGGCTGAAACAGCTTTGTCACAGTCTGAAGCACTCACACACTTTCACTCATCATTGCCCATACAGTTGCCCTGTGACGCATCACCCTACAGTGTGGGGGCTGTTATCTCACACATCATGTTTTGGGTTGAGAACATCCAATTGTTCTTGCATCAAAGACATTAAGCAAGGCAGAAAGCCACCACCCCCAGACTGAGTGGGAAGCACTCGCAAAGGTGAATTAAGAAATTCCATCAATTCCTCTTTGGTCAACGATTTGCACCACAGACAGATCATCGCCCCTTGACATCAATTTTTGGTCCACATGTGGGCATTCCTTCCTTGGCTGCTAGTCGAATGCAACACTGGGTTCTGTTACTATCTGCACATCAGTATGATATAAAATATAGGAGTTCCGAGCACCATTCGAATGCTGATGGACTATCCAGCTTCCCTTAGCTGTTATAGTTCCAGAGCCATCCAGGAAGAGATCTTTTACTTCAAGGGAATACCTACAACTCCAATAATTGCAGTGCAAGTCCAGAAGCACACACGTACTGTCCTGTTCTATCTAAAGCAGTGGGCATACAGGGCAAATAGCCCGAGGTTGCTACTATGAAGAGCACTACATCTGAAAAATGCACTGAGGAGCTATGTTACGTTTTTAGTCACTTTGGGCTTCTTCAACAATGTGTAAATAACAATGGCCCACAACACCTGTCTGAAGGCATTTATGGAAGCAAACTCTATTCAGTACATGAAGTCAACCCCGTATCATTCAGCCACGAAGGTCCTTGCTGAATGATTTGTACAATCAATGAAACAAGCTCTCAAGACTTCAGTGGGAAGTGTCTTAGCACTTTCTTTCTGACATACCACAACACACACCTCACACCACCACCAAAATGGCTGCAGCCACTGCACTGATGAAAGGACAACTTCATATCCAACTTGACCTGCTAAGAGCCCCAAACACAAAACAGGTTGTGCTAATTAAACAGAAAGCCCAAGTAGAGAGATGTGTCAAAGGGAAGTACAGAAGTTTCACAGCAGGGGAGGGAGTAATTGCCCAGAATTACATCTCTAGAACCAAGTTGACACCTGCAACGGTGGTGGCACAAATTGTCCTGTGTCATACACAGTGGAATCAGGTACCATTAACGTCTGGAGAAGGCATGTTGATCAGTTGTCGCCCACTTCTGAGACTAGTGAAAACCAACACAAACTGACCAATCCAGATGCAGTTGTAGAAATGGGACAGGATTCTGAGAGAATCTCTGCAGAGCCTCCATTAAGATCAAATGACACAGCCAGTGCTCCCCCATTACCTGTACTTTCTGAGGTGTCCCCAACTGAGAATGCAGTGCTCAAGCCAAGAATTGTACATACATTATCCAGAAGTAAAATTAAGTTGGCATCATCCTCTGCTCATCAATAGCCTCATGGGAACAGACGGCCTCCAGAGAGTTTGAATCTCCAGTTTAGTGACTAACCCTCAGCACATGGGGCAGAATAATCCCTAGGGAGATGTGCGGACTAGAGGAAGTCCGTGTTTAGAAAAAAATGCTTTTTGCTGTTGTTGAATTTGATGATTACTCGATTGAATATTAATAGTTCAGCAGCTGGTCTGTGTATGGGAAGGGGAGAAACCTCTAAAATAAGGGGGGGGGGGATATGTTAAGTGTTCATTCACAAACAAGAGAAAATCTGCAGATACTGGAAATCCAAGCAACACACACAAAATGCTGGAGGAACTCAGCAGACCAGGCAGGTCTATGGAAAAGAGTACAGTAGACGTTTCAGGCCAAGACCCTTCGGCAGGACTGGAGAAAAAAATGCTGAGGAGCAGTTTTACAAGATGAGGGGAAGGGAGAGAGAAACACAAGGTGATAGGTGAAATATGGAGGGGGAGGGATGAAGTAAAGAGCTGGGAAGTTGATTGTTGAAAGAGATAGAAGGCCATGGAAGAAAGAAAAGTGGGGGAAGGAGCATCAGAGGGAGGCGATGGGCAGGCAAGGAGATGAAGTGAGAGAGGGAAAAGGGGATGGGGAATGGTGAAGGAGAGGAGTACCGGGGGTGGGGGTGGGGGGAGACTGCTTCGCCAAGCGCCTACGCTCTGTTCGCCAGAAAGAGCAGGATCTCCCAGTAGCCACCCATTTTAATTCCGCTTCCCATTCCCATTCCAATATGTCTATGCAGTGGATATGATCTGTATGGATTTTAGTAAGGCATTTGACAAGGTTCCACACAGTAGGCTTATTCAGAAAGTCAGAAGGCATGGGAATCAGGGAAGATTGACCAGGTGGATTCAGAATTGGCTTGCCTGCAGAAGGCAGAGGGTGGTGGTGGAGAGAGTACATTCAGATTGGAGGATTGTGACTAGTGGTGTCCCACAAGGATCTGTTCTGGGACCTCTACTTTTTGTGATTTTTATTAACGACTTGGATGTGGGGGTAGAAGACTGGGTTGGCAAGTTTGCAGATGACACAAAGGTTGGTGGTGTTGGAGATAGTACAGAGGATTGTCGAAGATTGCAGAGAGACATTGATAGGATGCAGAAGTGGGCTGAGAAGTGGCAGATGGAGTCCAACCTGGAGAAGTGTGAGGTGGTACACTTTGGAAGGACAATCTCCAAGGCAGAGTACAAAGTAAATGGCAGGATACTTGGTAGTGTGGAGGAGCAGAGGGATCTAGGGGTACATGTCTACAGATCCCTGAAAGTTCCCTCACAGGTGGATAGGGTAGTTAAGAAAGCTTATGGGGTGTTAGCTTTCATAAGTCGAGGGATAGAGTTTAAGAATCGCGATGTAATGATGCAGCTCTATAAAACCCTGGTTAGGCCACGCTTGGAGTACTGTGTCCAGTTCTGGTCGCCTCACTATAGGAAGGATGTGGAAACATTGGAAAGGGTACAGAGGAGATTTACCAGGATGCTGCCTGGTTTAGAGAGTATGCATTATGATCAGAGATTAAGGGAGCTAGGGCTTTACTCTTTGGAGAGAAGGAGAATGAAAGGATACATGATAGAGGTGTACAAGATAATAAGAGGAATAGATAGAGTGGATAGCCCGTGCCTCTTCCCCAGGGCACCACTGCTCAATACAAGAGGACATGGCTTTAAGGTAAGAGATGGGAAGTTGAAGGGGGATATTAGAGGAACTTTTTTTTACTCAAAGAGTGGTTGGTGCGTGGAATGCACTGCCTGAGTCAGTGGTGGAGGCAGATACACTAGTGAAATTTAAGAGACTACTAGACAGGTATATGGAGAAATTTAAGGGGGGGGGTTATGGGAGCCAGGGTTTGAGGGTCGGCACAACATTGTGGGCCGAAGGGCCTGTACTGTGTTGTACCATTCTATGTTCTATGTCTATCCATGGCCTCCTCTACAGTCGTGATGAGGCCTCACATAGGTTGGAGGAACAACACCTTGTATTCCGTTTGGGTAGCCTCCGATCTGATGGCATGAACATTGATTTCTTGAACATCCAGTAATGCCACCCACCCCCATTCTCCTTCACCATTCCCCATCCCCTTTTCCCTCTCTCACTTCATCTCTGCCTGCCCAAGGCCTCCCTCTGGTGTTCCTCCCCCCTTTTCCTTCTTCCATGGTCTTTTGTCCCTTTCACCAATCAACTTCCCAGCTCTTTACTTCATCTCTCCCCCTCCAGGTTTCACCTTTCACCTCGTGTTTCTCTCTCCCCTCCCCCACCTTTTAAATCTACTCCTCAGCTTTTTTTTCTCTCCAGTCCTGCCGAAGGGTTTCGGCCTGAAACGTCGACTGTACTTTTTTGCATAGATGCTGCCTGGCCTGCTGAATTCCTCCAGCATTTTGTGTGTTATATATTCATGTATATTTTGACCATTACAGATTGTTGTCAAGCTTCCCTTTGTGTTACGTACTGAACGTAATGTGAGAGGGCATTCTGGGTAGATGACTTATAAGTTAAATAAATAGCAGCACATTTGTTCCTCGTCTCTCCATCTCTCATGTGTGTTATTCACGACCACTCAGCTGGCTAGTACCATAACCGTAAACAGAATCAATTAAAAAGTGGGCATAGTTTATTATCCTTTACATGCACGAGGTCACATAAGGCTGCTTTGACTTAGCTCTAAGCTTTATGCTATTCAGCTGTAAGAATATTGAAAAACGGCAACAATATTTTAAAAAAGCATAACTTTCATTGGAAATGTGTTGATGGTGAGTCATACTTTTCTTTTTACACAACAGATAACTGGGTGAACTGTCAATAAATTTTTGCTTCAATGAGAATGCATTGAATGCCATGGAGATGCAGAACACATGGTGAGAAATAATACCTGATACATTTGCAGATCTGCCACAATCACTGTTTAACTATTCTCCCTCTTCTCCAGTGCATGGGAACCATCATTAAAGAGGAGAAGTGAGCTCTGTGCTTAATGTACCAATCCCCGTCAAACAGTTACCAGCAGATCAATGCAAACTCTGTGGACAGCATAAATGTAAGGTGACTAGACCGAGTGGTTCCCATGTTCAATTGTACTTTGAGTTTTGATTCAATTTGTGCTCACAACTGAGACTCGGAGGTAGCGTACGGAATGCCAACATAAAAGGAGTGATTGATGAGGTAAAGTATTCAGAAGATCAACACACGTTGGAGACGATGAGTGGAAATATCACAAATGTGAAAGATAGTCATTTTCAAGTGGTTTTGGAACTTCTTCCTACAGACAGGGAGTTGAATTTGGATGATGTGCTTTAAATCTAAACTAATCCACTGAGTTTTATAATTCTATACTAAACATATGGCAGAGCTTCTGCATTCAAAGCTCTATAACTTGAAGGGAGAAGCATTATTACAGATGTTTATTAAATCTAGTTTGTGAAAGGGTGCAGCTGACAATCTCCTTCAGGCTAATGAAACATAAATCTGTAAATTTGTCCTCAGCTCCTTAAGTCAGGGGTCTCCATTCTCGATTGGAGAAAATGGTTGGAGATGGTTAAAAATAATGGTCAGAAACTTAAGTTATTTTCAGCTTGGAGAACATCTGAATTTGTATGTTGAATGCACAGGAAAGCAAAATGGCAGTTAGAGTAAAGAAAATGACAGTTTAGGGATGAAACCAAGATAAAATTTGATGGGTATACAAATACATCAAGCCTTTTGAAAGTGCCTGTTGATCAGCTGCTACAGTGTGTTTAAGATTTAAGGGAATTTATTGTCCCTTCCTGTACAAAAGTGTAAAGGAGAACAAAATAACTTATGCTCCATTCAATGCAGCATAAAAAAACATAAAAGATAAAGAACATAATAATAATAAAAAAACACAATATATATAAATATATACGATAGCTTATATACATTGATTCATTGTATGCCCATAAAATGATGATAGGCAGTTCATAAGGTGACCTACAGAAAATAACAAAGTAGTGGTTGTGTTAGTGGGTGGAGGTGTTGATCAGTCACACTGCTTGGGGTAAGTAACTGTTGTTGAATCTGCTGGTCCTGGCATGGATGTTACGTAGTCTCTTTCCTGATGAGAGTGGGACAGACAGCCCATGAGTACAGTGGGTGGGATCCTTCATGATGTTACTGGCCCTTTGCCAGCACCTCTCTATACATACGTCCTTGCTGGCAGGTAGAGTGATGCCAGCAATGCATTGAGCAGTTTTATCGACTCGGGAGCTTTCCTATCCGCCACAGTGCCGTTGTCGTACCAAGCAGTGATGCAGCTTGTTCGGATGCGCATCTGTGGATTGAGGCGAGTGTGAAGCCCAGCTCTCTTCAGCCTCCTCAGAAAGCAGAGCTGTCGGTGAGCTTTCATGAATGTGTAGGGAGTGTTCTGGCACTATGAGAGGTTGTGTGAAATGTCCACTCCTAGGAGTTTGAAACTGCTTGCAATTTCCACTGCTGTGCCACCGATATAAAGTGGAGTGTGAGTGGTATGAGTTCTCCTGAAGTCGATAACTCTCCCCTTCATCTTGCTGACATTAAGGATGAGGTTATCTGCCTGGCTGTAGGCCTCAAGTTCATCCACCTCCTCCCTGTAGGCTGTCTTATCTCTGTTGGTGATGAGCCCCACCACTAAGGTGGAATGGTTTAGAAGATAGGACCATATGCAACAGGAGACACAAGGAATTGCAGATGCTGTAATCTAGAGCAAAAAATTTCAAACCATCCTGATGCAAGGTTTCAACCTGAAATGTCAACTATCACTTTGCCCCACAGCTGCCTGGCCTGTTTAGTTCCTCCAGCAGTTTGGTTTTTCTTTAACTGGACTGTTAAGTCTATTCCTGCTAGACTCCCATCCAGTTTAGACATTCACAGAAGAAAGCAAAGCACCTGCACTTAAATTGCTGTATTCACATTCCATATGCCACAGAATTGCCTGCATTTTAAACGTAATTGTTTGGAGGAGTAGGAGTAGACCTTTCAGCGCATGGGTCCTACACAGTTAAGTAATTAGATCATTCCTAATCTGTACTCACCTCCATTTATCTGCATTAGTTCTAAATCCCCTTGATAATCTAACCCAACCGAATCCATTAGCTTCAATATATTTCATTCCAATTGCCCCAGCATCCATAGCCTTTTGGCAAAGATAATCCTGACTAGCTGTGACCCCTAAAATGAAATCTGCTCCTTTGATTTTAAGCTCCTCCTCCATCACATTTTTTGATCCCTCCTCTTAAAGATATCTTTTATGTCCAGGAGATCAACTCTTCCAATGAACTCTCAATCTCCTGTATGCTGGGTAACAGAGGATTTGCAGAGTGGGTTGGATAGAGGCAGCTTCCTAAAATTCATATTCTAGATTCTTTGTGATGAAGCCCAAAAGTCCACTTATTTTTTCTATTATTCTTCTATGCCTAGAAGTTACTTTAGATTCAGTCTCAATTATGGTCTTATTTCAGTAATGTTTCTTACATTACACTCAGAGACAAAAATATAATTATCAACCATTGCTATCTTCTTTAAGTTTGTCTGCAAAAACAACATCAGATCCACTGGGCATGATTCCAGATAAATGGCCAGATTCCTTTGATTCAGAAGGGCCTGAGATGTATAATCCTGGAAAGCAAGTGTCATTAAACACACATAAGATTAATGGCTCCACCTCATTATGGTGATTTCAGTGTCAGAGCACTGTTAACAGCTCTGTTTATTGTAATAAATGTTTGTGAGCATCTAACATTAGCTGTAGTGATGTAGTCAATTGCTCATCTATTACAGGGCTGGCTCTTACTGCTGGAACATTGTACTCTCCCTGTCAGAAAATTAACTGGAGTCAGGATCCATATACAATCAGTGATCACTTCATTAGGTACACCTGAACACCTGTTTGTTAATGCAAATATCTAATCAACAAATCATGTGGCAGCAACTCAATTCATAAAGGCACGCTGACATGGTCAAGAGGTTCAGTTGTTCAGACCAAACACCAGATGGGGAAGATATATATTATCTAAGGGACTTAGACCATGGAATGATTGTTGGCACAGATGGGATGGTTTGAGTATTGAATTGAATTGACATTATTACTTACATCCTTCATATACATGAGGAGTAAACATCTTTACGTTATGTCCCCGTGTAAATGTGCAATGCGCAATTGTAGTAATCTATAATAAATAGTATGTACAACAGGATAGTCAATATAATATAGAAGTACAGTTGCATCAGCATGAATTCATCAGTCTGTTGACCTGGTAGAAGAAGCTGTCCCGGAGCCTGTTAGACCTGGCTTTTATGCTGCGGTACTGTTTCCTGGATGGTAGCAGCTGGAACAGTTTGTAGTTGGGGTGACTCGAGTCTCCAATGATCCTTCGAGCCCTTTTTGCACACCTATCTCTATAAGTGTTCTGAATAGTGGGAAGTTCACATCCACAGATGCGCTGGGCTGTCCGCACCGCTCTCTGCCAGGATCTGCGATTGAGGGAAGTACAGTTCCCATAGCAGGCAGTAATGCAGCCAGTCAGGATGCTCTCAATCATGCTCCTATAGAAAGTTCTTAGAATGTGGGGGGCCATACCAAACTTCTTCAGCCACCTGAGATGAAAGAGGTGCTGTTGTGCTTTTTTCACCACACAGCCAGTATATACAGGCCACATGCGATCCTTAGTGATGCTTATGCCAAGGAACTTAAAACTGTTCACCCTCTCATCCCCATCCATTGATGTCTTGTAGTCCACAACCAGCTCCTTTGTTTTTGCGACATTGAGGGAGAGGTTGTTTCCTTGACACCACTGTGTCAGGGTGATGACTTCCTCTCTGTAAACTGCCTCATTATTATTTGAGATTAGGCCAATCAGTGTAGTGTCATCAGCAAATTTAATTAGCAGATTTGAGCTGTGGGTGGCAACACAGAAGCTCAGAAACTGCTGATCTCCTGGGGTTTTCACGCACATCTGTCTCTAGAGCAGGGATGGCCAACCTTTTACATTACATCCATTAATTTTTTCACGCACGAGTTCAGATGCGCCAAACAACTCTTGTACCCCCACAATTCTTGTAAAAACATAGAACTCGTGTGTGAAAAAATCGCATCTGAACTCATGCGTGAAAAAATTGACGCATGGAATGTAAAAGGTTGGCCACCCCTGCTCTAGAGTTTCCAGAGAACGGTGTGAAAAACAGAAAACATCCAATTAGCAGCAGTTCTGTAAGCAAAAATGCCTTGTTAATGAGAGAGGTCAGAGGTGAATGGCCAGACTGGTTCAAGCATAAATATTTCATCACTCGATGATTTTCATGGTGTAGCGTGGCTCTTATCACCAAATTATTTTTGGCCTGTTCTGAGGCCCTCTGGTATTTTCTCCATATATTTCAGCATATTACATTTTCCTTTAGTGTTCTTTCTCTCTGCTATCCTTGAACCCCCACCTTGTGTAACCCATCCCTGTTTCCCTCCGCACTGTTCGATTCGTCCTTTAGTACTTGATCATCCTCTTCATTCACTTGCACACTTCACTCTGAGTTCACTGCTGTTCCTATTTCCCATTACCTCTCCCTTCAAAAATAATCCATTGCACATGTCTTCTTCTCAATCTTGTCCTGTGAACTATCTGCTCCTCTTAACAGGGTCATAAGGGTGTCATCAACCACTTTATAATATCTGATCTTATCATGTCTCTGGTTGCTTTACCAATGCGACTTCTGTCCATATTAATGCAGGAATGAGTTTTCCCTAAAATCCTTCATAACTGTACCTCAAAGATCAAACTCTAGCCTTTGGCCCTCCATTCACTAATACTGCTGCAGCTGTCATTTTGTACAACCCCTCTCTCTCCTACAGCTCTGATATTTCCTCAACCTATCGGGTGGTTCTGTCAGTTGCATCGCATATAAAAGATGCTCAAATCTGCCAGCAAATGAGGTACAGTAATTTGCCTGATCTTCCAACTCGCTCTTCAGAGGAAGAACTAGGGAGTTCTCTCTACTGATTAATGTATGAGGAGTATTTGATGTCTCTGGGCCTTTACTCACTGGTGTGTAAAAGAGTGAGGGGGGATCTCATTGAAACCTATCGAACATTGAATAGCATAGATAGAGTGGATGTGAAGAGGATGCTTCCTATAGCAGAAGAATCTAGGATTAGAGGGCGCACCTGCAGAATAGAAGGATGTTCCTTTGGAACAGAGATGAAGAGGAAGCCAAAGGATGGTGAACTGTGGAACTCATTGCTATAGACAGCCATGGAGGCCAAGTCATTGGGTGTATTTAAAGCAGGGGCTGATAGCTTCTTCATTAGTAAGGGTGTTAAAGGTTACACAGAGTAGGCAGGATAATGGAGTTGAGATGTGATGGATATTCACTTCTAGGGCAGTGGGCATCTTTCTCATGGTTTGCTAAGTTCACATTCTAAACACAGCAGATGCCTCTTGTAAGCTCAAAGCTGTTGTAAGTAAACTTCCAACTAAATTACTTTGCTTAACTTCAGGTCATAAATGGGAGTAAGTGAGTAAGTCTTCAATTCTTAAAATGTAAATGGAAAGCAGTAATCAGGTTGAAGTTAAAAACCCAGCTTTGCAAACACACTCTGTATGGAGCAGATCCTCTGTCTGTGGAAAGCACCTGGTTTATTGCTTCTCAAGAATGCAGTATAAGACAAAGGGTTATTTAATTTGGCTTGTTCCAAAACAGACAAAGTTGACTAAGTTGCCTAGTTCAAGGAAGCTTGCAGACCAGATGGATAATATCTTTTAGTATATCAAATAGCTGATGTGAGGGGTTTTTATGTACTCAAGGAAGTTAGCTTTACTGTATTAATTGCAGATGATGAGATCTATGGCTCCAAGATGCTTTTAGGCTGTTTGCACAAAAACCGGATCTGAAGAACTATCATAGGTGTGTGAAGACACCCAAGTGGCAAAAGAACTGTAGAAATGTGGACAGCAGCTCAGGATTATTAGGAATGTATTAAAGAACGTCAAAAAGCAATGGATGAAACACAGGGTGAACGAGAATCAATTCCTCTGGCTTCGATTTCTACAATGGATAATTTGTTTAACTACATCGTTAGCATGTCTTTTTAGTTTTATAGGAATTGTACATGTATTTTGGAAATTCTTTATGCTTTGTGTTTTAGAAATGGTTTGTAACTTTGAAATGTTTATGATAGAAAATAAATTATCTGCGTTTAAGCTACTTTATTAGCTGGAAGTTTCTTCTCCTTGGTGGGGGGGGAACTACTGCTCGAATCGTGGCTATTGGCAGTTAAACTCACGGTGGAGAATAAACAGGGAAGTGAACTAGTCTTTGAAGATTGGGTAGTTACAGTATAATCTCCCTTTAGTGACAGTACTCATGCATTTTTATAACTGATAGTGTTTAAGGTCTTTGGCTGCGTTTAGAACTTTGTCGTCAGCAAAACTAATACTACACAGAGAGGAATAATAATTGTGCCATTCTGAAATAGCAGAGCAGACTCGATGGGCCAAATAGCCCAGTCCTGTCTTATGGTCTACTGTCTTGGTCAGTATTTATCCTTCAACCTTTATTGAATATAGATTATATTATTGCTGATGGCTGGACCAGTGTCTGCACAAATTAGCCGATGGAATTCCTGACAGTGATCATTCTGCAGTGCTTTAGAATTTCCTGAGTCAGCAAACGGTGCTAAAAAGGCAAAGCTTTCTTTTCTTTCTTCTTTTCATCATTATTCTCTCAAGTTCATGGAATAAAACTCAGAAGCAACATGGTGAACTGATTTAACCATTCATTGTCAGATGGCATTGAATCACATCTCTGCTATCTAAACTTTTCACTATTTTGACAACTTCCATGAGATGAAAGGCAACTTCTGTCATGGTCCGGTCCGTGAAGTCTGCATTCTGGTTCACGGTCCGGTCCGTGGACTCAGGACTCCGCATCTTCCAGCTGTCCCTCGTTTGATTGAGTTAAGCATAGGCACCTGATTCCCATCTTGTGGCTTGGAATATAAGTAGCCTTGGGGTTGAGTATGGTCTGCTGGTTTGTCTTGTCAGTCCCTCTTGGAGCAATCTGCTGCTGGAAGGCTAGTGAAACCACTTGTGATCTTTGGGCCTGGTTGGAGGACCACTGCTTTATGGAGCCTTGTTGCCACTCATTGGAGCAGTCATTGTGGTATGGACTTGGCTGTTTCTGCAGCCAGCCAAGGTTGCTGGCTGCCCTGAGACTCAGAGCCACCCTGGATTGAGCTCCTTTCCTGTCTTTGCCTCTGTTGGGTAAGTCAGGCTGCCCTGTGGTTGGTTCTGTCCCTTCCTGTCCCAGGCTGATTGCTGTTACCCTGTGGTTGGGTCTGTCTCTCCCTGTCCTTGCCTCTGTAGGGTGAAGTTCTGTGTCCTGCCCAGGAGTTCCGTGTCCTGCCCAGGAGTTGCTCGAAGAACCCAAGCCTTAAAGATCCCAAGCCAAACTCCATGAACCCAAGCCTCAAGACCAAAACCCCATGCCTCAAGACCAAGACCCCAGCCATGTCCTGTCCTGTGGCCATGTCGTGTCCTTGCCTAGTTCTGGGTTCCGGGCCTGAGGCAGGACCCAGGTCCTGGGTCCTTGTCTGGTCTCTGGCTCGGGGTCCAAGCTCAGGCTCCTGGTTCATAGTTCCTTGGCTGGGTTCCCTGTGTCTAGTCCATGACCTAGCCCTAGTTTGTGTTCTTGTCCCTGCTCCTTGTCTGTATCCTGTCATGTCCCTACTCTAGTCAAGTCCTGTTCCTTGTACTTCAGTGTCTGTGTCTCGCATTTGGGTCTGTTCCCAGCACTCCATTGTGACAACCTCCAGTTTCTTCCCTCCACTGGCTATTATTCCCTTTAACCCCTCTTTCCTACAAGGGTGACTTCTAATGAATATGATTGTAAATTCTACCAAAACAGAGGGTCGCAGGCCCTGCTCTACGTCTGGTGTACGTGGTGACAGTCACCACGAAGTCTGTGGCTAGAACTATGTGGGTTCTGGAAAGACTGGAGAAGCTCATCAACTGGACAAGGATGAGTTTCAAGCTCTCAAAATCAAGATCATTGGTGTTGAGGAAAGGCAGAATCACTGACAGATACTGCTTTAATGTTGTAGGAACACTCATTTCAACCATCCCTGAAAAGCCAATGAAGAGCCTTGGCAAGGTGTTTGACAGCAGCTTGAAAGACACACTAGACACACTATCAATCTAGACAGACTGTTAGGAGCTGAAGGGTTGATTGAAAACAATTGATCGGTCAGGACTACCTGGCAAGTTCAAGGTATGGATATACCAGCACTGCATCCTACCAAGGATTCTTTGGCCACTGCTGGTAGGTGAAGTTCCAATTTCCACTGTCGAGAACCTAGAGAGAAAGGTCAGCAAACACGAGGAAATCTGCAGATGCTGGAAATTCAAGCAACACACGTCAAAGTTGCTGGTGAACACAGCAGGCCAGGCAGCATCTCTAGGAAGAGGTACAGTCAACATTTTGGGCTGAGACCCTTCGTCAGGACTAACTGAAAGAAGAGCTAGTAAGAGATTTGGGAGAGGGGGAGGGGGAGATCCAAAATGATAGGAGAAGACAGGAGGGGGAGGGATGGAGCCAAGAGCTGGACAGGTGATTGGCAAAAGGGATATGAGAGGATCATGGGACAGGAGTCCAAGGGAGAAGGAAAAGGAGGAAGGGGGAAAAGCCCAGAGGATGGGCAAGGGGTATAGTGAGAGGGACAGAGGGAGAAAAAGGAGAGAGAGAAAAAAAGAATGTGTGTATATAAATAAATAACGGATGGGGTACGAGGGGGAGGTGGGGCATTAGCGGAAGTTAGAGAAGTCAATGTTCATGCCATCAGGTTGGAGGCTACCCAGATGGAATATAAGGTGTTGTTCCTCCAACCTGAGTGTGGCTTCATCTTGACAGTAGAGGTCAGCAGCTTTCTCTGGAGGTGGCTGGGATTTCCCAGGACTCTCAGAAGTATTGCTCTCTATGGAAAGAACACCAAGCTGTGGCTGCCTTTGAAATCTATGGAAGAAGGGCTCAAGGTGACAACAGCTAGGGAGGTGATGCAGTATAGGTAGCCCAGGCAGGGGTCATTGTGAAGACCGGGAGGAAGTAGAGATCAGAAGATATTGTGCAGCAGGCTGAATCTCGGTTGTGCCACAATGTTCCAGTGGGAGCGGTGACTTGATAGAAAGCTGGCCTGGGAAGCATCCATAGGCATGACATGTACAATGGGAGGGAGAAGCGCAGGCTCATCCAGGAGGAAGTGAGAGCAGCTGTGGATGAAGAGATCCACCAAAGCAGTGGACATGAAGAAGCAGGGAACTTGGATCAGGTGGGAGTAAGCCGTGGAAAGGAGAGTAACATGGACTGACCTCTGGTGAGCAGAGCCACACAGAATCAAGTTCCTTGTCCAGGTGGTGTATGACACCTTGCCCAGCCCATCCAACCTGCATAGTTGGAGGAAGGTTTATGCCCCAGACTGTCTGTTGTGTTCCAGGAGAGGAACCTTGGAGCACGTACAGAGCTGCTGCTCGAAAGCTGTTGGAAATGGCCGGTGTTGCGGGAGACATGACCAGATAATGAAGACCATCACGGAAGCAATCTTCTTTAAGAATCAGTAGCAGCAAACAAGCTCAACCCTGCAATCAAACTATCACCTTTGTGAGAGCTGAAGAGCAACCACAAGAAGAGTAAAGCCACCCACAGGGATTCTGGCACCCGCTCATGACTGACGTGGAGAAACAACTGAAGTTCCCACAACACATCGTTAACAACTTCTTGTCTCGGAGGCAGCAAAACACATCATCCTGCTGGAGCTGACAGTGCTGTGGGAGGGGCGTCTGGAGGAGGCCCATGTGAGGAAGCTTGCCAGATACGAGGAACCGGTCAGCGACTGTCAGAGGCAGGGATGGAAGGCAAGTGCATGGCTGTTGAAGTGGGCTGCCAGGGTGTTTCTGCATAGTCTTTTCACAGAGCCCTCAGCACATTGTGCATCACTGGTACAAGGAGGCAGAGAAACATCGGCAACATCACTGAGATAGCACAGAAAGCCTCGATAACTCTGGGTGAAGAGAGCAAGTCCATGGGGACCTGCAGTACCTGCTGTCTGAACACAAGTCGTGGCTTGATCAACCACAGCTGGGTCGCCTGGGTGAGGGTGTCTGATGCTAAAGACCCAAAACACCTAATGACCGCAGATTACATCACTGATGATATGTTCAGAGCATTGTGAGATGTATTCTTCAAATCCAGCAAGTGTGACTTCCTTTTCACTACGATTGTGAATATCCATTAGTTATCACCATCATTGTGACTTCACCAATTTCCTGTCCCCAAGTCTCCTAGTTCATCAAAACCAACTGAAATACCAAGATCAGAAGCTTTTGGACTTTAAAGAAATCAAGCAATGTGGAGATCCTGCAGGTACAGTAACTGGTATTTTGGCCAAAAGCCCCATCATGATCTTGTTGAATGATGTAGAATGCTCACGCTATGCTGCCCTTTCCAGATGTGTGATGCAAAGTCATCCACCTGAAATATTTACTCTAAGTGCTGCTTGCCCAGAAAGCAGTTCCCAAGTTTCCTTCTTTATTTCAGGCTTCCAGCATCTGCAGTATTTTAAAATTATGCAAGTTACGATTATATTAAACAGAGGGGGTAGAGTGCAAGTGGTGATGAATTCCTCCTTGCTTTGGCTATCTCATTCTTTTCTAAATCGCCAGTTATTACTTAATGATAATATCCAAAGCTATGATATCCAGTTGAAGCAATGTGCTGTGTCTGTCACTTCTACCTCTTCAGCATCTTTCCCATCCCCTCCGCTGTGTATGTGTGTTGCCTGACCAGACATCTTGGATGAACAGAAATTTGCCAACCTTAGTACTGAGAAAATTAAACTTTCACCTCCAGCCCTTGTCTCTAATTCTATTCCATTGCTGCCAATTCTATCCACTCATCACTGATTCCATAACTTTGGGAGAATTGCCTCAGACTGTATAACACTTATTGCCTCTTTATATCCCTTTAACACCTCAACTATACTCTTGCATTTATTACATATCCAATAGCTAAAACCCCCATTCATGCTTCTGTCACTCCCTAAGTTGAAAAGAGATCCTCAAGTCTCTACCTTCATGAACTCTTGCTTACAGTAGCTCTACCACATTCTCATTGCTTTCTTGATGCCTCCAGTCTGAAACTTCTATCCTTATTTCTGTATCTCCGAGTCTGTCAGTTTCTCAGACCTGGCATTTTCACAATCCTGTTCTTTTGAGTACTTCCTTTTTCCTTCAATACCACCATTAGATATCTAGGCCATGCATAATGGAATTCCCCCACTAAAGGTCTGTTATTGTGCTGTATATCTAAATTAAGTAAATCAATAAACCACCTCCTTCCTCCTTTATATAGCTTCTCTTTTTCTGGTCACTTGGATCCTGCATTAACACGTTCAACTGAATTTTTGTCAAATTATGTTCTGTGAACGGTTCCATGCAGCTTACTAATTTCAAGATACTGAGGCCTGCAGATGCTATTGTTGGAATTTATCACTGCATCATCATTCATCTGTGATAATATTCCATTTTCTGTGCTAATGTTTGTGAAGCTCTATTGTTGCAGCTTTCTTTAATGCATGTACACCAATGTCAATGAGGATCGGAGATATTGAAGAAGATTGCGATGGGAAACAAGATCCTTGCGTTGCTTTTAGAATTACTGAATGAATGTTGGAACATTGACATCGTGATAAATGCAACAGGGACTTGAGAATTGACTTTTGCTGACTGAATGATGCCTATAATGACTCTGTCCTGAAAATGAGTTATAGTGGTAGTGTCAGTCACTTATACATCAATATAATATGTGACTTTAAATTCCCAATTAACTCCTCTTGCAGATGATGTTTGTCAAGTTCTAATTTTTTAAAGAGTATTCTGCGTAAAAACAATTGATTAAACGTATTTGTTCTGTATATTACCTGGGGAATCTCTCTCTTTCCCCTTTCCTCGCTCATTTTCTCTCCCTCTCTGATTATGATGGTCCAATCAACTACTCATGATTTGTCAGATAAATTGCATCTTCTGCTGTCTGCTAGTACTTCACATCTGTTGTGATATATGTGCTGCTTAAGTCAAACTACCTCCTGTGGAGCCAAATAGAATAATGAGCCTATCTTTTACTGCCATATAACAGTGCATCAAATGACAATTGGCATTATTTATGCACAAATGCTGCAACAACTTCTGGTGAGGGCAGGTGTACGGTTAAATCCTAAAATTAAATCTGGTTTTCTCTGCCATTAAGTTTGTAAAATGTGCCTCACTGCCTGCCTTAATGCTGACATTTATTCAATTATGATATATCTTTACTTGAGTGACAGATACAATTTAGAGGAAATTGTCCTGTCCATTCCAATATAAATACAACAGTAACATCTCTTTAGTTATCTGCTTTAATTCAGAAAGGTCCCAAAGAGCTTAAATCTTTGATAAATGTTAATTTCTGCCGATCAAACTT
This sequence comes from Mobula birostris, assembly GCF_030028105.1. Taxonomy (NCBI): domain Eukaryota; kingdom Metazoa; phylum Chordata; class Chondrichthyes; order Myliobatiformes; family Myliobatidae; genus Mobula; species Mobula birostris. The sequence continues at coordinate 42,078,363 of NC_092378.1, read as the reverse complement.
TTCTGCCACAACAAATTAATTATCACAGTACGGAGTCTCATTTACTTAACATTTAATTATTATTGGAAGATTTTTTAAATTTCAAATTCTGGTTTTCTTTCTGTCACTTCCATCCTTTTTTCTAATCTGTCTTTTAATTCTTTCTTTTTTTCTAATTTGACTTTGAATTTAGTGTCTCCTGTTTATAATTCCAATTGGTCTTCAGGCTATTTATTTCCCCATGCTTCCACGTAGTTGGCTAGAGAGAAAGTGGAGAACTACTGACCAGTTAGCCTAGTTAAACTTGACTTACAGGTGAAATAAGACAACCCAAGAGAAATAGAAACACTGGAATCCTTCATTAAGGAAGTGGTAACAGGACACTTTGAAAATTATATGACAATGCAGACGGCCGACCTGCATTAATGTAAGTGAATTTGTGCTTGACAATTTGCTAGTGCTTTCTGAGATTGTAACTAGCTGAATAGCTCAGGGTGCACCAGTTGACTTGGAAGATTTGGACCTTCACATGGCCTTTGATATGAATGAGTTCAAAAGCCGTGAGGTAATACTACAGTGATAAAACCCTGGTTAGACCACACTTGAAATATTGTGTTCAGTTCTGCTTGCCTCGTTATAGGAAGGATATAGAAGCTTTCAAGAGGGTGCAGAGGACATTCACCAGGTTGTTGCCTGAATTAGAAAGCATACAGTATCTTATAAAGATAGGTTGAACAAAATAAGGCTTTTCTCTTTGGAGTGAAGGAGGATGAGAGGTGACTGATAGAGGTGCACAAAATGATAAGAGACATACATGAAGTGGGTAGCCATTCCCAGGATGAAAGTGGCTCATACAGGGTGGCATAATTTTAAGGTGAATGGAAGAAAGTGTAAGGGGATGTCGGAGGCACATTCTTTACACTGAGTGCGGTGGGTGTGTGGAATGCCTTGCCAGTAGTAAGATGGGGGTTGAGGCAGACACATTTAAGAAGCCCTTAGATGGGCACATCGATGATAGAAAAATGGAGGGCTGTGTAGGAGGGAAGGGTTAAATTGATCTTAGGGTAGATTAAAAGGTCAGCACAACATTGAGGGTTGAAGCGCCTTTTGCTGCACTGTGATATTCCATCTTTTGTGTTCTAAGATGTCAGGGATGAGATTATTAACCTAAATTAGAGCATACAGTATTGTGAGAGAAAGCAGAGAGTAGAAAATAAATGGGTCAATTTTGGCATGGGATCATATTATTTGTAGGGAGTAACAGGATTTAGTGCTGGGACCTCAAATGTCATGTGAAAGATTTGTGGAATATGTGAGGTCATCCACTTTGTTAGAGGAAGTAGAAATGAGGCGTCTTTCCAAAATTGTTATAGATTGAAAAGTATTGGTCTTTGGTGGGATATTGACATTCCTTTGCATAAACCATTGAATGTTGGCATGCAGATTCAGAAAGCAATTAGGAAGGTAAACACCATAGAGTTATAAAGCATGGAAAAAGGCCCTTCAGCCCAACTCATCCTTGCCAACCAAGATTGTTATCTGTGTTAGACCCACTTAGCTCATATCCTTCTAAACCTTTCCTATCCATGTACTTATCCAAGTGTCTTTTAAATGTTCTTGTACCTCCCCCAACTAATATCTCTGGTGGCTCATTCCACGTGTACATTGGCCTCTGCATGAAGAAGCTGTCTCTCAGGTTGCTTTAAAACTTTCCCCCCTCACCTTAAATCTATTCCCTTTTTTTTATTTGCTTTCCCTGGGGAAAGGACCCCGGACATTTAGCCAATCCATAACCCTCATGACTTTATATACTTGTACAAAGTCACCCCTGTGTCTTCTATGTTGTATGGAATAAAGTCCTAGCTTAGCCAACCTCTTCCTAAAACTTAGGCCCTGGGAAAATTCTCATAAATCCCATGCTAGCCATGATAAGAAAAGAATTATAGTGTAGAAATGCAATCACAAACACAAAAAAATCTGTAAACGCTGGAAATCCACGCAACACATACAAAATGCTGGAGAACTCAGCAGGCCAGGCAGCCTCTATGGAAAAGAGTGAACAGTCGATGTTTCAGGCTGAGACCTTTCATCAGAACTGGGAAAAAGATCAGAAGTCGAACTAAGAAGATGGGAGGCGGGGAGGAATAAATACAAGGTAATAAGTGATAGGTGAAACCAGATGGAGGGAGGGGTGAAGTAAAGAGCTGGGAAGTCAATTGGTGAAAGAGATGAAGGGTGGGAGAAGGGGGAATCTGATAGGAGGAAGCCATGGAAGAAAGAGAAGGGGGAGGAGCACCAGAGGGAGGTGATGGGTAGGTAAGGAGATAAGGTGAGAGAGGGAAATGGGAATGGAGAGGGAGGGTGGGGACATTACTAGAAGTTCACCAGAAAAAGGGGATCTCCCATTTTAATTCCACTTCCCATTCCATTCTGACATGTCAGTCCATGGCCTCCTCTACTGCCGCAATGAGGCCCCACTCAGGTTGGAGAAGCAACACCTTTTATTCCATCTGGGTAGCCTCCAACCTGATGGCATGAACATCGATTCTTCGAGCTTCCGGTAATGGCCACCCCATCCTTCACCATTCCCCAATTCCATTGTCCTCTCTCGCCTTATCTTTTTACCTGCCCAACACTTCCCTTAGGTGTTCCTCCCTCTTCCCTTTCTTCCAAGGCCTTTCGTCCTCTCCTATCAGATTCCCCCTCCTCCAGCCCTTTATCTCTTTCATCAGTTGACTTCCCAGATCTTTAATTCACCCCTGCCCCCCCCAGTTTCATCTGTCACCTACCATCTTGTATTTATTCCTCTCCTCCCTCCCCCCCCCCCCCCATTAGCTCTGACTTCACTCCTTATGAAGGGTTTTGGCCTGATATGTCGACTGTACTCTTTTCCATAGATGCAGCCAGGCCTGCTGAGTTTCTCTAGCAGTTTGTGTGTGTTGCTTAGCATACAGATGCCATGATCCAATTATAGAGAGTCTGGATAAAATTACAGCTAGAATACTGTGCCCAAAACTTGTCTCTGTGACAAAGGAAGGAATTAGACCAACTACGATCTTATTGAGTGGTAGAGCAGACATCAAAGTTCTGAATTGCCACTCCTGTTTCTATTTCTTCTGCTTTTATATTTAGCTGCTTCCCTTGTTCACTCAGTACACCCAGTTGTCAATACGTCTTGCTGCACCATTAACAACTCATACTTTCAGCAACCTGCCATGGACAGGTATAAAAACCTAACCATAAAAGGGCATCCAATTAATGATGGGAGATACTGGGATCCCCTCACATCAAACAAAAATTTTCCTGAATATGTTCTTAATGACAAATGTTCAAAAGTTTTCTAATCAATCACTGCAATATGTCTAAACCCAAGCTCAGACTTGCCTAAACATTGCTTGCTTAAACACAAGCGAGAGAAATTCTGCAGATGCTGGAAATCCAAGTAACACCTACAAAATGCTGGAGGGGCTCAATCAGGCTTAAAAACAAACTAGTTTAAACATATCAATGTGAATTTTATAATTTTGATCAAGCTGCTGAATACACTTAGTGGCCGCTTCAGTAGGTACACTTGCGCACCCGCTCGTTAATGCATTTACCGAATCAGCTAATCACGTGGCAGCAACTCAATGCATGAAAGCATGCAGACATGGTCAAGAGGTTCAATTGTTGTTCAGACCAAACAGCAGAATGGGGAATAAATGTGATCTAGGTGACTTTGACCAGGGAATGATTGTTAGTGCCAGACAGGGTGGTTTGATTATCTCAGAAACTGCTGATCTCCTGGGATTTTCACGGACAACAGAGCCTAGTGTTTGCAGAGAATGGTGCGATAAACATAAAACATCCAGTGAGTGGCATTTCTGTGGGTGAAAATGCCTTGGTAATTAGACAGGTCGAAGGAGAATGGCCCAATTTGTTCAAGCTAACAGAAAGGTGACAGTGAGTCAAATAACAACAGAGGTGCACAGAAGAGCATCTCAATGCACAACATGTTAAACCTTGAAGCGGATGGGCTACAGCAGCAGAAGACCATGATCATCTACTCGTAGCCATTTTGTTAGGTACTGGGGTACTTAATAAAATGGCCACTGAATGTATGTTGAATCTGAATACCAACCTAAAGGTTTGAACAAAGGGGAACATTCACACCACTGCTTTGATAAACCAATAGAATGCAAGGAGCAGAACTGGGAAAAGGGTGACCTCATTGTGAGTCTGACTTAGAGGTGAGAAATGAGCTGCAGTTTGACTGGGGTGTATTTTCTACTCCAGTAATTACTTTGTGTAACATATTGTTGGAAAGAAAAACTGGAGCAGTAGAAATAATAGCAGGAGTAAGCTGCCCTGTCATTCAATAAGTTTATGTTCCTTGATTCCACTTTGCTACACTAACACCATATCCCTTAACACCCTGACAGTCCAAAGGCTTATTGATTAGTCTTGATGTCTGCGTATGTACAACGCTGTGAGGTGAAGAATTACAGAGACTTGCACGCCACTGACTGAATAAACATTTTCTTATCCAAAATGATCGACCTTTATTCAAGGCTGTCGCCTTTGGTTCTAAACTCTCTGGCTACAATAAGAAGAGTTTTGGAAACCTGACTGTAAGGCTTTGGATAAAATTCAGATTTTGCAATCTGTCTATTTAAATTCTTCTGAACCCTTAGAAATATAGTCCCAGTTTACTCCTTTCTTCATTGGACTTAGTTGATCCTCTTGTTATCAAGGCAATTGTTAATGCAAACAAATCACAGGCGAAAATGCTGATTTCCATACATGCTTCTTTTACGCTGCAATATTTTGACACACAGAGGATCTTTTAGGTTGGTGGGGAAAGATGATAAAAATTAGATAAATAGTATGGAGAAGGAGGTAAACAATTACTCCCACAGTTTCTATTTGAAAAGCAGGAAGCATATAAAATTGGGTGTGCTTGCTGTTATAGGTAATAGTTACATGTTGTAAGGACTATCTGTCCTGCTCATTGGCTGCTTGTTTTACTGAAACATAGTCTGGAAGTCTTAACAAGGAAATGCGTTGAACTGGGACAGTTCTAATGCTTTGAACAATGGTTGAACAAACAACACAGCCCCAAGCTTTATGATGAGGTCCTGATGCAAGAAATGGAGAGAAGGAAAGAGAGTGACTTGGATAGAATGAGGTTCAGAGGCCGAACACAATCTATTACTATACACTTAAAATTTAGTGTTAGTGACCTGGGATGACTTTCTAAACTCCAAGGCAACAACTGGCAACTTTGAATGGAAGTGGAAATAAATTAGAGTAAACATGATTATCAGCACTATAGTTCCATAAACGTAAGTACAGTGAAAGAACAGGTTTAATAATGTGACATAACACATCAAGGTTTACTTTCAAAGTGGATGCCTTACTAACTGCTCTACCACCTTCCCTGCTTAATTGATGACAAATCCAACAATTTATTCATAGAACTCAAACCTGAAACTGATATATTTTACCTCCTCTGCATTCATTTAGCGCTGTTGCAAGTCTTAGACCTGCACTCACATCTCACATACACTGCAAGTGATTCAGCTGTGAAACTGCATCACTCAGACATCTTGAATAATACGCATTGGCACAGATCTCGTTCTTTCAAAAACAGCTTTCAAAAGGAAAGACCCTGAACATTCTAAACCTTATGAAGGATACACAGGTTCCATAACAGGAAAGGGGATCATAACAATAAGCCAATTCAGATAACACAAAACATCCAAGGAATGCAATCACTATACGAGAAATAAGGCAGTGCACAGTTAGTGGTATTGTTAACTTAATACATGGAATCATTTTCAGTACTTTAATGACTTGCACAGGCTTTAGTGAATTTCCCTTTATTTCACTTCTGCTATTGTCAACACTTAAAGTTAATTGAAAATATATATTTTGAATTGTCCTTAAAACACAGAACATTACAGCACAGTCAAAGCCCTTCAGCCCATAATGTTGATCTGACCTTTTAATTTAATCTAAGATCAATCTAATAATCCTTAGTGCTGGAGATTTCTGGTTTTAGAAAGCTGAGAACTAAATAGCCAGCCATGTTGCTTTAAAATTATGTACCTTATTTGCTAGGTTTACTGAAGTAAAATGCTCATCTTTACACATCATTGAACTTCGAATTCAGAAGTTTCCTTAGAAAACTATTAAATAAATCCCCATAGGCCTTTTATGCTTGTACAAAAAAAGCACTTCATTATCTCTCACATATTGAGTAAGTGCTGCAGGAAGCAAGCCACTGTAGCATTGAAATGCTCGAAATCTGATGTTCAGTGCTGTTGAGTTATACAGCGGAGAAAAGTGATGCAGGCATCCGTTGTAATAATCTATGAAAGAGAGAGCTTGTATTGTTGTCACTAAACTGATACTTCAATTTACATCAAGCAACTTTCTCTGTAAAGCATGTACGTACAGCAGAATTTAGTGGGTGTCCATTATACTAGAATTAGTTGCAGATATATTTCTCCAGTTATTTAATGCAATCTCACTAACGGTTTGGAGGTAGCACATTGGTTCCATATACACTCAGAGGACACTTTATTAAGTAGCTCCTGTACCTAATAAAGTGGCCACTGAGTGTATGTTCATGGGCTCCTGCTGCTGTAGCCCATCCACTTCAAGCTTTGAAGTGTTACGTGTTCAGAGACGCTCTCCTGCACACTATTATTGTAATGCATGGTTATTTGAGTTACGATTGCTTTAAATCAATCTGACCATTCTCCTCTGACCTCACTCATTAACAAGGCATTTTTGACAACAGAACTGCTGCTCACTGGAAGTCGTTTCATTTTTCGCACTGTAAACTCTAAAGGCTGTTGTACATGAAAACTCTGGAAGATCAGCCATTTCTGAGATACTCAAGCCACTCAATCTGGCACCAACATAATTCCATGGTCAAAGTCACTTAGATCTCATTTCTTTCTCATTCTAATGTTTGGTCTAAACAACAACTGAACCTCTTGACCCTGCCTGCATGTTTTTATGCATTGAATTGCTGCCATATAGTTGGCTGATTAGATATTTATACTTTATACTTTATTGTCATCAAACAATTGATACTAGAATGTACAATCATCACAGCGATATTTGATTTTGTGCTTCCTGCTCCCTGGATTACAAATATTAAATATTAAAAATAGTTAGTATTAGTAAATATTAAACATTTAAATTATAAATCATAAATAGAAAGTAGAAAATTGGAAAGTAAGGTAGTGCAAAAAAACTGAGAGGCAGGTCCGGATATTTGGAGGGTACGGCCCAGATCCGGGTCAGGATCTGTTCAGCAGTCTTATCACAGTTGGAAAGAAGCTGTTCCCAAATCTGGCCGTACGAGTCTTCAAGCTCCTGAGCCTTCTCCTGGAGAGAAGAGGGACGAAAAGTGTGTTGGCTGGGTGGGTCGTGTCCTTGATTATCCTGGCAGCACTGTTCCGACAGCGTGCAGTGTAAAGTGAGTCCACGAACAGAAGATGGGTTTGTGTGATGTGCTGTGTCGTGTTCACGATCTTCTGCAGCTTCTTTCGGTCTTTGCATTATCAAGCAGGTGTACAGTGATGCCCAATAAAGCAGCTACTCAGTGCAAATTACATAGTTTCTGCCCACTACCTACCTCATCTTAATCTCACACTGAACATGATCTGAATAACATTTTTACCTGCAGATTTAATCCACAGGACGTGTTATAAATTCAAGAACTACACCGCAGCATAAAATAATAATAAGTATTTAGTATTTTCTGACAAAACCCATTATTTTTTCAAGTCTTTCAAGTGAAATAAGAACAGCTGTTGCAAGCCAATTATCCCTGAATTAGATAAGGAGGACTCTTTACTGCTGGAATTTTTCAGACATGTAACATTGTACTGAAATCTGAAAATGATAGGGAAACAAATATATGAAATGACTGGAAATGGGGACTACTGTCTTTATCCATCAGAAAGAAAAATATGATATCAAAATGTACAGAGGGATTTTGTAAAATGGAGTGCCTGGTTTATTGGGGCTTATGAATATCCTTAGAGTTCTATAGTGCTGACAGGTGCATGGTGGGGTGAGTTGCTTGAGGCCTGTATTGGAGTCAGTGTTAACCCACGCTGTGAATGAGTGCCAAAGAGAAGGCAGAACATGAACCAACATTGCCATTTTACAGCAGTACTCCTCTCCTGACTGTCTTGTAGAGCTTACTGTGTACTCAGCACCTAGAGAAATCCTCCTCTGATTATATTTCATAAGACTATAAGACATAGGAGAAGAATTAGGCCATTTAGACCACCGAGTCTGCTCTGGCATTCTATCGCAGCTGATTTATTATCCTTCTCAACCCCATTCTCCTGCCTTCTCCCCGTATCCTTTGACACCCTGACTAATCAAGAACCTATCAAATTCCACTTTAAATATTCTCAATGACTTGGCCCCCATGCCATCTGTGGCACTGAATTCCACATATTCACCACCCTCTGGCTTAAGAAATTCCTCTTCATCTCTATTCTAAATGGATGTCCATCTGTTTTGAGGTTGTAGCCTTTGGTCCTAGAATCTCGTCCTTTAGGAAACATCCTTGCCCCATTCACTCTATCTTTGATGCCCTCCGTTGGTCAGCGTTGACCAAGGAGCTTGCGTCCCAGCGGTCTACATGATTCCAAGCCAGGGCAGTACGATGTGGAGAGCAAACTGTTGCCCATGCAGCAGGCTCCCTCTCTCTACACAGCTGATGAATCCAAAAGAATGGCAGAGACCAATACGGTTTGCCACCAGCGGCAGCGCAGGAAGTGCCAGTCAGCCTTAGGGACCCCTTCTCTGGGTTTTTCCTTGGGATTTATTCCTGAAGCCTTTCCCATGAGTGGGTATAGGCGCAAAGCAGTGGAGGTTTGAGATCAGAGCTTTCCTTCTCCTAGATGATCTGCCAACCATGGCTGACAAACCCCATCTGCCCAAAGCCACTGGTGTTAAGGCACCAGTAGCCCACTTTTGCCCCTTCCCCTCTCAGTAGAAATGGTTTTGCCAGGCTTAGAAGCTAAGCCACAGGTGAAGGCTAGGAGCTGGATGGTTGTCAGGGGCTTTTTGAGACTCACACCATTGGGAGCATTTAATAGATAGTAGGAGCTTAACCCCAGTACCTTCCCCAGCTATGACAACCTTGAGAAACCACCACTCTCTCTAGACCTTTCAATGTTCAATAGGATTCTATGAGATTCTCCCTCATTTTTCTAAACTCCAGCAAATACAGGCTGAGCCACTGACTGCTCCTTATATGTTAACCCTTTCATTCCTGGAATAATACTCGTGAAGCTCCTCTGGACCTTCTCCAATTCCAGCACATCCTTTCTAAGATAAGCAGTCCAAAACTGCCCTCAATGCTCCAAGTGCTGTCCGATAAAATGCCTTATAAAGGCTCAGCATTACATCCTGATACTACAGAGTCTTTCAATTCCTGTTTGGGGGACTTTCACCCGTTCTTCCTTGCAAAAGGCTTCTAGTTCTGTGAGATTCTTGGGCCGCCTTGCATGCCTGTTCTTTTGAGGTCTATCCACAGATTCTTGATGCTTAACAAAGTTAAAAGTTCTATTTTAACTTCATCATCCCCCAGACAAGAATTGAAAGACTCTTAGCTGGCTACAAAAAGTAATTACAAGCTGTGATACTTTCCAAAGGGGGTGTTACTAAGTACTGCCATTCAGGGTACCCAAATTTTTGCTGCGGGCCCTTTTCCTGTTTTGTTATTTTGAAACTGTAAAAGATGGAAATAAAAAAGTTTTCTTGCCTAAAATATCAAAGAAATGGGTCATCTTTAACTTTCCGTCTTTTGGAAATCAGTTCATCTTTTACTCGCTTAGCAAGTAGCACAGTAACAGAAATTTTGACCGGGGTACACAAACTTTTGTATGCCACTGTATGTTCTAATCCTTTGAAAATGAATGCTAACAATGCATTTGCCTTCTTTACTACTGACTCAATCTGCCAGTTAACCGTTAGGGATTCCTGCACAAGTACTCCCAATTCCCTTGGCACCTATGTGAAATGGGGACATCTCTTTTTCCCTTATTAGGGAGAGAGCGAGCCTGTGGTATGTCAAATAACTGGGAAAATGAGTCGTCTTTAGGGTACTGCAAGTCTATGTCTTTGCTGCACGCTTGAGTGCTCAGTGGAGGGCACAGCTGCTTTTTTGCTGGTGGGGGTGGTCATTGCCTTGCTGTTGCTTGTGCATGGGATGGGGAGCTATCGGAGGGGCTCATGGGGTTCTAATGTCAATGTCATTCAGTCTTTGGGATACTCCTCTGTTTTAGTGGATGTTTGCAAAGAAAAAGAATTTTAGGAAGTATATTGTACAGTGAGGATGTATATTCTCTGACATTAAATGTACCTATTGAACCCATTGAACCTCTGATTTTTGAATTTTCTTCCCGTTTAGAAAATATTCTATGTCTTTATTCCTTCTTCTGAAGTGCATGACCTTTCATTTTCCTATATTATATTCCACCAATAGTGCAAACTATTAAATAAATGGGGGAAACGTTCAAACATCAGAGGTGCAGAGGGACTTAGGAATCCTCGTGCAAGACTCCCAGAAGGTTAATTTACAGGTTGAGTCTGTGGTAAAGAAGGCAAATGCAATGCTGGCATTTATTTCAAGAGGAATAGAAAATAAAAGCAAGGAAATAATGCTGAGCCTTTATGAGATACTAGTCAGGCTGTACCTGGAGCATTGTCAACAGTTTTGGGTCCCATATCTCAGAAAGGATGTGTTGTCATTGGAGAGAGTCCAGAGGAAGTGCACAAGGATGATTCTGTGAATGAAGGGGTTAACGTATGAGAAGCATTTGCAGCTTTGGGCCTGTACTCACTGGAATTTAGAAAATTGCTGGGGCATCTCATTGAAACCTACTGAATGTTGAAAGGACTAGATAGGGTGGGTGTGGAGAGGATGTTTCCTATGGTGGGGATATCCAGAACTAGAAGGCACAGACTCAAAATTGAGGGGCGACCCTTTAGAGCAGAGGTAAGGAGGAATTTTTTTTAGCCAGAGAGTAGTAAATCTGTGGAATGCTCTGCCACAGACTGCAGTGGAGACCAAGTCCGTGGGTACAATTAAAGTGGAAGTTGATAGTTTCCTGTTCAGTCAGGCCATCAAAGGATATGGTGAAAAGGCAGGTGTATGGAGTTAAGTGGGATCTGTGGTCAACCATGATGGAATGGTGGAGCAGACTGGATGGGCTGAGTGGCCTAATTCTGCTCCTATGTCTTATAGTCTTATGGTCTTATTATGCAACAGCCTATCCAGAGTTGCATTTCCCCTAATGGGTTTAACTACAAGTTGCTCTAAAAAGCCATCTCATAGGCATTCCACAAATTCCCTCTCTTGAGATCCAGCACCAAGCTAATTTTCCCAGTCTACCTGCATATTGAAATCACCCATGGCTATCATAACATTGTCTTCTTTTACATGCCTTTTCTATCTTCCATTATTATATCCCACATCTTGACAAATGTTTGGAAGCCTGTATATAACTCCAATCAGGGTCTTTATATCCTTGCAGTTTCTTAACTCTATCCACAAATTTTCTACGTCTTTCAATCCTTTGTCACCTCTTCCCTGGTATATGAGTTTATTTTTTTACCAGCAGAGCTACCCCACCCCCTCTGCCTACCTGCCAGTCCATTTGAACATAGAACATAGAACATAGAATAGTACAGTACAGTACAGGCCCTTCGGCCCACAATGTTGTGCCGACCCTCAAACCCTGCCTCCAATATAAGCCCCCACCTTAGATTCCTCCATATACCTGTCTAGTAGTCTCTTAAACTTCACTAGTGTATCTGCCTCCACCACTGACTCAGGCAGTGCATTCCACGCACCAACCACTCTCTGAGTAAAAAACCTTCCTCTAATATCCCCCTTGAACTTCCCACCCCTTATCTTAAAGCCATGTCCTCTTGTATTGAGCAGTGATGCCCTGGGGAAGAGGCGCGGGATATCCACTCTATCTATTCCTCTTATTATCTTGTACACCTCTATCATGTCTCCTCTCATCCTCCTTCTCTCCAAAGAGTAAAGCCCTAGCTCCCTTAATCTCTGATCATAATGCATACTCTCTGAACCAGGCAGCATCCTGGTAAATCTCCTCTGTACCCTTTCCAGTGCTTCCACATCCTTCCTATAGTGAGGCGACCAGAACTGGACACAATACTCCAGGTGTGGCCTAACCAGAGTTTTATAGAGCTGCATCATTACATTGCGACTCTTAAATTCTATCCCTCGACTTTGAAAGCTAACACCCCATAAGCTTTCTTAACTACCCTATCCATCTGTGAAGCAACTTTCAGGGATCTGTGGACATGTACCCCCAGATCCCTCTGCTCCTCCACACTACCAAGTATCCTGCCATTTACTTTGTACTCTGGCTTGGAGTTTGTCCTTCCAAAGTGTACCACCTCACACTTCTCCGGGTTGAACTCCATCTTTGAACTGTGTCCTTGGATGTTAAGCTCCCAACTATGATCTTTAAGCCATGACTCAGTGATGGCCACAATGTCATACCTGCCAATCTCTAACTGTGCTACACAATCATCTACCTTATTCTGCATATTGTGTGCATTCAAAAATAACACCTTCAGGCCTGTATTCATCACCCTTTTTGATTTTGCCTCCCATGTTGCACTTCAACTCATCCCACTGATTGTAATTATTCCCTATCATCTGCCTGTCTTTCCTCACAGTCTCACTACACACTGTATCGACTTGTATAGCAATTGTCCCATCCTCAACCCCATCACACTTGTTCCCATGCCTATGCCAGATTCATTTAAATCTTTCCCAACTCCTCTACAAGCCTGCTTGCAAGGATATTGGCCCCCTTAGGTTCAGGTGCAACCCACCCTTTTGATACAGGTCATGCCTTCTTCAAAAATGTCCCAAAGATCCAGAAATCTGAAACCCTGCCTCCTGCGCTACTTCCTCAGCCACTCTTTAATCTGTACGATGCTTCGACAAGCACGTGGTAATGGGAGTAATCCAGCTATTACTTCCTCAGAGCTCATACACTTTAGCCTCTTTCCTAACTCCCTATACTCACAGTACGGGATCTCTTCCCCATTGGTGCTAATGTGGACCACAACCTCTGACTACTCACCTTCCCACCTGAGAATCTGCTGCAGCTGGTCTGAGACATCATATATCCTAGCACCTGGGAGGCAACACACCATTGTGACATCTTTTCTGTGGCCGCAAAATCTCCTGTCCATCCCCCTAACTATAGAGTCTCCCATCACTGTTGCTCTGCCTGACCTTACCCTTCCCTGCTGGGCCTCAGAGCTGGCCACGTTCCACTAGCCTGGTTGCCACTGCTATATTCCCCCAGCAGTATCCAGCAGTATCCCTGCACTGCCTGTCTACTCCCTTTATTTTTCCTGGTGGTCACCCATCTACTATCGGAGTCCTGCACTCTGGGTGTGACCACCTCAGCAGAAGTCTCATCCATGATCTTTTCAGCTTCCCAGATGGTCTTGAGTCCATCCAGCTCCAGCTCGAGTTCGATGCATTTCTTCCAGATGTAATAAGTTCATTAATAACTTATAAGTTAGCTGCTGTTTAAATTCTTCTCCCTGTTCATAGAGTCTGGAGTTGTATAGCACGGAAATGGGCCCTTCATCTCACTATGTCCATTGTGATCTTCAGTTCCTCTACACTAATCACATTTATCTACATTAAGACAATATTCTTCTACGCTTTGCCTATTTCAATATCCGTTTAAGTGCCTCAAATATAGTGATTGTGTTTGATTCTACTGCCTCCTCTGGCAGTGTATTCCAGATAACAACTATGCTGAATAAAAAAATCTTACCAACAATTCCACATGTCCTTGGTGTTTTCTATAGTTATTTGAAGTCACAAAAGTGACTATTTTTCACTTAGAAAAAGTAATCATTTCTCAGTGAAAAAGACTAATCAGTAAGACAGGCAATAAAGGATTTGACTCACATTCAATGTCTCAACCCAACTCTGATCCTCCCGGCTAAGGCATCTTTGGGAGGTGTTTTCATTGGAGTACAGAATGATAGGGAGAGTGGAAGAGCAGAGAGGAGGTGCAGTAGGAATGTGTGGGGTCTGTAACTCGAGGGTTAATGGATCAATGACTCCCTCTACGCGCACTCTCGCTCTCTCTCCCTATATAAATATATATATATATATATATATATATATATATATACACACACACACACACATATATATATATACACAAGAGGTTCTGCAAATGCTGGAAATCCAGAACAGCACACATAGAAAATGCTGGAGGAACTCAGCAGGTTAGAGAGCACCTATGGAGAGGAATAAGCAGTTATATGTAGCTGGTGGTAGAATTGTTTGGCAGTGCCAGTGGGCATTCTTGATAGGTAGGTTACAAAGAAATAAAAATGGCAATGAGATTGTTTTGATTTGGCGTAAACTCAATAGGCCAAATGACTCTCTTTTCTGTTTTAAGGAAATGTATTAGAAATGACCAGGAGATATGCAAAGAAAGATAAGTTCCAGTAAAAGAGAGTAAGAGGGAAAAAGGAAGTGATCCAAGAGAGTGTCTTTATTAAGGGATTCTCCCACCAGGCCTTATTTAATTTAGTAATAAGCAATGAGCCAGAATTATTTAACAAGCTAATGTTCTGTGAATATTTATCTAATGGTTATGCTAATCTGATGAAGTTTAATACTGAGAGATGTGGCACTTGGTACATCACTCAAGGAGCAGAAGCACCTTGCCTTTGGCTGTCAATGTGAATATCTATATGCTCCTGACTCCTCCCAGGCTGATATTGGAGATGCTAGACATCTTGCATTTTGGAGCGGACAGTAAAAGTTGAGCAGTAACATCCCTTCTTCAATTCTGTTTTCTTGTTCATCATAAGCACGAGAAAGTCTGCAGCTGCTGGAAGTACAAGGCAACACACACAAGATGCTGGAGGAACTCAGCAGGTCAGGCAGCATCTATGGTGATGAATAAACAGTCGATGTTTCAGGCTGAGAGCTTCCTTCAGGACTGAAAAGGAAGTGGGGAAGACAGCAGAATAATGAGGTGGGGGAAGGGGAAGGAGGCTAGTGAGAAGGTGATAGGTGAAGCCAAGCGGGTGGGAAGGGTAAAAGGCTGGAGAAGAAGGAATCTGATAGGGGAGGAGAGTGGACCATAGGAGAAAGGGGAAGTGGAGGAGACCACATGCAAGTGATAGGCAGTTAAGAGGCCAGAGTGGAGAACAGAAGAAGTGGGGAGGGGGAGGGAAAAATGTTTTACCAGAAGGAGAAATCAATATTCATGCCATCAGGTTGGAGGCTACCCAGGCGGAATATAGGTGCTGCTCGTCTCTCCTAAGGGTGGCCTCATCTTGGCACAAGAGGAGGCCATGAACCTGACCAGGTAGGAGATCTTGGCTTTACAAATGGAAAATGGTACTGATGTTGGTTCATGGAGATCAGGAGTGCACATCTGCAGCTTACAGAAGCTCAGTGGGATAGTAATGCAGTGGAAAAGAACACCACTTGTATGTTCCACTACAAGAGTCACAACATCCTGATCTGGAAATATATTACTCATCCCTCATTGGTGCTGGATCTGAATCCTGGGACTCCTTCCCCAACAGTATTGTTGGAGGGCCTTCTTCAGAAGGAGGGCAGTGATTGGGATGGGCTGCTCACAAACTTCTTCATTTACAGGTTAGGAAGGTCATGCAGAGAGGGATGTGAATCAGCGTGTCTGCAATCTGCCCAGGTGATGTACCTGAATATTTGGCCATGTGTAGAAACGGAGATGTGGCTATGGAACTCAGAGTAGTTCCAAGTGTTTAATGGTGTGGTAGTACATGCTAGAGGTGTGTAGGAACCTTGATTGATCGCACTTGTTTTCATGTGAATGATGAGGGTGTTTAGGAGGAAGTAGTTCATGAAGTAAGTGGTACATGTGTTAGGGGATGGGATTGAATGCTGATGAGATAATATCACTGCACTGATGTTCTACACTGTGTTTGAATTCTGATTTGAATTAATTCTGCTCCCAATTCAACATTGACCTGGAGATAGCAGACTGGCACCTTAATTGTCACCTCAATAATTAAGGTGTTGGAGCCATAACTGAAGATCAGAATGACCGCTGACATTCCACTCTAGCACCTGTTGAACATGCATTAGGATTTCGGTACACTTTCTCCAGCACTCTCTGCTTTTCTCCGTTTGATGTCTTCTTTATTACTCAGCATTGTAGGAAGCAGGGCTCTGCAATGGCATCACAAGTCGCTGCAAGTGCCTGAGTTTGCACTCATCGTAAGTCTGCAGTCCAGGTCAGAGTACAGCAGATCAGAACGCAGCTCCGTGTGGGAGCTGGTAGTGCCACTGGCTCATAGCTCCAGTGACCCTGGTTCGATCCTGATCTCTGATGTCTGTCGATTTATTCTCCCTTCAGTTCAGTGCTCCTGTTTCTGCCCACGTGGTAAAAATGAGCTGGCTGGCCAGTTAACTGGCTGCTGCAAATCACCACCATTTGGAGCATGTGGTAAGTGACTGGGAGTGCAATCCATGGGCATGTAACCCAAGTTCAATCCTGATCTCCAGCACCTGCTGTGGAGTTTGCATGTTTCCCTGTGATCGAGTGGGTTTATCCTGAGTACTCTGGTTTCTCCCCACACTTGAGTGACTTGCATGTTGGCAGGTTAATTGGCCACTGCACATTGCCACTAACGTGGAACTGAGTGGTAGAATTTAGGGGAGATTGATGGGAGTATGGGAAGAATATAATGGTATTAGTGTAAAATGAGTGCTTAATATTTTTTGTCCAAGGGGCTTGTTACTGTGCTACATGGAATGCAACGTCCATGATTTTTTTTGGACACAACTAAATGATGTACTTGTCTATCATCTGCACTGGGTTTTGTTTTGTACATGATTAAGTTGCTCTGCATTTCACTTTAACTAATGCCCTTATACTTAATCTGAACTTCTACAGCACAACTTGTTGTCAGCCATCTTTTCAAAAATATTCTCATATTTGCCTCTCCAGGACATCTGGGATCTGTATCAATCAGACGACTAACTGTGCATCCCCTAGATAATCAACAGAAGAATTGTTCATGGGCAGAACCAAGCTTAAGCCAGGATGTGTTATTTAGTAGACTGAGTTGAATTTCGGATCAGGTACACTCTGCGAACTAGGGATTGTATTGTTGTCCAGGAAAAACAATGGATGTTGGGGCTTTGGACTGTTAAGTCATAGGTGACCTTGATCATACTGATCTTGCTGAGCTTCCTATACTCTTCCCACTGAAGATGTATGTGCTGGTTATTCTGCTGAACTTGCTCCTTCAAGTCCATATACTCTTGAAGTATGACAATGTTTCTAAACTGGGAGATATCTTGTGTTTCTGGTTCCTGTTCACTCTTATCAAATCAGTCCTAGTCTCAGTCGTAGTGAATGTGGCCTTCGGGATAGTCCACTTGCTGTGGAGAATCTATGGATACAATTCAACAGTTTGTGAGAGGACTTTTAAGGGGGAGATGTCGCAATGGATCCCTGATAGACCTGACATTTGTCCAGATGCTAGACTGAAATCAGTTGTGATTGTTCATCATGTGATTGAATCTTAGTTCCACTCTTGTCACAGCATGTTTTTGCCCTTGGAATAGATCAAAGACTTGTCAGTTTTCCAGCTAAGAATTCTCCACTTTCAAATTTGTCCACAGAGCCTATGTCTGTCATTTTAATAGATGAAAGTGTGAACTTTCTCTCAGGCTTTCACCATTTTACTCATTGTTCTAATGACCGGGATCTCTTGCTTGTTTTTTTTTAACATTCTGTAGAATTTCCAGAGTTGGAACTCTGGGAATTCATAACCAGCTTCCTTGCCTGTTAGTTACAGTGGCATGCAAAGGTTTGGGTGCCCGGGTCAAAATTTCTGTTACTGTGAATAGTTAAGTGAGTAGAAGATGAACTGATCTCCAAAAGTCATAAAGTTAAAGATGAAACATTCTTTTCAACATTTTAAGCAAGATTAGTGTATTATTTTTGATTTGTACAATTTTAGAGTGAAAAAAAGGAAAGGAGCACCAGGCAAAACTTTGGGCACCCCAAGAGATTTGAGCTCTCAGATAACTTTTACCAAGGTCTCAGACCTTAAATAGCTTGTTAGGGCTATGGTTTGTTCACAATCATCATTAGGAAAGGCCAGGTGATGCAAATTTCAAAGCTTTATAAATACCCTCAAACCTTGTCCCAACAATCAGCAGCCATGGTCTCTTCTAAGCAGCTACTTAGCACTGTGAAAATTAAAATAAATGATGCTGACAAAGCAGAAGAAGGCTATAAGAAGATAGCAAAGTGTTTTCAGTAGCCGTTTCCTCAGTTCGTACTGTAATTAAGAAACGGCAGTTAACAGGAACGGTGGAGGTCAAGTTGAGGTCTGGAAGACCAAAAGAACTTTCCGAGAAAACTGCTCGTAGGATTGCTAGAAAGGCAAATCAAAACCCCCGTTTGACTGCAAAAGACCTTTAAGAAGATTTAGCAGACTCTGGAATGATGGTGCACTGTTCTACTGTGCAGCAACACCTGCACAAATATGACCTTCATGGAAGAGTCATCAGAAGAAAACCTTTCCTGCGTCCTCACCACAAAATTCAGTGTCAGAAGTTTGCAAAGGAACATTTAAACAAGCCTGATGCATTTTGGAAACAAGTCATGTGGACGGATGAAGTTAAAATAGAACTTTTTGGTCATAGTGAGCAGAGGCATGTTTGGAGAAAAAAGGGTGCAGAATTTCATGAAAAGAACACCTCTCCAACCGTTAAGCATGGGGGTGGATCGATTATGCTTTGGGCTTATGTTGCAGCCAGTGGCACAGGGAGCATTTCACTGGTAGAGGGAAGAATGAATTCAATTAAATACCAGCAAATTCTGGAAGCAAACATCACACCGTCTGTAAAAAAGTTGAAGGTGAAAAGAGGATGGCTTCTACAACAGGATAATGATCCTAAACACACCTCAAAATCCACAATGGACTACCTCAAGAGGCGCAAGCTGAAGGTTTTGTCATGGCCCTCACAGTCCCCCGACCTAAACATCATCGAAAATCTGTGGATAGACCTCAAAAGAGCAGTGCATGCAAGACGGCCCAAGAATCTCACAGAACTAGAAACGTTTTGCAAGAAAGAATGTGTGAAAATCCCGCAAACAAGAATTGAAAGACTATTAGCTGGCTACAGAAAGCGTTTACAAGCTGTGATGCCTGCCAAGGGGGGTGTTACTAAGTACTGCCATGCAGGGTGCCCAAACTTTTGCTTCCGGCCCTTTTCCTTTTTTGTAATTTTGAAACTGTAAAAGATGGAAATAAAAAAGTTTAAACAACACACATCAAAGTTGCTGGTGAACGCAGCAGGCCAGGCAGCATCTGTAGGAAGAGGTGCAGTCGACGTTTCAGGCCGAGACCCTTCGTCAGGACTAACTGAAGGAAGAGTGAGTAAGGGATTTGAAAGTTGGAGGGGGAGGGGGAGATCCAAAATGATAGGAGAAGACAGGAGGAGGAGAGATGGAGCCTAGAGCTGGACAGGTGATTGGCAAAAGGGGATACGAGAGGATCATGGGACACTCTTCCTTCAGTTAGTCCTGACGAAGAGTCTCGGGCTGAAACGTCGACTGCACCTCTTCCTACAGATGCTGCCTGGCCTGCTGCGTTCACCGGCAACTTTGATATGTGTTGCTTGAATTTCCAGCATCTGCAGAATTCCTGTTGTTTGGAAATAAAAAAGTTTTCTTGCTTAAAATATTAAAGTAATGTGTCATCTTCAACTTCATGCTTTTTTGAAATCAGTTCATCTTTTACTCGCTTAGCTATTCACAGTAACAGGAATTCTGACCGGGGTGCACAAACTTCTGCATACCACTGTACTTGTATACTCATTATCAATATGTCACAACATGCTTTGCGGTGTACTGTTGAAGGTGTCCTGGAGAAGAGATAAAAATTCTTGTAAAGATTCTATATAACTGTTGTTGCTCCAAGCTTAGTGTGAATCTTATTAAAGAATGTGCAGCACCTGACAAGTTTAGTTTCTTAGTCTGTTCACAGCCATAAATATGCAAAATTCAGTATTCGAATGTGATTTATTTTTCATTGATAATAAATGTAATTTGTTGTTTATTGCCCAAACTGTATAATGTGACTATGTTTATGCTACTGTCATCTGAAGATCTGGGGAAAACTGGAGGACTCACGTCACTTCATTGAACTATTGTTGATAACGTTTTTCTGTTTGACCTATGGGGGACTTGCTTCGGCATCAGATGATGTGGATCATGGTCCACTTCAAAGTTCCAAAGTTAGCTGGGGTTTTTTTTTGGTGAGCATTACAAGATGTTCTGGTGAAGTTGCAGGATTTATGTCTGCTAATTACCGGAGTATTTTTCTCTTGGAATGTCAATCTTGATGAAGTCGATTCTGGCTCTATAAAAACCCATTTATGCATTATTTTCTTCCACGATAGAATGGTATCGCAATTTTTTTCATTTTAATTGGTGGACTTTCCTGTGGGGGCTATAATTCTATATACATTTTTTCATCTGTGAGCACACTTCAGCTCCAAAAGCAAAATACTCAGAAGTTGAAAGTCTGAAATAAAGGCCAACAATACAGGAAATACTTGTCAGGTTAAGTTCAGCCAGATATGTGGAGAGAGAAATAGTATTCACATTTTAAATCAATGACTTCTGATCAGAATTGGAGGAAAAAATTGAAGTGGGGCAAATTTGAAGTTGCAGACATGGGACGGGGCAAAGGAAACAGAAGGGAAGGCTTGAAGGAGAGATTGAATGATTTAAGTTAGTCTGTAGGTTGATCGGTCACTAAGTTGCCACTGCTGTGCAGGGAAGCAGTAGAATTTGGGAGATCTGATGAAGGTATGGGAAAATAATACACCATATCCCACATCCTTCAAACTAATGACATAGAAGGACAACCTAATCAGAAGTGCAGGATCTGGAAGGACATTTCGTTGAGCCAGATACCTTCTATACTTCAGAAATTCCTTCCAGCAACAAAGGAGGCTGTTCATCCTACTGAGTCTATGCTAGTTCACAGAACGATCCCATTCCTTAATAATTTCCTCTGTAGGCTATTTTCCCCACAGTCACGACATCTCCCACATCTTCTCCCACATTTCTACCACTTACCTAAACTGAAGGCAATTTACAGTGGCAATTAACCAGTCAATTTACTTTGGGATGTGTGAGGGAATCCATGCAGCCACCAAACGAATAAATAAACATCATACTTAAGTCACTGGAGATCACAGATTGATTTCAGACTGTATGGATGTAAGAAGATTAGCTTCTGTTTCTACTGCTGTTAGGGCTCCATACAAGAAAACAAACTTCTTTTCTCACACATAGAAAGAAGGGGATTACCAGACACAACAAAGTCCGTTATCCATCTTCAATCAAAATATTGTGCTGGCTTCTGGCAGACCAGAAATTAACTCACCTGGATGGAAGCTCTTCAGTATCATTCTGGGAATTCTGGATCTTACCTTCAGTTTCTCTGAACTTTCCATAGACCTGTTATATGACAACCTTCTGTTATCTAATATTTGTTTCACTCTATTGTCTTTATCCTTGTGTCTGACTGGCTCCCTCTCATTCAAGACGTAGCTGGTATGCACAACTTCCAAGCTGATTATGAACTCCTTTTACAAGTAGTGTTATTTTGAGACCTACATCTAGATACCATTTTGTACACCCAACCCTTTCAAATAGTTTCAGCCTCAAGACTGTATGACCGGCCCTGTAAATGAAGGTGAAGGCAATGATGTCTTATCAGTCTTTGGTGTTCATATGGCAATCCTGGGAAAAGAAATAAGTCCTCTTCCTTTCAAAGTCAATGATATGCCTTTCAAATCAAAATATTCATATGTCGTATATACTTAACTTCATCCAAAGGTATTATTCATTTAAAAATAGCTTCATCCTCTATTACAGTGAGAAAATCAAGTGAAGGGCTATGGTAAGCTGTACAGAACATTGCAAGGATGAGTTGGAAAAAAAAACTCTTAGCAGAAAAGAAGGTGGTAACCTTGGAGAAATAGTACATTTGTTTAGCTGTCTGCGTGGAACTTCCCAAAGGCAGGGCTGCCTCGGGGCTGTTGTCTGCTGGTTGTCTGAACCCCAGTGTAAGTTTCAAGTGCAGTTGAGATAACTTCGGCTTGCACTGTGCAAAATTGAGAAAGAAAGGATTAAATCATTGGAGCAATTTCTCTTTTGTAGACAACAAATGGCTCATTTTACAAAAGAGGAAGATCAGTCAAAGGATGGTGTTGTGAATAATTTCCAGTAGCTACAAGAACATCAGTAAGCATATGAATCCCTGATGTCAGATGTGCACAAAATAGTGGCGTTCATCCCCCATCCACCTCACATTCTGTGCCCGGTCAGTGTCAGGAACCATTGAAGTTCCTTGATGCCTTTGGCTAAGTATCAGGCACTGGTACAGCAAATGCAATTCATCAGCACAATTACTGTATCTACTTCACAATCAAAACAAAAATATTGTCAACTTGACCTTGACCCTACATGGAAATTATATGTGAAATTGGGCCTCAAGCTCCTGGGCATTTATATCTCTGAGAACCTAACCTGGATGCAACATATTGATGCAGCTATAAAGAAGGCAAGACAGTGGCTGTATTTCATTAGAAGCTTCAGGAGATTTGGTTTGTCAACTGAAACATGTGGAATCTTCTACAAATGTACTGCGGCGAGCATTACATCTGGCTGCACCACCATCTAATATGAGGGAGGGATGGGGGGGGCGCTACTGCACATGATCAAAGTAAGTTGCAGAAACTTGCAAACTTAGTCAGCTTCATCATGGGTAGCAGCTTACATCGTATCCAAGACAGCTTCAAGGAGCGGTGCCTTAGGAAGGTAGTGTCCCCTATTAATGGTCTCCCCAGCCCACCCCACCCAGGACACGCCACTGTTACTGTCGAGAAAGAGGTACAGAAGCCTGAAGGTACACATTCAGCGATTCAGGAACAGCTTCTTCCCCTCTGCCATCCGATTTCTAAATGGACATGAACCCATGAACTCTACCTCCCTACTTTTTATTTCTGTTTTTTGCATTACTTATTTCAACTTAACTATTTAATCAACATATAGATACTTAATGTAACTCCGGTTATTTTTTGTTCCCTATATTTATTTATCATGCATTTCATCGTACTGCTGCTGTAAAGTTAACAGATTTCACAACGTATACCGATGTTATTAAACCTGATTCTGATTCTGAAAGATTAACCATGTGTCTAATGATACATATGATAAGAACAGAATAGCCTCTATCCACATGCGGATATACTCTTCTTGGACAACCTAATGACAGGCTATATTCCTGTTCAATAGTCAATCTGTAGTGAGGGCTTTCAGGTGTATTGCAACACAGACCATCCAACACACAGGGGACTTTGGTGACAGACCAGCAGGTTTTCTGGGCTGTTATTCATATTAATATGCATTTTTTTCTAGATTTTGCATTAGAATCGTACAGCCATCTTCAGCCCACAATGCTGTATGCTGTCTATTGTACTGGAAAATACTGTTCCCATTTACCTACAATTGATCTGTAGCCCTCTGCACATCGGTATCTCAAGTGCTTTCTGGATGCTTTTTATATGCTCAGGGTACTTGCCTCCGAAACCTCTTCAGGCAGCACCTTCCAGATTCCATCTCTTCTTTGTGCAAAAACAACAGAAAGAAATAGAAACGTAAATGCTCCTTGGAACCCCTCTGAGCCTCTTACCTCAGATCTCTACCCTGTTGTTTTAAACTAAGGAAAAAAAAACTCCTTGCTAGTTACCCAATCTATTCCCCTCGTAATTTGGATACCTCTATCAGGTCATCTCTCAGCTTCCTTGGCTCTAGGGAAAGCTAATGCAGACTCTCCACTCTAAGCTACATTGTCAAGTTTAAGTCTATCATACACATATATACAGCTAAACAAATCAGCGTTCCCCGAGGTCAAGGTGTGCAAAACGCAGTACAGACAATTGCACACAGCACACAGCACATACAGTTAAGATAGCACACACAATCACAAAAATATGACTAGCATAGCTTGAAGAAAATTAGCATAGTGCCATAGCTTGAAGATTGATGGTGCATGGATGCTATCCTGACGCCACAATTCAGCACAAGCACGCCGCAGTGCTTCATGTCATGCTGGGTCTTCTGCCAAAGGAATCATTGCAGCTTGTCTCACGCTGGGCCAGCTGCAGATGAAAGCAATCCAGCAACCCTGCACACTCACCAATGCAATCATATCATATTCTTCCTACAGTGTGGCGACCAGCATTGTGCACAGTATTCATGCTGTGGTCTAACCAATGTTTAACAAAGTTGTAACATGACGTCTCACCTTTTATTTTCTACCCCTGGTTGATAAAGACAAGCCTTTAAAAACCAATTATCTACCTTTGTTGCCATTTTCAGGAATTTATGGACTTGTACACAAAGTTCCCTCTGTTCATGAGCATTCCACTGACCTATATTTTATTGTGTATGAATATATATACCAAATCATGTGATCAATATCCATCACTTTGCACTTATCAGGATTAAGTTCCAGGTACTATTGCATGGCCCAGCTTTACAGGTGATCAATATCATGTTGTAGCTGAAAACCTTTATTGTTATCTACATCACAAATTGTATAATCTGTAGAATTACTAATCACACTGCCTACATTGACATCCCCAAACATCAAGAGCCCCATTGGTGATCCTCTTGGTATTCCACTGTCTGTAGTCTTCTAATCCGAAAGGTAATCCCTCCACCACCCCTCCACTCCTATTATCAAAGGAATTTTGGATCGAATTTGCCAGCTGCCTTGGATCGCAGGGGCTCTAACCTTTTGGATCTGCCTACTGTGAGGGGCCCTTTCAAAAGCCTTACTAAAGTCCATATAGACAATATCTGCTACGCTGCCCTCATCAATATACCTAGTTAACTTTTTTAAAAAAATGTTCAGTCAAATAAGTGAGACAGGATTTCCCACAATCAAATATTGCTCTGTGAATGAACTTGGGTGAATAGAAAGGCTAGTTCCTATGTTGTAAGGAAAGATTTAATTGTTTTATTTATTTATTTAGAGATACAGTGCAAAATAGGCTCTTCCAGCCCTACAAGCCGCGCCACCCAGCAACCCATCAATTTAACCCTAGGCTAATCACAGCACAATTTACAATGACCAATTAACCTACTGACCGATATGTCTTTGGACAGAGGGAGGAAATCGGAGCACCTGGAAGAAACCCATGCACATACCGAAAGAACATGCAAACTTTCTTAGAGAGAATGCTGGAACTGAACCCTTCCTCCCCCAAAACTGCAATAGTGTCTTGCTAAAAACTACGCTGCTGTGGCACACGAAATGGATATGTAAGATTATTTTTATTGTCATATGTACAAGAACATGTATGCACAGGTACAATCAAAAACTTGATTGGAGCAGTATCACAGGAATATAGCTTCATATAATCATATAAGGAGCAACACATTGCATTCTGCCTGTGTAGCCTCTGACCTTCTGGCATGAATATCGATTTCTCCTTCCAGTAAACAAATATTCCACCCCCCTGCCACTGTTCCTCTATTCTCCACTCTAAAACCTTTTACCTCTTCTCACCTGTCCATTACTTCCCTTTGGGTCCCCTCGCCCTTCCCTTTCTCCTATGGTCCACTCTCCTCTCCTATCAGATTCCTTCTTCTCCAGCCTTTGACCTTTCTCACCCGTCTGCCTTTACCTATCACCTTCTAGCTAGCCTTCTTCCCCCTCCTCCTATCTTTTTTATTCCAGCATCTTCCCCCTTCCTTCTCAATCTTGAAGAAGGATCTCGGTCCGAAATGTCGACTGCTAATCTCCATGGATGCTCTCTGACCTGCTGTTTGCCTCATATAAAGAGTATTTAAAAGAAAACAATTAAAACTTTTTTTTTACAAGAAAGAACACAGTTTTATTGCAAAGTTGCCATAGTGTTGCTATACCGAGGACGTAATTAGGGTTGCGCTGGTTGGTTGATAGGAAGTAGCGGGGGTTAGATATAATAGTGTGGGACTTCAGGCTTCTATACCTCCTGCCTGGTGGTAGCAGTGAAAAGATGACATGGGATATCTTTGATGTATATTGTCTTTTTGAGGTGGCACCTCCTGTAGATATTGCCGGTGGTGGAGAGGGATGTGCTGTGATGTATTGGGCTGAGCCTACTACACTCTGCTGCTTCTTTCTTTCCTGCACTGAGAATTACCATACCAAACTATGACACAACCAGTCTGGATACCTTCAACGTGCATCTGTAGATGTTTGTTGGAATGTTCATTGACAAGCCAAACCTTCTTAATCTCTTATGGAAGATGGAAGAAGAAATTGATCTCCTTAACTGAAATGGGATAGTGAATTTGTGACACCCTGCTCAA
This sequence comes from Mobula birostris, assembly GCF_030028105.1. Taxonomy (NCBI): domain Eukaryota; kingdom Metazoa; phylum Chordata; class Chondrichthyes; order Myliobatiformes; family Myliobatidae; genus Mobula; species Mobula birostris. The sequence continues at coordinate 42,051,877 of NC_092378.1, read as the reverse complement.
CTTGGTCACACCTCCAATTGCAGTAGATGCCTCCTTTTCAGAAATGGTAAAGACATTAAAGAGCATGTATCAGTAAAAACTGAAATTTATAAGCTTGGACCATGCGACCAAAGGTAGGCTGAGACTACATGAGTTTATATAGTGGCATTGAAAAATCTTACATTTCATTGCAAGTTAAGCAAATTTCCTACCTATGAATTGCCTGATCCAGTCAAAGTTGCCCAGTGTGTCTGAGCTTACATTTGAGAAAACATGACATAGCAATTTTGATAGAAGGGCTGACTATACTTGTGAAGAAGATTTATCTGACATAAATGAGTCATCCTGCACACAATTATCGAACAAACCACATCATTTAACCAGAACTAGAAATAAACAAAGTTTGTATTGCAGATTCACATGTGGGAGACAAAAATGGCAATCACACAGAAAAGCATGACAAATTCACAACTGCTATCATTACAGATGCTAATGTAATGGTCACCTTGCTGGCACCTGCAGGTCACAGCTCCAAACTGAAGGTCATTGCAATGAGCTGATGAAGAAGCTGGCATATACAGGGTGACTACTGTAAGTGGCCAAAATAAAACCAGATGAACCAAGTTTGCACGACGCATGTCTTGATCAACCATAAGCACAACCGTAGGAAGACTGACACTGCTCTGGGCTGCTCTTGGTAAGAACCCAGGTAGTTATTTACAGAGTTTTGAAGTATATCTCCAAGGGAAAGTACATTTCAATTGAAGATGTATTAGGTGGAAATTCTCCAGATGGAATGTGCTATAGCAGCTAATATGTGACTCTGTTTAACATGGTAACAAAGTATTATAAAGAGATAGAATTCTACAATGATTAAAAAATTGGACAAGCTGTCAGTTGCAGATCACATATCATAGGGATGAGTTTGAATCCCACTGTGGAAATATGGTGAACTCAAGTTCATGTCATTAAAAAATAAAACTTGAATTTTATCAATGGGTGAAAGGTGGGTATTGGGTGGAGGCCCAATCACAATGTCTGAATCATGTGAGCTGTAGTGTTTCCAAATGCAGATAACAGAAAGGTCATATGCTACGGCTGAGAAGATAGAGCCGTAGCTGTCTGACAACGAATGAAGAGACAATGTCCACTTACCCACACCTTTATGCTGATCTGGCTGGATCAAAAGTATTCTCCCAATTAACCTAGTCTCATGCACATGTGACCATAAGACGTAGGAGCAGATTTAGGCTATCCGCCATTTGAGCAACCAAGTGTCAAAGTGAGTATTTAACCATGAATACACACAGGAGACTCCTTTTGAAAAACATGCTCCCATATTGTGTACATCATTTCCACAGCTCTTCTAAGCAACAGTGGATAAGATTCTGAAAGGAATAAATCACTGCTTATGTAATCAGAAAATGTCCTGATTAGTACACACATTGAAAGGGACTTCTTATTCTAGCAGAGGCACTGAGATGATTACACAGATGTAATGTTACATTAAAGGGAAACAAGTATACTTTAATGCATGTGGTTTATTTTGGCTTACAAGTGGACTTACATGTTTTTCAGCCAATGAAAGGTACAAGGCTATGAAATATAAGAATATATTTGAGTTGAGGTCGTACCCAGTAAGTGGTTCATTACCTATGTTTTTTTGTCTGATTTCACCCTTCATCCTTTATTGAATAAAATATACCAAGTACAGCTGTGTGCTCATTACATCTGCTGGGTGTGGTCAAGTTTTGAAGCACTCCAACTAGACAGTACAAAATGGGGATTGTTGATAATAATTTATGCTGGAAATGTAAAAATGAGGTGGGCACATACTTTCACATGATTTGGGAGTGTTCCATGGTTCATCCATTTTGGTGTAAAGTTCTTGATCTGTTGGGGAATTAGTTGGGTTCCACACTGCCCTTGTGCCCACAGCTTTGTCTCCTGGGTAATAGGACAATGATACCTAATGTAAACAATGACAAATTTACTATTTTAAAGGTGGGTCTCATCACAGTTGCAAGAATTATGTTGCAAAACTGGAAAAAACCCAGATGTCCCACTGTGAAGGAATGGACTGAGGAAATGATTAAGATTTCATCATATGAACACATGTTGGGAAGAATTAACAGTGAGGGAAAAGGGCAAGACGCGTGGGATCAATTTTGGTTTTATGTTAATTTAAACTTAAATTAGAACTTCTTTCTGTCTCTAAGTTTTATTTGTTTTCCTGTGTAAATATGCTGTACTGTATCTGCTCTGTGATATGCTGTGCTGCTTTGTAAAATAAGAATAAATAATAATAAAAATTTGAATTTAAAAAAAGTTTTAAAGCACTTGCTAATTACAACGACACCATGAATTAGGTTGAACATGCACTCAGTGGCTGTTATATCAGGTACTTCCTGCACCCCATTCACTTCTGCGTTTGGCATGTTGTGCACACAGAGATGTTCTTCGGCATACTGCTGTTGTAATGTATAGTTATTTGAGCTATTGTCACCTTCTTGTCAGCTTGATCCAGTCTGGCCATTCTCCTGTAACCTCTCTCAATAGCAAGGTATTTTGCCCACAGAACTGCAACTCACCAGACTTTTTTTGTTTTTTGCACCATTTTCTGTGAACTCTAGAGAATGGTGTTTGTGATTGTTAGTGCCATCTGGCTAACAGTCATTTCACAGTCAAAGCCTCTTAGATCACATCGCTTCTCCATTACAATGTTTGATCTGAACAACAGCTGAACTGGTTGACCAGGTCAACGTGCTTTTATGCATTGAGTGGCAGCCACACGATTGGTTAATTAGACATTTGCATGAATGAACAGGTGTACCTAATGGAATGGCCACTGAGGTATGATGTTTCAGGCTATGGCCGTGGGATAAAGGATATGTTGCTTTTAGACAAAGACCAATGTGCAAAGTAAAAATGTTGTGCAAAGAAAACGAAGAGTTATAGAATTCTTGAAAGTGAGCCTGTAGGCTGTGGAGTCGGCTCAGAGTTGAGGTAAGTGAATGTATCCATGCCAGTTCAAGAGCCTGATGGTTGAGTAATAAACGTTCCTGAACCTTCTGATGGGGGACCTGTTTCCCTGTCTGATAATAGTAGTGAGAGGAGAGCATGGCCTAGACGGTGAAGGTCATTGATGGTGGATGCTCCTTTCTTGTTGCACTGCTTCTTGTAAATGTGCTCATTCGTGGGGAGGGCTTTGCCCATCACTTTGTCCACATGGACTGGGCTGTATCTATTACTTTCTGTAGAATTTTCCATTCCTGGGCATTGGAGTATCATACAACCAGTCATGATACTCTTCACTGTATCTATAGAAGTTTATAGATCTGTGCATCTATAGAAGTGGCCTACTTTTGCTCCTTGTTCCTCTGTGTTGAATGAAATGGACTTTGAGAACTTGTAAATCAGACCCATTGTTGCTTTTTGTGGTTCCAAACAGAGCTTCATTCAGATTGTTGACAAAGTTAAGAGTATGAATGTGGACCACATGGTGCCACGGAGGGATTTGCATGACTGAGACTGTGTGTAATTGGATTTGGATAATATTGGATTGTTGCACTGCCCACCATGGCAACATCATAGCCATCATCAGAGTCTCCAACAACAGCGGAAGCAACAACTGAGGCATCACTAGTGAGCCATAAAGCCATAAAATATAGGAGCAGAATTAGGCTGTTTGGCCCATCGAGCCTGCTGCACCATTCAATTCTTCCAGTCATCCCCACTCCCCTGTCTTCTCCCCATACCCTTTAATGCCCTGTCTAATCAAGAGCCTATCTATCTCTGCCTTAAATACAACTTCTGACTTGGCCTCCACAGCTTCTTCTGGCATCAAATTCCACAGATTTACCACCTTCTGACTAATGTAATTTGTCTGCATCTCTGTTCTAAATGGATGTCGTTCAATTCTGATTTGTGCCTTCTTGTCCTAGAATCCCCTACCATGGGAAATAACTTTGTCATATCTAATCTGTTCAGGCCTTTTAACATTTAGAATGTTTCTATGAGATCCGCCCTCATTCTCCTGAACTCCAGGGAATACAGCCCAAGAGCTGCCAGACGTTCCTCATATGGTAAGAGCCCAACATCTGCAGGAGCTGTTGTTTAAACTGAGAAGACAAAATGTCTCTAGAGGTTGAGTATATTGATCGCAGACTTTCAGATAAAGTTACAAGGGGGAAGAGACAAAGATATTAGACCAGTGAGCAGATTTACTGGAGTTTGCTAACCTGTGGTGAGCCTGAACCTGTAATTTGCTTATTAATCAATATTACTATTATTTTTAAATGATGCCTAGATATAACTTAATTATTGGAAACAAAAAAGTTCTTTTAATTGGGGAAGTAAGGTAGCATATTTCCATTTTTAGAGACCCTACACTATTACTGGATGTAGGAATTGTACAAAATTTAATCTATAAGTGAGATGTAGTGTGAGTTAGTAGGATTAGCATCTGTGCTGTTGTTGTTGAAGTGTTAAGTGTTCAGCCTTGTTAATAAAACATTTACTATTACTTGATTACCATTGTGTCCATGAGCATGTCTTGACAGCATACAGTGTCCCATCTGATTTCCTTAAACTGCTAGAAGGTACATTGTGGGGATCATAGTCTGTGAGGATCAGGTTAAACCACTGTTCATTGCTTTGTAAAATTAAGCAGAAATGAGAACATATTAACAGTTTCAAAAAGGTGTCTTTGATTCTCATCATTTTGTCAAAAGAACATTTTTATTCTCAAAGCACAATAATAAATGTAATCACACTCTCTTTCACATGTAGAGTTCTGCCTCTTCACAGCTCTCCCTGAGAGCAGAACAAAGACCAGGGGAAAGCTTGTCATGTTCATCTCCAGATTCAAGCACCTTCTGGCTGTACAACTGCCAATCAGCTCTCTGGGGTGTAGTGGCACAGATTGGTTGGTACGCTACTGCTGATTGGCAACGTCAGCATTTTGTCTCCTGACACAATGCCTTGTTCCTTCTGGTGGATATATATTTATTTGTTTGTGTTTATTTCCTGATACAGTGCAGAGTGGGCCCTCCTGGCAATTTGAGTAATGTCGCCCCAGCAATCTCCAACAGCTCCAATTTAACTCTAACCTAATCACTGGACAATTTACATCAATCAATTGACCTATCTGGTGCGTCTTTGCACTGTGGGAGGAAAGCAGAGCACCCGGGGGAAATCTACGCATTTCATGGGGAGGATGCACAGACTCCTTACAGAGGATGCTGGGATTGAAGTCCAAATTCTGATGCCCCAAGCCATAATAGCATGGTGATAACTGCTAGACTATCTTGGCGCTCATTATAGAGTTACAAAGTCATATGTACAGTATGGGGACAGGTCATTCAGCCCACTGAATCTATGCTAACCATCAACTACTATTGCTGATGAATCTCTGACCAGTGAGAGTACAGACAGACTCATGAGAAAGAAGGATGATGGTAGGTCACGTGGCTTTTCAAAGTGACGCTTCCATGCTATCAGGTAACCATCCACCTTAGAATTACCTGATGAAGGTCAATTTGCAAAGATTTAAAATAAGAATATCACCTTTCCCTTTAAAGTTTTTGGGAAACTTCAACAGTTTGGACTACATTCATCAGGAGGCTGATGTTGTAGGGGAAGGGGTGACTGGTGAAATTTATGGCTAGTAGGGGAAAGATCACCAATGGCTTCACAGCAGATGCAAAATTCTTTGCAGAGTTATTTGTCAGAAGCACTTTAACACAGTCAGAGTGTTAACAATAGAGGAAGAGCATTCTGCTCTGATGTCACCACTTGTGCCTGTAATTATTGGTACTCCATGGGAATCCAGATTTCCAGTGTTGGTGTGGGTCAACAGCACAGTTAGCCATCTGATACTAACTTACTATCAAATGTCAGTTTGCACTAATCATGCATGAATCCTATCTTGTTCTCCTCAATGTTCCTATCAGCTTCTCTCAGATTCTACCACTTGTCAGTTAACACCCCTGTTTGTATGTCTTTTTGACGTGGGAGGAAACTGGAGCACCTCAAGTCAAGTCAAGTCGCTTTTTATTGTCATTTCGCCCATAAACTGCTGGTACAGTACACAGTAAAAACGAAACAACGTTCCTCCAGGACCATGGTGCTACATGAAGCAACACAAAACTACACTAGACTACCTGAAACAAGACAAAACTACACTAGACTAAGTGAGACAACACAAGGCTACACTAGACTACGTAAGACAACACAAAACTACACTAGACTACAGACCTGTACAGGACTAGATAAAGTGCACAAAACAGTGCAGGGCAGTACAATAAATAAACAAGACAATAGGCACAGTGGAGGACAAATTACAATATATTAATGAATGATGTAGATGTCAGTCTAGACTCTGGGTATTAAGGAGTCTGATGGCTTGCAGGAAGAAACTGTTGCACAGTCTGGTCGTGAGAGCCCGAATGCTTCGGTACCTTTTGCCAGATGGCAGGAGGGAGAAGAGTTTGTATGAGGGGTGCGTGGGGTCCTTCACAATGCTGTTGGCTTTACGGGTGCAGCGTGTAGTGTAAATGTCTGTAATTGCAGGAAGAGAGACCCCGATGATTTTCTCAGCTGACCTCACTATCGGCTGCAGGGTCTTGCGATCTGAGACGGTGCAATTCCCGAACCAGGCAATAATGCTCTCAATACATCCTCTGTAGAATGTGGTAAGGATTGGGAGGGGGGAGGGGTGGGAGACGGACTTTTCTCGGCCTTTGCAGAAAGTAGAGACGCCGCTGGGCTTTCTTGGCTATGGAGCTGGTGTTGAGAGACCAGGTGAGATTCTCCACCAGGCGAACACCAAGGAATTTGGTGCTCTTAACGATTTCAACAGAGGAGTCATCAATGTTCAGTGGAGAGTGGTCGCTCCGTGCTCTCCTGAAGTCAACAACCATCTCTTTTGTTTTGTTCACATTCAGAGACAGTTGTTGGCTCTGCACCAGTCTGTTAGCCGCTGCACCTCCTCTCCGTATGCTGACTTGTCGTTCTTGTTGATGAGACCCACCACGGTCGTGTCATCGGCGAACTTGACGATGTAATTTGAGCTGTGTATTGCTGCACAGTCGTGGGTCAGCAGAGTGAACAGCAGTGGACTGAGCACACAGCCCTGGGGGGCCCCCGTGCTCAATGTGATGGTGTTGGTGATTGTATTGGAGGAAACCCACATGATCACAGGGCGAATGTGCAAGCTCCACATAGAAAGTGTCTGGGATCAGGTTTGAACTGACATTTCTGGAACTGTGAGTTAACAACTCTACCAGCTTCACCACTCTGCTGTCTGAACCAGCACTGTCTGAACCAGAAAGTCAGCCATTGAGCCTGCGCTAAGCTGAACCTGGAGAAACAAAGAAAGATGCTGGAAGAACTCAGCAGGTCAGGCAGCATCAAAGGAGGAAATAGACAGTTGACCTTTCAGATCCAGGCTCTTCAACTGGTCTATTAGATTGGACTATTAATCTTACTTCATCTGGGCTTCAAGAGGTACTGCCTGACATGCTCAGTTCCTCCAGCATCTTTATGTTCTGCTTCAGATTTCCAGCATCTGCAGCCTCCTGTGTCTCCAGGTTAAACTTGGAACAGGTACAGCAGCTCTATTCAAATGAACCCGAGACATCAGTTGCTATAAATGGTGCATTTTATAGGGAAAAAATGAAGTGAGTTTATATGTTTTAATCTTGATGCTATAACTTTAAAAAATATTAATACTTTTTTTTACCTTATTTTCATTTTTCAACTGGCTGGCTCCAGATATCTTTGAGCATCAAAGACGTCCACAAACATTCAAGAATGGTAACAGATTTGGCAGCTTGCTGCCCGGGGGATGGGCATTACCAGCTGTCAACACTCTTGTGTGATTGTAGCCGGCTGTTTGCGCTGAAGCAGACCTGCAGCTGGGGCTCTGCCGTGCTGATGTGCTGGGAGTTAGTGGGTGACTGCATCAGATGCCACATTAGAAACAACAGTAAGCTGACATCAGCTCTGGCCTGTCGGCTCTGAGTTTATTGACTCGTTAGACAGCGACCATGACGATGACCTCACTGTGAAATGCAGGCTTGGTATTTGATGGATTCTGAAGTCTGCTGTCAGCTAAACCAACCAATAAAATAGACTGTGGATTGTAAAATGCCCACTCCAGGATTTATAGTTGCTGTTGCTCGAGCTCATGATTGGAATTGAGCCCATGGGGATCTTCTATTCCCTGTCAACTGGAGAAAGGAGACAACAGTTTTCACAAAGAGAGTGTAGCTGGAGGTGGTCAGCAGCTACAAGTCGTGTAATGACCCCAGCCGGCAGAGAATTTAGCAGAATGGCACAATTTATGTGCATATTATTCCAACTCCCCTCAATCTACCCTTTTAAGTTTAATTTGCAACATCTCTCAAAACCAAGTAATCCTTGAAAATTGCCAGATCCCTTTCCATTTGCATGCTCCTCCATGTTTGCATCTGAGATCATAACAATGTAAGAGGCCATTCAGCTTATCAACTATATGCTGACCAAACAAAACCAATTTACTTCCCTGCAACTTGTTGTGTCACATATGACCATGAACCTCTCCCTGGTTCAGTATTGTATTAACCACCTGTACTAGAGGGTAATTTTACAGCAACCAAGTAATCTAACAGCCAATACCTCATTGGGCTGTGAGAAGAAACCAGATAACCTGGAAAGAAATGGGGGGGGTGGTGGATGAGGAATCAACATGATCTTAGGGAGATCATGCAACCTTTACAGCAACAGCATCTAAAGTCATGATCGAAATCACTGGTTAAAGTTATCAGCAGCTGAAACAAAACCAAGTGAAATATTCTTCCCCTTCTACTTCCAGTTTAGTTCATTCAAAAGAGTTTACCTGTGAATGAAGTTGAGCAATAGGTCCTTGAGGACTCCTAGGGGGATTAAGTCATATACTCTGAGAATCCACCATCAAGTGACTTATGCCCAGCTTCTAGTAATTTGGGTACTTGCATGTTAGGTGCATGGGTGTTAGAAGAAGGAGTTGGCTACTCCACCATTTAGTGAACTCATGCCTGATCTGAAAGTAAGTAGATCTTCACAGTTTCTTCTACCTGGAGTAACCTTTCAACCTTCTGTTTATCTGCTTATCAAATGCCTAAAATAACCAGAGTCTTCCAATGCCCTTTAAGGGGGAGAGTTCCAAAGATTTGGGGCCCTGTGAGGAGAAGAAATGTGGCTTCTTCTTTGTCCTTAATCAATGACCCTGCCATTTTTAAATAGTTTAAGGAAGATATGGCATGGGAATGGTTCTAAGTTCACTTATGTGATGAAACAGAAGAGGAAAATTGATAGCTTGTTTGCAGTAGGATAACTCCCTTATCACAAGTGATTTCAGGAGCGCACAGCATAGTTGGAAGACTAGCGGAAAGCCTATGCCACAGTGTGCAGGATTGCCCAAGCTCTGCTCAGCAGTCTCTACCTACCACACCTTGGGGCCTGTCCCTGCACTCTGTACTTTGCAGCCAGCAGCCATGACATTTGAGGTGCTGGAACCAGAAGGCCTGTCGACATTGCACGTTTGTGGCGAATGGTGGAGCTGGCCTTGAGTATGCCATCAGTGTTTGCAATGATGCATTTCTTCCAAGAAAGAATGGGTATCACCCTTAGTAGCAGCTGCTGTAGCTAAAAGAGCTCGCACAGGGTGAGGGTCACCTTACACAGGGTGTCAGGCAGCACAAAGATGGCTTGTTGACCCACAACAAAATGCTCAGGAGGCAATTCCCAGTAAAAAGTATGAGTGCCAAGGGATGGATGATGCTACATTGGGAGAACTCAACAAATCCTTCCCTTTCTCACTAGTTGTTCACCCGTACCATTTCAGTGAAAGTCTTTGGGGCCTCTCTCATCTCTACATTTTGTTGCGAAATCAAGTCTGAATCTGAAGTCAGGAGAAAGTTTTCTTCCTTTGTCAGACTCACAGAACTGGAAAGAAAGAAAATCATCTTCAATCTCAGCTCGTCTAAAACTTACAAATTCTGAGTCATCAATACCCTTCAACCTATTCCCAAGGAAAGCCATTATTATCATCATTATATCCAGACATGGCCATTTATTATAAGTATGTATTGTAAAATAACTATTTATATGCTGAGACATTAAGCAGCAGACTGAATATTACGTATTGTCTGTGACAATTTGATGTTGCAACAGTGCAAATGTACCACATGAAGGTCCTGTCTAACAGACTAAATGGATACAAAGAGCATGTCTTTGCTTAACACTGCATTATAGTGGATTCTGGTTAATTGAGACACATTAAGATCAGTACATTTTGGCCCAATTAAGTGGCTGCCCAAATTAGCAGACGTTTCATGGAAATAGGTAAAAAGGAATAACAAAAAAAACTATAACTTAACTGAATAAAACACAATGCATTTAAATGAAATACAAAGCAAATTAGAACACTACCAAAACTATTACAGTACTATAAAACTCCACATACTTATTGACACGTGCTACCCTGTTCTTTTGATTGACTAAATTATCAAAATCAGTGCAGAGACCTCATGCAGATAATAGACTGCCTTCAAACAATGCTTTCAACTTCATCCTCCAAACCTTCATTTTCATTGTAACATTCAAGATGATTGCTGATGCTTCAACTTATTCATAGTTCCTGACTTGTTGAAGTAGTGAAATCATTTCATTTTCACTCCCAGCCAGTTCTGGCATCTCCAAGCCTGAACCGCTCTGAGCCGCACCGCACCGCACCGAGCAAAACAGTTCTGAATTGTCTTACTATTTATTTCTCATCAACTATCAGTGACAAAAGACACTGCTTTTTGAATACAAACACATGCAAGTGACACTATTTAAAAACTGCTTGCTCTAAGCACGGTGCAATGTTTAACAGTCACGTGATGTGCACGCAACTGACCCCAGTTAGAAACTGTTCGGCAACAGTCTCCTGCCCCAATTAAGCAGCATAGTGTCCCAAATAAATGAAGGGAGTCCCGGCTATTTCCTCAATTTGTTTTTATTCTTTAAGAGTTGAACCAGATAGAAAGATAGATACTTATTGATCCCAAAGGAAATTACAGTGTCACAGTAGCATTACAAGTGTGCAGGTACAAATATTAGAAGAGAAGTGAGAAAGAATAAAAAATAAGTTACCTCAAACAGTGTAACAGGAGGGGGTCATCACTTCCACAGCTATAGGTTGGCTAATTATAGAGCCTATTGGCCAATAGTCTCGTACAGTGCTCTTCGGAGTAGCACAGTTGTCTTGGTCTATTTCTAAAAGTGCTCCTCTGCTCAGCCAATGAGGCATACAGAGGGTGAGAAACATTGTCCAGAATTGCCAGGATTTTCCGTAGGGTCCTTTGATCTACCACAGCCTCCACTGTGTCCAGTTTGATTCCTATAACAGAGCCAGTCTTTCTAATCAGTTTATTGAGCCTGTTACAATCACTCGCATTGATGCCATTGCTCCAGCACACCAATAAGTAGTTACCCTGATTAACCAACTAGAATCAGAATGCCGATGCTGAAAAAAAGTGGATTTAAGCGGCATTTTTCAAAACATGAAAATACTTTAAGATTTTCATGCATAATAGTCTCCAGAGTTTACAGAGATTGGTGCGAAAAACCAAAAAAACATCTAGTAAGCGGCAGACCTATGGGTGAAAATGCCTCATTAATTTGAGAGATGTGAGGAGAATGGCCTGACTGGTTCAATCTGATAGGAAGGGGACAGAAGAGCATCTCTGAATGCACAGCATATTGACCCTCGAAGTGGATGAGCTTCAGAGGCAGATGCTGTACCTTCTAAACCAAGAGGTTCCCAAGCTTTTTTATGCCATGGATCAATACCATTAAGCAAGGGCTCATGGATCCCAGGTTGGGAACCTCTGCTCTAAATCTTTCCTATTCATGTACTTATTTGGATGGCTTTTCAATGTTGCTAGTGTACCGACCTCAACCACCCTTTCTGGCAGCTTGCTCTAAATACACACCACCCTTCGTGTAAAGTAGCTGCCTTGATATCCATTTTAAATCTCTCACTACACCCTCTTGATTTTTTAGCATCCACTCCCTGGGAAATAGACTATATGCTTTCACACTGTCAAGGCCCCTCAGTCTGGTTGCCTCACTACAGGAAGGATGTGGAAACCATAGAAAGGGTGCACAGGAGACTTACAAGGATGTTGCCTGGATTGGGGAGCATGCCTTATGAGAATAGGTTGAGTGAGCTCTGCCTTTTCTGCTTGGAGTGGCAGAAGATGAGAGGTGACCTGATGGAGGTGTATAAGATGATGAGAGGCATTAATTGTGTGGATAGTCAGTGGCTTTTTCCCAGGGCTGAAATGGCTAACACAAGAGGACACAGATTTAAGGTGCTTGGAAGTAGGTACAGAGGAGCTGTCAGGGGTAAGTTTTTTATGCAGAGTGTGGTGAGTGCGTGGAATGGGCTGCCAGAGACGGTGGTGGAGGCAGATACGATAGGGTCTTTTAAGAGACTCCTGCATAGGTACATGGAGCTTAGAAAAATGGAGGGTTATGGGTAACCCTAGGTAATTTCTAAAGTAAGTACATGTTCAGCATGGCTTTGTGGGCTGAAGGGCCTGTATTGTGCCGTAGGTTTTCTATGTTTCTATGATCTTATATACAGTGGCATGCAAAAGTTTGGGCACCCCTGGTAAAAATTTCTGTTACTGTAAATAGCTAAGCGAGTAAAAGATGACCTGATTACCAAAAGGCATAAAGTTAAAGATGACACATTTCTTTAATATCTTAAGCAAGAAACCTTTTTTATTTCCATCTTTTACAGTTTCAACATAAAAACGGAAAAGGGCCTGAAGCAAAAGTTTGGGCACCCTGCATGGTCAGTACTTAGTAGCACCCCCTTTGGCAAGTATCACAGCTTGTAAATGCTTTCTGTAGCCAGCTAAGAGCCTTTCAATTCTTGTTTAGGGAATTTTAGCCCATTCTTCCTTGCAACAGGCTTCTAGTTCTGTGAGATTCTTGGGCCGTCTTGCATGCACTGCTCTTTTGAGGTCTGTCCACAGATTTTCGTTGATGTTTAGGTCGGGGGACTGTGAGGGCAATGGCAAAACCTTCAGCTTGCGCCTCTTCAAGTAGTCCATTGTGGATTTTGTGGTGTGTTTAGGTTCATTATCCTGTTGTAGAAGCCATCCTCTTTTCACCTTCAACTTTTTTACAGACGGTGTGATATTTGCTTCCAGAATTTGCTGGTATTTAATTGAATTCATTCTTCCCTCTATCAGTGAAATGTTCCCCGTGCCACTGGCTGCAACACAAGCCCAAAGCATGATCGATCCACCCCCGTGCTTAACAGTTGGAGAGGTTTTCTTTTCATGAAATTCTGCTCCCTTTTTTCTCCAAACATGCCTCTGCTCATTGCAGCCAAAAAGTTCTATTTTAACTTCATCAATCCACAGGACTTGTTTCCAAAATGCATCAGACTTGTTTAGATGTTCCGTTGCAAACTTTTGATGCTGAATTTTGTGGTGAGGACGCAGGAAAGGTTTTCTTCTGATGACTCTTCCATGAAGGTCATATTTGTGCAGGTCTCACTGCGCAGTAGAACAGTACACCACCACTCCAGAGTCTGCTAAATCTTCCTGAAGGACTTTTGCAGTCAAACAGGGTTTTGGTTTGCCTTTCTAGCAATCCTATGAGTAGTTCTCTTGGAAAGTTCCCTTGGTCTTCCAGACCTCGACTTGACCTCCACCGTTCCTGTTAACTGCCATTTCTTAATTGCACTACAAACTGAGGAAACAGCTACCTGAAAACACTTTGCTATCTTCTTATAACCTTCTCCTGCTTTGTGGGCATCATTTATTTTAATTTTCACAGTGCTAGGCAGCTGCTTAGAGGAGACCATGGCTGCTGATTGTTGGGACAAGGTTTGAGGAGTCAGGGTATTTATAAAGCTTTGAAATTTGCATGACCTGGCCTTTCCTAGTGATGGTTGTGAACAAGCCATAGTGCTAACAAGCTATATAAGGTCTGAGACCTTGGTAAAAGTTATCTGAGAGCTCGAATCTCTTGGGGTGCCCAAACTTTTGCATGGTGCTCCTTTCCTTTTTTACACTCTAAGATTGTACAAAACAAAAATAATACACTAATCTTGCTTAAAATGTTGAAAAGTATGTTTCATCTTTAACTTTATGACTTTTGGAGATCAGTTCATCTTCTACTCACTTAACTATTCACAGTAACAGAAATCTTGACCGGGGTGCCCAAACTTTTGCATGCCACTGTATCTCTATCAAATCACCCCTCCATCTTTTAAGTTCCAAGGAATAATGCTCTAGCCTACACAACCTCTCCTTGTAACTCAAGCCCCCTATTCTGAGCAACATCCTGATAAATCTTTTCTGCACTCTTTCCTACAAGGGTGATACCATACCTGTACACTGTAATGTGGAAGGAATTGATGAGAATGTGGGATGAAAAAATTGTACTAATGTAGGATTAGTGTGACTGATGGTCAGTGCAGCCTTTGTGGGCTGAAGGGCCTGAATCAATGGCCCTTTGTCTCTTTTCCCTCAGGCTTGATGGCTGCCTTGCTGTTTCCTCCATGCCAACATCTCAAGTGTGTTGCCGGTGTAGATTTCTTCCCTATATTGGTGTCTACTAAAGCAGCTGATCATCAGAGAGCTTCAAGGCAAATATTCTCTATTAATTGATTAGCACCCAACTGATTACGCTGGCTGACACTATGATGTATTAAAAGTCATGCCACATGATACACAAAGTGATAGGCATACAATGCATAACCTGCATTTCCTGATGGTAGATGCTGCTTACAAGTCTTTGTTGGCTTTTTGCATGGGATCTTCTGCATCAGGAAGCTTTGCTGAAGCTTTTTGATCAGCCTAGCACACCCATGATAACACTGTCATCATGCTATGCCCAACAGTATCCTACAGTCAGAGAATTATAAAGCTATACAGCACAGAAAGAGCCCCATTGGTCCATCAGGTCCATGCCAAACTGATGTTCTGTCTCGTCCCATGTGGACCATAGCTCTCCCATCACGTACAAATGTACTACCCTGGACCTCCAGGGTAGTAATCTTGGGATTGCTACCTGTGCCACGTGCTAGCGAGGGCAAGAGTAGTCGGATCAGGCAGATGAATGCGTGGCTGAGAGACTGGTGTAGGGGGCAGGGCTTCAGATTCTTGGATAATTGGGATCTCTTCTGGGGAAAGTATGACCTGTTCAAAAAGGACAGGTTACACCTGAACCCGAAGGGGACCAATATCCTGGCCGGAAAGTTTAATAGAGCTGTTAGAGAGGGTTTAAACTAATTTGGCAGGGGGATGGGAACCGGAATGATAGAGCGGAGGAAGGGGAAAACAAAAATAAATCTAAGATAGTGAGCAGTAAAGATGTCAGGAAAGACAGGCAGGTGATGGGGCAAATGTGTAGCCATTGGGATGAGTTGCAGTGAAATCAAAGCAAAAAGTATCAAATACTGGTCTTAAGGTGTTGTACATAAATACATGCAGCATAAGGAATAAGGTGGATGATCTTGTACAGCTACAGATTGGCAGGTATGATATTGTAGCCATCACTGAGACCTGGCTAAAGGATGCATGTCTCTGGGAGCTGAACGTCCAAGGATACACGGTGTATCAGAAGGATAGGAAGGTAGGCAGAGGGGGAGGCCTGGCTTTATTGGTAAGAAATGATATTAAATCATTAGAAAGAGGTGACATAGGATCGGAAGGTGCAGAATCTTTATGGGTTGAGCTAAGGAATAGCAGGGGTAAAAGGATCCTGATGGCAGTTATTTATAGGCCTCCAAACAGCTGCAGGGATGTGGACTACAAATTACAACTGTAAATAGAAAAGGCTTGTCAGAAGGGCAGTGTTATGATAATTGTGGGGGATTTTAACATGTGAGTAGATTGGAAAAATCAGGTCGGCACTGGATCTCAAGAGAGAGAATTTGTAGAATGTCTGCGAGATGGCTTTTTAGAACAGCTTGTTGTTGAGCCCACTAGGGGATCGGTTGTACTGAATTGGGTATTGTGTAATGAACCGGAGGTGATTGGAGAGATTGAGGTGAAGGAACCCTTAGGAGGCAGTGATCATAACATGATTGAGTTCACTGTGAAATTTGAAAAAGAGAAGCTGAAATCTGATGTGTCGGTATTTCAGTGGAGTAAAGGAAATTACAGTGGCATGAGAGAGGAACTGGCCAAAGTTGACTGGAAAGAGACACTGGTGGGAAAGACGGCAGAGCAGCAGTGGCTGGAGTTTATGTGAGAAATGAGGAATGTGCAAGACAGGTATATTCCAAAAAAGAAGAAATTTTCGAGTGGAAAAAGGATGCAACCGTGGTTGACAAGAGAAGTCAAAGCCAAAGTTAAAGCAAAGGAGAGGGCATACAAGGAATCAAAAATTAGTGGGAAGGCAGAGGATTGGGAAGTTTTTAAAACCTTACAAAAGGAAACCAAGAAGGTCATTAAGAGAGAAAAGATTAACTATGAAAGGAAACTAGCAAATAATATCAAAGAGGATACTAAAAGCTTTTTCAAGTATATAAAGAGTAAAAGACAGGTGAGAGTAGATATAGGACCGATAGAAAATGATACTGGAGAAATTGTAATGGGAGATGAGGAGATGGCAGAGGAACTGAACCAGTATTTTGCATCAGTCTTCACTGAGGAAGACAGCAGGATACTGGACACTCAAGGGTGGCAAGGAAGAGAAGTGTGCGCAGTCACAATTACGACAGAGAAAGTACTCAGGAAGCTGAATAGGCTAAAGGTCAATAAATCTCCTGGACCAGATGGAATGCACCCGCATGTTCTGAAGGAAGTAGCTGTGGAGATTGCGGAGGCATTAGCGATGATTTTTCAAAAGCTGATAGATTCTGGCATGGTTCCGGAAGACTGGAAGATTGCAAATGTCACTCCGCTATTTAAGAAGGGGGCAAGGAAGCAAAAAGGAAATTATAGACCTGTTAGCTTGACGTCGGTGGTTGGGAAGTTGTTGGAGTCGATTGTCAAGGATGAGGTTACAGAGTACCTGGAGGCATATGATAAGTTAGGCAGAACTCAGCATGGATTCCTTAAAGGAAAATCCTGCCTGACAAACCTATTACAATTTTTTGAGGAAATTACCAGTAGGCTAGACAAGGGAGATGCAGTGGATGTTGTATATTTGGATCTTCAGAAGGCCTTTGACAAGGTGCCACACATGAGGCTACTGAACAAGATAAGAGCCCATGGAATTACAGGAAAGTTACATACGTGGATAGAGCATTGGCTGATTGGCAGGAAACAGACAGTGGGAATAAAGGGATCCTATTCTGTTTGGCTGCCGGTTACCAGTGGTGTTCCACAGGGGTCCGTGTTGGGGCCGCTTCTTTTTACATTGTACATCAACGATTTGGATTATGGAATAGATGGCTTTGTGGCTAAGTTTGCTGATGATTCAAAGATAGGTGGAGGGGCCGGTAGTGCTGAGGAAACGGAGAGTCTGCAGAGAGACTTGGATAGATTGGAAGGATGGGCAGAGAAGTGGCAAATGAAGTACAATGTTGGAAAGTGTATGGTTGTGCACTTTGGCAGAAAAAATAAACGGGCAGACTATTATTTAAATGGGGAAAGAATTCAAAGTTCTGAGATGCAACGGGACTTGGGGGTCCTCGTACAGGATTCCCTTAAAGTTAACCTCCAGGTTGAGTCAGTAGTGAAGAAGGCGAATGCAATGTTGGCATTCATTTCTAGAGGAATAGAGTATAGGAGCAGGGATGTGATGTTGAGGCTCTATAAGGTGCTGGTGAGACTTCACTTGGAGTACTGTGGGCAGTTTTGGTCTTATTTGAGAAAGGATGTGCTGACGTTGGAGAGGGTACAGAGAAGATTCACTAGAATGATTCCGGGAATGAGAGGGTTAACATATGAGGAACGTTTGTCTGCTCTTGGACTGTATTCCTTGGAGTTTAGAAGAATGAGGGGAGACCTCATAGAAACATTTCGAATGTTAAAAGGCATGGACAGAGTAGATGTGGCAAAGTTGTTTCCCATGATGGGGGAGTCTAGTACGAGAGGGCATGACTTCAGGATTGAAGGGTGCCCTTTCAGAACAGAAATGCGAAAAAATTTTTTTAGTCAGAGGGTGGTGAATCTATGGAATTTGTTGCTACGGGTAGCAATGGAGGCCAAGTCATTGGGTGTATTTAAGGCAGAGATTGATAGATATCTGAGTAGCCAGGGCATCAAAGGTTATGGTGAGAAGGCAGGGCAGTGGGACTAAATAGGATAAAATGGATCAGCTCATGATAAAATGGCGGAACAGACTCGCTGGGCCGAATGGCCTACTTCTGCTCCTTTGTCTTATGGTCTTATGGTCTAAATTTCTCTTAAATTTTAAAATCAAACCCACATCTACCACTTCCATTGGTAGTTTGTTCCATACTCTCACCATACTGTCTCACATGCGGTAGACACGATGACGGGAAAATGAGCTCACCTTCCAGTATGCTGATGGATTTGAGCCAAACTGAAAGAAAATGAGCATCAGTACCACTGGAGCAACAGAAACTCCACAACTGAGCATTGCAGACATGCATACATGGCTGATGACATTTCAAGCAGGAGAAGGATTGATAAATACACCTTACTGAAAGAGTACAGGCGTGTTGACAGGGCAAGCATTTACTATTGTGCGAGTTCAAGGACCAAGAGATGAAGAGAGTCAGGCCACAAGTCTGCAGAGCTCACTGGTTCATTTACTCCACTCTACCACTTGCTTCTCTCAAACTGAATCTCGGCCTTGCTGCTGTTTTTAAAAACCTCTGGGGTTTACTCATGAATTGCCCATCAAGCTTATGGAATAGCAACAAAATTGAATGTGTAGGTAAAGGCATCATCAGATCTAGTATTATTACATGAGTCAAGTATTCTAATTGATTATTTTAGCATGGTTGAATGGCAATTTAACTGCATATAATTTGTCATTCTATATAGGAAATTAAGCTGAGTTATTAAAATCCTTTTCCGTCCAATTTCATGATCAAATATTTCTGCAGAGGAATGAACAGAGGACCAGGTGTTGGGTGTTCTTCGAATCCCTTATTTGCATGTGAAATTGGATCTGGCACATCAAAAAGACTGAAAATACTGGTCAGGGATTGCTGACAACCACCTGGTCTGTGCCACATAAAACACATATTGTACACATGCTACATCAACATCTTCAATAAACTCGGCATTAGAGGAGAAAATCTCAGAGCCAAATGAGGCAAGAATAATGATCCATCTGCTCGACTTTCACCGCATGGTAAACTGAGTGGTGAATCGCCGAATGGTGGTATCCTGTAGGACAGCAAGTGATAAACTCTCTCTAAGCCTGCCTACCTCTTCATTGGGTATACCGTAGTCTGGGACACCGGCTCCCGAATGGAGAGACTCGCGTCTGCCCCTCCTGGGTCATGCCATACAAAACAACAAGCATGGGACGGGGTTTGGAGCATTGGTGAAGGAGGGCTCTGGAGGATGGGGCGGGTGGGAATGGAGACGGGATTTGCTCTTTGTTATTTGTCTCAGGTAGTTACCTTTTTAATGTCAAGACATGCACTGAACTGGCAATCCAGTGTCTTCCGGTGTTTGTAGCGCTAGGAAGAATGGGAGGTCAGCTGTTGTGTAGTGTCATGTCCAGGATGGCTTGTTATAGAAAGGAACACAATTGACTGAAACAATCAGGTTCAAACTCAAAGTAAATTTATATCTAGGTACGCGTATGTCATCATGTTCTATCTTGCGATTCATTTTCTTACAGGCATTAAAGAAATACAATAGAAAAAACTATACAGTAGTTCAGTAGTTCCACTTAATATCAGAGAAATGTATACAATATACAACCTGAAATCCTTGTTCTTTGCAGACATCCACGAAGACAGAAGAGTGCCCTAAAGAATGAGCGACAGTAAAAAAGCTAAAACCCCAAAGCCCCCCTACTCCCCCTCCCATGCACAATCAGCAAAGCAATAACCCTCCCTCATCCCCACTTACTTCAGCAAAAAAACTCCTCAGCATCCTCCTCCCACCAATCAAGCAATAGCAAAGCCACCCCCCCAAGAAAGACCAGATCTGCAGAACAATTCAACAATTCGATATACCACAGGCTCTGTCTCTCTAATATTGGGATAGAGCGGTGCCTCCTTTTCCCAGTGAGAGACGAGAACAGCAAAACAACAACTCGCTGACTTATGGTGTTAAAATCTGCCACATCGCTATTTTCCGAGTTCTCTGACTCAAAATATGGTAACAAGCTCTCCCCCAGCAACAAGAGAAAGAGGGAGTGCAATCCCGGTACAGAGCCCCCGACAGCTGATCTGCCGTTCCCGATGTTCCATTTTCTCCCATGAGGCTTCAGTTGGCGGCACCGGCACAGTATCTGCTCATCCCCAGGGCTGCGAAGCCTCGGAACTCCAAAGGTGCGCTCGCCTTCTAGGCCGCGTCCTTGGGATATCAAAAAACAGCTATCAGTGAACCCCAGAAGTGGGTCCCATTGCTGCAGGGAACTGAAGTTTGAGTGTTGCTGTAGGTCAGAGCCTTTGACAGAAACCCATCCTCCTTGAAAAGGAGAACGAGAGACGTGAAAGGTAGAAATGAAGCTGTTTCCTCAGATGAGCTTGAAGAATTTGCTGTCGAGCACCACCATAGCTCTGCCCTCATAAACAAAAACCGACAAATAACCGACATGCAAAAGAAACCGATTGTGCAAATAAAAATAAATAAATAATGTCATGAACGTGATTTGTAAGGTCTTTGAAAGTGAGTCTATAGGTTATGGAGTCAGTTCTGAGTTGAGGTGAATGAAGTATTCCTCACTCTGATTCTGATTCAGAACCAACAGGACAACACAGTGCAGTGCTGCCTCTCAGCTCTAGTGATCTGAGTTCAATCCTGACATCAAGTGCTGTCTACGTGGAGTTTGCATGTTCTTTCTGTGACCGTATGGGTTTCCCTGGGGTGATCCAGTTTTCTCCCATTCCTCAAAGGTGTGTGGATTAACCAGCAGCTGTAAATTGCCCCTAGTTCATGGATGAGAAGCAGAATTTGTGAAAGGGGGTGGAGTTAATGGGAATATGGGAAGAATAAAATCATTTTGGGTGGGAATGATATAAAATGGGTGCTTGATGATAAGCATGCACTTGGTAAACCAAAGCACCATTTTTCCTGTGCTGTATCACTTCACAATTCTCAATTTCAAAATTTTCCTGATGAAGAATCTCGGCCCTAAATGTTGCCCATTTATTCCCCTCTATAGATGCTGCCGTGTTACCGAGCTCCTCCAGCGTTTTTGTGTGTTTTACTTTGGATTTCCAGTGTCTGTTGGAAAGTCCTGTGTTTACTTATGAGTGCATTGCCTGAAAAGTTGGTGGAAGCGCATACCATAATGACTTCCAAAGAGAATTGGATCAGAATCAGGTTTAATATTGGCAGCATAGGTTGTGAAATTTAATAACAACAATACAATGCAATGTATGATAAATATAGAATAAATATAGAAATAAATTACTGTAAGTATACATATGTATAATAACAAAAATAGTGCAAAAATAGAAAAAGGGTGAGGTAGTGTTCATGGGTTCACTGTCCATTTAAAAAAGAGACAGGAAGTGTGATAATTTGAGAGCCTTTACAAAGAATGTGTAAAGAATTTCGATACTGAATGATCCCGTAAATACTTTTGTATCTAGTTTCAGCTCTAACAACATATTTTCAGTCTGAGAGCAAATCTATAATGTCCCCAACACAGGTGCCCCTCAGGGCTATGTCCTAAGCCCCCTCTTTTACTGTCTGTATACCCATGACTGTGTCGCCACCCATAACTCCAATCTGCTAATTAAATTTGCTGACGATACTACATTGATCGGCCTTATCTCAATTAATAACGAGGCAGCTTACGGAGAAGAAGTCATCACCCTAACACAGTGGTGTCAAGAAAACAACCATTCCATCAGTGTCACAAAAACAAAGGAGCTGGTTGTGGACTACAGGGGGAATGGAGACAGGCTAACCCCTGTTGACATCAATGGATTTGGGGTTGAGAGGATGAACAGCTTTAAATTCCTTGGCATACACATCACTGAGGATCTAATGTGGTCTGTACATACCGGCTATGTGGCGAAAAAGGCACAACAGTGCCTCTTTCACCTCAGACAATTGAAGAAGTTTGGCATGAGTACTCAAATCCTAAGGACTTTCTACAGGGGCACAATTGAGAGCATCCTGACCGGCTGCATCACTGACTGGTATGGGAATTGCATGACTCTGCAGAGAGTGGTGCAGTCAGCCCAGCACATCTATAGATGAGAACTTCCCACTATTCAGGACATTTACAAAGACAGGTGTGTAAAAAGGGCCCGAAGGATCATTGGGGACCCGAGTCACCCCAACCACGAACTGTTCCAGCAGATATCATCTGGGAAATGGTATCACAGCATAAAAGCCAGGACCAACAGGCTCTGGGACAGCTTCTTCCACCAGGCCATCAGACTGATTAACTCTGCTGATACAATTGTATTTCTGTGCTACATTGACTGTCCTGTTGTGCATGCCATTTATTAAAAATGACTATAAGTTGCACATTTAGACGGAGACTCAATGTAAAGATTTTTACTCCTCGTGTGTGAAGGCTGTAAGAAATAAAGTCAATTCAATTCAATTCAATAAAGTCAATTCAATTATCAGCAGCAAACCTCTTCCTGAATTCACTTTAAATCTGGAAGAAACTAAGGCTGAGCCTAAATTCTAATTGCCAATGCTGTCATAAAACATGCCTTACAGGTGGTTCTGGATCCAGTACAAGCAACATAATGGCTGATTTAAAGGTGATGTCAAATGTCAAAATTACAATTAAATTAGTTACTGTACTGCTGTTGTCACATTGACTCATTCTTGTCCCTAATATAAATCTGACTTTTCCAAATGCTATAGGTCTTCATGTAACATTCATTGCCGCTTGAGATAATTCAGAGGCCTTTAGCTCAGTCTCTTCCTGCTGAGGGGTCAGACTTCCTTTTCCCTGATAATTCACCTATATTTCTGAATTTAAAATAGCAAAACAATTTTCATGATAATTCATTTTGAAAATGCCAGTGTTTTGCAGTGCAATGCAAATAATTTTGTGAAAAGGAATTTATTCAGATAATTATATACAAAGTGAATACAACTATTGCAACCAGAGCTATTGGTCAATGTAAGTATAGCAAATCAATTCCACCAGTCATGGTGAAATAACATCCTGTTACCTGCCTTCAGATTTGAAAGTTACTTTGTAAATTATAATTTCATTATCTTCTGAATTCTCCCCTCTTTGGTAAATTGAAAGAGTAAACAAGCTGAAGTGATCCGAAACACCCTTCCTAAGATGTTGTGTAATTTATCACAGTGTGGCCTAAAACATCTTTTGGTAGTGTCCCTCATATATTCCAGCAACTTGTGTCTACACAGCACTTCACTCAGAGAACAATTGAAGCCAAGTTAATATAAGAGCCAATAACTGCCAGTGAACAAGTTAGCCGTGCTCTTAATCTTTTTAAATTGTACATTCCTCAGTCCCAAAGCAAATAGTCCAACACAGTTTTCTAATTGCACTTAAATTTTTACTGAGTTTGAAAATAAGTGATAAATTTCCTTACTCATTCCCCTTACATGTCAATTCCATTACATTCATTCAAACGGGGGAGATGTACACTTGTGAACTTTTAATTAATGCATTGACTTGTTGCTATGTTCAGAAAGCACTTTCTATTGAAAACAAGTTTTATGCATGCCCACAAAGGGTTGGTTGTGTAGGCTGGTAGGGTGAGTGGTGAGGACTAGGGCATCTTTATGTTTGTCCTATCAGGCGGTGGTGGTGATGGAGTGAATAGAATGAGGACAGGTGTATGGGAAATAGATGAAATGCAGCTGAGGACTCCATCCATGGTAGTGAGGGTAAGGGGAAACCCTATTTTCTGATATTTATGCATGTTTGGTTTAAATCAGGGTATTGCAACATGAAAATACTTTTATTTTTGCATGACTAATGCCATTTAACTACTATATATATTTACTGTAATTCAGTTCTTTTTCTTTTTCTCTATTATTATGTATTTCATTGTACTGCTGCCGCAAAGACAACAAATTTCACGACATATGCCGATGATATTAAACCTGAATCTGATTCTGAAATGTTTCCAGTTACATGTGTAGAGGAGGAGAATTTGTTGCCATAACTGAAATAGAATAAAGCGAAATAGCTTCATAATTAAAAAGGAAATTTAAATTATTTACTTTGCAATCTGCTTTTACCCTTGTGAAAATCATCAACGCTTAGAATAGCAATGTAATTATAATGGTAACAACATATTGCTGCAAAAATGACAACCTCTTACAAGTCTGTTTTTAATGCAATATGAATGAACTGCTTGAAAACTTCGGTAATTTTTTTTCAGTTGGTTATCAACAGGGAAGAAATTTGCCTTGAACTTGGTTGATGAGTCTCTGCTGGGTCTCTTTGGTGAATGGTAAAGGTCAGGTGTAATGTGAGGATCACCATTTCTGTTCTATGTTCCTTCATGTTTCGGACATTCTGATCATGTGCCAGTAGTTTCTGATGCTGAGCACACATAAATAGCAGTAATTTCTGGCATTTCCATGTATGAGTCATTTGTGCTTTTTGCAGGTTAGCCCAGTTAGGTAGTGTGCTTGTAAGACTTAAGAAAAACTTAAGAATGTGTGACCTAAAGGGAGCTTACCTGAACAGGGCTGAGGTTAGTGATGGAGGTCCATTTTCAGCAGTCCTCATTTATTTGCTTACCCACCGCTCCTTCACCCCTCCTCCACAGCAGCAACCTCCATCCACATGCCAAGCTTGTGGCTGTTGCCTCCGATTTGTGCCCCACTAATCTCCTGGAGAGGCCTGATACCGAGCCAACAGTAGGCAATGAACTCTTCAAACATCAGCATGTGATAATAGACCGAAATTCACTGAGCCCATCTGTTCCCTTCCCCATGAGTGCCAATTTAGCCTGGTTTCCAATACAAAACATCCTCTTGTGTTGCTGAATTGTGATCACTTAACATGCTTTATGATCGCTGTGTCACCATTTAAGGCTTTGGTACTGCTGAGAAACAAATAACCCCCTCAATAGCCACCAGAAGTACTTGGGTAGGCTAGTTCATTATATCTCAGAGTGTAGGAGCCTGAGAGGCAACCATATAGATGTGCATAAAATCATCAGGAGCTTAGGCAGTCTTTGTTCCAGAGAAGGGCAATCAAACCCTGGAAGTCTGAAGGATATTCACTTTCCAGGGCTTGAAAGGCTTATTGCTAAACTCAGCTTTCTAGTACAGTGGCACAAACATTTCAAAGGGTCTGAGTTGATGGTTATAAAGTTAAACGATCAACAAATATTCTTTGCTTAGCTTTTAGTTGCAATGAAGAATCAGTCTCCAATTCTTAATGTAAATTGCAAGCAGTAATCAGTTTGAAGTTGGCTGCACTGCTTTGGAAGCAGTATTTCAGAATACAGGCTGCAAGCCCACAGCAGATGGCTCCCTGCTCAAAGGTCTGCTTTGCAAAGTGAAACGACCAAGAGGCCTCTTGTCTGCATTAGCCAAACTCAAGACAATGGGGTTATGCCACTCAGCAGATCAAACATGTTGGTTACAAGTTGGGATACTTGTGGACTCGGGGTCTGCACTCACAGCAATAATTGTGGATGTTTGTGATTCCTGTCGCCAGAAGTTTTAAGACCATCCGTGAGAGCTGCTTTGTCCCAGCAAAGGTATCTGGAAATCATCATATGCAGATGATGTCATTCAGTACAAAACAGTATAAATATTACAAGCAATGGTGATTGTTAGGAATAGCAAGGATAATGACAGAAAGATGAGGCTACAGACAGAGGAACTAGAATTCATTCTTCAACCTTCAGTTTCTGAGGCAGACAACTTGTTTGCCCGCAACTTGTTGGTATGTTTTTATAGTTCATAAGAATTGTAGCAGTGCTTGGAAATCATTTGTAGTTTGAAAATATTTTGTAATTCAGAAACCTTTTATAATTTAGAAAATCCTCTGTGAGCATTAAATATGTTAAGAACAATTTGACTAAATGCAAACAGTTATCATTAAAAATAAAATAATTGTGTTTGAACTACTTTGTTAGTTGCAAGTGTCTCCTCCTTAGTGGGGGAGGGGTACCCATCGCTCAAATAGTGAGTAATGGCAGCTAAACCTCACTATAGAGTCTAGGCAGGGAAGTAAGCTGGTCCTTGAAGAGGATACAGTATAACCTTTCCGATAGATTACATCAAAAGAGGGCTTAGAATCTTTTGAGTTTAGGGCTTTGTGGACAGAGAACCCAATGCCGTACTGGGGACATGGTTAAATGTGAGATAGGAAAAACTTGAAAGATGCCTGGGGGAAGCTTCTTCACCAGAAGGTGATGGGTGTGTGGAATGAGCTGCGAGAGGAAATGGTTGAGGCAGGCACAGTCACAACATTTAAAAGACACTCGGACATGGGTAAGAAAGGGTTAGAGGAATGTGGGCTAAACAAGGTTAAATGGGACTAGGTTAGATAGCCATTCGATTGGTATGGACCACTTGACCTGAAAGGCCCGTTCCCATGCTCTGTAACTGTATGAGCTCCTATCCCAATAAAGTAATCCACACTGGGATAGTAATCCTATCCCACACTGCAAGCTGTCACTAACAACCCTGAAGCCAGATAACCTGATTTTAATGTTAATCATTGCTCACAGGCATGTGAAGTGAGAGCTATAAATGAAAGCTGAAGACATAGATAACGCCAGTCGGTATATTGTATAACCTCCGGTTATACGCACCAGACCTTGAGGTGAGTGGCCCCAGTTTCAAATCCGGCCGGCTCCTTGCACGCTTTCAAACTGTGCCGGGTTGTGTGTCGAGCTAGCAACTCGGCTTCGTAAAAAAAAACAGACAAAAATGGTAAACAAACAGCAAAGTTGAAGCCTGATGCACCGCAAGACAGGGAAAGGAACAACAACAGACACAGGGAAGGAAGGACAGACACACATGCATACATACTTATCAACATATATACATACAGTAAATGCATAATTTTGACTTTCCTTTCTCCTGTTGGATTCTCAGCTCTCTGGGAAAAGAGTTAATGAGAGGATGACCAGTTTCATTCAATCCTTCTTGGTGGCTGTGTTTCATTAATGGATCTGTATATGGGAGCAGAGCCTAAAGTATATTTTTTTACATTTTTACCTCAGGTTTGATAGTTTGGTGATAACATGTATCCACCCACCTATATACACTGGAAATGGAATTGGTTTATTATTGTCACATGTACTGAGATACAAGGAGAAGCTTGTATTGCGTAGTATGCATACAGATCAGATCACTGAGATAGAACAAGATAAAAACTTTTTCCCTCCCAGTGACTTGTAAGAATGCAATTCCCTTCTCTCAGTTCCTGTAGCTCTGCCGCATCTGGTCTCAGGATGAGACTTCCCACTTAGAACATCAGAGATGCCTTTTCTTCCCAGAAAACAGCAGCTCCTCATATGTCCGTTCTTACCCCATCCACTCCCCGAAATAACAGGGATAGGGTTCTCCTTGTCCTCAGCTACCTCCGTATCATCCACAATCTCTAATGGAGTCCCATCACTGAGCACACCTTTCCTTCACCTTCTTCCTGCTGTCTGCAAGGAGTGCTCACTCTGGGATTCCCTTGTCCACATGTCGCTCCCCAGTGATCTCCCTCCTGGCACTTATACCTGCAATTGTGACATGTGCTATACCTGTCCCTCACCACCATTCAGGGCCCTGAACAGTCCTCCCAGGTGAGGTGGCACCTTGGCCTGCGACTCTGTCAGGTTCATTTATAGCATCAGGTTCCTGGCGAGACCTGACACGGATTGGGGGACTGCGTTATTGAGCATCTTCACTCTGCCTGTCACAACAGCATGGATCTCCTGATGGCCACCCGCATGTCTTGTCGTCATTGATGGAAAAGTTGTTGTCATGACAACGTGTAACTATACCTCCTTCCTATACTCTGACTCATCTCTATTTGATACATGCCCACTACAGTGGTATCGACCGTGAACTTGTAGATGGAGTTAGTACGGAATCTGCTGCATAGTCATGAGTCTACTGGGAACAGAGTAGGGGGCTGTGGGTGCAATGTTGGAGAGCACCAGTGTTTAGAATAATTGTGGTGGAGGTGTTGCTTCCTATCCTTACAGACTGTGGTCTGTTGGTCAGAAAGTTGAAATCCGACTTGGCCTTTGAGGAATACAAAGGAAGTAGGAGAGTACTTAAAAGGGGAATCAGGAGGGCGGAAGGAAATCAAGGGGTATCTTTTCTGAGTAAAATTAAAGAGAACCCCAAGGCATTTTATCCACTAAACAGGACAGATTCTTGGAAAGGGTAGGACCATTCAAGGACAAAGGAGGGAATTTATGCCTGGAGTCAGAGGAAATGGGCAAGATATTAAATGAGTATTCGCTAAAGAGGAGGTTAGAGAGATCAGGGAGAGGTATACCAGTATTGTGGAACATGTAAATAAGAAGGAGGAGTTGGTGGACCTCTTGAAGAACATTATGGTGCACAAGACTCCAGTGTCTGACAGGATCCATTCCAGGTTACTGAAAGAAGCAAGAGAGGTGACTGCTGGAGCCTTGACAGACACTGGTCATAGGTGAGGTCCCAGAGGACTGGAAGATAGCTGATTTCATTCCTCTAAGGAGCAGCATAGGGGAAACCCACGAACTTATGGACCAGTAGGCCTTAAATCAATAGTAGGGAAAATATTAAGAGAAGATTCTCAGGGAGAGGTTCTACTCACACCCAGAAAAGCATAACTTATTTTGGATAATTAGCTGGCTTGATGCAGGTGGACTTGACTGAGTGTCTGAAACCAGTGTCTGGAGATCTATGACCAGTGGCATTCTGCAAGGATCAATACTGGGACTTCTGTTGCTGTGATGAAAAATGCAAACTCCTCCGGCTGATTAGTAAATCTGCCAACAGCATAAAAATCGATAGAGCTACGTGTTGTGAGGAAGGTTTACAAAGGATTCAGTAGGATATAGACCAGATGGAAACATGTCTAGTTTAAACTCATCAGACATTTCTCTACTCAAGTGTAAGATTTCAATATGCAGTTGGATTGGGGAAATCAACTTGATGCAGGACCCCAAGAGAGAATTAATGGATTGCCTCTGAGATACCATTTTGAGCAGCTTGTGGTTGAGCCCCCCACTAGGGGATCAGCAATTCTGGATTGGGTGTTGTGTCATGAACTGGATATGATTAGGGAGTAATTAGGGAGTGGAACCCGTAGGTAACAGTGATCACAATATGATAGAATTCACCCTGCAATTTGAGAGGGAGAAGTTAAAGTCAGATGTATCAATATTACAGTGGAGTAAAGGGAATTACAGAGGCATGAAAGAGGAGCTGGCCAACATTGGTTGGAAGAGGACACTAGCAGGGATTGCGGCAGAGCAGCAATGGCCGGAGTTTAAGGGAGCAATTTGGAAGGCGTGGGATAGATACATTCCAAAGAAAAGGAAGTATTCTAAAGGTAGGTTGACACAACCATGGCTGACAAGGAAAGGCAAAACTAACATAAAAGCAAAAGTGAGAATAATAGAGAAAAAATTAGTGGCAATTTAGACGATTGGGAAAGTTTAAAAAAATGAATAGAAGGCAACTGAAAAAAACCATAAGGGAGGGAAAATATGAAATATGAAAGTAAGCCAGCCAAAAATATCAAAAATGATACCAAAGTTTTTTTTCAGATACATGAAGAGTAAAAGGCAGTTGAGGGTAGATATTGGATCACTGGAGAGACGGTAATGGGGACAAGGGAATGGCAAATAAACTGAATAACTATTTTGCATAAGAGTTCAGGGTGGAAGACATTTGTAGAATGCTGGGAGTTCAAGAGCGTCAAAGGGCAGAAGTGAGTGAAGTTGCCATTATTAAGGAGATGGTGCTTGGGAAACTGAAAGTTCTGAGGGTAGATAAGTCACCTGGACATCATAAACTACACCAAAGGTTCAAAAAGAGGTAGCTAAAGAGATTCTGGAGGTAATAGTAACAATCTTTCAAGAATCAATAGAGTCTGGTCTGGTTCCGGAGGACTGGAAAATTACGAATATCACTTCACTCTTCCAAAAGGGAGGGAGGCAGAAGAAAGGAAATTATAGGCCAGTTAGCCGAATCTCAGTGGTTGGAAAGATGTTGGAGTTGATTGTTAAGGACAAGTAAGAGAAAATCTCCAGATGCTGGAAATCCGAGCAACATATACAAAATGCTGGAGGTTCTCAGTAGGCCAGGCAGCATCTATGGAAAAAAAGTATAGTTGATGCTTTGGGCCGAAACCCTGGAGAAAAAATGCTGAGGAGTAGATTTGAAAGGTGGGGGGAGAAGAGAGAGAAATGCCAGGCAATAGGTGAAACTTGGAGGGGGAAGGATGAAACAAAGAGCTAGGAAGTTGATTGGTGAAAGAGACAGAAGACAATGGAAGAAAGAAAAGGAGGTGAAGAACACAAGAGGGAGGCAATGGGTGGGCAAGAAGATAACATGAGAGAGGGACAAGGGGATGGGAAATGGTGAAGTGGGGAGGGAGGCATTACTGGAAGTTTGAGAAATCGATGTTCATTCCATCAGGTTGAAGGCCACCCAAACGGAATATAAGGTGTTGTTTCTCCAATCTAAGTGTGGCTTTATCCCGGCAGTGGAGGAGGCCATGGATGAACATATTGGAAAGGGAATAAGAAGTGGAATTAAATGGGTGGCCCTGGGAGATCCCACCTGTTCTGGCGGACGGAGTATAGATGCTCAGCAAAACGGTCTCCCAACCTACATCAGGTCTTACCGATATACAAGAGGCTACACCAGGAGCACCAAACACATATGACCCCAACAGACTCACAGGTGAAGAGAAATGCCTGAGAGGCATTTAGGCAGTGACCTGGAAGGACTGTTTGGGGCCTGGAATTGTACTGAGGGAGGAGGTGTAGGGGCAGGTATAGCACTTGTTCGGCTTGCAAGGATAAGTGCCAGGAGGGAGATCAGTGGGGAGGGATGACTAGACAAGGGAGTCACATAGGGAGCAATCCCTGCAGAAAGCAGGAAGCAGTGGGGATGGAAGGATGTGTTAGGTGGTGGGCCAGTTGGAGGTGGTGGAGGTTTAGCTCTTCCTTTCTTCCATGGCCTTCTGTCTCTTTCACCAATCAACTTTCTAGCTCTTTGTTTCATCCCTCCCCATCCAAGTTTCACCAATTGCCTGGTGATTCCCTCTCCCCTCCCCCCACATGTCAAATCTACTCCTTAGCTTTTTTTCTCCAGTCCTGCCGAAGGGTTTCAGCCCAAAACGTCGACTGTAATTTTTTCCATAGATGCTGCCCGGCCTGCTGAATTCTTCCAGCATTTTATGTGTGTTGCTCGATTGTTAGGGATGTGGCTTTAGGGTACTTGGAGCACGTGACAATATAGGGCATAATCAGCATGGTTTCCTTAAGGGAAAATGTTGGAATTCCTCCAAGAAACAACAAGTAGGATAGACAAAGGAGAATTAGTGGATGTTGTGTTCTTGGATTTGCAGAAGGTCTTTGTCAAGGTGCTGCACACAAGGCTGCTAAACAAGATAAGAACCCAGAGTATTACATGAAAGATATTAGCATGAATAGAGCATTGGCTGATTGGCAGGAGGCAAAGAGTGGGAATAAAGGGATCCTTTTCTGATTGTCTACCGGTGACTAGTAGTGTTCCACAGGGGTCTTGAGTTTGGACCGATTCTTTTCACATTGTATGGCAACACTTATGGCAGTACTTCAGATGATGAAGTTGATGGCTTTGTGGCCAAGTATGCAGATGGTGCAAAGACACATGGAGGGCCAGGTAGTGTTGGAAGAAGCAGAGATGCTGCAGAAGGACTTAGACAGATTAGGAGAATGGGCAAAGACATGGCAGATGGAACACAGTGTTGGGAAGTGTATGGCCATACACTTTGGTAGAAGGAATAAAGAAGTAGACTATTTTCTAAATGGGGAGAAAATTCATGAATCTGAGCTGCAAAGGCACTTTGGAGTCCTCATGCAGGATTCCCTAAAGTTTAAATTGCATCAGTTGAAATCAGAGGTGAGGAAAGCATTCATTTCAAGGGGGCAATATAAAAGCAAGGATGTAATGCTGAGGCTGTATAGGGCACTAGTGAGGGCTCACTTGGAGTACTGTGAGCATTTCTGTGCCCCTTATTCAAGAAAAAAGGTGTTGACATTGAAAAGGGTTCACGAAAATGATTCTGGGAATGAAAAGTTACCATGTGAGCAGCGATTGAAGGCTCTGAACCTGTACTTGCTGGAATTTAGAAGAATGAGGGGTAATCTCATTGAAAAGCCTAGATAGAGTGCAAATGAGGATCTTTCCTTTGGTGGAGAAGTCTAGGACTACAGGGCATAAACTCAAAATAGAGGGGCCTTCATTTAGAACAGAGATAAGGAGGAATTCTATAGTCGTACCATGGAGAGCATTCTGACAGGCTGCATCACTGTCTGGTATGGAGGGGCTACTGCACAGGACCGAAAGAAGCTGCAAATGGTTATAAATCTAGTCAGCTCCATCTTGGGTACTAGCCTACAAAGTACCCAGGATATTTTTAGGGAGCGGTGTCTCAGAAAGGCAGCATCCATTATTAAGGACCTCCAGCACCCAGGGAATGCCCTTTTCTCACTATTACTGTCAGGTAGGAGGTACAGAAGCCTGAAGGCACATACTCAGCGATTCAGGAACAGCTTCTTCCCCTGCTATCCAATTCCTAAATGGACATTGAATCTCTGGACACTACCTCATGTTTTTTTAAAATACAGTATTTCTGTTTTTGCACTTTTTAAATCTATTCAATAGACAATAGGTGCAGAAGTAGGCCATTTGGCCCTTTAAGCCAGCACCGCCATTCACTGTGATCATGGCTGATCATCCACAATCAGTATCCAGTTCCTGCCTTATCCCCTTAACTTTTGATTGGGCTATCTTTAAGAGCTCTATCCATCTCTTTCTTGAAAGCATCCAGAGACTTGGCCTCCACTGCCTTCTGGAGCAGAGCATTCCACATATCCACCACTCTCTGGGTGAAAAAGTTTTTCCTCAACTCTGTTCTAAATGGCCTACCCCTTATTCTTAAACTGTGGCCTTTGGTTCTGGACTCACCCATCAACGGGAACATGCTTCCTGCTTCCAGCATGTCCAATCCCTTAATAATCTTATATGTTTCAATCAGATCCCCTCTCATCCTTCTAAATTCCAGTGTATACAAGCCCATTCAACATATCTTTCAACATATGAAAGTCATGCCATCTCGGGAATTAACCTTGTGAACCTATGCTGCACTCCCTCAATATTCAATATAGATAATTGATTTACTTGTTTAATATTATTATTTTTATTATTTTATTTATTATTATTTTTCTCTCTGCTAGATTATGAATTGCATTGAACTGCTGCTGCTAAGTTAACAAATTTCATGTCACATGCCGGTGATAATAAACCCGATTCTGATTCTGATTTCCTTAGCCAGGGAGTGGTAAATCTGTGGAATTCATTTCCACCGGTGACACTGGAGACCAGATCACTGGCTGCATTTAAGGTGGAGCTTGATAGGTTCTTGATTAGTTTGGGCATGAAGGTTATGGGAAGAAGGCAGGAGAATGAGGTTAAGAGTGAACTGAATGAGCCATGATGAGATGGTAGAGCAGACATGATGGGCTGAATGGCTCAATTCTGCTCCCCTGTCTTATGGTCTCATGTGCAAATGTATGAAGAATATATATAGTAGATAGTATGACTTTTGGAGCATGGATGAATAGAGGAAACTTGGCATGCAAGTACACAGTCCAGAAAGTAGTAACGTGAAAGTGTAGGGTAGTAAAGAAATGAGGTGGTATACTCGTCTGCATCGATTGGGGCATTGACTACAAAGTCAGGAAGGCGTGTTGCAGTTGTATGAAATTTTGTTCGGGCAACATTTGGGGTATGGTGCGCAGTTCTGTTCACAGGAAGGATGGGGAGGCTTTCGTGAGGGTTCAGAATCGCCAGGATGTCGTCTGAATTTGAGAGTATCAACTTTATGGAGAGATTGGAAAACCAAGGATTGTTTTCTCTGGTATGTTGAAATCTGGGAGATGACCTGATACAAGTATATAAAATTGTGAGAGGCATAGACAGGGCTGAAGGTCAGAGTCTTTTCCCAGGGTGGAAATGTCAAATACTAGAGGGCATTGCTTTCAGGTGAGAGAGAGAGAAAGTTTAAAGAAGATCTGCAAGGCAAGTTTTCACACAGACGACGATAGGTGCCGAGAACATGCTACCTGGGGAGTTGGTGAATGAGGATAAAATGGCAACAACTAAGAGGCATTTGGGCAGATATACAAATAGGCAAGGAACAGGGGCATATAACATAGACCAAGTGCAGGCATACATGCAGTTAAATTGACATTGTGGTCAGTACGGACATTAAGGGCTGAAGGGCCTGATTTCATGCTGCACTCTTCTAAGTTCTGTGTTCTTAACTAGCACTTCCTTGAAGGTATCAGATCAAATTAATAAGACAGAATCTAGTAACCCTGGGCAGTTATTATTTTGCTTGGATGGAATGGGAGTGAAGTTGGGGTCCCAGCTTCTTGTCTGCTTTAAGTTTGCTGTGGAGGTTTTGTGATTAGCTCATTTTAATTTAACACAGTTAATTAAGTATCGTCTCAGGGGATATTTCTTGGCTGACATCAATGTGATGGGTTGGATGCCTTCTTTTTTGTACCGTAAGTTTCTATGATTCTAAAGTTCTGTCATTCCATGCACCAGAGGTGGATATGTACCTGTCAGGCAAATAGATTTGCCTCCTGAAGATCAAATTGCATAACCCTCAGGTTAAAAATCATTATAAATGCCAATGCTATTGACATCTTGGGGACCCTGGCTTAATGTTGACATTTTCTGTCTGCTGCTTAATTGAACAGATTCTGTAAAAGCTCCCTGTCAACCAGAAAATGGAGATCAGAGCATAAAATGGATTCATTAATATGACCTTTCCAAAGTTCCCTGTTCCTAGAAATTAAAGATGAATTGTATTTACATTGGTCGGGAAATAACATGACACCTATCAGTAAAACAAGATTTAATATCTGAACTTCTATAAACTAAAAGGCTAGCATATCATCAGTAAGCTATCAATTTTATTTTACCTTTGGAAATAATTCAGAGAATGGAAATAAGTCGTCACCAGGTTGGATTGCCTGTGGGCACTGCTTTTATTAGCAGCAGGCAAGGATTTCAGCGAATCATTTCGGATTTTTGTGCAGAGAGAGTCAAACCATGAAACCGAGTGGTCTAGGATCTGTGAGGGATAGTGAATGTTGTCACTGGTTAAAAAAACATGAAGTATAAACTCTTAAAGAGTCTTGATACTGTTGTAAAATAACAGTGAATTGTTGATTTGATTTAAAACAAATAGAAAAATGTAACACAGTGAATACCTTTCAAGGATTTGTTGCTGTGAATGAACCAATGCAGTACTTGGTCCATGGAAGTGGAGCACTCCAGTGTCAGCTCCAGTAATAAATGTGTGTGACTCTGTGGAAACGTTGACCTTTTCTCTGTAGTGTTTTCAGGGTGATCAAGGTGGGAAGGAGCAGAGGAGAGGACGACAGGAGGGAGGGGCAAAGGTGCAGGTGAATGGCCAGGGGTGGATCAGTTAACGATTCTGGAGAAACAGGAGCAGGAAAAATCCATTCTGTCCCTCAAACCTGCTCCGGCAGGTCTTCTCCCTTGACACCATTTTCCTGTCTTATGCCCATAACTTTCGGTCCCCACTAATATCCAGTACTCTGTCAAACTCTAATTTGAAAAATCTCTTTGGCTGGCCCTCCAGGGAGAATTGCAATGAATCACTGCCCATTGAATAAAGAAATTTCCCCTTCTTGAGGTCCTACATGACTTACTGCTTATTTTGAGACTCTGACACTTCTTTTCTAGACTCAGCCAAGGAAACCATCCACCCCATATTCACCATGTCATTCTGAGGGGAATATTGTACATTTTCATGGAGGGATGGTGGGTTGTTGCTTTAAGAAAGATGGGGGAAGTGTGGGGTTCATCAGTAATGATAGGGAGCTAAAGAATGGATGCCTGGAGGAAGATTGAATCCATCGTTTTTACTGCTGGGGTCTAGGTAGAGTGGACCTCTTTTCCTAAACACTAGCAGCCTGTTAAGGCCTACTGCAAATTTGTTGAGTGCCTTGTATATGCAGCAGAATCTTGTACAAGGATCGTCAAGTACCAGTCCCCTCCGTTCGGTGGCACTACCTATGACTTCCGCATATAAGATTGTCGCTGATAATTTTGATCAAAGTTCATACCTCTGATTTGGAAGCAGCATTGCAAGTTCAAAGCTTTGGACTATTCCCTTTCAAGTGCCTAGAGCTCCAATTCCTTTTAATTATTATCTTGCAGAGCACAATGCCATTGAATTTGCAACACTGGTAGTGACATTAGATGCTCAGGTACAAATATGTGCCAGCCCATAATAATTCTGAGAACGTCTGATTGATGATAAGTAACCAAACAATATAGTCTGTTTCTTCCCTCTGCCACCCATTCATTATCATTGTAATGTATAGGTAGAGTCCTAATGTAAAATGTATGTGAAAATAAAGGGTAATATAATCAAACACACAAAGGTAAAACAACAAGAACATTTTAATTGATTGATCAAAATGGAGCACTTATTGAACATCAACATATTTCTAGCTCTTTATTCTTTTCATTAAAGCTGAGAACATTTTTACCCATACCTTAGCTGTGGTCAATACCTTTCAATTGTGGTCTTTTGCACATCCTCATTTGTTTTTGCTCCTCTTCGACAAAATTTCTTCTTCGAATTCTGCTTCTTCACCTTTCTGTTTCTTCCTTTTACTCTGCAAGTTCCTCTTCTTTAACCATAATCTGTCCTAATATTTCCATACATCACTTCGTGTCAATTCAGTATGGTAACTCCCCTGTGAACCATCTTGAGAAGTTCTCTAACGTTAAAGGTGCTACTGCATGGATTAGAATGAGAAGACCACAATGTGCAGTCAAAGATAGTTAAATTTAATTGTGGAAAACTTATAAAATGCTTCCATGATAGTTTCTACAATGATACAAAGCCATTCTGCCTCATTTCTCCTAAGCATTCCATTCCTCATCAGCTGATCTTTTTGCTGCCCTCATGATTATCTGTAACTGCTCCTGACTTCTACAACTTTGACAATCTATCTGACTCTGAAATGAGTTTCAGGCGGGCCTTAAAATTTCTGTGCACCGTTCCAAATAATGGAGTGCAGTGGTATTTAATATTGGTTTTAAATGGAGCAGTGGACTTCTGTCTCCATGTCTTAGAGCCCATTGACATAGTCAGCTCCTGGATTTTTTTGCCTGCTTTTATTTTTATTTCTGCTTCTGTTTTTCGGTGTTGGACTCTTCCAAATGACTCTTCCTGTTGCTGTAAGGGTATTGCTTGCATTATGATATGGCTGTAGACACTAAAGCAGCAAGGCTAAAATCCTGGCCTTGATGAGAACTTTCAAGAGTTCTGCGTGGTACACCATGCTGAAACTAATGCAGGTTAGTTTGATGCATGGAAGTTTGACATTGCTGTTCCATGAAGACATTTGAATATGATGATCTTATGTCATTTCCAAAGCCAGCATTAGGATGACCCAAAGTGCAGCTTTAATGGCATTAAAAGGGAACAATGCAGGTTCTAGTGTCACTAATCTGCTCCAACCCAGCCCTACATGGCTGCGTCTACATGCCTTGGATCCACTTTCCTTTTTAGTAGTTTTCTTGACAGTCCTGCCATTTCCAATCAGTTACACACAGGTATCTCCGGTTATCTCTGTTCTTGTACCTCTTTTAGAATCCTCTAGTTCATATTGTATTTTCTTATCTCTACAAAATATAACATCCTGCTTTTACTGTATTACAATTCAACTGCCACTTGTCTGCCCATTCCTGTCTGTCTTGAAGTTAGTTATAATTCTTCCCAGAATTCAATACACTTAGAAGTGCTGTATCATTTGAAAATTTTGTGCCCTGTATTTCCAAGTGTAGATTATTAATTAATATTAAAAAAGGATGACTTCTTATAGGACTTGTCATATTTCATTTGTTAATACTCCTGTGGAATTCTTCCTTATTGAGGCACTTAAATAACTGTTGTAATTACTGTTTTTTTTCTTGAAATTAAGATTAATGGGTTGATTCATTAAAACTTTACTAAATATGGGACACTGTTAACCCTTACATACAGTTCATATTCTATACCTTCACAGTATGGTCCAGGTCAATTTTGACCTGGCCCAAGAATCCACTCATAACAAGTGTCTATACCAAATTTTGAACCACAGATCTATTTAGAATGTATAAATATCCTTAACATTAATAAATGGGTGATTAATCCTTAATTAATGTTTCAGAGATGTAAAATCCATTTCAATAGATACGGGTCAAATTTGACCCAGAACAGCCTCAATGTACAAAAATTTGTAGCACCTGTACAAAAGTATAAAATTTTTTAATGTTGTCATTTTTGCACATTTTGGGTCACTTCAGGAAAAGTGATCAAATTTCGGCTAAAAAATGGCATTTTGGGTGTTTATATTACTGTCAAATGTCAAAACAGGTCAAGTTTGACTCGAACAATATATAAGAGTTAAGGCAGATAAATAAAACTTTTCTCTACTATTTGGGGACTTAAATATTTGAGGATAGAGGTGAAAATTAGAACTAACCTGTGAAGTAGAAAAGCCTACATGCAAGCTGTGGTGTTACAAGTTTGTAACTTTCCACCAAAACCAATTGCAGGCAGATCAAGTCTTCATGTTAAATCTGAATTGATAGATTATTGTTAACTCATTTCATTAAAAGTATGGGGAAAAGTGGCGATGTACAGAGGTCACATCCACCAAGATCACACTGAACGGCAGAAAAGGCAAAATAATCCGCCCTCCCCTCTCTTTCAATATGTTTAATTCAACTAGCTGTTCATGTAGAATAAAAACAGGAAATAATGGAAATAATCTGCAAATCACATCATGCCTCCGGAGAACGAACATCTGGCTGGATGTGATGTTGTAACAGGGAATGCTCAGTGGGCCAATGGGGAGTGGAGCAGGATATGTTTTTGTGTTAAAACACCTTTCACATGCATATTTGTTAAGCTGGATCATTGGCTCTGTTTCTGTCTCTATTGTTGCTGCCTACCCAGCCTGACTTTCACATACAGTATATTTTAGTCACTCAGTTCCAGGACCATTTGTCTTTTTTATATTTCTCCTCTGTTCTCTCTCTAATCACATATCCTCCAGATGTATTAGCAACCAGTAACAAGCTTTCACCACTCTTAACACAAATCACTGCCATCTATTCTCTCTTGATCTTCACCCTGTCACAGATATTCCCTTCCCTTTTTCCACTCCTCTCACTATAAATTAAAGCAATGATTCATTCACAGGATGGAGACATGACTGGCACTTACTGAGGCAGTTACGAGTCAGCCACATTGGGATTACATAAATCTGCTCCAGGTGGAAGTAAATGATATTGGTGAATCAGATGAGTTTTTAAACAATTCAGGAGTTCTTCAATTACAAGGGACTAGAATTTCTTTGAATTTAATTATTTGAACTTAAATTCCTCAGTTGTCATGGATGGTACTTAAGCACTTTTTCTTTGTGCAATGGTCCATACCATCTGCTGCCAACCATTATGAAAACTCTGGTTAAACAACAAGCTAGACTTTGACTTAGATCTGAAGTGTTGCGTTCATTTCTGGTCACCAGGAAAGATGAGAAGGCTTTGAGAGGATGCAAAACAGGTTTACTAGGATGCTGCCTGGATTATAAGGAGAGGTTGAACAAATATGATTTATTTTCTCTGGAGTGGCAGAGGCTGAGGAGAGAACTGATAGAAGATTATAAGATTTTGAGGCCCATAGACGGAATAGACGGTATCTTTATTTCCCAAGGTCAAAATGTTTAGAGTCAAGAATTTAAGGTAAGTGGGAGGAAGTTCAAAGGAGATGTGCAGAGGAAGTTTTTATATAGAGAGAGGTACAGGCCTGCCACGAACTGTCAAGGGTAGTGGGGGATCCAGATATTTTAGAGGCATTAAAGAGACTCTTAGATGCATGAATATGCGGTGAATGGAGGGATATGGACCATGTTCAGACAGAAGGCATTAATTTAATTCAGCATCATTCACTAATTTGCCAGAGCATCATGGGCCCAAGGGCTTGTTCCTGTGCTGTACTGTTCTATGATCAATCTCAGTAACTCTACCACACCAGCTACTGCTTACCCCTTGTCTAGTTAACATCAGTCATATCATCAGAGGAAATTGGATTCTTCTGAGTATGAAGGGAAAGTATAAAATATCAACCATGTATAAAGCTTCTGTGCCAGATCAACGAGTGATGACCCACTTGGGCCTTCAGTGCCAGCTTGAATGGGACTTTTATTAGATACCTATAACTCACAATTGGACCAATTTGCAATTGTATATAATAGGGGAATCACCCATAAGAAATTATTCGGAGAATCTATTGCCATGACCTCTCCCATCCCTCCTTTGTCCCTCGTCAGCAGATTTCCTGGTAAGGTCAGGTGCTGTGGTGCAGCCCAATCACCTCACTGGGTCCACTCAGACTGTGCAACAGCACAGGGGGCTATGATCACTGCATCATTAAACCTCTCACCTGCCCCCATCTCCCCAATTTTCCATAATCTGCACTGATCTTTTTTCTCCGTGACAAGCTGTTAGGACAAAATGTGGAGCTTGCTTAATACGCAAGTATGAGGGGCTGAGGTGTGAAAAAGAAGGAGAATTCTAAAAGGAACAGAGGATAATTACATTGTCAGGAAGCTTGAATAACCTGGCACACCAGCAAGAACCATGATACAACTTGCTTCAAAAGCTTCCCTCTGTAATTAACACCACAATCAAAATAAATTATTGAAGCTGATAGAAAGATATTCTGTCATGCACAATGGAAGGCAGGCTCATTGCACATGCTCTCTGCTGGGATAATGTGACACATTTATCTTGTATTAGCAACCGCGCAAACATCATTTCACTTGAAAGATACCTGAAAATCATCATCATTCAACCACTCGCCACGCCTCACTTTGCACTTCCTTATATAATAAAAGAAAGAAAGATTGTGTGGCCAGGAAAATATTTTTTGGAGCTGTTTATTCATAAATAAACATGATAGTTTACTGCAAAGATTTCCCTTATTGCTTGAGAATGGTGCCTTTACGCTGGAACAGGGGGCAGACAAATGCCTTCAGCACTTTGAAGCTGCCTGTTTCATTCTTAAACCATGATTTATCTTCTTGTTTGAAAACATGAGCTTTGGCATTGCTAGAATCCAACCAGTTGCCACACTATACTGCAAAACATATCTTCCTGGCCACATAATCTTTCTTTCTCCCATTCCACCTAAGAAGGCAAACAGAGACTTTGACACAATCTGGGTTGACATTCCACGACAGTGCTAAGGGAGTGTAGTACTTCAGTAATCCTTTCTGATGAAATACTAAAACAAAGGTCTGTTTACCCTCATATGTGGAATGAAAGATCTCGTCAGAAAAGAGCAAAGGATTTCTCTCAGCTTCTTGGTCAATATTTAATTATCACAAGAGGGCTGTTATCATCATTTACTGTATTTCTTTGCTGATTTGAGGATCTCTCCGAATATAATTTGAATTCTGTATTTTCCACTTTACAATAATGACTTTGCATCAAAAATACTTTATTGACTGTTAAGTGATTGAGAAATCTTGATTAATTTGAAAGGAGTTATATAAGAGTGTAACCCTTACTTTCTTGAAAATCAAAAAAATACAGCTGAAGATACTGGAAACCTGGGACAAAAACAAAAGTGCTTGGAAAATTCTTCAAATCGGGTGGCATTGGTAGAAAGAAGAATAGTCAATATTTCATGTCTGTAACCCTTTGTCATGAAAGAAATACAGGTTAGTTTTCAGTAGGAAGAGGGAGGAGATGTATAGATCAAAGGGAACGCCTGTGATAGGATGAGTTGAAATGGTTTAATCATGGTAGTTAACAGCACATTAAGCTTTTTAATCTCTGTAATGAGTTGTTACTGGCAACATGATGGGACTTGCTGGGAGGCTAGACTGATCACTCACATAATGTAAAAATAGAAAACAGAAAATGGAGGAATCTCTTGGTATCTGGTGAAAGAGAATCAGTGAACATTTCAGGTCAAGTTGAAGGGTGCCTGATGCTGCCACACCTGAGTATTTTCAGAATTTAACCCTTAGTTTTTGACTGTTTTTCCACACTGAGATGGATTTCTCATTACTCATAAATTTCATTCCTTATATCACTATTGCCTTAAAATAATAGAAGTTTTAATTGGGAAGAACAAACAGCTTGCACTTACTGGGGCATGGACATATGCTTTGGTACTTTCCCCACGATGTTCCAATCACTTTTGTACTGTGATCATCTGAGGGAAGCACTTTGTTCTAAAAGTGTGTTTGATTGATTTCAACATGTAAGGATAGTGCTTTGGTACTCTAGGTGTAAATTAGGATTGCATGAAAATTCCAAAAGACCATAAAACTTAGGAGCAGAATTAGGCCAACTGGCCCATCGACTCTGCTCCCCCATCCCATCATGGTTTATTTATTATCCCTCTCAACCCCATTCTCCTGCCTTCTCCCTGGAGTCTTTGACACCCTTACTAATCAAGAACCTATCAATCTCCACTTTAAATATACCCAATGACCTGGTATAAGCCGTCTGTGGCAAGAAATTCCAATCAATACCATTTTTAAGAGCCTGTAACTGGAATAAGGAAAACTGTCTTCCAGTTACTGACATTGAGTAATTTTAGTGATTGATTTCCAATATTGTTTTACACTGTCAAATAATGCAACTTTTTTTAAATAAAAAGGTGTAGAGTAATTATATATTTGCTTGTTTTTTGTTGCTGGTCTGATCCAACTATAGCAAAATCAACACTGACCTTGAAAGCAGGGTGCTGAGGCTCTTTTGTTTCCAGGCTCAAATAGGCCAAGTGACATACACGGTGCTAATGATAGTATTGCTAACCTCTGATTATGTGTTAAATCTGGTCTGCGATCCAGTGTAGTTTCCCCCCTTATCTTTAAGCAAAACACAGCTTTATTCTAACTGAACAGTAAAAATGAAAACATCACCTTCAAAATGTATTCACATTGACCTATTTGATTCAAATGTCACTTCCGCATAAAATGGCAAAATTGAAATGGGTGAAAATCACCAGGATTCCCCCTTCTGATTCAAAGGAACATATGAAAAAGGAGCAGTGATGGACCATATAATCCTTCAAGCTTGCTCCACCAGCAGCTAGTATTGGAATTGGAATTATTTTATTATTGTCATATGTAATGAGGTGAGGTTTAAAGTTGTATTCTGATCATATAGACCAATTCATTACACAGAGCATTGTGGTAGTACAAGTTAAAGCAATAACAGAATGCAAAATAAAGTATAACAGCTACAGAGAAAGTGTGCAGAGCAGGTAGTCAATAAGTTGTAGGATCATAATGAGGTAGATTGTGAGGTCAAGAGACCATCTTATACTAAAGAACAACAGGGTAGAAGCTGTCCTTGCTTGTACAAGCTTTCAGACTTCTGTATATTCTGCCTGATGTGAGAGGGAAGAAGAGAGAACATCTGTTGTGGGTGGGGTCTTTGATTGTACTGCCTGCTTCACTAAAGCAGTGAGGAGAATAGATAGAGTCCATTGAGGGGATGCTGTCTCACAACTCCAGTCACTTGGTTTCAATCCTAAACTCTTGTTACAAGGATTACCCCTTAGTTATAATGATCCGTTAGGCACAGAAGGAATCTGTATTTAGTGATAAGTTCCTTTATTAGCTCAGTTCACAAGCATGTGAATTTACACAATTACTAGGTTTCCCTGATCCTCCATGAAGAGTCACAGAAAAGAAGAGGTAATACCCAGGAAAATCTGGCTGGGTATTCCTTGTGGTCCCAATATGATCTCTGTGTATTCAATGTGGGATC
The DNA here is from genome assembly GCF_030028105.1 of Mobula birostris. Classification (NCBI taxonomy): domain Eukaryota; kingdom Metazoa; phylum Chordata; class Chondrichthyes; order Myliobatiformes; family Myliobatidae; genus Mobula; species Mobula birostris. The sequence goes on along the minus strand of NC_092378.1, from coordinate 42,007,724 downwards.
TTCCACATCCACAATGGTTGATCTCCGGAGAGTTGTCGCTGAATGTCTTTGCGAAATCCTTCATTCTTAATCCTTCCCTTCTGACCTCTGATGTTTTAGTTTTGTTGGTTCAAGTTCATCTGACTGATATGTGTCAGTTTTCATGGGTTGTGGCCCAGGGCTACAAGCAGTACTGTTTTATGGCTTTTGCCTTCAACTTCGTGCCTTAGGTGACTTCATTTGTTCTATTCGTCTCTGACTGGTACAACCCTGTCAAATTGGGCCACCTGGACAATGGGCCCAGATAACAATATTACTTCTGCAAACCTGACATTTTACACAATAAGTCACCCAGTCCTGAAAAAGGTTCTCAGCCGAAACTTCCAACAGTTTATTCATTTCCATAGATGCTGTCTGACCAGCTGAGTTCCTCCAGCATTTTTGAGTGTGTTGCCTTGGATTTCCAGCATCTGCAGAGTTTCATGTGCTTATGATTTTACACATTTGAGAATAAAGTGCTATTTTGCATTTCATCACTGTTTAGCAAATCTTAAGCAGAAACTCCTTGTGCCCATGTTCAATTGCTCTGATTAAGCTATCCCAAAGCAAGACTCAGTTCATCAAACAATTGACAAAATGGTCACTGCAAGGACAGTCAGAAAATAGCTGTTTCCATTACTGTTTACTGATTTTAGTTCTTTCTGGCCAACACTCTGATGCTGTCAGTGTGGAACTTGTACATTCCCCCTGTGTTACCTGACCTCCCTGTGTTACCTGTGCTCTGATTTTCTTCCATATTCCAAAGATGTAAAGGCAGGTTCATTAATTGGCCATTGTAAGTTTCCCCAGTGTATAGGTGAGTGGTAGATAGTGGTGAAAAATATATATTTTTTTTAGGCATCCGTTAGTCTCGTGAGACCATGTATTTGCACCTTGGAAGGTTTCCCGGGTGCAGGTCTGGGCAAGGTTATATGGAAGACCGGCAGTTGCCCATGCTGCAAGTCTCCCCTCTCCACACCACCGATGTTGCCCAAGGGAAGGGCACTAGGGCCGGTACAGCTTGGCACCAGTGTCATCGCAGAGCAATGTGTGGTTAAGTGCCTCGCTCAAGGACACAACACGTTGCCTCAGCTGAGGCTTGAACTAATGACCTTCAGATCACTAGACCAACGCCTTAACCACTTGGCCATGCACCAACACAGTGAAAAATATTAGAATTACTGTAAATGGTTGGCATGGATTATGTGGGCTAATGGACATTTCTTCATACTCTATGACTGGATGAATTGTTCACAGCTAATTTTTCACTTTCCTTTAACTATCCTGTTCATTCCCTTATTAACCAAAATTCTTTGGGTGTTCTCAGTTCTCCAGGGTACTGATATCAAGGATTCACCACCTCTGGAGAAAGAGACTGTGTCCCTTCTACACCTCTTGCCTGGGGGAGAAGGTATTCTTTTTGCATCCAGCCTTTCAAGGTGTGTAAGAATTGCTCAAGCCTTGATTGTATCTTCTTTTTCTAAACTTAACAGAATTCAGGCCTTGTCTACTCAATCTGCCCTGATACTGCAAACATGCCATCTCTGAAACTATTCCGGTGAGACTGCGTACTAGAGGGCATACAGGAGTGAGATATACCAGCTAGTTGAGTGATGTTGTAACAACAACCTTGCACTCTTTCCATGGTACAAATACATCCTTTTATGAGTTAGGATTCTAAAGTCAATGCATTACTGATGGAAACTCACCACAGTACTGTATAACTGCATCATCTTCAAAAGAATTTTCTCTTTGTAACAGAAGCCAATAACCAAATGAAAAACTTCTAAGTTATAGAAATGCATGACTTCTTCTTAATCCCCTTCACTATCAACACAAGTTACGGAAATCTTCCAGGGCTCAGTCTGCCATCTCTCACAATATTCAGCCTTAGCAGACATTAAAATTCAAGGTCCCAACACATCTTAGGTGTTTTAGGTCAAGAACAAAATTTCAAAAGGTAAAATGGAAGAAAATGGCTGTTACTTATATAGGTACACCCATTGTTGGTACAATCTCAGGTGGTGACGAGAGGGCATCCAGGAGTGAGATATGCCAACTAGTGGAGTGGTGCCACAGCAACAACCTGGCACTCAACGTCAGTAAGACGAAAGAGCTGATTGTGGACTTCAGGAAGGGTAAGACGAAGGAACACATACCAATCCTCATAGAGGGATCAGAAGTGGAGAGAGTGAGCAGCTTCAAGTTCCTGGGTGTCAAGATCTCTGAAGATCTAACCTGGTCCCAACATATCAATGTAGTCATAAAGAGGGCAAGACAGCAGTTATATTTCATTAGAAGAGATTTTCAGAGATTTGGTTTGTCAACTAAAACACTCAAAATTTTCTATAGATGTAGCTTGGAGAGCATTTTGACAGGCTGCATCACTGTTTGGTATAGGGGAGGGGGGGCTACTGCACAGGACTGAAAGAAGCTACAGAAAGTTGTAAAATTAGTCAGATCCATCTTGGGTACTAGCTTCTTAGTAGCCAAGACACCTTCAAGGAGCGGTGCCTCAGAAAGGCGATGTCTGTTGGTAAGGACCTCCATAATCTAGGACAGCGAGGACAGGCAGAGGCCAGGGTAGGTTCTGGTAAGTTTTTTTTTGTTCAGATAGTTTAGAGTAGAGAGAATGCCAGACAGGATGTTGGAATGTTCCTCTTGCAGGATGTGGGAAGTCAGGGAGCCCTCCGGTGTCCCTGACAACGACACCAGCAAGAAGTGCATCCAGCTGCAGCTCATGACGAACCGCGTTAGGGAACGAGCAGGAGCTGGATGACCTGTGGATCATTTGGGAGAATGAGGAGATTATAGATAGTAGCTACAGGGAGGTAGTTACGCCAAAGGAGCAGAGCACGGGAAATTGGGTCACTGTCAGACGAGGGAAGAGGAAAGGGCAGGCAGAGCAGGGTTCCCCTGTGGCCATTCCCCTCAACAACAAGTATACCGCATTGGATACTGTTGGGGGGAATGACTTACCTGGGACAAGCTGCAATAGCTGGATCTCTGGCACTGAGTCTGGCTCTGCAGTGCAGAAGGGAGGGTGGAAAAAGAGGAGAGCGGTAGTGATAGGGGACTCGATAGAGGTGCAGATAGGAGGTTCTGTGGTCGTGTCAGAGAATCTAAGATGGTTTGTTGCCTCCCGGGTGCCAGGGTCAAGGATGTCTCTGATCGATTGCATGACATTCTGAAGTGGGAGGGTGACCAGCCAGATGTCGTGGTGCACATCGGTACCAATGACATAGCAAGGAAGAGTGAGGAGGTCCGGGAGAGTGAGTATAGAGAGCTTGGTAGGAAGTTGAAAAGCAGGACCTCGAGGGTGGTAATCTCAGGATTGCTACCTGTGCTACGTGCCAGTGAGGGTAGGAATAGGATGCTCTGGAGGATGAACAAGTGGCTGAGGAACTGGTGTAGGGGGCAAGGTTTCAGATTTCAGGATAATTGGGACTTCTTCTGGGGCAGGTGGGACCTGTATAAGAGAGATGGGTTACACTTGAACTACAGGGGGACCAATATCCTTTCAGGGAGGTTTGTTAGTGCTATTGGGGAGGCTTTAAACTAGATTTGCAGGGGGGGGGGAACCAGAGTGCCAGAGCTGACAGTGTGGCTGGGGTGAAAATAAATGTTGTTAAAAGTTCAAGCAAATCCGCTAATAGAAAGGTTGTGAATGGTGGTAAAAATCTTCTGAGGTGTATATATTTCAATGCTAGGAGTATTGTGGGGAAGGCGGATGAATTGAGGGCGTGGATTGACACGTGGAATTATGACGTTATAGCAATTAGTGAAACTTGGCTACAGGAGGGGCAGGACTGGCAGCTTAATATTCCAGGGTTCCGATGTTTCAGATGTGATCGAGGCAGAGGAATGAAAGGTGGGGGAGTAGTATTGCTTGTTAGGGAAAATATTACAGCAGTGCTCAGGCAGGACAGATTAGAGGGCTTGTCTACTGAGTCCTTATGGGTGGAGCTGAGAAACAGGAAAGGTATGGCCACATTAGTGGGATTGTATTACAGACCACCCAATAGTCAACAAGAACTGGAAGAGCAAATCTGCAGGGAAATAGCAAGCAACTGCAGGAAACATAAAGTTGTGGTGGTAGGGGATTCTAATTTTCCATATATTGATTGGGACTCCCATACTGTTAGGGGTCTAGATGGTTTAGAGTTTGTAAAATGTGTTCAGGAAAGTTTTCTAAATCAATATATAGAGGGATCAACTAGAGGGGATGCAATATTGGATCTCCTGTTAGGAAATAAGTTAGGACAAGTGACGGAAGTCTGTGTAGGGGAGCACTTTGGTTCCAGTGATCATAACGCCATTAGTTTCAACTTGATCATGGACAAGGATAGATCTGGTCCTAGGGTTGAGGTTCTTAACTGGAAGAAGGCCAAATTTGAAGAAATGGGAAAGGATCTAAAAAGCGTGGATTGGGACAGGTTGTTCTCTGGCAAGGATGTGATCGGTAGGTGGGAAGCCTTCAAAGGAGAAATTTTGAGAGTGCAGAATTTGTATGTTCCTGTCAGGATTAAAGGCAAAGTGAATAGGAATAAGGAACCTTGGTTCTCAAGGGATATTGCAACTCTGATAAAGAAGAAGAGGGAGTTGTATGACATGTATAGAAAGCAGGGAGTAAAAAAGGTGCTTGAGGAGTATAAGAAGTGCAAGAAAATACTTAAGAAAGAAATCAGGATTGCTAAAAGAAGACATGAGGTTGCATTGGCAGTCAAAGTGAAGGATAATCCAAAGAGCTTTTACAGGTATATTAAGAGAAAAAGGATTGTAAGGGATAAAATTGGTCCTCTTGAAGATCAGAGTGGTCGGCTATGTGCGGAACCAAAGGAAATGGGGGAGATCTTAAATAGGTTTTTTGTGTCTGTATTTACTAAGGAAACTGGTATGAAGTCTATGGAATTAGGGGAAACAAGTAGTGAGATCATGGAAACTGTACAGATTGAAAAGGAGGAGGTCCTTCCTGTCTTGAGGAAAATTAAAGTGGATAAATCCCCGGGACCTGACAGGGTGTTCCCTCGGACCTTGAAGGAGACTGGTGTTGAAATTGCAGGGGCCCTGACAGAAATATTTAAAATGTCGCTGTCTACAGGTGAGGTGCCGGAGGATTGGAGAGTGGCTCATGTTGTTCCGTTGTTTAAAAAAGGATCGAAAAGTAATCTGGGAAATTATAGGCTGGTAAGTTTAACGTTGGTAGTAGGTAAGTTATTGGAGGGAGTACTAAGAGACAGAATCTACAAGCATTTAGATAGACAGGGACTTATTAGGGAGAGTCAACATGGCTTTGTGCGTGGCAGGTCATGTTTGACCGATCTATTGGAGTTTTTCGAGGAGGTTACCAGGAAAGTGGATGAAGGGAAGGCAGTGGATATTGTCTACATGGACTTCAGTAAGGCCTTTGACAAGGTCCCGCATGGGAGGTTAGTTAGGAAAATTCAGTCGCTAGGTATACATGGAGAGGTGGTAAATTGGATCAGACATTGGCTCAATGGAAGAAGCCAAAGAGTGGTAGTAGAGAATTGCTTCTCCGAGTGGAGGCCTGTGTGCCACAGGGATCAGTGCTGGGTCCATTGTTATTTGTCATCTATATCAATGATCTGGATGATAATGTGGTAAATTGGATCAGCAAATTTGCTGATGATACAAAGATTGGAGGTGTAATAGACAGCGAGGAAGGTTTTCAGAGCCTGCAGAGGGACTTGGACCAGCTGGAAAAATGGGCTGAAAAATGGCAGATGGAGTTTAATGCAGACAAGTGTGAGGTATTGCACGTTGGAAGGACAAAGCAAGGTAGAACATACAGGGTTAATGGTAAGGCACTGAGGAGCGCAGTGGAACAGAGGGATCTGGGAATACAGATACAAAATTCCCTAAAAGTGGCGTCACAGGTAGATAGGGTCATAAAGAGAGCTTTTGGTACATTGGCCTTTATTAATTAAAGTGTTGAGTATAAGAGCTGGAATGTTATGATGAGGTTGTATAAGGCATTGGTGAGGCCGAATCTGGAGTATTGTGTTCAGTTTTGGTCAACAAATTACAGGAAGGATATAAATAAGGTTGAAAGAGTGCAGAGAAGGTTTACAAGGTTGTTGCCGGGACTTGAGAAACTCAGTTACAGAGAAAGGTTGAATAGGTTAGGATTTTATTCCCTGGAGCATAGAAGAATGAGGGGAGATTTGATAGAGGTATATAAAATTATGATGGGTATAGATAGGGTGAATGCAAGCAGACTTTTTCCACTGAGGCAAGGGGAGCAAAAAACCAGAGGACATGGGTTAAGGGTGAGGGGGGAAAAGTTTAAAGGGAACATTGGGGGGGGCTTCTTCACACAGAGAGTGGTGGGAGTATGGAATGAGCTGCCAGGCGAGGTGGTAAATGCAGGTACTTTTTTAACATTTAAGAATAAATTGGACAGATACATAGATGGGAGGTGTATGGAGGGATATGGTCCGTGTGCAGGTCAGTGGGACTAGGCAGAAAATGGTTTGGCACAGCCAAGAAGGGCCAAAAGGCCTGTTTCTGTGCTGTAGTTTCTATGGTTCTATGGACATGCCCCCTTCTCATTGTTACTGTCAGGAAGGAGGTACAGAAGCCTGAAGGCACACACTCAGCAATTCAGGAGCAGCTTCTTCCCCTCTGCCATCCGATTCCTAAATGGATATTGAACCCTTGGACACCACCTCTCTTTTTTTCAATATATATTATTTCTGTATTTGCACTGTTTTTAATCTATTCTATATATATCTTTCTATATATATTCTGTAATTTATCTATCTTTTTTCTTTCTATATTATTATGTATTGCATTGAACTGCTGCTGCTAAGTTAACAAATTTCACGACACATGCCGGTGATAATAAACCTGATTCTGATTCTGATTCTAAATGTGAAGCAGTTGGGTGGATGGATGCAATGCAATTCTCCCTGTACTTATGTTTTTCTGTTAGGAATGCATTATCTTTATTGGAGCATCTGTGGGATATTCTTTGTAGCTCTTCAGTAACAAGGATGGAGCTTCAAGCTAATCATTGTTTGTTGATGGCAAATGACATTCATCTAACAGCAATAACTGCTAAAGACAATCAAAAGTCATGCTACACACAGTTTTAAAGGCACACAAACTCAACACATACTAATTGCTTTCCTCTAAAACAAAAATAATCCCACATTAATAATAACTATCAATATTTAACAAGATATCAATTTGCTTTCTCACACTCAGGTAATTAAGTATCAGCCAGATATTTACATGTAAATATTCAATTGACAATTATTAATTGAATCAAACCACAGGATCCTGACTGCCTCTTCAATTATAAGGGTGCTTTTCTCTTCTCGCAGTTGGCTCCAGAGCCCTTTGGTTCCAGTTAAAACACATTTTGACATGTTAGTCCAGGGCCTGTTCTACTGCTAGGATGAGACCACCCTCAATTTGGAGGAGCAACACCTCATATTCCGTCTGGATAGCCTCCAGTGTGATGGCATGAACATTGATTACTCGAATTTCTAGTGATTTCTTACACTCCCTCTTCTCTTTTTTCTTTTCCTCATTCTGGCTCCCCTTTTACCCCTTCACTTCCTCACCTCTCCAAAGCCTTGTTCTGCTGCCCCTCCTTCCCTTTCTCCCATGGTCCACTCTCCTCTCCTGTCAGATCGCTTTCTCTTCAACCTTTTACCTCTTCCGCCTGTCACCTCCCAGCTTTTCATTTCATTCTCCCCTCCCCCACCTACCCTTCACCTGATCTCACCTTTCACCTGCTGGGTCGTTCTTTCTCCTCGGCCCACACCTTCATATTCTGGCTTATTCCCTGTACCTTTCCAGTCCTGACGAAGGGTCTCAACTTTGAATGGTGACCCTCCAAAGTTGCTGCCTGACCTGCTGAGGTCCTCCAGGATTTTGTGTTTGATGCTCAGCATCATGTTACTGTTTTACCCCTGTACCACCTGATGAACTTATGTTTTGAAATCATCTGAATGGATAGCATGCAAAACTAAGTTTTCACTATTTATTGGTACAATAATATATCAATAGCAACAGAAATTTCTTCATCTTTCTTCATCTAGGGAGAAGAAAGTGGCTTGAATTCATTGAAAGTGTTTTCACAGGTAGACGGGGTCATGAAGAGAGCTTTTGTCATAGTAGCCTTCGTAAATCAAAGAACTGAGTGCAGGTGTTAGGATGTTATGTTGAAGTTATGCAAGACTTTGCTGAGTCCTGATTTGGAGTATTGTGTGCAGTTCTGATCACCTATCTATCGAAAAGATATCAATAAGAATAAAAGAGTAAAGAAAACAAGTTACAAGGATGTTGGAAGGACGTGAGGATCTGAGCTATAGGGAGATAGAGATTGAGAAGGTTTGACTGAGCTATACAAAATTCTGAGAAATATATCCAAGGTAAATGCAAGCCGGCTTTTTTTTTCCACTGAGATTGGTTGAGGTTAGAACTGAAGATCACAGATTAAGGGTGAAAGGTGATATATTGAAGGAAATCCTGAGGGGGATCTTCTTCACTCAAGGTGGTGAGTGTGGAATGAGCCACCAGCAGATGTAGTTGATGCGGACTTGATTTCAACAATTACGAGAAATTTGGATAAGTACGTGGATGTGAAGGGTATGGAGGGCTGTGATCCTGTTGCAGGTCGAAGGGATTAGGAGAACAAAGGTTCATTGTGGATTGGATGGGCCAAAAAGCCTGTTTCTGTGCTGTAGTACTTTATGACTCTATCACTCTGTAGGTCAGTGATAATTAACCTGATTCTGACTCTGATGCTGCACCTCCACCACCTTCCTGATCACCATTCAGGGCCAAAAACAGTTCTTCCTGTTGAGGCAGCACTTCACACGCGAATCCGGTAATGTCATTTATTGTAGCTGGTGCTCCCAGTGTGGCCTCCCCAACATCGGTGTGAACTGATGCAGATTCAGGGGTCATTTTGCTGAGCAACTCCACTCCATCCATTGCAACATCTATAATCTCCCTGGTGGACAGCCATTTTAATTCCTTTTTCCATTTCCACACTAGCCTGCCTCTCTACAGCTGCTTCCAGTGCCACATTGAGGCCTGGCACAGGGTGGAAGTGCAACACCTGATATTCCATCTTGGTAGCCTTCAATCTGATGAGTTCAATGTCGATTTCTCTAATTTCTGGTAACCACTCACCTCTGTCCCTATCCCTTCCCTATTTTCCCTTGTTCTTGTGGCCCCTTTAGCCCTTCTCTTTCCCCTCTCCCACCCTCACGACCTACCAATCGCATTCACCTTTACTGCCACCCTGTTCCCTAACTACTTCCGTTTATTCCCAATGTTTACTGTCCGCTCCTATCATATTCCTTCTTCTTCAGCCAATTGTCTTCCCACTTATCACCTCCCAGCTTCTCATGATATTTCCTTTATTCTTCTTCCCGACCCTCCTGCCTTCCCTCTCTCACCTATCACACTCATTCTCCTACCCCTCCTCACACCCATTCTCCTACACCTCCTCACACCCATTTACTGTGGCTTCTGCCCTTTTCCTTTCCAGTCCTGGTGAAGGGTCTCAGCCCAAAATGTTGATTGATCATTTCCCTCCCTAGATGCTGCCTGATTTGTTCTGTTCCTCCAGCAATTTGTGTGTTGCACCATTTAGTATGAAATAATCTCATTGACCCTTGCATAAATGTCTGTTATATTTGCCTACCTAAACAGACGTTTATGCAAAGGGATCATATATGACTATCTGGTCGTAGCTGAAGAGAATGTGGAGAGAATGAAAACAAAATGATTCATGCAGAACTGGTGCAAATGGATGGTTGATGATTAGCAAGGGCTTAATAGGTCATTTTCCATGCTGTTTATGGTTATAACAACATAAGACAGGAGCAGAATTAGGGCATTTGTGCCATTGATTCTGCTCTCCATTCCACCATGGCTTATTTATTATCCCTCTCAACCCAATTCGCCTGCTTTCTACCTGTAACCTTTGATCCCCTTACTAATCAAGAACCTATCAACTTTAGTGGCCATAAGTAGGTCACTGGTTGGAAAACACCAGAGAGCATTTCAATAACATTGAAGCCTCTGAATAGAAGGTGTTCCATCAGGTTGGAGGCCTCCTATCATTTCGGATCTCCCCCTCCTCCTCCCACTTTCAAATCCCTTACTAGCTCTTCTTTCAGTTAGTTCTGATGAAGGGTCTCGGCCAGAAATGTCGACTGTACCTCTTCCTAGAGATGATGCCTGGCCTGCTGCGTTCACCAGCAACTTTTATGTGTGAAGCCTCTTTATCACTGAGGATTTCCCACCTTCTACAAACTCAGATTATCATCCCCCTCCCTCCGATAGGCTTTCATATGATGAATTGCATTGTGTCATTTAAATTTAAAAGGCTTTCATTTCCCAGCACCATCTGGTTCACTCTGACTTTTGAATCACATACCAACTTCATCAAGGCGAGAACATTTCCTCCTTTGCTTCTCAGCTGTGATAACTTTAAATTTACTGGAGTTGTTTTTTTTCAGTAATAAACATTCACTGCAGGGAACTCAGATGTGTATTTGTTTAAAATGCTTCGTATGAGTAATAACCTTTTAGAAATAAAAATAGACTGGGATAACAATGTTTTTTTAAAACTGTTAATTCTTGCTCTAATTGCAGCATTAGTTTCAAATATGATGAGATGAGGTCAGGCAATTTGGCCCTCGAAATGGCCCAGGTGCAGAAACAGCTATAGATTCTGTTTGAGTGTGATCACATGACTTACCTTGGTCAGCCTGCCTGCATCTGAATGTGGTTTAATTTCCTGTCAGTGATTTCAGTGTGTGTTTGCATGTCAGCAGTCATAATGAACACGTGTCAAAGAAAGATTCTGTTACTTGTAAGGTTTAATGGCACGAGAGCCTCTTATGACCCTGGACAGCTGTTCAACCACCCACAGAATAAATCTTCAATCAGCACAAAGGCAGATAACTCAGCCCAATAACCACAGCTACTGGGAGAGGAATTCAAAGCAACAAAAGATGCTTAAGTACATAAAGACAGCAGCCAAAGCAAAGGGTAAGCAAATCTTGAATTCAAATTGTTTCTCACCTAAAAAACATCGTTGGGAACAATTTGAGTTCTTTCTAACCTTTTGTTTTTTTTTATTTAAAACTAAAATCCCAGCTGTTCAAAGTAAAGACTATTTCAGATTAAGATTATTGAATGCTACTTTGTTGCAAAAGGTTAAGGTTCTTTTTGCTTGAAAAGAACTGTAAGGAGCCACTGAATCAATTAACTAATTCAATAACTGCTTGGGTGCTATAGAAACACACCCAACAGGATCATAGATGTCTTATTCACTTGAGCTTTTCAGTGAGAAGGAACAAATGGCAGCGAGTTTTGCTCATCAGATTGGAGAAATCAAAATGTTTGGTGTTATTTTGTAAATTGTATCAAGAGATAGCTCTGAGGGTTGTATCCGAGTTTCAGACTAATCCAAAACAAATGCTGTTGTTACAGGATGGAGGACAATCATTGTGAATTCCCAATCCTGAGGAATCACAGGTTCCAGCAAGAAAATGGAAATGTGGGAAGCCATGTTTGAGAATGGGTTTAGACTATCCATGGCAAAGTACCTCTGGGTCCATCTTTGGTACTCAGCTGGGTCTGAGTAAACACATGGCCTCTTTAATCCTGGTCTTCACAGTACTTGATCAAGAAGAAATGAAAGAATACAAGGATAGATATCTGCGTAGAAATAACTGTAATGCTCTACTGGACAATGTTTCTAGCTAACATAGAGCATGTATCATACATATAAGGATACAGAACTGAGTGCTGCTCCACCATCAATGTCCAGAATCAGAATTAGAATCAGGCTTAATATCACCAGCATATACCTTGAAATTTGTTAACTTTACTCCAGCAGTACAATGAAATACATGATAAAAAATAGAAGAAAAACACTGAATTACAGTAAGTATATATATGTCTATTAAATAGTTCAGTTAAAATAAATAGTGCAAAAAAAACAGAAATAAATAAACCGGTGAGTTCGTGTTTATGAGTTCAATGTCCATTTAGAAATGGGATGGCAGAGGAGAAGAAGCTGCTCCTGAAAAACTGAGTGTGTGCCTTTAGGCTTCTGTACCTCCTTCCCGATGGTAACAATGTGAAGAGAGCATGTCCTGGGTGATGCGGGTCCTTAATGATGGATGTCACCGCCTTCCTAAGGTACCGCTCCTTGATGATGTCTTGAATACTCCTGAGCGTGACTGGCTGAAGGTCAGGCAGCCAGTCACAATGCTGCGCACAGTACTTTTGTAGAAGTTTTTGAGTGTTTTAGTTGACAAACCAAATCTTCTCAGACTCCTAATGAAATATAGCTGCTGCATTGCCTTCTTTATAGCTGCATCAATATATTGCATCCAGGTTAGGTCCTCAAAGATATTGACACCTAGGAACTTGAGAGTGCTCACTCTTTCCACTTCTGATCCCTCGATGAGAACTGCTGTGTGCTCCTTCCTCTTATCCTTTCTGAAGTCCACAATCAGCTCTTTGGTCTTGCTGACATTGATTGTTAGGTTGTTGCTGCGGCACCGCTGAGCTAACTGATATATTATCCAGTACGCCCTATCATCACCATCTGAAATTCTGTCAACAATGGTTGCTGATGCACTATCAATTACTCCAAAAGACTGGAAGTAGAGTAAATACTGAAAGGCTTTTATTAACAGTAAATGGTCCAACGTCCACGCTGAGTATCTGCCCTGGACTGAGAGGAGGAGCAGTGCCACAATCGCCTTTATTCAATGGTCTGTGGGAGGAGCCACAGGAGCAGTCAGCAGAGGGGCGTGTCCAGACAGGTAACCCAGTTACAACATATATAGATGGTTTACCACAGTTATATCAACAGCAAATTTGAGCTGTGCCTAACCACACAGTCATGGGTGTAGAGAGAGTAGAGCAGTGGGCTAAGCACACACCCCTGTGATGTGCCAGTGTTGATAGTCAGCGAAGTGGAAGTGTTATTTCCAATAGTACAGAGTGTGGCTTTCCAATTAGAAAGTCAAGGATCCAGTTGCAGAGGGAGGTACAGAGGCTTAGGTTCTGAAGCTTTCCAATCAGGACTGTAGGAATGATGGTGTTAAATGCTTGTCAATGGTAATCCAGTAGGATCACCATTGACAAAATTAAAGCCAAAATCAGCATTGAGTTTATTATCTTATGCAAAAGTACCTATATGCACAGATGCAATGAAAAACTTATTTGCACAGCATGACAGGCATCGTATAAATAGTATACACAAGAGAAACATAAACATGAATTATACACAATTTTACACAGAATAACACAAATCGAACAAATAAAAAGTCTACTTTTGTGCAAAGTGGTCATGATGTTGTTTGTCCTGTAAAGATGAAAGATTTCTGATTGGTTCTAGAACCAAATGGTTGAAGGGAAGTAGCTGTTCTTGAACCTGGTGGTGTGAGATTTCTGGCTTCTGTACCTCCTGTCCAATGGGAGCTGTGAAAGTTTGGCATAGCTTGGATGGTGGGGATGACACTTTCAATTTCAGTTCCTAGGTGTTATCATTTCAGAGGACATGAGCCCGTAACATAAGTGCAATTATGAAGAAAACCTGGCAGAACCTCTATTTCCTTAGGAGTTTGTGAAGATTCAGTATGACATCCAGAGCTTCGAGAAACTTCTTCAGATTGTTGGTGGAGAATAGCCCAGTATGGAAAGACCAATACCCTTGAACAGAAAATCTATAACAAGTAGTGGATATGGCCCAGCCTATCATGGATAAAGCCTTCTTCATCATTGAGTACATCTACATGGGGTGCTGCTGCAGGACACCCACCACCTAGGCCATGCTCTTTTCTCAGTGCTACATCAGGAAGAAGGTGCAGGAGCCTTAGGACTCGCACTACCAGGTTTAAGAACAGTGATTACTCCTCAACCATCAGGTTCTTGAACCAAAGGGGATAACTTTACTCAACTTCACTTGCCGCATCACTGAAATGTTCCCATAACCTATGGGCTCACTTTCAAGGACGCTTCATCTCATTTTCTCAATATTTATTGCTTATTTATTATTAATATATATTTTTTCTTTATGTCCTTGCACAGTTTGTTGTGCTTCATTGATTCTATTGAGTATGCCAATAAGAAAATTAGTCTCAGAGCGTACATAAATGGTGACATGTATGCACCTTGATAATAAAAATACTTTGACCTTTGAACTAAGTTATGTTGAATTTAATTTGAATGCCAAGCAGGAATTGATGAACTGCAGCCAGTTGTACCAGTTTCTTTTGTCTGGATGGTCTAGAACAGAGGGTAGAGCCAGAGAAATCACACCTGTTGCAGTAGGTGGCAAATTGGAACTAATCCAGATAATTTCTGAGGGAAGAGTTGATTTAACGAACTCTTGAAGCACTTCATTATGATTGATGTAAACACAGCTGGATGGATTCTTCATTGCAGCAGCTAGATCAAAGCAGCAGAAAGGCAAGAAACTAGATATCTTGCATGTGCTTCACTTTCTTCTGACCCATCAGGAGCTCATCAGGAGTGTTCAGTGCTCTGGATATCTCTGACAAGAGTGCTTCCTAAGTAGGAGCAACACAGAAAGATCTCAGGGGGTTGACAATGAGACTCCTCAATGGTTAATGACATCCACAGGACTGTGTGTCCTAGCGAAGGATCTCAGCCCGAAACATCAACTGTTTGCTCTTTTCCATAGATGCTGCTTGGTTTGCTGAGTTCCTCCAGTACTTTGTGTGTGTTGCTTTGGATTTCCAGCATCTGCAGATTATCTTGTGCTTGTGTTAATAATGACTCTTTAAAAGTGATGCTCTACCTTTCTCTTCCTTCTTAGTCTTGTGATGGTGTATTGAATTCCCATTTGAAAGCTACTGTTGAATCTGTTTATTCCACTTTATGGACAATGCAATCCAAGTTGCAATAACTCACTGCTCAGAACAAATTCTTATCATCTTGCCTCTGGTTTGTTTGCCAAGACTCTGGTTATTAATCATCCTGCCAATGAAAACACATTTTTCATTACATGATTGGAATTGTTCATAGTCTTGAACACCTGCTGTATTTTAATGTCTATTTTATATACACTTCTACCTCATTTGATGTGTGATTTGGATTTCATATGCTCAAGATGATGACGACAGACTGAGTCAATACTAGCATGCATTCCACCTGTTTATAATTCTGCCTAAAATAATGCGCAGCAAAGTAATAGAATTATCATACTTGGACATGATTAGTTAGTCACTTTCACAGATTTTAGCTTTTAATTTTAGTAATTCTCCCAACTAACTTATGCACCTTTCCAATTCCAAATTATTTGCAATTAAATGATTTATTGTTTCATTATAATCTGACCTAGCTCAAAGAAGATAAAGCTTATTATTGTGTAACTTTCTACTTGCACATCATTAGTAATTTATTTATGGTTACTAATAAGATTATGGTTACTAACCATTACAAAGAAATATTGAGGAAATTACCAGTAGGCTAGACAAGGGAGATGCAGTGGATGTTGTATATTTGGATTTTCAGAAAGCCTTTGACAAGGTGCCACACATGAGGCTACTTAACAAGATAAGAGCCCATGGAATTATGGGAAAGTTACATACATGGATAGAGCGTTGGCTGATTGGCAGGAAACAGAGAGTGGGAATAAAGGGATCCTATTCTGGTTGGCCGCTGGTTACCAGTGGTTTTCCACATGGGTCAGTGTTGGGGCCGCTTCTTTTTACATTGTACATCAACGATTTGGATTATGGAATAGATGGCTTTGTGGCTAAGTTTGCTGGCGATACGAAGATAAGTGGAGGGGCCAGTAGTGCTGAGGAAACGGAGAATCTGCAGAGAGACTTGGATAGATTGGAAGAATGGGCAGAGAAGTGGCAAATGAAGTACAATGCTGGAAAGTGTATGGTTATGCACTTTGGCAGAAAAAATAAAGGGGCAGTCTATTACTTAAATGGGGAAAGAATTCAGATTTCTGAGATGCAACGGGATTTGGGAGTCCTCGTACAGGATACCCTTAAATTTAACCTTCAGGTTGAGTCGGTAGTGAAGAAGGCGAATGCAATGTTGGCATTAATTTCTAGAGGAATAGGGTATAGGAGCAGGGATGTGATGTTGAGGCTCTATGAGGCACTGATGAGACCTCACTTGGAGTACTGTGGGCAGTTTTGGTCTCCTTATTTAAGAAAGGATGTGCTGACATTGGAGAGGGTACAGAGAAGATTCACTAGAATGATTCCGGGAATGAGAGGGTTAACATATGAGGAACATTTGTCCGCTCCTGGACTGTATTCCTTGGAGTTTAGAAGAATGAGGGGAGACCTCATAGAAACATTTAGTATGTTGAAAGGCATGGACAGAGTGGATGTGGCAAAGTTGTTTCCCATGATGGGGGAGTTAAGTAGGAGAGGGCATAACTTAAGGATTGAAGGGCGCCCATTCAGAACAGAAATGCAAAGAAATTTTTCTAGTCAGAGGGTGGTGAATCTATGGAATTTGATGCCACGGGCAGCAGTGCAGGCCAAGTCATTGGGTGTATTTAAGGCAGAGATTGATAGGTATCTGAGTAGCCAGGGCATCAAAGGTTATGGTGAGAAGGCGGGGGAGTGGGACTAAATAGGAGAATGAATCAGCTCATGATAAAATGGGCTGAATGGCTCCTTTGTCTTATGGTCTTATGTTCTTATATCAAAATCAAATGGTTTATTTCTTCAGACTCAAATATCTTAAACATAAATATGTTCATTGAAGATTTTCTCCAGGAACCCATCCTTTTCATCCTTTGTAAAACTTACTTGCATGTTTCCTAAAAGAACAGCAATTGAATTTTGGAAACACAGATTTGGGCTCAGTAGGGTTTTTTGTTTCTCAATTAAATCTATCCTGTCTTCTGAATCCAACTTACATCTTGGATAACAGTAATCAAATATAGTAAACTATTTTGCAGCACTTATTTCTTATTCAGAATGAATCCATTTTTAAAGATTGCTTTTAAGTATATCTTTGCATTTTGACCTAAACACTGCAGCGTAAAAATAGCTTAATTGAAAAGAGAAGACAAATCAAATTAATTTAAAGACCTGGGGTTGATGATGTACTCCAGTTACTCTATGCCCAGCAGTCATGCAAGACTTAAAGTGTGCTAGTAGATTTGCAATGTTGTTATTCTGATGTTCTCTCTTATTCCTAACAAGTCTCCAGGTAGTGAAGCCCTATCACAAAAAATTTCACGTAATTGGCCTGAATTAAATCAAAGTCCCTCAAGTCTTGAAATTTTAATTCTGTACAGCACAAAGTTTCCTTATTTTTCAAAGAACTCAGATGCCTTAATTTTCCCTTATGACTTAACTTCATAACACTTGGAATCATAATGGAAAGCGCAGAAGGGATAACATTCCTCTTGCAGTTTGATGTCCAAAACTACAGCCATTTTCAGAAGTGGGGATGTTCATCGGTGGCTGCACGTTGTTCAATTCCATTTGGAACATTTCAGAAAATGAAGAAGATCATACACACAATGGATTCTGCAGATGCTGGAAATCCAGAGGAACATACACAAAATGCTGGAGAAACCTAGTTGGTCAGGGCGTTTCATGGAGAGGAATAAACAGTCGACATTTGAAGCCAAGACCCTTCACCAGGACTGGAAAGAGAGGGAGGAGAAACCAGAATAGAATGGGGGGAGGGGGAAAGGAGTAATGAAGCAGCCCATACTTACATACAGCAGAAGCTAGACTCCATTCAGGATTGAGCTAATAAATGGCAGTTAATGTTGATGCCTCAAAAGTGTTTAGGCACAGGTTGTTTCTAAACAAATAATGTATAACTAAATATCTTGATATTCAATGAACTATCAGTCAAGTTGTGGTTCCTTAAAGCTATTATAGCCATGGGTGGTAGTGGGGATAAGCTCCCACTACCTATTAAATGCTCCCAATAGTGTGCATCTCAGATAGCCTTTGACAACCAATTCCAGTTCCTGGCCTTCACGTGTGGCTTAGCTACTAAGCCCAGTGGAACTGTTTCTACTGACAAGAGAAGGAGCAAATTTCGGTTACTGGTGCCTTAAAACCAGTCGCTTCAGGCAGATGGGGGTTGTCAGCTGTGGTTGGCAGCTCATCTAGGAGAAGGAAAACCCTGATCTTAAAGCTCCACTTCCTTGCAGCTATTCCTACTCATGGGGATAGCCTGAGGAAAACTCTGAAGCTGGAGTCCCTAAGGCTCCCTAATACACTAAGGTATTCAGCAAATCCATTTTCCCTCAATTTGATGAACCTGAAAACTCAATCTGCATGTAGTATAAACTGTCATTTATTTACCTGTATGAAACAGTCTTTTATCAGATTCTTCATTCCCACAAGACTAAGAGGATCAATGAAAGTTTTAAACTTTCACATAAGAACAGGACAAGGCTGATTTCAACACGGACTAGCAACTCCTGTGCCAAACAGTCATTATAATTTCTACTGTTGAATTAGAGCCTAAATTGTCATTTTTCTTGTAGTTTAACCTTTTAATGTATGTTCATACAGTATGCTTGCATCATCATCTTCTGGACAAAATAATCTCCAGATCCCACACCACCTTTCAACTCTGTTGTCTGTTTGAGTATCAAGTGTAAAATGCATTAGTCCTCTGTTGTAGTGGTCAGGAGTCTCAAAACGTGGAAAATACTTAAATGATGGAAAGATTGCTATTCAGATGTGGAGAGGTTATGAAATAAATGGGCACAGTGATACAGCTAGTAGATATGAAGCTCACAGCTGAGGTAACCTGGGTTTGATCCTGACCTCTGGTGTTATCTGTGTGGATTTTGTGTGCCGTCCCTCGGAATGTATAAGTTTCCTCTGGATACTCCAGTCCCACATCCCATACGTGTGTTTTTGTAGATGAACTGGCCATTCTACATTGCCTCCCATGTGTAAGTGATAGAATTTTGGGGAGAAGTGTGGGCAATGAGATGATATTAGTGTAAGAGTAGTATAAAATAGTAATGATAATAAATGTACTGTGAATATTTAAATGGGTGCTTGGTAATCAGCACTGATCCAGTGGTCTAAAGGACATTTTCCATGTTCTATCAAAAAACTTACTATTCTTTATCCAAGTAAAGATTTCAGTAACATTGCTGTGGCCAGAATTGTGAAAGGGTAGTTTGATGAATTTTGTCTTTGGTGATCTTGGGGCTTTTACATATGCTTATAACTGTAAATCACTATATATGAAACAAACATTTCTCATCAAAGCAATAGTCTGAGTTGACGAGGGTGGGTTTCATAAAATAGTTCATTGTTTTCACCACAGATGGTCACCTGCTAGGCCTGTGTATGCAACTATGTGGATGAAAAGATGATAGTTTTAGAAAAACAAATAAAATTGTGGTGTAAAAATGAGCAAACATATTCTTTGAACTCAATCAGTGACACAGGATATTATTCCACAGAAAATTACTTTGATCAAGACCTGCAAAGCAAACGACAAGATATGCAATTGAAATGTTTCTCATGAATGCTTAATATACTTCACAAAGGAAACAAGATCACTGGCACAAAGTAACCAGCAGTGCTTCACAAAAGTATGCTGATGCTTTTGTATGCCCTTTTGTCAGCTTTGTCTAGTTTGTATTCAGCAAATCTATTTTCTCTCGATTTGATGAATCTGAAAACTCAACCTGCATGTAGTACAAACTGTGTCACTTACTTACCTGTATGAAACAGTCTTTTATCAGATTCTTCATTCCCACAAGACTGAGAAAATCAATGAAAGTTTTAGGATTTCACATAAGAACAGGTGAAGGCTACTATGTTTACTAATACAAATCTGAGTGCTGACTACATCGATTATTCTGTCACCTGAATATCTTTACCCAAAAATATCTACCAGTCTTGGTGTTGAAATGCTCAGTATTTACCTCAATATTTTTTTTTGGCGGGGAAGAATGCTTCTTGTGAATTTTTGTGGAAAATTCTTTTCTGACATTAGTCCTGAATACTAGTTACTTGTTTTAAAATAATCATTACCCTCAATGGATCTGCTATTTACCAATCTTAGAACTATCTCATGTTCACTCTTTGAGTTCATTCCCCACATCACGATGACAATTTAATGTAGAGAGGGTGCAGAAAAGTTCACTAACCATGTTGCCTGGACTGGTGGGCTGGAGTTATAAAGAGAGTTAGGATATCCTCAGACTGTTTTTCCTGGAATGAACAAGAATGATGGGTTACCTTATAAAAGTTTATAAATCGTGGTCAAAGTTAATGTGCATGGTCACAAACTTTTTCCTGGAGTAGGGAAGGCTAAAATTAGAGGGCATAGCTTTTAGATGAGATGGGAAAAATTTAAAGAGCACTGGTTGGCCAAGTTTTTCACACAGAGTTCTGTGTGGTACATGGGACAAATTGCCAGAGGAAGAATAGAGGCAGGTAGAATTATGGTTTAAAGACACTTAGACAGACACATGGATAGGAAAGGTTTAGAAGGGTATGAGCCTGATGCAGGAAAACCAGATGAGTTCAAAAATGCACCTTCATTGGTAAGAACCAGTTGGGCTGAAGGGTTTGTTTCTGTGTTACATAACAAACTCTATAAATTTGATTTACCCAGTGTACAAGTAGTTTAAAGGCTACTATATTATCCTTGTCATGTGCTCTCTCATTTTTTTTTGACTTTGCTTTGCCTGTATGACAATAACTACTTTTGGGATCTGCAGACAGATTTGATGAATGATTGCTGTTACACAGCTCCATCCAAATTAACTTTATTTCTAAATTAAAATCCTTTCTCTCAGCTGGCAATACTCCATTTTGTAATATCAGATCTTACCTCCTTTTCTACTTTTCTTATCTCTTCTCAAAGCTAAGTAACCTGTGGTATTTAATTCCCAATATTGGCCACCTTGTAACTCCATCTCTGTGATATGGTTATTATTACAACCATTTGTTTTTATCTTTGATGTTAATTCGGCTATCTTGTTAAAAATGCTGCGTATGTTTAAATAAAGAAATTTCAGTTTGCCTTTTTTTCCTATTCTGAATGTAATTGAAAACGCACATTTTCTCTTTGGTTTAGGGGTTATGGGTTTCTGAGGAGATTTATGAATTGTCCCAGTGAGTAATTACACTTCATTTTGTATACAGCATATACAACAGTCACAATATGCCAGTGGTGGAGGGAATGAATGATTAGGCTTGTCAATGGAAATGTTAACCATGTAGGCTGCCTTGTCCAGGAAGATGCTGAGCTGCTTCAGAGTTACACATATTCAACAAAGAGGATGGTATCGCCTCACATAACTGATTTGTGACTTGCGGATGGTAGGAATGTGACAGGGTGTCAGGAGATGAGTGACGTGCTACAGGATACCACCAGCCTCCAAACTGATCTTGTTGCCAAGTATCTGTGGTGGTCTAGTTGAGTTGCTGGCTAATGCTGACATCCAGGATATTGATCATGACAGAACTTGACTGATACGAGATGCCCTCCGATGGTCGGGGGTCAACTGTGGAACTTGCGTCCCTGCTGTGTATGTGATGTGCAGGCCAGAAAGCAAGCTGGGGCAGTATGATACGGAGAGCAAGCTGTTGCCCATGTAGCAGGCTCCCCCTCTCCATGCAGCTGACGAATCCATTATTATTATCAAGGGTCATCTAATAAGTTTCAATTTCATAATTAACAAAAAGCTGAAGCTTACATATCACTTTGTATTCCTGTTTTATCAGGCTACTGCAACTTATTTTATAAAGACATGTTAATATATAATAACATCACAAATCAACTCTCAGAGGTATCATCAAGAAAAGGATACAAGTCAAAAAGAAAGTGTTTGCTGTGGGTTTGATTGGTGTGGTTTGTAGGGTGGGGGGATGCTGTTGGGCCTTTAATATAAAGGTTGGATTTTTAAATTGATTTGGTGAAGAGAGGAGTGGCTGAGAAGAAAGTCCAATTTGGATAAGTGAAGCTGCATTGAAGAGTCTGGCTGAATCATCCAGATGAAGGGTTTTGACCTGAAGTGTCTGCTATCTATTTACCTCTACAGATGCTGTCTGACTCGCTGAGTTCCTCCAATTCTGTTGTGATTTTCTCCAGATTTCATTTGCGAGTGGATTGCTAGCCAGCGTCATGTGGATGGAAGTAAAGGATAGTTATTCATTCTGGAGAAGGTGGGGCTAGTATTCCACTGTGACTGCAGCATTCACAGTTTTCATCAAGTGATTTAGAAAACAAGGATTTATTCTCTAATTTTTTTTTTGATTAGGCCAAAGTGATGCCAGGCAGAGTATAGGCAAAGCTAAATGAAATTGCGGCAAAATACAGATCATGAATAAACTTATTGAATGAGCAAGTAGGTGCCTAACGAAACTTAACGTAACTAAAGTTCAAAGTGCAAAATTAATTTAATATCAAAGTATATGTACACCATATACAATCCTGAAATTCATATTCTTGCAGGCACATTCAATAAATCCAAAATAGAATAAAAACCATAATATAATCAGTGAAAGACTTCACCAACTGGGCATTCAATCAGGGTGCAAAAGACAACAAACTGTGCAAATACAAAAAAAAGAAAGAATAATAATGATAATAAAAAATAAATAAGAAAAAAAATCAAAATCATGAGATGAAGAGTTCTTGGAAGTGAGTCCATGGGTTGTGGGAACATTTCAATGATGGGGCAAATGAAGTTGAGTGAAGTTATCCCCTCTGGTTCAATAGCCTGACGGTTAAGAGGTAATAACTGTTCCTGAACCTGGTGGTGTGGGTCCTGAAGCTCCTCTACCTTCTTCCTGATGGCAGCAGTGAGAGGAGAGCATGACCCTAGTGCTGGGGGTCTCTGGGGATGGATGCTGCTTTCCTGCGACAATGCTTTGTGTAGACGTGCTCAATGTTAGGGAGGGCTTTATCCATGACGGACTGGCTGTATCCACTGCTTTTTGTAGGATTTTCCATTTAAGGGCATTGGTGCTTCCATACCAGATTGTGACACAACAAGTCAATATACTCTCCACCACACATCTATAAAATTTGTTCAGAGTTTTATATGTCATACTGAATCTTCGCAAAGTCCTAAGGAGGTAGAGACATTGCTGTGCCTTCTTTGTAATTGTGTCCATTAAATCCATTGACTGCACAATCATCAAATCCACGATGCTGCTGCTTGGAAGAAGGAATCTGAGGTGTCACATTACATGAATGGCTTGAGCTTAGATGGGGTAAAGGAATAACAGGATCTCGAGAGCTCCTAAAGGTTGGCTGCAGTTTGGCAAGGCCATTAACAACACAAAAATCAAGGACAGAATAAAGCAGAAACTACTGGAATCACTCAGCAGGTCAGGAAGCATATATGGAAAGAAACGAGCTTACTGTTCCATTTTGAAGATTCCTTATCATTCCAGAACTTTAGGATTTTCTGTTTTTGCTTCAGATTTCCATTAACTAGTTTTTTGACTTTCATTAAACAGAAAAGGAGGTAAAGGTTTAGTTATAAATTTAAGTTTCAGTTCTATAGAGCACTGGCAAGCAAACATTTGTATTCTACTGTAAAGGAAGGGTTCCAAAGCTTCAACTAGAGTTTATTATACAGTAACTTTAATGCATGGTTTTCAATGCTGAGGGTTGGCACTTCGGGGAAGGTTTATTAACTTATTTAGAGATAAAATGTGAAATAGTCCAATTCCTGCCCTTCAAGCCATGCCTACCAGCAGCCCCTGCCAGCCTCTGATTCAACTCAAACGTAATCACAGGACAATTTACACTGACCAATTCACCTACTAACCGGTACGTCTTTGGACTGTGGGAGGAAACTGGAGTACCCGGAGAAAGCCCACACATTCCATAGGGAAGATGCACAGACATCTTACAGAGGATGCCGAGATTGAACCCCAAACTCCAACACCTCAAGCTGTAATAGCGTCATGCTAAATGCCACGTGACCGTTGTGCCCAAAATGTCGGTAAATAACGGAATTATTGAGCTTTCAAATCATTGTTTGTACATCGCACTCATTCTGAGGGAAAGAAAGGGAGAAAACCAAGGGAAAAAACACTGTTGGCAGCATTTGCCCTTAAAGCTACATCAAATGATTTTTAAGTAAGGATTAATGCAAAAGAGTGAATACTAATCAAAGCAAAATGGGTGCAAATTACAGACACACTGAAGGCTTAAGTACTGCATCAGTGTTTTGACAGGAAAAGAAAGAAAATAGCAACTCAGTCATAAGCATGTTTTACGGGCAGCTGAGTGTGTATGACAAAGGTTGTAAATCACTCACTTCCTACATGGAGCAGACGAAAATGATTCTTCTGGTGGAAGACAGTGATGAGAAAATGCTGAGGTGAGGGAACGAAAGATTTTGCTCTTATAGATTGACTCTAAGCTATAACTCTCACTCACATTTAACTTTACAGCAAGATAAAGTAGCCATTGTGCAGGCGTGGTCTGCCAGGCAGAAGTGTACCTCAACCCGCATTTTAACCAAGAGTCATAAATTCAGTACCTCACTAAGAAGATAGGAAAAGCAGTGAATGGTTACTTTGTTGTTCTTGATCCAATCAAGGCAGCGTAGCTTCCAAGAATTTTTAGATCCTAGGTAGATCCAATTTAAGCTGTGGAGGTCCAAAGCTTTACATTTGATTTGCCATGTCAGATTGCACCTTCAATGGAGCTAGCAGCCAAAAGTCTTCAAGAGTTTTAGTCAGTGGCATGAGTTACTGTTGCGAATCCATTAATAGCCATTCTTGTTGCAATCAACCCCATGACACGAGTAGAAGCATGAATGTAACATGAGATGCCTCTAGTAATGTCACTGCCATCCACAATATTGTGAATGAGAGGTAGAAACACATTAAACTTCTGAAACTCTTAAACAAAGTAAACCTAACAATTTAAAAAAATAAGTACAAAGTGGTAGCAATTGCTTTCCCCATGAAGAAATTCTATCAATTCTTTCTAGGAAGATTCTTTTCCAAAAAGGCAAGTAGCACAGTAAAGTGTCCTTTGGCTTGGCATAACACACTGTTCACAAACAATCCTTCTCTTACTAATTTGACTCTTACTCAATCAATTCTCCCTCAAACATCTCCATCAGTTTCAAAGTTCAAAGTGAATTTATTGTCAAAGTATGTTTACTTCAACATATACTACCCTGAGGGTCATTTTCTAGCAGGTATTCATAGTAGATGTAAAGAAACACAATAGAATCAATAAAAAATCTGTACACAAAGATGGAAAAACAAACAATGTGTAAAAGAAGACAAACTGCACAAATGGAAAAAAAAGCAAAAAAAAAAATAATATTGAGAACAAGAGTTGCAGAGTACTTGAAAGAGAGTCCATAGGTTTTGGAATCAGTTGAGTGTTGAGGTGAGAGTAGTTATCCACACTGGTTCAGTAGCCTGATGGTTGAGGGGTAATCACTGTTCCTGAACTTGGTGGTGTGGGACCTAAGGCTCCTGTACCTCCTTTCCAATGGCAGCAACAAGAAGAGAGCTTGGCATGGCGGGGGCCCTTGATGATAGATACTACCTTCTTGTGAAAGTACTCCTTGTAGATGTGCTCAATGGTGGGGAGGACTTTACCTGTGATGGACTGGGTTGTATCCTTTACTTTCTGTGGGCTTTTCCGTTCTTGGTCATGGGTGTTTCCATATCAGGCAGTGATGCAACCAGTCAGGATACTCTCCACTGTGCATCTATAGAAGTTTGTCAAATTTTTGGATGACATGCCAAATCTGCACAAATTTCTAAGAAAGTAGAGGCACTTTACAGGCTAGTTGCAGGACAGATCCTCTGAAGTGATAACGTCAAGGAATTTAAAGTTACAGGCCCTCTCCATCTTCAATCCCCTGTTGAGGACAGGTTTGTGCTACTCCTGTAGTCAATAATCAGCTCTTTGGTTTTGCTGATGTCAACAACAATTTTCACAACAAATGCTGGTGATATTAAACCTGATTCTGATTCTGAGTGAGAGGTTGTTGTTGTGGCACCATCCAACCAGATTTTTAATCTCCGTCCTATATGACAATTCATCAACATCTTTGGTTCCACCAACAACAATGATGTCATCAGCCAACTTGAATATTATGGCATTGGAGCTGTGCTTAGCCTCACAGTAATAAGTATAAAGCCAATAGAGCAGGGGGCTAAGCACATAGACTTGTGGTGCCCCTTTGCTGATGATAGTTGTGGAGGAGATGTTTTGCCAATACAAAGTGACTGGAGTCTGCACGTGAGGAAATTGAGGATCCGTTGCAAAGGAGGTATTGAGGCTAAGGTCTTGGAGTTTATTGATCAGTTTTGAGGAGATGATGGTGTAGAATGCAGAACTGTAGTCAATGAAAAACAGCATCCTGATGTATGCATCTTCATTGTCCAGATGTTCCAGGGCTGAGTGAAGAACCAATGAAATGGCATCTGCTGTTGACCTTGGTGACACTTGAGTATATACTTGGCAGTATACTTGCCTATAGTAGCATTAAATAGTTTAAAGAGCTATAATGAATGGCTATGGAATAGCCTTGTTATTGTTATCTACATATAGCCATAAAGCACACTGCAGTCTCAGCTATTGAATTTCTAGTGCCCTGGAAGTATTAGGCAACAATAAAGGCATTCACTCTTAGCCAAACATGAAATAAGCAAGCTGTGGTAATGATGCAAATAAATGAATAATGGTGGAAGAAGAGAAGCTCCATTAAATCCTTACAGGATAAATTAAGATTCAAGATTCAAGACTGTTTAATGTCATTTCCAGGACTCAAGTATAGAGGAGAGCAAAATAATTGTTGCCCTGGATCTGATTCAGCACAAAAAACCATAGTAAGATAATGAACACAATAATTTAAAAAAAACACAATAAATGTAAATGCATTAGATAGCTTATTATACATAGCTTGATAGCATGTACGTAAAGTGATACTAGGCACAGGAGCGTCTATATGTAAGTTAACCCTGACAAGAAATGATAAAGTAGTGGAAGTGTTGATCAGCCTTACTACTTGGGGAAAGTAACTGACTTTGAGTCTGGTGTACCTGGCAAGGATGCTATGAAGCCACCTCCCTGACGGGAATGGGACAAACAGCCCACGAGTGGAGTGGCTGGTATCCTTTAAGATATTACTGGCCTTTTTCCGGCACCTTTCTGTATATAGGCTGCTGCTGGTGATGCATTGGGCAGTTCTGACTCGCCATTGTAGAGCCTTCCTGTCCACCACAGTGCAATAAAATGTAAACCCATCATCTTTATTATCCAGCTTTGAAGGATATATCAGTTCTTTGTTGTGCAGTGCAGGAAATGTCTTTTTTTCGCCAACATTTTCACTGAAGCTGAAAGATAAGCTCCACAAGTTTTACAATTGCCATGTTCCTATGATTGAATGATAAATGTGGAGCTCTTCATGTTCATAAGAAAGGCCAAGAATATGAACAAATGCTTTTGCATTTTTTATTCTTTCATGACAATTGTATTATTAAATGCTTTTTGACAACATATTGAAGGGCTGATTCTAATGGTGATTTCTATTATTATTATTCCATTATAATTATTAAAAATAAGGTATATTATTAAATTATCACATTAAATTAAAGTAATCTTATTTTAAAAAGGAGAGTACTGTAATGTAATTGTTAACATAACACAAAGTGCCAAGGTTCAAAGTAAAATTTATTATCAGAGTACATACAGTATCTCACCAAATACAACCCTCAGATTCCTTTGCTGCGAGCATACTTAGCAAATCTACAGAACAGGAGCTGTTATTGTAAACATCAGAAACTATAAACTGTAGACAAACTCTGCAAATGCAGATATAAATAAACAGCAATAAATAACGAGCATGAAATAACAATATAACAGAGTCTTTAAATGAGTGTAGCAATCCCTTTTGTTCAAAAGCCTGGTGGTTGAGGGGTAGTAACTGTTCCTGAACCTAATGGTGCTTCAGCACCTTCTATCTGATGGCAGTAGTGAGAAGAGACCATTGTCTGGATGGTGAGGATCTTTGACGATGAATGCTGCTTTTCTACGGCAACGTTTCATGTGGATGTGCTCAATGGTAGGAAGGGTTTTACCCATAATGTACTGAGCCGAATCCACTTACTTTTGTAGGATTTTACCACTCAAAGGCACTGATGTTCCCATACCAGGCCATAACGCAGCCAGTCAGCACACTTTCCACCACACATCTATAGAAATTTGCCAAGGTTTTTGATGACGTGCTGAACCTCCACAGACCCCTGAGGAAGCAGAGGCACTGTCGTGCTTTCTTTGCAATAATATTTATTTGATAGGTCCAGGACAGGTCCTCTGTGATAGTGATATCAAGGAATTTAAAGTTACTGACCCTCTCCGCCTCTGATCCTCTGATGATTACTGACTTACGGACCTCTGGTTTTCCTCTCCTGGAGCCCACAATCAGTTCTTTGGTCTTATTGACATTGAGTTGTTGTTATTACATCACTCAGCCAAGTTTTCAATCTCTCTCCTGTATGCTGCGATCAGCAATCAGCGACTGGGGTGTAATTTCTGCCACTATCTGTAACATGTTTGTACGTTCTCCCCATGACCATGTGGGTTTCCTCCCACATTCCAAGGCTGTACAGGTTAAGGACAGTAAGTTGTGGGCATGCTATGTCGGCAACACTTGTTGTCGGCCGAGGACATATTCAAACAGTGCTGCATATGACACATTTCTCTGTACGTGTGACAAATAAACCCAATGTTTAAGACTCTTTTATTTAAAGATCCCGATAATCTAAAGTTATGAAGTTGGATTCTAGAGCAAGATTTATGACGTTTTGGTAATGAGAGGTTACCTTTGAATTGGATCTGTGAGATTGAATATTTCCTTGTGAGGTCATAAGGTCTTTGCTATTTTCTCTGAGGATTAAAATTTAATGTATTTTCTTTCTTTCACATACCTGCTCGCTTTCTCCCATCAGAGGCTTTGTTCACACTTACAGAGGTTGAGAAAGAAAAAGCATTAGACTTACTAAGGATCCCCTTTCAATCTTAATGAATGACTGAATCCATGACTGAACATTTCATAATTTCTAAGGTGCATGAAGGGTTTTTGATAGATGTGATATGCAACATTATGAAACCAAGGCAAGCAACTGGAATTAATATGCACTCTAACTATGATCTCTAATTAAATGCTGAGAAAGCCTCAAGGGTCTGTTCCTGCACATCTGTGTTTGTGAAATGCATCTCTCCCTACCAATGTATAGTACATGCAGAGACGGAGTTTTGCTAATGCCCAGCTGTTTACACTGTGCTGCACGCTTCAGGAGAAATCCTCACGGATGTCCAGAATTAGTTTAAATTATATTTATTTATAGATTCTTTTCAATGCACCCAGAACTGGCTTACTTCCTCATAAAATAATTTCCCCAAACTATTATTATATACGTGCATTAAATTCTTCTGAGATAGAATCAAGGCACCATTTAAATTGCTTTGGGGATTTTGTACTTTAATGCAGTGGTACTTGGTCAGCAATAATAAAGACTGAAAGAAGGACTTGTCTTTCTTGGCAACCCTCCAGCATGTAGAATAATGGTTTGCTCCTTGAAGATTATCTCTCTGTTGATCATTCTGGTGTGACTTGGGTGACTTCTGCTTTTGTATTTTCTGCTGCAGTGGTGAGTGTATGGAAAGTTAAGTTTCTTAATCTTTGGTTTTGTCTGGGCTCTCCTCTCAGTCAACCGAGCTTTCTGTTTCTCCATTGTTCTTCCAATGCCTTTCTGGACAGTTAAATATTTGCACTTATCTCCCTTCATCATCTTTAGATCTTGATTACACATCCTTGGTGTGGAGGTTCAATGGGTGGAAACCTAGAGGCTTGTTCACATCCAGCAAGTTCTTGGAAGCGTGGCCATCATCAATCTAATGTACGTGGCTAATCCATTGCAAATACTTTCACAGAGATGAGCCTATACTGACAGAATTAGAATGGGCCAGGACATCTAAACCAGTGACCTTGCCCTATCAGGTGATGCTTAAAGTGCATCTGAAGCAAACAAGATGGAAATGGATAAGCTTTTCCTTTTGCCTTGCTCATTTTGTCCAAGGCACACTAAGCATTCAGGTCTGGTAGACTCACAGTTTGGTCTTCTCCATCGGATTGTTGTTAGTCCCCATTCTCTTACTCAACTTGAGCAACGTGGGTCCAATCTTTGTAAGAGACATCTGGATTTCAGCAGCAAACGGCAGACAGGAAATGATTGAAAAGCCTCAATATATAAACCAGTAAATGTAGATGGTTACCAAATTCAATTGCTCTCCCATTGCTGATAGCCAACATGAACTCCTTGTAGGTTTAAGAAAGTCTACCTGTTTTCTACTTGTATTGATACAATACCTCTCGTAACATTAGCATATGTCTTGATGTTTAATGATCACTAAATTATTTTGAAATTCACTCAATATTGTAATGGAGTAAAAAGCTGCTTTAATTTTCACACAACAAGGTCTCAGAACAACTGTGTATCAATGATCTTCCTCAGATGTGGACAATGGCTGAAGGACAAATGGTAGCGTAGACTTTGGCATTAACTCCCCTGCCCTCTTCTAATTGCTTTGTGAGATGTTTTTACATGAACCTAAGATGGCAGATTGTTTGGCATCATATCTGAGATATGACTCTCCTAAAATACTTCAAGTTTCCTTGGAATTGCAATGAAATGTGTAGCTTAAACTATCATTTGGACCTTTGGCTCACGATCAATAACAACATGAGGAGGAGGTATTTGGCTCATTAAGATCTGTGTTGACTCCCAGGGGTGAAATACCATCATTCCCTTTCCTTCTTCCTTATTTCCCTGTATTACTTCAACCTATTCTCTCTCACCATGCCCATTAATTCCATTTTGATTCTTTTTGCCTTTAACATACATCCAAGTGTTAAATTACAACCGGTCTTTGGAAAGCAGGGAAAACCAGAAGCAGCCAATGGAAGCCCATGTGTCCACAATGAGAATGCACAATCATAAGGAAATGATCAAACCTGGGTGATTGGAGCTGTGCTCAGGAGCTCGAGCTGCCATTCATCCTGAATCCCATCAGAGCACTTACAACACGTGAAGTCCTTGAACAGCTAATTGTTTCCAAATATTACATACCTGCCATTCATCTTTTTGTTAGATTGAAAAAAAGATCATTCTACTCGTTTCTTGTGTTTTAATTAAACATTTGCTTTTAAAGTTTTCTCTGAACCTATCAGCAACATTGAACTTCATCTAAAAGACACATATGTCCGTTTAATCTATCTCATGATGTCATTTTACAGTCTATTAAGGATTGGCCTAAAGATTCAGCTGGATCAGCTTTGCTAAGCATGCACTGTGGTGGTATCAGCAGCTTTTACTCTATCTCTGAAACTCATTCTATTATCAGCAGTGGAATGAGCTTCACAGATAAAGTAGAATGTACTTATGCTGCCACAGAGAGTATCTAGCGTTACAGACCAAGGATGAGTTTCTAAGCATGGTTTTTAATGGTTTAATTACTCTCCTTCATTTCTTATCATGGTAATCCCCTTATTACGGCATGGATGAAGATCGAGGTAATCAGAAGATAACTGCCATGTCCATTACTCATCAGGATCGATGGGATTGGTGGTGGATAGCAGAAGTTAGTGTGAAGTACCTTAGTTTTTAATCTTACATCTGCAGATGTACTCTGGACATATTATGAAAGAAGCCCAGCAAAGTGAACACTGACGTGGCTGTTCAGCGAGACCAACTTTGTATAGCTCTGTACATCATGAATTCTGGTGAACAGATTGGAAAGAAGCTAGTGGCAAGAGGGTATATTTATAAGTAAACCGATTGGAATTAATGCCTACAGTAAAAATGAATTTCAGGGCAGCATGGTAGCATAGTGGTTACAGCACCAGTGACCCATGTTCAGTTCCGCCACTGTCCGAGCTTTCTCCCTGTGTCCACATGGGTTTCCTCTGGGTGCTCTGGTTTCCTCCAATATTCCAATGGTGAGTGCCTTTAACGCTGGGCTAACTGCTCGTCCCCCTGAAATGGGTCTCAGCTTTCCTACACTGTTTCTCACATGAATGTATTCATTCCACTGAACAAATAAATGGGCCCTGTCTCTTAACCCAGCCTCAGTCCCTTCTAGGTCAATTTCTTAACTGTGACATTGTTTTGCAGGTCAGAGCTGCATAATATTGTTTTTTGGCTGGGTGGTTTGTGGTGTACTGATGTGGGGGTGCAGGGTGGTTGGGTTGTGTGGTGATAGTGAGGAATTTCAAGAGGGCAGATGTTTTGGATTGTGTGTTAGGGTATGAAGGAGAGGAATGCTCCAGTGCTAATGTATTTTGACTGGAAATATGAGCAGGAAGCAACCAGACCACTGATATTAGAATGCAATTCAAGGAGCCCAGAAAGGGGAAACTGTGAGGATCCGGTGGGAGCCAGGTGAGAGTTATGGACTAGCAGAATCAGGGACTGAAAGACCTCAGAGAGCGATTCACTGGCTTGGGAGTATGTACCATTTCACTTTGAAAATTTTGAAGTAAAAAATCCCAAAGCTGGTTCATTATCTTATGTGATCCAAAAACCAATTTAGAAGACTAGTTCGGATCTATTGAGAAAAAAATACCTATTTTATTTGAACCAAAATTCAGATGTTGTCATTGTCTAAATGTCAATATTACTATGAAGGTTTGAGCGTGATTGAGTCGATTTCTATTGAAATTTAAATATGCAAATAATCGATAAAATTAATGGTCGCCATGGTAGTGTAGTGGTTAGTGCAACGCTATGACGGCTTGGGGTGCCAGGGTTCGGAGTTCATTTCCAAAGCTGTCTGTCAGGAGTTTCTACGTTCTCCCCATGAACCATGTGGGTTTCCTCCAGGTGCTCTGGTTTCTTCCCACAGTCCAAAGATGTACTGGTTAATAGGTCATTGCAATTGTCCTGTGATTCGGCTACTAGTTGAATAGGTGGGTTGCTGGGTGGTATGGCTCATTGGACTGGAAGTGCCTGTTCTTTGTTGTATCTTGTTAGTGTCACAACAACTCCAAATGTTATATCTTCCAAATGTTGCAGTCAATTGATATATTATAATCCCGATGCAAGGCATTTTTTTTATGAGCATTCCAAATGGATTGGCTTTATTTCTATCTTTTGAACATGTATGTAAAGGTATCCACTTCAAAATGGAACCAATACATTAACTGAGGAGAGGACTTTTTAATATAATTCAGTCTGATATCTCAACTTGAAACATTGACTGCCCATTCTTGTATCCCCTGGCTGGTATTCGTGTTTAGTTTATGCTTACTACCTGCTATGCTGCTGGCATTTAGGGCAGTAATGAAGGTCCTCTACCTATGTTTGTCTTTGGTTATCTTCTCTACTGTGCCCCAGCTGTAGTTCAGTGTCCTCAGTCACACATAGATATAGAAGGATCCTTCATTGCTGTTTCTGTAACAACTTTTTTTTTTATGCAGTCAGGGTTGTTGACCCTGAGCTGAACCCCCAAACCAGGAGGACCAGTGGATGACTCTCAGTCTGGCCTCTACCCATTGACCTGTTTGGCATGGGAGACCCAAATAATAAGGCCCTGACTCCAACCTCTCCAGGTCATTGAGGCAGGCAAGGTTGACAAGGCTGTGGTCCTCTTGGAGGACTTGTGCTTAGTGATGCAGTGAAATTAGGATCCTAAGTTCAATTGGCATCTTGAACTACTGCTGTTGTTATTTTTTTCTGCTGTAATAGTTACCAGACCATCACACTACGGGTACATGTTAAAGCTAAATTTTTAGTTACTATCTTAATGGTTGAGAGAATGTTGGAGAACTAACAATACTGGCTAACATGAATCTGACAGTACCTTTAGATTGTTCTGTTCTGTACCTGGACATGGAAATGCTTTGGCTTCTCTCAATAATCCTGTGTTTCTCTGCCAACTGTGCTGTTTGCTAAAATCACAGGAACTGACTTTATTTTTAGGAAGCAGCCTCAGTGTAAAACACCCTGACAATCTTATAGTTAATTACATGTCTAAATGAGCTTTTAATGGTGTTCTCAGTCACGATTATTGCTTTGCAAACAATCTGGCTCTTAAAATACATCTTACATATGTGTATTGTATTTTTATGTTAATATTTCAAAATGAAAGGTGATTTAACTTGCTTTAATTTTTATTGAGCTTATTCAGCTTCTGCTTTGATCAAACATGCATATGAAAATCTTTATTTAGCACTCTATCTAATATTTCAGAAGATAACTAAAATTGCTGCAGCAATAAATGACTGGAAGAATTGGATGGGTTGAGCAGCATCTGAGGAGGTGAAGGGACAGCTGATGCTCTGGGTTACAACCCCACAACAGGACTAAAATCACTTCCTCGTCTGGTGTCTGTGAGAATCCTTTGCCATCGTTTTGTTGACATCACAGTTGGGCACCAATGTTCAAAGGAATTGACATCTGTTATTGTGAAAGTAGGTTTGACCTGAGGAATCATTATAGAAGTGGACAGGGAACTTTGCCACCACCCACAAGTTTTAGGTCAATATGTTCCCATTGCTTTGCATGAAGAGCATCAGATAAATAATTTTCATTTTGAATTCAACAAATTTAGATAACGAGCCTTTCCTTTTTGCATCAGAACTGGTCAGTTCTGAAGTAAGTTCATGCTCCTGTAGCTCAGTTTTTCTCTCTTCATTGATGCTGCTTGATCTGTTGAGTATTTTTAGCATCCTCATTAATTGCGTTTGCATTCTGCATTTCTCAGAATATTTTTATTACTTTCTAGCCTACCTTGCTTTTCAATTAACTAGATTACCAAGCAGTGCAGGAGTGGCACAGAGTGTAGCAGTTAATGTTAACAAGACAATGGAACACAAAATTCTGGTAAAGATGCCTCCAAGCTGCAATGTCTGTCAAGGTCGTGGCTCAGACTTAGACATTTTTTTAAGTTTGTAGAGATGGTTTTGTGGGCAGTGCAGGGAGGTAGGGGTAAGGTTAGGGTTTAGGGATATGGATGGTGCAGGGCAGGAGTTGGGGGACAGAGTCGAGGTCGGAGCGGTTCACCGTCAAAGGCCAGCAATGTCAGGTTGGCAGGCACTGAAGACGAAGACCAACGATTCCTGTTGTCAAGGGACCAAGGTTGGTGGGCTCCTGAGGACCTAGGCCAGTAAGTCTGGGGCAGAGGCCTGTGCCCACCGCCCAACCCTAGGTCAAAGCCTATGAGTCTGGAAGTTGAGGCCCAAGTCAAAGTTGTGAGTCCAGATGTTCAAGCCATTGGAAGACCAAAGCTGGTGGGTCTAGAGATGGTAGGCTTGGAGGTGGCCTTTCCTGGGTTTGGAGGCCTGTCTATGTGTGTGAGTGGGTGGGTTGCTTTTGTTGTGTTGCTCGTGTCATTTGGCTGGATATTGTGGGCAGGCCGCGTTGGTGCTGGAATGTGTGGTGACACTTGTGGGCTGCCCTCAGAACATTCTGAGGTTCTGCTGGTTGGGTGCCAAAACTATATGTTTCGATGTACCTCAGGTAAATAAATCTGAATCTGAATCTGAATCTCTGTGCCCTTACAGCTCCAGTGCCCTGGTTTCCATGTGAAAACAAGTGGAATTAATCTGAGAGCTGTACTGAATGGCTTCCATCAATCTCACAAAGAAGGTAATATATGGCCTGAAATTATTGTGTCACTGGGACAACATTACGCTCTGTAACAAACCTTGCTCTTTTCATTCCTCTCCCTCTCAACAGCATGTTTTTAATGCTTTATTGTCATGTGTATGAGCACAGGTGTGATGAAAAATTAACATGCAACTGCATCACATCCACATTACAGTACCAGCGACCCAGGTTCAATTCCTGCCACTGCTTGTAAGGAGTTTGTATGCTTTCTCCATGACCATGTAAGTTTCCTCTGGGTGCTCTGGTTTCCTCCCACAGTCCAAAGACATACCAATTGGTAGGTTAATTGGTCATTGTAAATTGTCCTGAGATTAGGCTAGAGTTAAATCGAGGGTTATTGTGCAGCATGGCTCAAAGGGCCAGAAGGGCCTACTCCACACTGTATCACAATAAATAGAATAACATATCAGCAACATTCACAAGAAAGACATAAATAAATATAAATTATACACAATTATGTACAAAAGAGTACAATTAGAACAAAAAATGTCAATTTTAATGAAAAGTGGCCATAGTGTTACAAACTGTAGTGATTAGGGATGTTCTGGTTTGTTGAACAACTGAATGGTTGAAGAGAAGTCACTGCTCTTGACCTGATGGTGTGTGTGGGACTTCAGGCTTCTGTTATCTTCTTCACAACTGTGATGAAGGGTCATTAACCCAAAATGTTAAATTTGTATTTTTCTCTGTCGATGCTGCCTGACTTGTTGAGTGTCTCTAGTAATTTTCTGCTTTTATCTCCGATTTCCAGCATGAGTTTTGTGATTTGCAAGCTGTTCTTTGTTAGACAAAAATGCAAATTATAGACAGGTGGTGCTGATTGTAAATTGTGTTCTTTCCTGGTTCACCACATTTAGCAAATGTAGCACATTCCTGTTCCGTAGCTCAATGTGGTGCGAGATATGGTGAGGCAGATAAAGTCAGACAAGTCTGTTTATCTTCTTTTATGTGGACAAGCGCTACTTACTGTGGTAATGAGCTTTGTAAGGAATCTGCTATTGTGATCTGTGAATATTGCATTTATGTTACAAACAGAAGCAGTTCACAACAACGAGGTAATATAAAGAAGCAATAACAGCTCAATATAAAAATATGTGATATATTTAAAGATAAAAAACACAGTAGTGAAATTGAAGGTAATTGAAAGTTTTCATTTTGAGAGAAGCTATTGGATCTTGTGATGTCTGAGGATATTGGCACAGCAGTCAAATATAAGCATTTTGCAGAGGGAAGGGATGCTGACAGCATCAAACACTTTTGACACTGAGTTTTGACCATGGGCATATCATGATTTGATTATTTGTTGCCTGCCTGCTTTGAATTCTTCCAAGTACAATCCCTGAAATATTTGGCTGTTTGAACAGTTCACTTTTGCATGGAATAAGGAAGCTTTAGCTGTCTGATGTGGTTATTAGTTATGTACGTTTCAATTTTTTACTTGCTCCTCAGGGCTTTTTCTTCATTTCAAACAGTGACAGGTTGAAAATGGTGTTATTTGCTTCTTCTAAATTGCCGTCTAGTATTAACCCTCTGATGTTCTTGAGCATCCTGGCTCCATGCAGGAGATAACTTCACCAAGACTGGCAAAAATACAGAGACCAAGAAAATCATCCCCTGATCAATTGTAGTGCATCTACTTCACAGTTTTGATGATGTGCTGTATGAATCAGTGAATGGAAAATATTCTGAATGCCAAACAATCCATGCTGATACCTTGATATGAAGTGTTTGCTTCTTCTGATCTGGATAAATTTCTGTGCAAACAACCTTCTGAAGAATGAGGAAGATGATGTTTATCTGTAGGTCTATAGCAAACGATCTGTACACAAACAGTTGGCCGGACTGCACTAATCTCAGACTGTGTCCACCATTCCTGTTAGCTTCTGGTAGAGCAAGGACTTTTCATGATATTCAGAGATACTTAGAAACAGTAAATTTAAAAATTGGAAATATAGAAAAACAAAGAGAGGAATTATTGAACTTATAAATAATTTGTTCAGATCATTCTTTGATAACTGTGCATTTCTCTCATTCAGTACCACAAAAGGAAGGTCTAGACTCATAGAGGTATCCAGCATGGAGACATGGTGCATGGCCACCCACCATCAAGCATCCATTTATTAATCCTAGTCCATACGTTCCCCTAAATTCCAACGTAGCCCCCAACCCTTTAGCTCACCTGCACACGTCTAAATTAGGGTCAACAAACAGTGTCCAATTAACCTACCAACCAGCATGCCTCTGGGATGTGAGAGGAAACTGGAGCAACTGAGAAAATCTAACTGGTCATAGGGACAAAAAATATACTCCTCGCAGATGGCAACAGAGGTCAAGATTGGACCCAGGTCACTGGACATGTGAGGTGACAGTCTGACCAGCTGCATTACTGTGCTGGTATTACAGCTAATACAGACAAGTTTACCAGAATCAAGAAGGTCCGACTAACAAGGTCAAGAAAAAAACTTCTAAGTTTCCAATATCTGTGGAAAAACAGTTCCACTTGGGGGAAAATACGGCAGAACAGGACACAAATTTAAAATAACAAGTAAAAGATTTTTTTTGTGAGAATCTCTGCATGGGTTGCTGTAAAGGGAATGTTGGAACGGATCGGACTTGAGGAATGATCCGATGCCCTTGATGTATTTGAAACCAGGGGTATTAATTCAGTTGAAGGGAAGCATACTTGAAGAAGAAAGTGGAAAAAAAAGGACTGGGAGAAACGTGGGAATAAGTAATTAGAATGGGAAGAACACAAGTGGATCTGGATCATTCATGCTAACTACCAAGCGACTGGGTGCATTTAAGGCAGAAGTAGATAGGTTCTTGATTAACCAGGGCATCAAAGGGTATGGGGAGAAGGCAGGGGAGTGGGGATGACCAGAAGAAATGGATCAGCCCATGATTGAATGGCAGAGCAGACTCAATGGGCTAAATGGCCTACTTCTGAGGTGGCTCTGTCCTCTGATTAATACATGTACTGTGAGTTATCATGTTGGTAAGAGCATTGGCACGTGGACTCCAGTCTTTGTTGGAAGCAGGCAGTGTGGGTGGATCACATCAGCAATTAGCAAACACTGATTTTACACCTAGATTGGTGATGTTGAGTATTCCAGGTACCTCCCTCTCTTAAACTCACAGAATTGAATACACATTCAGCAAGAGGATAGAAGGCTTTGTAAGTAGGTCCTCAACCAGAAGCAGACATAGTGGCTGATTGATTTGCAGGCAGTTTGATATTTCAGTACTTTTACATTTCTTTAAGTTGCTAAAGTCTTCCTGGTGCTAATAGACATTGCTCTGAATGCAAAATGTTAAAACAAATCAACTGCAATGAGACCACTGTATTAGTAGCAGCATTACAGGGGAGTAAGTACAGGGCTGTTGGCAGGAACCATTCAGTACAGACCCTGGTGTATATTTGCATTATTGCTCTGCTAATTATTTTATCTTACCAATGAAAGAGGTTGCCCAGCTTCAGTTGTCCTGACCATCTGTGCAAGGGAAAAATACCTTCTTTACAACTATGCTTGACATCAAATCATTGACTCAGCACCCATTACAGTAAATCATTCTGATACAATGAAACATGCAACTTTACTTCAAGTTTTAACAAAATTATAAATGCATTGAATCAAAAGGTGAAACTCACATCACTTCAGAAAGATTCTTTTTAATTTGCAGTAAACGATTTTCACATTTAGTAGTAGTTCAATTGCCAACAATGATTCCATTTTATAAGATTATTTGAAACTGTCTGTAAAACAAAGGACCCAATCCACCAACTTTTTATGTTGCTGAAAATAACATGTGCAAGTTTCCAGTTGTTCATGCTAAATCAGTAGTGTATTTAATATTTCAGTAATATTGTAAATATATTTTTGATTATGCATTCTTGTACAGTTATATAATTCATTACGGGTTATAAGTAAAAAAAACATGAATTGCATACGTCCTGATGCAACTATGTGATAAATGCGTGCCTCGCTTAAAGTAAAAACGAAGCACACACGTTTATCTCCCAGCTACTTGCTTTGCTTTCAATTAGTTTTGAAGCCTTGGAGATACAAATCTTAATACTAGTTGATCATGCTATTGGCCCTAAATTTGTAGTATGTAAATGAAGATCAAGCAATTGTCAAACTGCAATTAATTGCAGCAATATTGAGTGATGTTTTACTAAAAGACTAATTCTTTTGCTGTAGAGTCATAGAGTCATATTTCACAGCAGTAGGTTCTTTGGCAACTGGTCTATGCCAAACCAAGATTTTCATTCAAAAAAGTCCCATTTTCCTGCATTTGACCCATATGCCCCGAAGTCTTTGATAGCCGTACCTTTTAAATGTTGTTAATGTGCTTACCTCAACCATTTCCTCTGACAGCACATTCCATATACTGGCCATGCTCTGCATGAAGAAGTTGCTCTCTGGTTCATATTAAAACCCTCACTTTAAAAAAATCCCCTCTGGTTCTTGGCTTCCCAGCCTGGGAACAAGACTGCATTTACCCTATCTTTGCCTCTCTTGTTTTTGTACACCTCAGTAAGATTACTCCTCATTCCTCTATACTCCAATGAAAAAAATCACAACCTGTTCAACCTCTCTCCATTATTTACTCCTTCCAGTCCTGGCGACATGCTTGTAGATATCCCCTGTATTTTTTGTAGCTTAATGACATCTTACTGAAGTAGGGCAACCAAAACTGCGCATCGTATTCCAAATGCGACCTCATCAATACGTACAACACCGAGCTGTTTCAAGCTGCCTCAAGATGCAGTGGGATGCTCTTGGAGATGTGGAATGAATCTCTCTTGCTCAACATTCCTCTGTCAATAACAACATTAACACAGATTACTGAAGCAAAATGCTCTAGATGCTACAGAGCATTTGGAGATGTTGGAAAATAGTGGTTAGCCATTTAAATGATTGAAGTTGGTAGGATCCATCTGTTGTTTTCACCGAGTAGCATCCCAAATGAATTCACATGGAGTGCTTTGGGACATTTGAAAGGGATGTGATTTGCTTACTGTTTTGACTCTTTCTCTTTTTATTTCTAATGCAAGCCCTTGCAGAATTCTTACAGAATCATCCCAGAGTGGTTTTAAATGGTTCTGCATAAGTTTGATGAGATTTAAATGGTTGGTGGAATTTCATCAGTTCCTTTGGAGAATTATTCACCTGCAATATACTGGAGAATATGTTTTACTTTAGTTCTCCATACTTCACTAATTTCATATTCTTATTAGCATCAGTGTTATCATATTTTTCCTTCATCTTGAAGATTTTCACTTGGCCCTAAGACCCGAATGTCGGTTATTTCCTCTCAGCTGTTGGGCATTTGAGTATTCTCAGTTAAGTTCCCAGAGGACAGTGCAGCGTGCTCAAAATGAGTCAGAAAATTGAAAGAAATTGATCATCTCATTCAGCAGCCAAGAATGTGCCAGGACGTAACACTTTTTCCGATAAATTTAGAGAGTTGTGTGGGCCAGTACCTTGCATGAAGAACCAGCTATAAAATATAGTCAGTGTTAATTTATAGGTGCCATTGCTTTCCATTTCTGCTACTTCCACCTAATCCCCAACTGGTCTAGAGGTCATTTCAGGAGGCAGACATTATATTGCCAATAGACGCATTAAATCAAAGACAGGCTCTGGTCAACAATGCTAATAGGTTCATCTCTTTCCCAACTGAATATCAATGCTGTCATGAATCAGTTGTGCAATGTCACTACACTAAACTATCCATAAACATACCAAGAGTTATTGATGGCGACCATCTCCTCAACTGGGTATCAGATTGCTGCTTTTTGGGAGAGTGCGCTTGCTTATTTTCACTCGTCCACAGTGTGACTAACTTGGTGGACCTTGTGATTTGTTTAAGATGCATGGAAATAATGAGATGCTGTAAATTGAAGGAGTGCAGTTACCTACAGCAGTGCTGACTGTGTTTCATGAGGTTGGGCGCTTCTCAAATAGTTTGCCGTGAAACCGGATCTGCAGGCCATGTGCTTCTGTGATGGTGCATGCAAATACTAATGAGGAATGCAACAAACACTTTCTGAGGTGGGGTTGGTGAGGTCTTTCTTTGACAATATTCTCCAAGGTTTACAAAGAGCAAGTAGCAGCAGAGGCTTTGATGAATCTTGGGTGTCTCGTGTTATAAATTACAGTTTCATAGTGCACTTTCTGAAATATGTACAAATAGATAAATGGATAGGTAATATAAAAACAATAATGTTTTTTGAGGATTAGCATAAGTAATATGTTGACATCCATCACTTGCATATTATTCAGCAGATATTTATGCTCTCTGCTGCATTAATTCAGGTTCCATAAATTCCTCTATCATCTTCTGCAAATCTTCCTTGAGCTTGCCTGCATTGTATATTATGCTGACCTTGGCTAAAATGATGTATTGTTGAACCTTAGGGAGGGTGCCTTGAAGTACCAAGGAGAGAATCTTTCATGCAGCATCAAATCAACCTTACTGATTAAGGAGTTTATGTAATATTTTTCTTCATTTTTTTTAAACTTACCCAAGAAGATGGACTCAATACTAATTATGGTCCCAGATAAATTAATCAATATGGAAAGTTTGGTTCAATTTCAGTTGCAAAGGAATCTTTCTTTAATTTACTGAAGAACTAACAAAGTACACTGACGTATTAAGTAGCTGGCTTGGTACAGCTTTTAGCACAATTTTTGTTTATTTTAAAATAGCATTACCAAAGTGGCAGACTCAACATTTTGGCTAGAAGGGTTATTTTTATGCTAATTTATTTACAGCTTTATTATCCAAACTATGCCAGGATTATAGTGCTGAAAATGTCAAGGAATATTTCTAACACAATTTTCTTTTTAAATTATGCTTTATGTGCTGCCTGCATTTTTTCTTGCTTTAGGGCAGTGTCCACATCTGTTGAGATGTAAATAATTTTATGTGGAGACTCAAGAAGTGGAATGTTCAAAAAATCAGCGTGATTTTGAGTGCAGTTTGAGGTTAGATTGCCAATTATAGCCCATCTCTTGGATTTGTCTTTCCTCTGATGAGAGATTCATCTCCCGTCAAGAATTTCCCGCAGTATTTCACTTCAAATTGCTTTTAATAGGTTTACTATAAATTAGATTGGAGTGTATATTTTTGGTAACAGAAGGCAGATCCTTTCAACTGCATCTTCTACATGCTTGTCATTTGTATGACTTATCGTTCAACACCACAGTGTTGTTTATATGTTGTTGATGTATTCCTGTGAAAATATGTGCAAGATTTCAAGATGAACTGCACTGGAATGGTTAATCAGAGAAGATGTATCGCAATATGGTCAAGGTCTCCTCAGTCCCTTCGAGGAAATTGTGTACTTAGAATGGAGTTCTGTGTAGACCAAATTTAAATAAGAACTTCAAGAAACAAGACAATGTGATTCAGTCTTGTGGAGAAATTTCAGTTTCAAACACCATCTCCTCGTCCCAATACAAAGAAATTTGGAGGGTGGATTGTTGATTTTTGCTGTTTGCAGCTGCATTTGACTATCTGCCCTCAATTCCACTGAGTAAGTGTTCTGACAGGTACTGCTCTGTTCCCGAACTTCAATTCAGCCATCTCTGCAAACTGTTACTAGGTATTCCATATACAGAAGGGATGTATTCCTGAAAGTTGTTTTGTTTTTCACACTTCCCTACAGTGGGAAGGCTGGGCAAAACACATTAGTTTGATACGTTGTAATTCTGAAGGTGAAGAGTAGCATACATTAATCACAGAAACACATGGATAATGGTACCTTCCCTAAAAAATGTTTTATAGAAAATACTCTTTTTTTTTAAACAGAACATTCTTTAATCAAGAAATACTTACACTGGAGAAAATGGTGTTAAACCAGTTAGGTAAAATTCCCAACAGAAATTCAAACTTCAAAGTAAGTTTATCATCAAATACATATGTGTCACCATTTAAAACCATGTTATTCTTTTTATTATTAATATTGATTTATTATTATTATTCCATTATGATGAAGAGAGCAAAGTCAACAAAGCACTCAGGAGGTTTACAAATGTTGTCCCAGGAATGAAAGGGTTAATGTGTGAGGAATGCTTTTGTTGGCTCTGGACCTGTACTCGCTGGAGTTTGGAAGAATGAAGGGGAGCTCATTGAAACCTACCGAATATAAAAAGGACCAGGTAGAGTGGATGTGGAAAGGATGTTTCCAATAGTGAGAGAGTCAGTGACCAGAGAACACTGCCTCAGGGTAGAAGGATGTTTCTTTAAGCTGTGTACATACATCTATTGATGCTTCTGGACGCATCTTCAGTGATGTTTCTACTTCCCGTTTCTACCTCCTACCCAAGATCCACAAACCTGCCTGTCCTGGCCAACCTATTGTCTCAGCTTGCTCCTGCCCCACCGAACTCATTTCTGCATACCTCAACACTGTTTTATCACCCCTTGTTCAATCCCTTCCGACCTATGTTCGTGACACTTCTCACGCTCTTAAACTTTTCGATGATTTTAAGTTCCCTGGCCCTCACCGCTTTATTTTCACCATGGATGTCCAGTCCTTATATACTTCCATCCCCCATCAGGAAGGTCTTAAAGCTCTAGGCTTCTTTTTGGATTCCAGACCTAATCAGTTCCCCTCTACCACCACTCTGCTCCGTCTAGCGGAATTAGTCCTTACTCTTAATAATTTCTCCTTTGGCTCCTCCCACTTCCTCCAAACTAAAGGTGTAGCTATGGGCACCCGTATGGGTCCTAGCTATGCCTGCCTTTTTGTTGGGTTTGTGGAACAATCTATGTTCCGTGCCTATTCTGGTATCTGTCCCCCACTTTTCCTTCGCTACATCAATGACTGCATTGGCGCTGC
This sequence comes from Mobula birostris, assembly GCF_030028105.1. Classification (NCBI taxonomy): domain Eukaryota; kingdom Metazoa; phylum Chordata; class Chondrichthyes; order Myliobatiformes; family Myliobatidae; genus Mobula; species Mobula birostris. The sequence goes on along the minus strand of NC_092378.1, from coordinate 41,963,168 downwards.
TTCCTGCACGCATGCAGAACTCGTTGACTTTATTAACTTTGCCTCCAACTTTCACCCTGCCCTCAAGTTTACCTGGTCCATTTCCGACACCTCCCTCCCCTTTCTAGATCTTTCTGTCTCTGTCTCTGGAGACAGCTTATCCACTGATGTAAAGAAAGGGGCTTCCCTTCCTCCACTATCAACTCTGCTCTTAAACGCATCTCCCCCATTTCACGTACATCTGCTCTCACTCCATCCTCTCACCATCCCACTAGGAATAGGGTTCCCCTGGTCCTCACCTACCACCCCACCAGCCTCCGGGTCCAACATATTATTCTCCGTAACTTCCGCCACCTCCAACGGGATCCCACCACTAAGCACATCTTTCCCTCCCCTCCCTCTCTGCATTCCGCAGGGATCGCTCCCTACACAACTCCCTTGTCCATTCGACCCCCCCATCCCTCCCCACTGATCTCCCTCCTGGCACTTATCCGTGTAAGCGGAACAAGTGCTACACATGCCCTTACACTTCCTCCCTTACCACCATTCAGGGCCCCAAACAGTCCTTCCAGGTGAGGCAACACTTCACCTGTGAGTCGACTGGGGTGATATACTGCGTCCGGTGCTCCCGATGTGGCCTTTTATATATTGGCGAGACCCGACGCAGACTGGGAGACCGCTTTGCTGAACATCTACGCTCTGTCCGCCAGAGAAAGCAGGATCTCCCAGTGGCCACACATTTTAATTCCACATCCCATTCCCATTCTGACATGTCCATCCACGGCCTCCTCTACTGTAAAGATGAAGCCACACTCAGGTTGGAGGAACAACACCTTATATTCCGTCTGGGTAGCCTCCAACCTGATGGCATGAACATCGACTTCTCTAACTTCCGCTAATGCCCCACCTCCCCCTCGTACCCCATCTGTTACTCATTTTTATGCACACATTCTTTCTCTCACTCTCCTTTTTCTCCCTCTGTCCCTCTGAATATACCTCTTGCCCATCCTCTGGGTCCCCCCCCCCCCCGTCCTTCTTCCCGGACCTCCTGTCCCATGATCCTCTCGTATCCCCTTTTGCCTATCACCTGTCCAGCTCTTGGCTCTATCCCTCCCCCTCCTGTCTTCTCCTATCATTTTGGATCTCCCCCTCCCCCTCCAACTTTCAAATCCCTTACTCACTCTTCCTTCAGTTAGTCCTGACGAAGGGTCTCGGCCTGAAACGTCGACTGCACCTCTTCCTACAGATGCTGCCTGGCCTGCTGCGTTCACCGGCAACTTTGATGTGTGTTTCTTCAGTGATGTTCCTGGAATCATCGGGTGTTTTGGGTCTTTCAACATCATACAACCTCCTCCAGGTGACCCAGCCGGGGCTGATCAGATCCCAGCTTGTGTCCAAATGGCTAGCTACTTATAACTCCATGGCTCCCCTCTTTTGAGCCACAGCCATCTTGAGGCCCTCTCTGCCGCATCGGTGGTACTGCGGATGGCTCTCCTCTTCCTCTCTCCCTCGATGCCCAAAATGCTGAAGGCTCTAACTAAATAATAGGCTATGAATCCTCTGCAACCAACCTCCACTGGGAGACATCTCACTCTCCATTCAGCCTGCTGACAGTTGCTGACCAGTCCTGCGTACTTCAAGAGCTTCCTTTCAAAGGCCTCTTCCAAGCTATCTTCCCATGGGACTGTCAGCTCCAGCAGCACCACTTGCTTAGTCGACTCAGACACTAGGACAATGTCTGGTCGCAGGGTGGTGGCAGCGATGTGGTTGGGGAACTTCAGCTGCCCTTTGAGGTCCACCAACAGCTGCCAGTCCCTTGCAGAGGTCAGAATGCCTGCAGATGTTCTTTTGGCAGGTATTGGCTGCTCCCCAGCTTTGACAAAGGCAATGGTCTGCTTGGAGGGTCAGGACCGCTTCGCCCACTCAACTCCTGCGCTGACGGCTTCAGCGATGGTCTTCAGGATCTGATCATGCCTCCACCTGTACCGTCCCTCACCAAGTGCCCTTGCGCAGCCGCTGAGGATTGCTCCAGCGTTCCTCGCTTGGAGCACAGTGGGCACACAGATGATTCTGCCTTGCCCCATGTGTGCAGGTTTGATGGGCTTGGAAGCACATCGTACACTGCCTGGATGAGAAATTGGATCCGGTGTGGTTTGGCTTTCCAAAGATCAGCCCAGGTCACTTTTCTCTCAAGCGCATTCTCCCATCTTGTCCAAGCTCCCTGTTGCTTCATTCCCACCGCCTTGCAGGCTCTCATCTCCTCCACTACTGCTCTCACCTCCTCCTGAACTAGACGATGCCTTTCCTTCCCTCTGGTGTTCATTTGGGGAGTTGGAAAGGATCCTAGCCCAGCTCGGCCTTGTGTGACCACTTCCACCAGCCTCCTGTGACGCAGCCTCGCCTCTGCCTCCTGAACAGCTTCCTCTGCCCTCCACTTCCTGCCAGTACTTACTTGGATCCCTGCTCTAGCCACCTTCGGGTCACTTGAGTCTCTATACTGTAGCGCTTCTCTGGCTCTTGTTACCTTGAATTCTTCCTCCAAGGATTTGAAGGGCAGTTGCAGTTTGTTGTGGTGTCCATAGAGTGCGATGCTGCACAGTCTCTTTGGCAGCCCCAGCCATCTCCTGAGGTGGTTGCTAACCCTCCTCTCTAAGGTTTCGACTGTCGAGATCGGAACTGCATAGACGAGGAGGGGCCACAGGATTCTGGGAAGAATGCCATGCTGATACACCCAGGCTTTAAACTTCCCAGGTAGGTCAGACTTGTCCACAGATTTCAGCCAGCCATCCAACTCGGTGCAGGTTGCCTGAATGGATGTTGTGTCCCTTAAAGAGCTGTCAAAAACTTTGCCTAAGCTCTTGACTGGCTTTTCTGTGATGGTTGGGATGGCTGTGCCTGCGATGCTGAACCGGAACTTGTTCTCCACCTTCCCTTTCCTCAGCATCATTGATCTTGATTTGGCAGGTTTGAAATGCATCTGGGCCCACTCCATCAGCTTTTCGAGCCCTTGCAGAATCCTCCGGCAGCCTGGGACTGATTCTGTGGTGACTGTGAGATCATCCATGAATGCCCTGATAGGTGGTTGCTGTTGAGCGGAATTCATTCTGGGCCCTCTGCACTCTGGTTCAGCAGACTTAGTGAGCATGTTCATGGCTAGGGAGAACAGTGTCACTGAGATAGTGCACCCTGTGATGATGCCGATCTCCACCTTGTGCCAGGTTGATGTAATTGCTCCTGAAGAGACCCTCATTCTGAAGTTGCTGTAATAATCAGCGATAAGGTCTCTGATTCTGCTGGGGACGTGATATTTGGTTAATGTGAGCTGCACCAGCTTGTGCGGAATGCAGCCATATACATTTGCCAGGTTGAGCCACAACACTGACAGGTTGCCCTTGTTCTCTCTGGCCTCCCTGATGAGCTGTGTCACCACACCGATTTGCTCCACAGAGCCTGGCATCCATGAAATGCCACCCTTCTGGACTGACGTATCAATATAGGTGTTCTTTGCTAGAAACTGCACCGAAGAAGATCTTCGCCTTGACACACAGCAGGGAGATGATGCAAAACTGATCTATCTGGGTGGCATTTTCCTCCTTCGGGATCCACACCCCTTCAGCCACTCTCCACTGTTCTGGGATTTTCCCCCTTCTCCAAAAGGTTCTCAGGATCTTCCACAGACGCAGCAGGAGTTTGGGGCAATTCTTGTACACTTTGTATGATGTGTTGCTTGGTCCTGGAGCGGAGCTTGCCCTTGCTTTGCGGACGACCTCTCTGACTTCCTTTAGTTGCAGCTCTGACATGTCGAACTGCACATCCAGTTCAGGTGGGTCTATTAGGATGTCGCACTCTCCCAACTCCTGCTCTCTTTCAGCATCATTATATATCTTCTTCAGATGTTGGTCTATGTCTTCCTGCGAACAGGCCAGTTTCCCACTGCGCTTCTCCCCCAGCAACTCCTTGGTGAACTTGAAGGGGTTGGCGATAAAGGCAGCACGTTTTCGAGCCCTTTCACGACGCCGCCTCCGATGCCACTCTGCCCGGCGGAGGACCCTGATCTTCTTTCGTAGTATGCACATCAGCTGGGCCAAGCCAATGCGCTCGTCTTCTCCTGCTTCTTTGTATTGGGACTTCAGCGCTTTCATCTCCTGCCTGATGTTGTGGATCCTCAATGCTCTTTGGTTCTTTGAGTAAGATGTTTTGGACCCTTCCTTCTCCTCTTCTCCAAACTGTTCAGCGGCGATACTGACAATAATTGTTGTCATGGCTTGCAGCTTCCTATCAACTCCTCCCTTCGTCGTTGCCTCCAGAATTTGGTTAACATCTTCATCAAACTGCTTCCACAGTGAAGTCATGTTAGCTGTAGGCCATTTGATCTGCCTCCTTTTTGACTTCATGTTAGAGGGATTAGTTTGCAACACCTGGAGGTTCCGGGCACTATGGGGTGATTCTGGGCCAGGCCCCTCCTTCGTCTCACCAGGTTGGACAGCTGCGCGTTGTGCTGCTCCTGCTCCCGCCAAACACTTCATTCTCGCTTGGTGGATCTTCCAGCCACGATCGTTCTTGCAGATTTTGCCACATGCACACTGCTTCCTCATCGTTGTTTGTTCATTGCCTGGGTCTGATGTCGTTGTGTCCATCCGACTGAGGTGCTCATCCTCCCCCCCTCTCGGGCACCCCTGGGGGTATCTTTTCCTTAGATTCTTTGTGGCTTTTTTTGGGGGTCCTCCTCTTAGAGGACACAGATTGGGTTGCCAAAACAGAAATGAAGAGGAATTTCTTTAGGTAGAGAGTGGTGAACCTGTGGAATTCATTGCCACAGATGGCAATGTAGATCAAGTCATTGAATATATTAAAAGCAGAGTTCAATAGGTTCTTGATTAGTAAGGAAATCAGAGGTTATGGGGAGAAGGCAGGAGAATGGGGTTGAGAGGGAAAATTAAATAGCCATGATTAGATGATGAAGTGGACTCAATGGGTTGAATAGCTAAATTCTACTCCTTTATCTTATGGTCTTATTTTGGGAATCTGCAATGTAAACGCATTACAGAGATTGAAGATCTGTACCGTCTGCGATCAATAGTTACCTGTACATTACTGCCACAGTCCTTCAATGGAAAAGCAAAGGATTCTGTGTGCAAAGTGCTCACACCCGGAGTAGTGCTCCTAAAGTATTGAGTGTGTGTCTTCAGGCTTCTGTACCTCTTCACTGATAGTGAGGATCCTGAGAAGAGGTGAGGATCCTTAATATGGATAGCACTTTCTTGAGGCACAACCTTTTGAAAATGTCCTCGATGGTGTGGAGGCTTATGCCTGTGATGGAGCTGAATGAGTCTGTGATCCTCTGCTGCCTCTTACGATCCTATACCTCCATACCAGGCATTGATACAACCTCTCAAAATGCTCTCCACAACACATCTGTAGAAATTTGCTAGAATCTCTGGAGGTATATTAAATCTCCTTAAACTCAGAATGAAATATAGTCACTTGCATGATGCTTCATGGTTGTATCAATGTCCTGGGCCCAGGATTGATTCTCTAAGTAATGATGCCCAATAACCTGAAGCTGCTCACCTTTCTCAATGCTGAACCCTCAGTGAGGACTGATGTTTTCTTTTGCCTTCCCCTTCCTGAAGTCTATTAGAAATTCCTTGGATCTACTGATGTTGAGTGAAAGGTTGTTGTTGCGCCAAGACTCAAACAGCCAATCTACTTCACTCCTGTACACTTCTTTGTCATCATCTGATATTCTGACAACAGCAGTGGCATCATCAGAAAATTTATCAAAGCTGTTTAAGCATTATCTTGACACAGTCATGAGTGTAGAGAGAGGAGAGCAGTGAACGAAGCACACATCTTGGAGATGTGCCTGTGTTGATTGTCAGCAAGGAGATTTCCCCTGACTGTGTTCTCCTGATGAGGAAGTCAAGATTCCAGTTGTATTTATAACCTGGTACATTTCTAACATCTCATTTTGATAAAAGGTCACAGGCGTGAAGTTTTAATTTCTTTTCTCTCTTCACAGGTACCTGACCTGCTGAGTCTTTCTAACATTTTCTGTTTATATCACAAAATTAAACTTGTTTTGATTGGAGAATAAAAGGATTTAAAGCAAATATAATCCAGATCTTTAACCATGATGACAGGGGCATGCATAATGTAGGCGTAAGCAGATAAATTTAGTAAATTTGAAATGGTGACAGTTTCACAAATGGGATCTGTTTTTCCCTTCGTAGGAAGTAAAGGACTTTGAAACAGGCTCCCAGCACCATCCATTAGTGCTGTTTGCTTTACCACTTGTGAAGAGAAAGCAGGCTGGCGCGGTATGATGAGGAAGTTTAGGCTGATGAAATCACATAATCTATTGGGCAATTGCTGTTCACAGATGGTATTTGCAGATGGCTTATCTTCCCACCACTTTATACCTGGTTGTGATTCTTAAAGGTAATCATGCAAAATTTCAGGGCAGCAATCAGGCACTGTCATCTGTGGAAAGCTACTGGTCAGGTTTGAATATTAGACGTTTGGGGGGGATTGATATCTTGGGGTTTAGCATGATTAGCTTCAATGCCCTGAGAGAAACCAAATGTGGAGTGCATGTTAGAGAGATTGTACAAGGTTGGCAGAAGGAGCATTAATAGAGATTCAGAGCTTCAATCAAAAGCAGATTGGGAGTGGGGTTTGGGAGGTGGGGGAGGGGGTGGAATTGTACTGGGAAGGAGAGAAAAGTTATTTTTAATTTCCAGGGAAGATGGTGGGAAGGAATGGAGATGATAAAGGGAATATCTGGGATAGGTTGAGGCTGTGATTGCGGTGAGGATGGCTGTTAAAAGGTGCTAAGGAAGTGTAATGTACAACAAAGAGCAAGGCAAGATTTACTAAAGAAGAGTGGCAAGCAAACTGAGCCAGAAGCATTAACCATCTGAGCTATGTCATCTTCTCATACCTAACATGGGTCAGAAGGGACAAAAGCCTCTTTACCCACTCTTTTCTTAAACCAACATGCATAACCTCAATAACCACTATTGTGTGCCAATAATTGCATTACAATGGACATAATTAAATAATTTATGTTTTTCTTGTGAACGGCATGTCTCTGTGGCTACTATATGTGCATGTTATGCTGAATGACATATTTTATTGTATGTTTTGATGTTGATGTGATAGATAAATTTGAACTATGAATCTTGGCAAGTCAGTTTTTCATTGCTCCTGTGCATCAATGTACTTGTGCACATGACAATAGACTCGACTTTGATTTTGAGCGTATTTTGAATGGGAAGAGGAGTTGAAGACCTTTGTCGGAACTGGAAGCAAGTGAATAAAGTTAATCTAATTTGCCGAGAAGATTTGGGGGATAGGACGGAGTGTTCTATCCACTAAAGCTGACACTAGTTCTTTTGGCACCAGTGTTACTTTACAACTTGTTAGGAGAAGCAGTCTGGCTTCAATTACTGATCTCAAGGTAACTCTCCACATGTTCACAACTGTGATCAATACCACATCCAAACCCTGTGGTCGCTGGTGTCCCCTTTCATCAGTTACCAGCTCTTTCTCTGATCAAAAAGTTGCTCCACTTTACCAGTCACATCTTGTGATTTTGCTGAGTCTCCTGGTCACCATACCCCAACGAGAAACTCCCCTCTAAATCAGCACCAGCCCCTCTCTTTCACTGACCCTAGCACCCCTCTGTCTCCTCTATTCATGGACCACGACTAAACTTGGAATTACTAATCTTCTTTCATCAGCCATTGACACTTTCCACATCCATCTCACTAAGACATGCCACCTATGATCTCTGCCCTCATTTGGATTATTGATTTTGCTAAAACTCGGTAAACACATACACTGAAATGGAGATGGGGCAAATAGATCCAACAATAAAAATGTTTTTCATTGGACTATTTTTGAGCCAATAAAAATTCAGGAATTTCCCCACCCCTGCAACTGTTTCTGCTCCAATTGGCCAACTCATCCTCACTGGGGTGGTACGTTGGCATAGTGATTAGTGTTATGCTATTATAGTGCCATTGACCCAGGTTCAAATCCACAGCTGTCTGTAAGGTGTTTGTACGTTCTCCACATGATCATGTGTACCTTTTCTGGGTTTTGTCGTTTCCTAACATGTTCCAAAAATACGGGTTAGTAGGTTATTTGGTCACATGAGTGTAATTGAGCAGAGCTGGTCCAGAAGAACCTGTTACCTGCTATATCTCAAAGTCTGTCTAAACTGCATTCCCACGCCTCTGCTCTGTACTTCTTCCATCCTTATTGATATTCACACCCTCTCTTCTTTCTCCATGCTTCCCTGCAAAAGGATTGAACAAAATGAGACCAAGGCTCAGTATTCTGGAAATTCGGGCTTCCTGCCACAGGTTCTTCCCAACCCTTCTCTCATCATGATTACCACTCCGCCACGCTCCCTCCCTGTCTATGTTTCAGCCATAAACTCATACAGCACAGAAGTAGACCCTTTGGCCCAATAGATCTATACAGACCAAGATTCCCATCTAATCTAGTTCTGTTTTCTGGCCATATCGTACTAAATCTTTCCTATCCATGTCGCTGTCAAAGTATCTTCTAAGTTTTGTTACTGTCAGAATCAGAATCAGGTTTAATGTCACTGGCGTACGTCATGAAATTTGTTGTTTTGTTGCAGCAGTACATTGCGATACATAATAATAAAAACTATGACTTACAGTAAGAATTATATTTGAAAAAGAAAATTAAATTAGTAGAGCAAGAAGAGAGTGAAAAAAAATTCTGAGGTAGTGTTCACGGGTTTATTGTCCATTCAGAAATTTGATGGCAGAGGGGAAGAAGCTATTCCTGAAATGTTGAGTGTGTGTCTTCAGGTTCCTTGATGGTAGCAATGAGAAGAGGGCATGTCCTGGGTGATGGATGCTGCCTTTTTGAGGCATCAATTTTAGAAGGTGTCCTGAGTGCTGGGGAAGCTGGTATCCATGATGGAGCTGGCTGAGTTTACAACTTTCTGCAGCTTTTTCTGATCCTGTGCAGTCGTCCCTCCGTACCAGACACTGCTCCAAACAGAATACTGTCTATGGTACATTGATAGAAACATGGCGAGTGTCTTTGGTGATATACTAATTCTCTTCAAACTCCTAATGAAATATAGCTGCTGTCATGGCTTCTTTGTAATTGCATCAATATGTTGGGCCCAGGATAGATCCTCAGAGATGTTGATACACAGGAACTTGAAACTGCTCACCCTTTCCACTGCTGATTCCTCGATGAAGACTGGTGTGTGTTCCCTCGACTTCTGGTTCCTGAAGTCCACATTCAGCTCCTTGGTCTTACAGACATGGAGTATAGGGTTGTTGTGCCGACACCACTTAACCAGCTGATCTATCTGTCACGGTCCGGTCTGTTGACTCCTCATTTCAGTTCATTTCCTTTTCCCTGTGTTCCACTGGGCCCCTTGATTAGGGCACCTGATTTTCATCCCAACCGGCAGCATAAAAGCTCCAGCTTACATCTACTCACTGCTGGTTCGTCACCTCAGCAGTGTGGCTATGTTTGTCTCGGGCCACCAAGAATGAGTCAAGTCGAGAGCCTGTCATCCACTGTTCCTGGGTCGAGTCGAGAGCGTGCCGTCAGCTGAGTTTTGCCGGCCGTTTGCCGTTTCATATGCTACCCGGAGTCAAGATGCGAATGGACTGTGGTTGTTTGTTTTGGTTGTCTTGTGTCCGGCTGAGTATTGTTGGCCATTTCCCGCTGCTCCGAGTCGCGATACGTATTGTCTGTCATTATTCGATTTTGTCATCTTGTGTCCGGTTGAGTATTGCAGGCCGTTTGCCGCTGCTCTGAGCCACAACACGAATTGTCTGTCGTTGTATGGTGTTGTCGTCTCTGTGTCCAAGTCCATGTCCGAGCTCTGTGTCCGTGTCCAAGTTCCAAGTCCAGGTTCTGTGTTCCAGTCAAGTCCAATTCCAGGCTTCATGTTCCAGACAAGTCCAATTCCAGGTCTCGAGTTCCAGTCAAGTCCAGGTCCAGGATTCATGTTCCAGTCAAGTCCAATTCCAGGCCTCGTGTTCCAGTCAAGTCCAATTCCAGGCCTTGTGTTCCAGTCAAGTCCAAGTCCTGGCTCAGAGTCCAAGTCAACATTCAAGTCTGCGTAAGAATCCTAACCCACTCTCTGTGCCTGTGTCCTGCACTTGGGTCTGCCCTCTATGCCCCGTTGCAACACTATCTTGCTCCTGTACACCCCATCATCACCATCAGAAATTCTGGCAACAATACTTGTGTCACCGGAATATAGTGTACATAGAGGGTGTTTGAGCTGTGCTTATCTACAGAATTGTGGTTGTAGAGAGAGTCGAGCAGTGGCTAAGCAGGCATTCTTGAGGTGCAACAGTGTTCATTGTCAGCTATGTGGGAAGTTATTTTCAATTCACATAGACTTCGGACTCCTGGTGAGGAAGTCAAGGATCCGGTTGTAGACAGAGATACAGAAGCCCAGGTTTTGGAGCTTGTTGATTAGAACTGAGGGTATGATTGTGTTGAATGCTGAGCTGTAATCAATAAACAACAACCTGACATAGGTATTGCTTTTGTTCAGGTTATCCAAGGCCGAGTGGAGAGCCAGTGAGATCACATCCACTGTAGTCCTATTCCAGTGATAGACAAATTGCAGCTGGTGCAGGTACTTTCTTAGGCAAAAGTTGATTCTAACCATGACCAGCCTCTCAAAGTACTTTATCACAGTGGGTGTAAGTGCCGTTGGATGGTAGTTGGTGAGGCAGGTTACTCTACTCTTCTTAGGCACTGGTATAATTGTCGCCTTTTTTAAGCAGGTTGGAACGTCCAACTGCAGCAGTGAGAGACTGAAGATGTTCTTGAACACACCCGCCAGTTGGTTGGCACAGGTTGTCAGAGCCCCCATGTACTCTATCAGGGCCTGACGCCTTCCTTGCGAGAGTTCAGCCTCTTGAAAGATGTTCTGACTTTGGCCTCCAAGGCAGGGATCACAGGGTCATGAGATACTGCATGGATTTGCACAGGTGTAGTTTAATCTCCCCTTCAAAGTGTGCATAAAAGGCATTGGACTCACCTGGGAGTGAAGCATCATAGCCATTCGTGATGCTAGGTTTCGCTTTGTAGGAAGTAATGGCCTGCAAACCCTGCCAGAACTGACATCCTTCTGATTCCATCTCTAACTTCAATGCAACCTCAACCACTTCTTCTGACAGCTTATTCCATATACTGAGCACCGTCTGTGTTTAAAAGTTGTCCCTTGGGATCTTATTAAATCTCTGCCCTCTCAGCTTAAACCTTTGCTTTTGGGTTCTTGGTTCCCCAACCTGAGAAAGGGAGTGTGTGCATCACTCTATCTATACCCTTTGTAATTGTTAGCATCTCTCTCAGATCACTCCTCATTCTCCTGTGCTCATGTAAACAGTCCCAACCTGCTCCAACTCTCTCTATAATTCAGTCAGTCAAGTCCTGGCAACATCCTTGGCGCATTTCCTGCTGCCATCCACGTCGAGTGCCACAGTATTTCCCGCTTCCCATGAACTGCAGTGTTATTGCTTTTGTTTTCGTGGGAGCAAGTGAACCCTAAACTTCCAAAGAGATGCAGGACACCACTCGATGACAAACAAAAGAAACCAATATAGGGTTCCCAAGTTAGTAAAGGAATTTACCCGTTATCTCGTTTATCAAGGTAACAATGATCCCCAAACTTAGCCACTGTGAACGTCTTAACAAGGTTACAACTGTGCTCCAAAGCCTTTTTTCCTTTAGATTCTATCCTTAGAGCTAAGAAACAGAATGATTCTCCTTTTTTTTCTTACCAAGGAAGCTTCAGAAAGCTTTATTATTGCAAGCCAATCTTTTCTGAGTTCTTTTTGCTGGTAATCATTCCTGAGAAGTTCAGCTACATTGCAGTTCTGAGCAGTGCATGTACTGAAAGAGCTGATCTTATTGTCATACCCCTGGATCTCTGTTGCCAGTCTTGCAATCAGTACCTTGCTGCTATCTAACCACTTCACCATGGAGCTGCAATGGTCCTGAGCTCTCTCAGCAGGACCCAGCATAATTACCTGTGGCCGTCATCTATCTGGTATACAGTTGACATTTCCGCCTTTGTTCTCTCTGTATCTGATCATGTGTCTTTAATTCTGGCTTGCTGTCTTACCTCTCTTAATTATATGGTTCTCTGAGTGAATCCAAAGTACATGTGGGTCACACACTGGGCTCAATTTTCTCCTGGGCACAGACACATTTTGCAATTTGCAGTAATCCAATTGAAAATGTGACACATGGTGAATTTGCACTGAGGATCGCTTTGTAGGGGATTTTCACACAGGAACACTGAAGTTGCAGTCAATAATGCTACGTTGTACTTTTGAAGATAATGAATGCCTTTGTTAAGGGTCATGCAGTTAATAGGAGTGTACTAGGTATTTCTGTATCAGCTATTACCGAACCCTGACATTAAGGAACCATATGCTACAGCTGGTTGTTTTAATACTAATGCTGTAAAAGAAAAAGGACCAGCAACTCTTGTGACAAATTGGAAAGTCCTAACAGAACTCCATCTCTGGGCATCATTGCTCTTTGCTGCACCTCTACAAGTTCGGTAACAAAATTATTCACCCGAAGAAGATAGCATGTGTCTGTGGAAATAATGGCCCTTTGGTTGAAAAGGCTGCATTGCTTCTATATAGTCCTTTCGCGTCTCCAACACTCTCAAAGCTTTTTACAATCACTCTTAACGTGTTTTCAGCAATTTCTGATTTTCTTTGACACCTTTTAGTTATTTAGAGCAGCACAAAGATGTAAGTGGTAGGGATGTAGCCTTTCCAGCCCCAGTGACCTAGATGCCATACTGACCTTGGTGTCTGTGTGGAGCTTGCATGTCCTTCCCATGACCATATGGGCTTCCTCCGGGAGCTCCGGTGTCCTCCCACGTCCAAAGGATGTGTGGGTTGGTAGGTTAATTAGCAATTGTAATTCTGTTGTAGTGTGTACTAGAGTGGTTGAATCTGATGGGAACTGATAAGGTTGTGTGGAGAATACAAAACAGGATCAGTAAATGGGTGTTTGATGGTTGGTGCAGACTCAGTGGACTGAAGTGCCTACTTCTTTAAGACTCCAATATTTATATATTATAAGGAAACATATACGACAGCTGATGACAATGTAGTCACAACACATTCAATAAGAAAACATCTATTGAACGTTGCTTCTTACATTGTCTACACAGCACACAAAGAGAGCCCATGGGGATCTAAGAGGTCCAAACAGCGATGGCAGAGGAGCCATTTGCTTGATGGACTTCTACTGACCATGATAAAGCAGCCTGAGCTTAAACCTTTACTTACTGGTGTTTTGAATTTTTATGGACATTATATATTGTCATCCAATCTGTCATGAGTTAGTGGGCTATAGGGTTACTTATCAGCAGTTGGCCACCTACCAGCTTTCACTCTTGGCCACCTTTGGTCGGCCAAAAGAATGGTGCATTGCAAAGGTGCCCTCATAAAGTGGGTCATTCTTGTGATGAGCCCTGCGCTCACAGTATATGATTAGCTCTTGCCTTTTGCTTCCAATATAGGCAGTGTACTGTGTCTGCGCTACTTCCTCTTACCAAAGCTAGCCAAGTTAACCACAATATTCAGTGGTTTGTCACCTCACCTGGGAAACTATTTTGTGAATAGTTGACAGCACATAGAGTCAGCCATTCAAAGAGGAGGGTACTGTGGCTGGAGCATTAGTAGCAGGTGCCGTGGAATTGTTCACCAACCTGGGAGACATTCAGCCTGGTGAACATGAACCCATGGCTTTTCAATACTAAAAATGGAGTTATTTGAGAAGGGGAGAAGCGTGCGCGGGGGTTCAGAACTCCCAAAAATACATTGAAAACACATTAGAAATGGCTTTGAAGATCAGTTCTTAGGAGGCACACACTTGGATCACATTATAATTTGGCTAGGTCAATACTTTCACACACAGTGTTGATGATTTTGTGATTCTTCAAACATCGTATCCCACCAGCTGCTCATCTAGTCTCAGGCACTGTCCAATATAATAAACCTACCTATAATCACTATCATTCAGAACTCATTCACATTAATGTAAGCCTCATATCAAGCTCACACACTAGGTAGATACAGAAACCTCACCCTGACAGCCCTTCCAGCTACTTGACTAGGACAAGCATAGCACCCAAACACAGTATGTAACTACTTGTTTCCACACTTCCCTCTCCCTTGCAGGATAAGGTGGCATAGAATAGGAGCCAAATCATCAGAGATGAGGCTTAGTTGTAGGAAATAACCAAACAAAGAAGGCAGTACTTACTGCCAATAGAGCGACTGTTGCCTATTGCCAAACAACAATAGGCACTGGAGCTCCAAGACAAATAATGGAGTGGTAGTGGAGAAAGATGTTGTTAAACCTGCATACAAAGTCAGGAATCAGAAAGTTGAGCATGGTGGGACTAATTTTCTGAGCTGCATATATTTCATTACAAGGAGTATTGTAGGAAAGATTAGATTATGAGGACACTCAGTCCTCATTTATTGTCATTTAGAAATGCATGCATTAAAAAATGATACAATGTTCCTCCAGAATGATATCACGAGAAAACGCAGGACAAGCCAAGACTAAAACTGACAAAACCACATGATTATAACATATAGTTACAACAGTGCAAAGCAATACCATAATTTGGTAAAGAGCAGACCATGGCCACGGTAAAACAAAGTCACAAAGATGATAGACTCATCATCTCACGCAGACGGCAGACGGGAGAAACTCTCCCTGCCATGAGCCTCCAAGAGCCGCCAACTTGCCGATGCAGCACCATTGGAAGCACCCGACTGCAGCCGACTCTGAGTCCATCCGAAAACTTCGAGCCTCTGACCAGCCCTCCGACACAGCCTCTCCGAGCAACATCCTCTGCTGAGTGCTTCAACGCCGCCCCGGCCACCAAGCAATAAACAAAGCCAAGGACTCGGGGCCTTCTCTTCCGGAGATTCTCGACCACACAGTAACAGCAGCAGCGAAGCAGGCATTTCAGAAGTTTCACCAGATGTTCTTCCGTGCTCTCACGTCCGTCTCCATCAAATCAGGATTGTGCACGGTACCCTACTTGACAGATGAGCTCAGGGCATGAATCAGCATGTGGAATTATGACATTGTAGCCATTAGTGAGACTTGGTTGCAGGAGGGGCAGAACTGGCAGCTCAATGTTTTAGACATGATAGAGTGGGAAGTGTCCTGTCCTCTTCACACACCTCGCATGAATTGACAGGCAGATGAACTCCATCCCCAGTTACCACACTGACAAAGATGTTCCAAGTTGACTTTCTTTAATGTAGCAACTGGCGGTAGGGTAAAACTGACGGAACGAAAAACATACAATCAAAAGTTGTCAAAATTCCCATTATGGTTAAGTTAAAGGCAAGCATTAAGTATGCCACAAATGATACAAAATAATACACAAGATACTGTATACATTTAAGTTCCAAATATATCATAAAGATAGGCTACTGGTAAGCAAGATGTTGCTACATACAATGTATCTTATGCACATTTTCTTACTACAGGTTAGCTAGAACATGTGGCCCCCATGAATATTCCATCTGTATTTTATCTGCACACAAACCATTCAAGTATCTCTGATTTGTGGAAATATGCATATATGTCAATAAATAATAAACCTGAAAATTATTTTTACATACCGACGATGCTTTCAAAAACCTGGACAACAGGATGATGTCAGATGAAAAGGCACAAGCTCTCCCTCAACTCTACATGGAGGACTGTCTTGATGCCTACTGACGATGTCATCAACTAGAGACACAGATCACATGACCTAAATGACTGCTATACAAAACTACCAGCTAAGTGTGCTAAATGACAAATAAATTAACTGACTTAAGGCAACACACTCCCCACCTGGTATCCCTAGATACTGCAATTTAACATTTTCACAGTTCACCTCTAAATGAGGAAGTCCCTCTTTCCTAGTCCTCAGGGGAGAGCAGCAGGACCACTTCAGCCACAGGTCTGAGTAACAGCTTTGTTCCTTCACCTCAATCTTACGGACTCTTCCGTCCTTGCTGGAAAATACCTGAGTTATGACTCCTAAAGGTCAGTCACTTCTCTTGGATTGACAATCCCTCATGAGCACCACAGATCCTGGTGTGATGATTGGCCTGCTGGACGTCCATTTCCTTCATAACTGCAAGGTAGACAAGTATTGTTTGCACCATCTGTCCCAGAAGGTACTGGCGGGGCTCTGCACCTGCCGCCACTGTCTCTTGCACAGGTCCTCGCTGTCAAAATCACCTGGAGGAATGGGATAAGGGCCGGTTTTCTGTGTGAGCAGCGTGGCAGGAGTGAGAATGAATGAATCTTCTGCATCTGTAGACACGGGCAGTAGAGGTCTATTGTTCACAATGGCCATCACCTCGGCCATAAGGGTGGCGGGCACCTCATGAGTGAGTCTAGAAGGCCCTGACTGGAGAAGCATGGAGTCTAGGCTTTTGCGGGTGATACCGATCATTCTCTCCCATGCCCCTCCCATATGGGAGGAATGAGGCAGATTGAATGTCCAGGTACAGCCCTTTTCTGGGAGATAACTCTTCACCACATCTTCTTCAACATTGGAGGAGATTCCTAGATCTTTGCACACTCTGATGAAGTTTGTTCCCCGGTCAGAACAGATTTGCTTGACTAGCCCACGGATCGCCAGGAACCTTCTCAGGGCATTTAAAAAACTTGAGCTGTCCATGGACTCTATAACCTCGAGGTGGATGGCTCTGACGCTTAAATAGATAAATAAAACTGTCCATCTTTTACTTTCGGCATGGCCACCTCTCATATGGCATGCAGAGATAGTCCAGGGTCCAAATACATCAACACCAACATGCGTGAAAGGCGGTTCCCTGTTGAGACTATCAGGAGGTAAGTCAGCCATTTTCTGGACTTCACATGTCCCCCGAAGCTTACGGCAGGTGACGCAGTTGAAGATGAAACTGCTTACACACCTTTTGGCACCACAATCCAGTAACCAGCTGAGTGGATAGGGCCCTCAGTAAAATGGCGTCCTTGATGTTGTGACTCCACATGGTAATGTTGTACAAGGAGTAATGTAACATGATGCCATTTGGGAATGATTAGGGGCCTCTTCTCTTCATGTCCCAACTGTGATTCCTGTATACGTCCACCAACTCTTAATAGGCTGTCCTCACCAATAAATGGATCTAGCATCCTCAGAGGACAGTCCTTGGGGATATCTCTTTGGATCCTGATGCATTCCATTTCTTCAGCATAAGTTTCCTGCTGCACAGATCCAGTGATGACGTTTTTGCTCTGACTGAGTTCCTCCACTGTGTATGGTGTCTCACAATGATGCCATCCCTTGCAGCTCCGGGTACAATCTTCTGAGGTCTTCTTGAAAAGGCATGCAATATGTCTGAGACCAGATATGGCACAAGTAAGAGCCCTGCAGGTTGAAAAGCGCTCAAAGTGCTGAGATCCAAGTCGGCTGTCTTGGGTGGTGGAGGTGAATACTGTCACTTGCGTACAAATTTCTTTATCTTGTTCTGGGCCCACCAGTTCAAAGACAGAGTGGCAGCCATTTTCCAGAGTGTTGGTATAGTAGGTGCTCACAGTGGCCGGCTTGTGGACATTTCCTAGACAGACGTTGCCAACAATCACTCATCCCAAGTCCAGTTTTTGAGCATGGGGGAGTCATGTGGCCCATTTATCTGTTTCCGTACTTTGTGGATCCTTATGATGTTTCTTCCAAGCAGGATCATGGCGGGAGCCTGAGGGTCGAGCTCTGGGATCTTTTGCATCAGAGGTTTCAGATGAGCATGATGCTGTGCTGCTTCTGGTGTGGGGATTTCAGAGCAATTATTCGGAATCGCACTACACTCAGTCAGTGTTGGTAGAGAGAGAATAACCTGCCCGTCCATGGATTCTACCTGAAAGCCATGCACTCTTTTGCCTGCTGTCTCAACCACACCAGCACACGTCTTGAGGGAGTAAGGAGAATTGTGGCCTTTGATGTTAAAAAGGTCAAAGAACTCAGACCTTACCAATGAGCGATTACTCTGATCATTCAGTATTGCAATAACCGGATTGACTTTTCCTGCTGGCCAGCTGGGTAGACTTTCACAAGACAAATCTTTGAGCACGATTTTCCAGTGAGGTCTCCCCCACAGACCTGTGTACAGCTTGGGGAAACAGTACCTTCTTCAATAGTGTTCCCTTCCTCCCCGACATGCTCACGTGCAGGGGTTTGGGCCTCTGAGGACCAAGGAGCAGGTCCAGAGTGCAGGGCTGAGGTATGACTCTCGCTTCCACACTCAGCACACTTTATGCTGTTGTCACAGTTTTTGGCTCGCTGTGCTGATGATGCACATGATTTGTAGCAGATGCCATGCTGCTTTAAAAGGGCGCTCCTATTCTTGACGGACTTCTCCCTAAATCCACGGCAGTTTTGGAGGGGGTGCGGTTTATTGCGTAAGGGGCATTGCTTAGCAGGATCCGCTTTACTCTTGTGTGTTGTGTCAGCCGAAGAGGAGACACTTCAGTCTTGTGGACTGAGATTGGAGGCCTCTGACTGCTGTACTTAGAAGCTGACTTTCCCATCACTGGAGGGTCAGTACTGCCTGGAATGAGAGAGAGCTGGGATTATTTCGCATCTTGGCTTGCTGACAAACGAACTCCACAAAATACGCAAACGGTGGAAAGGGAACATTATGCTCTTCCTTGAACTTAAAACCATGCGAGAGCCATTTCTCCTGCAAATTATATGGCAGCTTCTGTACAATGGGGTAGATACCACAGGCTGTGACTAAGTAAGCGAGTCCCCATCAGATTTAGCGGCTTCAAACTCCAATAACAAGTCACCTAGCTCTCTTAACTTCCTGTGCTCCTTGTTAGAGATCTTAGGGAAGCTATCCACTCTCCTGAACAGCGCATTCTCAATTACTTCTGGTGACCCATAACACTCGTCAAGTCTGTTCCAAGCCACTTTGAGCCCTCTCTGTGGGTGATGGACATGCACAGCTCTTATCCTTCTCCCGTGTTCAGCTGACTCGGTAGCTAGCCACTTCACCAAGAGGTCCATCTCTTTACTATCTGTAAGGTTTAGACCTCGTATGGCATTCAGGAATCATGCTTTCCAAGCCCTGTAACTCCAAGGACGGTCACTAAACTGCAAAAGCCCTGAGGACAGAAGTTCACGTCTCGCAAAAAACCTGACGAAGTCTGACATGCTCTGACTATCAGCAGGATTAGCCTGTTGGGCCTCTGCATACTGGTGTGCTTGAGGATGATCTCTGTCATTAGCTACCTCTGTGTATCTCACGTGATCCATGGCTCCCCTTCAACTCCGCACTATCTGGGGTTTCCTACATGAAGGGTGTGACATGTGAGCGTCAGTGTGCCTTGACTGACTTCCAACGAATGAAATACACTCCTGAGGATGACGGTCATGACTGGGCTTACCATCCTGAATGTGACACTGCACAGCAGCTTTGGGTGCACGCTGTACAACAGTGGCTGGTTGAATAACGCTGTTAGTAGAGATTCCTTCTAATGTAGGTATTGACTGATAGGCAGTATGCTTTGCCTGCTCTTCCACATAGTCTTCTGTGTGCTCCGCTGGATCATGGGTTTGAAGATCAATTTTGGAGCTGAGGTCCTCAGTTTGCTCTTCCATGGCTGCCTCTAATGCTTCAGCTTTAGCTACCGCAGCTGCAGCTCTTTTCTCCCGTTGAAGGGCATCAAGTGATGCCTCTAAGCGTGCTTGTTCCATTTTGATTTGGCATTCCCTTTCTGCAAATGCTGCCTCTGCTTTAGCAGCTTGGGCTTCAGCACGAGCTGAGGCTGCGGCCGCACTGATGGAGGAGCCATATGATCGTCTGGATGAAGACCAACCTGAGACATGAGACCTTGTCTGTAGTGACTGAGATCCTGATGATTTTTTGTCCAACATTTTGAAAAGAGAATTGCCTTTGTATTCCAGAAAGTGTCGTTTTACTGTCCTGTCCTCTTCACACGCCTTGCATGAATTGACAGGCAGATGAACTCCATCCCCAATTACCACACCCTGACAAAGACCTTCCAAGTTGACTTTCTTTAGTGTAACAACTGGCGGTAGGGTAAAACTGACAGAAAGAAAAACATGCAATCAAAAGTCGTCAAAATTCCCATTATGGTTAAGTAAAAGGCAGGCATTAAGTATGCCACAAATGATACAGAACTATACACAAGATACTGTATACAAATAAGTTCCAAATATATCATAAAGATAGGCTACTGGTAAGCAAGATGTTGCTACATACAATGTATCTTATGCACATTTTCTTACTACAGGTTAGCCAGAACATGTGGCCCACATGAATATTCCATCTGTATTTTATCTGCACACAAACCATTCAAATATCTCTGATTTGTGGAAATATGCATATACATGAATAAATAATAAACCCAAAGATTACTTTTACATACCGATGATGCTTTCAAAGACCTGAATGTCAGGATGATGTTGAATGAAAAGGCACAAGCTCTCCCTCAACTCTACGTGGAGAACTGTCTTCATGCCTACTGATGATGTCATCAACTAGAGACACAGATCACATGACCTAAGTGACTGCTATACAAAACTACCAGCAAAGTGTGCTAAATGACAAATAAAATAACTGGCTTAAGGCAGCACAGGAAGAATTAAAGGAGAGAGTGGCATTAGTCTTGGAGAATGTCATGGCAGTGCTCAGACAGGACAGAGTGAAGAGTGTGTCTAGTGAGGCTTTGTGGGTAGAACTGAGGAATAAGAAAAGGATGACCATGTTACTGGGAATATATTGTAGACCACCCAATAGTTCGTGGGGTTTAGAGGAGCAAACTTGTAGAGAGATCACAGACTGTTGCAAGAAACATAAAGTTTTTATAGTAGATTATTTTAATGTTCCACATATTGACTAGGAGTTCCATATTGTCAAAGGGCTGGATGGGAAAGAGTTTGCCAACTGTGTTCACAAAAATTTCCTTCATCAGTACATAGAAGTCCCAACTAGAGACAGTATGATTCTAGATCTTTTGTAAGGGAAATAGACAAGGCAACAGAAGATTGTGTAGGAAAACACTTTGCGATTAGTGATCATAATTGCCCACCAATTGCCCACCATTGAGAACATCTACCATAAACTCTGCCTTGGCAAGGTGAAAAGTATTATCAAGGATACTTTGATAATGGACTTTTTACTCTCCTCCCATCCGGTAGGTGCTACAGGAGCCTCCACTCCCACACCAGCAGGCACAGGAAGAGCTTCTTCCCTGACACTGTGACCCTGCTGAAACTCACATCACTGCACTAAGCAGTATTGCACCCATATTGTACTGTCTCAGTACTTGTATATTTGTGTGCTGTAGCACTTACTTTTTATTTGCAATTATTTTGTAAATAACTCTATTCTTTGCATTTCTGGTCAGATGCTAACTGTATTTCTTTGGCTTTGTATCTGTAGTCAGTACGATGACAATAAAGTTGTATCTAATCTAATAATGCCATTAGTTTCAAGGTAATTATGGAAAAGGATATGTCTGGTCCTTGGGTTGAGATTCTAAACTGAAGAAAGGCCAATTTTGATAATATCAGAAAGAATCTGGCAAGTGTGGATTGCGACACAAACAACAGGAATTCTGCAGATGCTGGAAATTCAAGCAACACACATAAAAGTTGCTGGTGAACGCAGCAGGCCAGGCAACATCTCTAGGAAGAGGTGCAGTCGACGTTTCAGGCCGAGACCCTTCGTCAGGACTAACTGAAGGAAGAGTGAGTGAGGGATTTGAAAGCTGGAGGGGGAGGGGGAGATCCAAAAGGATAGGAGAAGACAGGAGGGGGAGGGATGGAGCCAAGAGCTGGACAGGTGATGGGCAAAAGGGATACGAGAGGATCATGGGACAGGAGGTCCAGGAAGAAAGACAAGGGGGTGGGGGGGACCCAGAGGATGGGCAAGGGGTATATTCAGAGTGACAGAGGGAGAAAAAGGAGAGTGAGAGAAAGAATGTGTGTATAAAAATAAGTAACAGATGGGGTACGAGGGGGAGGTGGGGCATTAGCGGAAGTTAGAGAAGTCAATGTTCATGCCATCAGGTTGGAGGCTACCCAGACGGAATATAAGGTGTTGTTCCTCCAACCTGAGTGTGGCTTCATCTTTACAATAGAGGAGGCCGTGGACAGACAAGTCAGAATGGGAATGGGACGTGGAATTAAAATGTGTGGCCACTGGGAGATCCTGCTTTCTCTGGCGGACAGAGTGTAGGTGTTCAGCAAAGTGGTCTCCCAGTCTGCGTCAGATCTCGCCAATATATAAAAGGCCACATTGGGAGCACCGGACGCAGTATATCACCCCAGCCGACTCACAGGTGAAGTGTTGCCTCACCTGGAAGGACTGTTTGGGGCCCTGAATGGTGGTAAGGGAGGAAGTGTAAGGGCATGTGTAGCACTTGTTCCGCTTACACGGATAAGTGCCAGGAGGGAGATCAGTGGGGAGGGATGGAGGGGGACGAATGGACAAGGGAGTTGCGTAGGGAGCGATCCCTGAGGAATGGAGGGGGGGGGGAGGGAAAGATGTGCTTAGTGGTGGGATCCCGTTGGAGGTGGCGGAAGCTACGGAGAATAATATGTTGGACCCGGAGGCTGGTGGGGTGGTAGGTGAGGACCAGGGGAACTCTATTCCTAGTGGGGTGACGGGAGGATGGAGTGAGAGCAGATGTACGTGAAATGGGGGAGATGCGTTTAAGAGCAGAGTTGATAGAGTTGATTGGGACAATTTGTTTTCTGGCAACGGTGTACTTGGTAAGAGAGAGGCAATCAAAAGTGAAATTTTCAGACTACAAAGTCTGTATTTTCCTGTCAGAATAAAAGGCAATGATAGCAGGTTTACAGAAGCTTAGTTTTCTAGAGATATTGGGGCCTGGCTATGAAAAGGAAGGAGGTGCATAGGCAGGTAGGAACAAATGAGATACTTATGGAGTATAATAAATGCAAGAGAACACTAAGAAAGAAACCAGTAGAGCCAAAAGAAGTCATAAGATTGCTCTAGTGACAAGGAGAAGCAGAATCTTAAAGGCTTCTACAGATATATTAAGAACAAAGGATAGCAATGGACAAAATTGGTCCTCTGGAAGATCAGAGTGGTAATCCATGCATGGAGCTGAAAGAGATGGGGGAATCTCTTAAATTTTTTGCATCTGTATTTACTGGGATACAGACATAGAGTCTACGGAAGTGAGGTAAAGAAGCAATGCGATCATAGACACTATACAGATTGCAGAGGAGAAGGCATTTACTTTCTAGTGTGTACTTGATGAGTAAGAGGCCTTCAAAAGTGAATTTTCAGAGTACACATAATTCCTGACAATGTGTTCCCTCAGACCCTATGGGAGGCAAGTGCAGAAATTGCAGGGGCCCTAGCAGAGATACTTAAAACATATTTAGCAACAGATAAGGTGCTGGAGGGTTGGAGGAGAGCTAATATTGTTTCGGAAGACCATAAGATGCAGGAGTAGTACTAGGCTATTTGGCCTATTGAGCGTGCTCCATCATTTCATCATGGCTGATCCAATTTTCATCTCGGCCCCAATCTCCTGTCTTCTCCCCATATCCCTTCCTGCCCTAACCAAGCAGGAATCTATCAACTTCTGCCTTAAATATACATAAAGATGAAGGAGGACCTCAGCTGCCTGTGACAAAGAATTCCACAGATTTACCACTGTATGGTTAAAGAAATTTCTCCTCATCTCCGTTCTAAAAGGACGCCCTCCATGCTGAGGCTCTGTCCTCTGGTTTTAGACTCTCCCGTCATAGGAAACATCCTCTCCACGTCCACTCTATCAAGGTATTTCACCATTTGATAGGTTACAATGAGGTCACCCCTCATTCTTCTGAACTTTAGTGAATACAGGCCCAGAGCTATCAAATGTTCTTCATATGACAAGCCGTTCAATCCTGTAATCATTTTTGTGAACCTCCTTTGAACCCTCTCTAGTTTCATTATTGAAATGTTCCCATAACCTATGGACTCACTTTCAAGGACATGTTCATCACATGTTCTTGATATTTATTGCTTGCTTATTTATTTATTTATTTATTTAATTAATTCTTTCTTTTTGTATGTGCACAGTTGGTTGTCTTTTGCACACGAGTTGAATGCCCAAGTTGCTGTGGTCTTTCATTGATTCTACTGTGATTTTTATTCTACTGTCGATTTATTGAGTATGCCCACAAGAAAATGAACCTTTGGGTTGTATATGTTGACATATATGTACTTCCATAATAAATTCACTTTGAACTTTGAAAATGATGTTGCTTACTGCAGTATCTGTGGCTGTGACTGGGTTTCAGCTGTAGTGTCCTGAATGGGAATATATGATGGCTCCCATCAGAGCTGCATACAATGAGTCATCACTTTATCAGCACGATCTTTTAAAACATCTTGGGATATATTTTATATCCAGGCCGTCTCACCTAAAACTACTTTTGATTTACAATCCTCAGAAGGTACACTTGTGTCCTTATTTTACTGCCTTCTCCCACTTCCTTTTGCTTTTCTCCTTTCTAATCAACAATATTGGCAGGCCATTTAGGCAGTGGCAGAGATTGAGAAGTATGCAGAGCTCAGTTAAAAACATCACTTGATTTAACAACCCCAGCCACTGGCCATGTATTGTAATTTACAGATTACCAGCCACAGAATATGAGTGACCCCAAGTTAGGTTACTGGGAATGGTTAGCATTTTGGTGGCTTCTCCAGTTTTGATGGCTCAAACTAACACCAGTCCTTGATCTACAGGTACACAACGTCATGTACTGAACATTTCCATAATCTTCTGTTTGCATTTCAGATTTTCAGCATTAGCAGTATTTTGTTCTTTTTTTATTAATCAGAGGTTGATGAGGTCTCATGATGAGATGCTTGGTGCATTGGAAGATTAAGGAATCTGAATGATGAGAAGATTGGTGCATTGGAATTTTGATGGAACTACCTGATGTTATGATTATGATTGGTTCACCTGAAGAAAAGATGGGTCTACATGATGAGATGATTGGTCCACTGGAAGATTGATGTGTCCACATGAGATGATTGGCGCGCTGGAGTTTTGATGGAACTACCTGATGTCTACTTGAATAAAAGGTGGGTGTACGTGATGAGATGATTGTTGCATTAGAAGATTGCTGAGCCTGTCTGATGAGATGATTGGTGCCCAGGTCAATATTACCTTAGAGAGTTCAAATGAGCACGAGAAGAACCCAGCTAGGATTTGATGTGGAAGTGGAAGTTAACACATCTGTCCTGCAAGCTTATAGTGCAGCCATGAAAACTCAGATTGGTGCACCATGGCTGTAGATTCCTGTGTGTTCCAGAGCTTGGAAAATGTCACAGTGGGCCAGCCATCGGTTGCTATGGTGGTATGCTGATGAGTAAAAATGACTTAAGATATTACTGTACTCAGATGTTAAACAATAAGTTATGGCATTAACTAAAGGTTCAGTGGCTCCAATTTATCAGTACCACCAGTACTGCACATTAATGGGTCTAATCTGCCTTGGATGTCATGATATCACTATGCAAACTTACAGCACCTAGCATAATGCAACACTCTTGTACATTAAGCAACAAGTTTCCGGAAGCTGGCAATGTCAGCAGTGGCTTAATTCATGAGTAGGCAACTTCACATTTCCCCATTGCCCCCATTCCTTCCTCCTCCTCAGAAGTGGCGAGCTTGGTAGGTTCTGAAGAAGCACAGTAACCTGACTGAATTTATGCCTCTTGGAAATTTATAATTTAGGCCCTAATGCTGCCTAATCATTGTCCCCAGAATAAGGAAATTGGAGCAAACAGTCAGTGCTGGAGGAATACTTACAGCAAGAAGAATAACACACCCTGAGTCTGAAACTTTAAACCCGTATCACATTTTACATGCAGGTATTGAAAAAAGCAAGAAGGAAATGTAGAATAAGATTTCTGTTCAATTTTATTTATCTTCATATTTTTCAGAGTGCTGTAGTGCCACATAAATTACAGCTAATATTTTATAAGAGACCCACACACAGGGCAACTCCACCAATAACTTCAGAGATGCAGCCTCTGTAATGTAAAATTTGCCAAGGTCAAGCAGACAATGGCTTTATTCAAGTATGGATGGAATTTGTTTTTTTGGACAGAGCATCCTTAAATTTGCCTGTGGCTGGTTTTATTCTAACTGAAAAGCTTCTGGACTCTTCAATATGAATTTCCACAGGCAATTTTACTTTTTTTTTGCATTTATACAACAAAAGAATTGTCTGCCTTTTGCAGCAGAAAGAATCGTGACATTTCTGCATCAGAATGTTTTATTAGAGATAGAATGAATATTACGTCAATCTTGCAGTCTAGTAAAATCTGATTAGAACAATTTTAATGCTCAGGATGGTTTTCTTGACAGCTAGCTTTGTCTGAACTTAAATCCATTTACTTTGAATGCCATAGTGTAATGTAAATTTATGAGAGAGTTTCTATATTATCGATAGGATGTATCGAGAGCATCCTGAACAGCTGCATCACTGCCTGGTTCAGGAATTGCACCATCTCGGATCGCAAGACCCTGCAGTGGATAATGAGGTCAGCTGAGAAGATCACTGGCGTTTCTCTTCCTGCTGTTACAGACATTTACACCACACAGTGCACCTGCAAAGCTAACAGTATTGTGAAGGACCCCACGCACCCCTCATACAAACTCTTCTCCCTCCTGCCATCTGGAAAAAGGTATCGAAGCATTCGGGCTCTCACGACCAGACTGTGCAACAGTTTCTTCCCCCAAGCCATCAGACTCCTCAATACGCAGAGCCTAGACTGACATCGACATCATTTATTAGAACCATGGAACCACAGAACATTACAGCACAGAAACAGGCCTTTTGGCCCTTCTTGGCTGTGATGAACCATTTTTCTGCCTAGTCCCACTGACCTGCACCTGGACCATATCCCTCCATACACCTCTCATCCATATAGATGTCCAAGTTTTTCTTAAATGTTAAAAGTGAGCCCGCATTTACCACTTCATCTGGCAGCTCATTCCACACTCCCACCACTCTCTATGTGAAGAAGCCTCCCCCAATGTTCCCTTTAAATTTCTCTCCCTTCACCCTTAACCCTTAACCCATGTCCTCTGGTTTTTTTTTCCTCTAGCCTCAGTGGAAAAAACCTGCTTGCATTCACTCTATCTATACCCATCATAATTTTATATACCTTTATCAAATCTCCCCTCATTCTAATGCCCCACCTCCCCCTCGTACCCCATCCATTATTTATTTTTATACACACATTCTTTCTCTCACACTCCTTTTTCTCCCTCTGTCCCTCTGACTATACCCCTTGTCCATCCTCTGGGTTCCCCTCCCTCTTGACTTTCTCCCTGGGCCTCCTATCCCATGATCCTCTCATATTCCCTTTGCCAATCACCTGTCCAGCTCTTGGCTCCATCACTCCCCCTCCTGTCTTCTCCTATCATTTTGGATCTCCCCCTCCCCCTCCCACTTTCAAATCTCTTACTAACTCTTCCTTCAGTTTGTCCTGACGAAGGGTCTCGGCCTGAAACGTCGACTGTACCTCTTTCTGGAGATGCTGCCTGGTCTGCTGCATTCACCAGCAACTTTGATGTGTGTTGCTTGAATTTCCAGCATCTGCAGAATTCCTGTTGTCAACCTTTCTCTGTAACTGAGTTTCTCAAGTACTGTCAACATCCTTGTAAATCTTCTCTGCACTTTTTCAACCTTATTAATATCTTTCTTGTAATTACATTGTAATTTGTCCTCTACTGTGCCTATTGTCTTGTTTATTAATTATTGTACTACCCTGCACTGTTTTGTGCACTTTATGTAGTCCTGTGCAGGTCTGTAGTCTAGAGCAGTTTTATGTTGTTTTACGTAGTCTAGTGTAGCCTTTTGCTGTCTCACATAGTCCAGTGTAGTTTTGTGTTGTTTCATGTAGCACCAAGGTCCTGGAGGAACGTTGTTTCATTTTTACTGTGTACTGTACCAGCAGCTTATGGTCGAAATAACAATAAACTTGACTTGACTTATTGAATCATAGCAGAACCTTGGGTGAAATACTTTTTTTCCATCCGTGACTGATGGAATTAAATTCTATTTTGTTTCATCATTGTTATCTGACTTGAGATCCTCGAACCTAACCCAGCCATAGTTCATGCCACTTGGAAATGGACCCATGGACTCTGCAAGGACACCTTGGGCAGCACAGCGGTGCAGGTTGCCTAACCAGGCTCAATCCCAATCTTGGGTGCCGTATGTGTGAAATTTTCATTTTGTCTCTGTTATCTTGTGGGTTTTCCCTGCATGCCCTTGTTTCCTTCCACTGCCTAAAGTTGTGCAGTGGTCACTGTAAATTGCCTCTGGTTTTGTAGGTAAGCAGTAGATATTTACGAGACTATTGGGAAAATAAAAAAAAGTAAAATGGGATTAATGTAGGATTAGTATAAGTGAGTGATTGATGATCAGTGCTGACTCATTGCGCCAAAGGACCAGTCTCTGTGTTGTTCCTGAATCATTTAATTTGATCTTGAAAGGAAGAAGGAAGTGTGTTTGGTCCGAAAGAGCTGTCACCAGGGTGTGGAGGCCCAGGATTTGGGAAGTCTGATAGAAACTCAATAGGGATTGGCTCTAAGTGGAAGCAACTGGAGAATAAGGAATGCTAGGTTATCATTGCAGATTGATATAGAGGTATGAGTGTGGGAGGAGGGGGGAATAAGCCACTGAGGGAGAAGCACCCCACCAGCAGATTTTGAGAGGGGTAGGGTAGCCACAGTAAGTCGGTGGATACTGAGCAGCTAAATTGATGGTCAGGGGAAGACTCCAGAAAGGATGGTGAGCTGAAACGTGGTGGGAGCACAGCTGGAGAGGTTGAAGTTCTGAGTAAAAGCCATATTTACTTACATCCTTACTTCTTAAAGGGAATCTAGCTTGTGTTCCCAGCACTGGATTCCATGGGCTGTAACCTGTTTGGGTAGGGACTCTCAAGTAACATTGATTCAATAATGCAAAGCAAATTTATTATTAAAACATGTATATTTCATCATATACTACTTTGAGATGCATTTTTGGCAGCCATTCACAATAGGACCAAGAAATATAATAGAATCAGTGAAATCACTGCACACAAACAAAGATTGACAAACAGCCAGTGTGCAAAAGAATGCAAACTGTGCAAATACATATACCACTAATAATAATAGTAAATAAATAATACCGAGAACATGAGTTATAGAATTGTAGATACAGATATTGTGAGCACAATGAAAGCCAGTGGCCCATGTCAGGTGTGACGAAAAACGACTGAAGTGATGTCCTGTGGGTTCATGGCAACGTTTCATAGGCTCCTCAACCCATCTGTACATCAGATATATGACAGATTCAGTAAGAACACTGATGTATTGCCATGGGCTTGGAGTCCTTGATCACCGTGATGTCTGAAATTCAGTAATATCTGGTCAACCTTTAGGCAAGTTATCATGAAACCTTTTTCATAACCTCCTCAGCACCTCTCAGTGTTTCTTTTCCAGCAAATTCATGTTATATTCAGAATGTGTGAAGGAACAGTGCCTCTAATAGTGGTACAAAAAGGTAGTCACTCAACTAAAGTGACAGCTACAGAGAAAAGATAGCCACCCATTCTTCTATCCATGTTAGATGACATCGCACACCTTTATTTGCAGTGATTTCTCATTGGTAGCCTCTGCACGAGTATGCCACGCTGGAAACAATCAGAACCAATCTGTTAACATAATGTCTTTTTTCTTCTGTGAATGACAACTGAACCCAGTCAAGCAACTGTGGCTGATAACATAACCTATGCTTCGCGCTTTGTGACCTTTTGAATTGTGAAGATTTAAACAGAATGCAAGAATTTTAATTAAATAGATATATGTAATGGCTTTCCAACCAGGAATGACGAAGAGGAGATAGGCTTTAAAAAATTGATCTTGCTTATTGGGAGAAGCACAGAGCTCTGTTGTCATGCTAACAAGCAAAGTCAGAATTTTACATATGGTGCTGACAAATTTGTCTCTAAAAGTGATGGGAATTGTGCATCACAATTGCTATGTATTATGCAGTCAAGGATGTAGGAGTCTGACTTCAGAGGGAGAGGATGCTGCAGTGGGAGATTTCACTACTGGTGTAACTTTATATTTTTTTGACTGCTTAAAAAAAATACAACAGCACCTCCTGCGGCTCTTGAATATTGAAGCACTGGCAATTCCTGTACCCCATGGTCCAGCTTTGCTCATCTAGCGTCTCTGCAACCTCTTCATTCAAATGTGCTTTGATCTGGATTCACTTTGCTTTTCATGGATGGAAACAGAGACTTATTTTATTTGCAGATACAGCTTGGCATATGCCCTTCCAGCCTCTGAGCCATACCGTCCAGCAACCAACGATTTAACCTCAGCCTAATCACGGTACAATTCACAATCACCAATTAACCTATCATCAGTATGCCTTTGGATTGTAGGAGGAAACCAGAGAACCCAGAGTAAACCCACGCATTCCACAGCGAGGACATACAGACTGCTTACAGATGATGTCGGAATTGAACTCCAAAATCTGTAGCCCTGAGCTGTCATAGTGTTGCGCTAGCTGCTACATTACCGTGGCATTTTATATGACGGATTTAATTTTAACTCTAGTGTTCAGTTTGCCATGAGGGGGTGGTGTGGGGCAAAAGGCAAAGTAAAATATTTGTAAATTCCTGTTATAACAGTACACACTCAATGATTCACAATCTCACTTTCAAAATAATTCATTTATCCTCTAAAGTCTGATGAAGTGTTTTCAAATCACACTGCAAAAGTAATTTGTTGCCTGCATTTGTATATTGCAATGTTAATACCATAGTGTACACTTACAAGAAATATCTAGAAAACTTCATTATTCTCCATAGATTTAGTGATAATCTATAATTTTAGCAGCAACATATCCAAAATTCTGGAGGAACTCAGCAAGTCAGGCAGCATCTATGGAAATACATAAAGAGTCGATGTTTCAAGCCAAAACCCTTCTTCAGGACTGGAAAGGAAGGGGGAAGATGCCAGAATAAAAATATCCCACCCACCCACCCACCTGGCTTCACATATCACCTTCTAGCTTGTCCTCCCTCTCCTCCACTCCCCCCCACAGCTTTACTTTAATACTTTTCACACTTGTTACCTTTTGCTCCTTCCTTTCCATTCCTGAAGTGTCGAAATGTCAGCTGTTTACTCTTTTCCATAGATGCTACCTCCTAACCTGTTGTGTTCCTCCAGTTTGTGTGTGTTGCTTTCTCTATTATTAATCTTAGCAGCATCTGTTTGCATGTCCACCCATTCTCAGGATTCAAAACACTGTCTTTTTCACCTTGTAGCAATGTAACAATCACATGATAGCTCCAATGTGCTCTTGAGTGATGGTCCCACAAGGCTGCCGTGTCACAGGGTTTCAGTCTGACAGCATATTGAGCATAACCACGCTGTGTTGTCATGTAAAATTTGAAGCAGAGTGAGAATGAATTTGTCGAGTGTTTGTTAAAGCCATCAGTCTTGGGTATTCTCAGAAATTGCTGTACAGGCCTCTGCTTTACTGTTTCAGAACAGAGGCAAGTACCTGGTAGTACATCAGAATATGTGGCCAACTCACGTCAACAAGAAACTGCCAACTCCAGATCTGTACTGCAGCTATTGGTCTGAGTTGGGAGAATCTATACAACAGCCTTTGGGGTAGCAGAGGACTAGACAATTATTCCTATCGGATACATTGCCTGTTGTCTCTATGCAGATGTAATGCTAGTACATCCCAACTTTCTGAAAAAGAAACATAAATAGAACAGGTGAGTTTTCTATGTAGATAGAATAGGAATCTCTGCCCATGCAATTTTTGAGCTTCTATACAAAATCCTCTTCAATTGCATTTTGGTGCTTAAGTTGGCTATTCTGTGAAAGTTGTCATGGGTTATGTGAGCAAGCAGCAACTGTTTAATTATGTCAAGTAGATTCTGTCCACTGTGTTAAATAATTGCCAGCACTGCCCATACCAATAAATATTACAAGTGACTGGGATCACTTGAGGGTGGATGCTGCTTTCCTGTAACAACACTCCATGTAGATCTGCATAATAGAGAGGGGAGATTTACCCATGATAGACTGAGCCACATACACTACTTTTCGTTGGATTTTCTGTTCAAGGGCATTGGTGCTTCCAGACCAGCCTGTAAGCAACCAGTCAATATACTCTCCACCACACATATATAGAAATTTGTCAAACTTTTAGATATCATGCCGAATCTTCGCAAACTCCTAAGGAAGTAGAGGCACTGCTGAGCTTTCTTCATAATGGTACCTATGTGCTAGGCCCAGGACAGGTCCTCTGAAATGATAACACCGAGGAATTTAAAGTTGCTGATCCCCTCCACTGTTGAGGAGATACGCCTGACATGAGTACCTTTTCCATTTCCAATGCGTATGGATGAGAACCTCCATATCAGAGAAATCACTATTTGATCTTACCTCAGAGGGTTGACAGTATTTGTCTCTATTGTGTAGGTGAGTGATGGTGTCTGGGTGGGTTGATGAGACCATGGGGAGAATAAGATGAGATTAATGAAGATGGATGCTAAATGGTTGGCATGGACTTGTGACCAGACATGCAGCACACTGTCACAGCTCCCAGAGACACACAGCTGGAGAAATTGGTGCTCCAGGCAGTGGAAGTATTGTGTGAGGATGCTCATTAATGGTCTATTATACTCATTTCAGTATGTGCTCTTTGTGGTACATCCGTGTTGGACCTGAAATGAGTTATGAGCCATTTAATGACCCATGATGCCTAGTAGCAAACTTATTGTGGCGGGTCAGATAAAGTAAATTGTGCTTGCTATTCTGTTCCTGTATCTGATGGTTTTACTGGGGAGAAAGCAGGAGATTGGGGCTGAGAGGGAAAATGGATCAGCCATGATGAAAGGGTGGAGTAAACTCGATGGGCCAAATGGCCTAATTCTGCTCCTATATCTTATGGTCTTATGGTTCTTTGGTACAACATGTGTATGACTAACTGCATGTGGTCTCATAGCAGATTCATGTTGCAAACCATGGTAGGCAGCTGCAAATGGAAGCTTGATCTCTGTACAAAGTTTTACAATCTCTCAGCCTACTGTAGAGCATCTTCCATGTTATTCATACAGCAGCACTTTTCAGTCTGCAGGATTTTGCAGTGACCCAGAAGGATGTTTCTTAAAATGTAGAGCTGCAATGGCATGGCCATCAGAGTCATGTCAAATGTTGGCAAACACAAGAGATTCTGCAGTTACTGGAAATCTCGAGCAACACACGAGAAATGCTGGAGCATCTCAGCAGATCAGGCAGCTGCAATGCAAGTGAATAAAGTGGTGCTGTTTTCACTCTTCTGCAGGATGGATACGAAAGGGGAAAGACACCTGAATGAAAAGGTTCCATCCACTCACCCACTGGGCGTCACCTACCACCTTCCAGCTAGTCCCCCTTCCCCTCCCCCCACCTTTTTATTCTGGCATCTTCCCCCTTCCTTTCCAGGCCTGAAGTGTCGAAACTTTGACTGTTTATTCCTTTCCATTGATGCTGAGTTCCTCCAACACTTTGTGTGTGGTTCACATTGAAGTTGAGATGAGAGAATTGCTCCCTATCGAGCATTCAAGCATGTGGCCAGCCAGCTCTCCCTTCCTTCTCCTTTAGAAGTTTGTCCTCATCTATACAGCCTTCCAATCATGGTCAGTTCCCAGTGGAAGTCACGCAAAGCCGCACATGCACTGAGGCAACTGGTTTTTGTTCAAACTTTTCCATGAATAAAAAAATCTCATTGAGAGCTGGACCATTCCTTGTAACCTATCTGAACCATTGCTATCTGGATATGCACAGAGGATACAGATAATAAAATAAGGGGGAGAGGGGATAAATGGAGCAGTCATTGTGTGAGTGCACCAGTGTTAGAGTGAGGATGCTTTGGCTCAACAGGCTTGGGTGAGGTAAGTTTCTAGTAAGTTTACTTTTCTGCATTCTTCATCAGTTAGTGCAGTGAGAATGTCTCCATGGTCTTAGTTATGTTCTTTGTGTGAGATGCGGGAATTCTGGGAGACCTCCATCCTCATCTGTACCAGGAATACTGAGCTGCAGCTCCTCAGAGAATGTATTAAGGAACTGGAGCTGCAGCTTGATGAAGTTTGGCTCAGACGGGAAACTGATGAGGTGATGGATAGGAGCCACAGGTAGGCAGTCAACCCTGAGTTGTAGGAGGCAGGGACCTGAGTGACTGTCAGGAGAGGGAAAGGAAATATACAGTGAGTGCAGAGTATCCCTGTGGCCATTCCCTTAATAATATACGTTTTTGCAAATAAATACTGTGAGGTGTTTTATACTTAAGAAAAACCGTAACAACTCATTTATTGTACTTCAAACGCTGAACACAAGAAGCGCGGTAACAGAACTTCACATGAGAAGTCATCACGTCAGACCAGCCTGTAAGGGTGAACCCCAACTCTATGCCTGTGGTTGTGAATTATGTACGTTTCCACCCATTACATTACCCTACAATAATAGGTCTTCTGCTTGGGCTACAGTTGAGGGGGATGACCTAGTGGCCAGGTCTCTAGAACTGAGTCTGGCGCTGTGGCTCAGAAGAGAAGGGGAGAGAAGAGACTATAGTAGGTATAGGAGATTCCATAGTTAGAAGAGTAGACACAAGATTCTGTGGACGTGAAAGATACCTAGATGGTACGTTGCCTCCTTGGTGTCAGGGTGTCTCGGATCAGGTCCAAGGCATTCTAAAGGGGGAGGGGAAGCAGCCAGAAGACTTAGTACATATTGGCACCAATGACATCGGTAGGAAAAGGGGGGAGGTCCTGAAGGAAGAATTTATGGAGTTCGGAAGAAAGCTGGAAAGCAGAACCTCCAGGGTAGTAATCTCTGGATTGCACTCTGTGCCATGTGCCACTGAGGGTAAGAATGGGATGATTTGGCAGATAAATGCATGGCTGAGGAAGTGATGCAGGGGGCAGGGGTTCAGATTTCTGGATCATTGGGAACTCTTCTGTGGAAGGTATATCTTGTACAAAAGAGATGGGTTACATCAAAATACTTGTTGGCAGGCTTGCTAGAGCTGTTCAGGAGGGATTAAACTAGACTGGCAGGGAGATGGGAACCTGAGAGATAGGGCAGAGGATGGGGAAGTTGATATACAGCTAGATGCAGGCTGCAGTGGGACTGTCAAGAAGGACGTGCGGGTGATAGGGCAAAACTGCAGTCAGTGGAATGAGCTGCATTGTAACATAGGACAAAATCTAAAAGGGTGGCAAATGCAGGACTGAAGGTGTTATATTTGAATGCATGCAGCATGCAGAATAAGGAAGTTGCTGGTAGCGTAGTACAGATTGTCAGCTATGAGTTGTGGGTACAAGGAGATCATAGTTGGGTATTTAACAACCAAGTTCACACGTCGTTTGTAAAGGACAGGCAGGTAGGCAGAGGGGGTGGTGTGGCTCTGATTGCTAAAAAAATAAGGGTAAAATGACCCTGATGGGAATTATATGCAGTCTTTCAAATAGAATGTGGGCTACAAATTAGAACAGGAGACAGAAAATGCATATCAAAAGGATAATGTTATGTTGGTCATGGGGGGAAACTCAATATGCAGGTAGATTTGAAAATTAAGTTGGTGCTGGATCCCAAGAGAGAGAGTTTGTAGAATGCTTATGAGATGCCTTTTTAGAGCAGCATGTGGTTTTAGGGCAGAAGTGAGTGCAATTGCTATTACTAGGGAGTAGGTGCTTGAGAAGCTGAAAGTCTGATGGTGGACAAGTCACCTGGACCAAATGGACTACACCCCAGGGTCCTGAATGATGTGGCTGTGGTGATTGTGGAGGCATTAATAATTATCTTTCAAGATTCACTAGATTCTGGCATGGTTCTGGAGGGCTGCAAAATTACAAATGTCACTCCACTCTTCAAGAAGGAAGGGAGGCAAAAGGAAAGAAATTATAGGCTAATTAGTCTGAGCCTACTGGTTGGGAATATGTTGGAGCCAATTGTTAAGGATGTGGTTTCCAGATATTTGGACTCACATGATAAAATAAGCCAAAGTCAGCATGGTTTCCTTAACAGAAATATTGCCTGACAGATCTGTTGGAATTTTTTGAGGAAATAACAAGCAGAATAAACAAAGGAGAACTGTTGAATGCTGTGTACTTGGACTTTCAGAGGCCTTTGACAAGATGCCACACATCAGGTTGCTTAACAAGATACGAGCCCATTGTGTTACAGGAAAGATATTGGCATGGATGTAGGATTGGCTGATTGGCAAGAGGCAAAGAGTGGGAATAAAGAGAGCCTTTTCCGTTTGGCTGCTGGTGACTAGTGGTGTTCCAAAGGGTTTGGTGTTGGGACCAATTATTTTTATGTTATACGACTGTCAATGATTTGGATGGCTTTGCGGTCAAGTGTGCAGATGATACGATATTAAGTAGGGGGGCAGGTAGTGTGAGGAAGCAGGAAGACTGCAGAAAGACTTAGAGAGGTTAGAAGAATGGCCAGAGAAGTGGCAGATGGAATACAGTGTCAGGAAGTGTGTGGTCATGCTCTTTGGTGGAAGGCATAAAGGTGTGGACCATTCAGGGAGAACATTCAAGATCAGAGGTGCAACGGGACTTGGGAGTCCTCATACAGGATTCCCTAAAGGTTAACTTGCAGATTGAGTCTGTGGTGAGGAAGGCAAATGCAGTGTTAACACTCATTTCAAGAGGACTAGAAATAAAAGCAAGGAGGTAATACTGAGGCTCTTGAGGCACTGGTAAGGCCTTACTTGGGAGTACTGTGATCAATTTTACACCATAAGACATAGAAGCAGAATTAGGCCATCCTTCCCATCCAATCTGCTTCGCCATTCCATTATGCCTGATCTCGGATCCCAGTCAACCACACGCACATGCCTTCTTGCCATATCCTTTGATGCCCTGACCAATCAGGAAACTATCAATTTTTGCTTTAAATGTACCCATGGATTTGGCCTCCACAGTTATCTGTGGCAGTGCGTTCCGCAGATTCAGTACCCTCTGGTTAAAAAAATTCCTCCTTACCTTTGTTCCAAATTTTGAGGCTATGCCCTCTCTTTCTGGATACCCCCACCACAGGAAACATCCTTTCCACACCCACCCTATCTAGTCCTTTCAACATTCAGTAGGTTTCAATGAGATTACCCCTGCATTATTCTAAATTCCAGTGAGTACAGGCCCAAGGCTGTCAAACGCTCTTCATATGTTAACCCCTTCATTCCTGGGATCATCCTTGTGAACCTCCTCTGGACTCTCTCCAATGACAACACATCCTTTCTGAGACATGGGGCTCAAAACTGTTGACAATACTCCAAGTGCAGCCTGACTAGTGTCTTATAAAGCCTCAGCATTATCTCTTGTTCTTATATTATATTCTCCTTGAAATAAATGCCAACATTGCATTTGCCTTCTTTACCACAGACTCAACCCACAAATTAGCCTTCTGGGAGTCCTGCATGAGGACTTCTAAGTCCCTCTGCACTTCTGATATTTGAAACTTTTCCCCATTTAGAAAATAGTCTGCAGTTTTGTTCCTCTTACCAAAATGCATTTCCCAACACTGTATTCCATATGCTACTTTTTTGCCCATTCTTCCAATTTGTCTTAGTTCTCCTGCAATCACATTGCTTCCTCAGCACTACCTACCTCTTCCCCTATCTTTGCATCACCCACAAACTTTGCCACAAAGCCATCAATTCCGTATCCAAATCATTGACAAACAATGTGAAAAGTAGAAGTCCCAATACTGACCCCTGAAGAACACCAGTAAGCACTAGCAGCCAATCAGAAAAGGCCCCCTTATTCCCAGTCGCTACCACCTGCCTGTCAGCCATTCCCCTATCTACGTCAGTATCTCTCCTGTAATGCCATGGGGATTTTATCATGTGGCCCCTTATCAACTGCATTCTGAAAATCCAAGTAGGCAACATCCACTGCCTCTCCTTTGTCCACCCTGGTTGTTACT
The DNA here is from genome assembly GCF_030028105.1 of Mobula birostris. Lineage (NCBI taxonomy): Eukaryota > Metazoa > Chordata > Chondrichthyes > Myliobatiformes > Myliobatidae > Mobula > Mobula birostris. The sequence continues at coordinate 41,925,074 of NC_092378.1, read as the reverse complement.
TCCTCGAAGAACCCTTTACAGAAACCATGCTGACTTTGACTTATTTTATTATTAGTCTCCGAGTACCCCAAAACCTTATCTTTAATAATGGGCTCCAACACTTTCCCAACCACTGAGGTTAGGCTAACTGACTTATAATTTCCTTTCTTTTGCCTTCCTTCCTTCTCAAAGAGTGGAGTGGCATTTGCAATTTTCCAGTCCTCTGGAACCATCCCAGAACCAAGTGATTCTTGGAAGTTCATAACCAATGCATCTGCTGTCTCTTCAGCAATCTCTTTCAAAACTCTGGGATGTAGTCCCTCTGGTCCAGATGACTTATCCACCTTAAGACCTTCCAGTTTGCCCAGCACATATTCCTTTCTAATAGCAATGGTGCTCACTCCTGCTCCCTGGCACTCTCAGACCTGTGGCACACTGCTAGTATCTTCCACAGTAAAGACAGATGCAAAGTACTTATTAAGTTCATCTGCCATTTCTTTGTCCCCCATTAATACCTCACCAGCATCATTTTCCAGTGGTCCAAAATCAACTCTTACCTCTCTTTTACTCTTTATATAACTGAAAAAGCTTTCAGTATCCCACTTTATATTATTGGCTACTTTGCCTTCATACTTAATCTTTTCTCTGCTTATGGCTTTTTTTAGTTGTCTTTTGTTGGATTTTATAAACTTCGCAATCATCCAACTTCCTACTCACTTCTGCTACATCATATGCCCTTTCCTTGGCTTTTATGCAGTCCTTAACTTCTTTTGTCAGCCATGGCTGCCTACCCTTGTCATCTGAGAACTTCTTCAGTGGAAAATATTTATCCTGCACCTTGTAAAATATCCCCAGAAACTTCAGCCATCCTTTGGGTCCCTTATCTGAGAAAGGATGTGTTGACATCGGAGAGCGTTCAGTGGAGATTCATGAGAAACATTCCAAGAATGAAAGGCTTATCGTATGAGGAGCATTTGATGTCCCTGGGCCTCTACTCAATGGAATTTAGAAGAATGGTGGGAGGGGGATCTAATTAAAACCTACCAAATGTTGAAAGGCCTAGATGTGGTGAGGAATTTTCCTATAGTGGGGCAGTCTAGGACCCAAGGGCACAGCCTCAGAATAGAGTGACGTCCATGAAGAACAGAGATGAGGAGGAATTTCTTTAGCCAGAGGGTTGTGAATCCATGGAATTCATTGCCACAGGTGGCTGGGGAGCCAGGTCATTGAGTGTATTTAAGGCTGAGGTTGACAGGTTCTTGATTAGACAGGGCATGAAAGGTTACAGGGAGAAGGCAGGAGAATGGGGTTGAGAGGGAAAATGGATAATCCATGACAAAATAGTTGCACAGACTCAATGGGCCAAATAGCTGATTCTACTCCTATATTGTACGGAAGGAGTTTATGTCTTTTCGTTCAACAACTCATGGTCTTTCTATACTTCATGGCTATCTGGAGAAGAAGAATATCAGAGTTGTATTGCACGTGCATACTTTGACAATAAAATGAACCTTTGATCCTTTTTATGCTGCAGTGAAGCTATGCATCATGGATGTGGGAATGGAGTGTGCACAGACATCAAAGTATCAACTGGGATCTTCCCAAAAAGACAGAACTTAACAGGAGGAAGAAAGTGTGCTTAAACTTAAAAGTCCTGTCTTTACCTGAGCCATTGTCTGGGAACACTATTACAGAGGCAGCCTTTGAGCCTTTACTGGTGATCTGGATGAGTCCAAAGGTCAAGGCAAGGCCTTGTGGTGTTTGGTTGGGGATGAGAATAGAGGAAGAGTGACTCAGTAACTTTCATGTTACCTGGAAGTCCACACTTGTCACCAGGTGCCTCTTTATGTATTTAGAGATTAAATGTTTTTCTATCAGAGAAACTGGGTACCCACTCCCACATTGATCCACCTCTTCTGATTTTCACTTGCCAACCATGTTATCCGCTGTGACTATTGGGAAAGGCCATCAATGCAAGCTTGCACCCCCAGAGCTATGCCTGAAATGGCAAGTAGTAATTATACTTAACAGCATTGAATCTCTGGTGAACTCTGCCACCTACATCAATGGAAAACTGTATACAATGTGCCTCTGAAACTTGCTCTACTACACGCCTGCAAGATCTGACACTGGTTCAAAGCCTAGAGTTATGTCAATGGCATAGTTCAGTTTACTAATAGCTTCAAGTCCAGCAGGTCCTGCTTAATGACATTTGAAAAAAATAGCCGAAGTGTTTGTACTTAATGGATATTTTAACAAAAATAAATAACAAAACAACAAAAAAATTGTGAATTCTGTGAGTGTAGGTAGTGCTGATTTAAACACAGCATCTATGTAGCTGACTATAAACTGGCAGCGAGTACTGTCCCTGTCTTCTAAACAGCAAAGCATTTTGAATGGAATCTGGTCCCTATACACCTCAATCCCCCACTCAAAGCTTTCCATTTTTCTCTGGACACCAGACCTCCAGCACCACTCTCCTCTGCCTAGCGGAACTTCCCCTCACTGTAAATAATTTCTCCTTTGGGTCCTTCCACTCCCATGCAAGTGTAGCTATGGGCACTCACATGGGTCCCAGCTATGCCTGCCTGCTTGTTGGCTATGTGGAATAGTCTATGTTCCAAGCCTGCACTGGTGACCATCCTGCACTTTTCCTACACTACATCAACGACTCATTGGTGCGGCTTCCTACACCTGTGCTGAACTTGTTGGCTTCATCCACTTTGCCTCCATCTTCCATTCTGCGCTCAAATTCACCTGGTCCATTTCCGACACCTCCGATCTCACTGTCTCTGTCTCCAGGGGTAGCTTATCCACCGATGTCTATTACAAACCCATGGACTTTCACAGCTACCTGGACTATACTTCATCCCACCCTGCTACTTGTAAAAATGCCATCCCCTTCTCTCAATTCCTCTATCTCCACTGCATCTGCTCTCACGATGAGGCTTTTCATTATAGAACAAAGGAGATGTCCTCCTTTTTCAATGAAAGGAGCTTCCTCCACCATTAACACTGCCCTCAACAACACCTCTTCCATTTCACACAAATCTGCTCTTACCCCATCCTCCTCCCACCCTACCAGGGATAGGGTTCCTCTTGTCCTCACCTACCACCCCACTAGCCTCTGCGTCCAGCCATAATTCTCCGAAACTTCCGCCGCCTCTAATGGGATCTCACCACCAAGCTCAACCTTCCCACCCACTACCTTCTGCTTTCTTTCTTCTCAACGCAACTCCCTTATCCATTTGTCCCGTCCCAGTGATCTCCCTCCTGGCACTTATCCTTGCAAGCGGAACAAGTGCTACACCTGCCCCTACACCACCTCCCTCACTACCATTCAGGTCCCCAAACAATCCTTGCAGGTGAGGCAACACTTCACCTGTGAGACTGTTGGGGTCATATACTGTGTTTGATGCTCCCAGTGTGGCTTCCTGTACATCAGTGAGACCCGATGTAGATTGGGAGATTGCTTTGCCGAGCATCTATGCTCCATCCAGTGGAAGAAGTGGGATCTCCCTGTCACCATCAATTTTAATTCCACTTCCCATTCCCATTCTGATATGTCCAAACATGGTCTTCTCCACTGTCGTGATGAGGCCACAGTTAGGTTGGAGGAACAAGACCTTATATTCCAGTTGGGTAGCCTCCAACATGATGGCATGAACATCGATTTCTCAAACTTCCTATAATGCCCCCCAACCCCCCTTCACCATTTCCCATCCCCTTTTCCCTCCTTCATCTTATCTCCTTGCCCGCCCATCCCCTCCCTCTGGTGCCTCTCCACACCCCCCTTTTTCTTTCTTCCCTAGCCTTCTGTCTCTTTCACTAATCGACTTCCCAGCTCTTTACTTCATCCTCCCCCTCCAGCTTTCACTCTATCTCCAGGTGTTTCTCTATCCCTTCCCTCCACCTTTTAAATCTATTCCTCAGCTTTGTTTCTCCCCAAAACGTCAACTGTACTTTTCACCATAGATGCTGCCGGGTTCTTCTAGAATTTTGTGTTTGTTGCCTGGATTTCCAGCACCTGCAGATTTTCTCTTGTGTGAATGGAAATAGTAAAGTTTCAGCAAGTTGGTTGGGCAGAATGCTGATTCAGCAATGGTGTTTTTGATCTGTGTTTTTAAGTTTGCATTATCCATTCCAGCAGCACAAAAAAGCATTAAAAATACTAAATATATTGCAAACTTCTACAATCTTCTTCAAAATAAATTTAACAAGAAAGCGTAAATATTCGCTTCATAATCCTGGAGGCAAAATCCTATTGAAATTATTTTCTGCAATTTTTCAGAAAGATAACAGTTTTACATAAGGCAAAATAACTATTCTAGATATTGAATAAAAATAACTCTTAGAAAGTCTGTGTTTACTACTAATTATAATGCGGCAGAATTTCTTCTTTGGTAATCCAGGCACTAATTCCAGACAAAATCTTTTCCAAAGTAATTTCTTCTCTGTTTCCATCAAGTATTTTTTGCATATCAGCAAATATAACATCTTCTTCTTCTGACTTTTAATGGCAGTTGGCAGTCCAACTTAAAGGTGCATTACCGCCACCAACCGGACCGGAGTGTGGTGTGGAGTTGAGAAATAAAACCCTTACTAGTTCTTTATCAAATGCAAACTAAATTACCCAAAGAGTCCTATAGATTGTAAATAATGAAAGGCAATATAGTGAATTAAATTAAAGTCAATTTAATAACTTAGTAAAGTTTTTAAATGTAAACTGTCAACCCCCAAGGCTAGGAGTGCAGCCGCATTTGCTTTCTTTCAACCTTATATGCTTCATATTGTAAAAGAATGTGTTCAACTGTTTCACAATGATGACAAAACCTACACATCCCAGAGTGCTGTTTTCCAACAAAATATAAGGAATAATTAAGCATAGTGTGCCCAATTCTAAATCGAGTCAATATAATTCCTTCCTGCTTGTCTTACCCCATACCCCCATCAATCCAGCAGTTTTATGTATTCTGTAAAGGTGTTTCCACTTATACTCATTATCTCACAGATAATTCTTAGCCCCACCAACCGCTTAGCTTCTGATTTGCTAAGAGGAAGGTCTATATCCACAGAGGAACCTTTAACAGCTTTTTTGGCCAAACAATCAACCCGCTCATTCCCCTCAACACCTCCACATGCAGGAACCCATAAGAAGCAGACTTGAAGACCAAATTTTGAATATGAAATACATTTTGAAGAGCTTCTAGCAGTAAATCAGATGTACTGCTGGAATAACCTGTTTTAAGATTAATTAAAACCAAAAAAGAATCTGAAAAAATTATAACTTTGCAAGGACAGATTTCCTCCACCCACGAAAAGCCCAAAATGATGGCAACCTGCTCTGTGGTATACACTTATAAATGGCTAGTAAGATATTTCTTTATTGTTACCAGTGATTCAGGCACAAAAACAGCCATACCAACATTTCCTGTTAAATGATCTTTTGATCCATTAGTAAAAATAGTTAACATATCATAATAATTTTCCTTAACATACTGATGAACCAACAGACTCTCAGGCATATCAGGATCCTTAAACTTCATTAAATCATGCAACCTAGAATCAACTAAAGCCATTGGAAAAAACCATGGTGGGGTTACCGAAAAAGCAACAGTGGGACATATTGTGTTAACCAGCAAACCCATACTCCAAGCATGATAAGAACCCAGCCAGCCAAAGCCAAGAAAACACTCTTCTTGTAACATTCCCACAGTCTTCCAACACACTTTGAACAGGGTGATCATTCTTCTGACTCCTCAGATTTAATCCAGAATGTTAGCAACAACTTCAACCTCCACAAGTGTAAGAACCATGAACCAGCACATTGTGCAACATGCTGCAAGTACCTTGTTTACTTTATCTTTGCTTTAAAATGACTCTGTGATGACTTTGAGAATGGTAATATTTGATTAAAATGTGATTTTGCATGAAGTACCTAGTGAATAACACTATTTTTAAATAAACTACAAACCAACCTCAAACCTATATCCAGAAACATTTAAAAGTTGCTGGTGAACGCAGCAGGCGTTTGCATCCAGAAACATTTGTTACCCAAATTGGTGTAGAATGGACTAAAAGTGCACTCCTTTTTGCCAAAGGAGGTGCTTTAGGAAACTCCAAAAAGGCAGAGAGTGCAGAATCTCCAGTTATGATTCATTCACATTGGTTAAGGCTGGTTTTCAGTTCCCTGTTTTTAAACCAATGCAAAGAATGACAAGAACTGAAATCATGTTTCACGATTCAAGCTTATCTATCACGTGTACATTGAAACATATAATGAATGCGTCATTTGCATTAACAATTAACTCATCTGTGAGCGTGCAAGGGGCAGCCTGCAAATGTGGCCACACATTTTGGCTCCAATATAACAACCCACAATGCTTAGCAGAACAAAACAGAACACAACAACAACAAAACAAGCCCTTTCTTCCCTCTTATATATATATATATATATACACACACACACACACACACACACACACACACACACACACACACAGTCTTCTAACCCCAAGGCCACTCAGATATTGAACCTTCAACTACCCCAACGGACCCACAGGAATTCGCTGACCAGATATAAGATAGAAAATAATTTTATGAATTTTATGCTCAATATGCTGAATATATTTTTTTACTTAAAAGTAGTTTGCATAGATTCTGTGGGTTCAAGAATATTACACAAAAATTGTGCAATGAAGTGTAAATTTTAGATTAATATTCTGTATAAACTCACCAGCATTTCTAGGAATAACTCTTAACTATCCAGCATCTACAGTCTCTTGTATTTCCAACAAAATAACCTGTTTGATACCTCAAATATCTCTCAACTAATAAAGAAAATTGTATGCACAAAATTGGAAAAAACATTCAATTTCTTTAAACACTCTTCCATTTTTTTCCTGCTTGCTCACTGCAAATATTAATCCAAGATTCCTGCAGATTCCATTGCAGTCTCATAATATTGACAAACTGCACATTTTACTTCCTCATGTACTAAAACTCAGAGCAAACTATGAATAAAATGCAAATACTTCCAATTTTGAATTTAAGCATGGGCTTTCAAAAGGTCATGGATAACTCAGCTTGGTTTTAAAAGTATATATTCTTGCAGATCAAGCAAGCAAGCTAGCAACTTAATTTGTATAGCACTTTTTAAACACAAAGCTTTACATAGAACAAGCTATAAAAATCAAACATCAAATTTCAGACAACATAAAAAAGAATAAAATCACACAAAAATAGATATGATTAATAAGTTACAGCTAATTAAAAGCTACAGTGTAAAGAAAAGTTTTAAGCCTCAACTTAAAAGAGCTTAAAGTTGGGGCAGACTTCTGATCCTCTGGAAGGTTATTCCAGATATGTGGAGCATAGTAATTACAAGGTGCTTCACCATATTTAGTTTTGACCCTGAGGACAATAAGCAGACTCGCCCCAGACAACCTGAGAGCTCGGAAAGGTTCATAATGCAGCAGGAGATTAGATTAGATTAGATTATGAGGACACGGTCCTCTTTTATTGTCATTTAGTAATGCATGCATTAAGAAATGATACGATGTTCCTCCAGAATGATATCACAGAAACACAAGACAAACCAAGACTAAAAAACTGACAAAAGCCACATAATTATAACATATAGTTACAACAGTGCGAAACAATACTGCAATTTGATAAAGAACAGACCATGGGCATGGTAAAAAAAAAAGTCTCAGAGTCTCTTGAAAGTCCCATCATCTCACGCAGATGGTAGAAGGAAGAAAAACTGTCCCTGCCATGAGCTTCCAGCGCCGCAAACTTGCCAATACAGCACCCTGGAAGCACCCGACCACAGCCGACTCTTGAGTCTCTCCGTCTTGAGATCAGAGAAGTATTTTGGCCCCAGACATTTCAGTGCTTTATAAACCCATGGTAATATTTTAAAGTCAAATTTCCGATGGACAGGAAGCCAGTGCAGCGATCTGAGAACTGGAGTGGTATGTTCTACTTTCTTGGTCTTAGTGAGGACTCTAGCAGCAGCGTTCTGCATGAGCTGCAGCTGTCCAAGGGATTTTTTACAGGGACCTGTGGAAGTGCCATTACAGTAGTCCAGCCTACCAGAAATAAATGCACAGATGAGTTTTTCTAGATCTTGCTGAGACATAAGCCCTTTAACTCTCGCTCTATTTTTAAGTTGGTAGTAGGCTACCTTTGTAATTGTCTTAATGTAGCAGTTGAAATTTAAGTCTGAGTCCATCACAACACCAAGGTATCTGGTTTGGTTTGTGGTCTCTAATGACAAGGATTCTAAATGACCACTGACTTTTAATCGTTCTTTTTTGGCACCAAAGACAGTTATTTCAGTTTTCTCTCAGACTCCTATCGTTGAGATAAAAATGGTGTCAACATTTCTGGTCAAAGCTGCACCCGTTGGCATCTCCAACTATTTCTGTTTTTAAGATTTCCAGCATTTGCAGATAATTTATTTTACTTTTCGAGTAATATTGCTTGATGAGGTCTAAAGGGACTTCTTTACTGCTCAGTTTTCCACATCTCAAGTCAGATATTATTTTGAAAAACAAGGCTTCAAAAGCAACAGAGCAACATTTGGCAAGCCTAAAGAAAAGTTCTGTAGATGTTGGAATCATAAGACAATGAATATCTCTGATGAGAAACCCTATAGAATTGTTTTTCCATGGATGCTGCCTTTCCTGAAAAATATTCTCCTCAACTATTTTTAATACCTCTGCCTCAGATCAAAATTAGAATAACTGGTCTTCAGTTTGCCTTGAGTTTTGGTAAGTTATGAGGTTAGTTAACTCTTGAAGTTCACACTTGCTTCTGTAGTTCATTTTTAAAAAATCCCAGAGTATCAGATAGCTGGGCCTGATTCTGCAGGCCCATTCATTACTGAATGACTACTAAGTAAAATAAACCACCCACACTCAGTGTAGTGTTAAGCACTGCTCTAGCAGTTTCAGTGAATTTATTCCTTTCGGAATCACTGGCTAATGATGCCATCTGTGGTCCTGAGGCTTTCTATGAATCACGTTTGACCTGATAAGAATTACTTGCAGGCAAACAGAATCACCAAAGGGATGTTTTATTATCATAACCAATGGATAGGCAACCTGACAAATGGTCTCGGCCTGAAACGTCGACTGTACCTCTTCCTAGAGATGCTGCCTGGCCTGCTGCATTCACCAGCAACTTTGATGTGTGTTGCTTGAATTTCCAGCATCTGCAGAATTCCTGTTGATAGACAACCAGTTGTTTCAATACTGCAGTAAGAAAGCTTATTGTGTAGGGAGTAAATTCTTATCTGATATTTTCTAAATGCAAGAGATTCTGCAGATGCTGGAAATCCACAGCAACGTGCACAAAATACTGGAGGAACTCAGCAGTTCAGGCAGCATCTGTGGAAATGAATAAACAGTCGACATTTCAGGCCAAAACCCTTCTTCATTTTGTGATCATTTTTAATGCTTCTAATGACCCTGAAATTCATTGCATTCTGTTTTTATTGTCAGTCAGAGCAGTGGATTATTTCTCAACCTGTCAGGTTGCCCTGTGACTTTTAGGTCAGATGTAGACAAAGATTCCTTGTATACTATTCCTACATACATACTGAAAAGCAGCAATATAGCCTGTCATTCAAATCCCTGTAGATTGTCTGTAGAAAATAAACAATGAGTGCAGAAAGATAAAGTAATTGTTGCTGTAGTTATGCAGAGCAGGAACAGAATTTACTGGACAGACTGACAGAATAAATCCTTATCACAGTAATTTGGAATGGTATAATATAGAGAAATGTCACTCAGAGCCTTGTATAATATTAGCTCTGGGGTAATGCTGACTACTCCCCTACTCTTCCTTATAGTCTTGCTCCACAAAATGGATGTTCACTTCCCTGTATAATATTTACAATTTTTGTCCTCCACACATTTCAGGAAGCAAATTCCAGATATAAAATTTTAATTAATAAACTAAGCCCCTAATTTAATTCCTTTGTGTCCTCTGCTCAAAGTGCTCCTGCCAATTAAAACATGAATACATTAATCAAAAACCTTCTTAACTTTCTATAATCAATGGAGGTTAAAACCAGCTTCCCCAGTCTTTGTGCAGAACTGAAGCCCTTATTCTTGGTACCATTAAAGTCTTCTTCTTCCTCCTAGACCATTAGAGTTATTTAGGAAGTATCTAAGGTGGAGGGAGGTGAAGATTTGAAAGGTGGGGGAGTGATGTGGAAGAGGAGCTGTAGCCAGCATAGATCATATTGAATGGCAGCGGAGGCTTGAGGAGCAACTACCCTCTGTGTGAGAAAATTCCTCCTCAAATCCTTTCTAATTTCTCTATTCCTTACACCTTCACTATGCTTATAGATATCTCTGCTGAAAGGGTATGTTCCTCACTTTCTACCTTAACTATGTCCTTATAACTTTAATAGCTCAGTCACATCGTCTTTGGTTTTCTCTGCTTCAAAGGAAAAAAGTCCAGCCTATCCAATCACTCCTCATGGCTGAACTGTACCATCCCAGGCAATATCTTGCTGAATCTGCTTTACACTCCCTCCAATGCAATCCGATATAAATGTCCTTTCTACGGAGTGGCAGCCAGAAATTCACACAGTACTCCAGCTGTGCCTGAACTAATACTTTATACAGAACATAGAAAAGTACAATCAGAACAGGTCCTTTGACCCACAATATTGTGCTAACCTACAGTGCATACTCCACGGTCTCACTCCTACACCTAGATCCATGTGCCTATTTAAGAATATTTTATATGCTTCTATGCATCAGCATCAATCATAGAACAGTACAACACAGGAACAGGCCCTTTGGCCGACAATGTTGTGCTGAACCTGCTAAAAAGTATTTTTTTAAACCAAGAAACTAATCCTTCCTACCTCCACGATGAGCATATCCCTCCATCTTCCTGACATTCATGTGTCTATCTAAACATTTCATAAAAGCCTTTAAAGTATTTGCCTCTACCACCATTCCAGGCAGTACATTCCAGGCATCCAATACTTTCTGAGTGAAATACTCAATCCTCACATCCCCCTTGAACCCACCCCCTCTCACCTTCAATGCATGGTCCTCTGGTATTAGACATTTCTACCCTGGAAAGAAGATACTCCCTGTCTACTTTATCTATGCCTCTCATAATCTTATAAACATCTATCAGATCTCCCATTGCCCCCCCCCCAGCCTCCGCCACTCCAAAAAAATCAACCCCAGTTTATCCAGTTTCTCATGATAGCACATACCCTCTAAACCAGGCAGCATCTTCATAAACCTCTCTGCACCCTCTCCAAAGCTTCAACATCCCTAGAGTGGGGCAACCAGAAATGCATGCAGTACTCCACAAGTGACCTAACCAGAGTTTTATAAAGTTGCAACATAACCTCTTTACTTTTGAACTCAAGGCCTCGACTGATAAAACCAAGCATTCCATAACTCTTCTTAACCATTCTGTTGACCTGTGTAGCCACTTTCATGGAGCTATGTATTTGGATGTCAAGATCTCTCTGCTCAGTAACACTGTTAGGGGTCCTGCCCTCAAAAGTGTACTGTCACCTTGCATTTGTCCTTCCAATGTGCAAAACCTCGCATTTATCCGGGTTAAACTCCATCTTCCATTTCTCTGCTCAGATCTACATCTGATCTATATAACGCACTGTATTCTTTGCCAGTCTTCTACAATATCCACAACTCCACCAATCTTGGTGTCATCCACAAACTGACTAATCCACCCATCTACATTTTCATCCAGGTCATTTATATACATCACAAACAGCAGAGGGCCCAGCATAAATCCCTGTGGAACTCCACTAATTACAGATTTTCAGCTCAAATAACACCCTTCAACCACTACCCTCTGTCTTTCATGCACAAGTCTGTTCTGAATTTGCCACGAACCCCATGCATGCTACTCTTCTGGATTAGCCTCCTATGAGGGACTTTGTCAAATGCCTTACTAAAATCCACATAGACAACATTCACAGCTCTGCCTTCATCAATCTCTCTTATCACCTTGTCAAAAGACTAAATCAAGTTGGTAAAACATGACTTGCCTTACACAAGACCATGCTGCCTCTCCCTAATTAGGCCATGGATTTCCAAATGCTCATATACAGTGCCTTTAAAAAGTATTCACCCTCCTTGGATGATAGTACTGAGAAGAAGGCGTGACCTGGATGGTGGGTGTTCTTGATAATGGATGCTGCTTTCTTGTGGTGGTGCTCCTTGTAAATATGCTCCTTGTAAATTGTGGTATCCATTACTTTTTTTTAATACTTTATTTTCAAAATTTTCAAAAAAAGAACAATGAAATCAACAAAAACATACCAGCTCAGACATATATAAAAAAGAAATAAGCAAAAGAAAGACATAACATTAGAGGGATGCCTATTATACAAGGTGCTCAAAAATACTAAACATTAAATCTCAAATGAGGGCCGTGAGAAATCAGCTGGGGGAAAATTGTTCATCCGCCCCCGGCCTCGTCCAGGTATGCAAGAAATGGATCCCAGATAGCCAAAAATTTTTTAATTGAATTGGTTCTCAAGAACCTAAGTTTCTCCTTTCAGTATGACTGAGATCATATCAGCCATCCATCTCCGAAAGGAAGGGGGAGAAGGTGATTTCCATTCCATCAAGATAAGTCTTTTGACAACAATCATCCCCAGCATCAGAGACTGTTGTATGGCTGCAGGGAAACAAATAGTAGATCGTGAGCAGCCAAATATAGCGAGACCAGCTTCCAAGGGGAAGGATCTTTTATAGGCCTTTGAGTACCAGTCAAATATTTTGGACCACAATCCAGTCAGTAATGGGCAAAACAAAAAGGTGTGTGACAAAGTGGCTTGCATCCCTTGGCATCTATCACACATTGGCGAGACAGAAGGGTAAATCCTGTGCAATCTAAGTTTAGAGTAATGGAGATGGTGGACAACTTTAAATTGGATCAGTTGATGTCTTCTGTTAACAGAGCAAGCCTGTATCATAGACAAACACTTATTCCAGGCAGGTTCAGATAATTCAATGCCCAACTCCTCTCTCCAGGCATCTCTAAGCTTCACAGTAGATGCAACAGTGCAATTATCAAACAAACGTACAAACTTAGAAATGAGATGCTTGGAGTCAGGAGGGTTCTTTAAAACATCAAAAAACATATGTTTCCCTGGAAGGGTTTCAAAATTACAAATCTTAGATTGAATGTAGTGTTTAATTTGTAAATAACAAAAGAAGTGCAAATGAGGCAGCTCAAATTTCTCTTTCAGTAGGCTAAATGTTGCAAATCGTCCCTCTATGTATAGTCTTCAATAGAAACTAGACCCTCCTCCCTCCAAGCATGATAGGTTTTAACTGACCATGAGGGTAGAAAGGAGTGATTGAAACAGATTGGTGTTTTTACAGAGGTCTCTGGTAAATTCAGAATACTCCTAATCTGATTTAGAATTCTGATGGAATTTTTCAAAACAAAACCCAAACTTTTTGAAGTCCCAGGCCTCTCTAACTTGGAGAATAGCAAGGCTGACAAGGAGGAATTGACAACAGAGTTGGACTCAATACATAGCCACAAGGGAGCCCCAGGGGCTAGGTTATCCGGAGCCCCCTGTTGCAAAACATTAAAGCCCTAGCACTGACAGCCCAATAATAGTGTGTAAATACAGGTAATCCCAGCCCTCCTTCAGACTTGGGCTTTTGTAAATGAACTATTGAAATCCTGTGATTCTTATAATTTCAGATATAAGACAATATTATGGAGTCCAATTCTTTAAAGAAGTCTGATTTAAGAAAAATGGGGAGATTTTGACAAAGCTAGAGAAACCTAGGAAGGGAAACCATTTTAATTGAATTTATACGACCAATCATGGACCAATCAGGGTTTTCCAACTTTCTATATTCTGTCTAAGTTTTGAAATAAACTCCGCGAAGTTTAATTTGAATATTAATTTAGGATCTTTGGGGATTGTCAAGCCGAGATAAGTAAAGTGATCTTTAACTACTTTGAACGGGACACTTTCCAAAAAACCCTGCGTGTAGTCGTTGGAGAGGGGCACAAAGTCACTTTTTGTCCAATTGATTGAGTATCCCGATAGTCTGCCAAAAGAGGTGATTAAATCTGGAAGAAGAGGGACTGACTTTTTAAGTAGAGTATCACATCGTCAGCATATAAACTAATAAGTGTTTCAATACCTCCCACTTTCAAACTCAGAATATTCGGGTGACTTCTTACTTTTAAGGCAAGGGGTTCTGCTGCGACGGCAGAAAGGGCCGGCGAGAGAGGGCACCCCTGCTGGACTGAACAGTGTAGGGGAGACAGAGTTGACTTGTCACCATTAGTTATAATAGAACACATTGGGCTGGTGTATATCATTTTTACCCAAGATACAAATGACTCCCCGAACCCAAACCTGTACAGTGACTCACACATTTAAGGCCACTCAATCTGGTCAAAAGCCTTTTGTGCATCAAGGGATAAAATTGCTGCCCATTAGCTTTCCCATGATCAGCATATATAGTATTAAGGAGGCATCTGACATTGGAAAAAGAGAACCTACCCAGCACAAATCCTGTCTGATCAGGATGAATGATAGATGACAAATGCTTATTTAGTCGGTTAGCTAGCATTTTAGTAATTACCTTTCTATCAAAATTCTGAAGAACAATGGGCCTATAGCTGGCCGGGTCTGTTTCCTCTTTATCTTTCTTTAAAATGAGGGAAATGATAGCCTCGTGCAATGTCCTAGGCAAGGCTTTATCTCTCTTAAAGCAAGATATCATTCTGGGGAGAAGTGGGGCAAGGATATCACAGAATTTTTTATAAAATTCACAGCCAAATTCATCCGACCCAGCAGCCTTGCCAGACGAAAATGACTTAATGGCAGAAGTTATTTCTTCCAATGTGAAGTCAGAATCTAAGTCCTCCCTAGCAGCTTCACTAAGCCTCGGCGTTACAAGGGAGTCAAAGAAGTCATTCAAATCAGATTGGGTGGCATTGCATATAGAGGTGCAGAGTTCGCTGTAAAATTCTTTAAAACAGTCATTTATCTCTTTGGGGTTAGTTAACAGGGTACCCGCCCTCGATCTAATGCAACGAATTGACCTTAGGGCCTGGGCGCCCCTGAGCTGCCACACCAGCAGCTCCTCAGGCTTGTCCCCCATTTCGAAATGTTTTTGTCTTAATTTTAAGAGGAGATTATTTACTTGACTACCCAAGATACAATTGCACTCATATTTACGCTTCATTATTTTATTATAATCTTCAGAGGATTTTGAAGCCTGGTATGTCGCTTCAAGGGTTGGGAGAGTATTCTCAATCTCTAAAAATCGCCCTTCTCTCTCCCTCTTAGCAGCGGATTCATATGAAATTATATACCCACGCATTACAAGTTTTAATGTCTCCCAGAGTGTGGAATCTGACACCTCGCCGTTATCGTTAATTTCTATAAAATCTTTTAATCTGGTGGTGATATATTCTATAAATTTCTTATCGGCGAATAGGGAGGGTTAAAACGCCAGGAATAGATTCGTTTGGAAAGTGAAAGATTTAGGGATATTGTCAAGGGGCTATGGTCTGAAATTAATCTATTATGATATTTTGTATTGGTAACAGGAGATATTAAATGAGAATCAACCAAAAAATAATCTATTCTACTATAAGATTTGTGTACATGAAAATAATAAGAATAATCCTTGTCGGTGGGACGTTGAACTCGCCAAATATCTACTAAATTCCTAGATCTAATCAAATTATTTAGGATCTGCACTGACACAATATTTGAGGGCGGACGGGAGGACAATCTATCTAAACATGGATCCAGGTAGCAATTGAAGTCACCGCTGATTATTATATTTGAATTACTGGCATCCGGAAGTAAATCAAAAACTTTCCTAAAAAAATTTTGGCTTGTCTGTGTTTGGACCATAAATATTAAAGAAGTTTAGCGGAAACGAATTAATGGTGCCAGAGATCATAATAAACCTGCTGAGAGGATCTGTGGTCATGGAAGTGAGTTGAAATGGAATATTTTTCCTAAAGAGGATAGCCACACCACGGGCATGAGAGGTAAATGGTGACTGGTAAACCTGTGATATCCAGCTAGACTTCAATCTGTGTTGCTCAGTTACTTTGATATGGGTTTCCTGTAGAAAAATCACATCTGCAGATAGAGGTTTGAAATGTCTAAAAACTTCATCCCTCTTAACAACACGACCAAGGCCCTTAACATTCCACGAGACTATTGTAATATCTTTACACCCCCCCAGTTGCGTTCTACCGCAAGGCCTCTGCATATGAGAATATAGAAAGAGATTATTAGAGTTGAGCACAAACATAGTAAACAATGCAAAATAACTGGCAGCCTCATAAGAACACAACATACACAAAAAAAAGCATGTCTGAACTATAAACAAAAACAACACACACCCTAACCCCCATTCGTGTCTCCCTAAACCAGCCACATAGTTCCCCATTTCCATCCCAAAAGGAGCTGCTGGGCAGGTAACTAACATTACACAATTATCGCAAACCCCTCTCTGAGAAAATTTATAACACAAGTTATATAATACCGTTAAACAAATGCTATTAGGGCTGGGGAAAGTTATCCAGTGTCCGCACCTGAAGCTGAATGAACATTCATGACACCAACTCAAATTTAACCCTAATAATAACAAGAATATTTAGAACATTCTCTGCAATTAAATCCCAGTGCGGCATATAGCATTGCAAGACTACGTATAACAAGCAGGTCCCTCCCCATATCCCAACACGGAAACTGGCACAAATATAAGCTGAATAAACAGTGTCAATATACCTACTCCCTTTTGCGTGCATTATTCCTTCCCAAGAATTCTGCTGCTTCTATCAGGTCGTCATATACTTTAGGTGCTCTTCCATCTTGATGATAAATATAGAGCCTAGCCGGATACCGCCGGATATGCTTGACTCCTCCATCACGCAGAGTTTGCAGTACATCACGAAAGGCACGGCGTTGAGTCATCAGCTCTTTAGTATAGTCCGGGAAGATCAGCACCTTATTTCCCTTTTACTCCATGGGTTGTAGTCTGCTGCAACGCAGGATCAGCTCTTTCACTGGAAAGTGATGGATACGTGCGAAGATGGTGCGTGGTTTCTCGCCGGCAGCCGGCTTTGGATAGAGAGAGCGATGCGCGTGATCGACTTTAACCGGATACGGGAAATGCTCTTCCCCGAGCAACTTGGGAATCAGTCTGGAAACAAATTCAGTAGGTTTACCATCCTCCTCGCCCTCTTGTATCCCTACAATCTTAATATTATGTCTCTGGGAACAAGCCTCTAAGTCATGCACTTTAGCTTCAAGCTGGCTATTTTGTCTCATTAGCTCTGAATACTTAACTTCAAGCTCTTGCATGCATGCTTCAAGGTCACTTGTGGTTAGTTCTTGATTAGCCACATGGGCTTGTAGGTCAGCCTGGGAGGCCACAAGCGCTTCAAAGTTGGTCTCAAAAACATCAAAGCAGTCGTTAATGCTGCAGAACTGACTCAGAAATCTCCTGACCTAATTCCTTGCACATGGCGTAAGCTTTATCCGGCGGTATCTCAGACGCGGAGAAGTGCTTTACCGACCTGTTGTTAGCACTAACTTCGGTAGTTTGGCAGTCGGCAGTCTTGGCTTTATTTGCCTTCGGCATTGTCAAACTTTTCCAGACACTTAGTTTAGACATACACTGTTGGCCAATGAATAAATAAAACATGGTGTAATAGTAATTTTATCGAGGCCTCGGAGAGGAGCACTCACCAAACACGTCAAATCCATTCACATGCGCACTAGCACCCTGTGGTATCCATTACTTTTTGTAGACTTTTCTGCTTCTGAGCTTTGGTGTTTCCATACCAGGCAATGATGTAACCAGTCAGGATACTCTCCAAATCTACACAAACTTCTAAGAAAGTAGAGGCGCTGTCATGCCTTCTTTGTGATGGCTCTTACATGCAGGTCCCAGGACAGATGCTCTGATATGATAACTCCAAAGAATTTAAAGTACTAACCTTCTGCACCTCAAATCCCTTAATGACCTTTGGCTTTTTCCTCCTGTGGTTTGTAATCATCGCTTTGGTTTGAGTGAGAGGTTGTTGGCATGGTGTCATTTGTCTCTCTTTGCACATATCTCTTTAAACCTTTCTTATCTATCTACCTGTCTTAACATTGTGGTCATACGCACCTCTACCACTTCCTCTAGCAGTTTATATACCCACCTCTTCCATTTCTTCAAGCAGCTTATATACCCACATCATTTGTGTGGAAACGCTTGCCCCTTTAGATTGTTAGCAACAAACACAAAACACTGCAGGAACTCTGCAGGTCAGGCAGCACCTATGGGAATGAATAAAATGGCGATGTTTGGGTCAATATCTTTAATCAGAATTGAAAAGGAAAGGGGAAGATGCTGGAATAAAGAGGTGGAGGGGGAAGGGGAAGGAAGGCAAGCGAGAAGGTGATTGGTGAAGCCGGGTGAGTGGGAGAGGTAATGGGCTGGAGAAGGAATCTGATAGGAGGGAAATGTGGACCATGGGAGAATGGGAAGAAGGAGGTGCACCAGGGGGAGCTGATAAACAGGTAAGGAGAAGGGATAAGAGGCCAAAGTAGAGAACAGAAGAAGAACGAAGGAGGAGGAGCAAAGAAAAAAAGAAAACAAAATAAAACCAGAAGGAAAAATTGATGTTCATGCCATCAGTTTGGAGGCCACCCAGATGGAATATGAGGTGTTGATCCTCCACCCTGAGAGTGGCCTCATCATGGTAAAAGTAGAAGCCATGGACCAACATGTCAGAACAGGAATGGGGATAGGAATTAAAATGACTGGGACTGGGTAATTCCACTTTTGGCAGATGGAGAGGATGTGCTTGACAAGCGGCCCCCAATTTACATCGGGTCTCACCAGTGTAGAGAAGGCAACATTGGGAACACTGGATACAATAGACCAGTGATTCCCCAACCTTCGGGCCACGAAGCATGTGCTACTGGGCCGCGAGAAAATGATATGAGTCAGCTGCACCTTTCCTCATTCCCTGTCACGCATTGTTGAACTTGAACATAGGGTTGCCAACTGTCCCGTATCAGCCAGGACGTCCCGTATATTGGGCTAAATTGGTTTGTCTCATAAAGGACTGCCCTTGTCCCGTATTTTCCCCACTAAGGTAGAACATTCCTATGAAACCTTTCATGCTGAAATGGCATAAAGCAAAGAAGCAATTACCATTAATTTATATGGGAAAAATTTTTGAGCGTTCCCAGACCCAAAAAATAACCTACCAAATCATACTAAATAACACATAAAACCTAAAATAATTCTAACGTATAGTAAAAGCAGGAATGATATGATAAGTACACAGCATATATAAAGTAGAAATAATGTAAGTACAGTGTAGTCGGGAAGATTAAGCTAAAGCCGGTATGTGGAAAAAAAATCGGCACGTACACACATGCGTACGCCACATATGCGCACACAAGTGCCCGCACAAGGCTTCATGGTCATGGTAGTCTTTCTCGGGGTAAACACAAGTGTCCCGTCAACACACACAAAAAATGGTGGTGAACGCAGCAGGTCAGACAGCATCTATAGGAAGAGGTACAGTCAACATTTTGGGCCAGGACCCTTCGTCAGGATTGGACTGCTACTTTTGTCCCTTATTTGGGAGTGAGAAAGTTGGCAACCCTCACTGTAAAAGACATATTGAGATGAGTTTAACCCTACTTGAACATCCCCCCCCACCGGCCGTTCCACAAGAATATTGTCAATATTAAACCGGTCCACGGTGCAAGAAAGGTTGGGGACCCCTGCAATAGATGACCCCAACAGGTTTGTAGGTGAAGTGTTGCCTCAACTGGAAGGACTGTTTCGGGCCCTAAATGGAGGTGATGGAAGAGGTGAATGCACAGGTTATGTTGCCAATGGGCAAGTGTAACATTTTTGTCATGTGCTCCGTTGTTATCTTAAGCCTATGATTTAGACTCTCCTACCCTGTGAAATACACTGTGATTTTCATTCTTTCAGTGCTCCTCATGGGATTATGTATTGTATCTCTATATAACAAATAAACCCCTTCCTGCAATGTAAAGGTGGCAGCTCCTCGTCTGGCTTCTGGTTTAATTCTTGTTCTGTCTAATATGTTGCCATGTTATGATTCTGGTCCCTGCACATCCCTCAGTTTACTCACTACTGGTAGTCCGTTAAGTGCATTCACACCAATTTCATTTTTCCACTTATTTCCCTGCAACTTAATCTTTCCCATCAACATCCAACCCCAATTCTCCTGTACAGCTTATAGTGGGAGCAATTTACAGTGGTATATTACTCTACTGTCTTGCAGGGCTTTGGGGTGTGGAGGAGAAACTGAATCACCCATTTTGTGTATTTAATATTTAAGTAATATTGTAAATATATTGTTTGTCTAAGCATTCTTTGTTGTTTACATGATTCATTACAAGTTATATGTAAAAGTATGTGAATGGTATACGTCATTACACCACCACTCACTAAAAGAAACTCACTGAAGAAAAACAAAGTACACACGTTTATCCTCTTGCTCCCTGTGTTTTTCTTTCGATTACTGTTGAAGTTAAAAAACATAACAGTGGCAATGAGAAAGGTTTAAAGTGAATCCAGCCTGCCTGTTGAAGCGCAGCAAGACAGAAGAGTTAAAAAAAAGAGCAGCTCATGGTTCTTTGTAAAAGGACAGATGTGGTTGAGTTAAAAAGGCAGAAAATGAATGAACTCACAAGTTCATAAACAGTAGTACCTGGCGATAATAATCATATGTAAAAAAAAAGAGCTGAAATGGATGGCTTCATCGGAAAGATACTGTAGACATGTTTGATTGCACATTGGATAACTGGATATCGTATAGCAAGCAATTGAGCAATATTTTGAAACAAATTAAACAGCCAATGAGAATTGATTGCCAATTTTGCTAAGTGCAATAGGTAGAAGAGTATACAGTTTGCTTAGAAGTTTAACTGCTCTAACCAAACCAGCTGAAATGAGCTTTGCTAATATCATGAAAGTAACACAGGAATATTTAGTACCAAACATTGTTGATTGCAGAATGCTTTTGGTTCATAAGCAGAATCAAAAGGAAGGTGAGTCCATTTCAGCATACATGGCTGGATTGAAGAAATTGTTTGAGCATTGTCAGTTCAGTAATGGGCTTAGTAATGCACTGAGAGATCACTTAGTTTGCGAATCTTACAAGAAAGCATTCAAAATGGCTCCTAACAGAAGAACAACTCAGATTTAAAATAGCAGTTGAAGTCACTGTATCAATGGAAACAACAGACAGAGACTCAATTTAGTGGCTCACATACACCAGACTAATGCAGATTTAAAAGCAAAATTTGCAGAAAATGCAAGAAAATAGAACACTTACAAACAGCATGTCGGGCAGATAAAAATAAATGGACTGCACAGAGAAGAGAAAAAGATAAAAAGGAAATTTGCAGTTTCGCACAGAGCACTAATCTGTATGCTATTGATGAAAAGTCTGGGAATGGTAGGAGTAACACAGGACTGAGTAGCCTGAAGATTTATAATGTGAAAACTAACAAGAAACAACCAATATGGCTTACACAAAAAGTGCAGGGCAAATGAAGGAAAATGGAATTGGATGCAGGTTCAGTCATTTCAGTCATTCCACAAAGTGACTTTGAACAGCATTTCAAAGATAATGAACTGAAGCCTGCAGATATCCAACTAAGATCTTATAGTGGAGAAAAGATAACTTCTGTCAAATGATATTTGTAACAGTGAAATACAACAACTGATAAGCCACATTGGGCTTGTATGCAGTAAAAACAGGAGAGCCAGCATGGCAGGATCATGAGTGGCTGAGACAACTGCAACTTGACTGGAGATCCATCCACCATTTGAATGCCACATCCCCTGCAACAGAGTCAACTGAAAGTGAATTAAGGAAGGTACTAGATCTTGCCACAGCAGTGTTCAAGGATGGCATTGGAAAACTCAAACATATCAAGGGTAACATAGTATTAAATGAAAATGCCACATCCAAGATTTACATAGCCCGTGCATTTCCTAGTACTATCTATGACAAGTAACAAGCGAGCATGGAGGTGTAAGAATTATTTCCGAGGTTGAGAGTGGCCTATATTGAATGCCAGTGGTCCCAGTAGTCAAGAAGTATGGATCTGTCAGGATCTCTGGTGATTTTAAGGTCACCATTAACCTAGTACTGAAAGTAAATCCATACCCTTTGCCCAGGGTAGAGGACATCTTTGCAAACCTTTCTGGAGGAAAACACTTCAACAAGGTAGATTTGGTTGAGGTCTATCTACCGATGGGGATGCAAGAGTAGTCCAAAGTGTTTCTCACCATAAATTCTCAGAAAGAGCTTTATCACTATAGCAGGCTTATTTCTGAAGTAACGTTTGCACTCAGTGTTACCTGGATAACATAATTATTGCTGGTGAGGATGACAAGGAACATCTCCAAAATCTCAAAACAGTGTTAAAATGATTGGAAGATTATGGGCTCAGAGCATGACTCAACAAGTGTAAATTCTTTAAAGCAAGCATCACACAAGTATGCTGTGGAAATTCAAGCAGTGGTGGATGCTCCAAAGCCAAAGGACATGTCACAGTGTGGTCTTTTTTAGAACTTGTCAATTTCTACAACAGGTTCCTGCCAAACCTGGCTACTGTCCACCACCCTTTGAGTTCATTACTGCAGATCGTATGAAGTGGCAAAACAGTGTGAAGGGGCTTTCTAAAAGGCAAAGGAAATGGTGATGTCAGACACTGTACTCACACATTATGATCCATATTGTCCAGAGAAGTTTGCCTGTGACGCCTCACTTTATGGTATGGGTGCAGTCATGACATATGTAATAAGTGATGGAAGTGAATATCCCATAGCCTTTGCATCACATTCCCTTATCGCTGCAGAGAAAACTCATGCACAGATTGACAGAGAGGCCTTAAGTTTGCTTTGGGGTGTAAAACATTACATGTATGAGAAAAAGTTTATACTCATTACAATCATCAACCACTTATGTGAATTTTCAATCCACAGAAGGGTGTTCTTGTAATGAGATCTTTGGGCTGTGTAGGGGAGCTGGAGAGCATTGGGCATGGGATCCTGGCTTTAAGAATGTTCTGTCTCATGTGGTCACTCAGTTGAGCCACTGAAGTTCCGTTGAAATTCATATCTATAAACTCTTGTTGCCATCTCTTCATGAGAGTCTGTCTTTCCTCCACAGCTGGGTTCAGTTACTGCCAGTGACCACTGTGACAGAAGGATCTCGTGATATAATGGACTCAGCAGAGGCTGTACAGCACTGTTTTAACATCGGCTGTCTTCCAAGTATGTCCAGTCTACACTCCAAGTTTCCCTATCTACGTTCAAGGTATTTTCCAAGGTTTCCAGGGTCATTGAAGTTTCCATGGTCTTCCATGGACCTTTAGGTTTCCAAGGATTATTCTATGTTTTCGAGATTAATTTCACGTTTTTTTTAGGTTTATTCAATGTTCCTGAGTTTTATTCTGTTTCAGAGATTGATTCCACGTTTCCCAGGTTTGTTCAATGTTTCCTATGTTTATTCAATGTCTCAAGTTTACCAGATCTGTCTGGAGTTTACCAGCCTTGTCTTGAATTCTTCAGGCCTGTCTCAAGTTCCCCAGGTTTATCGCAAGTTCCTTAGGTCTGTCTCAAGAACACTAGGTCTATCTTGATTCTGCCAGCACTGTTTTGAGTTTCCCAGCTCTGTCTTGAGTTCTCCAGGTCTGTATTGAGTTCTCCAGGTCTGTCTTGAGATCACCAGGTGAGTCTGGAGTTTACTGGCCTTGTCTTGAGTTCCCCAGGCCTGTCTCAAGTTTACCAGCCCTGACTCAAATTTCCCAGGCCTGTCTCAAATTCACCAGCCCTGTCCCAAGTCACTCAGGCCTGTCTCGAGATCACAAGGTTTGTCACGAGTTCCCTAGGTCTGTCTCAAGTTTACCAACGCCAGAATGAACATGCCTTTGATGGGGGTTGCACTAAATGGGGATTGAAAGATTACCATCCAAGCTGAGAGCTGAAGTGTTGGAGAAGCTATGTGCATGCCAATCATCTAGGTGTGGTCAAAATGAAAGCATTGGCTTAAAACAAATCAAGCAGTTTGCCATGCACTGTTCTGGATGCCAACACATCCAGAGGACGGTTGTTCAGTGCTGTCAGAACCACTTCCTGCAGTCCCAGAGTCAACTCCTACCACCACCTCAAAGGAGACTCCAGAACCTGAGATTGTTTCACAGCCACACGTCTCATCTGTCAAGGAGAGTGACCCACCTTGTCAGGAAAAATGTTATCTGACAAGGGTAAGAAATCCTCCAGAATGATTAAATTTTTAGGTCTAAATGGCCTAAAATTTACTCAGCTGTGGATGACTACATAGTAGTTGTGTTATATTGTATACATACAGTATATAATATAATACTTTAGGGTTAGGGTTACGTATGTATATCAGTTGAGATGCATTCTATATTGAATTGGAGTTTATAGCTAAGCAGGGAGGAGTGTTGTGCATTTAATATTTCAGTAATATTTGAGTAATATTATAAATATATTGTTTGATTAAGCATTCTTTGTTGTTTACACAATTCATTACAGGTTCAAGGTAAAACTACGTGAATGGCATACACCATCACACCACCACAACATAAGTGAGTGCCTCACTAATGTACAAACGAAGTACCCATGCTTATCCCTGGGCTCCCCATGTTTTCTTTTCAATTAATTTTGGAGCTACAAAACATAACAACCCAGAAGTAGCCCACAAAGAAAGTCACAAAGAAAATAAGGAACTCCAAGTAGACAACAGCCAAGGTTTCTATCAAACCTTAGTCTCTGATTGCTGCGTCCCTGCACCACCCTTCTCAGTTAAATGTGATGCGATGCAATAGTTCAGAGCTCAGCAGCCTCTCCACAGCACCCAGTGAACTGAGTCATAGTGTAATGCAACACAGAGGCAAGCCCTTTGGCCCAACTCATACATACTAACCAAGATGCCTATCTGTGCTAATCCCATTTGCCTTTATTAGGTCCCTAACCTTCTACTCTGTTTCTTTCCAAGTAGCTGATCAAATGCCTTTTATATCTTATAACTGTGTTTGGATACGCCACATACTCTGTGTGGAAAATCTTACAACTCAGATCTCCTTTAAATTTCTTCCCTCTCACCATGTACCTCTGGCCTTGAGTTTATCTTATCTTAGGAGTTTTCTTTTTTATTTTTTTATAGACGTCTTTGGGCTGTGGGAGGAAACCAGGGCACCTGGAAGAAACCCACATGGTAACGGGG
This sequence comes from Mobula birostris, assembly GCF_030028105.1. Taxonomy (NCBI): domain Eukaryota; kingdom Metazoa; phylum Chordata; class Chondrichthyes; order Myliobatiformes; family Myliobatidae; genus Mobula; species Mobula birostris. Next base: position 41,899,769 of record NC_092378.1, on the reverse strand, counting down.
AGAACGTACAGACACGGGAAGTTGAACGCCGAACTCTGCCACTTCGAGCTGTGAGAGTATCGTGCTAACCACAACACTACTGTGGTGCTGTCTACCTTACTATGTCTGTAATAATTTTATAAATCTCTATGAGGCCATTCCTCAGACACCTACGTTCCAGTCAGAGTAACGGAAGCCTATCCAATCCCTTTGTATCTGTAAAGGCCTCTGATATAGACAACATCCTAGTGAATCTCTTCTGAACGGCTTCCCTTTCTAGAACCTGAATGTGTGCTGGTGCCTGGTAAGCAAGCCTCCTATGATGGTGAATCCTCAGAATAATCAGTACCTCTGAGCAAACAATACATTAAAGGAAAAACAATTTTGTGTTTACCGAGGTAGAGAAAGGAGACAGATTTTAGTAATGGGCCTGGATCAAAACATCAACTCTTTATTCCTCTCCATAGATACTGCCTGACTTGCTGAGTTCCTCTGGTATTTTTTGTGTGTTGCTCTGGATTTCAAGCATCTGCATTCTCTTGTGTTTTAGAAATGTGTACTGTATGTGCAGTGAGTAGATGTGCATGACTGCATCACCATCTGGTATGGAGGAGCTCTGCACAGAGTCGGAAAAAGCTGCGGAAAGTTACAAGCTCAGCCAGCTCCATCATGGGCACAGGCCTCCCCAGCATCTGGGACACCTTCAAAAGACGATGCCTCAAAAAGGTGACATCCATCATTAAGGACCCCCGTCACCCAGGATATGCTGTCTTCTCTTTGCTACCATCAAGGAGCAGGTATAGGAGCCTGAAGACACACACAATGTTTTAGGAACAGCTTCTTCCCCACCACCATACAATTTCTGAATGGACAATGAACCCATGAACACTGCCTCTCAATTTTTTTATTACGTATTGCAATTTGCTGCTGCCACAAAACAACAAATTTCATGACGTATGCCAGTGATATAACATGTGATTCATTCTGGTTTCATCGCGAAGTTTATGTTTTAAGAGTTACAGAGATAAGAGAGGGGAATAATGCTGGGAAAAAAAAAATCAGCATTGTTAGCATGTCGGAGAAGACTTGATGGGCCCTATGGCTTAATTCTGCTCCTATATCTTATGGTCATATCAGACCCCATGGATCCCAGCAGAAGAATTCAAAATTTCTGCACATTCCATCCTTACACCAACTATTCAACTGAGGGAACCTTTGCTCAGAGTGACCAGGCCAAAAAGGATGACACATTTGTCTAAATGAAGAAAACTGGCTGTAAGAGCTCTGGGTAAGTATAATGCGATTTCACATGGTTTCATTGCTTCAGTTCACTTAACTGTAGTTAATGTTTATATATTTTTACTGTCTTTATGTGTCATTGCATTTCAGTAATTATCAACTTTTTGATAGCTTAATTAGATTTTCAGTTTCAAATGCTTTGAATATTTCTGGTTCTCAGAGCCTTTCAGAAATATTTGGTTCAGGTTTAGATTCAGATTCAGATTTAATCAATTATCATAGTGTATGTAGACCTGAAATATACAATGAAATGTGTTCTTTGCATTAACAACCAACACACCTAAGGATCTATTGGGGACAGTCCTCAAGTGTCGCTGCACATTCTGGCACCAGCAACACAAAACGCAAGAAAGCAGAATACAACAGACAACAAAACAGTAACAGCAGAACAAGCTCCATTCCTCCCTCCCACTCACCATCCGTGGACATTCCCCACGCCCCAGGACAGGAGAGGCCTTCAGGCCTCCAGTCTGCAGTTTCAAGGCTTTGGTTTCTGGACTTCCGATGGACCTTCGGGTTTTGATTTTTGGTATGGATGCCCAGTCTAGTCGATGACGGGACCTTGAACTCCAGGCTCGAACTCTGAGCTCACCAACTCACTAGCTCTTGTCCTTCCTGCTCACACGGATATCCGATCACAGCGAAGAAATGGGCCCTTCCTCCACTGATCATCAAGCATCAATTTTTACACTAATCCTATCCTATGCCATTTTATTCACCCCATGTTCCCTTGAAATCTCCTCTACCCTACTTTTTGGAACTCCCCCATACACTGGAGGCAATTTAGAGTGACTAATTGACCAACTAACTCATAGTTGGAATGTGGGAGGAAACCAGGGCACTTAGAGGAAACTCATATTGGAAAAATGTGCAAACTTTAAAAAATGGCACACAGGTTACTGCAGCAGTGAGGCATCAGTTCAGATGGCTGCATCACTCTGCTGTCCTTCTTTAGTTCTTTAAAGCTGATCCAGGCTGAGGGAGTGGCTTATCCAGCTGCCCAATATGGTACAGATACGGTGAGCATAGGTACAGATTGGATGGTTTCTATAATTCCCTAGCCACGGAAAGTAAAGTCATTTGCAATGTGGGGTTACGAGGGACTACAGGTGCTGGATTCTGAAGAAACAAACAACCTACTGCAGGAACTTGGCAGGTCCAGCCTATTGTAATGTCTCTCCCCTTTTACCAGTTACTGCAATGATCAGAGAGTGATAAGCGTGGCCTGTGACAGTCCTGGCTCAATGATTTGCTGAACCAAACTGAAAACTCAGTGATTGACATCCCTAGCTCTAAAGAACATTTAGTTAAACAAATCCTTCTTCAGGTTTGCATCCCAAATTGTTAACTTCCATCATATTTTCATATTCTTAAATCTTCCTTTTGCATCTATTCTAGTTAATTTTTGTGGAGCTGGTGATCCAAGACATTTTTGTTTCTTTTTTTCTGGTCTATTATACTAACAGAGGTCTAGAAATGATTACATCACTGAATCTCAGACCTTTCCTGCTTACCTGGACAATGCAGAATGTGGTTCTATATTCAGGCATCTTGAACTTCAATTTACCACAGCACAATTCTTTTATCCAATTATCTTCAATAAATTTCTTCAAATCATAAGGTAGAACAAGAAGCCAGTTTAAGTCATTATACTACTATTGAGATGCCTTCTCAGGCTTTTAGCACAGCATAATAACTGATGCAATTTAAAAATTACTTTAGAATGCATTCAATGATTCAGTTTTAACAGCCAGTTGGTCAAATTCTTTTCAATATACAGTATGTGCTAATGGGATGTGGTCATTCTCGACAATGTCAGCCTGTGCTATCTATCCGTAGTTGTCTCAGTGAGGCAGTTCAGAGTGAACCACATCGGTGGATCTGGGGTCACATCCAGGTCAGACCAATAATGATGGGCAAAATTGCTGCCATAAAGCATTTCAATAACCAGCTGGGAATTTGTCACAATCCATTAATTCCATGATTACAATTGCCAATGCATTAATTTGAAATATGTCTTGTTTATCTAAGTTCTTGAATTTAAATATCTTTGTTGCTATGGTAAGATTTGGGTAAGAGTCCAGGCTTCTGATTGCCATTCCAGCAAGTTAACCACAGTACAGTACCTCAAGAGCCAGTGTTCTCTATCCTAATCTAACACCCCGATAGAAAAAGAGCTCATCCCCTCCAATATTTCATAACATTTTTACTTACAGTACATTTTGTTTACTTTCTATAAAGTTACACTTCTTTGTATTTTTTTAAAGTTTTATATTACTTAAGGAAGATTTTCTTTGAATATAATTTTCTTGTAAGTTATGAATATTTTCATATGGTGCTATCCATCCGATTCTCTTTTAAAGTCCTGTATTCCACAGAGATACTTACATACATTTATAATTCTAAACAAAATAAATATATTTAAAATACTGGTACAGTACTTTGTTCCTGACAGGTAAAGATTTTATTGTAAAATTTATTTTTTAACTTGCAAGAGGTTTCATTTTTATCCAAGTGATCTTATTACCACTTATTTGTTTACTAATTTTATTTTCTCGCCTCCTGCTTTAGGTCTAGTTATCCCCTGTAAATTACTTGGCAATTAGCTGGCCTGGTGGCTGGCATTTCATAATTTTAGTACATTTACACAGTGTGTCACAATCACCAGTGACATAATTTCAGCAGGTTTATCCAAAGATGTGGTAACAAAGGGGCTAGATTGCTTGACCATTTAATTTAATGAGTTAGATTTTATTTTTTAGCAGTTGTAAATCATCTAATGACTAAGACTAAACATCACAACATCACAATTCCATCTGAAGACCCACAGTTTACTCAAGTAAAAGAGTAAATCTGAAATATTCACCTACATTTAAGCAGAGTGGGGAAATAGATAATGTTATACAAATAATTATTTCCACAAAGAGCAGTCATTCACAACTAAATATTTAGAAACATAGATAGAAACATAGAAAACCTACAGCACAATACAGGCCCTACGAACCACAAAGTTGTGCTGAACATGTAGCTTACCCATAGCCCTCTATTTTTCTAAGCTCCATGTATCTATCCAAAAGTCTCTTGAAAGACCCTATTGTATCCACCTCCCCCACCATTGTTGGGAGCCCATTCCATGTGCTCGCTACTCTCTGAGTAAAATACTTACCCCTGACATCTCCCCTGTACCTACTCCCCAGCACCTTAAAGCTGTGTCCTCTTGTGGCATCCATTTCAGCCCTGGGAAAAAGCCTCTGACTATCCACACGATCAATGCCTCTCATCATCATTATCAGGTTACCTCTCATCCTCTGCCACATTCACTCAACTTGTTTTCATAAGGCAGGCTCCCCAATCCAGGCAACATCCTTGTAAATCTCCTCTGCACCTTTTCTATGGCTTCCACATCCTTCCTGTAGTGAGGCAACCAGAACTGAGCACAGTACTTCATCACCACATAGAGCACATAAACTGATGTGCAATCTTATTAAGAGTTTAAGTCCCTAATACGACATGAAGTAGTTGAAAGTCCAAAGCAAATTCATTTAAAATTTTTCCTGGTTTTATACTACCAATCTTTAAGTATGATGAGAGGGAATATGTTTGCTTCATGGCTGGTGATAAATCTTTGATCAATTAGTAGCAGAAGTGTTGAGGGTCACATTGAGAGGAACTTTCAGCCACAAATCCTGATTTCTAGCACAAATCACTTATTTCAAGAGGGCTGTCAGAGGTGAATGAGAAATACGTAAAATGTAATAATCCCAAAACAAGGTGATATAGAAGCAGGACAATTGACTTTATGTTACTTTTAGTCTTTCAAGTATGTTCTTTGAACACTATTCATTTCAGTAACCCACACATAAAAAGCAAATTACATTGGGAAACTTATAGAAAAGTGAAACAGAACTAAAGAAGGAAAGAAGAACTTAGAGAGATGATTGAGAAACCCAGTTTTTTTTTGTGTTTTGAAAGAAGCCAGCTTGTTGGTAATGGAAGAGTGGATGTATCAAATTAAGTAGAAGCATTGATTACCAATGCAATGAAAGGAGTTAAATTGTAATTAGTGAGATTAAAATCCAAATGACTGGTGATTCTGTGTTGGTTAATATTCCAGAGAAGATAGTAGAGATAACAGCATTGTGTCTTCACATGACCTTTTCTTCCCTTGACATTTTTATGGTCTTGTGAAAATACTACGGTATTCACACATTCTGAAATAAGCCATGCCTTGAAAGGAAACAAATTAACAAAGTAAAGTTTGAAGTAGTTTCTTAAATAATTCATTACCTTCAATAGGAGATTCTAAATCAATCTAGATTTATTATGACTGGCAATGATAAAACAAACATAAGAGTTGCAGGATAATTTTGGAGATATGGTTAAATCAAGATAATATTCTATTAGTATAATAGATCAACCTTCTAAAACATAGACTTTGCATCCTGTGGTACAAACATTACACAAAATAAAAGTGAATGAGAGTTTGTGTGTGTGACTGTGCATGAGAGTATGACAGAACTTGAGTATGATATCAACTTTGAGATATCTGGTCTAAGTTGGCAATAATTGGTAATATGCTTGGTAATATTTATCAGAATTACAGAATCTCAATTATATGAAGGTTCAAATATTGTAGCATTTCCTGATGTTTTTGTAGTACGTATCTGAAGGTCCAATTAATGAGTATCAATGCTGTGTACTTGTACTCCTCTATCCCAGCAGTACACTGAAAAAACTCCAATGTTTAAGGCATCTTTGTGGTTTGTTCTGCTCTATTGTCTGACAAACCTCGATTGTCAAAACAAGGTAGCTTTAAGCTCATTTGTAATTTGACAGATGAATCTAATTTAATTCATGAAAAAAGCAGCATATTATAATGCTTGCCTTTACTAAGGTTCCAGCCAAGTGAGGAAGCCTCCTACAATTATTTGTTATCAAATCTGACCTAAAGTGGGGTTGGACGTTTCAAACACAGTACTGAATAAAAAAGGTTTCATCTGGTAAACTCTTTACCAGCTTTGATTAAGGGTTTCAACCCAAAATGTCAACTGTTTATTCTCCTCCAAAGATACTGACTGATTTGCTGACTTCCTCTAGTCTAACATTTTGCTCATGTTTGATTCCTAATACTATAAGTCATAGGAGCAGAATTAGGCCATTTGGCCCATTGAGTTTACTCTGCCATTCAATCATGGCTGATCTTTTTCCCCTCTTCAACCCCAGGCCTTCTCCCTGTAACCTTTGATGCCATGTCCAATCAAGAACCTATTAATCTCTGCCTTAAATACACCCAATGACCTGGCCTCCACAGTTGCCTGTGGTAACAAATTTCAGAAATTCACCACCCTCTGGCTAAAGAAATTTCTCCTCATCTCTCTTTTAAATGGACACCCTTTATCCTGAGGCTGTGCCCTCTTGTCCTAGACACCCCCACCATGGGAAATATCCTTTCCACATCTACTCTGTCTAGACCTTTTAACATTCAAAAGGTTTCAATAAGATTCCCCCTCATCTGTCTAAATTCCAATGAGCACAGACCCAGTGCATCAAATATTCTTCGTATGATAAATATTTCATTCCCAGAATCATCCTTGTGAACCTCCTCTGGACCCTCTCCAATGCCAGCACATTTTTTCCCACATGAGGAGCCCAAAACTGTTCACAATACTCAAGGTGAGGCCTCACCAGTGCTTTATAAAGCCTCAGCCACACATCCTTGCTCTTGTATTCTAGACCTCTTGAAATGAATGCTAATGTTGCATTTGCTTTTCTCACCACCGGCTCAACCTGCAAGTTAACCTTTAGGGTGTTCTGCACAAGGACTTCCAAGTCCCTTTGCATTTCAGATTTTTGGATTTTCTCCGTTTAGAAAATAATCTGCACATTTATTTCTACTACCAAAAGTGCATGACCATGCATTTTCCAACATTGTATTTCATTTGCCACTTTCTTGCCCCTTCTCCTAATCTGCTTAAGTCCTTCTGAATCCTACCTGTTTCCTCCACACTACCTGCCCCTCCACCAATTTTCATATCATCTGCAAACTTGGCAACAAAGCCATCTAATCCATCATGTAAATCATTGATATACAGCATAAAAAGAAGTGGTCCTAATTATAGAGCAATTGTGTGAATAAGCAATATTATCCTCAGGTTATAAATATTATTTTTTGATTGTCCTGCTGAAGGATCTTTGCTTGAAATGTCGACTGTACTTTTTTCCATAGATGCTGCCTGGCCTGCTGAGTTCCTCCAGCATTTTGTGTCTGTTGCTCAGATATCCAGCATCCACAGATTTTCGCTTACTGCCGAGGGCCTCTGTCTCCACATTTTTTGAACACCTTTCTGGCAAAAAATAAACAAGATTATAACGGCAAAGCTGCTCTTATTTTGTCATTCAGCTCAGACGATGCTGATAGGTAAAAGGCACTTCACTTTGCTTTTAACTCTTTTCATCTCCAACAAGAGATTAAATGAGGGGGAGGATTCTCAATTTTGAAGATCTTTGAAAGAATTAGTGGATTAACAAGGTGAGAACACTGATTTAACAAATTTAGCTAAAAATCCAGAGATGAGTAATTTCCATTCACATCAGTTTTCCTTGGCACAGCATATCTCTGTGATCTAGAATGTGCTGACTGGAAGGTGATGGGAGAAGATTCAACAAACCTAAATATTTGGCAGGAAATGCATGATGTCTGTGAGGGATGGGTGGGGAGGGCAGTGGGATGTCAATTTACTAGTCCTTTGAAAGAACTGACATAGTGGGGCAAATGGCCTCCTTATGTATTATACAGACACAGGAGATGGCAGATCCCGGAATCTGACACCAGATTCCATTATGTCCCCATTTTACTGCTCCACCAAGGCATTCCTACTTTGAAGAAGTTTTCCTCCTCTCTCCAATGGGTGTTATGTGAGACCCTCACTTTCAGCTTCCCCTCTTTGGCTTCACCTGCTATCCAGCTTTCTTATTATCATGTGGAGGCTTGTGTGCTTCAAGGACTCCATCAGGTAATGCCAACAAGTCCACCCTTGCTGGAACTGCTGTGGACAAGATGCCAGGCAAAGATTGATCCAACACCAGTTCCCGAATGGACAGACTCGTGTCTGCTTCTTCCGGGCCATACTTCATCACGAATCAAGCCAACGTTTCAATATTGGCCATGAGCTGGAGGAATGGGTTGGCAAAAGCCAATTAGAAATGTGAAGAGAAAAAACAGCCGCAATACGAAATAACAACAACCAGGTTCTTACATAGATCCACAACTACAGCCAGGTATTCTTCCTCAGTTTTAATGCAGAGCATCAACCTGAAACATTGATAGTTCAGCACACCCCCTCCATAAATGCTGCTCGACCTGCTGAGTTCCTCCAGCAAATTGTTTGTTGCTTTAGTATTATATGGTTCTACTCAGTATTGAGCAAACTGATTCCTCTCAGCCCATCTTATCACTATCCTAGCCATTCAAATCCATCGTAGTGTGAAATAACATATGCCGTACAATAATAATTTTAGTTTTGAAGGACAGCGAGACACAGTCAGGATCTAAACGGCAGAATTTTCTCATTACCCTCCAATTTCAAAGCCTGTACATACTTTCATGCCAAGGTTTAAAAAAAATTTCCATTACTCTCACTGGCAAAAAGAGATAATCAGAAAGACTGGAATTAAAAATGATTACAATGTTTAAAATGTAAATTGATGTATTTAAAATAACTGTAATATGTTGATCAGTGGAGGGAGGAGAAGATGGCGGCGCGACGCAGCATGCGCGGCCGTTCCGAATGATATCGTAATGTGTTAACTAGGGGCCGTGCACAATCCTGATTTGATGGAGACAGCCATGAGAAGCATGGAGGAACACCTGGAGAAACTTCTGAAATGCCCGCTTCGCTGCCACTGCTACTGTGCGATCGAGAATCTCCGGAGGGGAAGGCCCCAAATCCCTGGCTTTGCCTATTGCCTGTTGCCTGAAGATGAATGACTATTTTTGACATCATTTTAGCACATAAGATAAATCGATTCAATGGGAATTAGTGACTCTTGATTAGTTTGAGTTCTAGCTCATGGCCAGTCATTCGGCTCTTGGGCATCACTGCAGAAATTCCTTGGGACAGTGTCTTCAGCAGAACATTCAATGATTCATCTGTAGCTTCCCATGTGATCTGAACTGGAATGTGAATTGATGATTCAAATGTCTCACGCCATTTTCATCTCCACAGGTAATGAAACCATTCTAATCTGCAAGCATCAAGTCGTGGAAAGCATTCAAGCAAGGGCTGAGACGTGGGAAGTGACACGCACACCACACAAGCATCAGGCAATAACCAGCGTTGGCTCTAAGCACCTCCCTTTGACATGAAATCAAAGTTGCTGGTGAACGCAGCAGGCCAGGCAACATCTCTAGGAAGAGGTGCAGTCGATGTTTCAGGCCGAGACTCTTCGTCCTGACGAAGGGTCTCGGCCTGAAACGTCGACTGCACCTCTTCCTAGAGATGCTGCCTGGCCTGCTGCGTTCACCAGCAACTTTGATGTGTGTTGCTTGAATTTCCAGCATCTGCAGAATTCCTGTTGTTTGACATGAAATGATTTTCAATTGCCATATCTTCATCCAGCAATACCTTGGGATTCACCATTGGCCAGAAACTTAGCAAGGCATTTGACAAAGTCTCATATGGCAGCGTGATCCAGAAAAAAATCTAAAGGAAAGACAAAAGAAGTTTAATATTCAGAAGCAAAGGGTATGAACTTCAGCCATGGTGGAATGGCAGAGCAGACTCAATGGGCTGAATGGCCTAATTCTGCTCCTATGCCTTATGGTCTGTTAAGTGGTTTAATGACTAGAAGGTTGTCTACAGTGGGTATCTACAGACCTTGGCTCTGCGTCCTTAATTTTCCTGATGTATATCAATAATTTATCAATAATCTTAATTAAATAGAGATTTGAGGATTATGTTTCTCACACAGAGGATGGTTGTTAATTGTATTGAGCTGCCAGAGGAGGTAGAAAAGGCAGATCCAATTCCAATGCTTATGGCAAATGAACAAGGATACCAAAGGTGCAGGAGGATACTGGACTAATGCAGGCAAATGGGATTAGCATAGATAAGCATTATGGCAGGCATGTACAAGACGGATGGAAAGGGCCTGTTTGTGTTTTGTATGTAATCTATGATTCAATGGTCCAATGAAATATGGGAGATACTGTTTCTAGGAAATATGGGAAGACGTTTGCAGACTTGGGTAAAAAATTGATTGTTTTGTTGATACTGAAGAAGAAAGTTGTATATTTCAAAAAATATTATCAGTAGACTTATCTGTTGAGTAGAAAAGTCCATGCAATTTAATCGAGGGAAATAAAAGATAATGTTTTAACAAGCCAATGGACTTGCAATAATAGGGAACAGGGGATATAGAAATGTGCATGCAAAAATCCCTAAATGCTGCCCTGGAGTACTGTGAATGGTTCACAGGAAGTATGGGGATAACACTAAAAGAGAATGTAGAAGACAGAAGAGATTGTTCCCAGAGTTAGAGGAAGTTAGTAACAAAAGAAAGTCAATTCTTGAGCTGTTTCCTTCAGCACCGATTAAGCTGAAGGGAGAGTTAACAGAGATGTATAAAGCAATTTATTTGCACATGTGACGTGGACATAGTTAACAAGGTTGGAATTTTTAGTCAACCCAAATTATCCCTGAACGAAAGGGACTTTTAAGGCTTTATAAGATTAATTGGTCTGGACAGACACAGAAGTCAAATTGGATAATGATGGCAGATTCCCTTCTCTGAGAGATAGAAGTGAACCAGATGAGCTTTTATACATCGATAGAACATAGAAATCTACAGCACACTACAGGCCCTTCGGCCCACAATGTTGTGCCGACCATGTAACCCACTCTAGAAACTGCCTAGAATTTCCCTAGCGCATAGCCCTCTATTTTTCTAAGCCCTATGTACCTAAGAGTCTCTTAAAAGACCCTTTTGTATCCTTGATTGTCTAGAGTCAGAGAGAGACTCAGCATGGCCCATCGGCCCATCGAGTCTGGGCCAACCAACAACCACCCATTTACAATTCCCCTACATTCATTGTATTTTTTAATTCTCTTTCCACAATCTCAACTACTCCTCCCAGATTGGGCTGGCAGTCTGATAGTTTCAAAATAATTACTGAAAATATTATTTTAATCCCAGTTTTATTTCATTAGTCATATTTAAATTCCCCAGTTGCTGTGGTGGTATTCATGCTGCTGTCTCTGGATAAACATGCAGCTCTTTGGTACAGTAATCAGTCATTCTTTTCATCTAAAGAATGATGGGTGATTGGAATACTCTTCCGGAAAATAACTGGAGAGGCTAATAATGTGCCAGAACCAAAAGATCTATGGTCAAGAGCCAAAAAGTATAGCTATTATTGTTAATCTTATTTAGTTTTTTGGATAACAAAAAAATTGTCAACATCAATGCTATAAATTTATGTGATTCCAAATCAAAACCTCATGTCTAATGTGGCTACAAGGCCAGATCAGAGACTGGGGACTGACTCAACTCCTCACTCTGTAAAGTCACCTCAAAAAAAGTACATCCTAAAGCCTTACTTTCCCTTTGTCTGAATGAGATAGTCTGTAACCAAATTCAGTGTTATTCAAGGAAAGCAGCACTCTGCCCAACATTTAAACATAACAGTCCCTTCACACAAGCACAAAATGACTGCCACATATGCTGAGGCTTCTTACAAACCACTTCCATTCCAATAAACATATTCAAAAATTATTCACAAAAAGCTTTAATCCAGCAAATTGTGATTTTCCAAGGCTCTCCTACAATAGGTTATTTTATTTTTGAACCTTATTGTTGACCTCTGATTATTCTTCTTATACTTTCTTGCAAGATAATTAAACCGATTGATTTAATGTCAATTCAAATTGCTTTCTAATCATTGATAGCTCCCATTTATTTCCCTATAACTCTTCTCTCTCACTTGTCCATCACCTCCCCCTAGCTTGCCTGCCTCTGGCCTACATAAGAGTAATTTACAGTCACTAATCCATAAATAATAAATTAGTAACACTGAGAACATGAATTGTCGGGTCCTTGAAGGTAAGTCTATAGGTTCTGGGATCAGCTCAGAGTTGAGGTGAGTGAAGTTATGCACTCCAGTTCGTGAGCCTGATGGTTGTAGGGTAATAACTATTCCTGAGCCTGCAACAGCCTAAGACTCCTGTATCTCCTGCCCATTGGTAGTAGCAAGAAGAGACCATGGCCTGGATAGCGGGGGTTCTTGATTGTGGATGCTGCTTTCTTGTGGCAGTGCTCCTTGCAAATGTGTTTACTGGTGAGAATGGCTTTCTCTGTGATGCATTGGGCTGTATCCATCATTGCCTGTAGACTTTTCCATTCCTGGACCTTAGTGTTTCTGACCCAGGCTGCATTGAAACTAGTGAGGATACTCTGTGCTGTACATCCATAGAAGTTTGTCAAAGTGTTAGATGACATGCCAAATCTATGCAAAATTCTAAGAAAGTGGAGGCACTGTTATGCCTTCTTTGTGGTGGCACTATATGCTAGTCCCAGGACAGATCCTCTGATATGATAAAGGCAAAGAATTTAAAGTTTCTGACCCTCTCCACCTCTGATCCCCAAATTAGGACCGGCTCCTGGACCTTTGGTTCCTTATTCATATTTTATATTTCTTAGTCATATATCATACCTCAAGATATTTATTTTGTGGCAGTAGTACAGTGCAAGGCTTACAAATGTCTATAAGTTACTAAAATGTTGAGTGTAGGTCTTCAGGCTCCTGTTCCTCTTCCATGATAGTAATAAAGAGGAGAAGGCTTACCGAGATGGTGAGGGTCCGTAATGATGGATGCTACCTTGTTAAGGCACCACCTCTTGAACGTGACCTTGTCAGTGGGAAGGTTGTACCTCTGGTGGATTTGGGTGAGTCTACAACCCTCTGCGGCCTCTTTCAATCCTGTGTATTGGAGCCTCCATGTCATCGCTGGAGAATGGAGGCATATCGTTAAAGGTACAGTCAAGGCAAAATAGCTTCTCATTACTGGTTTGGCAGATCTAAGATACATTGAATAAGTACTGGATTGTTAGACTGTGATGTGTCTTGACGTAAATACTAGTGTTGCTCTTTTGCATTTGTGCTTGCAAAAATCATGTCTTACAAGGCAGCGGGAGCTGATCTTTACACGAAGATCTATATCTGGCAATTGACTGAATTCATTAAAACTCCATTGATAACAGACGTGGCAGAAACCAAATGAGATCCTTAAATCACCTCAGCCCAAAGTGACAAGAAGCTGGGAACAAATGTTGCTGCACTTATTGGAGACATTAACATTTGCAGCATCTAACACCTCAGCCAGCTGTCAAAAACAGAGAATTTAAAGAAATACTTTATGTCAGTGCAAACAAATAGTCACTACATAGGCAGTTATTATTTACTGCAGCCAGGCTTGGAATAAAGAGAGATAACAGGATGTGAAAAATCACCACTGCTGCCTGAACAAGTAGGACAGCATCTGTATCTGATTAACGGTTAAATGGCAAAACAAGACTGTTATGAAGTTGAGTACTGTGATTTTCTAGTTTATGCTATATGTCTTCTTTTTTGCTTTATCGAGCACCTTTGCTCCATCCGCCAAAAGTGAAACTTCCCAGTGGCCAAACATTTTAATTCCCATTCCCATGCCCATTCCAAAATAAGACCATAAGAATTAGGAGCAGAATTAGGCCTTTTGGCCCATCAAGTCTGCTCCACCAATCAATCATGACTGATCCTTTTCTCCCTTCCTTAGCCCTACTCCCCGGCCTTCTCCCTGTTACCTTTAATACTGTGTCCAATCAAGAGCCTATCAAGCTCTGCCTTAAGCACACCCAATGACCTGGCCTCCACAGCTGCCTGTGTATAGAAATTCACCACCCCCTGGCTCAAGAAATTTCTCCACATCTCTCTTTTAAATGGACACCCCTCTACCCTGAGGCGGTGCCCTCTTGTCCTAGACTCCCCCACCATCGGAAACATCCTTTCCACATCTACTCTGTCTGGGCTTTTCAACATTCGAAAGGTTTCAATGAGATTCCCCATCATCCTTCTGAATTCCAGCGAGTACAGACCCAGAGCTATCAAACGTTCCTCATATGATAATCCTTTCATTCCCAGAATCATACTTCTGAACTGCCTCTGGAACCTCTCCAATGTCAGCATATCTTTTCTTAGTTGAGGAGCCCAAAACTGTACACAATACTCAAGATGGGGCCTCACCAGTGCTTTATAAAGCCTCAGCATCACATCCCTGCTCTTGTATTCTAGACCTCTTGAGATGAATGCTAACGTGGCACTTGCCTTCCTTACCACCAACTCTACCTGCAAACTAACCTTTAGGGTGTTCTGCACAAGGACTCCCAAATCCCTTTGCATCTCAGATTTTTGGATTTTCTCCTCATTTAGAAAATTGTCTCACATTTATTTATACTACCAAAGTGCATGATCATGCATTTTCCAACATTGTATTTCATTTGCCACTTTCTTGCTCATTCTCCTAATCTGTCTAAGTCCTTCTGCATCCTACCTGTTTCCTCAGCACTACCTGCCCCTCCACCAATCTTAATATCATCTGCAAACTGGCAAAAGAGCCATCCAGTCCATCATCTAAGTCATTGATATACAGCATAAGAAGAAGCGGTCCTAACACCGACCCCAGCGGAACACCACTAGTCACTGGCATCCAAACAAAGAAGGATTATTTTATTCCCACTCACTGCCTCCTACCAATCAGCCAATGCTCTAACCATGCCAGTAACTTTCCTGAAATTCCATAGGCTCTTAACTTGGTAAGCAGCCTAATGTGTAACACCTCGTTAAAGGCCTTCTGAAAGCCCAAATATACAATATCCACTGCATCCCCTTTATCTATCCTAATTGTAATCTCCTCAAAGAATTCCAACAGGTTGCTCAGGCAAGATTTTCCTGAGGGAATCCCTGCTGAATTTGTACCCTCTTGTCCTGTGTTACCAAGTACTCCGTTACCTCATCCTTAACAATTGACTTTCACATCTTCCCAACCACTGAGGTCAGGCTAACTGGTCTATAATTTCCTTTCTGCTGCCTTCCTCCTTTTTTAAAGAGTGGAGTGACATTTGCAAATTTCCAGTCCTCTGGCACCATGCTAGAGTCCAATTATTTTTTGAAAGATCATAACTAATGCCTCCACAATCTCTACCACTATGACTTTCAGAACTCTAGGGTGCAGTTCCTCTGGTCTTATGTACCCTTAGGTCTTTCAGCTTTTTGAGCACCTTCTTCCTTGTAATAGTAACTGCACTCACTTCTCTTCCTTCACACCCTTCAACATCTTGCACACTGCTGGGGCCTTCCACAGTGAAGGCTGATCCAAAATATTCATTTAGTTCATCTGCTATCTCCTTGTCTCCATTATTATTTCTCTGGCCTCATTTTCGAGTGGTCCTATGTCCACTCTCTCTCTCTTTTATTTTTTTACATACTAGAAAAAGCTTTTACTATCCGCTTTGATATTATTTGCTAGCATGCTTTCATATTTCACCTTTTCCCTCCTAATAATTCTTTTAGTTGCTCGCTGTAGGTTTTTAAAAGCTTCCCAGTCCTCTATCTTCCCGCTAAATTTTGCTTTGTTGTATGCCCTCTCTTTTCCTTCTCCGTTAGCTTTGACTTCCCTTGTCAGCCACGGTTGTACTATTTTGCCATTTGAGTATTTCTTCATTTTTGAAATATATCCATTCTGTACCTTCCTCATTTTTTCCAGAAACTCACACCATTGCTGCTCTGCTGTCATCACTGCCAGCATCTCCTTCCAATTTACTTTGGCCAGCTCCTCATATTACTCTAATTTCCTTTACTCCACTGAAGTACTGATTTGTCAGACTTTATTTTCTCCCTATAAAATTCATGTTGAACTCAATCATATTGTGATCATTGTCTTCTAAGGATCCTTTTACCTTAAACTCCCTAATCACCATCGCTTCATTACATAACACACAATCCAGTATAGCTGATCCCATAGTAGGCTCAATGAGAAACTGCTCTAAAAAGCCATCTCTTAGGCATTCAACAAACTCACACTCTTGAGATTTATTGCTAACCTGACTTTCCTAATCTCCCAGTGAGTATCATATCATTGCCTTTTTGACACACCTTTTCTATTTCCTGTTGTAATCCGTGGTCCACATCCCAGCTACAATTGAGAGGCCTGTATATAACTGCCAACAGGGTGTTTTTACCCCTGCAGTTTCTAAACTCAACCCAAAAGGACTCAACATCTTCCAATCCTACGTCACATCTTTCTACTGATTTGATGCCATTCTTTACCGCAGAGCCATGCCACACTGCTCACCTTCCTATCCCTCCGATATAACATGTAACCTTGGACATTCAGCTCCCAACTATAACAATTCTTCAGCCATAATTCTGTGACGGCCACAGCATTACAACTGACAAGCTGTAAAAGTGCAACAAGATCATCCCCCTTATTTCTTATACTCTCCCTAGTGCACTGACACTCAACCTGCTGGCTGAAATTTTGTCCAGTCCTCTGCCTGCCCTTCCTGACAGTCTGATTGCACTCTATCTTTGCTTTTTTACCATCCGTCCTATCTTGAGTCCCTTCACTCCAGTTCCCACCCCCCTGCCAAATTAGTTTAAACCCTCCCCAACAGCTGTAACAAACCTGCCCACGAGGATATTGGTTCCCCTCGGGTTCAGGTGCAACCTGTCACTTTTGTACACATCAGGCGTGTCGGTCCATGGCCTCCTCTTGTGCCAAGACGAAGCCACCCTCAGAGCAACACCTTATATTCTGTTTGCGTAGCCTCCAACCTGATGGCATCCGTATCGATCTCTCCTTCCAATAAAAAAAGGTTCCCTCCCACTCCCCTCTTCTTTAATTCCCCAATCTGGTCTCTTACCTCTTCTACTTATCCCCTCCCCTCTTCTTTCCTCTTCTCCTATGGTCCACTCTCCTCTCCTATCAGATGCCTTCTTCTCCAGCTCTTTATCTTTCCCACCCATCAGGCTTCACCAATCACTTTCACTTTCTGGCTAATCAGCTTCCCCACCTCACCTTTTTCATTCTGGTATCTTCCCCGTTCCATTTCAGTCCCGAAGAAGAGTCTCAGCCCAAAACATCAACTGTTTATTTATTTCCATAGATGCTGCCTAAAATAACTGAGTTCCTCCTGTATTTTCTGTGTGTTGCTTTGTCTTTTCCTTTGCTGGTTACTTGTGATTTATTGAATTGGAATAAAAGGGTTGCAACTGGATTAGTAGGTCCAAATATCAGGAGGATGATGAGATTCACTGGGACATGGATCTAATCCTGGGGGCTGAGGGATGTTCAGTTATGGAGGAGAGGCTGGTAATCTTGGACAAAATAATAGAATGTTTTTGCTCATCCCATATTATAGCAGTGAAGGTCAATCAGTCCATTGAGTCCCTGCTGGCTCTGCCAGAAATCCCATGAACCCCATTCCACCACACTCAACTCTGCGTTAGAACCTCCTGCCAGCCACCTACACCAGGAACAAGTTACATTAGCCATGTAATCTATAAACACATTTTTGGGATGTGGGAGGAAACAGTGACAAAAGTAAAATGGGAAGAGGTTTAAATAAAAAGCAATTAAGCAATGGCATTGATCAGTTGGACTGAAATGGGCTTTATCTGTGCATTTTAAACAGATCTGTGCATCTGTCCTGAAGAAAGGTCTTGGCCTGAAACATCAACTCTTTATTCCTCTCCGTAGATGCTGCCTGACCTGCCAAGTTCCTCCAGCATTCATGTGTGTTTTTCCGGATTTCCAGCATCTGCAGAATCTTTTGTGTTTATCTGTACCATAAATTCTTAATACTTTTCATTATGCAATTTGCAAAACAGGATAACATTTCTCTCATTCTGCCTTGGTAGTCTCCAACCAGATGGCGCCATCCTCTCCTATCAAATTCCATCTTCTTCAGCCATTTGCCACTTCCACCTATCACCTCCCAACTTCTTACACCATTCCCACTCTCCTCCTCCTTCACCTGCCAATCATTGACCTCTCACCTGAATCCACCTATCACCTATCACCTGCCAGCCCTTGCACCACACTTCCCTGCCATAATGCTATGCTGGCTATCTCTACTCTTTCTTTTCAGTCCTGATGAAGGGTCTTGACACGAAACGTTGACTGACAATTTCCCTCCACAGAGGCCTACTGACCTGCTGAGTTCTTCCAGTGTTTGTGTGCTGCTCAGCACAGATATAAGATAAAGTTGAGAAAATGCACTTTAATAGCATTGATTGTGTTTTAAATCTTGCCATTCAATCTGTGTGCCGTTTACACATGGACTGTCATGGGTGTAAGGCCCTGGTTCACATCTTTACTGTTATGCTGTAGGTATTTCATTTAGCAGCTCTGTAAAAACAGTCTGTTCTGCTTTCAGCCTGTTTGGGTTATTATTGAAGATAAGGGATTATGTGGAATGTGTGCCATCCAATTGGCAGGAGGTTTTCTTGGTGAGGGACAGTAAGGTTGGTTTTGGGCTTTTACTTGGCAGGAGGTGAAGAGAGAAGATGCTGGGGAGAACCGGTCATGACGTACAATCTGGTGGGAGAGCTGTTTGTTCGAGATGGATTGTGAGTGACGTTCGGAAGGTGATGTGGGCATCCATGTTGACCAAGGGTCCAGCGCGCGAGTGACAGAGAAGTTCAAGATAAGCTCAAATTTATGCACATTTGACTGTTTAATTAGAATGGGCCCTTTTCTTTTTGTTATTCTTTACTAACCCTTTAGTTAAGGTTCATAAATATAATTCCTTTAATCATATGCAGTGTACTGTCTGTTATTTCACGGCACTAATTTGTAACAGGGTAGCAAATTACGCAGTATCCACACAAACTGGGGTTTGGGGTGGGACAAGCCGTCTCAATCTCACGAGCTGGGCGGGACTGGAGAGTGTCTTCCCTAGACTTACGCAGCCATGGAAACCAGGGTCTTTCATGGGAAATGCAAAGTAATCATTCTCAATATTCTAAAGGACTTCTCATGAGTGTTCACGTTTGGAGCGATGCCTGGTGTGAGTGGTGAAAATGGAGAATCAATAATGCATTGAGTAGTTCAGGCGGTCGGCACAGGTCAGCTAGATAAATGCATAGTGGAGAAAGGGACTTAAGAAAATGCAGATTAGATAAAACAAAGTAAACAGAGAAGCACATTCAGAGTAGAAATGTCATCATTGACAGGGTCTAGTAGCCTATTTCTGTGTTGTAAATTACTTTAAGGACTATATTTAACTTGTCTATTTAAATATAACCTTTAAGTAAAATTAAGTACTATCCCTGAGATAATTGGCAAGAAGGGGTAAATGTAAAATTTTCAATCTTTTATTAATGTAATGTTTCTGGACTTCAATTTGGAGCAGATAAATAAGTGCATAGTCGACATCAGGTATGAAAGACTTTATTTCAGAATCGGAATCTGGTTTCATATCGCCAGCATATGTCATGGTTAATTTAGTGGCAGCAGTACAATGCAATACATGATAAATACACAAACGTAGAAAAGAAAACAAATAAATAGATAAATAAATTAATTAATTACAGTAAAAATGTGTGTGTGTGTGTGTGTGTGTGTGCATATATATATATAAATAGTTGAATTAAAAAATAGTAGTGCTAAAACAGAAATAATTTTTAAGAAGTGAGGTAGTGTTCCATCAGTTCAATGTCCATTTAGGAATCAGCTGGCAGAGGGGAAGAAGCTGTTCCTGAATCGCTGAGTGTGTGCCTTCAGGCTTCGGTGCCTCTTTCCTGAGGGTAACAATGAGATGAGAGCATGCCCTGGATGATGAGGCTCCTTATTAACGGACACTCTCTTTCTGAGGCACTGCTCCTTGAAAACACCTTGGATACTACGCAGGCTAGTGCCCATGATGGAGCTGACTAACTTTCAATCCTGTAGCTTCTTTCGATGCTGTGCAGTAGCCCCCCTCCTCCCTTGTACCAGACATTGATGCAGCCGGTCGGAATGTTCTCCACGGTACACCTGTAGATAAGTAGTTGATATCCTGTATGAGAAGCTTTTTTTTTTGTCTATCTGTGGGCTCGGCGCATTGCCGGCTATTGACTGCTCATCTCTCATTAGTGTTGAGAAGGTGGTGAGGCAAGGTACTTGAACAATGTTGTTGGGTAAAGAGTTCCAGAGTTTCCACCCAGCAACAATGGAAGACTGTCAATATAGTTTCAAGTCTGGATGCTCTGTGACTTGAGGAGGGGTCTTGGAGGTGGCAGCTGCTGTTGGAGTGGCACCAGGGGATAACTGTTATGCCTTTTTGTAGATGGTACTAACTCCAGCCCAAGCCCATTGCAGGTGGAAAGAATGAATGTGGCCTGCTTTGGCCTGAATGATGTTGAGCTACTTTTGTATTATTAAAACGGCTCTCGTACAGATCTTCGGAGATGTTGACCCCCAGGAACTTGAAATTGCTCCCCCTTTCCACTGTTGATCCCTCAACGAGGACTGGTGTGTGTTCCCTCGATTTCCCCTTCTGAAGTCTAAATCAATTCCTTGGTCATACTAGCGGAGAGTGCAAGGTTGTTGTTGCGACACTAACGCAAACAGCTGATCTATCTTTTTCCTATACGCTTCCTCGTCACCAGCTGAAATTCTGCTGACAGTAGTTGTACCATTGGCAGATTTATAGATGGTGTTTGTGCTGTTCCTAGCCACACAACTGTGGGTGTGGAGAAAATTGAGAAGTGAGCTAAGCATGCATCTTTGAGACATGCCAGTGTTGATTATCAGTGAGGGGGAGATGTTATTTCTGATCTGCACTGACTGTGGTCTCCCAGTGAGGAAGTAAGGGTTCCAGTTGCAGAGGGGGTTACTGAGGCTTGGGTTGTGGAGCTTGCACTGGGGGTCTGATGGTGTTGAGCACTGAGCTGTAATCATAAACAGCAGCCTGACATAGATGTTACTGTTGTCTGGGTGATCTGAGACCAAGTATGAGCTTGTCCTGAGTCCTGTAGGCCTATGTACCTGTAATTGCTAATTACTGTCTTACCTAGAGTTGTTAATCCCTTGTGTTTTCTGTCTAATCTTGACAAGTTTATTCTGACTGACATGGGTTTTTAGCACACTGTGATTATTTAAAGTGGACCCCAGATTAGAGCTTATCGTGGGGTCCTTGTGTTTTAAAATTGATTCATCTCACATGATGTCCAGTCAAGCCACCAATGTTTTAGTGGAATTCCTATGAATAAACTTCTGCTTCTGTCTCTACATGGGAGTCTGTTGTTCCTCCGAACCCGGATTCGATCATCTGTCAGAGCACATCATGACAGTAGAACTCCACCATAAGTGGACCCAGCAGAGGTTCAACGGTGACCTGGAAATCGGTCAGCTAAAGGTAAGGGTACCCTCTAGTCTCAGTGCTTGTCCCAAGGCTTCGTTTGAATTTCCTGAGGCTACATTCTGAGTTTCTGAAGTCCACATCTAAGCTTCTCTAGCCTAAGTCAAGGTCATCAAGGTTTCCTGATTCTTTCATGGACCTCCAGGTTTCCAAGGACTATTCCATGATCCTAAGTTATATGCAATGTTTCCGAGTTTGCCAGCCCTGTCTCAAGAGCATCAGTTCTGTTTCAATTTACCACCCTTGTCTCGAAAGCATTAAGTTAGTCTCAAGTTTACCAATCCTGTCTTGAGAGCATCAGGTCTGCACCAAGTTTACCAACCCTATCTCGGGAACATCAGGTTTGCTTTGAGTTTGCCAGCCCTGTCTCGAGGTCCTCAGAGCTTTATGGGCTGTCAGGTGCTAGCCTGAGGGGTGGAGGTCCTGTCATGAGTCTTGCAGGCTGTGCACCTGTATTTGTTAATTGCTGCCTAATTTAGCGTTGTTAAACCCTCATGTTTACTGTTTAGTCTGGTCAAGTTTATTTTGACTGGCATGGGGTTTTCTGCATATTGTGATGATTTAAAGCAGACTCCTGATTAGTGCTTATCACAGGGTTCTCGTGTTTCGAGAGTGATTCGTCTTACGGTGCCACTCAGTCAAGTCACCGATGTTCTGCTGGAATTCCTATGAAAAAACTCTTGTTTCTGTCTCTATATGCGAGTCTGACGTTCATCCACACCTGGATTCAGTCTTCTGTCAGCTCACACCGTGACAGAACTAATGAGATTTCATCCACTGTAGACCTGTTGTGGTAATAGCCAAATTGCAATGGATCCAGGTGCTTGCTTAGGCAGGAGTTGATTCTGGCTATGACTTACCCCTAAGAGCACCTCATCATAGTAGATGTGAGGGCAACTTGGCGAGTCATTGAGGCAGCTCACACTGCACTTCTTGGGTACTGGTATGATTGTTGTTCTTTTGAAGCCGATGGGAACCTCCAACTACAGCAGTGAGAGGTTGAAGATTTTTTTGAACACGAAGGTTAACTGATTGACGTTAGTTTTCAGTGCCTTACCAGATACACCATCAGAGCCTGGCACCTTGCAAGGGTTCACCGTCATGAAAGATGATGTGACATCGGCCTCCAAAACAGAAATTACAGATCATCAGATGCTGCAGGTACTCACACAGGTGTAGTGTGTACAAAAGGTGCTTAGCTCATCTGGGAGTGAAGCATCATAGCCATTCATGATATTAGGTTTTGCTCTGTAATAAGTAATGACCTGCAATCCCAGCCAAAGCTGATGTGCGTCTGATTCCAACTCTAACTTCAATTGGAATTGTTTTTTTCCCACTCTTAAAGTAGCCTTCCATAAGTCGTAACTTTACTTCTTGTACAGTACTGAATCACCAGTCTTGAGTGGCACAGATCTAGTCCACAGCCAACTGTGAATCTCCTGGTACATCTATAGCTTTTGGTTTGGGGAAGTCCAGCATGTTCTCAAAGGCACACACTCATCCGCACGGGTCTTGATGAGGTTGGTGACAACTGTGTTGTATTCATTCAGATTCGAAGATGAATTCCTGAATATAGTCCAGTCCACCAGCTCCAAGCAGTCCTGTCAGTGCTCCTCTGCCTCCCTTATTTTCAGCTTTATTTGTTGAAGAGTTATCAATGAATTGAATACTGTGAAGTCATTGTAACTGGAATTAGAAATAGTTTATAACTGGGTAGATTGAAAAGTTTGCCTTGCGTACCCTAGACCAGATCAATTCATTACTCAGTGTATTGAGGTAGTACAAGGCAAAACAATAAGAGACTCAGAATAAAATGTCACAGTTACAGAGGAAGTGTGGTGTAGATGGAATCAGAATCAGAATCAGGTTTAATATCATTGGTACCTATCGTGAAATTTGTTGTTATGTGGCAGGAATTCAGGAATTCATCTTCGAACCTGAATTCATCTTTGAATCTGAATCAATATATAATAATAAAAACTGTAAATTACAGTAACTATATATACATATGCTTAGAGCTACAATATTAAAAAAGTTAAACTAAATAAATAGTGCAAAAAGAGAAAAAAAAGGGAAGTTGTGTTCACGGGTTCAATGTCCATTCAGAAATCTGATGGCAGAGGGGAAGAAGCTATTCCTGAATCATTGAGTGTGTGTTGTCGGGCTCCTGTACTTTCTTATTGATGGTAGCAATGAGAAGGGGGCATGTTCTGTTCTGGGATCCCTCCTCTTTGTGATTTTTATAAATGACCTGGATGAGGAAGTAGAAGGGTTTGTCAGTAAGTTTGCTGATGACACAAAAGTTAGGGATGTTCTGGATAGGGTGGAGGATTGTCAGCGGGACATCAATAGGATGCAGAATTGGCAGATGGAGTCCAACCCAGATATATGTGAAATGGTTCACTTCAGTAGGTCAAATTTGAAGACAGAATAAAATATTAATATTAAGACTCTTGGCAGCGTGGAAGATCAGCAAGATGATGGGGTCCGTGTCCATAGGACACTCAAAGCTGCTGCGTAGGTTGACAGTGTTGTTAAGAAGGCATATGATGTGTTGGCATTCATCAACCGTGGGACTGAGTTCAAGAGCTGTGAGGTAATGTTACAGTTATACAAGATCTTAGTTAGAACCCACGTGGAGTACTGTGTTCAGTTCTGGTTACCTCACTACAGGAAGGACGCGGATACTATAGAAAGAGTGCAGAGGAGATTTACAAGGATTTTGCCTGTATTGAAGAGCAACCCTTATGAGAACAGGTTGAGTAAACTTGGCCTTTTCTCCTTGGAGCGATGGAGGATGAGAGGTGACCTGATAGAGGTGTATAAGATGATGAGAAGCATTGATTGTGTGGATAGCCAGAGGCTTTTTCTCAGGGCCAAAATGGCTAACACAAGGGGTCATAGTTTTAAGGTGCTTGGACGTAGATACAGGAGGGATGTCAGGGTTTAAGTGTTTCACGTAGGGACTGGTAGGTGCCTGGAAAGCACTGCCAATGACTTTGGTGGAGGGGAATACAATAGGGTCTTTTAAGAGACTTTTAGATGGGTACATAGAGCTTAGAAAAATAGAAGGCTTTGCGGTAGGGAAATTCTTGGCAATTTCTAGGGTAGGTTACATGGTCAGCACAACGTTGTGGGTCGAAGAGCCTGTAATGTGCTGTAGATTTCTATGTTCCTGGGCGATGGGGGTCCTTAATGATGGATTCCAAAGATTAAAAGATTTAAAGTACACGTATTATCAAGTTCTGTATGTATACAGAATACAGCTCTGAGATTCATCTTCCTGCAGGCAGAAACAAAGAAACACCATGGAACCCTTTCAAGAAAGCATCAAACTCCAAACGTGTGAGAAAAGAACGAACTGCGTAACCAGCAAAAGGCAAGTGAAGAACACATAGAACATCAAAGATCAAACTAGGAGTTCAGTGGTCTTCAGCTGTGCACACTGCAGACTGCATGCAGAGCCATTCTTTGCTGAGACGCCCCAGTCTGCATCGATTTCCCCAATCAAACCACTCAAAAACAGAGTAACAAGAATCCAGAAATAAATGCGGCATGAACCTCAAAGTCCCCCAAACCAAGTTCACAGACTCACCGATCAATCGTTGCAGCATGGAATCCAAGGCTCCTGCACTTTCCTCCAACTGCAGCTGAAAAGAGGACAGAGGACCTGTCAAATTCAGGCAGAGAATGCTGAATCCCTAGCCATACTCCGCTCTCGTCCTTGTCGACTTTCACCATGCTTGATGCCTTATTCAGAGAGAAACAATGGATTCAATCATGAGCTTGCACCCCATCTTCAGGAGACTAGCTCTCCGGGTTGCACTCTGTGCTCCAGACCTCATCAAACTCTCTCAGAGATGGCAAATAGCCAGATTGCTCAATCTGCTCCAAAAACACCATCAAAATATAAATCACAGGTTCCAATCACAAACAGCTCAGTAATAGAATTATGCATAAAGTAAGTAAAAGAAGTAGTTTCATGAACTGTCTACAGGACGTTGCCATTGGTTGCATTATTCACTGGCAACGTCATTCTGAAGATGCCGCCTTTTTGAGGATGCCCCTTGAAGATGACCAGGGTGTTGCGGAGACTAGTGCCCATGATGGAGCTGATTGAGTTCACGACTTTCTGCAGCTTAATTTGATCCTGTGCAGTGCCCCCCGCCTCTCCCCACCTCATGCCAGATGTGATGCAGCCAGTTAGAATGCTCTCCACAATGCATCAGTTGATATTTGTGAGGGTCTTTGGAGACATATCAAATCTCCTTAACTTCCTAATTAACTTTCTAGTGAGATGTCTCCCAGTGGAGGTTGGTTGCAGAGGATTCATAGCCTATTATTTAGTTAGAGCCTTCAGCATTTTGGGCATCGAGGGAGAGAGGAAGAGGAGAGCCATCCGCAGTACCACCGATGCGGCAGAGAGGGCCTCAAGATGGCTGTGGCTCAAAAGAGGGGAGCCATGGAGTTATAAGTAGCTAGCCATTTGGACACAAGCTGGGATCTGATCAGCCCCGGCTGGGTCACCTGGAGGAGGTTGTATGATGTTGAAAGACCCAAAACACCCGATGATTCCAGGAACATCACTGAAGAAACACACATCAAAGTTGCCGGTGAACGCAGCAGGCCAGGCAGCATCTGTAGGAAGAGGTGCAGTCGACGTTTCAGGCCGAGACCCTTCGTCAGGACTAACTGAAGGAAGAGTGAGTAAGGGATTTGAAAGTTGGAGGGGGAGGGGGAGATCCAAAATGATAGGAGAAGACAGGAGGAGGAGGGATAGAGCCAAGAGCTGGACAGGTGATAGGCAAAAGGGGATATGAGAGGATCATGGGTCAGGAGGTCTGGGAAGAAAGACAAGGGGGGGTGAACCAGAGGATGGGCAAGGGGTATAGTCAGAGGGACAGAGGGAGAAGAAGGAGAGTGAGAGAAAGAATGTGTGTATAAAAATAAATAACAGATGGGGTACGAGGGGGAGGTGGGGCATTAGCGGAAGTTAGAGAAGTCGATGTTCATGTCATCAGGTTGGAGGCTACCCAGACGGAATATAAGGTGTTCCTCCAACTTGAGTGTGGCTTTATCTTTACAGTAGAGGAGGCTGTGGATAGACATGTCAGAATGGGAATGGGATGTGGAATTAAAATGTGTGGCCACTGGGAGATCCTGCTTTCTCTGGCGGACAGAGCGTAGGTGTTCAGCAAAGCAGTCTCCCAGTCTGCGTTGGGTCTCGCCAATATATAGAAGGCCACATCGGGAGCACCGGACGCAGTATATCACCCCAGCCGACTCACAGGTGAAGTGTCGCCTCACCTGGAAGGACTGTTTGGGGCCCTGAATGGTGGTAAGGGAAGAAGTGTAAGGGCATGTGTAGCACTTGTTCCGCTTACAAGGATAAGTGCCAGGAGGGAGATCAGTGGGGGGGGATGGGAAAGATGAATGGACAAGGGAGTCGCGTAGGGAACGATCCCTGCGGAAAGCAGACAGATGCGGGGAGGGAAAGATGTGCTTAGTGGTGGGATCCCGTTGGAGGTGGCGGAAGTTACAGAGAATAATATGTTGGACCCGGAGGCTGGTGGAGTGGTAGGTGAGGACCAGGGGAACCCTATTCCTATTGGGGTGGCGGGAGAATGGAGTGAGAGCAGATGTACGTGAAATGGGGGAGATGTGTTTGAGAGCAGAGTTGATAGTGGAGGAAGGGAAGCCCCTTTCTTTAAAAAAGGAGGACATCTCCCTCGTCCTAGAATGAAAAGCTTCATCCTGAGGGCAGATGCAGCGGAGATGGAGGAATTACGAGAAGGGGATGGCGTTTTTGCAAGAGACGGGGTGAGAAGAGGAATAGTCCAGATAGCTGTGAGAGTCAGTAGGCTTACAGTAGAAATCAGTGGATAAGCTGTCTCCAGAGACAGAGACAGAAAGACCTAGAAAGGGGAGGGAGGTGTCGGAAATGGACCAGGTAAACTTGAGGGCAGGGTGAAAGTTGGAGGCAAAGTTAATAAAGTCAACGAGCTCTGCATGCGTGCAAGAAGCAGCACCAATGCAATCGTCAATGTAGCAAAGGAAAAGTGGGGGACAGATACCAGAATAGGCACGGAACATAGATTGTTCCACAAAGCCAACAAAAAGGCAGGCATAGCTAGGACCCATGCGGGTGCCCATAGCTACATCTTTAGTTTGAAGGAAGTGGGAGGAGCCAAAGGAGAAATTATTAAGAGTAAGGACTAATTCCGCTAGACGGAGCAGAGTGGTGGTAGAGGGGAACTGATCAGGTCTGGAATCCAAAAGGAAGCGTAGAGCTTTGAGACTTTCCTGATGGGGGATGGAAGTATATAGGGACTGGACATCCATGGTGAAAATAAAGTGGTGGGGGCCAGGGAACTTAAAATCATTGAAAAGTTTAAGAGCGTGAGAAGTGTCACGAACATAGGTCGGAAGGGATTGAACAAGGGGGGATAAAACCGTGTCGAGGTATGCAGAAATGAGTTCGGTGGGGCAGGAGCAAGCTGAGACAATAGGTGTGCCAGGACAGGCAGGTTTGTGGATCTTGGGTAGGAGGTAGAAACGGGGTGTGGGAACTATAAGGTTGGTAGTAGTGGATGGGAGATCCCCTGAGCGGATAAATTCAGTGATGGTGTGGGAGACAATGGCCTGGTGCTCCTTAGTGGGGTCACGATCGAGGGGTAAATAAGAGGAGGTATCCGCGAGTTGTCGCTGTGTCTCGGCAAGGTAGAGGTCAGTACGCCAGACTACAACAGCACCCCCCTTATCGGCAGGTTTAATAATAAGGTTAGGATTAGTGCGGAGGGAGTGGAGAGCAGAGCGTTCCGAAGGAGTGAGGTTGGAATGGGGACAAGGTGCGGTGAAGTCGAGACGGTTGATGTCCCGTCGGCAGTTAGCGATAAAGAGATCCAGAGCAGGTAGAAGACCAGAGTGGGGGTACGACACCACTCAATCAGCTGATCTATCTTGCTCCTATACGTTTTCTCATCACCATCTGAAATTCTGCCAACAATAGTTGTGTCTTCTGCAAATTTATAGATGGCCTTTGAGTTGTGCCTTCCCACAGTTATGGGTGTGGAGAGAGTAGAGCAGTGGGCTAAATACACATCCTTGAGGTGTGCCAGTATTGATTGTCAGTGAGTTGGAGATGATATTTCCAATCCGCACAGACTGTGGTCTTCTAGTGAGGAGGTTGAGGATCCAGTTGCAGAGGAAGGTACAGAGCACAGGTTTTGGAGCTTTTTGAACAGAACCACAGAAATGATGTGTTAAACACTGATCTGTAGTCAATGAACAGCAACCTGATGTAGGCATTAGTATTGTCTAGGTGATCCAAGGCCACGTGAAGATCCTATTGTGGCAGTAAGAAAATTGCAGCTGGTCCAGATCCTAGCATAGCCAGGAGTTTATCCTAAGCATAACCGACCAAGATAACTAAGAGAACTAACAAGATCAGCAATAAGGTGTAAGATCATAACAATGTACATTGCGAGATCAATAATCTATCTCATTGTACTAAAAAAAACACTCAAAATTCTTATAACAGCAGGGTAATACCACGGGAATGGTACTGGAGGATTGGAGGGAGGCGAATGTTGTCCTCTTGTTCAAAAAAGGTAGTAGGGATAGTCCGGGTAATTATAGACCAGTGAGCCTTATGTCTGTGGTGGGAAAGCTGTTGGAAAAGATTCTTAGAGATAGGATCAATAGGCATTTAGAGAATCATGGTCTGATCAGGAACAGTCAGCATGGCTTTGTGAAGGACAGATCATGTCTAACAAGCCTGATAGAATTCTTTGAGGAGGCGACCAGGCATATAGATGAGGGTAGAGCATTGAATGTGATCTATATGGATTTTAGTAAGGCATTTGACAAGGTTCCACATGATAGGCTTATTCAGACAGTTAGAAGGCATGGGATCCAGGGAAGTTTGGCCAGGTGGATTCAGAATTGGCTTGCCTGCAGAAAGCAGAGGGTCGTGGTGGAGGGAGTACATTCAGATTGGAGGATTGTGACTAGTGGTGTCCCACAAGGATCTGTTCTGGGACCTCTACTTTTCATGATTTTTATTAACGACCTGGATGTGGGGGTAGAAGGGTGGGTTGGCAAGTTTGCAGATGACACAAAGGTTGGTGCTGTTGTAGATAGTGTAGAGGATTGTCAAAGATTGCAGAGAGACATTGATAGGATGCAGAAGTGTGCTGAGAAGAGGCAGATGGAGTTCAACTCGGAGAAGTGTGAGGTGGTACACATTGGAAGGACAAACTCCAAGGCAGAGTACAAAGTAAATGGCAGGATACTCGGTAGTGTGGAGGAGCAGAGGGATCTGGGGGTACATGTCCACAGATCCCTGAAAGTTGCTTCGCAGGTGGATAGGGTAGTTAAGAAAGCTTATGGGGTGTTAGCTTTCATAAGTCGAGGGATAGAGTTTAAGAGTCGCAATGTAATGATGTAGCTCTATAAAACTCTGGTTAGGCCACACCTGGAGTATTGAGTCCAGTTCTGGTCATCTCACTATACAAAGGATGTGGAAGCATTGGAAAGGGTACAGAGGAGATTTACCAGGATGCTGCCTGGTTTAGAGAGTATGCATTATGGTCAGAGATTAAGGGAGCTAGGGCTTTACTCTTTGGAGAGAAGGAGGATGAGAGGAGACATGATAGAGGTGTAGAAGATAATAAGAGGAATAGATAGAGTGGATAGCCAGCGCCTCTTCCCCAGGGCACCACTGCTCAATACAAGAGGACATGGCTTTAAGGTAAGGGTTGGGAAGTTCAAGGGGGATATTAGAGGAAGGTTTTTTACTCAGAGAGTGGTTGGTGCGTGGAATGCACTGCCTGAGTCAGTGGTGGAGGCAGATACACTAGTGAAGTTTAAGAGACTACTAGACAGGTATATGGCGGAATTTAAGGTGGGGGCTTATATGGGAGGCAGGGGTTGAGGGTCAGCACAACATTATGGGCCGAAGGGCCTGTAATGTGCTGTACTATTCTATGTTCTATGTTTAAAAGCTGTATATGACTTCGGTAGTGTGTGCTTTCAGGCTTTTGTATCTTCTGCCTGATGGAAAGGAGAAGAAGAGAGAATGTCTGAGGTGGGTCTGTGAGAAATCATCAGGGAAAATTCTCACTTCTCACCCTATGATGGAAAAGAATTCATTAATGAATTATTTGTAGATATTTGTGTCTAAGACACAATCCTAAAGAACTCATGCAATTATGTCCTGGGACTCGCATGTTTGACCTCCAACAACCAGAACCATCTTCCATTGTGAAATGTATGATTCTAACCACTAGAATATCTTCCCCTATTGCCTTCAGTTTTAATTGGGTTCATTGATATCATACTTCATCGACTGCTGCCTTGACATTAATGGCCGTCTCTCTCACCTCTGTTCATTGAACTCCCACACCCAGAGAATGTTTCATGCCCTTGCTTCTTTCAACCTGGTTCCAAGCTTCTTCTAACAGAGTGAAGGACTGATTCATCAGCTGAGTGAGGATGATAGGTTTGTAGTCAAAGAGGTTGCCTTATCTATAACTGATCTGTTGCCTGAGGTCTAAACTAAGATACTGAGGATTCCCAAAGCCATTCCTTCCTCACCATGTATCATTATACCACCCATCAGATAGATCTGCTCTAGCATTGGGAGTAGACAAACAAATTGATTACAATGGATAAATACAGCACATTGTTTGACTGGTCTTGGGAAAACTTTCCCTGTTTAGCCACTTTACCCCACACATTTCTGAAGCGGACTTTCAAAAGGACAATTGAGCTTTGGGATGTGATGATATTCACTACCCAGTACCAAACTCAGCTTTCTAAACACTGCAGCTGACTCTTCTAAATATCAAAGAACTGTGTTTAAGTAAATTAAACTTCCAACTAATATTCGTTGTTCAGCTTCTTGTCATAAACAGCAGCCTGTCTTCAGTTCTTAATGAAAATTGCAGGGAATAAACAACCTGAAGTTAAAAGTACAGCTTTGCAGGCAAAGGGTGCTGTCTATAGAGCACAGGATGCTGGGCCACAGCATGTGGCTGATTGCTCAAGTGATGCAGAGTAACTCAGTAGGATTATGTTAATTGGGCCTGCATCAACCCAGACAAAACTGGTGAAATTATTTAGTTCAAGGAAGCTTGCAGATCAGAATGAAACTATCACTTAGCACATTAAAGGGATGGTCAGAGTTCCCAGATACCCACAATTAATGCTGTTAGAGGTGATCCTTTGAGTACACAAATCTTTCAACTATCGATAGATCTTTTGTGTGAAAAGGTATCTGAAAAAAATATCATATCTGTGTGAAGTCAACCAAGTGGCAAAAAAGCAGAATAAGTGTAAGAGAGAAGGATGGCTTGCTAGGAATGGTCAAGGAACATCAGAAAGAATGACAGAATCCTGAACTAGTTCACAGAAGCATGAACTAGAATCCATTCCTCTACCTTCGATTTCTGTGATGGATGACTCATTCATCTGCAACACTTTGGTATATCTTTTTAGCTTATAAGAATTGTACTGCATTTTGGAAATCCTTTGTGTTTTAGAAATCATTTATAATTTGGAACTCTTTTATAAGATAGAAATTTTGTGAAGAAACAGCAATGTTGCCACCCGATGAGCCATGAGGCACAGAGGAGATCAATTCAACTGTGTCTAAACTACTTTATTAGCTGGAAGTATCTTCATTTTGGTAGGAAGGGGGGCCAATTTCTCAAGTAGTGGGTATTGACAGGTAAGCTTGCTGTGAAGAATAAACAGAGAAGTGATCTAGCCTTTGAGGAGTAGGTGACTACAGTATAACCTCCCTTTACTGAGGGTATTCATAGCCATCTATATTGGATATGGCTTAAGATCTTCATTTGAGTTTAGAAGTTTACAGTCAGCAAACTCTGTACCATCACAGAGAGGGAGTTTGGTGTTTCTGAATGCTGATCCATTCAGTTGAATGGACAGGCCATTTGAGAGGGGAATTAGGAATCAACCACTTTGTTGGAGCTGGAGGTGCATTGCAGGCATAGATGGTGTAGATGGCAGATTTCTTTCCTTGAGTTCTATGAATGAACTAGTTGAGATTTTATCAATGTAGTTTTGTGGTCTTCCATATTAATGACTATTGCTATTTCCATCTAAAATATGAGTAAATCTATTTATTTACTTACCCGTGATATGTAAAGTGATTGCATCTGTCCATATCTATATTTATATACATATTTATATTTATTACTCTACTCATGCAATTGTCATTGGAAGCCTGTAGTTTTACCTAAAAAGTAATCAAATTCTTGTGCTGTCTCTAAACAGATCTGTGAGTAATACTTTGGGATACTTGATGCTCTGTAGGATTCCTTTCTTTTGGCTCAGCCACAGGAGGCTTCCACCAGCTCAGCTTGTACTATTTTTGGGTCTGGATGTTTCCATGCTGTAGTTTCAGGCACTATCTATGGAAAAGAGTACAGTCGACGCTTTGGGCTGAGACCCTTCATCAGGACTGGGGAAAGAAAATGAGAAGTTAGTTCAAGAAGTTGGGAGGAGGGGAAGAAAAAGTACATGGTGGTAGGTGATAGGTGAAACTGGGGGAGCGGGAGGGGTGATGTAAAGAGCTGGGAATTTGATTGGTGAAAGAGATCATTTGATTGGCTGGAGAAGGGGGAATTTGATCGGAGAGGACAGAAAACCATGGAAGAAAGTGAAGGGGGAGGAGCACCAGTGGGAGGTGATGGGCAGGTAAGGAGATATGGTGAAAGAGGGAAATGAGGATGGGGGAATGGTGGGGGGGGGGGCGGGGAGGGGAAATTACCAGAAGTTTGAGAAATTGATGTTTATGCCATCAGGGTGGAAGCTACCCAGATGAAATAGAAGGTTTTGTTCCTCCAACCTAAGTGTGGCAAGATCCGGCAGTGGAGGAAGCCGTGGACTGACACACCGGAATGGGAATGGAATGTAGAATTGAAATGGGTGGCCATCAGGAGATCCCACTTTTTCTGGCAGAGGGAGCATAGGTGCTCGGCAAAGTTGTCTCCCAATCTGCAAAGGGTCTCACCGATATACAGGAGGCCACACCGTGAGCACCGGATACAGTAGATGATTCCAACAGACTCACAGGTGAAGTGTTGCCTCACCTGGAAGGACTGTTTGGGGCCCTGAATGGTAATGACGGAGGAAGTGTAGGGGCAGGTGTGGCACTTGTTCCGCTTTCAAGGATAAATACTAGGAGGGAAATGAGTGGGGAGGGACGAATGGGCAAGGGAGTCATGTAGGGAGTGATCACTATGGAAAGCAGGAAGTTGGGGGAGGGAAAGATGTGGTGAGATCCTGTTGGAGGTGGCAGATGTTACAGAGAATTATGTGCTGGACATGGAGGCTGATGGGGTGGTACATGAGGACAAGAGGAACCCTACCCCTGGTGGGGTGGCGGGAGAATGGAGTGAGGGCAGACATACATGAAATGGAAGACGTGCATTGATAGTAGAGGAAGGAAAGCCCCTTCCTTTGAAGAAGGAGGGCATCGTTCGAATAGAGATGGCGCTCAGTACTCGATGTCGGAGAGCTGATCAGAGCTCGAAGTTTTCGGATGACTCAGAGTCGGACCGTGGTTGGGTATGGCAGGGAGAGTTTTTCTTCCTTCTCCCGTTTGTGTGAGATGTGGGACATTTGAGAGACTTTGAACTTTTACTGGGCTCATGGACTTCTTCATCAAGTTATGGTATTGTTGCACTGTTGTAACTATATGTTATAATTATGTGGTTTTGTTAGTTTCTTTTTCAATCTTGGTCTGTCCTGTGTTTTGTGATATCACACCAGAGGAAATATTGTATTATTTCTTAATGCATGCATTGCTAAATGACAATAAAAGAGGACTGTGTGTCCTCATAATCTAATCTCATTAATTCTGGAGTGAAAAGCCTCATCTTGAGAGAAGATGTGGTGGAGACAGGAACTGAGAGAAGGGGATTTTTTTTTACAAGAGAGCGAATGGGGCGAGGTATTGTCCAACCCAAACCAGGTAGAGTCCATTTATTCCTGCTGTCTTTTAAATGCAAAGTTTCTTTCTTTTACTTCATTAAGTAATGCAGCATTTGCTGCTTGGTGATCAAGCAGTAAGAAACAAGGGTTTACTGCAGTCCCAGCACATCTTCATCATCATTGCATTGTTACAGACGAATAATTCATGTGTCATTGGAAGTTTCAGATTGAATTGTGGATGGTGTTCATTAGGTGTTGTAATTTTTTAAATATCTGATTTGTTTTGGTTAAGAAATCAATGTGAAGCCTTGGTGATATTTTAAGAGGCCCACACAGAGCTTGCTGACTCATTTCACTGTCTGTTGCTGCACAGAATTAAGCAGGCTAGGACAGCTGTAAGCTGCATGACAATTTTGAGCTAAATTAGTGATGTCAGCCAGAAGCCATGATTAATAGGATCAGAGTTATCAGTCTGGCAAGGTGGGGAGGGAAGGAAAAACACACTTCACACACATTCCATCTAATACTAATGGGAGACAAAGCTGAAGTGGCAAGTTGCAGTATCAGTGAATGACTATAATGTTACAGCACAGAACAAAATCATTTGACCCACTGTGCTTGACGTGCTATGGAGAGAGGACACCATTTATCCTATCCTCTCTCCATAGCCCTGCAAATTATTTTCTTTCAAATACTGTCCAGTTCCCTCTTGAAAGCCTTGATTGAATCAGCCTCTGATAACTGCTCTTCTCCGTGGATTGTCATCTTGTCGTGGTGGAGAAGCTTGTGTGGTCCTGAGATCCCGAGAGTGATGCCGTCTGGAGCTATGCTCCTGGTAGGGTCACCCATGGTGGTAAGGT
This sequence comes from Mobula birostris, assembly GCF_030028105.1. NCBI lineage: Eukaryota > Metazoa > Chordata > Chondrichthyes > Myliobatiformes > Myliobatidae > Mobula > Mobula birostris. The sequence continues at coordinate 41,864,229 of NC_092378.1, read as the reverse complement.
CGAGGCTGAGGTCCCTGACAAAGAACAATCTAACCAATACCTCAATGGTGGAACAGGCGGATGAAGTTACTTCAAACTCAATGGCTGTGAAGGCGGATGAAGACTGCAACAAATCCATCAGCTCCAATCGTCATGGTTCCCATGCCATTGGAATCAGTTGGTTGATTTGTGAAGTATCATGTGCTTCTTGGAGTGCAACATCAAGTACACGTTAAACAAATACACGCACAGGCGTCCTTGCTCTGTGGGCCACTTCAGAATGAAGACCGTCCTCCTCGACCTCGAGGGACTTCCACAACGACGACAATAACTGCTCCCTTCCTCCATTCATTCCACACTCAGAGACTTGTTAGGTAAATATGCTTTTCCTCAACTTTTGCCAAATACTTTCAGCCAACATCTTCTGATCCTCGATCTCTCTGACAATGGGAGAAGTTTTATTCGTATCTGCTCAATCCATATTATTCATAGATTTAAATGTCCTTGTCAGATCATTTTTGAACCTCCCTTGTTTCATAAGCCCATAAGACATAGGAGAAGAATTAGGTCATTTGGCCCATTGAGACTGCTCCTCCATTCCATCATGGCTGATTTATTATCCCTCTCATTCTCCTGCCTTCTCCCCATATCCTTTTATGCCCTGACTAATCAGAAATCTATAAGTGTCCACTTTAAATATACTCAATGATTTGACTTCCATAGTCCATCCGTGGCAACAAATTCCACAGATTCATTATTCTTTGGCTAAAGAAATTCCTCCTCATCTCTGTTCTAAATAGGCATCCCTCTAATCTGAGGCTGTGCCCTCTGGTTTAGTTCTTCTTCATCACCTCTGTGCTGTCCTCACATCTTGTGTGACACCTGAACTGAATACAGTTGCATCCAAACCATTGTTATGTAGTTGTAGTTATTTATCATGACTTGCTTGCTCTTGTAATTTATGATCCAGTTTATAAAAAAATGAATTCCATAACTTTTTAAACAGTTCCTGAATCTACCGTCACTGTCAGTGAACTATTCACATATTAGCTCAATCTTTCTGTCAATGTACCCATTTGACAATTGTGACTCCTACTTTATATTACATCATTTTCACTTATTGTTCTACTTATCAAAACAAAACACTTCATATCTTTCTATGTTAAGCTCTATGTGCTGAGTTTCTGTTTGTCCTATCACCTTGTCTACATATATTTAATTCTTTGATTATCCTTCTCACGGTCCTCTGTGCTTTTAAGTTTTGTTCTGTGTGCAAATATGGAAATTGCACCCTCTACACCCAAGGCCACGTCATCTGGATATAGAAAATAGATAATAGACAATAGACAATAGGTGCAGGATTAGGCCTTTCGGACCTTCGAGCCAGGACCGCCATTCACTGTGATCATGGCTGATCATCCACAATCAGTATCCAGTTCCTGCCTTATCCCCATAACCTTTGATTCCGCTATATTTAAGAGCTCTATCCATCTCTTTCTTGAAAGTATCCAGAGACTTGGCCTCCACAGCCTTCTGGGGCAGAGCATTCCATATATCCACCACTCTCTGGGTGAAAAAGTTTTTCCTCAACTCCGTTCTAAATGGCCTACCCCTTATTCTTAAACTGCGGCCTCTGGTTCTGGACTCACCCATCAGCGGGAACATGCTTCCTGCCTCCAGCATGTCCAATCCCTTAATAATCTTATATGTTTCAATAAGATAGATCTGGTCCTAGGGTTGAGGTTCTGAACTGGAAGAAGGCCAAATTTGAAGAAATGAGAAAGGATCTAAAAAGCGTGGATTGGGACAGGTTGTTCTCTGGCAAAGATGTGATTGGTAGGTGGGAAGCCTTCAAAGGGGAAATTTTGAGAGTGCAGAGTTTGTATGTTCCTGTCAGGATTAAAGGCAAATTGAATAGGAATAAGGAACCTTGGTTCTCAAGGGATATTGCAACTCTGATAAAGAAGAAGAGGGAGTTGTATGAAATGTATAGGAAACAGGGGGTAAATCAGGTGCTTGAGGAGTATAAGAAGTACAAGAAAATACTTAAGAAAGAAATCAGGAGGGCTAAAAGAAGACATGAGGTTGCCTTGTCAGTCAAAGTGAAGGATAATCCAAAGAGCTTTTACAAGTATATTAAGAGCAAAAGGATTGTAAGGGATAAAATTGGTCCTCTTGAAGATCAGAGTGGTCGGCTTTGTGCGGAACCAAAGGAAATGGGGGAAATCTTAAATAGGTTTTTTGCGTCTGTATTTACTAAGGAAGCTGGCATGAGATCTATGGAATTGAGGGAATCAAGTAGTGAGACCATGGCAATTGTACAGATTGAAAAGGAGGAGGTGCTTGCTGTCTTGAGGAAAATTAAAGTGGATAAATCCCCAGGACTTGACAGAGTGTTCCCTCGGACCTTGAAGGAGACTAGTGTTGAAATTGCGGGGGCCCTGGCAGAAATATTTAAAATGTCGCTGTCTACGGGTGAAGTGCTGGAGGATTGGACAGTGGCTCATGTTGTTCTGTTGCTTAAAAAAGGATCGAAAAGTAATCCGGGAAATTATAGGCCGGTGAGTTTAACGTCAGTAGTAGGTAAGTTATTGGAGGGAGTACTAAGAGACAGAATCTACAAGCATTTGGATAGACAGGGGCTTATTAGGGAGAGTCAACATGGCTTTGTGCGTGGTAGGTCATGTTTGACCAATCTGTTGGAGTTTTTCGAGGAGGTTACCAGGAAAGTGGATGAAGGGAAGGCAGTGGATATTGTCTACATGGACTTCAGTAAGGCCTTTGACTTGGTCCCGCATGGGAGGTTAGTTAGGAAAATTCAGTCGCTAGGTATACATGGAGAGGTGGTAAATTGGATTAGAAATTGGCTCGATGGAAGAAGCCAGAGAGTGGTGGTAGAAAATTGCTTCTCTGACTGGAGGCCTGTGACTAGTGGTGTGCCACAGGGATCAGTGCTGGGTCCATTGTTATTTGTCATCTATATCAATGATCTGGATGATAATGTGGTAAATTGGATCAGCAAGTTTGCTGATGATACAACGATTGGAGGTGTAGTAGACAGTGAGGAAGGTTTTCAGAGCCTGCAGAGGAACTTGGACCATCTGGAAAAATGGGCTGAAATATGGCAGATGGAGTTTAATACTGACAAGTGTGAGGTATTGCACATTGGAAGGACAAACCAACGTAGAACATACAGGGCTAATGGTAAGGCACTGAGGAGTGCAGTGGAACAGAGAGATCTGGGAATACAGATACAAAATTCCCTAAAAGTGTCGTCACAGGTAGATAGGGTCGTAAAGAGAGCTTTTGGTACATTGGCCTTTATTAATCGAAGTATTGAGTATAAGAACTAGAATGTTATGATGAGGTTGTATAAGGCATTGGTGAGGCCGAATCTGGAGTATTGTGTTCAGTTTTGGTCACCAAACTACAGGAAGGATATAAATAAGGTTGAAAGAGTGCAGAGAAGGTTTACAAGGATGTTGCCGGGACTTGAGAAACTCAGTTACAGAGAAAGGTTGAATAGGTTAGGACTTTATTCCTTGGAGCGTAGAAGAATGAGGGGAGATTTGATAGAGGTATATAAAATTATGACGGGTATAGATAGAGTGAATGCAAGCAGGCTTTTTCCACTGAGGCAAGGGGAGAAAAAAAACAGAGGACATGGGTTAAGGGTGAGGAGGGAAAAGTTTAAAGGGAACATTAGGGGGGGCTTCTTCACACAGAGAAATGGTGGGAGTATGGAATGAGCTGCCAGACGAGGTGGTAAATGCGGGTTCTTTTTTAATATTTAAGAATAAATTGGACAGATACATGGATGGGAGGTGTATGGAGGGATATGGTCCATGTGCAGGTCAGTGGGACTAGGCAGAAAATGGTTCGGCACAGCCAAGAAGGGCCAAAAGGCCTGTTTCTGTGCTGTAGTTTCTATGGTTCTATGGTTCTATGGTTTAAGATCCCCTCTCAGCCTTCTAAATTCCAGAGTATACAAACCCAGTCGCTCCAATCTTTGGAATCCCGGGAATTAACCTTGTGAACCTACGCTGCACTCCCTCAATAGCAAGAATGTCCTTCCTCAAATTTGGAGACCAAAACTGCACACAGTACTCCAGATGTGGTCTCACCAGGGCCCTGTACAGCTGCAGAAGGACTTCTTTGCTCTTATACTTAATTCCCCTTGTTATGAAGGCCAGCATGCCATTAGCTTTCTTCACTGCCTGCTGTACTTGCATGCTTGCTTTCAGTGACAGATGTACAAGAACACCTAGATCTCGTTGTGCTTCCCCTTTTCCTAACTTTATTTAGATAATAATCTGCCTTCCTGTTCTTACCACTGAAGTGGATAACCTCACATTTATCCACATTAAACTGCACCTGCCCACTCACCTAGCCTGTCCAAGTCACCCTGCATTCTCATAACATCCTCCTCACATTTCACACTGCCACCTATCTTTGTGTCATTGGCAAATTTGCTGATGTTACTTTTAATTTCCTCATCTAAATCATTAATATATATTGTAAACAGCTGCGATCCCAGCACTGAACCCTGCGGTACCCCACTGGTCACTGCCTGCCATTCCGAAAGGGAACCGTTAATCGCTACTCTTTGTTTTCTGTCAGCCAGCCAATTTTCAATCCATGTCAGTACTCTGCCCCCAATACCATGTGCCCTAATTTTGCCCACTAATCTCCTATGTGGGACTTTATCAAAGGCTTTCTGAAAGTCCAGGTACACTACATCTACTGGCTCTCCCTTGTCCATTTTCATAGTTACATCCTCAAAAAATTCCAGAAGATTAGTCAAGCACGATTTCCCCTTCGTAAATCCATGCTGACTTGGACCAATCCTGTTACTGCTATCCAGATGTGTCGTAATTTCATCTTTTATAATTGACTCCAGCATCTTTCCCACCACCGACGTCAGGCTAACCGGTCTATAATTCCCTGTTTTCTCTCTTCCTCCCTTCTTGAAGAGAGGGACAACATTAGCCACCCTCCAATCCACAGGAACTGATCCTGAATCTATAGAACATTGGAAAATGATTACCAATGCGTCCACGATTTCTAAAGCCACCTCCTTAAGTACCCTGGGATGCAGACCATCAGGTCCCGGGGACTTATCAGCCTTCAGACCCAACAGCCTATCCAACACTATTTCCTGCCTAATATAAATTTCCTTCAATTCATCCATTACCCTAGGTCCTTTGGCCACTATTACACCTGGGAGATTGTTTGTGTCTTCCCTAGTGAAGACAGATCCAAAGTACCTGTTCAACTCGTCTGCCATTTCCTTGTTCCCCATAATAAATTCACACGCTTCTGTCTTCAAGGGCCCAATTTTGGTCTTAACTATTTTTTTCCTTTTCACATACCTAAAGAAGCTTTTACTATATTCATGGCTAGTTTACCTTCGTACCTCATTTTTTCTCCGCCTATTGCCTTTTTAGTTACCTTCTGTTGCTCTTTAAGAGTTTCCCAATCCTCCGGCTTCCCACTCGTCTTTGCTATGTTACACTTCTCTTTTATTTTTATACTGTCCATTACTTCCCTTGTCAGCCACGGCCTCCCCTTACTCCCCTTAGGATCTTTCTTCCTCTTTGGAATGAACTGATCCTGCACCTTCCGCATTATTCCTAGAAACACTTGCTATTGCTGTTCCACTGTCATCCCTGCTAGGGTACTGTTCCATTGAACTTTGGCCAGCTCCTCCCTCATAGCACCATAGTTCCCTTTGTTCAACTGTAATACTGACACTTCCGAGTTTCCGTTCTCCCTCTCAAATTGTAGATTAAAACTTAACATATTATGGTGACTACCTCCTAATGGCTCCTTTACCTCGAGTTCCTTGATCAAATCCGGTTCATTGCACAACACTAAATCTAGAATTGCATTCTCTCTGGTAGGCTCCAGTACAAGCTGTTCTAAGAATCCATCTCGGAGGGACTCCACAAACTCCCTTTCTTGGGGTCCAGTACCAACCTGATTCCTCCAGTCTACCTGCATGTTGAAGTCCCCCATAACAACTGTAGCATTACCTTTGCGACATGCCAATTTTAACTCTTGATTCAACTTACACCCTACATCCAGACTACTGTTTGGGGGCCTGTAGATAACTCCCATTAGGGTCTTTCTACCCTTAGAATTTCTCAGTTCGATCCTTACTGGTTCTATGTCCCCTCTCGCAAGGGACTGAATATCATACCTCACCAACAGAGCCACTCCACCACCTCTGCCCATCAGTCTGTCCTTTCGGTAGGACATATACCCTTGAATATTCATTTCCCAGGCCCTGTCCACTTGAAGCCATGTCTCTGTTATTCCCACAACATCATACTTACCAATTTCCAACTGTGCCTCAAGCCCATCCACTTTATTTCTTATACTCTCTGCATTCATATACAATACTTTTAATTCATTACTCCCCTCACCTTCCATATCAATTCCTATTTCACTTGGCCATACTGTACGATCCCTTGTTGAGCTTTCTGCTCTGTTGATATTAAGGTACGCAGTGATCTTTGTGCCGACCTCTGGGGAACACAACATGTCTCTCCAGTCTGTAAAACAACTCTCTGTTTCCTGTCACTGAGCCAATTTTCTATCTCTGCCACTACATTCCCATTTGTACCACAACCTTTAATCTTGATGATAAGCCAATTACACGGCACTTTATCAAACACCTTTTGAAAGGCCATATGCTCTACATCAGTCATATTTTCCTCACTAACCAGTTATAATAATAAATAATCACTTCATCAATAATCACTCTTAAAAACTGGTTAACATTTCTTTCACAAATATATAAGTCTGCCTAATCAATCAACACATATCCAGGTTTCTGTTCAATCTACTCTTTCTACAAGCCCCAATACAACCCAGCCCCTGACTCTCCACACTAAGGTTAATGTATGGTGCTTGGTGGGATATGGTCTGAATGCAGGAAATTGGGACCAGCAGGGTAAGCACTATGGTCAGCATAGTCTTTTTGGGTTAAAGGTCTGTGTCCATGCTGTCTTACCCTGTGACTCTATTACTCTATGCCATTCCACAAACGAAAGTGCTTAACTCTCTTAAGAATCACATTATTTCACCATATCGGAGAATATCACCACATTTTTCTCCTCTCAGCTTCTCTGTTACCTAAATTAACTTTCTCAACTCTGATGAATGATCCTCGACATAAAACTTTAACAGTTCTTTTGTCTTAGATGCTGCCTGACCTTCTGAGATTTTCCAGCTTTTTCTGTTTTTATTGAAATATTTGCAGTTCTCCAGTCCTCAGGCATAACTCCACTCACAAATCCACTGGTGTTCTAAGCAATGCCTTTACAATTGACACCTTCATTTCTCTCAGCAAATTTAGAAAGTATACCACCTGAACCAGGAGATTTATCCAATTTAATTATTATTATATTAATAATTGATATCGCTGCTTTCTTGGGTAGACAAATAAAATGAACTCATTTCATGCTTCAGCTTTGTCCTGATTTTTTGGATAGATCCACTTTTCAGTTCACTTTCAACCTTGCCTCTCCATTCACTGACTGCATACCTATTGAAGATACTTGAATTCCCATTTATGAAACATGCCTTCAAGATGGCAGTCTTAACTCTAGAACATGTAGACCTACAATGCCCTGTTGGCTATTGCTCTGCTAAACTGAATAATGCAGCATTAGGATAGAGGCTATGTTTAGGAACAGTGCAGGCAACCTATCTGGTCGTCATAACTGTTGTGCCATTGTGCTTGATCAAATTTTAAGTGTTCGATGTCCACGTTTTAATGACTATGAATAGGTTCCCTCAAGTAATAGTTGCTTGATGGTCCAAGTAGCCTACTATTCTAGAGGCATCTATTATCATCATTCAATGAGCAAGTCTAACAAATCTAGCTACATCAGCCTTTCTTAAACTTTTTTCCCCCGGAGGAACACTTGAAATAATTTTCAGGTCTTAAGGAAGCCCTGCATAAAAATTATTATATCTACAGCTCACGGTACATTAACATGATCAGTAAGTTGTAGATATAATAATCCAAAAATAATTGTCAATGCTCTTTTTAAGTAGACAACCACCTTTGAAAAAAAAACAAATAGTTAAGCTTAGCTTAGCTTTTTGAAATTAATCTCTTCCTTACCCTTTCATAAATTTTAAAAACTCATAAGGCAAACATAATAAGTTTCTCAATTTTGGGTCGAACTTGAATTAAGCACACACAGATCTCACCTTCAATTGAAATGAGACAATTTCTATCCTTGCTCTTAGTGCTTGTTAAACAAGAGGAAGCTTGCTCACGCATGTAAGAAGTTGAAAACTGCAGCAAAATATTCATTGCTTTCTTATGAATGGCAGGATACGTTTCTTTCATAGAAATTCAGAACTTGTCCAGGGACAGGTCAGTAAATCTAATCTTGAGTGCATGATCAGAATGCAGCTCACAAGGTTCTTCCTCTTCTCTCAAAGTCAAGGTCTCAGGCTGAGCAGAAGATTCAGAGAAAGGGTCCCTCACCCAGTCACACATATGTTGAAAGGGAGGAAAAATACTGTTCACTTTGGTTCTGCAGTTCTCCTAGGTGGTTTTCAATAAGACCCCAGACTCTTTGATATCCTTCCTCCCTCTCAACCCCAGCAGCTGCGGAAACATTTAAGATTTCCTTTTGCAACATGATCTTTCCAAAGATTCAGTTTCCTTTTAAATCCAAGAATCTTGTCACTTGAAGTCAAAACATTTTCTCCAGGGCCTTACAGAGACTTGTTCAACCGGTTCATATGATCAAAAATGTCTGTTAAGCAGGTTAGTTTCTGCAGCCATTCTTCATCTCCAAAGCACTCAGCAAAATCTGGCCTACTAATTTTTTGAAAGTACTCCTGCAATTTACCTTTCAGCTCAAACACCCTATTGAGAACTCTTCCTCTGCTAAGCCACTGGATTTCTGTATGTAGTAAGATGTGTTCTTTGTCCAGGTTTTCACACAGCTTTTAAACATTCTTGAGTGAACTGGTCTTAAAGCTACTAAATAACTTGCTTCCTGTGTGTTTTACTGACTGTAACTTTATTTTCAAAAGCTTTAATCTGTTTGTTTTGAGATTCCAATAGTCGTTTAAAATAATCAGCACCTTTATGTATCATATGGCTGTGATTTGTAGTTAAGTGTCTTTTTTATTTTGCTGGAACCATTGCTGCGTTTGTAAGTTGTTTGCCGCAGACTAGGCACAATGGAATAGGACAACTTGGATCATCAGTCCATGTAAAACCCATTGATAAGTAACTTTCATTGTAAAGATGGACTTCTTGTGTTTATTGTTGCACTAGAGCAGTGAAATGACTCAGAAGATTGTAATTCTTCATCATTAGCCTTATCAGAATTGTCCTTAGGTTTAGGCCTAGAATACTCCTCTTCCATCTCAAACCTTCTCTTCAAAAATAGCCACATTGGATCGTCATTAGAATGAAATTTCCCTCTAATTTTCTACTACACCAGTATAGTTTGTTTGCTCTTATAAGTCAATCAGCAGTGCATCAGGGGAAGTTAGTGGAGGTAATTCGGGAGCAAGAGGCTGACATCACAGCCCAAGTTAGGCAAGTCTATTCGATGCTTGGAAAATGCATTTCACCTTCCTCTTCAGTCTACCGTCCTCCATTCCGTATAAAACAGTGCTCACCAATTGTCAGCCTACCATCCTCCCCTCTGTGCAATACAGCATTCACCAATTATCAATGGCCTCCCCTATCTCGCATCAAAAACTGAAAATGGACTCAACCAAATAAACAGGGTCCAACCGTACTCTTCCACAATGTGCTGAGAGACCTCTGACGAGATTGCTAATAGAGCTGCTCAGACACTGCCCAGCACTGCGGGTGTTAGCATAATGTGTTACACAAAGTTAAAAAAACAATGTGTTTTTAAAATCACGATCTCTCGCGAAACCCCTGGCAACCCCTCACGGAACCCTGGTTGAGAAACCTTGAGCTACATTATTGTCATTGGGCATGGAACACAGTGACCGTACAAAACCAATTTGAATGGCTGGATGGGCAGTTGGCATCAGGAAGCATAGCTCCTCACACCTCCGTTCAACAGACAAAACCAAGGTTCAAAATTCAAATGTTCAAAGCAAATTTATTATCTATATATATATATATATATATACACACACATACACACACACACACAAACACGAGGGGTGATTGATAAGTTCATGGCCTAAGGTAGAAGGAGTCAATTTTAGAAAACCTAGCACATTTATTTTTCCTACATTTACACACTTAGTCCAGCGGTCGTGGAGCATATGGATCCCTTCTTTGTAGAAGTCAGCATCTTGGACCTCCAGAAAGTGGTCCACAACAGGGGTGATTGATAAGTTTGTGGCCTAAGGTAGAAAGAGATGAGTTATTAACTTCAAACTGCATGTGCATGTAGCGAGAGCGGTATAACTCATCTCCTTCTACCTTAGGCCACAAACTTATCAATCACCCATGTACATCACTATATACCACCCTGAGTTTCATTTTTCTTGCCGGCATACTCAATAAATTCAATAACCATAATTGAATCAATGGAAGACTGCATGAACTGGGTGTACAACCAGTGCGCAAAAGACAACAGTTTTGTTCAAATACCAAAAGAAAGAATAAATAAACAAACAGGCAAACAATCAATATCGGGAATGTGAGATGAAGAGTCCCTAAAAGTGAGTCCACAGGTTGTGGGAATATTTGAGTGGTGGGGCAAATGAAGTTGAGTGATGTTTTCCCTTTTGGTTCAAGAGGCATATGGTTGAGGGCTAATATCTGGTCCTGAACCTGGTGCTGAGATTTCTGAAGCTCCTCCCTGTGCCTTCTTCCTGATGGCAGCAGTGTAAAGAAAGTATCGGTATTTTGGATTGACGTGAACTGATTAAGGATAATCAACATGGCTTTGTGCATGGTAGGTCAAGTCAAACCAATTTATAGAGTGCTTTGAGGAAGTTACCAGGATAGTGGATGAAGGGAAGGCAGCGGATGTAATCTACATGGACTTCAGTAAGGCATTTGGCAAGGTCCCGTGTGGGAGGCTAGTTAAGAAGGTTTAGTTGGTCGGCACTCAGGATGAGGTAGTAAATTGGATTAGACATTGGCTTTGTGGGAGAAGCCAGAGAGTGCTAACAGAAGGTTGTCTCTCTGACTGGAGGCCTGTGACTAGCGGTGTGCCGCAGGGATCAGTGCTGGCTCCTTTGTTGTTTGTCATCTATATCAATGACCAGGTTGATAATGTGGTAAACTGCATCAGCAAATTTACGATGCCACCAAGACTGAGGGTGTAGTGGACAGTGAGTAAAGCTATCATGGCTTGCTGAGGGATCTGCATCATCTGGAAAAATGGACTGAAAAATGGCAAACAAGAGAAAATCTGCAGATGCTGGAAATCCAAGCAACACAAACAAAATGCTGGAGGAACTCAGCAGGCCAGGCAGCATCTGTGGAATATAGTACAGTCAACATTTCAGGCCAAGACCCTTCAGTAGGACTTAGGTAGCATCAGGACAACTCTGTCACAACCATGGATTTGGCAGCACAGTAGATACAGCAATTGCGCTTGTTAAAATGCACGTGTCAGCTAATTGTTATTTAATCGTGATAGTATTTAACTCCATTCTTGTTGCCATAGTGCTTGTCGGGACTTGGACAAAGCACAGCGATGCTTCGCTGCCTGCTTGCATTTGGCCTTGCCTGAGAAATTGGACTGTCGAATCCTCTGACTCTGAAGACTAGCGGTATTTATTTTATATTTAGTTGTTCTTTTCAGCCGCAGTGTAGAATTCATTTTCCATTTGAGGGTTTTAGTTAACGGCCCTGTTTGGCCTAGCGTTTATTGTTTTCTTTTCCTTGTAACACTGTTCACATTAAAGACTGTGAACTATCGACCCGCATCAATGTCTCTCACTCTGCACTTGGGCCATACCTGAACCGGGTGACAAACCCCATACAAGAAAACTAAATTAATTCCATTCTAGATGGTAACAGAACATCCTACGTCACTACTGGTAGCCATCAATCTCAGTGAAACTGATATACACATTATGGCCGACAGTTTAGTTAATTATTGTGTGAAATTAACCCAACTTGTACATTCTGCTTTTCAACAGGAGTCTACCAGTTGGAGTGATCTAACAGAAGGAGGACACACACTGATTCCTGATAAGTGTGTCTGATTAAGGAACCACATAAGGAAACATTGGGAGTTCAATGGGAAGGTCTTATCAAGCGCTGCTAATTACTAACTCAGCAGTGAAAGTAGACGACAAGAGTAAGTTGGATACAAGCCAGCCTCTGCAGGTGAGCTAAAGTGATACCTGACGAAAACAACAAGCTCTGTGGTTAACGTGCTAGTAACCCCTGACCCTGTACCAACACTGCTGGGCTACAATCAGCAAATAACTAACCAGCCAGAAGACTTTAAACAGAGTCAATGACCACTGGATATTATGAAGTTTATACTAATATTAATTGTTACATTTTTGCCAATTTCCCCTACTTACAATGAGTACTAATATTTGTATTAATATACTTTATCATAGTATACAACTTTTTTATTTGCATAAGGGCAATCATTAATAGAATTGTTCAAACTCACATAAGTGTGCCTACATAACGATGACATATAGGCTTGAATACATTGAAGAATATATATCCTTTGATATTTTCATAACAGGTAGTTTTTGATTATTTTATACTTTATGTAGATACCACAAGTTTTTCTGCCTCTAAATTTTCACTTGTAATGATTTAAAAGGTGTGATTTAGAATCAAAGGGGGGATTGTTGGATTAGAGTGTTTAATTGTTATTTTCTTTGCATCCGAACAATTAATTGACAGCTTGTATTTTATATAACTACCCATATACATGTAACTGTTTAACATCTTTCTTAGTGGTCACAGTATGTAAATGCAGTTGTTCAGTATGCCCCCTGGTGGTTACAATTCTTTGTATCATTCTGGAAAGTTGTGAACGCTTCTCTGATGTTGCATTATTTGAATAGGGGCTATCAGATTGCTTAACTCTTACCTGAAAATTTGTACGGAATGTTTCTTATCAATGGTGTAAAAAAGAGCTGCACACGGGCCCCATCATCTTTAGTCTTCTGTTACTTGTTCTTAGCTACCAGACTTGTGCTGCACTGTATTTCCATTTCTCTTTGTACTTAGTAAAATGGTTGTGAAGCAACACATTTGGTGCCCCTTTCTTGACTTTCAAAAGAACCTCAGATCAAGCCATCAGAATCCAACACTACCACTTCCTGAATGCCCATCAAATTCAATTTACCACCTCACGTTGAATGCCAAACTTCATTTCTGAGAACCAGTTTAACAATTTTTTCTTCCTCAATGAGGTGGAAATGTACCATTCAAGGAAGGTGGTTAAAGAATTCCTCCTCTTTGTATTTTATACTATTAGCATCCCATATTTTTTTTTGAATAGGTAAAGTCTCACAATATCATCGTTTCTTACATTTTTATAATTTCCTTTCAGATTTGTTGCTTTACATCTTTCCCACTGCTCACTGGTCCATAGAAAGCTTTCAATAGTGCAATCATAACCACGTTCATTCTTACCTTCAGCCAAAGTGAATCTGACACTGAATGCTCCAGGAAACCTTCTCTTCCTGGCATCTAGTCTCTATTCAGTGCTACTTCAACCCATTCCTTCTTCCTTTCCATGGAGTCATAGAGCACTATAGCACAGAAAAAGGTCCTTTGGGCCGTCTCCTCCACATTGGCTTGATCTTCAGCTTAGTCCCATCTACTTGCCGAACATCGATCATTTCCCACCATAGCTTTCTCATCCATGTTTCTCTCAAATGTTACAACTGAACTCACTTCTACCACTTCCACTAGCAGCTTTTTCCACACTTGCACAGCGCTCTGAATGAAGAAGTTTTCCCTCAAATTGCCCTTAGATATTTCACCTTTCACCATAAACCTCTGACCTCTAGCTCTAATCTCACATAACCTGAGAGGGAAAAGGCTGCAAGTATTCACAGTATCTATACCCCTCAAAATTTGAATACCTCTATAAGATCTCCCATCATTCTCCTGCACTCCAGGAAATAAAGTCTTAACCTATTTAAACTTCCCGTGTAAGTCATGTCCTCAAGTCTCAGCAACATCTTTGTAAATTTTCTCTGCCCTCTTCCGAGTTCACTGACATCTTTTTATTAGGTCAACACTTTCTAAGAACCTATAGATTTCATTCATTTCATTTGCAGTGACTATTTATTGCGGACGTGATTTCCTGACGTGACTTGATGGAGTAGATTTTTCTCCATCAACTGAAGATGTTGATAAAATTGGCTCTGGGCACAGAATTGAGTTTCGAATTAAAGAATACCTTCAAACTATCATATCAAAACTGTACCACGCACAAAAATCCAAGCCTCAAATTTCCATATTTGGTTGCCAGGGAGATTGAGTTAACTGGAATTCAAATGACACAGAGTCCACCAGACTGACATATCCACCACACAAAGTACTTTACATCAACTTCAAGCGTCACTCTCCTTATACTCATTCTAAAATAAAGATGGATTTTCAAAAATTAAAAAGCAAAATAAAAAAGGCTTTGCCTTTTGGGAAACATTCCCTCTGCAGTCTCTTAATTCCAAAGTGTGAGCAACCTGGATTTTGTCACTATTCGCAACGTGTAGTAACAGTCTAGTGGTCTGGGATTTATGGAACTGAGATGTTCAGGCATGCTCTGCCAGGTTGCTTTCTTAATATAATCGTGCTAGAATGCCTCACATTGTGTTAATTAACTGCTCAAGACGAAGTCATTTAAGTAACAAGATGTTAATTGTAAAGGAGCCGAGGTTTTCTCCATTAATCAAATGAGCAATTATTGCTCTTTCCTCATCTTCTGAAGCTGAACTATGTTCTGTGCTCTCTTTCTCCCCACTCATATTCAGTGAATGGATCAGCCCTATTCTTTATTGAAATTATTGTGATGCATTCTCTTTCTGTCAATTTGAGCTGTCATTGCATTATTTCATTTGACATACCTCAATTTTTAATTTTTAAAAGAACTTAGATTTTTTAAACATCACTAACAATG
Source organism: Mobula birostris (assembly GCF_030028105.1). Taxonomy (NCBI): domain Eukaryota; kingdom Metazoa; phylum Chordata; class Chondrichthyes; order Myliobatiformes; family Myliobatidae; genus Mobula; species Mobula birostris. Next base: position 41,849,161 of record NC_092378.1, on the reverse strand, counting down.
GCATTTCCCATATTTTCTGCACTGCTCCAATTTATTTATTCAGCTATAGAGAGATGCTTGGACTGCTCATTAAACTACAGCCTACACGGTGAACAAGGACTTAACATATGCTTATCTGCAAATGCTACTTGTATGAATATAGCTGTGAGACGTGCACATTTAAGGTAGATAATATTATTCAGGGATAGACCAAAAATGAAAAAATTTCACCTGTGTACTCAAATCACTTATCTTCAAACCCTCAGTAACTGTGTTGCTCGTTTTTATTTGTTCTCTCTGTATTGACATGCAAGAGGTAGGGATGTTCGCAGACTTGAGAGCTATGAGCAGGACACTTAAAATCTAATTCAGTGTAATTGCCTATTGCTGGTGGTAGCAAGTGTTCTAAATGGCTAATGAGACTTCATTAATGCCAACCATGTTTAAGGTGTTTTGCCTCATTATTAGAGTCTGTTTCCTTATTGCAATCATCTGTTGAGACATAGGCTGCAGCACAGTGCTATCATGCATAACACTGATGACTTCTTTAATGATGTTTTCATTCCCTGTGTAACATTTGTTAAGAGATAAGCAGCATGATCAATTTACAAGTCTATGAGAAAGATAAGGATGAGAGAGACATTTAAATCACTCCCTTTAAATTTCTCCACACCCTCCGTGTTAGCTCTTCTTTCAGCTAAAACCACATTTCTAACAGATTTTACTTTGAAGGGATTTCATCTCTTCTCTGTTCAACTTATAGGAGATGTTCTACCCCCACAAAATTGGTGCTACACGCACCTACCAACATCAGTCACCTCAGGCTTGAGCTGGCCTGGTGTGACAGTCTCTGACATCACAGGCCTTCCAGCAGCAGACCCTGAAGTCTCTAACAGTAAGCAAATCCACACCTTGTTTTGTCTTCTCTAATAGGTGTGTGTGTGTGAGGAGACTTTTAAAAAATATATTTTGAGACATTTACAAACTATTAAAATTGATATCATCAAAGCATAACTTCAAAAAAAATTAACATTAACCAAAACACCTAAAATTCAAAGCTTTTAACTAAAGTGAAATAATTCAAGAGAAATTATTTCACCTAAATTTGCCTTTTGCCTTCTAATCCAAAGCCATACAATAACCACTGAAATCAATAGGGTGTTAGGTTCTGCATTAGCTGAACTGAATAATTATTTTAATGGGTGAGAGACAGAAAGGTATTGGTGTTCAGCGGGATCTGGATGTACTTTTACATAAGTCACTGGAGCTTCAAACTCTTGGGAGTGTATATCATATACAACCTCTCATGTTCTCAGAACAGATCCTCTACCATCAAGAAAGCTCACCAGTATCTCGACTTTCTGAGGAGGCTGAAGAGAGCCAAAGTTTGCACATCCAAGTTCATGTCATTCTACAGATGTACAGTGGACAGCGTCCTGACAAGCTGGATCACTGCCCGGTATGGAGAGTGCATTTCAGTGAACAGAAAGGCTCCACACCAGGTAGTCAAAATGGTCATTATCAGCACCAGCCTGCCCACCATCAAGGACATACAGTATATAGAAAGGTGTCAGAAAAGGGCCAGTAACACCCAACCTGCTTATGGACTGTTTTCCCACTCTCATCAGGGAGGAAGCCCTGTACCATCCATGTCAGGACAACCAGACTCAAAAACAGTTACTTTCCCCCAGCAGTAAGGCTGATCAACACCTCTAACCATTAACTCCACCACTACTTTATTATTTCAAAACTAATCACAGCCTATGGTACAAAAGATGATCAGACAGATTCTCCCAGGCAAATGGAATCACTAAGGGCATTTGTGACCAATTCTTGGAAATCAAAAATATACAGCAATCAGTAACAAAAAGTTTTGAAGAGTGGCAGGTGTGACCAATGCCATACATGCTGGCGCAGTTGGTGATTAAATGTGTTAGGACAACATGACTTACTCCTATTTTTTCTGAATTAGATTCTGTGCTTTATTCTTTGGATTTTGTGATTTCTCTTTTGGATATAATTACAGAGCTTCACAAAGGCTTTTCATCTTGTGCCTGTGCTAGCTGACTAATTCAGTCAAAAATGCAAAATACGCATCCATCGTCCATGTAATAATGCATTGGCTAATTATTTACACTGGCTATTTAATGAATCTTTTCAGTTTTGTACTCATTTGAGGTAATTCATGCAAACCCATGGCTCACCGTTCCAGAGAATGTCATTGACAATTATTTTGACAGCTGTAATGAGCTATGTTTCAGACTAATTGAGCTATTAGCCTGTTCTGTCCTTGTCAGTTTCTCCAAACTTTGTGGTCTGTGCTTTGTTTCTATTTTTTTTTGTCATGTAAGTTGTTAGCATCATAATTTTTAGATACGCTGGATTTTGTTTGAATTAAATTTCCATTATCCCCATAAACTTTACTAGTTCAATAGATTTTCTTCATTCATGGAATATCCATTTTGCTGTCAAGATCAGCAGTCATTGCCCATCCTCAGTTTCCCCAGAGGAAGGAATGTAACTTGACTCCTTGCAGACAAGGTAGACAACAGATTCTCAGAGCAGTTGAACACAGATGCCTGGCTGTTGACCCAGCAACAATGCAACAGCAGACAGGATGGCGCTTTACTTGGTATGCACGTCCATGTGTTTGCTGTCATCATCATTGTCACTATAAGAATGATGGATTTGGGAGGCAGTGTTGAAGAAGCTCTAGCGTGCAGCTATGGTCTATCTTGTTGTTTGTACAGACAGCAGCTGCAGTGCACCACTGGTACAGGGAGTGAAAGCTTAGCATTCTGGAAAGAGCAGCAACTAAATGGGCTGCTTTTACATGCGCAGTGTTAAATTGATTGAGAGTTATAGAGTCACAGAGTTAAGCAGCACAGACAAGACCCTTCAGCCCACCGAGTCCATGCTAACTCTCAAGCACCTAGTTACACTAATTCTATATTAATCTCACTTTACTCTACCTGAAAGCCCATCAACTGTCCCAGATTCAATTGGCAATTTACAGTAGGCATTTAAGCTACCAAGCCATTTGTCTTTGGGTCGTGGGAGAAGACCACAGCACCTGGAGAAGACCCATGAAATTGCAGAGAAAACACGCAAAACTGACACAAACAGCACTGGAGGTCAGCATTGAATCTGGGTCACTGGAACAGTGAGACAATAGGTCTATTTACTGTTCCGGCTTGCTACCCAGTCGCTGGAGCTGCACTCATTCAGGCAAGTGGAGAGTTCTCCACTACACTCCTGACATGTGCCTTGGAGGAAATGTTTAGGAGGTGAAGCAAAATTCTGAGCCCGTGACACATCCATCAAAATGAACACATTTTTCCTGATTAAGGACACTCCATGGGTCAGTCCATGTCCCCACTGCAGTGTTATTTAAAGGCTTAGTCGATACTATTGTTGATTTGCAGAATTGCTTGCTTATTGTCTAAGATGCTGGGTGAAGAGGAGATTTGCCTGAACTAGAAGGCATGTTTTATGAAGATAGGTTGAGCAAGCTAGGGCTTTTCTCTCTGGAGGAAGGAGGGTAAGAGGAGACTTGATGGAGGTGCCAAAGATGGTAACAGTCATAGATAGAGTGGATAAACAGAGGCTTTTTCCCAGGGCAAAAATAGTTAATACAAGGAGGCATAATGTGAGGAAGATTAGAGTTAGTATAAAAAGAAAGCCAGAGATAAGTTCTTTACACAGAGAATAGTGGATGTGTGGAATAAGCTGACAAAGGCAGAGGCAGACACATTAGAGGCATTTAAGAAACTCTTAGATAGGCACATGGATGATGGAAAAATGGAAGGTTATGTAGGAGGGAGGGGTTCGATTAATCTTAGAATAGATCAGCAGAATGTTGTGGGCTGAAGGGCCTGCATGGTGCTGTACTGTTCTATGTTCTATGCTTGGAAGGGCCATAATGGTGCAACTTGAGACGAAAGGTCAACTCTTGGCTCCCAGTTATACTAGCTCTTGGTCATGGATCTTCCAAATGGGCTGTATTGCATGAACAGGAATTAAAGAGGTCCTGAAGACCAAAAGCACTTACTAGTGTAGCCTAAAGGAAGGAGTAGGAGCAAACAGAAAGACCACTTGGAGTTGATGTTTGAAATGATGGGTGATTTATTAAAACTGGTATGCGCTAGGTGACCAGTCAGAGGTGACCTAACTGAGTGTCAAGTGGATACAGCCTTTAGATTTTCAGATGACAAGATTACACAGAAACTTGATTAGCATTAAAACTAGGTTTTGATTACAGAATTAAGGTTAGAGAAAGAATTAATTAATAACAAGCTTAGCTTAGTCCTGATTATAGAATAAAATTACTATCTACAAGTCTAACTTTGTTATCTTAAATTCAATTTTCTGTTGCAACAATGGGTGCACCATAATTAATGAGGTTCCAGAAACCTGGAGGTTGTCGCCACTATATGCCATAGCTCTACTTTCAGGCTTTGTCTGTAGTTCCCTGTTACCACATTAACACATTGCACATCCCTGTTTACTTGTTATTAGCATTCACTGCTCTTTCCCCTACGACAGAGGAGCATAAGAGCTCATTCACAAAGTTCATATCCCCTATATCCCAGGGCTTGATTGCCTGGCTGGGGATTGTACTGTGTGGCCACGAGCAGATATAGCCAGTCTTGGGCAAGTGCAGGGTTCTGCAACAGTTTCAACAGTGAGATAAGAGATACTGATATCTGAGACCAGACTTGTGCTTGGTGACAATGCTGGCATAATGCTCAGTTGGTCCATTATATGGGTTGTAATCTTTTGGAAGGGCTGCTCCTATCACAGTATTCAAATTAAAGGAACAATATAGAAAGAGGGTAAACAAAGGGCGTGGAAAATATAATTTGGAGAATAAGAATGAAGAGTGCCAAAGTTGTGAGAGTGGGCAGGTACCATCCTGGTCATCAGTCCCAATAGCACAAGCTAATGTGCTTCATAAAAGTGCATTCTTAGTCCTAAGCAATAATTTAATGCTGCAAATTTGGGCTGCATAGTGTCTCAGCTGGTAGAACTGCTGCCTCATAGTGCCAGAGACCCAGGTTCAAGCTTGCCCTCTGGTACCATCTGTATGGATTTGGCACATGGTCAAGGGAGACAGACGAGTGCTTTCAGGACTGCTTTGAATCGGTGGACTGAACCATCATTGGTCCTGAATGTTGTAAATAGAGAAGAAAGAGCAGGAGTTGCGCATTCATTTCCTAGAACCTAGCTCTTCACCTTTTATCAAGATGAATGCTGATGTTCTCTCACAAGACAATTTTTCTGTCTTATCTCCATATGCATTCTTTCTTCTATTATCCAAAAAATTATACCTTTATTTTAAATGCAGAAAATGCCTTGACATCCAAAGCCCTCTTGGGGAAAGAATTCCAAAGATTCAACCCCTCAGAGTAAAGGAATTTCTCATTTCTTATTCTGTTTTATGACTTACTCTGCAATTGTGTCCTATAGTTCTAAGCATTTTAACCAGTAGAAAGTTATTTATCCTATTGAGCCCTCTGAGAATTTCAGTGAATTTTACTTTCATCCTCCTAAACACGAGAGAATAGAAATCTGGTCTCAATATAACTTCATGCAACAGAACCACTATCCAAGGATCCTGTCTGGTAAACTTCCATGACACTCCATCCATAACATGACAGTTCTGAAAATTATATATGACATTCCAGGTGTAGTCTCAGCAAGGTCCTATGTGATTGGAACAAGGTGCTTTTCCTTTTGTAACCAAATCACCTGCAAAAAGACAGACAACTATTTGCCTTCCAAATTATAAGCCAAACTATTTGTTAGCCTTTAATGAATGTTTGTTTCCCTGTCATTTCCCTGTTATTCCATTAGAAAGAGTTTTGTCTCTGCTGCAATAGACTCATATTTGCCCCCACTAGTCTTTCCCTTTTACCCATCTTCCTTACAGATTGCTTTTACCAGTTTACCCTAATATTCTATTTCTCCTTTCTCGATCCACTTATTGGTCATTCTATCCTTTTTGAAATGTCTACACAGACAGAGGGCAAACATAGTGCACAGGGTAATGAGATCTGGAAGCAGCTTAGATACATGCACACCTTTACTGAACCTTATTTCAGTCCTGCCATGGCCATTGGTATAGTGCCTGAATGCATGATCACCAGCTTCAGCCGTTTCAGCTGATTAAGGGTATCCCTTACTTATTGAGTCAAACAGTGTCATCATATCCTGCAAGAGAGAGGAAAAGGTGACCTCAACATGGCTTTTCACAAACCAGGATATCAAGGCCACTGTCCATTCCGCTGAGGAAATACATCCTGTCTGGGTGAAGATTTACAGTAGCTTTGTCTCATGAAAGTTCCTGAAGGACTTCCAAAAGTGGTGTTACTTAGTGGCCAGGTCCCTTCAAAGTGAAAGGGCTACTTTGCTAATACGTTGTCAGCCACATTAACCTGCAGCCAGGAAGTTGCGATGGACAATTGGAAAGAATGGTGCATTGGGATCAGCCTTGAACAGGAGCAACACTCAGGGCTACTTTACTTAAAGAGTGGATGAGCCCACTTTTATTCAGGATCCATTTAATAATTTAATTTAATTTCCCCAGTAGCTGCCATGGTTGGACTTGAACAAGTTTCTGAGTCATTAGTACAAGCCTCAGGATGAGAAATTAACTAACATAACTATTACACAACCATGCATCTTTCTAGTTTACACCAGTACCATGATTACGAAATAATCCAAAGATTTTTTTCTGTCTTTTTTTTAAACCAGCAATCATCCTCAGAGGTGTCAGCATTTATTGTGAAAACAGGCATATGCAATTTAAGAATAAGGCTAAAAAGGGGCATTATTCAGTAGTAATTTCCAGGTCTCAGTTTCATTAAGTTTGGAAACATTCTTGCCTTAAAAAGTCTACTCCGTTTTTACCCAATGCACCAAACTGAACCTTCTATAAATTTCAGTATGGAACAGGAGTTAAATTAAGGTCAATAAATTCAAAATTAATACTCCCAATTCGTCAACTGATTCAAATTTTCAAGGAAGGTTTGATTGGGGGACAACTGCGCAAGTGTGTGGACGTCAGCGAGTTAGACCAGCGCGAAGAGTTTAAAAAGCTTTATAGCATGGGCATCGGAGGAGCGGGCGTTGGAGTAGAGGTAGATAGAATAGGAGGGCTTTGTCTCAACAGGGCTTCGATGATAATGGGTCGAGGCGAGGTAGGTTACATTTGAGGAATAGAAACAGGAAGTATGTCTGTGAGGCCAGTGTTCTGTACTGGGTGTCAGATGTGGGAAGTCCAGGAGACTCCCAACCTCCCGGAAGGCCACATCTGCACCAGGTACATCAAGCTGCAGCTCCTTTGGGACCAGGTCAGAGAAGGTGAAGAGGTGATAGAGAGGAGCTATAGGCAAGTAGTCACACCGGGGCCTCGGGAGACAGATAAGTGGGTAACAGTCAGGAGAGGGAAGGGCAAGAGTCAGATACTAGACAGTACCACTGTGGCTGTTCCCCTAACAATAAGTACTCCTGTTTGAGTACTGTTGGGGGGGGGGGGGGGGAACAGCCTACCTGGCAGAAGCAACAGTGGCCGTGCCTCTGGCACAGAGTCTGGTCCTGTGGCTCAGAAGGGTAGGGAAAGGAAGAAGGCAGCAGTATTAGGGGACTCTATAGTTAGGGGGTCAGACAGGCGATTCTGTGGACGCAGGAAAGAAACACGGATAGTAGTTTGCTTCCCAGGTATCAGGGTCCGGGACGTTTCTGATCACGTCCACGATATCCTGAAGTGGGAAGGTGAACAGCCAGAGGTCATGGTACATATTGGTACCAACAACATAGGTAGGAAAAGAGAGGAGGTCCTGAAAACAGACTACAGGGAGTTAGGAAGGAAGTGAGAAGCAGGACCTCAAAGGTAGTAATCTCAGGATTACTGCCTGCGCCACGCAACAGTGCATATAGGAATAGAGTGAGGTGGAGGATAAATGAGTGGCTGAGGGATTGGAGCAGGGGGCAGGGATTCAGATTTCTGGATCATTGGGACCTCTTTTGGGGCAGGTGTGACCTGTACAAAAAGGGACAGGTTGTACTTGAATCCGAGAGGGACCAATATCATGGCAGGGAGGTTTGCTAAGGCTACTGGGGAGAGTTTAAACTAGAATTTCTGGGAGGTGGGAACCAACTGAAGAGATGGAGGAAGGGGCTGTTGGCTTACAAATAGAGAAAGTTTAGAGACAGTGCAAGAGGGAGGATAGGCAGGTGATAGAGATGGGATGTGCTAAGATCGATGGTTTGAGAGATGTCTATTTTAATGCAAGAAGCATCATGAACAAAGCGGATGAGCTTAGAGTGTGGATCAGTACTTGGAGATATGATGTTGTGGCCTTTACAGAGACTTGAATGGCTCAGGGGCAGGAATGGTTACCTGGAGTGCCAGGTTTTAGATGTTTCAGAAAGGACAGGGAGGGAGGCAAAAGAAGTGGGGTCATGGAACTGCTGATCAGAGAGCGTGTCATGGCTGCAGAAAAGGAGGAAGTCATGGAGTAGACAGCAGGGCACTGTCTACGCCACCCTGAGCTACCTGCCAGCCTAGTCATCATATGGGAGCCCAAGCACGGGAGGATGAACCCTGGGCATCCTCCCAAGACTATGGTCAACATGCTCCTAGAAGACAGTGGCACGGCTAATGTAGATGAACTGAACACACTGATGAGGGAGAGGGAGAAGTAGAGAGTCCGTCATCGTGCCTGACGCCAGCCCCCTAGGCCTGAGTCGACGTAGTAGTAGTAGCATGGAGGGATTGCCTATTGAGTCTCTGTGGGTGGAAGTTAGAAACAGGAAGGGGTCAATAACTCTACTGAGTGTTTTTTATAGACCACCCAATAGTAACAGGGACATCGAGGAGCAAATAAGGAGACAGATTCTGGAAAGGTGTAATAATCACAGGGTTGTCGAGGTGGGAGATCTTAATTTCCCAAATATTGATTGGCATCTCCCTAGAGCAAGGGGGTTAGATGGGGTGGAGTTTGTTCGGTGTGTTCAGGAAGGTTTCTTGACACAATATGTAGATAAGCCTACAAGAGGAGAGGCTGTACTTGATCTGGTATTGGGAAATGAACCCGGTCAGGTGTCAGGTCTCTCAGTGGGAGAGCATTTTGGAGATAGTGATCACAATTCTATCTCCTTTACCATAGCACTGGAGAGAGATAGGAACAGACAAGTTAGAAAAGCATTTAATTGGAGTGAGGGGAAACATGAAACTATCAGACAGGAACTTGGAAGCATAAATTGGGAAAAGATGTTCTCAGAGAAATGTACAGCAGAAATGTGGCAAATGTTCAGGGGATATTTGCATGGCGTACATTCCAATGAGACAGGGAAAGGAAGGTAGGGTACAGGAACCGTGGTGTACAAAAGCTGTTGAAAAACTGGTCAAGAAAAAAAGAAAAGCTTACAAAATGTTCAAAAAACTAGGTAATGATAGAGATCTAGAAGATTATAAGGCTAGCAGGAAGGAGCTTAAGAATGAAATTAGGAGAGCCCGAAAGGGCCATGAGAAGGCCTTGGCGAGTAGGATTAAGGAAAACCCCAAGGCATTCTACAAGTATGTGAAGAGCAAGAGGATGAGCCATGTGAGAATAGAACCAATCAGGTGCGATAGTGGAAGCGTGTGTATGGAACCCGAGGAGACAGCAGAGATACTTAATGAATACTTTGCTTCAGTATTCACTACAGAAAAGGAACTTGGCAATTGTAGGGATGACTTACAGTGGATTGAAAAGCTTGAGCATATAGACATTAAAAAAGACGATGTGTTGGAGCTTTTAGAAAGCATCAAGTTGGATAAGTCTTCAGGACCAGATGCAACGTACCCCAGGTTACTGTGGGAGGCAAGGAAGGAGATTATTGAACCTCTGGCAATGATCTTTGCATCATCATTGGGGACTGGAGAGGTTCCAGAGGATTGGAGAGTTGCAGATGTTGTTCCCTTATTCAAGAAAGAGAGTAGAGATAGTCCAGGAAATTATAGACCAGTGATTGGTAAGTTGATGGAAAAGATCCTGAGAGGCAGGATTTATGAACGTTTGGAGTGGCATAATATGATCAGGATTAGTCAGCATGGCTTTGTCAATGGCATGTCGTGCCTTATGAGCCTGATTGAATTTTTTGAGGACGTGGCAGTCTTGGGGGAACGACCCTCTCCTGCAGAGTCACATTTGCCAGCAGTGCATACGGCTGGGCGATCTGGAAGACCATGTAAGGAATCTGGAGCAGCAGCTGGATGATCTTCGACTCATAAGGGAGAATGAGGCAGTCATAGATGAGAGCTACAGGGAGGTAGCCACACCTAGGCTGTCGGAAACAGGTCGTTGAGTGACAGTCAGAGGGGGGAAAGCGAAGGTGAGCAGACAGGTAGTACAGAGCACCCCTGTAGCCATTCCCCTGAATAATAAGTTTACCATCCTGGATACTGTTGGCGGGGATGACCGACCAGGTGTGAGCCACAGTGGCAGGGCCTCCGGCACTGAGTCTGACCCTGTGGTGCAGAAGGGTGGGACGGAGAAGAGGAGAGCTGTCGTCATTGGAGACTCTATAGTCAGGGGAGCAGACAGGAGATTTTGTGGGCGTGAGAAAGACACCCGCATGGTTTGTTGCCTCCTGGGTGCCGGGGTCCAGGATGTCTCTGACTGGGTGCACGACATCCTGGTATGAGAGGGAAAGCAACCAGAAGTCGTGATACATGTTCGGACCAACGACATAGGCAGGAATAGGGATGAGGTCCTGAAGTGTGAGTTTCGGGAACTAGGCAGAAGGCTGAAGAACAGGACCTCAAGGGTGACGTTCTCAGGATTGCTGCCAGTGCTACGTGACAGTGATGGTAAGAATTGGAGGAGATGGCAGTTGAATGTGTGGCTGAGGAGTTGGTGCAGGGAGCAGGGTTTTAGATTTTTGGATCATTGGAATCTCTTCTGGGGAAGGTGGGACCTGTACAGATTGGATGCGCTGCACATGAACCCGAAGGGGTGCAATATCCTCGCAGGTAGGTTTGCTAGCATGGTTCGGGAGGGTTTAAACTAACTTGCAACGGGGATGGGACCCGGAGCGATAGAGCAGTGAAAGAAGTGCATGGAGTAAAGCCAGATCTAACATACAGAGAGGCTTTGAGAAAGGGGAAGCAGAATAAACGGTGTAAAGACAGTAAGGCAGAAGGGCTGAAGTGTGTGTACCTCAATGCAAGAAGCATCAGGAACAAAGGTGATGAACTGAGAGCTTTGATACATACATGGAATTATGATGTAGTGGCCATTACAGAGACTTGGCTGGCACCAGGGCAGGAATGGATTCTCAATATTCCTGGATTTCAGTACTTTAAAAGGGATTGGGGGGGGGGGGCGGGGGAAAGGGGAGGAGGGGAGGCATTACTGGTCAGGGATACTATTACAGCTACAGAAAGGGTGGGTAATGTAGCAGGATCCTCTTCTGAGTCAGTATGGGTGGAAGTCAGGAACAGGAAGGGAGCAGTTACTCTATTGGGGGTATTCTATAGACCCCCTGGTATCAGCAGAGATACAGGGGAGCAGATTGAGAGGCAGATTTTGGAAAGGTGCAAGAATAACAGAGTTGTTATCATGGGTGACTTTAACTTCCCTAATATTGATTGGCACCTGATTAGTTCCAAGGGTTTAGATGGGGCAGAGTTTGTTAAGTGAGTCCAGGATGGATTCCTGTCACAGTATGTGGACAGGCCGACTAGGGGGAATGCCATACTAGATCTAGTACTAGGTAATGAACCAGGTCAGGTCACAGATCTCTCAGTGGGTGAGCATCTGGGGGACAGTGACCACCGCTCCCTGGCCTTTAGCATTATCATGGAAAAGGATAGAATCAGAGAGGACAGGAAAATTTTTAACTGGGGAAGGGCAAATTATGAGGCTATAAGGCTGTGAATTGGGATGGTGCTTTTGCAGGGAAATGTACTATGAACATGTGGTCAATGTTTAGAGATCTCTTGCAGGATGTTAGGGATAAACTTGACCCAGTGAGGAAGATAAAGAATGGTAAGGTGAAGGAACCATGGGTGACAAGTGAGGTGGAAAATCTAGTCAGGTGGAAGAAGACAGCATACATGAGGTTTAGGAAGCAAGGATCAGAGGGGTCTATTGAGGAATATAGGGAAGCAAGAAAGGAGCTTAAGAAGGGGCTGAGAAGAGCAAGAAGGGGGCATGAGAAGGCCTTGGCGAGTAGAGTAAAGGACAACCCGAAGGCATTCTTCAATTATGTGAAGAACAAAAAGATGACAAGAGTGAAGGTAGGACCGATTGGAGATAAAGGTGGGAAGATGTACCTGGAGGCTGTGGAAGTGAGCGAGGTCCTCAATGAATACTTCTCTTCGGTATTCACCAATGAGAGGGAACTTGATGATGGTGAGGACAATATGAGTGAAGTTGATGTTCTGGAGCATGTTGATGTTAAGGGGGAGGAGGTGTTGGAGTTATTAAAATACATTAGGACGGATAAGTCCCCGGGGCCTGGCAGAATATTCCCCAGGCTGCTCCATGAGGCGAGGGAAGAGATTGCTGAGCCTCTGGCTAGGATCTTTACGTCCTCGTTGTCCACGGGAATGGTACTGGAGGATTGGAGGGAGGTGAATGTTGTCCCCTTGGTCAAAAAAGGTAGTAGGAATAGTCCCAGTAATTATAGACCAGTGAGCCTTACATCTGTGGTGGGAAAGCTGTTGGAAAAGATTCTTAGAGATAGGATCTCTGGGCATTTAGAGAATCATGGTCTGATCAGGGACAGTCAGCATGGCTTTGTGAAGGGCAGATCATGTCTCACAAGCCTGATAGATTTCTTTGAGGAGGTGACCAGGCATATAGATGAGGGTAGTGCAGTGGATGTGATCTATATGGATTTTAGTAAGGCATTTGACAAGGTCCCACACGGTAGGCTTATTCAGAAAGTCAGAAGGCATGGGATCTAGGGAACTTTGGCCAGATGGATTCAGAATTGGCTTGCCTGCAGAAAGCAGAGGGTCGTGGTGGAGGGAGTACATTCAGATTGGAGGATTGTGACTAGTGGTGTCCCACAAGGATCTGTTCTGGGACCTCTACTTTTCGTGATTTTTATTAACAACCTGGATGTGGGGGTAGAAGGGTGGTTTGCCAAGTTTGCAGACGACACAAAGGTTGGTGGTGTTGTAGATAGTGTAGAGGATTGTTGAAGATTGCAGAGAGACATTGATAAGATGCAGAAGTGGGCTGAGAAGTGGCAGATGGAGTTCAACCCAGAGAAGTGTGAGGTGGCACACTTTGGAAGGACAAGCTCCAAGGCAGAGTACAAAGTAAATGGCAGGATACTTGGTAGTGTGGAGGAGCAGAGGGATCTCGGGGTACATGTCCACAGATCCCTGAAAGTTGCCTCACAGGTAGATAGGGTAGTTAAGAAAGCTTATGGAGTGTTAGCTTTCATAAGTCGAGGGATAGAGTTTAAGAGTCGTGGTGTAATGATGCAGCTCTATAAAACTCTGGTTAGGCCACAGTTGGAGTATTGTATCCAGTTTTGGTCGCCTCACTATAGGAAGGATGTGGAAGCATTGGATGGTTACAGGGGAGATTTACCAGGATGCTGCCTGGTTTAGAGAGAATGCATTATGATCTGAGATTAAGGGAGCTACGGCTTTGCTCTTTGGAGAGAAGGAGGATGAGAGGAGACATGATAGAGGTGTACAAGATAATAAGAGGAATAGATAGAGTGGATAGCCAGCGCCTCTTCCCCGAGGCACCACTGCTCACTACAAGAGGACATGGCTTTAAGGTAAGGGGTGGGAAGTTCAAGGGGGATATTAGAGGAAGGTTTTTTACTCAGAGAGTGGTTGGTGCGTGGAATGCACTGCCTGAGTCAGTGGTGGAGGCAGATACACTCGTGAAGTTTAAGAGACTACTAGACAGGTATATGGAGGAATTTAATGTGGGGGGTTATATGGAAGGCAGGGATTGAGGGTCAGCACAACATTGTGGGCTGAAGGGCCTGTAATTTGCTGTACTATTCTATGTTCTATGATTGATGAATGTAGAGCAGTAGATGTAGTGTAAATGGATTTCAGCAGGGCATTTGACAAGGTACCCCATGCAAGGTTTATTGAGAAAGTAAGGAGGCATAGGATCCAAGGGGACCTTGCTTTGTGGATCCAGAATTGGTTTGCTCACAGAAGGCGAAGAGTGGTTGTAGACGGGTCATATTCTACATGGAGGTTGGTCACCAGTGGTGTGCCTTAGGGACCTGTTCTGGGACCCCTTCTCTTCGTGAATTTTATAAATGACCCGGATAAGGAAGTGGAGGGGTGGGTTAGTAAATTTGCTGATGATACAAAGGTTGGGGGTGTTGTGGGTAGTGTGGAGGGCTGTCAGAGGTTACAGCAGGACATTGATAGGATACACAACTGGGCTGCGAATTTGCATATGGAGTTCAACACAGATAAGTGTGAGGTGGTTCATTTTGGTATGTCATGTATGATGGCAGAATATAGCATTAATGGAAAGACACTTGACAGTGTGGAGGATCAGAGGGTTCTTGAATTCATAGGACACTCAAAGCAGCTGTGTGGTGAAGAAGGCATATGGTGCATTGGCCTTCAACAACCATGGGATTGAGTTCAAGAGCTGAGTGGTAATGTTACAGCTATATAGGACCTTGGTTGGACTCCACTTGGAGTACTATGCTCAGTTCTGGTCACCTCACTACAAGAAGGATATGGAAACTATAGAAAGGGTACACAGGAGATTTACAAGGATGTTGCCTGGATTGGGGAGCATGCCTTATGAGAATAGGTTGAGTGAACTCGGTCTTTACTCCTTGGAGTGGTGGAGGATGAGAGGTGACCTGACAGAGGTGTATAAGATGAAGAAAGGCATTGATCGTGTGGATAGTCAAAGGCTTTTTCCCAGGACTGAAATGGCTAACATGAGAGGGTACAGTTTTAAGGTGCTTGGAAGTACATACAGAGGAGATGTCAGGGGTAAGTTTTTTTACGCAGCGAGTGGTGAGTGCGTGGAATAGGCTCCCGGCAACAGTGGTGGAGCCGGATACGATCGGGACTTTTCAGAGACTCCGAGACAGGTATATGGAACTTAGAAAAATAGAGGGCTATGGGTAATCCTGAGTGTCCTCACACCCTTCTCACCAGACTAAATCTGGTGGGGGAGCTGGCCCAAGTGACAAAGGGCGGATGAGCTCCTTGTGAGCCAATGACCATCTTCCGTGGAAGAGATTAAAGCCTCACCACGTATCTACAAATCATATGCTATGCACCTAGTTAGAAGAGACCTGATTACTTGGGCGCTGCACCGTGTGCCTGGACCTGCCCAAGGCCTCCGCCTAAGGAAGGGCCGAGCTCGAAGAAGCGGCCGCAGCTGGAGGCCGATATGGCCTTGGGCTCGAGTTCGGCGGGGGCGGCGGCGGGCGGTGCCAAGGCGGCCAGTGAAAACAAACTGGAGGACAGGCTGTAAGCGGTGCTATCGCAAGATCGAGGAAGATGGAGGTGCATAGCAGCTAACCCCGGATTCGGGACGGCACCCACTGACTGACTGACTGGGTAACCCGAGTTAAATTCTAAAGTAAGTACATGTTCGGCACAGCATCGTGGCCGAAGAGCCTGTATTGTGCTGTAAGTCTTCTATGTTTTCTATGAAGGAATATTTCAAAGAAACTAAATGAATGGAAGTAGCAGGCACTGCCTCACCCACTAGAGGAAATCCTTCTTCATTAAACAAACTCATTATAATTCTCCTACTTCGGCAGTACCTTTACCACTCCTTTCTTCTGAAATAAATCACTGTTTCTATGGCCCTGCTTCTGAGTATGAGTGGAGGACAAACACTCGCTTCTTCTCAGTCATAAAATAGTTCTGTTAAATCCTGTCATTTACACCAAGCTTTTCTGTACTTGAGAATATGTCCTATCCTTTCGTGATGCTTTCACACCTATTAGGTGCATATCTGATTACCCCTAGGCGTAGGTGCAAATTGCATTCCAGCACAAATGGCCTTGCCTGCTATCTTGCTACGTGCTGCTGTAGGAGGGCGGCAGTTGGCTGTTAATCTGCTTGGTTCTGGCATTAATCAGAAACTGAGCAGTTTCCCATCATATTATCAACTTCGGAGCAGAACTGCAGTCATTTCCACAAGGACCAGGGAGAGAAGACCCAGTCACTCATCACTGTTATGTCCTTAACCGGTTTGCAAAGTAAAGGAAAGATAATGAAAGAGCCAATTAGATTTCAATAAGACCATAAGATATAAAAGCAGCATTAGGCCACTTGGCCCATCGAGTCTGCACTGCCATTCCATCATGGCTGATTTATTATGCCTCTTTCTCACAGTGACCATCAGGTAGGAGATACAGAAGCCTGAAGGCACACACTCAGCGATTCCGGAACAGCTTCTTCATCTCTGCCATCTGATTCCTAAATGGAATTTGAAGCTTTGGACACTACCTCACTTTTCTTTAATATACCGTATTTCTGTTTTTGCACATTTTTAAAAAACTTTTCCATATACGTAATTGATTGACTTGTTTATTTATTATTGTTTTATTTTTATTTATTATTAGTGTTTTTTCTCCCTCTGCTAGATTATGTATTGAATTGAATTGCTGCTGCCGTTCACAAATTTCACGTCACGTCGGTGATAATACACCTGATTCTGATTCTGATTCTGATTCCTAACTCCATTCTCCTGCCTCCTCCACATATCATTTGATGCCCTGATGAATCAAAAACCGATCAAGATCTGCCTTAAGTATACCCAATGACATTGCATGCACAGCCATCTGTGGCAATTAATTCTACAGATTCACCACCCTCTGGCTAAAGAAATGTTTCCTCACCTCTGTTCTCAATGGCCATCCCTCAATTCGGAGATAGTGGCCTCTGGTTCGAGACTCCCCCACTATAGAAAACATCCTCTCCATATCCATTCTCTCTGGGTCTTTCAATACTCAAAAGGCTTCAAAGAAATTGCCCCCCTCATTCTTCTAAACTCCAGAGAGTACAGGCCTGGAGCGCCTCATACATTGACCCTTTCATTCCTGGCATCCTTCTTGTGAACTTCCTCTAAACCCTCTCCAATGCCAGCACATCTTTTTTCTGACAACGGCCCCAAAACTGTTCACAATACTACAACTGCAGTCTGAACAATGCATTTTGAAATCTCAGCATTACTTCCTTGCTTTTGTTTTCTAGTCATCTCAAAATGAATGCTTACATTGCATTTGCCTTTCTTACCACTGAGCTGCAAGTTAACCTTTAGGGAATCCTGCATGACGACTCCCAAGTCACTTTGCACTTCTGATTTTTGAATTTTCTTTTCATTTAGAAAATAATCCATGCTTTTATTCCTTCTGCAAAACTGCATGACCATGGACTTCCTACATTATATTCCATTTGGCACTCCTTTGTCCATTTCACCAATCTACAGACACATTTATTTCTCAACACTACCTGCTCTTCCAATCATCTGCAAACTTGGCCACAAAGCCATCAAGTCTTTAATCGAAATCACTGACATATAATGTAAAAAGAAGCGGCCCCAACACTGACTCCTGCAGAAAACCACCAGTCATGAGCTGCCAACGAGAAAGCCTCCCAATCTTTGCCTTTGGCCAGTCAGCCAATTTTCCATCCATGCTACTACCTTTCTTTTAATACCATAGCTCTTATCTTGTTAAGCAGCCTCATGTGAGGCACCTTGTCAAAGGCCTTCTGGAAATCCAGATAAACAACACCTATGAACTTTTTCTTTGTCTATCCTTCCTGTTATTTCCTTGAAGAATTCCAACAGATTGTCAGGCAAGATTTCCCCTTTAGAAAACCATGTTGAATTTATCCTATTTTATCATGTGCCTCTAAGTACTCTGAAATCTCATCCTTAATAGTCAGGCTAATTGGCCTATAATTTTCTCTTTTCTCCCTCTTTTCTTAAAGAGTGGAGTGACATTAGCAATTTTCTAATCCTCCAGAACCATTCCACAATCAAGTGACTCTTGAAAGATCATTACTCATGCCTCCACAATCTCTTCAGCTACTTCTTTCAAAATTCTGGGATGTAGTCCATCTGGTCCAGGTGACATCTACCTTCAGACTTTTCAGCTTCCCAAACACCTTCTCCTTTGTAACAGCAACCATACTCACTTCTGCTTCCTGATACTGTTGTGATTCTGGCTTTCTGCTAGTTTTTTCCATAGTGAAGATCTCCTCCCTTTTCCTACCTATTTTGTTGGTACCAATATGCACCACAACTTCTGGCTGTTCACCTACCACCGTTAGAATGCTGTGGACCTGATCAGAGACATCCCTGACCCTGGCACCTGGGAGGCAGCATTCCATCTGGGTGTCTCTTCCATGTCCACAGAATCTGTTGTCTGCTCCTTAATTTATGAAATCCCCTATCGCTACTGCTCTCCTCTTCTCCCCCTTCCCTTCTGAGTCATAGAGCTAGACTCAGTGCCGGTTGCTGTGGCTTCCCTGAGAGATCATTCTCCCCAAACAGTATTCAAAGCGATATACTTATTACTGAGGGGACCAGTCACAAGGTACTCTACACTGGCTGCCTGTCCCCTTTTCCTCTGACAGTTACGCAGGTACCTGCCTCCTACAACTTAGGGGTGACTACATCCTTGTAGCTCCTATCTATTACCTCCTCATTTTCCTGTGTCAGCCTAAGGTCATAGAGGTGCGGCTCCAATTCCTTACCGCACTCTCTAAGAAGCTGCAGCTTGATGCACTTCATGCAGATGTAGTTATCAGGGAGACTGGAGGATTTCCAGAGTTCCCACATCTCCCATAAAGAACACACCACTGCCTCTGGACCCATTCTCATTGCACTAGCTATGTACTAATGGAAAAAAATCTTACTAGAAACTTAGTTAGAACCTAACTAAGGTTAGGTTCGTCCAAGCCTATTCTCACCAACACTGTTGAGCCAAAGCTGAACCATTCTAACATTGCCACACTCCAACAATGGCCACTCTGCTTACACCTGCTTTCTTTTTGCTGGCTTCGCACTGATTACAGCCTATCACAAAGCAACTGAGCTCTTTCTAAATCTTGTGTTGTGTCACCAATGAATGACCTCTCAGACTGATTGCAGCCCGCAAAAGAAGAGCCAAAGAACATCCGAGCTCCTTTTAAACTTCATGCTGCATCACCAACGAACGATCTTTCATGCTGATTGCAGCCTGTTGAAAAAAATTCACTGGACAAGCCCTCATCCTGCACCTGAAATGTTGGGGGTTTATGCATGCAAAGTAACTACAAGCTACTAAACAGTTCACGGTGGACTAATAGTAAGCTCAGTCCCTTCCAAAAAGGAATGGCAAAAATCACAGTGGGATATGGATACATTGTGGTTATGCTCTCATAGAGTCATACGATACAGTAACACTCCCATCAGTCTGTGCCAACCATCAGCCATCCATCTGCATTAATCCCATAGTAACCTAATTTTATTCTCTTCGCATTCCCATTAACTGCCCAACACACAAAGATCTGGAGGAACTCAGTGGATCATGCAGCATCAATGGAGGGAAACGGGCAGTCGATGTTTTGGACAAGACCATTCACCTGGACTGGATAGAAAGAAAGAAGATGGCCAGTATAAACAGGTGGGTGCAAAGGGGAAGCAAGAACAATTTATTTGTTGTCTTCTCAGTAAAAATGGTACATAACATCCAATGGCTAGTTTCAATAGACTTGAAGTACCAATAGATGTTACTTTGTTTCATAACATATTTTATGAGGGATGATCAAAGTTTCCAAACCAAATCAATTAATTAGCCTCCCACTTAAAGACATGTTAGATGTAAATAGCTTTTTTTCCGAAGACTGGTTACCTTTTGAATTAACCCTATTCCTTGTTTGCATTTCTGTAACTAATTTCTTCTGTCCAGAAAGGTTACTTTAAACATTTATGGGGGAATTTTGTAAACTCAGATGTCCATGAGGCATGTCTTCAGTAACCCAGGGTGCTCCTATACACTAATGGCCGTGTGGCATACTCTGCTCTCAAAATTCTGTTCCGATGAAGTCCAGGAATGGATTTCTACTCTTAGAGAAGAGGCCAAGAATAAAAGTGGTTTGAAAAATATCTGGAAAACTCCCCCTGACGCTTTGCAGCAACTGAATACAATCCAGACAATCTCATGGATCCTAACTGGCTCATTTATTTGAATGCTGCTGTGAACAAAATGCTTCATAATGTTAATATCTGATCGGTCAGTGCCTACTTCTCAGGCGTAAACTGTGCAAAATTCAATTTAACCAAGAGAGGATCCCCTTAGTGATTATTTTTGGGTTAGGTAATGCCTGTTAGGAAAGTGGACTGGATGCTTGACATACCTTTCAGCTTTCATCACTTTTAAAGCAACATACATTTTAACCATTAGTGATATAAATAGGTGATTAGAGTTGCAACTTTCAACCAGTGTTGGGCCATCTGAGGGAGGACATCAGGTTATATTAGTTGGTGGTGGTTTGTTGCCATTGAGAGACCTGACAGTCAGCTTCAGAACTGAAGCGAGCCTACCTAAATACCTTCCAAGGTCCTCGGAAAATGCCAAACAAGGTTTGAGTGCTTTTAGCTGCTGACATGCTCAGTTAATTGATGCCTCATTGGTAACACCATTGGTTGCATTTATCAGCAATCTTTCTATGTAGGGTATAGCAATGGCTGCAAAAAAACCTGCAGCTACCATATCAGTAGCTTTGCAGCATTAAAAGTTTTATTTCCTGTAAATGAGAATGTATAGTAATAGTGCTTGCATGCTCCCAATCATTTATAAAAAGAAAAATATCACATAAATTGAAAATCACAACTATTGCTTATGATTCGGACTAAAGAGACTTGGGAGTCCTCATACCGGATTCCCTAAAAATTAAGTCGCAGGCTGAGTCAAATGCAATGTTAGCATTCATTTCAAGAGGACTAGAATATAAGATCAAGTGATGCTGAGACTTTATAAAGCATTGGTCAAACTGCCCTTGGAGTATTGTGAACTGTTTTGTGTTCCTTATCTAAGAAGAGTTGTGCTGGCATTGGAGAAGGTCCAGAAGAGGTTCACAAGAATGATTCCAGGAATGAAAGGCCTAATGTACGAGGAACTCTGGACCTGCACTCGCTGGAGTTGAGAAGAATTGGGGGGGTGGGTGGAATCTCATTGAAACCTATCCAATATTGAAAGGCCTAGACAGAATGGACATAGGGTGGATGTTTCCTATAGTGAGGGAGTCTAGGACCAGAGGGCACAGCCTCAGAATAGTGGGACATATGTTTAGAACAGAGCTGAAAAGGAATTTCTTTAGCCACTCCATGGACGGCTGTGGAGGCCAAGTCGTTGAGTATATTAAAGCAGAGGTTGAGAGGTTCTTGGTTAGTCAGGGTGTGAGAGGTTACAGAGAGAAAGCAGGGTTGAGAGGGATAATGAATCAGCCATGATGGAATTGCGGAGCACACTCAATGGACTGAGTAGCCTAATTCTGCTCCTATGTCATATGGTTTTCATCGTGCCACAATTAATTGTGCACACATATGGACATTAATGTCCAAGCAATACACTGAAGTGTTTCCTCTATGGTTGCTGGAAATGTTACACTTTCTCCTGTGTCTGCACAAAAGAAGTTGATGACCCCAAAGAAAATTTTGCTCTAGAAATGCTATCCTCCAATTACTCCTCAAAGACAATTGCACAGGTAGCCAGAGATGACTGGCAGTGGAACACTGGTGAGGGTTCTTTCTGGGAGGAGGTAAATAGGAGACCTCATGAGATGAACACGAATGTCCTGAACTCACATACCTCTTAGCAGATGCAATAAACAAAGTGCACTGACCTGTTTCAACCCTCATGCCCAGAGCTCAGACTCGGGCAGACCTTAAGTCATTATTCTCTTGCATATCCCAAGATTAGCCAGTCTCTAGTGCTGGCTGATCCTTTAGCCCATTGGTCCCCAACCTCCGGGCTGCGGACTGATACCGGGCCGCGAAGCATGCAGGGGTGCAGCGGTAGCCGGAGCGCACCCAGCACACCTTTAAGAAAAATGCTGAAATAAACAAGCTAATTAATTAGGTGCCATCCAGAAGCCAGTCTTCATTAGAGGAACTGAGGTGGAGAGGGTCAATAACTTTAAATTCTTTGGCATTAAAGATCGATGTTTCTCTCTCTGAAGAGTGTCAGAGGATCTGTCCTGGGACCAGCACGTAACTGTCATTACAAAGAAAGCGCGGCAGCGCCAATACTTTATTAGAAGTTTGTGTAGATTCAGCATGTCACCCCGATCCTGACAGCCCTGTCTTTTCAGCCTGTATGGGCTGGCGTTTAAATTGACCAAACAATGGAACAGCTAACAGCTCCAGCGCCCTGGAAAGAGGAGTGAACATCACGTAGAGCAAGTGAAATCGGCAATCACCTCTGATCTGGGCCGACATTTACGTGCCAGGCAGCACCTAATTAATTAGCTTGTTTATTTCAGCTTTTTTCTTAAAGATGTGCTGGGTGCGCTCCGGCTACCGCATGCTTCGCAACCCGGTATCGGTCCACACCCCCCGGAGGTTGGGGACCACTGCTTTAGCCAACTGACTGAAAGAGGCAGTCCATGCAACTCTTGGGAATTGGCGAGGTAGAATCATAAAAACAGAAAGGCATGCAGACAGTCCAAGCCAACCATCCAGCAGCATATCTAGCACACTCCTTCCCAAAGTCAATGATCAGCTCTTTTGTCTCACTGACTTTAAGGGAATGGTTGTTTTCATTGACACCATGTCACTATCGGCTCCCTGTCTCCTTCCTGTATTCGAACACATTGTTGTTGGAGATCTGACTCACTGCACTGGTGTCACCTGCAAACTTGTAGATGGCGGTAGAGCAGGATCTGGGCACACAGTTGTGAGTGCATAGGAGTTGAGTGGGGAGCTAAGGATGATTCCCTGCGGGGCACCAGTGTTGAGAATGGTCATGTCAGAGGTGCTGCTGCCTGTCCTTACTGATTGCAGTCTGCTCATCAGGAACAGACAGGGTACTCGAAGAGGGAGAGTAGATTAAGGAGGACATTTGAAATCTTGAGGTTTAGGCAGCGTGATGGACATGAATCACACTAACAAGAACATGAAGGATGTACAAGAGATCATAGTTGGATGAAACAATGTGAGACGTAGAGTTGTAGTGTGATTCGGCACTGAGAAAAGGCCCTTCAGCCCATTGATTGCACCAGGCATCAACCACCTTTTTTTTTCCACATACAACCTACATTAAACCCATTTTTTTCATTCTCCCCACATTCCATTTAGCTCCTCCCAAATTCTATCACTTACCTACACATTAGAGGCACTTTACAATGGCCAATTAACCTACTCACCTGGATGGCTTTAGGATGTGGGAAAAAAATCAGGGCACTCAAGGAAACCCACGTGGTCACAGGGAGAATGCACAAACTTCAAGCAGGTAGCACCCAAGGTCAGGATCGAACCCCCTTCTCTTACCCTGTGAGGCAATGGCTTTAGTGGTGGAAAGAATTGAAATTGCTAATCAGAATTCAACTTTAAAGCATGTTGGCTGGGTTGATGCATATACTGGTCCAAGCCAGGGTAATCTACAGCCCATGCCTGATCTTAGAGATTTTCTTTTTAATGCTCCTTGCTGTATTGGTGCTGTGATAAATTTATTATAGTGAACTAACTCCATATATTATCCCACATTGCCTCTACTACATGAAGCCATACTTAAATCACACCACAAAGTGTGATGGCAATGCAGATTGTGCGTTGGCTCAATGTGAAAACTGTTTCAAGTCAACAAACAGGTCTGAACCACTATGCTTGGTGACACTGCTGAATAAACACAAACTCCAGATGATTTGCAAATTGTGAGAGGTTCCCCTAAAGGGAAACAAATTTATCTGATTTACGAAACATATAACAGTGAAAAAATGAAATTGAAAATGAAAATAAAGCTACAAGGGATACATAAAATATTAAAGTTGCAGAATCAAGGGATTCCATTGTTTTTATTTAATTTATCCAGTTTTGATTTAGTAGAAAATAAAGGCTGGATAAGACATAAAGGTAGTTCCCTTTGAAAGTTCTTCTAGCACCAGATAACCATGGTGTTTGCACTATTTTATAGAAAAGGATGGCGTGAAGACCTATAAATCATGAAGAGCATTATGGATTCAGAATGCCTAAGGAGACAGTGTAATAAAATTAGACAGAGATTCACAATCCTTCTCTGTCTCAATGATGATGATAGAACAACATATGTTTGAAACTCCTAATTTTCAGTCGTGTTCTTCAATCAAAGGCAATTCAATATTGTGTTTGCTCACATCCAGACCACAAAGTGAGTCTGTTTGGCTCACACATGTTCTTCCTGAGACTCTGGAGCACTCCCACCTCTCTCTCTTCCTTCTACTTCTCTCTCCATCCCTCTCCCCACCTGCAGGAGGACATTCCCATGATGGGCTTTGTGGCCCATCACAGACCATGGACATGCCTGGGCTAGGGAAGAGAGATTAAGGGATAAGATATCAGACACCCGGGGATCATATCAGGTATAGTCTGATCTTCTGGGCTAGAGTCCAGACCCGGGTCGGTATACAGCTTTCGATACAGATGCCGCCGCCGCCCTGGGTGATTATAAAATGGTTACAGCACTAGTGAGCACAGACCTGCCATTGTGTGACACTGGTTACAGGGTTAGAGGGCACAGGTCTATCAAAGTATAACACTGGGATGGTGTAGACCTGTCACTACACAACTCACGTACAGCACAGTTAGATACATGTTTATCTATCTCTGCATAATGCTGGTGTACAAAAGTGGCAGGTTCTGTTTTCAAAGGTAAACTTTATTCATAACATGCAAAAACTGCTACACGTTACATTTATAGTGTTGCCCAGCCTGTACATTCATGGCGTTGTCAAATCCATTATTTGTAGTGTCATGAGGTCAGTATATTCCATGCACAATGTGCCATTGACACCCTTGTGACTTCTGTGAACAATGTGCCCTTCACACATTTGCAGATATGTTCCACAGGACCCAACTCTCGGTGTCCAATGACAGTAGCACCTTAGATTGCAAGCCTTCCCCGCGTTGACTGTACCAGGCTTCAGTACTTCCCTGAATCCGTGATGACGTTCGTGGCTGACTTACCTACCAACCTGTGCGCCTTTGAGATACAGGAGGAAACTGGAGCACCTGGAAGGAAACCCACACGTTCACAGAGAGAACATGCAATTTCCATGGACAGACAGCACCTGTAAGTTTCGCACTGTGAGACAGTGGCTCTACGAGCTCCCTATTGTATTGCTGAAGATGAAGGGATGAAGCTGCTTCTGCCTCACAGAGGCCTCACCATTCTCTCTGCAGCCCCTCATTACCACAAATTCTGCCACTCACTCACTTGCAGCAACTACTGGGGTGACTGGGGCTGGGAGGCAGCAGTTCTATTAGCTGCTCCAATGTGTGTCTTTTCATTTAACATTCTACCTTTATCCAACTCACTCCTTATCTCTTAATAATTTTGCCCCACATCCTTTAGCACTTCAGTTTAATAAATACCTCAGATTCAAAATTAGGACCTCTCATAGAAGTATTTAACTTCACTCTTGAAATGCTTGATCCAATTTTCAGAGCGAATTCCAAATTTCAAAGGATATACCCTTTATTTGTATGACCTCTATTCACAACTCTCCATACAAAGTACTTCTAAAAAAAGTCCGTCATTCCAAGATATGGTGCCCAGAAATACGAACCACCACTCAAACAGCTGTAGTATACCTCATTCCCTCTCCAGCCATCATTTAATTCACTTTTAGATTATTTTCTCTCCCTTTCCATGGGATTTTAAAGAACTGTCTGATGGGCATCCACATCTCTTTATGGTCCCGCTGATTGCAGGTTTCCATAGAAACACAAGATAGAAGGAAGAATTGGTGATTCAATCCTTTCGATTTGCTTTGTCATTGAATTTGATCATCACTTCAGCACCTTGTTCCTGTCTCCTCCCATTATCCCTCAGTCCTTTTGGTCTTAATAAATACATCTACCTTCTACAGAATTACATTTGCAAAATATATTAGAGAATTTACAGGGAGATTTGGTGTCGTGGTAATTACCACTGGAACAGTAATCCAGAGACCCAATTATACACTGGGGATATGAGTTCAAATGCCATCATGGCAGATGGTGAATTTGAATACAATAAAAATATCTGATGTCCATGAAACCATGTTGATTGTTGTAAAATCTCTGGTTCACTAATGTCCTTTAGGGGAGGAATCCTGCCATCCTAACCTGGTCTGGTCTATATGTGACTCCAGACCTGCAGCAATGTGGTTGACTCTTAAACGCCTTCTGAAATGGCCTAGCAAGCCATTCAGTTGTATCCAACCACTAAAAAGAAAATAATAAGGAATGAACCTGGATGAACAACCCAGCATCAACCTAGGCGCTGGAAACGACAACGGCAAAACCAGCCCTATCGACCCTGAAAAATCCTCCTTACAACTAGGCACTCATACCAAAGTTGGGAGAGCTGTCTCACAGACTAGTCAAGCAACAGCCTGACATAGTTGTACTGACAGATCATACCTTGCAGTTAACATTCCGGACTCCACTATCGCCATTCCTGGGTAGTACTGTCTCACCAGCAGGACACACCTAGCAGAGGTGGTGGCACAGTGTACACAGTAGGGGGAGCTGCTCTGACAACTCTCAACATTGACTCTGGACCCCATGAAGTCTCATGTTAAACATGGGCAAGGAAACCTCCTGCTGATTACCACTTCCCATCCTCCCTCAGTTGATGAATCAGTACTTCTGCATGTTGAGCAGCATTTGGAGGAGGCACTGAGGGTGGCAGGGGCACAGAAGGTACTCTGGCTGTGGGACTTCAATGTCCATCACCAAGAGTGGCTCGGTAGTACCATCACAGACTGAGCTGGCCAGGTCCTACTGGATATAGCTACTAGACTGGGACTACAGCAGGTGGTGGAGGAACCAACAAGAGGGAAAAACACATGGCCTCGTTCTCACCAACCTGCCTGCCACGGAAGCATCTGTCCATGACAGCAATGGTAGAAGTGACCACCGCTCAGTATTTGCGGAAACTAAATCCCGTCTCCACATTGTAGAAACCCTCCACTATGTTGCGAGACACTAACACTGTGCTAAGTAGGATAGACTTTGAACAGATCTAGCAGCCCAAGACTGGGCATCAGTGAGGCAATGTGGGCTATCAGCAGCAACAGAATTGTACTCAGCTACAATCTGTAACCTCATGGCCCAGCATATCCCCCACTCTAACATTACCACCAGACCAGGGGATCAACCCTAGTTCAATGAAGAGTGCAGGAGGGCATGCTGAGAACAACACCAGGCATACCTCATTATGAGGCATAACCTTGGTGGAGCCACAAAACAGGACTACTTACATGCCAAACACCATAAGCAGCAAGTAATAGACAGATCCAAGTCTATTACAACCAACGGATCAGATCTGAGCTCTGTGGTCCTGTCACATCCAGCTGTGAATGGTGGTGGACAATCAAACAACTCACTGGAGGAGGAGGCTCCACAAATACCCCCATCCCCAATTTTAGAGGAGCCCAGCACACCTGAGCAATAGGTAAGGCTGAGGCATTTGCTACGATCTTCAGTCAGAAGTGCCGAGTAGATGATCCAGCTCGACCTTCTCCAGAACTCCCCAGCATCCTTGATGTCAGTATGCAGCCAATCCAATTCACTCCACGTGTTATCAAGAAACGGCTGAAAGCACAGGATACTGCATAGGCTATGAGTCCAGGCAAAATCCTGGCAATAGCCCTGAAGACTTGTGCTCCAGAACCTGCCATGTCACTAGTCAAGCTGTTCCAGTACAGCTACAGCACTGGCATCTACCCGGCAATGGGGAAAATTGCCCAGGTATGTCATGTACACAAGAAGCAGGACAAGTCCAACCCAGCCAATTACTGCCCTATCAGCCTACTCTCAATCATCAGCAAAGTCATGGAAGGAGTCATACACAGAGCTATCATGTGGCACCTACTCGATGATAACTTGCTTACCGATGCCCAGTTTGGGTTCTGTCAAGGCCACTCAGTTCCTGACCTTATCACCTCCTTGGTCCAAACATGGTCTAGTCATAAAAACACCATGGCTATCAGAGCAGGTCAAAGGCTAGGAATCCTGCAGTGTGTAACTCACCTCTTGATTCTCCAAAGCCTGTCCACCATCTACAAGGCTCAGGTCAGGAGTGTAATACTCATCACTCGCCTGGATGAATGCTGCTCCGTCAACGCTCGAGAAGCTTGACACCATCCAGTACAAGGCAGCCCACTTTATTGGTACCCCTTCCACAAGCATCCAATCCCTGCACCATCCATGAACAGTTGCAGCTATGTGTACTATCTACAAGATGCACTGCAACAACACACCAAAGTTTCTAAGGCAGCACCTTCCAGACTCTGACCATTACCACAGGGCACAAACTGCAGTTACCTGGGAACACCACCACTTGGAAATCCTCCTCCAAGTCACTCACCATCCTGACTTAGAAATATATCACTGTTCTTTCATTGTCGCTGGGTCAAAATCATGGAATTCCTTCCCTAACTGCACTGTGGGTGTACCTACACCTCAGGGACTGCAGCGGTTCAAGAAGGCAGCTCTTCTCCACCTTCTCAAGGGCAACTACAGATAGGCAATAAATGCTGGCTTAGCTGGTGACGCCCATGCCCTGTAAATGAATAAAAGAAAAAAAATCCACAGGGTCTCCACACTTTCAGGGCTCCCTATGTTGTAGTTTACTTAATTGTATGAATATTGAACTTTCCAAGTTAGGGAAATCTACTCCCCCTCTGGCACTTTCCCATCCCACAAGCCCAACTAAATTCTCTCTCCTTTGTCCACCATTTTTAACCCCGTCCGCTCTTCGTTGCCTAGACTCATCATCCAGCCCCACCTGCCATCACTCACATACCTCTCTACCTGTGTTTCTTTTCTCTGGTTCACCTGTTCTATCCACTTCCCCATCTAGTTCCACCTTCCCATCATCTGTCCGTTATTCAATTTCCACCTTCACCTACCAGCGCCTCCCTCTCACTTTTACATACTGGCTACCTTCCCTCTACACTCTCATTCCTTATCTAGGGTTTTGACACAAAGCACTGACCTTCTCTTTGCCTCCACAGATGCTGAGTTCTTCTGGGAGTTTATCTTTGCTCTATATTTCAGCACCTGTAGTTGCCTGTTTCTTATTCTTTTGCCCTTTACAACACTAGCGTTTAGGGCAGCAGTGAAGGTCCTTCATCTCCTGAACTATTCACAAATTACTTCATGTCAGTAGCTTCCTCTCGCCTTACCATCAGCAATGCAAATCCCGGGTGGAGAATTAGGAATACCATTGAACTGAGATCTAGAAGGATTCTTCATTGCTGTTTCCATAAATTTTGTTTGACCAGTCAAGGTTATTAGTCCTGAACTGAAACCCTGAACCTGGAGGATTAGTAGACCACTCTTAGTCTGGCCTCTAGCCCTTGACTTGTTTGGCATGGGTGACCCTATCAAGAGCCAAAGCATAAAGCCCTGACTCCAGCCAGGAGAGCTCTCTGGTTCATTGAGGCACGCAGCCTCCAAACCACGACAAGGTTGTGGTCCTCCTGAAGGGCAGTTGCCTGTGTCTCCACTCATTCCTCATGCATCTTTCCTGCAAATCCAAAAAACAGTCTGGTAAGCGTTCATTGCATTCCCTCCATGACAAAAGTATATTTTTCCTTTGATAAGGAGACTAATGTTGCACACAATTCCGCAAATGGGGTCTTACCAAGACCATGCACAGGCACAGCACTGAAGGCCAATGTAGCCTTTTAGAAAATGTACTGACTTTGCTGCTTTATACTTGCTTAATTGAAATTGATTAGTCATAGTTTTTTTTCTCATTTGGATCTATGTTATCTTTTCAGTTTAATTCTTCCATCTGCACTGCTTCTAATGCTGTAAAATTATCATTATATCCATCTGGGAATGAAGCACTACTGAATCTAGAGTATGCTGATTAGCTCTATAAACATTTTAAACTAAAGGCTATTAAGTCACTATCAAGGCTTCTGCAGTTTGCTCAAATATTCCTTGGTTAGATTAATTTTACATTAAGAGAATACATAAAACTGAACTTTCTCCCAAACCAATGTGACATGTGCAGAGGATATTATTCTGTTCTCCCATGTGTTCATTTCTTTGCTACTGATTCAACTCTCAAAGTTTCAAGCTCTACCTCATTATTATCAAGAGATTACAATGAGTCACATTTATATATATGATACCTGAGCTCACACTGTCACACCTAAGGTGCCTCTTGAATAAGAATAGACTTTTTCCTCAAATGGCAAAAGTCCATTTACAAAAGACTTTCATGTGCTTCTGTTAGCAAGTCATGAATTATCAAGATCAATTGTTCATGTTTTATTAAGTGATCTCTTGCAGAATCTTCTAATATGAATACGTTTTATTTAGTCTAGAGTACTAATTTTTGGATTTGCTTCAAAGAGATTACAAAGGGTGCCTAATATGGAACATGATCAGCATAATTTCCATCGTCTGTAGATATATTATCTCATTAACATTCTGGGCAGCAATATTAGCACACACTAAAGATTTATGTCACTAATGTCTTTGAGTTTAGAGAGATGAGCGAAGATGACAGGTTGAAGAATCATATAGATACCAATGAAATAATTGCCAACATTGTACCTGCACAAAGTATTGCCAGTTGAATATTGGAAAGACTCAAGGATGTGACCAAGGTCTCCTTGATAAAATGAGCTATTCTTATAGACTCCTGGAAATCCCTGGGCTATGATCACCCAGAGTGGAGGAGGAACATTCGGGGATGGCATTGAAACTACCCATACATGGGGCTCTGCATAAGTGGTGAAGGGGTGCATCATCTTGCCAATTCTATACCTGCCTCTCAAGTCTGGAAGAGTCTGCAGTTCTTTCACTGGCCTGATCAATTACTTCAAATGTGATAGAACTGGAGTTGAAGCAATTCATCCTCAATCCTATGGTTTTCACAAGAAAACAGAGAAGAGTAGGCCGCTTGGCCCCTCAAGCCTCTATTGTTATTTACTATAATTGAGGCTGCTCTGTAGTGGGCCTCAACTGCATGTTGTTTCCACATAGCCATCAATTCCCTGGTCCTTCAAAACTGCACTCACCTTCCTAGTCATCACCCCATGTGACAAGAAGTGCCTATGCCCTTCAGTTTTAAATGACCACCACTTACTTTGTAGCTACATATAATCTCTTTGTTTGAGACTCTTGCTCTTAAAATTATAGAGTTACAATATACAGCACAAAAACATCTTGTGGAAGCATCTTACCATCTACTCTATCAAGTCCCCATAGGATCTTACGTTCCACGTTACATATCCTTTGTAACCTCTTTAAAGTAAATTCAAAAATAAATCAATAAACTAAATAAAATGTACTCATAAAAATCAAATATCACTGAATAAAACATGACCATCCTCAATAAGATCATCCCTCATTTTCCTGAATTCCAAAGAATATAGATCTAATTACTTTTTTACCCATTCCTTACCACAGGAAATCGACCATTGAATGCCTTCCGGGCTGCCTCCAATGCTAACATACCCTTTCTTTGAAAGAAGAACAAAATTGCACAAGGTGGTGCATGTGTGGCATCGCCATTGCCCTTTGCAGTTGTGAAAATATTCCCCTTTTAATAAACTCCAACCCCCTTGCAATAAAGGCTCATGTGCCTTTTATGATGAGGACAGTATACTTAAGGCCACATGACATAATAAGGAGGAACTATCAGTATGTGGATTGATACAGCATCAGTATTAACTGGGACAAAATCAGAAGTACTTGAACCACAATCCATCAAGAGATACAAAGAACAATTGAGCATTCACCCAGATCAGCCTCTCCAAAACACTGCGGAAAGGTCAACATGTTAATGTGGATTGTGATTGGAAATGCATGGTTAAATTCTGCATTTGACTGAGTTTCATCTGGAAATCCACAAGTCGATTGGGTGTTAGCATTCACTGATTGGGGGATTGAGTTCAAGAATTGCAAGGCAAGGTTGCAGCTCTGAACTCTGGTGAGACCACTCTTGGAATATTGTGTTCAGTCCTGCTCACTTTATTATAGGAAGGATGTGGAAGCTGTAGACCGGGTGCAGAGGAGTTTTATCAGGATGCTGCCTGGGTTGGAGAGCAGGTGTTTGAGGATAGGATGAATGAGCTAAGGCTTTTCTCTTCAAAGGTTCCAAATTTCTCTTTGGAGTGAGGGAGGGTGATAGAGGTGTGCAAGATGACAAGTGGCATAGATCTAGTGGATAGCCAGAGACACTTTTCCCTGGACAGGAATGGCTAATGTAAGGAACCATCTTTTGTGGTATTAGAAGGAAAGTATAAAGGGAATTCACAGATGCAAGTTTTTCCACACAGTCAGTGTTAGGTACATGGAATGTGCTGCCTGGGGTACTGGTAGAGGCAGTTACATTTAGGATATTTCATATTCTTTTATTTGGGCACATGGATGACAGAAAATTGGAGGGCTATATGGGAGGGTGAGGTTAGATTAATCTTAGAGTAGGTTAAAAGATTAGCACATCATGGGCCGAAGGGCTTGTACTTTGCTGTTCTGTTCTACATTCAATAATATCGGTCCAAATAAAAGTGATTTTGGATCACAGAGCGTTTAAAACAAAATACAGTACTGCCATGCAATTTATTCTCTGGACCAAAGATTTCACTACCAGTATGCTTCATATTCCTTATCAAGGGAGCTGGCCTTTCCCACAGTAACATGTTGAAATCCTTATAAATACTTCTCTATAAAATGTGAAAGTTGAAATAGAATTTTCAGGATTCTGGAACAGAAGGGAGAAGAAACTTTGTGATAGATAAGATGGTGCAAAGCAAGAACAGATAAATGTAAAGAAACCAAATCCAACCCAAGAGGAATTAACTGATTCCTGCAGTGCATTACTTGGAATGACTGAGCTTGTTCTTCAGAAAGCTGTAATATCCAAGTCAAAATGCAGTCTGACATCTTAAAGAAGCACCTGGATGAGTACTTATTGCTAAAGCATAGAACAGATTGTGGACCAAAAGCTAGCAGAGGAGTATCTAAGGTATGGCAGGTATGGCACATGCGCTGGGTGCCACTTGAAGGGGAGGCGCCACCGAGCAGTTTCTATTAAAGTCAGACAAGCCATCCTCGGATAGTGAAAAAAAGAATTTTCTTCAGATGTATGATCTGTCTTCGATTATCATGGGTGAGAAGCACTAGGATTACCTTATCTCAGAGCATTGTGTGAGAAGACCATGAAACGTTTCTTCATGAAGAAGGAAAGTGGAGCTGAAGGACAGAAGAAACAAAAGTTGGAAGCAGAGAAAGCCAAGAAGTCAAGCAAGTTCTTCATTCCCTTCTTTGAAAAGTCCGGAACAAGTAGTCCGACACGTTC
The DNA here is from genome assembly GCF_030028105.1 of Mobula birostris. Lineage (NCBI taxonomy): Eukaryota > Metazoa > Chordata > Chondrichthyes > Myliobatiformes > Myliobatidae > Mobula > Mobula birostris. The sequence goes on along the minus strand of NC_092378.1, from coordinate 41,815,657 downwards.
CATGGAGTCACCTGCACCAGCTACAAGTTTGTTAGAATCCAAAGGTGGATCAAGTACAAATGCGTCACAAGCCAAGGAGGAAGTCAAGTCAGATAAATCCAAGTATGATGAGATTAAGAGTGAGGCTGCCACAGAGAACATGGGCATGACAGGAGGGGGAAGATGGTGGTGGTGGTGATGTTGAGTTTATTGAGGAGATTTTACCTGATGAGATTGAACCTGACGACACTGAACCTACTGAACTGGATGGTGTCAAAGAGCTTCTAACTGTCATACAAGTAGTGATTGAATGGCATGACATTGGACTTCTGAAGTTCGACAAGGATACTGGAAAAGCAATTCTGCCTGATGCGTTGAGAACAGCAATAATAAAGCTGGGTTCGAAGTATTTCCAGAACAGTGAGGGGCCTTTCCTACCAACAAATAACCACTCAATGAACAAAACTTGGTTCAAGAGGAAATTGGGAAATGGTCGTGGTGAGGAATTGACTCGCTCATGGCTGGTCTATTTCCCTTCTAAAAAGTCTGCATTTTGTATCTGTTGTCTTCTCTATTCCCGGTCAGACCATCAATCCTTATTGGAGCAGGAAAGTGGATTCAACCAGTGGAAAGCACCCGAAAGGATTAGTGTTCATGAAAATGCCAAGAATCATTGGGAATGCTTCACACAGTGGAAAGAAATTTAGCTGGAAACAGGAGTTATTGACGTGGTATTTCAGTCACAGATTGAGAAGGAGAAGCAGAAGTGGCGTGATACCTTGACGAGAATCCTTCACTGCATAAAATTCCTTGAGACTCAGAACTTAGCTTTGCGAGGACATGGAGTCACTTCAGCTAGACGATGACTCCAATGTGGGAAATTTACTTGGCTTACTGAAACTACCGGTCATCTTTGACCCTGTCAAAAAAGAACACCTCACTCATTTGGGAAGTCATCCTGGATCCATGTCTTATCTTTCACTGGGTGTCCGGAACGAATTCATGGCATCCACTGTTCGCCAGAGTTTACTGAGAAGCATTCATAAAGCCAAGTACTATGGACTTATATTCGACTCGACTCCTGATCAGGCACACCGTGAGCAGATGTCAGCAGTGGTGAGGTATGTGGAAGTTGATTGAGAGGAAAACAGTCCGTGTTAGAGAGTCCTTACTTGGTTTTATCCAGATAAGCCAGAAGGATGCTGAGAGCTTGGTTGAAGACATCTTAAAACAGCTAGAGAAGGACAAAATGGAGCTACAAGATTGTCGGTCACAGTGCTATGACAACGCTGCTGTGATGGCTGGACACAGAAGTGGTGTTCATCAAAGAATAAGTGAGAAAAATAACCTGACAGCGTTTGTGAATTGCGACAATCACTCACTCAACTTAGTGGGAGTACATGCAGCCAAGCAGGATGCAAGGATGGTCACGTTTTTTTGGAATCATCGAGCTCTCTACGTGTTATCCTCTCGTTCAACGCAGCACTGGGAAAAACTCAGAAACGCGATGTCTGTGGTTGTTAAGTCTGAGTCCAAAACCAGGTACAGTGCAAGGACAGAAGCAGTGAAGCTCATTAATAAGTACCTTGAGGAGATACTTCAAGATCTCCAGGACATGATAGACAATGAAAATGAGACCAGTGAAACAAGAAGTGATGCAAGGCAGCTGTACAGCTACATGTTGAGTTACGATTTCCTGATTTCACTAGGATTTTGGAACAAAGTACCCATTCACATTGACTGTATTCAAAAGAGGCTGCAGGATCCTAGCATGAACTTCCACGATGCTGCCCCGGATTTGAAAGCCCTCCAAGTGTCATACCAGGGATGCTGGGTGTGGACCCAAATGCGAGACATAATAGGAACAGGACAGGGCTGGAGACTAGAGTTAGGGATGTGACTGGATGCAGACTAGGAGCTGGGACAAGAACACAGATTTGGGCTAGGACAATGGCTTGGGTACTTCATGGCTTGGGTACAGACTCCAAGCTAGAAACTGGACAAGGATCCAGAACCTGGGTCTTGACTCAGGCTCAGACTCCGGAACTAGGCAAAGACATGACATGGTCTTGGGGAGGACAGGAACGCAGAACACAGAACCCTGGTCTTGGGAGGCAGGAACACAGAACACAGAGCCTCGGTCTTGGGAGACAGGAACGCAGAACACAGAGCCTCGGTCTTGGGAGACAGGAACGCAGAACACAGAGCCTTGGTCTTGGGAGACAGGAACGCAGAACACAGAGCCTTGGTCTTGGGAGACAGGAACGCAGAACACAGAGCCTTGGTCTTGGGAGACAGGAACACAGACCACAGAGCCAGGACCCCTCCTTGGGAATAGGATGTAGGTCTGGGACTCATACACAGAATGCTGAACAAGACAAGACAGTTCCTAACACTAGGTGGCGGCAAACAACCAGACCTACCTAGCAAAGGCATGGACACAGAGGCAGATCAAACTCAACAATAGACAGTTCCTTATCTTGACACAGCAAGGCTCCAGTCTCACTCCAGTGGTTGAACTTGACCAAGTTGCAGGGCGGGTCTCCCAGCACAGGTTGCAGGGCGGGGCTTCAGAAGGAAGGGGAAGGGAAGGGAACAGACCAGCCTCAGGGTAACAGCAAAGACAGCCTGATTTACCCAACAAAGGCAAGGACAGGAAGGGACAAATCCAACTGCAGGGTAATGGCAAAGATGGCCTGACTTACCCCACAGAGGCAAGGACAGGATACCAACAAGATGAACCAGCAACCACACTCAACCCCAGGGCCACTTATATTCCCAGCCCCAAGACGAGCCTCAGGTGCCTACGATTAAGCCCAACTGAAACAAGGGACAGCCGGAAAACCCAGAGTCCGGAGTTCACGGACTGGACCATGAGCCGTAACGCAGACTTCACGGACCAGACCATGACACCGAGATCATTTTTATGATGAAAAAGAAGTGTTGGTCAGTGAGTCACTCGAAGAAGGAGTCGGTCTCTGTCAAGAATGGAATATTGAAGTTGAAAGATGTCAGAGAAGAAAGAAACGGATGACTGATGAGAATTTAAGAGTTGCTGGGTTGACAGCTAAGGAGGAAATGGAAAGAGTCATGAAGGGAACACTTGACCATCTTCACAGAGAAGTGGACGAAAGGTTCGCTCATTTGCACGACACTGACGCCAAGTTTGGGTTCCTTCTCGATGTCGAGGGACTGTGTTACGGCGCTGACAGTAACGACCTAAAGAAGAAGTGCAAAAATTTGGGCGAATTGTACAGCTCTGATGTTAATGGACAGCAGCTATATGAAGAAATTTTGGATTGCAGAATGTTGCTATCAAGGTGGGTCAACATGAAAATATCAAGACTGATGAGCTTCTTGAATTTATTATTCAGTATGGAGATGAGAGCGTCTTCCCCAATCTTCGCATTGCTATTCACATAATGTTAACCATTGCAGTTTCCATCGCCAGCTGTGAGAGATCATTCAGCAAGGTAAAACTAATACTTTCATATTTGACAGCCTCCATGGGTCAAGGCAGACTCTGTGATCTTGCTCTGTTGAGTGTCGAAAGAGAAGAAGCTGAAAAATCTGACTTTGATCACATCATAGACCAATTTGCATTAGTGAAAGCAAGGAAGGTGCAGTTATAATTTTCATGTAGTGCCATAATTTGTGAATTAAAAGATTAACGAGCTTGACTTGTATTTTTGAGCTGATATTATGGTAAAGTTATCTAAAAGATGGGTGTCAGATGTTTGGACAGGGGCACAATTTCAGTGCTTGCCATAGGCACTATTCTGTGTAGATATGCCCCTGAGCACTGGTAAGTGGGACTAGTATGGATGGATATCTGACACTTGGCATTGATGTGGTGGGTGACAGAGCCTCTTTCTGCACTGTGTGACTGTGATCTGATACCCTGACCTTCAATTTCCATCATTTCCATTGTCCGAGTCACTAAACCCTCTTTCAAGTTGCAAAAAGATTTTTTTTCATTTTAGCCCTTTACATTCACTATTCATAAGGTGACTTTCTGGGAGATAAAATATCAATTGGATGATCACTTTGCAGAATTTAAAACCGATGGGAACCTTTAGTTAGTTTACTGCTTGTCTCCATGAACAAGGGTAAACAAAATGTTGTGGAATACCATTGGCAAAAACATTCAGGGGGAAAAAAGAGCCCTTTTCAGTAACCTTATTCAGTTATAGGTGCTGTAATTTATTACACTTCTATCTTCTTTATTGTAATGAGATAAATTAACAGAAATAATTAATTATTATTCCCCATCTCTTTCCCCAGTATCCAATTAAGTGGCATATGTTGGTGTAATTATTTACAGGTTGTTTTGATTATAACTGTGACAAACTGATGAAGTTGATAGCCGAGAATTAGCATAAACCTGGCTTGGCTGATCAGGGATATTTGGCCTGGGATAACAGCCGTGAATTGAGGATGAATTTGTGACGGCAGTTGTAATGGGTTTGTATGGAGCTGGACCTACATTAATGCAACGGTTAAACATGGTGCCTATGCATCTGTGTCAAAGTCAGAGTTTATTGTCATATGCAGAAGCACGTACACAGGTGCAATAATAAACTTGGAGCAGCATCATATGCACATGGCATCAGATGTGCCACATTCAGTGCATAAACTTCACAAAAAATAGCACAAATGGAAGGAGAAAAAAAATAAAGCCCGTTGTATTTCAAAGTGGTCATGGCGTTGCTATATGGAGGTAGAAATTATGTTTCTGCAGATTGGTTCAGGAACAGAATAGTTGAAAGGAAGGAGCTGTTCTTGAACCCAGCGATGTGGGATTCCAGACTTCTGTATCTCCTGCCCCAGTGGTAGCTACGAGAAGATAGCATGGTCCAGATGGTGTGGATCATTGATGCTGCCTTCTTGAAGCTGTGCCTCCTGTAGATACTACTTTTGGTAGGGGGGGATTTGCCTGTGATGTACTGGGCTAAGTCTACTACAGTACTCTATAAACTTCTAATGTTCTTGCATATTCAAATTGCTGTACCAGATCATGATGCACCCAGTCAGGATACTTTCCACAGTACATCTGTAGACATTTGTTGAAATGTTCAGTAACAAGTCGAATCTCCATAACCTCCTAAGGAAGTAAAGATGCTGGCAGGCCTTCCTAGTGATTGCACTGATGCGCTGGGCCCAGGGTATGTCACCTGATATGCTAACACCCAGGCATGTGGAGTATCTGTATATATTCTGGCTGCTGTTTTTTGACATGTTGCAAATGAGAATTCACCATTTACCTGTTCTTCACTGGGATTTGCTACAGTTTCGAGCATAACTATAATTCTTCAAGTGTACTTTCTTTTCCATAAAGTGAGTAAATAGATGCTTGATATAGATAGTAAGAACCTAAAGCCAGACCTAACCAGGCACACTGCTATTATAATGATAAATAGGGTGGATTAGTATCAACTGTTTATAAGAGTACTTAGACAGAATTAACATGAATACCACAAACATCACCATAATTGTGAACCGCTATTAGGATAAATTTTGTTGTCGCTGGTGATCAGGCAATGAAAGGTAATTTGTAATTTACAATCAGTGAAAGTGCACTTGATTTCAGCAGCTGCAACAGCACAAACCTCATCCCACTTTCTAAGGAGTGTGTGAATTTTATCAACTACATTGGTGATAGACACTGTGATGGAGACTCTCGTGCTGAGAGTATTACGGTCACTATATCTATTCTGGGGGTGCAGCCCCCAGCACTCTATTGATATGAAGTGTTTGCAGTGGTAGATAATATCTCTGCTTTGCAGCCTTACCCTTTTAATCCAGGCATTCTGTCACAATTAAAATCCAATAGCGTATTTTTCTCCTGTTTAAATTGAGTCTTTCAAAATTCAATTTTTTTCTTTTCTTTTTTTTATAATTTATTTTTTATTGAAATTCATCATCAAACAAAACTTTCCATAAGATGTTTTTCAGATACTGTACGTATATATAATATAGCCATATTTGTCACAAATCTCCACATAATATTTATCTGAGGTATACACTTATAGAAAGGAGAGGAAAGAAAGAACAATCAAAAGAAGAAAACTATGTACGAAGTAGGGAGTGATATTTTTTTACAACATATTCATTGACTTGTCAAAGACTATTGGAATGGGATGCATAATGCCCTACAAGAGTCTTTCAAAATTCAATTTTGTTTTCATCACAACATTATTACATTACTTGAGAATGTAAGATCATAGGGTAACAATGCAGGGCTAGGCCACTTGGCCCCTTGTCCCTGCTCTCCCAATCAATAATCAATCTTTCATCTCAACAGCACTTTCTTGCACCAAGCCTATGTCCCTTATTCCCTTCATATCAAAGAATGTACCTGTCACTGTCTTGAATATCATCAGCACCTGAGTCTCCATGGTCCTTCTAAGGTGAGAATTACAAAGAGTTATGTCCCTTTCTGTGAAGAACTTCTTTCTTGTCATTTTCCCCAATAGCCAGCTCTTTATTTTGAGATTGTGACCACTGAAAGTAGATACCCAGCCTAGAGAAACATCATCCTTGCATCTATCTCGTCCCATCCAGGTCATAGGTTCCTGTACTTTTTATTAAACTGTAGAAAGTTACAACCTATCAAGGATTTTAGCCAAAAACGTTGACTGTACTCTTCCTAGATGCTGCCTGGCCTGCTGAGTTCCTTCAGTATTTTGTGTGTGTGTTGGTTGGAAGGTCACAACCTAATCAGCTCACCTCTTACCTCATTGTACAAACTTCCCCATTTCAGAACTGAATCTGCTATTACTGTTTGCCGTTGCAGACTGTTCCATATAATGAGGCCTCAAACCACTATTCGATAAACTGATTTTGGTTAATAAACTGAACGATGTGTGCCACCTTCGCTCGCACTGAATTTAGATGTCTTGACACAATGTTGGGCTAGGCTTTGTAAAGAGATTAGATAGCACTTTCTCTAACGAGCCAAAAAATGATACAGTACAGAGTATATCACCTTTGAATGAGTTATCCAATTAGTCCTACATTTCTGCTATTTTCCCATATCCCCGTATATTTGGTCCTTTCAAATATTTATCACTTTGAATGCAAATGTTGAAACATTGAATGCCAACTATGTATGTACTAGGTACAGATGCAATATCTTTAGATGAGGTTAGTGTTCTCATTGGAAATTGGGATTGACCTGATCTTAAGAAAAATATGATTCTTGAATGATCTAGAAAAGTAGAGATTCCAAGAGTCCCAAAATCAATATTGGAAAACGTTGCATTGATCCAGGGCTTTCAGGGTATATGGGGCAGCACAGTAGCATTGGGGTTAGCTAATCGCTTTACAGTGGCAGCAATCACTTATCATGGTTTGATTCCCGCCACTGTCTGTAAGGAGTTTGTACGTTCTCCTTGTGACCATGTGGGTTTTTCTCCGGCTGCTCCGGTTTCCTCCCACAGTCCAAAGACGTACAGTTAGGGTTAGTGTGTTGGGGGCACGCTATGTTGGCATGATGACACTTGCGGGCCACCGAGCATAATCCTCACTGATTTGACTTGATGCAAATGATGCATTTTATTGTATGTTTCCATGTTTTAATGTACTGTACATGTGACAAATAAAGCTAATCTTCCTTTCTTTCTTTAGTCTCTCTTTCTTCAGCTACCTCTGAAAGATCAACATATATGAGAATTAACACTCGGGAGGCTTCAGAAATACTGCTTAAACGCAGGAAAATCTGCAGATGCTGGAAATCCATGGAAAGTTGCCATTTCAGGGACCACCTTGTCCACATATCACCTCCCAGTTTCTCACTTCATCCCCCATCTCCCATCCACCTACCTTCCCCTCCCCCTGCCTTCTTATTCTGGCTTCTTTCTCCCTTCCTTTCCAGTCCTGATGAAGGGTCAAATCTCTGTTCCTCTCTGTAGATGCTGCATGACCTGCTGAGTCCCACCATCATTTTGTGTGTGTTACTTCAGACATACTAGCAGTATACGTGTATGTCAGTGGGATTCTGTATCACACTAAAATTGTGCCATTGCTGTTCAGTCAGTCCGTGACCAAAATTGGAAGTGAGTTGTCATGCAGTGGCAAAATTCTGCCCCATATAAACCAGTGTCATCATACTTATTTTCACCATTCTATTAATTACAAGTAGCCATCAATGGCCATCCCATGATATTTCTCTTTGTTAATTATACTGGCACAACCTTACAGAAAGAAAGCAGACGCAAGGCTTACACTAAAAGGACTTTTTAGGCCATAAGACCATAAGATATAGGAGCAGAATTAGGTCATTTGGCCCTTCAAGTCTGCTCTGCCATTTCATCGTGACTGGTCCAATATCCCTCTGAGCCCCAATCTCCTGGCTTCTCCCTATATCCCTTCATGCCCTGACTAATCAAGAATCTACCAACCTCTGCCTTAAATATACATAAAGAGTTGGCCTCCACAGCTGCCTGTAGCAAAGAATTCCACAGATTCATTACTCTCTGGCTAAAGAAACTACTCCTCATCTCTGTTCTAAAAGGATGCCTCTTTATTCTGAGCCTGTGTCCTCTGATCTTAGACTCTACCATCATAGGAAACATTCTCTCCACATCCACTCTATCAAGACCTTTCATCATTCAATAGGTTTCAATGAGGTCACCCCTCATTCTTCCAAATTCCAGTGAATACAGGCCCAGAGCCATCAAATGCTCATCATATGACAAACCATATGAATCCTGGAATCATTTTCATGAACCTCCTTTGAACCCTCTCCAGTTGCAGCACATTCTTTCTAAGATAAGGGGTCCAAAAATGCTCACAATACTCCAAGTGAGGCCACACCAGTGTCTTATAAAGCTTCAACATTACATCCTTGCTTTTATATTCTAGTCCTCTTGAAATGAATGCTAACATTGTATTTGCCTTCCTCACCACAGACTCAACCTACAAGTTAACCCTTACAGAATGCTGCACATGGACCCAAGACCCTTTGCATCTCAGTTTTTTCTATTTTCTCTCGATTTAAAATAACAAGTCAATCCTTCCATTTCTTCTACCAAAGTACATGACCATACACTTCCCTACACAGTGTTCCATCTGCCATTTCTTTGCCCATTTTCCTATTCTAGTTCTTCTGTAGCCTCTCTACTTCCTCAAAACTAGCTTCCCCTACTTTTAACTTTGCAGTCTTCACTCACCTGTGATATCATCCACTCTCAGTTTAACCAATCCAATAGTTTCCTCTCTGCACCATTCCTGGAAGATTACTCTCTCATCTCTCTATATCAGGGAATCTCTTTGTCAGTGCTCAGTGATTGGAAGGAGAGCTTTGAAGGAGTTTGTTGGCAGCTGCTAAAGAGCTATTCTCCTATTCAGCAGAACATCACAAGCTTACAGTCGAGATAAGATCAAGCAATTATTTGAAATGAATTCAACTGAAAATCTGGAGCTGCGGCAAATCTTGTTCCATCTGTTTATCTTTTTGATGAAAACTATAGTGTTGTGGAGTCATGGAGTATGGCAGCACAGATGCAGGCCCTTCAGCCCATCAGTGTGGGGTTTGACCTGTACTAGATTCTTCACTGATGAAGGCACCAAGCCTGCAACTAGTGCCTGTCAAGTGACCAGGTATGTCACGATAAAATTGACAGCAGCAGCACTGTGCCAGACCTTGATTCTCTCGATGCTGTGAAACTTGGAAGAGTTAGCAGTAAGAACACCAGCCGGCATTACTTAAAGGGATCGTCAAAAACATACAATGCAGGAAAAGCAAAATGAATTCAGTAGATGAGACAGCATCTGTAGAAAGAGCAGCAACAGTGTTAGCACTTCAGTTGCACTATAGCCTACAACTTCCGGCCTTTGTTTCCTTCTCTACAGATGCTGTCTGAACTGTTGAGCTTTTCCGGCTTTTTCTATTTTGACTTCATATTTCCAGCAGCTGCAGTGTTTTGGTTTTCCAGAAACAGTTTAACTGTAATTCATCTGTGTGCTTACGACTGGGCACAAGGCCAGGGTGCCACTCTTATGTGTGCAGCTTGAGAGCTGTACTGCCCAGTGAGAGCAGAGTGGACTATCACTATTCTGGAGCAACGAGGTAACGTCCCAACAGGAAGGTGCGGGCAGCAAACTGACACAGTCCGGTAGACCTGCTGGCCCACAGCACCACTCACCCTGGTTTGATCCTGACCTCCAACACGTGACTTTGTTTAGAACATAGAACATAGAAATCTACAACTCATTACAGGCCCTTCGGCCCACAATGTTGTGCCGACCATGTAACCCACTCTAGAAACTGCCTAGAATTTCCCTAGCGCATAGCCCTCTATTTTTCTAAGCTCTAACAGGCTCTTAAAAGACCCTATTGTATCCCTATTGCACGCACCCACCACTCTCTGACATCCCCTTGGTACTTGCTTCTAAGCACCTTAAAACTATGCCACCTCGTGTTAGCTATTTCAGCTCTGGGAAGCAGCCTCCAGCTATCCACATGATCAATGCCCCTCATCATCTTATACACCTCTATCAGGTCACCTCTCAACGTCCATCACTCCAAGGAGAAAAGGCCAAATTCACTCAACCTATTCTCGTAAGTATGCCCTCCAAGCCAGGCAACATCCTTGTACATCTCCTCTGCACTCTGTCTATAGTACCCACATACTTCCTGTAGTGAGGTGACCAGAACTGAACACAGTACTCCAAGTGGGTTCTGACCTAGGTCTTATATAGTGTAACATTACCTCACAGCTCCTGGATTCAATCCCACAGATGATGAATGCAAACACACCATACACCTTCTTAACAACACTGTTAACCTGTGCCGCAGCTTTAAGTGTCCTATCGACATGGATCCCAAGATCTCAGATCCTCCCTACTGCCAAGAGTCTTACCATTAATACTATATTCTGTCTTCAAATTTGACAAACCGGAATGAACCACTTCACACTTATCTGGGTTAAAATCCACCCACCACTTCTCAGCCCAGTTCTGCATCCTATCGATGTCACGCTATAACCTCTGACAACCCTCCAGGTTATCCACAACACACCCAAACTTTGTGTCATCAGCAAACTTACTATCCCACCCTTCAACTTCTTCATCCAAGTCATTTATAAAAATCACAAAGAGGAGGGGTCCCAGAACAGATCCCTGAGGAACACCACTGGTCACCGATCTCCATGTAGAATACGAACCATCTACAACCACCCTTTGCCTACGGTGGGCAAGCCAATTCTGGATCCACAAAGCAAGGTCACCTTATTTTCTAAAGGAGCCTTGCATGGGGAATCTTGTCAAATGCCTTACTGAAATCCATGTACACTACATCCACTGCTCTACCTTCAACAATGTATTTTGTTACATCCTCAAAGAATTCGTTATGGCATTAATGGCGCTAAACCACAACTCTTTTGCTTGCATCTTCGGAAACAGCTCTATTTCCATGTTTAATATCTTTATTTTTTCCCTTTCAGGGTTTTTTGAAGACCTTGACCTGGAGTTACACACAGGCTTCAGTTCCTTGCAGGAATGGGACCGGTTCTCGGGGTTCCACAACTGGCTGTTATTCGACATACCAAGGGTTTGGCCTGAGAGTCTCACTCATGTTCGGAAGCCGAAGATCTCGAAGCTCTGGAGACGGGCGGATCAAGGGTTGGTGTCACGGCAGGAGACTCGTGTGTCGTCGGGGAGGCTGAGAAATCTTTCGCTGTGGGCCCGAAGACCTGAAGTCCTTGCGATCTTCAGGCACAGAGTTCGAAAAAAGCAACAAAATGGACTTTTAACATTGTAAACCAACAGCTGTTGTTATGTCTCCTGCTCGCTGTGAAAATGGGGGGGGGGGGGGACGTCTCCTTCTCCCTCTCTTATTAGGGAGAGAGAGAACCTGTTGAATGTCGGATGAAATGCGAAGCCTTTGGGGTAATTTTGGTCTGTGTCTTTGCTATTGCTTAGCACACGCTTGGGCTCAGTGATGATACCGATGTGCTTTTTTTGCTGGTGTCTATACGCTCAAGTGTTTCAGTCTGCTGTAAGTCATCCCCACAATTGCCAAGGTCTTTTTCCCTGGTGAATATTGAAGCAAAGTATTCATTAAGTACCTCCGCTACCTCCTCTGACTTCATGCACACGTTTCCACTATTGCACCTGATTGGTTCTATTCTCACACGGCTCATCCTCTTGCTCTTCGCATACCTGTAGAATGCCTTGGGATTTTCCCTAATCCTGCTAATGAAAGCCTTCTTATGGCAACTTCTGGTTCTCCTAATTCCATTCTTAAGCTCCTTCCTAGCAACCTTGTAATTTTCTAGAGTTCTATCAGTACCTAGTTTCTGAACCTTTCGTAAGCTTTTCTTCTTAACTAGATTTTCTACATCCTTTGTACACCACGGTTCTTTAACCCTACCATCCTTTCCTGCCTCAATAGAACATAATTATGCAGAACTCCATGCAAATGTTCCCTGAACATTTGCCATATTTCTGCTGTGCATTTCCCTGAGAGCATCTGCTCCCAATTTACAGTGGCATGCAAAAGTTTGGGCACCCCTGGTCAAAATTTCTGTTACTGTGAATAGCTAAGTGAGTAAAAGATGAACCAATTTCCAAAAGGCATAAAGTTAAAGATGACACATTTCTTTAATATTTTAAGCAAGAAAATTTTTTATTTCCATCTTTTACAGTTTCAAAATGACAAAAAAGGAAAAGGGCCTGAAGCAAAAGCTTGGGCACCCTGCATGGCAGTACTTAGTAATACCCCCCTTGGCAAGTATCAACTTCTATTTTAACTTCATCAGTCCACAGGACTTGTTTCAAAAATGCATCAGGCTTGTTTAGATGTTCCTTTGAACCTTTTGAATAGAACTTTTTGGCCACAATGAGCAAAAGTATGTTTGAAGAAAAAAGGGTGTAGAATTTCATGGAAAGAACCCCTCTCCAACAGTTAAGCACTGGGGTGGATCGATTATGCTTTGGGCTTGTGTTGCAGCCAGTGGCACAGGGAACATTTACTGGTAGAGGGAAGAATGAATTCAATCAAATACCAGCAAATTTTGGAAGCAAACATCATACCCTCTGTAAAAAAGCCGAAGATGAAAAGAGGATGGCTTCTACAACAGGAAAATGAACGTAAACACACCTCAAAATCCACCATGGACTACCTCAAGAGGCGCAAGCTGAAGGTTTTGCCATGGCCCTCACAGTACCCCGACCTAAACATCATCAAAAACCTGTGGATAGACCTCAAAAGAGAAGTGCATGCAAGACGGCCCAAGAATCTCACAGAACTAGAAGCCTTTTGCAAGGAAGAATGGGCGAAAATCCCCCAAACAAGAATTGAAAGACTCTTAACTGGCTACAAAAAGTATTTACAAGCTGTGATACTTGCCAAGGGGTGGGTTACTAAGTACTGCCATGCAGGGTGCCAAACTTTTGTTTCAGGCCCTTTTCCTTTTTTGTTATTTTGAAACTGTAAAAGATGGAAATAAAAAAGGTTTCTTGCTTAAGATATTAAAGAAATGTGTCATCTTTAACTTCATGCCTTGTGGAAATCAGGTCATCTTTTACTGGCTTAGCTATTCACAGTAACAGAAATTTTGATTGGGGTACCCAAACTTTTGCTGTATGCTCCCAAGTTCCTGCCTAATAGAATTATATTTCCCCCTACCCCAAATAAATGTTTTCCCAAATTGTCTGCTCCTATCCCTCTCCAGCACCATGGTGAAGGAGATAGAATTCTGGTCACTACCTTCAAAATGCTCTCCCATCGAGAGATCTGACCAGGTTCATTTCCCAATATTAGATCAAGTACAGCCCCTCCTCTAGTTGGATTACCTACATATTGTGTTAGGAAGCCTTCCTGAACACACCTTAACAAACTCCACCCCATCTAAACCCCTTACGCTAAGGAGATGCCAGTCAATACTGGGAAAGTTAAAATCTCCCATCGCAGCAACCTGATTATTAGATTAGATTAGGTTATGAGGACACGCAGTCCTCTTTTATTGTCATTTAGTAATGCATGCATTAAGAAATGATACAATGTTTTTCTAGAATGATATCACAGAAACACATGACAAACCAACTTAAAAACTAACAAAAACCACATAATTATAACATATAGTTACAACAGTGCAAAGCAATACTGTAATTTGATAAGAACAGACCATGGCACGGTAAATGTCTCAAAGTCTCTCAAAAGTCCCATCATCTCACACAGACGGTGAACCTCCAGCGCCGCAAGCTTGCCGATGCAGCATACTGGAAGCATCCGACCACAGTCCGACTCCGAGTCCATCTAAAAACTCTGGGCCTCCGACCAGCTCTCCGACACCGAGCACAGAGCACCATCTCTGCCGAGCGCTTCGACCCCGACCCCAGCAACAGGCAATAGGCAAAGCCGAGGATTTGGGGCCTTCCCCTCCGGAGATTCTCGATCGCACAGTAGCAGCAGCGAAGCTGGCATTTCAGAAGTTCCTCCAGGTGTTCCTCCGTGCTTCTCACGGCTGTCTCCATCAAATCCGGATTGTGCACGGCCCCCTAGTTAACACATACGATATTCATTCGGAACGGCCATGCACGTTGCGTCGCACTGCCATCTTCTCCTCCTCCCTATTATTGCTTTGTTCCAGAATTTGCTCCTTGATATCCCTGTTACTATTGGGGGGGGGGGGTCTATAAAAAACACCCAATAGGGTTATTGTCACATTTCTGTTTTGGATTTCCACCTACACTGACTTAGTGGACCTTGCCTACAATACTTCCTCCTTTTCTGCAGCCATCACAATATCCTTAATTAGCAATGCCACATCCCCACCTTCCCCGCCCCCCCATTCTTTTTGAATCATCTAAAGCAACCATTCCTGTTCCTGAGATATCCTAGTCTCTGTAATGGCCACAACATCACAGTTCCACATATTGATCCACGCTCAGTGTTTATGATACACCTTGCATTAAAATAGGCACATCTCAAACCATCAGGCTGAGTGCATCTTTGCTCTATCATCTGCCTGTCCTTCCTCACAAACCCCCTGCAACCTGTCCTTTTTGTACAGGTCACACCTGCCCCAGAAGAAGTCACAAAGGCCCAAAAATATGAACCCCTGCCTCCTGCTCCAATCCTTCAGCCACACATTTATCCTCCACCTCATTCTATTCCTATACTCACTGTCATGTGGCACAGGCAGCAATCCTGAGATTACTATCTTTGTGGTCCTGCTTCTCAGCTTCCTTCCTAACTCTCCGTATTCTGCTTTCAGGACCTCCACCCTTTTTCTACCTATGTCGTTGGTACCAATATGTACCATGACCTCTGGCTGCTCACCCTCCCATTTCAGGATATTGTGGACGTGCTCAGAAACATCACGACCCCTGGCACCTGGGAGGCAAACTATCATCCATGTTTCTTTTTCTCGCCCACAGAATCACCCATCTGTCCCCCTAACCATAGAGTCCCCTATTACCACTACCATCCTCTTCCATTCTCTACTCTTCTGAGCCACAGGGCCAGACTATGGCAGAGGCATGGCCACTGTTGCTTCCCCCAGGTGGGACATCCCCCGCAGCAGCACTCAAACTGCATGCTTATTGTAAAGGGGGACAGCCACAGGAGTGCTCTCCACTACCTGACGCCCTCCCTTCCCTCTCCTGACGATTACCCTCTTATCTGTCTCCTGTGACCCCGGGGTGACTACCTGCCTGTAGCTCCTATCTATCATCTCCTCACTCTCCCTGGTAAGCTGAAGATCATTGAACTGCAGCTCCAGTTCCCTAACTTAGTCTCTAAGGAGTTGCATCTCGATGCACCTGGTGGAGATGTGGCCATCAGGGAGGCTGGAAGTCTCCTGGACATCCCACATCTGACACCCAGAACAGAAAACCGGCCTCGCAGTCATTCTTGTTAGAGGGGGAAAAAAAGTAAATGATCTCGCCTAGGCCCGTCCTCGCCAAAGCCCTACTGCTCCAACTTACACTACTCCAACGACTGTTCCTTCGACCGCTGCTCCACCAGACAGTGTCTTTCTCTTATTTCGGAGCTTTCTCAGCGTCTGTGCGCAATGATGAGCTTTTGCATCTGCGCACTTCTCCCTGACCTGTGTGAAGCTCACTCTGTCTTCGAATTGATTGCTCCGGCGCTAATGCTCCGAGCCCCGTGAAATGCCTCTTTTTTAAACTTTTCTCCCCGACTTGTGCGAAGCTCGATCTCTCTTCAAATCAATTGGTCCGCCGCTAATGACATTCCAATTCCCTCCCAAAACTCAAAGGCATGTAGATTGATAGGTTAACCGACCACTATAAATTGCTCCAAATGTGCTTTCAGATCTGATGGGAAATTATGGGAGTGTGGGGATCTGTGCAAGATTAATAGAAATGATACTTCATGCCCAGCCTGGTCTCTGCAAGCTGAAGGGTCTACTTCCAAACCTGCATTCAGTTTTGGTGGCAAGGATAACCTAAAGTTCTGATCTTTCAAAATGTCTTCCGTAATCCAACTGTGTCCATTCCGTATGTGGAGCTCCCGATAGTTTCGCATTCCAGTACAAATTTACCCTCCACAAAGTGATCCCACAATCTACTCCAACCATACTCAGACCATTCACTGAGTCACTATATGGGGGAGTAGGTGAGACAATAATTATACTGTAAGAAAAAGCTGGTAATATTCAATGAACTATAACTATTCATTTTGTGCCCGAGTAATTTTTTGTTTCGCCTGGGAGTCTTCCACAGAACCTTCATTAGAGAGTGGTTTTGTTCAAGTAATGTTCTCTTAAAATATTCCCCTAGGAACAGAAGAAATATGGAAAATGCAATCATTTGTGCCTTGCACATAATTAAAAATACACAGCCACCATTTGACGAATAGATGAACAACTACTGTAATCTTTCCTCAAAGTACTGAACGGGCAGACCTGTATGCATCATGATAATTCTCAGATTCTGGAGTGATATCAGTGTGTTTTAACAGATCATAATATCTTTGTTAATGCTTGTTTAGCTCGTTCCTTCACTTCCTCTGCTGTTAGTAAAACTCTGTATTTGCCAGGTGTAAAGAGTACAGGAGTAAGAAACAGGTTCTCTGACCCATCAAGTACATGCTGACCATGATCAAGCACCCAATCACATTAATCCTACATTTCATTCCCCCTCAATTCCTCTCAAATCCTTCCCATATTTCATCATTCATCTACACACTCGTGGCAATTTACGAGGGTGAATTAACCTACCAACCTGCACAACTTTGGGATGTAGGAGGAAACTGGAGCAACTCCATACCGTCACCGGGAGAATGAGCAAACTCTACACAAACAGCACCAGAAGTTAGAATTAAATCAGAATCAGGTTTATTATTGCAGACATACTGTATGTCTTGAAAATTGTTGTTTGTGGCAGCAGTATAATGTAAGTGTAAAAAAAATTCCTTAAGTTTCAATAAATGAATAAGTACTGGAAAAGAGAAATAGCGAGGAGAGGAAAAAGTTGTTCCTGAAGCGTTGAGTGTGGGTCCTCAGGCTCCTGGACCTGCCCTGATGGCAGTAATGAGATGAGGGCATGGCCCAGATGGTGAGGGTCTTTAATGATGGATGCGGCCGTCCTGAGGCATCGTCTTTTGAGGGTGGCCTCTATGCTAGGGAGGCTAGTGCCCAAGATGGAGCTGGCTAAGTTTACAACCCTCTGCAATGTTTTCCGATCCTGTGCATTGGCCCCTCCATACCAGCTGATGATGCATCCAGTTAGAATGCTCTCCATGATACAACAGTAGGAACTTGGAAGAGTGCCTGGCGACATAGCAAATCTCCTCAAACTGTGGGCTGCTGGGGCTATGAGCAGCCGCTGAACCAGCTGTAAGATCACTCCTCTTATTGTGCCACAGTATCAGAGTTGTAAATCCTTTTCCAGTGATGGTTGCTTACAATAACAAGTGCCAAACCATAGAGATTACATGCTATTGGCAAAGTAGATGCTCTGAGCTGGCTAGTGTTTCTGAAAAGTACCATGGATCTGAGAATGTGGCCCACCGACCATGCACCCATCTATTTCCAGTGAGCTGAGGGAGGAGCCTGATCGATCAAACATCTGGGTGAAGAGCAGAACCAGCCACACTACCTGCAAAGCATGGCCTTTGCGATCGCCTGGGGTGGGGCTTCCTGTCATGAGATCGAGCTCAAGGCTACGGCTGAAGGGACAACTTTGTAGAAGGGCAAGTGGCTTGCCGGTCATCAGATGGTTCAGCCCAAACCTTCCCACCATAGAACCATAGAACCATAGAAACTACAGCACAGAAACAGGCCCTTTGGCCCTTCTTGGCTGTGCCGAACCATTTTCTGCCTAGTCCCACTGACCTGCACACGGACCATATCCCTCCATACACCTCCCATCCATGTATCTGTCCAATTTATTCTTAAATGTTAAAAAAGAACCCGCGTTTACCACCTCGTCTGGCAGCTCATTCCATACTCCCACCACTCTCTGTGTGAAGAAGCCCCCCCCCTAATGTTCCCTTTAAACTTTTCCCCCCTCACCCTTAACCCATGTCCTCTGGTTTTTTTCTCCCCTTGCCTCAGTGGAAAAAGCCTGCTTGCATTCACTCTATCTATACCCATCATAATTTTATATACCTCTACCAAATCTCCCCTCATTCTTCTACGCTCCAGGGAATAAAGTCCTAACCTATTCAACCTTCCTCTGTAACTGAGTTTCTCAAGTCCCGGCAACATCCTTGTAAACCTTCTCTGCACTCTTTCACCCTTATTTATATCCTTCCTGTAATTTGGTGACCAAAACTGAACACAATACTCCAGATTCGGCCTCACCAATGCCTTATACAACCTCATCATAATATTCCAGCTCTTATACTCAATACTATGATTAATAAAGGCCAATGTACCCTATCTACCTGTGACGACACTTTTAGGGAATTTTGTATCTGTATTCCCAGATCTCTCTGTTCCACTGCACTCCTCAGTGCCTTACCATTAACTCTGTATGTTCTACCTTGGTTTGTCCTTCCAACGTGCAATACCTCACACTTGTCAGTATTAAACTCCATCTGCCAGTTTTCAGCCCATTTTTCCAGCTGGTCCAAGTCCCTCTGCAGGTTCTGAAAACCTTCCTCACTGTCTACTACACCTCCAATCTTTGTATCATCAGCAAACTTGCTGATCCAATTTACCACATTATCATCCAGATCATTGATATAGATGACAAATAACAATGGACCCAGCACTGATCCCTGTGGCACACCAGTAGTCACAGGCCTCCACTCAGAGAAGTAATTTTCTACCACCACTCTCTGGCTTCTTCCATCGAGCCAAAGTCCAATCCAATTTACCGCCTCTCCATGTATACCTAGCGACTGAATTTTCCTAACTAACCTCCCATGCGGGACCTTGTCAAAGGCCTTACTGAGGTCCATGTAGACAATATCCACTGCCTTCCCTTCATCCACTTTCCTGGTAACCTCCTCGAAAAACTCCCAACAGATTGGTCAAACATGACCTACCACGCACAAAGCCATGTTGACTCTCCCTAATAAGCCTCTGTCTATCCAAATGCTTGTAGATTCTGTCTCTTAGTACTCCCTCCAATAACTTACCTACTACTGACGTTAAACTCACCGGCCTATAATTTCCCGGATTACTTTTCGATCCTTTTTTAAACAACAGAACAACATGAGCCACTCTCCAATCCTCCGGCACTTCACCCATAGACAGCGACATTTTAAGTATTTTTGCCAGGGCCCCCGCAATTTCAACACTAGTCTCCTTCAAAGTCCGAGGGAACACCCTGTCAGGTCCCAGGGATTTATCCACTTTAATTTTCCTCAAGACAGCAAGCACCTCCTCCTTTTCAATCTGTACAGTTTCCATGGTCTCACTACTTGATTCCCTCAATTCCATAGATTTCACGCCAGCTTCCTTAGTAAATACAGACGCAAAAAACCTATTTAAGATCTCCCCCATTTCCTTTGGTTCCGCACAAAGCCGACCACTCTGATCTTCAAGAGGACCAATTTTATCCCTTACAATCCTTTTGCTCTTAATATACTTGTAAAAGCTCTTTGGATTATCCTTCACTTTGACTGACAAGGCAACCTCATGTCTTCTTTTTGCCCTCCTGATTTCTTTCTTAAGTATTTTCTTGCACTTCTTATACTCCTCAAGCACCTGATTTACCCTGTTTCCTATACATTTCATACAACTCCCTCTTCTTCTTTATAAGAGTTGCAATATCCCTTGAGAACCAAGGTTCCTTATTCCTATTCAATTTCCCTTTAATCCTGACAGGAACATACAAACTCTGCACTCTCAAAATTTCCCCTTTGAAGGCTTCCCACCTACCAATCACATCTTTGGCAGAGAACAACCTGTCCCAATCCACGCTTTTTAGATCCTTTCTCATTTCTTCAAATTTGGCCTTCTTCCAGTTCAGAACCTCAACCCTAGGACCAGATCTATCCTTGTCCATGATCAAATTGAAACTAATGGCGTTATGATTACTGGAACCAAAGTGCTCCCCTACACAGACTTCTGTCACTTGCCCTGATTCGTTTCCTAACAGGAGATCCAATATTGCATCCCCTCTAGTTGGTCCCTCTATATACTGATTTAGAAAACTTTCCTTAACACATTTTACAAACTCTAAACCATCTAGACCCCTAACAGTATGGGAGTCCCAATCAATGTATGGAAAATTAAAACCCCTACCACCACAACTTTATGTTTCCTGCAGTTGTCTGCTATCTCTCTGCAGATTTGTTCTTCCAAGTCTCGTTGACTATTGGGTGGTCTGTAATACAATCCCACTAATGTGGCCATACCTTTCCTGTTTCTCAGCTCCACCCATAAGGACTCAGTAGACAAGCCCTCTAATCTGTCCTGCCTGAGCACTGCTGTAATATTTTCCCTAACAAGCAATGCTACTCCCCCACGTTTCATTCATCTGCCTCGATCACATCTGATACATCGGAACCCTGGAATATTAAGCTGCCAGTCCTGCCCCTCCTGTAGCCAAGTTTCACTAATTGCTACAACATCATAATTCCACGTGTCAATCCACGCCCTCAACTCATCCGCCTTCCCCGCAATACTCCTAGCATTGAAATATATACACCTCAGAAGATTTTTACCACCACTCACAACCTTTCTATCAGCGGATTTGCTTAAACTTTCAATATCATTTATTTTCACCCCAGCCACACTGTCAGCTCTGGCACTCTGGTCCCCATCCCCCTGCAAATCTTGTTTAAAGCCTCCCCAATAGCACTAACAAACCTCCCTGAAAGGATATTGGTCCCCCTGTAGTTCAAGTGTAACCCGTCTCTCTTGTACAGGTCCCACCTGCCCCAGATCCTGAAATCTGAAACCCTGCCCCCTACACCAGTTCCTCAGCCACTTGTTCCTCCTCCAGAGCATCCTATTCCTACCCTCACTGGCACCTAGCACAGGTAGCAATCCTGAGATTACCACCCTTGAGGTCCTGCTTTTCAACTTCCTACCAAGCTCTCTATACTCACTGTCCAGGACCTCTTCACTCTTCCTTGCTATGTCATTGGTGCCTATGTGCACCACGACATCTGGCTGGTCACCCTCCCACTTCAGAATGTGCCAGCTGTGCCATAGGCAGAGGGGGCTACAAGACCTTGGGAAAAGATGGAAGGAAGGGGCAAAAAGAGGCAAGGAGTTAATCTATAGGTGATACCAATAGATGCAACCTCAGACCCCATTCACCAATGGGCCCAATATAGGACCCTTCTATAGCTGACCATTATATTGCCTAATTAGCCACAATACAAAAGCAAGAGCCAGCCTACAACAAATATGCCAGGCAGAGCATCCACATTCCATGAAAATATGAAGTAATTCTATCTCTTAGAGCCTGTTTTCCAAAAGATGTTCCATCTGAAATTACTTTCTCAGTGCTAATCCCATTGGAAGACTGCTGTGTAGTTTAGTGAAGGAGACTGCAGATGGTCTATGAGAAACTGTTTATGCCTGGCCAGTCTCCACCATCTCAGTGATCGTAGCACCCTTCTGAGCTGACTGGCTGGCTGACGGCAGAGCAGTGCAGCTCTTGTGAATGAATACGATCACGCAGAGTGCAGGTAGCAAGCTGCTGATACATGGGGCCACTAAGCAATTTTTCAGAGAAGTAAAACAACAACCCAGCCACCTGTCAAGTGTGTGAGATTACAGTGGAACATGTAACTATTAAGTGTGACTAAGAACAGACTGGAATTGGTGGCAGGTATGTGGTGCATTGAAGAGTAATATGAGTTTGTCAATTAGTTGGTGGGAAGTGCCACATGAAGGCACATACAGTGCAATACACTTGACCTTGACCACATGTGTACATCCACTGAACTGCTTGAACTACGGCCTGCTCCTTGGGGTTCTCTGCTGCTGCCGGCCTCCATGGCTGTCACCTCCTACTGCCTTAACAGTGCGTTAAGCAGTTTCCTGGAGCACAGTGGGAGTAGGACATATCTCGTCATCTCCACCACCTGCATCAAGACCCTTAGGGCAAAGATTGTGTTTCCCATGCCAGACTGGGTTCCAGAATCCCTTTCAGTACACAGACTCTGTTTTTTTGTGTGTTTCCCCTTAGCTGTCAGTCTGTGGTTTTGTATTGCCATGTGCTCTTGTCCCTGCTCCTGCTCTACTCCGGCCCCTGTCATTTCTCATCTGTTTCTCATTATTACCTGTACTGCTGCCACCTGTGTCTCATTGTGCTCCACCTATCATCTGCCTCTCTGTTTATTGCTCAGTGTGTTTCAGTCTTGTGTTTTCACCTGTTTGTTGCCAGATTGTGCCAGTGAATTTTCCTGAGCCTTTCCAGCATTCGTGTCTGTACTTTGTCTGTCTAAATATCGACTCTGCCCGTTTCCCGATTCTGGTTTTTGGATTTCCCTGGATGTTTTGATCTCTGCCTGAACTTTGACGAGGACTTTGCTTGCACTTCGGGATTTGTACTGGGTGTGCTCCAGTATCCTGACAAGCTTCAAAGATTGAAAGCACATTTATTATCAAAGAATGTATAAATTACACAGTTTGAGATTTGTCTGCTTACATGCAGCCACAAAGCAAGAAACCCAAATAACCCAATTTAAAAAATCAAGACCAAAAACCACTGTACAGAGAAGGAGGCAAAAAAACCCCCACAAATCACGCAAACAATAGAAGCAAGCCAACAGCGTTGTGAACCAGACTGAGTCCCCAGATCTGCTCCTGGAGCAGCCGGTGTGGGCCCAAGTCTCAGTCCCAGTTCGTCACAGCAGTAGGGCAAAAATGCACACAAACCGTATCAGCTCACAGCCTTGGCGCTGTGGAGAAAGGAATGACCATTCACGGGACAGCGAGCAAAATCAGCCCGACCCTTGCTTCTGGTCCCGACACTCGGGTTTCCAGTCTATCTTTGCCAGCATTTAAATTGTCCAGGCACCAGGTAAGTGCCTCACTCCAGGACCTGGAACCTGGTGCCACGATGCACATGGGCCGCCCAGCCTGAAGCCATTCTCAATTTTATCAAGTTGGCTCGGTGCTTGGTGAACTGGCATCAAAACTCCTCAGCATCAATTCCTCTCCAATCACTCACTCCATCTTTGACAGCGATACCAACTCCATCTGTGACTCTGGCTCGAATACGTTGCACCTCACAAAGCCCCAGCAGGGCTCATACCTTGAACCAGCTTCGCTTCTGCCTGCCTCCTCACTGTGGCAGTAGTTCACCACAATTTGCTTTAGAAAAGGTAACAGCTGGTGTTTGCCACTTCAGGAATAGATATGCGTTGGAGGGTTCTATTTTCTACTAAAATCATTGGTGTTATGATATCAGAAGATGTGTCCTGGGCCTGCACATAAAGGCAATTACAAAGAAAGCACAGCAGTGCCTCTTCTTCCTTAGGAGTTTGCGAAGATTCAGAATGACACCTTCAACATTAATAAACTTCTATACATGTGTAGAGGAGAGTATACTGAGTGGCTGCATCACAGCCTGGTATGAAAACACCAGTGCCCTTGAACAGCAAATCCTACAAACAATAGTGCATATGGCCCAGTCTATCACGGGTAATGCCCTCCCCACCGTTGAGCACATCTACATGAAGCATTATTGCAGGAAAGCAGCATCCATCATCAGTGATCCCTACCAGCCAGGACATGCCTTCTTCTCACTGTTGTCATTAGGAAGAAGATACAGGAGCCTCAGGACTCACACCACCAGGTTCAGGAACAGTTATTACCCCTCAACCATCAGGCCCTTGAACCAAAGGGGATAAGTTCACTCAACCTCACTTGTCTCATCACTGAATTGTTCCCACAATGTATGGATTCACTTCCAAGGACACTTTGTCTCATGTTCTCAATATTTATTCTTCATTTATTTATTAATATTGTTTCTTTCTTTTTGCATCTGAACACTTTGTTGTCTTTTGCATACTGGTTGAACACCCAAGTTGGTGCTGTCTTTTATTCTATGATGATTTATTGAATATGCCTGCAAGAAAATGAATCTCAAGGTTGTATATAGTGACATGCCTGTACTTTGACTATAAGTTTACTTTGAATTTTGAACTTTGAGATCCACATGGTCGTGGGAAAATGTGCAATAAAAAGCTGAGGAAGGGCACAGCTAGTGCCGATTAACATTGACTGCAGGGGAACCACACTTCAGAAGCACAATACTGTATCACATCAATTGTGCCTGTGACCAAGGGCAAATCTCTACCCACACAATGTTTCAGCTTTTCTTTATCATCGAATCTGACAGCACCTTAGTAAATCTGCAGCAACATACTCCGAGGGTTTTCTTCCTAAGGTGTAGTTACATAATTAACTTTAAGTTGGAATTGGACTATCAACAGGTTCTCAAATTAATACTGGTAATTAAACATGTAACTATTGCCCCATTTGTCACAGTCTAATGCAAAACATATGCTCAGGGAATGGATCAATTAGCATGCTCCTTTTATGGGTAAAACCTTCATAAATGATTTAATCCAATTTAGAGATTTTTTAGCAATCTTTTCCAGGTGAAACTGCACCTAATGAGAAATTGGACTGGGCGCTTCCATGATCCATTCATTTAATGTAGCAACCAACATCCACTAAATAAGAGTACTAGAATTATTGAGAGGTATAACATGGAAACAAGCTCCTAAGCCTGTTGATTCTATGTTGACCAAAAGTTCTAAGAGCAGGATTAGGCCATCTGGCCCATCAAGTCTATGCCAGTATTTAATCATGGCTGTTTTTAACCCTATCCTCTTGCCTTCTCATGTAATCTTTAACCTTCTTGCCAATTCAAAGCGTATTAATCTCTGCCCTAAATACACCCAATGACAGGGCCTCCACAGCCCTCTGTGGCAATGAATTCTCAGATTCACCATCACCCAGCTGAAGACATTTCTCCTCATCTCAGTCCTAAAAATGACATTTCTTAATTCTGAGGCTGTGCCTTTAAATCCTAAACTCTCCTATTACAACTTTACAACTCCTTCCTTGGAGGGTCAGACACCCTGAGCCAATAGGCTGGTCCTGGAATTATTTCCTGGCATAATTTACATATTACTATTTAATTATTTATGGTTTTATTACTATTTAATTATTTATGGTGCAACTGTAACGAAAACCAATTTCCCCCAGGATCAATAAAGTATGACTATGACTATGACTATGACTATTAATGGAAACTTCCTTGTCTCGTCCATTCTACTAGGCTTCTCAGAAGGTTCCAATGAGATCCTCCCCCCCCCCCCCCCAATCCTTCCAAACTCCATCGAGTACAGGCCCTGAGACATCAAACGCTCTGGGATCATTCTTCTGAACCTCGCCTACACCTTTTCGAATGCCAGCACACTTTTCATGATATGGTAAAACATGATAATGGGGCCCAAAGTTGCTCACAATATTTTAAACGCAGTTTGATCAATGATCTTAAAGCCTCAGCAAAATATCCTTCTTTTTATATTCTAGACCTCTCGAAATGAATACAAATGCATTTACCTTCTTTACTATATAATCAACCTGCAAATTAACCTTGAAGGAATCCTGAATTGGGACTCCTAAGCCTCTTTGCACCTTGATTTATGAATCTTCTTACCAATTAGCAAATAGTCTAAGCCTTTATTTCTTCTACCAAAGTGTATGACCATACACTTTCTTATGCTCTGTTCCATCTGCCATGTCTTTGCCCATTCTCCCACCCTGTTCAAGTCCTGCAGACTTCCCACCTCCACAACACAGCATGTCTCTCTATTGGAGGCAACATCTCCAACACCATCACGTTGAGCACGGGGGCCCCCCAGGGCTGTGTGCTCAGTCCACTGCTGTTCACTCTGCTGACCCACGACTGTGCAGCAACACACAGCTCGAACCACATCATCAAGTTCGCCGATGACACGACTGTGGTAGCTCTCATCAGCAAGAACGACGAGTCAGCATACAGAGAGGAGGTGCAGCAGCTAATGGACTGGTGCAGAGCCAACAACTTGCCTCTGAATGTGAACAAAACAAAAGAGATGGCTGTTGACTTCAGAAGGACACGGAGCGACCACTCTCCGCTGAACATCAATGACTCCTCCACAGAGATCGCTAAGAGCACCAAATTTCTTGGTGTTCACCTGGCAGAGAATCTCACCTGGTCCCTCAACACTAGCTCCATAGCAAAGAAAGCCCAGCAGCGTCTCTACTTTCTGCGAAGGCTGAGAAAAGTCCATCGCCCACCCCCCATCCTCACCACATTCTACAGAGGTTGTATTGAGAGCATCCTGAGCAGCTGCATCACTGCCTGGTTCGGAAATTGCACCATTTCGGATTGCAAGACCCTGCAGCGGATAGTGAGGTCAGCTGAGAAGATTATCGGGGTCTCTCTTCCCACCATTACAGACATTTACATCGCATGCTGCATCCATAAAGCAAACAGCATTATGAAGGACCCACACACCCCTCATACAAACTCTTCTCCCTCCTGCCATCTGGCAAAAGGCACCGAAGCATTCGGGCTCTCACAACTAGATTATGTAACAATTTCTTCCCCCAAGTCATCAGACTCCTCAATACCCAGAGCATGGACTGACATCAACCTACTGCCCTCTACTGTGCCTATTGTCTTGTTTATTATTTATTGTAATGCCTGCACTGTTTTGCGCACTTTATGCAGTCCTGGGTAGGTCTGTAGTCCAGTGTAGTTTTTGTATTGCTTTACGTAGTTCAGTGTAGTTTTTGTATTGTTTCAAGTAGCACCATGATCCTGAAAAACATTATCTCATTTTTACTGTGTACTGTACCAGCAGTTATGGCCGAAATGACAATAAAAAATGACTTGACTTGACTATCTCAGCATCATCTGCAAATCTCACCAAAATACCATCAGTTCCATCATACAGAACATGGATGCATAAAGTGAAAAGTTCTGGCCCCAGCAGTAAACCTTGCAGAACTCCACTGGCAGCCATCTTTATCCCAGTCTGTGACTTCTGCCAGTCAGCCCTTCTTCTATCCATGCTAGTATCTTGCCTCTAGTACCACAGGCCTTGTGTGTGGCACTTTGTCAAAGGCCTTCTGAAAATCCAAGCAAATAATAATCCCAACTCTTCCTTGTCTAACCTGCATATTATCTCCTCAGATTCTCAAATTCCTACCTATGTCATTGGTACCTACATGGACTACGACCTCTGGCTGATCACCCTCCCACTTAAGAACGTTGAGGAATCAATCCAAGATGTCTTAGACCCTGGCACTCAGGAGGCAAGTTCCCATCTGAGAATCTCGTTCTTGTCCATAGAACCTCCTTTCTGTACCCTTGGCTAATGAATGTCCAATCACCACAGATTGCATCTTCTCCCCCACTTCCCTTCTGAATCGCAGAGTCAGACTCAGTACCAGAGACCTGACCACTGTGACTTTACTCTGCTAGAATCTCCTCATATTCTAACAGATTTGTCAGGCAGGTTCTCCCTGAACGAAACCGTACTGACTTTGTCCAATGTTGAGAAACATAATACATCAGCCATGATTGAATGGCAGAGCGATGGGCTGAACAGCCTAATTCTGCCTCTATGTTTTATGACCTTATGCAGGTCGACCTTCACTAATCTGACTTCCTGTAATCTGGTTCCTTCGATAATCCGGCACTGATTATGTTTAATGTGATGCTTCTGTAATTCGGCATTTTCACTGATCCGGCACTCGTCAGGTCCCAATGGTGCCGGATTAGCGAAGGTCGTCCTGTTAGATTTATATTATCACATACTTCCAAACACCATGAAGCACTCATTCACACCAATCCCAATTTATTTTCCCCACACTCCCCGCATGGTAGTGTCCTGCTTAGCATAACACTATTACAGTGCTAGTAACCTGGCTTTAATTCCTTCCACTGTCTCCAAGGAGCTTGTACGTTCTCCCCATGACCATGTAGGTTTCCTCTGGGTGCTCTGGTTTCCTCCCACAGTCCAAAGTATCTCTAAATAAATGAATAATCCCATCAAATCCCCAGAATTTACCACCCACCTACACATAGGAGCCATTTGCAGTGGCTGATTAAACCATCAACCTGTACAATTTTGGGCTGGGGGAGCACCCAGAATAAACCCATATGGTTACATGGGGAACGTGAACACTCCACACAGACAGCACCAGAGGTCAGGATTGAATCCAGATCACATTCTGCCCTTATCAACAGAAATAGGGAGTTTTAGGTTTGACTCTCTACAGAGTCACAGTAAAATAAGGAGAACATCAAACTCCTCTGTTGCTTTTGCTATTTAAAGGGACGACATGCTAGAATCTGGCAACTTGACTGGACTGCTTCAGAACTGACTGCTGGATTCCTAAACTCTTTCCAAAGTTCGGAGTATGCTACAACCAATAAGGAGCTCTTTTTTCTAATATAACTACGCAAAACTTCATTAGTGATGTCTAATTGGAGACTTCTGTGGCAATGACTAACCACACAGGTTGTGTCTGAAGTGTTGGGGCAGACAACAAAGGCATGAACATTTACAATAAATCTACTCCTACAAAGTCTTCAGAGAGAACACATCGTACCTGTAATTATCTTATGTCCTCACTCCAGAATCTTTCCATTCAGTGGCAGCAGATCTCTTAGGATCTCTTCAGCTTTCTGCTTTATTGAAGCATGAGATCAACTTTGCTGCCTGTGTGAAGAATTGATTTAGCCTACTTTGATCCTAGGGAGGAGCTGGTGGCTTTTTTTAGCACAGAAATCTTCCAGCATTCCAAGCTGGAGTATAGCCAGCCATTGTTGGCATAAGGGGTCCCTTTATGGACTATTTTCCTCAAAGGTTTCACTTCCTCAAGGTGCTGCTGGTTGTGAATCAGGAGAAATATTTGCTTATGGTCAAAGCCACATTTCCGGGAAGATCCTATGATGGCTTCATCCCCTAGAAACCCAACCAGTCAGACATTGTTTCACATGCAAGAATGTCCCAGAATGACGCATACTGATGAATCATTCTTTACATTGCTCAGGTAGAACAGTAGAGATGCCAGGCAGGATACTGGAATGCTCCTCTTGTGGGTTATGCAAAGGCAGGGAGACCTCCAGTCTGCCTGATGACCAAACCTGTGAAAATTGGAGCGGAAACTGGATGAACTCGGATCATTCAGGAGGTTGAGGGTGTGATGGATAGGACATTTAGAGAGGTACTCAAGATGCAGGGCACAGGAAATTGGGTGACAGTAAGGAAGAGGAAAGGGGTTAAAGAGTCAATGCAGAGTACCCCTGTGGCTACCCTCATCAACAACAGGTATACCACTTTGGATACTGTTGTTGGGGGGAGGGTGGTGACGTAGCAGAGGAAAGTCACAGTGGTCAAGTCTCTGGTACTAAGTTTGACTCTGC
The DNA here is from genome assembly GCF_030028105.1 of Mobula birostris. NCBI lineage: Eukaryota > Metazoa > Chordata > Chondrichthyes > Myliobatiformes > Myliobatidae > Mobula > Mobula birostris. The sequence continues at coordinate 41,785,849 of NC_092378.1, read as the reverse complement.
GATTCAGAAGGGAAGGATGGGTGGAGAAGAGGCAAGCTGTGGTGATTAGGCACTCGTTAGTTAGGGGTAAGAAAGGAGATTCTGTCGACAAGAACAAGTCTCCCGATAGTATGTTGCCTCCCAGGTGTCAAAAATGTTCAGTCATTCAACGTTCAAAGTAAGGTAGTAAATTGTATTAGACATTGCTTTGTGGGAGAAGCCAGAGAGTGGTGGTAGATGGTTGCCTCTCTGACTGGAGGCCGGTGACTAGCAGAATGCCTTTGGGTCCATTTTTGTTTGTCATCTATATCAATGGTCAGGATGATAATGTGGTTAACTGTATCAGCAAATTTTCAGATGACACCAAGATTTGGAGTGTAGTGGACAGCAAGGAAGGCTATTGTGGCTTGCGGAGGGATCTGGACCCGCTGGAAAAATGGGAAGAAAAATGGCATGTGGAATTTAATACAGGTAAGTGTGAGGTATTGCACTTTGGTAGCACGAACCAGGGTGGATCTTACACAGTGAACGGTAGGGAACTGAGGAGTGTGATAGAACAAAGGGATCTGGGAATAGAGGTCCATAATTCGTTGAAAGTGGTATTACAGGTAGATAGGGTTGTAAAGAAAGCTTCTGGCATATTGGCCATCATAAATCAAAGTATTGAATATAGGAGATGGAACGTTATGTTGAAGTTGTATAAGACATTGGTGAGGCTTAATTTGGAGCATTATGTGCAGTTTTGGTCACTTGGTCACCTACCTAAATGAAAGATGTAAATAAGGTTGAAAGAGTACAAAGAAAATTTACAAGGACGTTGCTGGGTCAAGAGGACCTGAGTTATAAGGAAAAATTGAATAGATTGGGACTTCATCCCTTAGAATGTAGAAGATTGAGAGATTTGATAGAGGTAAATGAAGTTATGAAAATGGTTATAGATAGGGTAAGTGCAAGCAGGCTTTTCCATTGAGGTTGGGTGAGACTACAGCCAGAGGTCATAGGTTAAGGGTGAAAGATGAAAAGTGAGAAGTTTAAGGGGATTATGAGGAGAGTCATGAGAGTGTGGAAAGAGCTGTCAGCACAAGTGGTGCATGCAAGCGCAATTTCAACACTGTAAGTGAAGTTTGGATAGTTACGTGGATGGCAGGAGTATGGAGGGCTATTGTCCCACTGCAGATTAATGGGAGAAAGCAGTTTAAATGGGTTTGGCATGAACTAGATGGGCCAAAGGGCCTCTTCTGATGCTGTACTTTTCTATTCCACTATAACTCTAAATATTCTCTACTGGACAATCACACCCATGTGCTCATCAAGACCTCCATTAAAACAAGAGCCACATACCTCACTTTTCTTAATATGCTGTATTTCTGTTCTTTTGTACGTTTTTTAATCTATTCAACACACATATTCTATAATATTTTTTCTCTCTTCTATATCATGTATTGCATTCAACTGCTGCTGTTAAGTTAACAAATTACACGTCACGTGCTGGTGATAATAAACCTGATTCTGATTCAGATTCTGATTCTGATAAGTACCATAGTCATTGTTGAAGATGCAATTGGGCTTTTAAATTGACATCTGCATCAGGGGAAACATCTTTGTCCCAGTCTGTTAAACTGGTAAGACATTTTTATGTTTCTGTGAAATCAGCTGATATTCTTTTAAATTCATGTAAGTACGGGTCTAGTTTATTTAATCTGTCTTCTTTAACAAATCCTCCATTCCCAGTTTCTGAGTCTGGTGTTTGTAGGGGAATAACTGCTCCTGACCTTGGTGGTGTGGGACCTAAGGCTGCTACACCTTCTGCCCGATGGTAGTAGCACGAAGAGGGTATGGCCTGAATAGTGGTGGTCCTCGATTATGGATGATGCTTTCTGTAGCAGTGCTCTGTGTAAATGTGCTCAGTCATGCGGAGGGACTGTGGTGGACTGGGCTGTATCCACCGCTTCTTGTGGACTTTTCCATTCTTGGCCTTTAGTATTGCCACACCGGGCCATAATGCAACCAGTTAGGATACTCTCCATTGTGCACCTATAGAACTTCGTCAATGTTTTAGATGAGATGTGGAATCTGTGCAAACTGCTACGAAAGCAGAGGCCCTGTCATGCCTTTTTTGTGATGGAACTTAAGGTGGGGTATCTGATGCATCATTTTTGTCTCTGCTATTGCTGAGACTAAATGGTTTGAAAAATAAGGGACCATAGGTTGCTTTTGGCTTTCTTTGAGATCCAGATGTAGATTAGCTCTGGAAGGTCAGTGCAGGATCTGCTAATCCATTGGTTCTGATCTAGACCCACCATTACAAACTTCAATACCAAAGGGAACTGTTCCCTTATTACCCGGGCCTGGTTTCAAGCAGCTCAGCTGACGACGGAGAGAGAGGGTCTGAGGCTTTGAGTGATGGGGTTGGAAGGGAAAGATCAGCTGTCGGAGATGGTAGGAGGTTGTATCCATTGATGGTTTGGAAACTGAGGGGGAAGGCTAAGTAGTAAATTGATTTGCATCTGTGGCTTCTACAGATGCTGATTTACCCACTGAATTCTTCCAGTGTTCTATTTATTGGTTCTAAATCCAGCATCTGTGATCCTTTTTGTTTCCTGAAATTCTGCTGAGGCGGATTGCTTGAATTATATGAGCCTTTTTCGCCAGCTATTTTCAGGTTATCGAGGGCAGATGATCAGATGGAATATATAAAATTAAACAAATATTTTGCTGGAAAACTGCAAGGATAAGACATTATTATTATTATTAAGTAGTGATGAATATAAGCTAGACCCATTTCTAACTTGGTCCAGTGCAATGTGTGCTTTTACCTGACCCAAGACTTTGGAAGCAGATTGCGTTGATTGAATGGAGTAAATAACAACATAAGAAACGTGATTGTACTTTCCCTGGGATGTTCCTGGGATTTGTTTGAATAGCATCTCGCCAACCTGCAATTAATTATCTCTTTATTGGTTTGCTGTTCTGACATAGAAGCTTAGAATTAAGTAAACCACACGCTTGAGACACAGTGTAAACTCTAAGAAGCACTTTAATATATATAAAGGTCTACATTTTGTGATAGATGTCATTTTAATGCTGCATTAATCTCTTTGAAAAATGTGGCATCTTTCATTCCTAAAGTAGTGTCAAAAGATTTTGGTTAATGGTTGCCCTGATTCCATGTGATAATAGAATGGTAAAGAAAGCACTGCGTGCAAGCAAGATGTTGGAACTTAAGAATATCATAAAATGGGTGTAAGATAGAAATCAAGTTCCCGATAGCAGAGTATTAAAGGACATTACTGTGAATATCTACGCAGCACACGGGAGAATTGAAATGTGATCCCCTTGGGAAAGGTTGCAAAGGAGATTTATATTAAGCCTCTAAGGGATTGAGGTGCCAGAAGACAGCTACCTGCAAGCAATTCAATACTGTGAAGATAGGTAGATTGGAGAAATTAAAATGAAGGCACTCAGGGAGAAGAGAAACAAAGTGGCAGGTTGTGGAAGTTCGAGGAAGATGTACAGATGGGGCTTATATCAGTAGGCGATAAAATTAAATCTTTAGAACACCATTGGAAATTGGAAAAATGCCTAAGGATTGGAAATTACATGCATCAAACTTTTAAAATAGTTGGCAGCAAGACACATAACATAGATAGGTACATGTAAGTGGATGAACTATTAACAAAATGCTAATAAACTTTTAGATAACTTTAGGAAGGCAGGAGAAAATTGCTATTGTCCTAGGAATTAGACAGAATTTTCTTAACAAATTCAATGGAGTATCCCAAGGGAATCAGGAATTCTTATTCACAGTAGAATATTTGTCTGGCCATGATACATTTCAGAGGTAGAATGCAAATTGAGTAATCTCAAGGGAATAAAATGATCATTAAAAAAATAGTGTGGCGTAAGGGAGTGTCTGGGGGCATCAAATAGAATCATAAACTTAGGGCAGTCTTGATCTGGATGAACTTACTCACAAGATCTCTATCCATCACCCTTTCTCTATCCAGTTCCATTTAGAAAGTTATTATAGAATCCCATCTCATCATCCTTTCAGGCAGCACCTTCAAAATAAAAACAGCACTACATTGCCGCTAGCTCTTTTCCCAAATATGAAAAAATACATGTTTTTCACTTCTGATCCTTTACTACTGTTTCCCCTTATTCACAGAATCAACTTTTTCATGATTTGAGCATCACTACTGAACATCCCCTTATATCCGTCTCTCTATTCAGTGATGTGATTGTAATATTTCACTCCAGGTTGCTTGCGAGCAGATCTCTTCCATATCCCTGATGTGCTTCTCAAATTGTACTATCACTGGAGTTTTATAAATGTTCTGCATAACATAAGGTTATTTAATTTTCTTATCAGTTTTCCTCCTCTCTTTGAGAACTTGTCTAGATCCCTGAAACCTCTATTTCTGAACATTATTTGATATTTTACAATCTGCAGTTTATTTAGTCTCACTTAATCCTTCCGACCAAATTATATCATTTCACAATTCCCTGCTGTAAAGTGCATCTGCTATGGATTTGCCTATTGCTATATCTGCCCATGTTCCTCCATTAATATCCTCCCTCTTATTGACTACACTTCAGAGTAGCCACAAAGGCAAATTTTAGCACCATTGGTATTGATTGGTGTACTTAATAGATTTGGAACTAGGAAAAGAACTTTGAAATTAAGGTAGCTCTGAATTTGGAAAAGTTTTAAACGATGAGGAACAAATCAAATATGAAATGTACTATACATATTAAATACGTGGTCTGAATTGGCATTTGGTATTGCTATGTTTGAACAGTGAACTGAAAAATAGTGAGAATATATACTCAGCAGCTGTAGGTTGTTAGAAAGGAATCTGAGGATATTGGCAAGTTGCTCACTGATATTAACAGCACAGTGCCTGCTGGTGGAAGGACAATTAATTGGATCTTGCCTTTGTGCATACCTGAAGGACTGGATTATAGATTGTTGGAGATGATGCAGTCAGTTTGCCTGTGGATCATAGGTATAATTTTCTGTGTGCAGCAAAGGTCTCCTGGTGGTGCAGTGAGTAGAAAATTAATCATTGGTTCATAGAATCATTACAAAACTGAAGCCATTCAGCCTATCAAATTTATCTTGTTTCCCTGCAAAACAATCGATTCTGTCCCATTTCCCTGCTCTTCCTCAATGGTCTGGCAAATTATTTTTATTTTTTTTTTCCCTCTGCTTCCACCAACTCCTGGGCATTGAGTTCCTTGTAATAACTCTTCTCTGTGCAAGAGCTTTTCCTCACATCACCCCTGATACATTTGTTTTTCGCCTTAAGTTTGAACCTTCTGGCCCATGAACCATCTACTAATAGTGGCAGCTTTTTCTCTGTTCCATCAATATCCAGGAAAAAAACTTGAAATACCTGTCCAGTCAAGAGCAAGTGATGAGCTTGAGGCTGTTCTCTCTCGAGATGAGAATGCTCTGATTAACATTTCTATCTATGTTGGATAGATGGAATTCTGACACATAAAGTTGCCCCAACACTGGGACAAGCTTAAAAATTGAGAGAAGATTGAATCTAATAATTTGAGAAAGGAGCTTAGAGAGTTTATACTGGATGTTACGGCTCACCTATTTTTTTCAAATTTAAACATGCTGTTTCTCATTTCCTGTGTCTGATTTCTGAAACAATATCATGTCCTCATGCCTCATATCTGAGTACTATGACTCACTTGTCAATGCCAAAGAAGCCGGTAGATAGCAAATGTATCTCACAGCAAAGCAATGTAAGTGCACGTGGCCAATTTTAATGTAAGGTTATTCTGGTTGCACAGTCAGGTAAGTAAGCCAGCATGCATGTGGAACACATAGAAATATGCAATGACCTGCTAATATGGATTTATTTTAGAGAATCCTACTCATTATCCATATCACTCTGCCAACTCTTTGTCCACTTTCACATGTGATATATTTCTGAATGGAATTGTGAAACTTGAGAGATCTATTGGTGTCCAAAAGAAAGGCAAATATAACGTTAGGCAGACCAAAAATCAATTGCATGATCTTTACCTTTCATCTCCATACAAACTTCCCCCTTCGGAGGTTCAAAGGTTCATTTATCATCAAAGTATACAACTTTGAAATTCTTCTTCTCCAGGTAGTCATGAAACCAAGAAAGAAAAGAAAGGCAGCACAAGCATCAACCCCCCAAATCCCTCCTCCCGTACAAAAAATTAACAAAAATGGAACAGGCACATCAACCCCAAAATCTCTTCCCCGCACAAAAAATGGGAAAGAGTGGGCGAAAAACACAGAATATAAAAAACTATAAGACTGGGAAAAGCCTATAGTCCAAGTCCACATCCAAAACACAGAAAACCTCAGCAAGACTGTCCAGGCACTGCAGCGGACCCCCTTCTCTCCAGTATCATAGCAATGCGATCAAAAGGTAGGCAGACTTGTTTAATTACTTAAAGAATTGGAGTTCCATATTTTCTTAGAATGATATACTGATTATAAATGGGAATCTTTCCTAAGAGAATCATAGAACAGTGAAGCCATTTGGCCTAATATGCCCGTCCAGGTTATTAAAGAGCTACACAGCCTAATCCACCTTGAGTGTCTGATCTTCTGGCCCTGCATTATGTCCAGATCCTTTATAAATGTGATGACTGTTCTATATTTTGATTTTCAAACCCTAAATGCCATCTGGATCAAAATAAATTCATCATCTTCCTTCAAACCCTGCAGACTCTGTTGGGCTGTTCGTTGCTTTGGAAATAATTTTTTAATAATTATCCAATTCTATGACACTGTACTGTATACAGAGTCAATGCTTCAGGACTGAAACCGTAAGTTCTGCCAACCCGCACTTTGACTTCGTTTCTCTTTCCTGACTGGCTAGGCATTTCCAGAAATGTTTATTTTATTTCAGATTTTCAGCATCTGCATTTTTGATTTTTATTGATAGATATCACCAGAAAAATAATTATATGGGACCGAAAGTCACTGTTATACCTGAACACACCATGTGACTTTCCTGAATAAGTCAGGATATACTCTTACAATGTTTCTATGAATAATAAAACAGGAGCTATAAATTCTTGGCCTGGCCAATGTATTCCCTCAAATCTAATCTCACCAGTAACAGTTAAGTGCACCCGATATATTTTACAACTAGCTATTAGTTTTACTTAAATGAACAGAATAATGCTTTCAGTGGAAATAATAAAGCTCATATATTCCACCTGTTGACAGGCTAAATGCATTATTATATTGATGAATAAATTCCAAAAATTTCTATCTTTCAACTTATGCTCCTTTACACTATGCATTCCCTTTCTTTTCATTCAGTTCTGTGCTTTCCTTGCCAACCTCAACAGAAAAAGTGAAGTCATAACCTTTGACATAACATTCAGTATTGGTCCATAGTGTTGCCCATAAAATCTGTTCCTATCTTTTGCATTGCTACCGCTGCAGACCTGACACATCAGAGAAATAGAATGATTAGCTTTATTTGTCATATGTACATTGGGATATTGAAGTATACATTGAAATGTATCATTTACATCAAATAAAATCAGCCAGGATTGCGCTGGGGGCAGCCTGCACATGTCACCATGCTTCCAGCACCTCCATTGCATCACTATAACTCACTAATCCTAACTCTAACTGGATGTCTTTGGAATGTGCGAGCACCTGGCGGAAACCCACCCGGTCACTGGGAGAACGTACAAACTCCTTATAGACAGGGGCGGAAATTGAACCCAGATCGGTGGTTGCTGGTGCTGTAAACCATTGCGTTGTCTGCTACACTTCCGTGCCAACCTCTCTGAAGCTGTTCTAACCCGTACGGTATGTAAACATCTATTGGAATATTGTCTCTAGTCCCCATTTTCTCAAACTGATGGGGCAGCAGCAAGCTTCACTCACAATAGGTAGTATGAGTACACATTCCCGCAATCTTTATGCTGAGTGTTTAAACTCCTTTGAGGCAATTTTCATACCAGTTAAAGTATCACCCAAAATATGGATGGCTGATAATGATGAGAATGTTGAGCATTTTATATAAAGATATAATCAGCCTTTGATGCTAGACGACTACTGTTAAACAGACAAATTATTTAAATGACTATTTTCAGATTAAAGTTAGGAGGCTGAATAGATTATTTTAGAATATAAGGTTCAGGGACAGGATTGAGGCATATGTCCCTGCAGGCCTATTCTGTTATTCATCTAGATCATGATGAAACATTTTCATTAATTCCAGTTTCCCATCCTTTCTCTTTATCCATCTCTCAATTCCTTTTTGCCCTGACATCTATCAATCTCAATCTTGATTGGACTTGACTGACTGTCCTCTGGGATAGTAATTGACAATCCTCTGAATGACTGATACATCTTTACATCCCGGTGGCTCATGGCTGATCCCTGTGCTGCAGCTCAGACCCTCTGTCTCATCACTCCCCAATGTCTTTCATACAACTTTTAATTTCTACCTTTGTCCTCTGCTTATTAAATGAAGCAAAGGAATATCATCAGGTAATCTGCTGTTAACGCATCAAGTGCTGCCAGATCAGCTGTAGTCAGGCAGATTAAATCTACCATGACCTAGCAATCTGCCATTGTCCCCAGAGTGCACATTCATTACAGCAAACACTGTTGACTAGCTTGGATTTCTCTCGTTCCCTGCGCAGGCTATCAGGGTCTAACCCACTCAGCTGTGAATTTCTTTGAACTGTCTTTTCTTCCTCAAGAACAATATATGACTGATTTGGAAAAACAGTAAATGGTACAATCATTCAAATTCAATTGTACCAGCTGCATCTGGAGGTGGGGAGATCGGGAGTGAAACTATAACTGAAATAATTGCATAAGCATAATGGATTAAGGGTATAGATAAGTTGATGAAACACCTTTAATGTCTTGCTCATCTTCCTAGAAAGTTACTTAAATATTGTTAAATTACATTAATGAACATTAACCCTTCAATAGTTACTTTATAGATCAATAGATTGAAATGAATCCTATGCACATTGTAATCAGTAGAATTTGATGCAGTGGAGCAAAATGGTTTACTGCCGAATAATTTATTTTCCAGCCTCTTTATTTTGTAATGAAAGGTACATTTTCAGCATCATTTGCAGTGTGTCGTTAGTCTGATGCACACCTTCCATCAACTGTGCAATATTAAGTGAAAATGACACGAGTGAATTAATTCATTAAATGATAAATCGGTTATTACTGCTTCTCATGGGATTTTACCTTCAACCATTTTCCATGAATACCTCATCACCTAAAGCAAATTTTATCATGAATCAGGATCTCAATGTCAATCTCTTCTTGTGAAGTTTTGTCTGCAGATTTTGAAGTTTGTGGTGACTGTTTTTTGCCGTTTAATCTTCTCTGTACCTCTGCAAATTATTGTTCTGTTCTTGGAAGCTTTCTCTTAAAATTGCTTTAAGAGATGGTTGTGTTTCAGAAAAATACTTGTGGTGTTATTTGCCTAAATACATGCTTTGGTGTGATCAAATGCTCTCTGGTGTTTCCAGATGTTCCCATTTATTATAATTTCCAAATATATATTTTGAAAGACAATGAAGAGTCTGTACTGTCCAAAACATGAAAGGTTCCATCGAAAGCCAGTTCTGCAGTGCCACTTGCACTGGCAGCTACCCCATTACCTTGAGATCCTTCATCAAGGAATTTAATGATGCTCGGTGAATTATGCACTGCACTCCCTCCAGATTCCCACATAAAATGCTGGGGGACCTCAGCAGATCAGACAGCATTTGGGGAGAAGAAGCAAAGCTCGACATTTCAGACCAAGACCCCTCTGAAACATGGACTGCTATTTCCTCACTACTGATGTTGGCTGACCTGCTGAATTCCTCCAGTACTTTGTGTATGTTTTGCTCTTTATTTCCAGTATCTACAGTATCTCTTGTGTTTATGATTTTCACCCAGATTCCATTGCTTTTGTGTTTAGAAAAAGAAATAATGATAAAGAAAGAGCATTTCTTCCCTAAATGTGTGACAACACCTATCTAACTTAATTTATTTTTCTAGTTCATGTTGATCAACTCTGCCTTTATATCATCATTATTGCCTTAAGATGCTGCTTTCTTGGTCTGCTTATCTAAAGAACATACTTTCTATAGAGAGTGAGTACAACAAACAGTCACCATACTGGTTCTTGGTTTGTCACAATAGGCTAGGTATCTCTTCTATTGAGTTCAGAGAATAAAAGATGCAAAATAGTTAGAGGGCTCATTAGGTAAATGTATGAGGATGTTTCCTGTAGCTGAGGAACTAGACATTAGCATTTCAATATAAACAATTGGCTATTTGGACCTGGGATGAAGAGAGATGTCTTCATTCAGATTGTAGTGAACCTTTGGTATTCTCTCTTCTGGAAGTCTGTGCTGGCATAGTCATTGACTGCATTCAAAATGGCAATTGATAGATCTCTGGGAATTGAGAATAAATGGGTATGTGGACAGAGCATGAAAATGTAGAGAAAGAAGATTAGTCATGATCTTAAAGTCCAGGTATCCAACTCCTGCTCCTATTTTTTAATGTTATTTCATCCTCTCCTGCCTGAGAGCGGGAGGTGAGTTGATCACAGAGTATTGCCATAAACAGTGGCGTCCATGTGGAGCTGGGCAGTATGAGCACCATTGCTTTTTGGCTGTACCAGATCAACAGGAAGAGATCCTATTTCCTCAATGTTACTCTACATAGGGGATCACGCTAACCAATATGGGTGTCCTGGCGCCACTGCTCTATACACTTCCCTATGCAACAGCAAGCCATTGGCACGTCCATGCCATGTTCAGACCACCCCCATCACACCCAGTTCCCCACTTATCTCTTCCCTTTCACCTGCCCATCAAATCTCTACTCACCTACACTTTAAGAAAATTTACAGTGGCATAACATACCAACCTCCCCATCTCTGGGATGTGGAAGGAGACCAGAGCATCTGGAGGAAGAAGAAAGGGTGTGGATGGTGGGAAGCTCACACAGTCCCAAAGCTGAACAGGTGGACTCCATGTATTAGTATTGGTTTATTACCGTCGCATATACTAATGTACAGTGAAAAACTTGGCTTGCATAATGTTTATACAGATCAAATGTTACCCAGTGCATTAAAGTAGAATAAGATAAAACAATAACAATGTAGAATAAAGTGTAAAAACTACCAAAAAAGTGCAATGCGGGTAAATAATAAAGTGCAAGATCATAGTCAAAGAATATAGACTTGAGAGAGTAGAATGACTATAATGGAAGTAAAGGTTAGATCTGCAGAGAGCAGTTTGCGACAAGTTGCCATCTTGGGATAGCACTGGAGCTTAAGGTTGGACCTGGGTCACTTGAGCCTTGAGGTAGCAACACCAGCAACTGCACCATAAACTGCCCTTTGACCTACCATGGCAAACTGAAGAATGGCTTCTGGCCAGGAAGGGCCACCTGCTAATGACGTAGCTCTGGTCCCAAGCATGGAAACGACACGTACATTTGGAATGTGCACACAGTGAACAAGTTGCATACTGGCACATGAACCTAACTGAGCAGATATTTGATGTGATCAAAACCCAGACCCTCTCTTAAGGGAGCTTGCAATATTGGACAGAGTGGGTCATGATCCAGTGCAACACAAAACATGCTGGAGGAACTACGTAGGTCAGGCACTATGGGTGGAGGGAAATGAACAGTTGACATCCTGGGCCGAAACCCAGAATATGGACCAGAAAGAAAGAGGAGGTAGCTAGCATAAAAACCCTGGCAAACAATAGGTGGATCCAGGTGAGGAGGGGTGAGAGGCAGATGGAGGAAGGGACAGTGGAAATACATCTTGAAGGATGGAAGTGAAAGGAGGAAGTGATAAAGGCTAAAGATGGAATTTGATAGGAGAGGAAATTGAACATGGAATCAAATAAGAAAGCTGGGAAGGACAAATGGAACAGTGTGTGTGTGTGAGTGATGGGCAGATGGAATGGGTGAAGGAGGATGGGATGATCATGGGAAGATTGGAAAGACCAGGATGAGAGAGAGAAAAGGGAACAAGGAAAAGGAGTTGACGTGGAATTGGTGAATTCAATGTTCATGCTGTCATAATGTGGCCTTTGCAGAAGCTTCATTGGGATAAGTTGCAGGAAGGGAGGGCAAGAACCTAGAGAAAGATGGAGAAGTACTGGGAGAAGAAGAAACAGAGGAAGAGGGAATGAGAAACGTAATGTAGATGGCTCACTTTTAGTCAGGTAATCCAGAACAACTTAACTAGCTGCACTACGAATAAAGACACTCAATTCCCTACTCACCATAAGACCCATAATTTTCCTTCTCTCAGTCACTAACTGTCTGTTTGGCTACATTATCAAAACAAAATACAAGTTTAAAACCAGATTTATATCCCAGTGTTTACTGACTCACACACTAAGTACAACAGTTTTATCCTTTCCTGAATGCCTGTCTCTCGAGCCTTTGCCTATTATGGTGGTCCTACTCAGTGCTGCCTCTGGTGGCTGGAAGGCCACTGACCATCAATGGACAAGAGGGCAGCTGGCCCTGCAGAATGGCCATAATTTGCTCTAGGCCAAGAATACAGTTTTGGGCAGCACCTTACCAAGGTGAGTGTCAGCAGGATGGCAGTCAATGCCTAGGGCACTGGTTGACTTTCAGCAGCAGGATCATATATGCACTAATCCTGAAAGATCACAACAGATCTATGCTCCACAAAATCTCAGACAACCCCTCCCTCCTCCACTTGAATGGGATTTGAGCTGTCAGGCCCTTTGGATATTTTATCCACATTCATGATAACAGCCACTTGTGACCACTAGCCACACCTTCAATAACGGCTGCACCAAATTTTGCTGTTATTCTCACCAACTTGGAAGCAAGCTGGCAAGCAATACCAGCCCCTCCTCCGCATTACCCATCTGCTCTGTCACCTTCCTTGACCAGCGTGCCTGTCAAGGTTTGAATAGCTGGCGATGAGTCCATGCTGTGAAATGTTAGTTTGAGTGCCTGATGAAATATATGAGCCCCCACTGAAGCAGGTTATTGTTAGGAGAGGGGTGGTTACGCGATCCTTTGAGCAGTGTCTGAGGCAACACTACTGTGAATAGGATGTGGCATTTGAAGGTAAGTTCACTGAGCTGGGCTATGGTCAGAGAAGTCCCTGCAGCAGGATATCAACAGCCCAGAGTTTTAGTCCTCCTTGGAGATACTTGGCCATATGTACCTCCACCAGTGCACAGTCTGTCCAGAGGACCTCCTCCCTCTGCATGGATACATTTCCCATGTTCCCCCTCTTCCTGCACCAATGCAGCGTCAGAAACCCACTGGATCTATCCTCCCCCACATCAATGATGATGGATATTTGCAAATATCTTCCAAATCTGCTTCAGACGTACAAAGCCCATTGGTGCATGTTACAGCTACAATGCATCACTTTCTTAAAGGGCACAGTGTGCTTTTAGGTAGCTCAGGCTGCCTCTGCGTGATGTTTGCTGTTCATAAAATATATGGAGGTTATGAGCTGTTGGTTAGTGTAGCCAGCATTGATGCACGCAAGTCATTGTAAAGAGAAAGCAGCAAGAATTTGGAATGGAGCTTGTACTATGTCAGATGAACATGGATTAATCACCCCTTGCATGTTTTTTCAGTTCGGTCTAACACAGGGCACTGTGAAGCTTTGTAACCCGACAGAGTCGAGAAAGTTCCTTATGTGGTCTTTTTCTGAAGCTGATCATTCATCACATTGTCTGAGAAATTTCATTGTAGAATTAACTGCGTGGGCATTCTGCAGACCTACAGTGAAAAAGAAAGGCTATTATGCCTTCCACAACATCAGCATGTCACTTTACAGCCAATTAAATACCTTTGAAGTATCATCACTGTTTTAATGTCAGAAATAAAATCGCATTATATGCGTATGGAACCAGAGAAAATCTTCAGACCAAATCCTGTTTTTCAAATTCTCATTATAATAGTACTCCTCCCTTGATGAATACATCTATTACTAAGCTAATCATGATTCCATGTGCATGCAGTTTATAGTTAAATTCTCTGAGAATGCTGATGTCAAAGGTTTATAAAGAATGTTATAGCAATTGCATCATATTAATAGGGATGCTACTGCAAGTTGGTTTGCAATATTGTTTAACAGAGTGTTTATTATGTATTGAATGTGTGTCCTTCCCTGAATTTGGTGCTGTGTTGGAGAATGCAGTGATGGGCAGTTTCCTTTTCCTCCAGCTTGTTAGATAGTTTTTAACAGAAATGTACCATATTATTTGAATGTAGCAGTGGTGCATAATTTCAACTTAATGGTGTCAGCAAGATAAAAATAACAGGTGATATCTTTAAGAAGCTGCTCAAAGTACTTTGGAGACAGGCAGTCAGAAAATGAGAAGTACAGGTTTGGAGTAATTAAGAAGCTGGTTTTGTGTAAGTTTATGAAGCCGGAGGAAAGTAGCGTGACCAATAATTTCAGAGAGTGGAAGGAGGTTGAAGGGCGAACATAAGAATGACGGAGTGAAGGAGAGAGGCTTCAGCGCAAGCAACACGGGTCAGAAGAACAGAGGCTGGCAACTGAGAGCCATGCAGCTTGAGAGAAATGTGGAATTGAGATGAAGACCAAGTATAAAGGATTAGAAATGAAGATTGGTGTAAAAGTAATGTTGAAAAATCAGAGAAGGTGGTAGCATTGGACAGTATATGAAAAGCAGGATTTCGGATACATTGGGAGTATATATAGGGTGGAACAGCTATGTTTGCAACAGAGCTATTCAAAGTGGCTAAAATCGGATAAAGCAAAAGAATGATATAGAATTTGTAGGGATTTGAAATAAGTTCTATATAACATGCAGTATATACCTCCAGAAGACCCATTGGATTTGTGATTCCAATATGTGTCACTGTCTCAGACAGTCTTTTCCCAGCATGTTCTCGACCAGACTCCAATATTGAGCTCCTTTTACAAACCAGATGCAGCTACATGGAGTTCAGCTAAATGCCCAACCTTCACATCGAGGAATCTAGCCAAACAACTTGGTTCACCAACTAAGAACGCAGTCTCCTCCATTTGAATAAGGAGCAATGACTCAAAAGGGCAAGGATAATTTTTAAATCATTTTTGTTTCTTATTTGATTTATTTAAATGCCTTTTACTCATTCAGAAGCTTTTTAAGGAAATAAAATGTTTGAAATATCTTTGGAATGTTTTTGAACATTTCTGATTTTCAGAACTATCTGGAAATACTCAACTTGTCGAGTAGCCATGGCCAAGGACTCATGAAATTTTTGTGAGTGTAATTTTATTCCGCGATGACAGTTATGTTCTCTCCGAAACCATAAGGGTTTCCTGCTGGTGCTCCAGTTTCCTCCCACAGTCCATAGACATACCAGTTAACAGGTTAATTGGTCATTGAAAATTGCCCTGTGATTAGACTAGTATTAAACAGGTAGGTTGCTGGGTGGTGTGGATCATTGGGCCGGCAGGGATCTGTTCTATGCTGTATTTCTAAATAAACATAAAAAAAATAAATTAAACATCAAATGTCCCACGCTGGTGTTGAGAATCCTACTTTTTCACAACTATTTAATGGATATAGTCAGGAATAGATCTTCTTATCTAGGCTGGAAATGTCCATGTTCATTAAGGAGCCCCATCACTCAGAACATGCCCTCTTCTCATTGCTGCCATCAAGGAGGAGGTACAGGAGCCTGAAGACACACACTCAATGTTTCACAAACAGCTTATTGCCCTCCACCATCAAATTTCTGAATGGGCAATAAACCCATGAACACTGCCTTAATATCTTTTTCTCTCTTTTTGCACTACTTTTTTTATTTAATTTTCTTTTTTGGATGTACTTTTTATTGTAATTTATAGTTTTTATGATTATGTATTGCCATGCACTGCTGTTGCAAAACAACAAATTTCATGACATATGCCAGTGATATTAAACCTGATTCTGCTTCTGATGTGGCAGCTCTGGGGAGGAGAGAACACAGAATTAAAGACACCTTGTGCTTGAGCAGTTTGAAAGAATTGTTCATTTTGTCTTTAAATAAAAAATCTAATTATTTATCTGAAAGTTCTTGATTTCACACTATGCAGAGGAATAAAATACATTATTTAGCATCCCACTGGTACAAGTAAATGGTTGACGATGTTTGTGCAAGAGCACAGAGCAAAAAATAGGATTTTGTTCAAAATAAGTGAATGGAAAGTAATTTGAATGCAAGCCATTTAAAGAAATTAGCTGGGCTCTTCCTAGAGATGCTGCCTGGCCTGCTGCGTTCACCAGCAACTTTTATGTGTGTTGCTTGAATTTCCAGCATCTGCAGAATTCCTGTTGTTTGGGCTTGAGTAGAACAGTTTTTAATAGAACATAGAACAATGCAGAATAGTATAGGCCCATCTTGCTGTGCTGACTTTTTAACCTACTCTGAGATCAATCTAACCCTTCCCCCCCACATATCCCTCCATTTTTACTTCATCCATGTGCCTATCTAAGGGTCTTTTAAGTATCTCTGACACGTCTGTGTCCATCAGCATCCCTGGCAGTGCGTTCTACTTCTGACACTGCCCCTCCCATATTTCCTGGAATCACCTTAAAATTATGTCCTCTTGAATTTGCCATTTCAGCTCTGGGAAAATATCTCTAACTGTCCCCTGATCTATATCTCTTATCATCTTTAGCAAGTCATCTCTCATCCTCCTTTGCTCCAAAGAGAGAAGCCCTAGCATGCTCAATCTATCGTCATAATATATGTTCTCCAATCCAGGCAGCATCCTGGCAATTATCCTCTGTATCCTCTCTAAGCTTCTACGTCCTTCCTATAATGAGGGACCAGAATTGAACACAATATTTGAAGTGTGATCTAACCAGGGTTTTATAGATTTCTGTATTACCTCAGGCTCTAGAACTCAATCTCCTGATTAAACCATATGACCATTTTATCAACCTGTGCTACATCTGCGAGGGATCTACGGACATGGACCCCAAGATTTCACTCTTCCTCCAAACTTTTCCGGATTAAACCCTGTTTACCACTTCTCAGCCGAGCTCTGCATCCTATCGATGTCCTGTTGTAACCTGTGACAAGTGACAACCTTCTACACGCTCCACAACATCACCAACTTTTGTGTTATCTGTAAACTTACTAACCCACCCTTCCACTTCCTCATCCTTATGTCATTTACATAAATCACAAAGAGCAGAGATCCCAGAATAGATCGCATCACAATAGCGTAGTGGTTAGCACAATGCTTTACAGTACGTGACCTAGGTTCTGTCTTTCTTTCTTTATTAATCTTTTTATTGACTTAGAGAGAACATATATACAGACAAGGGGAGATTTATCTCAAATATATATATCAACAACAATATAAACAAAAGATGAAGTAGATATTATCATAATCATACATAGTAATATACAAAGATACAATATATAATAAAAAAGGACAACTAATCCTCCTCTTATCAATTCATAAAGAGAGGAAAAAAACTTTAAATTTAAAATGAAAGGAAAAAAAACCCTACTACACTAAAAAAAAAGTGGGGGGTGGGGGGTCGGCACTGGGAAGTCCATTCGGAGGATACAACCAAGAAAAAAGCAAAGACTTTCTGATCAAATCTAGAACTTCGAAATAAATAATTGGAAGAGTAATAAATCAAATCAAATGAAACCAGGGTTCAATTCCCACTGCTGCCTGCAAGGAGTTTGTAAGTTTTCCCTGTGACCATGTGGGTTTTCTCCGAGTGCTCTGTCTTCCTCCCACAGTCCAAAGACCTATCAGTTGGTCAGTTAATTGGTCATTGTAAATTGTCCTGTGATCAGACTTAGATTAAGTCGGGGGATTGCTGGCAGCATGGCACAAAGGGCCCAAGGGACCTATTCCATGCTGCATCTCATTAATTTTTTTTAAAATCCCTGAGAAAAGCCACTAGTCACTGACCTTCAGGCAGACTACACTCCATCTGCTACCATCCTCTGCCATCTGTGGCCAAGCCAATTTTGAAACAGATTTAAGTTTTAAATACTTGAGTTTTTAAAAGTTGTATAATTTCAGTGAGTTACACCTTATTTCAATGATAACTTAATCGCTGTTATGTTTCCAAATTAGACAGAAGGTACAAAGATCGTTAGCTACTTGCTTTTGAATCCACAACATTAGCTTTAAACTGCCAAATTGATCAGTAAATACAGCATATTGTGCACAAACCTGTAATCTCTTACAAAAGATTACCTTGAGATATCCTGCTGTGTAGCATGTGATTTGTCAGTGCTCCGCATAAACTGAATAATTTTGTCAGTTTGAGCCAATAGTATGCTTTGCATGTCCTTTTTCTTTCAACAATTAATCAAAATCAGTAGATTTAATGTAAAAAGTTACGCTATTACAGCTCAGGGCATTGCAGATTTCAGAGTTCAGTTCCAGCGCTGTTCTGTAAGGAGACTTTGTACGTCCTCCCCGTGGAACGTGTAGGTCATCCCTGGGTCCTTCCAATTCCCAAAGACATAGTGGGTAGGTTACTCGGTCATTATAGGCTGTCCCGTGATTAGGTTAGAGTTCATTGTGATTGTCGGTGGTTGCTAGGCAGTGTGCAGCGAAGGGCCGGAAGACCGTACTCCATGTTGTATCTCTAAATAAGTAATTAAACAATGCCTGACAGCAAAAGCTGAAATGGCTTTTAATGGAGAGAGGAAATCAGAGATAGAGTCGAAGCCCAAGTATAGTCCTAAACAACACCAAACCAACCAGCAACAATCAGCCAGTAGTGCACTCAGTTCTTCATTAAACGAAAGCTTCCCTTTTACCTCACACCTCTTCTCTTCTCCTCCTCACCTGCCTTCCAGTAAGGTGGCAGCATGCCCAGACGCAGCGGCTTCTATGGGGCCAGCCAAAGATGTAATTGTCTTTTTTGAATATGTTTTTTTTACAATCACAAGATCTTGTTGGACATTAAGAACTTAAAGTCCTGCAGGTCTACCCCAGCAGTGAGTTGCTTGTTGGTGGAAAGACTGAAGAAGCTGGAATTATTGTGTATCGTGAAGCTACCTGCATCAGAGAGGCTTTGGACAAGTTGATACACAAAGGCTGTGTGCAGTCTAACAGTGAGTGATCGTTTTAGTCACTTTTGTTATGATCACAAGACCCTGTTTGTCATCATTAACGTGGAATGCTGCAAGTCTGATTCACGGATTCATAGGCAGACAGCAGGGGATCTGCATGGCTTCATTAGTAGCAAGGTCTCAAGCTGTGGTGTTGTCTATTTACTGCCACCCATGAGAGAGGTGTAGGGGGTCTGGGGAGGGTGTAGTGCCATGTCTAAGCTAGAGTCAGTGCTGCCCCCCAGTGATCACTCAGCAGAAGACAAGCTATATTGTGTTCGACTGCCAGTTGCTGCAATATTCATAGATTCATGGACTCCTGGATGGTATCTTTCTGTGTGATTGCATTTTACTGATATCTTATATGTGATTGCTATCTTATGTATGCTCTATGTACCTCATGCTGTGTATGACAGTTGATATTATGTTTTGCACCTTGCCCGTGAAGTAACGCTGTCCTTTTGGCTGTATTCATGTGTATTCATTTATGGTTGGATGGCAATTAAAGTTGAATTTGAACTTACCACCTCCCCCTGCCACCCCTCCTCCTTGCCTTTCTCCATGGTCCACTCTACTTTCCTATCAGATTCCTTCCTCTTCAGATCTTTACCTTTCCTACCTATCACCTCCCAGCTTCTCACTTCATCCCTCCTCCCTTCCTCACCCACCTGGCTTCACCTATCACTTCTAGATTGTACTTATTTCCCTCCCCCCACCTTCTTATTCAGGGTTCTTCCCCCTTCCTTCACAGTCCTGATGAAGGGTCTCGGCCTGAAACATCAATTGCTTATTCCTTTCCATAAATGTTGCCAGACCTGCTGAGTACCTCCAGCATTTTGAGTGTGCTGCTCTGGATTTCCAGCATCTGCAGTATTTCTTGTGTTTATGATCAGAAGTTCCCTTCTCTTACCCTTTCTCTTGCCCTCACCTGCCCATCACCCTCCTCTGTGCCTCTCCTCCTTCCATTTCTCCCATGGCCCACTCTCTTCTCAAATCAGATTCCTTCTTCTTCAGCCTTTTAACTCTTGGACCTATTACTTCCTAGTTTCTCACTTCATCCCTCTCCCCCACCTACCTACCTTCCCTCTCACCTGGATTCACCTATCACCCAGCAGCTTTTACACCTTCCCCTCCTGCACCATCTTCCTCTTTTCTGTCCTGTCCTGATGAAGGGTCCCAGTCTAAACCGTTGACTGTTTAATTCTCTCCATAGATGCTGCCTGACATGTTGAGTTCCTCCACCATGCCGTACTTGGGTTATTAATGGTTCAAGTGCAACATCTGGAAAAGAAATCATGTAAAGTTTTTGTGGGTTCATTTTTGTGGGTGCAAAGCAGGAATAGCCTTAATGAAAGAGGTGAGGAAAATTTGATTCATAAATGAGGTTGTCACAAAAAAAATCAGTCAGAGTTCACAATCACAGATAAATCAAAGTCCAATCAAAGAATAGCGTACAGTCCTTCTTTAGTCAGAGATGTTTGAAGTTTCTGGCCACATTTACTTCAGCTGCTATGGAAACATAAGAGGCTGCAGACAATCCACACCACTGCTAAAACAAATGAAGTATCACTGGTGTCACCAACTAACTAGAGCTCACAATATATTAACAATGCTCAAAAAACATGAAGGCCTAGCACAACTCTCTTTTAGCAAGTGCAGCTTTTACCAGCCTGTTGATTAAGTTAACTACGCAGTGTGGATACTGGAGAAAGGACAATGGTGGAAAAGGATTTTAAAGAATCACAATGATAGATTGAGAAACTGGGTAGCATTTCCAACGTAAAACTAGTAGATCCAATATTCTAAATGCAATAGATTCTGCAGATAGTGGAAGTTCAGAGGAACACACAAAATGCTGGAGGAACTCAACAGGTCAGGCGGCATCTATGGAAATCAATAAACAGTCGATATTTCAGGATGAAAGAACTGGAAAGGAAGGTGAAGAAATCAGAATAAGAAGGTGAGAAATGGAAGATGTACAAGCTGGTAGGTGATAGGTGAAAGCAGATGAGAGGTAAGGTGGCTGTGGAAAGGGGGATGAAGGGAGAAACTGGGAGCTGATAGGAGGAAGAAGAAAATGACTGAAGAAGAAGGAATCTGATTGGAGAGGACAGTGGACCGTGGAAGAAAGGAAAATTGGAAGGGTACCATATGAAGGTTATGTACAGATGAGGAGAAGAGAAGTTGTAAGAGGGGAGCCAGAATGGGGAATGGAGAAAGAGAGAACGGAGAGTGAGTAGAAATTATCAGAAGCTAGAGAAATCAAGGTTGGAACCATCAGGTTGTAGTGGGATTATGAGATGTTGCTCCTCCAACCTGAATATGGCCTCATCATGGCTGTAGAGAAGGCGGATATGTCAATTTGAAATGGGTAGCCACCAGGAAATCCTGTCCTTTGTGGGATTTTAAAAGAAATTTTGAAGAGATTTCAAAACAAAATAGAGTGGGGGCGGGGGGAGAAAGAAAAATGCAAAGGCAAGAGGTAGAGAGAGAAACACTGAACCAATATTATAGATGGATGTCTGCTATCAGAACTGGATAGTTATGGTATCAAGAAACTGTTGATTTCAACATTTAATTTGGAAGTCAGCAATGTGCCCAGAAGCAACATAAGGTGCTGTTCCCCAAACTTATGTTGGGCTTGTTGCAGACTAGTGGAACAGAGTGGGATGGGAAATTAAAGTGATTAGCCATTGGCCTTGACTCACCAGAGTTTAGAAGAATGACCGGTGATCTCATTGAGTTGTGCAAGATTCTGAGGGAGATTAATGAGAGGTTATGTGTTGAGTGACTTTTTCTCTCTTTGGAGATTTAATAGGAATAGGCAGGATGTACATTCATAGTGTAAGGTTCACTGAGATCTTGTTGACCATAAATAAACTATTTACTAATCCTATTTTATTCTCTCCAGAGTCTCATCAACTTCCCCCAGATTGTACCCTCACTTACACACAAGGGACAATCTCTAATGGCCAATGAACCTGCCAACGTGCATATCTTTGAGATGTGGGAGGAGAGCATGCAGACTCTCAGAGACAGTATTTGAGGTTAGGATTGAACCTTCAACCTCTTCTCAATTCTACCACAGTGCTTTACTCTGCTTCCTGCTGGAGTGGAGTTAATCTTCAGAATGAATGGGGTATAGTTCAATCTCTGTTGCGTCCATTTCAGAAGCACAACTGCTTCAACCTCAATGATCGAGTTGTGATACATAGATGCACAGAGAGGAAGTCCTAATCCTTACTATACGACTGTGCTGCCTGACTATTAACCCTCCAATTGGTCTCACAGTCTCTCAGCATCTCTTGGAATCTTTCTTAACTCAATGACATCACCTCTCATTCTTCTAAATTTCAGTGAGTCAAAGCCAACTGGCCAGTCACTTTAATTCTCCAAGTCTCTTGAGCCCCGCATGCCACATCAAAGAAACAAAGATCTGCCCCCAACTAACCTCTGTTCCACAACTACATCTCCAACTAGACCCTGGACTGTGAGGTTCGCTACTATGCCACAGCAGAACACCACAAACAGCACCAAGAGTTCAGTCCACCAGACATAAATGATCCATGCCCTCCTGTACAGTTCAAGTACTCAGCACCTCAAAGCACTGATGAGATACTGCCAGCCTTGCCTCTGCAAAATACGCTAAATCCAGTTGCTGGGTAAGGCATTAGCATCCTCTCCTAGGCCAACATTCCCGCTATCAAGGTTTTACTCGGATGCCTCCAATGAATTTGCATGACTGACATCAGATATCTGAAACAAACTTTCCTACTCTATCCTTGTCATGGCCAGAAATTGTGAGGATGACAGGGATGTTCTCAAAACTTCCATGGAAAAAGGTAACAAGCCCATTGATCTGTGGGACTCCAAGGCCAAATGGAGAAGGAGCATCAGGAAAGAGTTTCAAACTTCATGGCACTTGGAAGTCCAGCATAAGTAATGGAAAGAGTGCACCACTTTCCATGTTATTCTTCTACCTATGCTATCACCTGAGATAGAGACTGCAAAGCTGGAGTGGAAGCAAGTCATCCTTGACATCAAAAGACAGCTTCAGAAAAAGGGAGAGGGAGAGAAATACCTGTCATGAATGAAGCAGGTTCTCCTCCTAGTTTCTGCAATTTCAGTTTATGATACCTACTTCAGTTTAATATGTATACACAGTTTAGAAATTAGACCCATTTATAATTTTTTGTGCGTAAATTGGGATATTAAGATGATTTGGAAGTGTTTAGCGATTATGTTCTGTTAAAGTCAACTCAGTTTTAAAACTATCTGTCATGACATAATTCCCACCGTGCATTCCACCCATGTAGTCACTAATATGTGCAACATCCGTTAAATACTTGCCAAAAAATGGATCAGATTGTCTTGACCTAAGACTTCAATTATTAACTCTCAATTAAACAAGAAGGATATTGTGCTGAAGGTTGCAAATCATGCTTAATTCCTGGCTCTTCATTATTTTTATATAATATAAGTACATCCCCTAGTCATTTTAATATGATAAAAAGATATTGCTGCAGCACTGAACACTGGCTAAAGTATCCATGTCTCGATATCTTCAAGTCTCAGACACTTCGCTCTGTGGCCTCACTGCAGCCATGCCAGAGACAAGGCTGGCATAAAGAAAGCCAATTGATAGGACTGGCTTGCTCCCTATGAGTCAGTGCACAGATAGCACAGCAAATTCTGCTTAACTGCACTGGTCAGTTTTTAATGTCCCTTAAAAGAAGAAAATTACAATAATAATTTTCTTAAAGTGAAGATTTTCCAGCTTCCCAATATGTTTGAGATTAGAGTAAAATGTACTGTTCAACAAAACATTTAGTTTACTGAAATATTTAGCTCATTTAAAATGGTTCAAATGTTAGTTCTAGGAAAAATATTTTAAGTAATTCTTTGAAAGTTAAAAAATCTCTGTGAAGTTCAAATTGCAAATTGCACTTGGAGGAATAGTGTTTTGCAATTAAAACTCAGTTTAGTAAAATTCCATTGAGAGAGAGTTTGTTTTCTGATTACTTATCAAGTGTCTGAAGTTTTGCGTTTTACATACCAGGTACGATGAACTCTACTCCCTAGTTGAAACAGACGAAGAGGTTTTGAGTAGGTACATATGTTTCAAAATGCACACACTACAAGGACTTGCTGGGGGCAGCCTACAAATGTTACCATGCTTCCGATGCCAACATAGCATAACCACAATTTACCAACCTTTACTTGTATGTCTTTTGTAGCAATGTGGGAGGTAACCAGAGAAACAGGAGGAAATCCACATGATCATAGGAAGAATGTACAAACTCCTTACAGATAGAAGCATGAATTGAACTCCTTTCTTTGGAACTGTAAAGCATTGCGCTAAACACTACACTACAGTGCCATCCACGCAACTAAAATCTCACTTGACTACGAATCTTCACCCTTGGAATTATCTTAATAAATCTCTTCTACAACCTTTCTAAAGCTTTTACATCTTCCCTGATATACGATGCCCAGAAAGAACACAATATTGCAACTGAGCCAATCCAGAGTTTTATAAAATTGCTTGTAATGTCTGTCTGTCTCTTCTAATAAATCCTAGAATTCCGTAAACTTTGTTTAACCACTTTTATCCTACCATGCCACATTCTATTAATATGTACATTTGCTCCATTGCCTCTTTTAGATCTGTCTTCTTATACTCCATTTACAATAATGAAGTGGTTAAGGCATTCGTCTGAAGGTCGCTAGTTCGAGCCTCAACATATTTGTGTTCTTGAGCAAGGCACTTAACCACACATTGCTCTAGTGTCTGTGCGAGGAGCGGCGCCCCACACAGACTTCCAATCTGCGCCTTGTAAGGCATGAAAATGCCTGACGCAGGCCTCTCATGGTCTGAGTCAACGTTCCATCCCTCCTACAATAACAACTTCTAGTTCATGTTATTTTTCGTATTCTTCAAATCAGAATGTAATAGTTTGCATTTCTCAATATCAAATGGCTTCTGCTATCTACCTGTCCATCCCCCAGCCGATCCATATTTCCTTGAAGTCTTGCTATCTATCGGATAGTTCACTACTCCAATTTTTGGCATGATCTGCAGCTTTGGAAATTGAACTGCATACATCCAAGTCCAAATTGTTAATCTATATATATTTTTAAAGTATTCATCCTGGGTAACCCTACAGTCCTCAAGGCAACCTATCACTATTTTCCTCAATTCTATTAATTTATGTTATCTATCTCTGCTTCTACGTTCCCTTTATTTTATGGTGTTCAATCTTGATGACTCACCTTAAAAGGATTTCCTCTGATATTGGTCATTGCCACCCTGGGAAAAAGGCACTGGCTGTCCACCCTGTCTGTGCTTCACATAATCTTATACATCCCCTTCAGTCGCCACCAGTTAACGTCAACACAGGAGTAACACTGGCTGCGGCTATGCTCACCAACACCACCCAGCCTTCCAGCACTGGTACCAGCGCAAACTGAATGGCAGAGCAGGCTCAATGGGACAGATGGCTGACTCCTGCTCCTAATTCTTATGTTTACCCTCAAGGACACCAGAGTCAACTATTCATCTACACACTAAGGGTAATTTAGGGCATACAATTTGCTTGTTTTTGAGAAGTGGAAAGAAACCAGAGCACTTGCTGGAAAGCCACAATGTCACAGGGAGAATGTGCAAGCTCCATATATCCAGCACCTGAGGTCAGGACTGAACCTGCTTACTGGGATGAGTGAGACAGCAGCTGCACTAGCTGAGCCAACGTGCTTCCTGAAAGAGAATTCCATCAATCTCATTCTTGTCTTCCCTGATTTTTCTAGTTCTATTGTTTTCCATAACTATGCTAGAAGGAAATGGTCATAACTGAAGATATTCTTACACCGAAATCTTTCAATTCCTCGGTGTCCTTTTGTATCCAGGTTACTTGGTTGTCATTAGTTCTGCACCTTAGCTTTTATCAGACTTCATTTCTATTTTGGATTAGTGATCTAAATTGCACTAGTTATGAATATGAATGTGATTAACTAGAGAAAGATTAGGGCCCCTTAGGGAGGAAAGAAGGTAACCCATGAATGAGTTCAGTGGATTCATGGTTTTACAGATTCATAGCATTGTACATTATGGACATATATCCTTTAGTCCAACTTGTCCATGCAGACCAAATTGCCTACATGAGCTCAACCATCTGCCTGCATTTGCCCCTTATCCCGCTAAGTCTTTCTATCCGTTTACCTGTCTAAATATCTTTTAAATACTTTAATTGTACCCAGCTCTATAGTTTCCTCTGTCAGCTTGTCCCATCTACCCACCACCCTTTGTGTGAAAAAGGTGCTCCTCAGGTCTCTTTTATATCGTTTCCCTCTCACCTTAAATCTATGCCCTCTAGTTTTAGAAACACAACTCAATATATCTGGAATTAAAAGCAAGGGGACATCAAAAGATGAAATATCATCACCCTAAAACATTTGCTGTTTCATTCACCGGAGATGCAGCCTGACCTGCTGAGTACTTCCACGTTCTCTAATTTTCCCAATAGTTGCCAACATTTGTTTTGATCTTCGAGGGGCACACAATCATTAACCAGGAGCTGATCCATTTAGGAATTCATCAGGAAACACTTCTCCTCACAGGTGAGTCTATAAGATTGTCAACAAGGAAAGGCTGAGCCAGCTGAAATTTTCTAGGCCAGGTTGGCAGACTTCTATGTGGAGGAGTTAAGGTTAGGCTCCGCATGTGGTTAAAAAAAATGCTCAGCTTTGGTAAATTTGGTGTGGGGCTCTTCTCACCCTGGACAGCCCTGGGCCTATTGTTCTCCTGGACAATAGGGGGAAACTTCCAGATTATTCCTCCTAATGGGCCTGGACTTTCATTAAGTTTCTCTTCTCATCCAGGACATGACTGTGGAAAAGGTGTCATAGGTTTATGGTGAAAAAAGTACATCTTTTGCTGCCATTTTATTTATTTACATGTACTCAAGAACATGATTATCAGGAACCCAACCATAAAATATGCATCATCTATCCCTCATTCCCCAACCCCAAACACCCTCCAGAAATGGATAGTTTAATCTGTCTTTGAGGCAGGGAGAAGGTGCCTACAATGGCATTACTATCTGGGGCATTCTGCGCACTCTTTGCAATTATTAGATTGTTCTTGGATAAGTGATGATGGAAATAATGCTTTGCATGTACAAAGGATAGAAGAGAAGTTATAATTAAGACCAGAATCTACATACTTTATCTTACTTGACAGACCTGCTGACCATGAGATTACTTTGTGCAAGTTTAACTGGAGGAATTCATTCTTCTGCATATTTGTAACAAAAATATACAACAACAACTATATTTACAGTAATATTCCATCTATATCTTAGCACAAAATCATTGCAGGACTTGTAAATGCTTTTATGGTAGATTAGGCAAACATACCACCTGCTGCTAACATTGTATCAGGATAAAGAGATCAAATTCAATAATAAAGCAGAATACAAAGAGCTGTTAGATAAGGACACATTAATAAACATGATGATCCACTATGTGAATCTCTACCAAGATGACATAGTATAAATCATCAGCACTTTGCAAGACTAGTGCTGTTTATTTCTTGCGCATTTTAATGTGCTGCTACAGATGCATGAAAAAGCTCAGTTGAGTTTTATTGTTTGGATAGAAATAACTTTGCATCCAAAGTATCTCCTTAATGTGGAGCCCCTCTGTGGCCAGAATTACAGTATATTAATCCAAACAATCATATTGTATCAGTAAGGGATATAAAGGCTAGAAGTACCAACTCAATGGTTTTGATCTTTCAGCACAATGCTCAAGATATCAAAGCAACTAGTACAAAAATTGAGGGAGGTTTAAGGGAAAATCCAGTGGGGCTCAAATATCCACAGATTTTAGGACTAGGTTTAAATACTGCATTTCTTCCACATACGAAAGAGGTGTCTTCTTCAAACTCATTCTGTTCAGCAGCATTTCATAAGTCAACAAAATGCTGGCATTTGGGAATTTCAGTATGACATTTCACTGTGAAAAGGGAAACACATAAAAAGCTTCTTATTAAAGGGTCACGGGCATTAAAAGTGGAAAATGTGTAAATCAAGAAATACCTGTACATTACGCTTCAAGCAGTCTTGTCCATGAAACTGGTTCCACCTCTTAAGCTCAGGATGAATTAATCTCATTGGGAGTTTCTGCTGAATACAAGCCCTGAATATTAAATAGAACTCTCAGGCACAGGATCTCCAAAAGTTATGTTTAACAAGGTTTTTCAAATCTTGACAACTAACTGATCCGAGTTTAACTAGAAAATATTTTACGTATTCTTCGTAAGTCGTTTAAATAATTTAAAATCAAATTGATTCAGTAGATTGACTGAATTATACCCTTCATATTCTGTGTCATTAAATTTTTAGCTTTATCAATCAAATTCTACTAAGTTACCAAATTTAAATATATTGAAGTGTATTTCTAAAGTCATTTATCATCTGAAGAAAGTACATTTCAAAATGCTGTGAGATTGTGCTAGTTTGGGACACATTATGCATCAGTGAAATTAACTTGAGTTTGAGAGGAAACTCAGGGGAAAGAAAGTACTGTACTTCTAAATGCAGCACAATTTACCATCGCACCCAAAGGGCGGACTCTTCCTCGAATAATACTATTAGGCTGCAAATAAGACCTGCTGAAATACTTATTAAGATCAACAAAATCAGTATGCAGACTGATACCTAGTTAACTCCATAACTTTCACTGCCAAAATAATGTAAAATTATACTGGTTTACAACATATTGTTTCACACAATGCTTTACATTACAGGTGTCCAGGGTTCAATTCCCACTGCTGCCTGTAAGGATTATGCATGTTCTCCCTGTGATCGGGTGCCCTTCCTCTGGGGTGATTCAGTTTCCTCCGACAGAACAAAGACATACCTGATGGTAGGCTAACTGGTCATTGTAAAGTGTCCCGTGATTAGACTAGGATTAAATCAGGGGATTGCAGGGCTGCGTGGCTTGAAGGGCTGGAATAAATAACTAAATAGAATTAATAGATAGGTAGATTAAATTAAAGGCATCCGTTAGTCTTGGGAGACCATGGATCTGCGCCTGGAAAGTCTTCACTCTCCAGGGCGCAGACCTGGGCAAGGTTGTATGGAAGACCGGCAGTTGCCCGTGCTGAAAGTCTCCCCTCTCCACAACACCAATGTTGTCCAAGGGAAGGGCATTAGGACCCATACAGCTTGGCACCAGTGTTGTCACAGAGAAATATGTGGTTAAGTGCCTTGCTCAAGGACACAACACATTTCCTCGGCTGGGGCTCGAACTCACGACCTTCAGGTCACTAGTCCAATGCCTTAACCACTTGGCCACGTGCCCACACACAGATAGGTAGATAAATAAATAAATAAATAAATAGACAGCTAGATAAATGAATAAAAAGCAGCATGATCTCTTTCATGAACAACCCCGTATTTAGATGTATTTCTGTGTAAAAGAACAACTATAACTTAGAATCATACAGTTGTACAGCATAGAAACAGGGCCTTTGGCCCACCATGTCTATGGGGAGTACTATGGCTATATAATCTCATGTGCCTGCATTAATTCCAGAGCCCCCTAAGCATTTCTTTTTCAAGTACCTGAGCATGAGATTCTTAAATTTTAACACCGCACCTGCTGCTAGCACCTTTTCTGGAAGCTCATTTCATATACCTAGCACTCTCAATGTAAAAAGCTTGACCCTCAGATTCCCCATAAAGCCACGCCTCTCTCACCTTAATCTCTTGTCCAGTGTCATCTCATGCCATGTATAGATGCATAGTGGAAACTATCACAGCCTAGTCTAGAAACACCAATGCCCATGAATGGAAGAGCCTACAAGAAGTAGTGAATGGAGTCCAGTCCATCACAGGAAAAGCTCTCCTCATCATTGAGCACATCTACAAGGAACACTGCCACAACAAAGAAGCATTCATCATCAAGGTGTGCCATTATCCAGGCCATGCTCTCTTCTCCCTGCTGCCATTGGAAAGAAGGTACAGGAGCCTTAGGTGCCACACCACCTGGTCCAGGAACAACTATTACTCTTCAACCATCAAGCTCCTGAACCAGTGTGGATAACTTCACTCTCCTCAACACTGAATTATTCCACAACCTATGGGTCCATTTTCAAGCAGTCTACAATGCATGCTCTGAATGTTATTCATTACTTACTTATCTATTATATATACTTTATACTTTATTGTCGCCAAACAATTGATACTAGAACGTACAATCATCACAGTGATATTTAATTCTGCGCTTCGCAAAATTATTTTTTGTAATTGCAGAGTTTGTCTTCTAATGCGTATTGGTTGCTTGTCTAACTTTCTTTCTTTGTGTTTTTTCATTGATTCTATTGTGTTTCTTAGTATCTATTGT
This sequence comes from Mobula birostris, assembly GCF_030028105.1. Classification (NCBI taxonomy): domain Eukaryota; kingdom Metazoa; phylum Chordata; class Chondrichthyes; order Myliobatiformes; family Myliobatidae; genus Mobula; species Mobula birostris. Next base: position 41,755,350 of record NC_092378.1, on the reverse strand, counting down.
GAATATCTGCAGGAAAATATATCTCAGGATAACACATGGTGGCATATACTGTATGTACAGTATGTGCTTTGATAATAAATTTACTTCACTCCTACCTTGGAAACAGATATTATCTGCCCCATTTATGTATCTCATTATTTCATCTACCTCAAACAATGACAAAGGTAATAAGCAATTCTGTGTAATGATGTTGTTTCATTCCCTGCTGGTTAGTCAAGACCAGGGTTTGTTTCTAAGAACCTTGTGTTTGTTGCAGTGTATTTAATATTTCAGAACTATTTGAGTAATATTGTAAATATATTGTTTGATTGAGTGTTTTTGTATGTTTACATAATTCATTATAGGTTTTACGTAAGGAGTACATGAATGGCATATGTCATTAGGTAACTATGTCATATTTAAGAGCCTCACTAAAGTAAAACAAGTTGGCATGTGGCCAAGTGGTTAAGGCATTCGTCTAGTGATCTGAAGGTCACTAGTTTGAGCCTTGGCTGAGGCAGCGTGTTGTGTCCTTGAGCAAGGCACTTAACCACACATTGCTCTGCGACGACACCGGTGCCAATCTGTATGGGTCCTAATGCCCTTCCCTTGGGCAACATCAGTGGCGTGGAGAGGGGAGATTTGCAGCATGGGCAACTGCCGGTCTTCCATACAACCTTGCCCAGGCCTGCGCCCTGGAAACCTTCCAAGGCGCAAATCCATGGTCTCATGAGGCTAACAGATACCTATGAAAGTAAAACAAAGTGGACATGCACCTCCAGCTCCTGTGTTTTTCTCTCGAGCAGCGGAGGCTGAGGGGAGATGATAGAGGTTACAAGCTTATGAAGGGCATTAGATAGAGGAGACAGGCAGTACCTTTGTCCCAGGGCAGAAATGTCTAATACCAGAGGGCATACATTGAAGGTGAGAGGGGATAGGTTCAAGGGTGATGTGAGGGGGAAGTTTATTACTCAGAGAGTCATGGATGCCTGGAATGCGCTGCCTGGTGTGGTGGTAGAGGCAAATAAATTAGAGGCTTTTAAGAGACGTTTGGACAGGCACATGGATGTAAGGAAGATGGAGAGATATGGACATGGTGTGGGTAGGAGGGATTTGTGCCTGGGTGTTTTGGATTTTCTTTTTAGCTGGTTCAGCTCAACACTGTGGGCCGAATGGCCTGTTCCTGTGCTGGACTGTTCTGTGTTCGTGACATATTCTCCCTAAAGCAAATTGAAAATCCCCCTATTATGAAAGCGATGATCCAAAGGGAAACCAGAAAAGACCCCAGACTGTCTCAGATCTACTTGGCCACCCAGTGTGGCTGGAATATGCAGCAGAAATTTCAGTTCCCTAATCTTTACCAGGCCAGGATGATCTTACCCTTGACGGGGGTTGCCATATGTGTGTGAGGATTGAGGTTTGATATACTTTCCTATCTGAGAGCTAAAGTATTGGAGGAGCTACAAGCCGATCATCTAGGCATGGTCAAAATGGAAGTGTTGACTAGAAGCTTTGATTGGTGGCCTGGGATAGTTCAGCAGATTGAGCAGCTTGCCATGCACTGCTCTGGAAGATGCCAAGAGCAGTGCCTCTCCATTCCTGGGAATGGTCTGCATTGCCCTGGCAGAAGATTCATGTGGATTTATCTGGACTGTTCATGGGCACAAATTTCCTGGTAGTAGTGGATGCAGCTACAGAATGGCCAGAGGTGTTCCTGATAGCCTCATCCCACAGCTTCCAACACTGTTGATGCGTTGGGAAGCCTCTTCTCAAAGACTGGTGTTCCAGAACACTTACCGAGTGACAGTGGACCACAGTTTGTTGCGGAACAGTTTTAGCCATTCCTGAAAATGAACGGTTAAAGACATACTACATCTGCACCATATCACACAGCTACAAAAGGCTTGGCAGACAAGTTTATCCAGATTCTAAAGAACACACTGTGGACATTGTTAGCAGAACACAGTACACTGTCAGTGAATCAGAAACGCGCCAATTTCCTCCTTGCATATCACACTGCAGCACACTCCACAACCGACAACTCACCAGCTATGCTGTTCCCGGGTCGTCCTTCGTGCTCATGCCTGGATCTGCTCAAACCCAGTCTCAGGAGAAGTATGAAGGACAAACGGCTGAGACAAATGGAGGGCTCCTCAAGCAAGGAGAATCGATGTTCCACAAGCAGTCCTTGTGAGGGACTACAGAGTTGATCAGAAGTGGTCACTTGGAAAGGTTAAGTACAGAACTGAACCGCTCTCCTACACAGTGGAGTAGGTGTCTGATGTCACCTGAAGAGGACACATCAGGACAGCAGAGTTAATTGTAAGAGAAGAAAGGTTTTGGAACCACCTCCCACAGTCCCAGAGTCAGCTCCTACAACCACCACGGAGGAGATCCCAGAACCAGATATTATTTTGCTGCCATAAGTCTCACCTGCCAAGCAGAGTGACCTCCACCTCTTGTCGGGAAAGAAGTTATCCCACAAGATTAAGAAATCCTCCACAGCTATTAAATTTTTAGGCCTGAATGGGACAATTTAAAATTTACTATGTTGTGGATGTCTATATAGTAGTTGTATTATATATTATCATATGTCTATGTATGTGTGTGTGTATATATATATATATAGAATATTTCTGTAATATTTGAGCAATATTTAAAATCTGTTGTTTGATTAGACATTGTTTGTTTGCTTAAATCATTATGGGTTATATGTAAGAAGTACATGAATGGCATAGGTCATTATATCGCTACATCATATTTGAGCACCTCACTAAGTAAAACGAAGTAGACAAGCATCTCCTGGCTCCTTTGTTCTCTTTTAATTAGCTCCTGGAGTTAAAAAACATAACAGTTCTGTTTTAAGTATGTAGCTAATTTTTGAGGCTTGGGTCTAATAGAATAGAGCTATGGAGTGTAGGTTAATGTCCATGACTTCCTTCTGCTTTTCCATAGTGATCAGGGAAGGGCCACTCGAAATCAGGCAGGTCAGTTTAGGAGTGACTAACTCTGCATTCATCGGATATGATCACACTGCGATTCTGTTATTATCCCAGTATTCAGGTCTAAGCTGGGCTAACACTCTAGAGGAAGGAGCTTGAAGCCCACCAACAACAGAACCAACATTTAAAAATGATAATTCAATAAAAATGTTAACTAACGACTACTTGAGTAAAAGCCATTTGATTTACAAATCCAATTTACCCAATGTCCATTAAGAAATTAAGTCTCAAACACAAGGAATTCTGCAGATGCTGGAAATTCAAGCAACACACATCGAAGTTGCTGGTGAATGCAGCAGGCCAGGCCAGAGCTAGCTCTTCCTTCAGTTAGTCCTGATGAAGGGTCTTGGCCCGAATCATCAACTGCACCTCCTCCTAGAGATGCTGCCTGGCCTGCTGCGTTCACCAGCAACTTTGATGTGTGTTTCAAGAAATTAGGTCTGTTGCCCTTACATTATTCTGGCCTATCTTCTGTTAGGCAGCCCCTTGGGCTCGAGGATAATTTGCCTTACTCTGGTTTTGTGAGTACTGAGGTGGCCGGTGAAGTCAACACGAAAGCTGATGGGGTTTGTGCTTTACAGTACAGGAAGGCAACAGCAAAGCAGAGCCAGGAAATCATCATCATTCTCGGGACTTTCACATTCATCTGTGCACGTGTGGGCATCACAAACTTTATGGCATTTCCACAGGCAAATGTTAGCAGCTCTGCACAGAACTCTCAGGATCTGGGTCAACACTGATTCTTCCCAGAAATGACTGCAGCACACTTAAATTCTTCGTGCTTCTGTCCTGGCACTGAAAGAAATCGAATACCCGTAGTCAACACTCTATTTTTGTAGAGCATGCAAACATAACCTATTAATATGCAAATAAATGTTTCGTGGCTAAAATTAAGAATTAGAAGGAGAGTTTTAAATGGCAGAATCAAGAATCACCTCGAAAATGACAAAGGCCCATGGCTGTGCCTTTTGCAATTCCTGCTGTGATCTCTGCAGTGTATCTAGATTAGAAATGTAGGAAATTTGAGCGCACATTATTGAAACAGTGGGAGCAACTCCCTAAGAAGAGAAAATTTACAATGAACATTGATACAACCTAGATCATTAACAAACAGTCAAATTAGACTGATCTACTCTGCCTGCAAAGGGAAAAGAATTGTCTTGGTTAATTGATTTGTCAATATTAACCAGAACAGATTTGTTACAATAAATATAATTCCTGATCAATCAAACCTTCATGTATATATGAGCCATCAGAGGATTCTATAAAGATTTCATGAAGAAAAATATGCGAAGGCAAATACATTTCTTTTGCAAGCAAAGTGGTCCATATCCTAAATGTGCGAGTTTACGTGACTAGTATTTGTTTGTTTGCAGCAATCCTTCGTGTTATATCTGAAGGATCCTTCTTCGAGGATTGTCACTTTGTTGTGGTGGAGAGGTTTGCGAGTTCCTGAGATCCTAAGAGTGATGCTGTCAGGAGTGTAGCCATCTGGTGCTTAGCTCTTTGTAGGGTCACCCCATGACGGTAAGGTCAAGGAGGAGGATCCAGACAAATACCGATCAACAGTGGAGCTGGCAGAAAATGATGAGACATCATAACAGCAGTGAAGACAGAGGAAGAGAGAAGCAGTTGTAACACTGTCAAGTTTCACTGCTAAGGCTAATGTAATGGCTTCTCTGTAGCAACAATATTTGGGTTATGACTAGAGATATCAGGGCTTTGGAATGTATGTTATCCAATGGGAGAAATGTTGTTCTTTCTTGTGAGTCTGGAAGAGAGGTTTTCACAGTTTTTTGTCAGAGAGCGATGGAGAGAGAGGACAGGAATGGAGAGAATCAGAAGACCACTGGACGGACTGGACTGAGGAGTGAGGGTCCGAGGGCCTGCTACGCTTGGAGGTCGACGGGAACAAATGAACGAACAGTGAGCCCCAACAGTGCGCAATAGACTTTTTCCTTAAAATGGGCCCTTTTACTTTTTATTTTCTTTACTAACCCTCTATCCAGATTAAGATCTATAAAGTTCAATCATTTAAATGCATACGGTGTACTGTCTGATATTTTGCGGTGCGGATTTGCAACCAGGCAACACATCACGCAGCATCCACACAAAGGAGATTTCTCAGTTTGGCGGGGCCAGAGGCTGTCTTCCCCTGGAGGTACATGTGCTGGCTGAGCCTGACAGTCACACAGTGAAGAGTTCCAGTTGTCTTGCACTCTATGCCACTGGACCCTGACCCTGATCTGTCAAGGACCGCATGGTGGCTGCCCATGCATCAGCCTCCCCACATTAAACGAAGTCATGCACAGGCATTCTCCATTAAGGAAATATGGCTTCTACAGCTTCCTGAGGATCCGCCACTAGACAACCTCTTAGGAGAACATCGTTCTTGACTCAAGTGATCACAATAGGGGTGAAGAGTCAGCTGTTACTCTGGCAAAGTTCTCTTAATTTTATTCTAAAGTAGAAATGCTTTATTTTAAAGTCAAATAAAATAAAGCCTAAAATAGAACTCTTTGTAATATCTGCTATATCTTTAATTTAGTTGCAAATTTACACAAAGGCGTTGGTTTCCCAAATGGAAGCAAGATAATATCAATGGGGCTAGAAAATAACATCAGACCGTAATGAACATGATGCAGATTAAGATGGGAAAGGTGCAGTTTCACCAGAGAGGAGATGTAGGAATGTAGGAATGGAAGGCAGTTCACCTTTTACATGTAGCATGGGGTTATTTTCAAGATTAATTTTAATGACAACCTGCCTCAGAGTACTGAAATGTTATGTTTATCCGGTTATGTTATATGGCTCAGAATGTTGGACAATATCTAGTAACATGAGGAAATGAATTTTAGCAGCAGAAATGTGGTTTTTGAGGAGGATGCAAAGAATATCATGGACGAAACGAATATCTAATGAGGATATCATGAACAGAGCAAACACAAAAAGAGAAATAATGTATGAGATCATGAAAAGGCAACGTAACTTCATTGGACCTGTGATTAGGAAAGAGGAGTTAGAATGCACGGTAATTATGGGAAAGATTGAAGGGAAGAAAGCAAGAGGAAGACAAAGACAAATGATGATGGAGACAGCAGCCAGAGAACTGGAAATGAATACCAATGAATTGATCCACTTGACCCGAAACAGGAGTGTGTGGGCCATGGCAGTCAATGCTCAAACTGAGCATGGTACCTGATGATGATGATGATGATGATGATGAGGTTAATTTAGTGCAACTGGGAAATTTGCTGAAGTGTTTAAATCACAAGATAGAATGTATCCTATTTTGAAATAAAGCAGAAAATGCTGCAAGCACTCAGCGGGTCTGTGGAAAGAGAAGCAGTTTGCATTTCATGTCTGGGACCCTTCAGCAGAACTAGGGAAAACAGAAAACAAGTTAGTTTTCAGTAACAAATGAAAATGAGGGAGGTAATAGGGAGCACAAGAAAAATATCTCTGGGTGCTATGAAATGAGTAAATAATTATTAGCAGTTAGACAGAAAGTGATTCTTGCAAAACCTGCCTTAATTGAATTCCCAACATGTTGTAAACATGGGCAAGTGGGGTGGACAGAGACACAGGTCCTATAAAACTACTCTTCAAAGATCTTGCAAACCCTTGGCCCATTGCTAATTGGTATTTGCTTTATTATTGTCACATGAAAAACTTTGTTTTGCATGCCGTCCAGAGATCATTCGATACATGAGTATATTGAACTAGTGCAAAAGGAGATTTAAGAGCAGAATGTAACATTACATTTACAGAGACATGCTGCGCAGGCAGACAAATAAAGTGCAGTGACCATGATGAGTTACCTTAAGAGATCAAGATTTCACCTTTGGCTCCTAAAAGGATTATTGAAGAGTCTTATATAACAGGATAGAAACTGTTCTTGGTCTGGTGGTATATGTCTTATATTTTTGTATCTTCTCCCCAATGGGAAGGGTAGAGAAGAGAAAATGACCAGGTGGGATAGACCCTTAAGTATGTAGGCTGTTGTCCTGAGGCAGCAGGAAGTGTAGGCAGAGTTCATGGGGGGGGGGGGGGGGGGGCAGGGCAAATACTATGATCCATCCAGACAGGACACTTTCCATTCTGCATCCATAAAAATGGATGAGTGTCATCAACTACATACTGAATTTCCTTAGCCTCCTGAGGAAATAGAGGTGCTGGTGTAAAACAGGAGCACTGGCACTATCAACTAGCACTAATGTAATTGTATTTTCCACAGCACACAAGCCAATTACTAAAGGCTTGCAACCTGGTGTGTGTGTGTGTGTATATATATATATATAATCATCTGGAAATTATTGAAGTAAAATTTTCCCTATTGAAGTTGTGCTTCATCATCTAGAATGCAATTCTAAATTATGACTTTGTAATACTAATGACTGTATGGAGAAGGTGGCAGAGATTCTCGAGAGGAGAAGGAAGCAGAGCTGAAGTACATTTGTTCTGAAGGGATGGTGAGTGTGAAACAAAGTGTTAGCTGAAAGCAAAGTTTGGGGGGCGGGGTGCAAGGCAGCCTAATGGTTAGCGTAATGCTATTACAGCCACCTGCAACTCTGGTTCAATTTCCACCTTTGTCTGTAAGAAGTTTGGACATCCTCCCCATGACTGCATGGGTTTCCTCCGGGTGCTCCGGTTTCCTCCCACATTCCAAAGGCGTATGGGTTAGTCGGTCACATGGAAGTGGTGCATTCTCACTGGGCTGGAAGGACTTGTTGCCGAGCTGTATCTCCAAAATTAAAAATAATTTCATTGCAACACAGTTTTACCTTAAAATTAGAATCTCTTAACAATAAAGCTGCCATGCTTTAGGCAAAAGTGATGATCACACAGGATGCTGTGCTTCGCTGGATCATTGGGAGAGCAGCTTCTGAGGCAGTCATGAATATATGCTGTTCATAGCAGAGGGGACTGAGAGAAAGGAAAAGAAATCCTGTCTGTTATCATATCAACATTGCCGTAATCTACCGAAATCAAATGATGTCATCACAGATTAACAATTTCTTTTCCGTCTTTTACTAAAACTCCTTAGCACAGCATATCTTTTTTTCAATTATTAGCTTGTGTAGGGTAATTATCAATTTTCAATTTATTTTTCCAATATTAGCCTGTTGTATGTGTAGGTAGGTGGGGGAAATACTAGTTCTCCAAAACTGCCCTTCAAAGTTCATACGAACCATTGTCCTGTGATAATTGCTGTAAGTAATCAAAGAGGACCAGCAGACCTATGGACCAGCAGCTTTGTAACCAGGCTGCTTAATCAGGTCAAAGACTTCTACCGAGAGCGAGCTGCCAGCATCAGTGAGATTCCAGGCTTTCTTACAGCCATGGCTTGAAAACAGAAAATGCTACAAAAACACTGGTGTGATGGGTGCAGAACACTTAAATGATTGGGCTTCTAATCCAGAAATCTTGATTAACTGTCCAAAAACCTGATTTCAAATACCGCCACCGCAGTTGTGAAAATGAAATTTAGTTACTCATCTGGAATTTTGATCAGTAACAATTATCCTTAATGATAATGACAGTGGACATCACAATTGTGGTGATATCACATGTCACGTGTAAGAACATGATTGGTCAGAGTTCGGAGCATGCACAGAAATGACAGAATGATCGAGAAGCTTGAATGTTAAAACGTAGTTGCTGTTGAATAAAAGTTCTAGTTATATTCTTCCAGAATATGGTTTGTTCTTGGTAACTCACGGTACGTATAAAGAACACAACATAGTGTCAGAAGTCAGTCTGGAAGAATAATTCATTTCGCTAACATAGAAGAAGCAAAGATAATCAAAAAAAAAGCGTGTACTTTTTCCTTGTTTGCTTAGAGCTTGAAGAATGGAAATTTTGCAACCCCCATCGACGCTTCAGCTGACTGGAAATGTAGCTGAAAACTGGAAAAGATTTAAACAGCGTTTTTAAATTTATTTATCGGCGGTCAGAGCAGAAAATAAAATGGAAAAAATGAAAGCAGTGATCCTACTCCACATAATAGGGGATGGTGCAATTGAGGTATATAACCATTTTACTTTTGAAAATGGAGATAATTTGAACCTAAAAGCGATAATCAACAAGTTTGAAACATGTTGTATACTGAAGCGCAGTGTGACATATGACGGGTACAAATTCTTTACATGCAAGCAGAAAGCTGGTCAAACAACTAAGCAATTTGTTACGGAGTTAAGAAACCACAGTAAAAGATGTGAGTTTGCAGAGCTTACAGATTCTCTCATTAAAGACAGAATTGTTTGCGGTATTCTGTATAATGGTCTGAGAGTAAGACTGTTAGAACAAGAATTGAATTTGGAAAAAGCTGTGGCACTCTGAAAAGCTTCTGAGACCATGACATCATAGGATAAAGAGCTTTTTATTGAGAACTGCAATGTATACGCTGTGCGCGAACATTTTAGAAAAAATAATAAAATGGCAACGTAACTGACAGAGAACAAGACGTCATCTGAAAGAAAAAAACTTTGTGATTGCTGTGGGCAGGAACACTGACCTAAAAAGTGTCCAGAGTATCGGAAAATGTGCAACAGCTGCGGTAAAAGTAATCATTTTTCACTCTGTTGCAGGAGTAGGAAGGACATAAAACACGTAAATGCAGTGCTTGAAAATGAATGCGAGGAATTTTATATAGATGTGTTTTGTGAAAACAACCAAAGTAAGAATGATTGGACTATGCCATTGCAAGTGAACCAAAACATTATTCTGTTTAAATTGGACACTGGAGCACAAGTAAATGTTCTTGCAGAATCTGAATTTAGTGCATTAAAGCCAAGACCAAAGTTACTTAAGACAAATATAAAATTGACTGGGTATTCAGGTGCAGACATTCCAGTTAAAGGAACATGTGTGGCAAAAGTATCACACAAAAATATGTTGCACACTCTTTCATTTGTGGTGGTGCCAAAAAGTGTACAGTCAATATTGGGTTTATCTGCTTGTGAGAGACTGAATTTGGTGAAAAGAGTCTTAGTCCTGGACAGTGACACAGAGTCAGAATACAGTAACTTGGTGAAAGAGTATGAGGACTTGTTCAAAGGGCTTGGTGGTCTTCCAGGAGAGCACACGATTAAAATTGACAACACAGTGCCATCCGTAGTACATCAATGTAGAAAACTACCTTCTGCATTACGTAATCAACTGAAAACAGAGCTTGACAGAGTGGAACGGTTAGGGGTCATACAAAAAATTGATGAACCAACTGAATGGGTCAATTCGCTTGTCATTGTTGATAAGAAAAATGGAAGACTGAGGATTTGCCTGGATCTAAGAGCTTTGAATCGGCTATTAAAAGAGAGCATTTCAAATTGGTTACTCGTGAAGAAACTATGTCATGGTTTGCTAATGCACAGTACTTTAGTAAATTAGATGCATTCTCTGGATTCTGCCTACTTGAACTAGATGAACCGAGTTCAAAGTTGTGAACCTTTAACACTCCTTTCGCCAGATACCATTTTCTTAGGCTTCCATTTGGAATTACATCAGCTCCTGAAATGTACCATAAAACTATTCACATGCTATATGAGCACATTGAGGGCGTGGATACTTTCATAGACGGTATTATTGTTTGGGAATCATCTAAACAAGAGCATGACGCCAGACTTAGACAAGTCTTAGAAACAACACACAAGGCAAACCTGAAGTTGAATAAAGACAAATGTCAGCTAGGAGTGACTGAACTTACCTTTGTGGGTGATATCATTAGCAAAGAGGGTGTGCGTCCTGATCCATTGAAGGTTTCTGCTATTGAGAACATGCCAAGTCCGCAATGTAAAAAGGATTTTCAAGTGTTCATGGGAATGGTCAACTACATTGGAAAATTCATACCCAATCTTTCAGGACAGCTTGCTTCATTGAGACAGCTAACAGAAAAGAAAAACGAATGGAGCTGGAATCATGAACAGGAGAAGGCATGGCAAAATCTCAAGAAAGAGCTCACCAAAGAACCTGTGTTGAAATTCTATGATGCTGAGAGACCCATCAAAATCTCATGTGATGCATCTCAGGCAGGCTTAGGGGCAGTATTACTCCAGAAACATGATCAGGAATGGCTACCAGTGGCATATGCACCCCGTTCATTATCTGATCCAGAAACAAGGTATGCCCAAATTGAAAAAGAATTGCTCAGCATTACAAGCAACACACATCAAAGTTGCTGGTGAACGCAGCAGGCCAGGCAGCATCTCTAGGAAGAGGTACAGTCGACGTTTCAGGCCGAAGTTAGTCCTGACGAAGAGTCTCGGCCTGAAACGTCGACTGTACCTCTTCCTAGAGATGCTGCCTGGCCTGCTGCGTTCACCAGCAACTTTGATGTGTGTTGCTTGAATTTCCAGCATCTGCAGAATTCCTGTTGTTTGCTCAGCATTACGTTTGCTTGTGAGAGATTTCACCAGTTTGTGTCAGGGCAATCTATTAATGTTGAAACGGATCATAAACCTCTGATTGCATTATTTAACAAACCTTTAAGCGACTGTCCTTTGCGAATTCAGTGAATGATGACCAAATTGCAAAGATATGCATTGAATGTGTCATACACACCTGGAAAATTCAAGTACACGGCTGACACACTTTCCAGAGCTGTGGATCCAACAACAAAAGGCAGTCACAGGGACGCTGTTGATGTTCATGTATTTATTGATATGATCATAGAGACTGTACCTGTTGCTCCCAAAATGTTGGAACCGCTGCATCTTGAGACAGAGGAGGACAAAGTTCTCAGTCAGGTACTACAAGTGGTGATGGATGGATGGCCAGATAATAAGCATGACTGTACCTCAGAAGTACAAAAATATTGGAACCACAGATCAGAACTTTCTGTTGTGGATGGGATATTGTACAAAGGTAGCAGAATTGTAATTCCTAGAAGTCTCTGAAAAAAAATGAAGGCCATCTAGGTATTGAAAAGTGTAAAAGAAGGGCACGGGAAGTGATGTTTTGGCCCAGGATGAATCAAGAAACTGCAGAATTGGTGTCTTCTTGTCAAACATACTTTAAATATCAACCGAACAATCCTAAGGAGCCACTGCATCCACATCCTAGTCCTCAGAGACCGTATCAGAAGGTAGGCATTGATCTGTTTGTAACTGACAACAAAGGTTATCTATTAATAACAGATTACTACTCCTTGTATCCTGAAGCATGTGGTTTGGGCAGAACAACAGCAGAGAATGTAATTACAGGCATGAAATCAGTTTTTTCCAGACATGGTGTACCTGATGAAGTTTTCACAGACGAAGGTCAACAATTCAATGGTGAATGCATGAGACATTTTGCTCAGGAATGGGGCTTTGTTCATACAACATCTAGTCCATTTTTCACTCAGTCCAATGGATTAGTTGAGAAGTTGGTAGGAATTATCAAGAAACTGATCTACAAAGCAAAAGATAGTGGAGGTGATTTTTATAAAGCTTTGTTAGCCTGTCGTAGTACTCCACTTGAACGTGGATTTTCACCTGCTCAGCTCTTGATGGGACGCCATTTGAGATTTAATCTGCCAATGGATGAGAGCCTTCTGAGAACAGAGGAAGGTGAACAAAAGATGGAAAGATGAACACAAAGCAAAGCAGAAAACATACTTTGACAGATGTTCTTGTCCATTACCTGAACTGCATCAAGGAGATGAAGTGAGGATACAAGACAAAATGTACACGTGGACACAGAAAGCTACAGTACTTGAAGAAGTACAACCCAGATCATACATGATCCAAACAGAAGGAGCAGTGTTAAGAAGAAATTGCAAAGACCTCAAGAAAGAGCCAACTTCAGAGTTTCCATTAACTGATGCAGACCAGACAAAACGTGAAAATAACAACGAAACACAAGAACCTCTTAGAAAGTCTACTCTTGTTTGTAACCCCCCAGAGAGACTGATAGAGACATGTTAAATTATGCATTTGTTTTGATTAATGTTGCTAATTGTTTTTCTTTTTAAGGAAAGGAAGATGTGGTGATATCATGTGTCACATGTAAGAACGTGATTGGGCAGAGTTCGGAGCATGCACAGAAATGACAGAATGATGGAGAAGCTTGTATGTTAAAACATGGTTGCTGTTTGCTGTTAAATAAAAGTTCTAGTTTTATTCTTCTAGAATATGGTTTGTTCTTGGTAACCCATGGTACGTATAAAGAACGCAACAACAATGTTGTCAGAGTTTCATAATTTGCCATCCTTACTTGGTGTGGCTGCACTGTTACAAATGGCCCAGTTTGTTATCATTAATATCCAAAGTGCAATTGCCCTTTCTCAAGAGCCAATCTATGCTATTTCCATTACCAATCATCCAGATTTCAAGACAGAAATAAATAAAATACCACGGATCAGGCAGCATCTGCAGAAAGAGAAATGGGGGTAACATCTATGGCCGAAAACCTACCGTCTGTATTTTTATTGTGAGCTGCTAGCCGTGCAGAAAATCCATTTTGCAAGGTACAAATGAAAATAGGTAATACCTTAGTGTTTGTTCAACCTTCTTAAGAAAAATATTAGGATTCACAGCCTTTATTTTGTAATGTTTTATATTTTAAAATGAAGAAAGATATAATAGTTTACAGAGGCACTTTAAGACTAGTTTAAGATTAAGCAGTCACTATTTATATAACCCATATATAACTCAGTTGTGCAATGAACCAAATAGTGTGTCCATTCAGTAGCGACCCTTTTATTTGTTGATCAAATGAATTTCAAAACATAAAATAGCAATTATGGCATTTTATCTGCACAGTGATAGCAATGACAATTGCCTCTTGCAGAAATTGGACAATTAAAATGAATACCTAATGAAAATGAACACCCAATGTTTTGCTAACCACTTATTAAGATCCATCATAGGCTGCAAAATCCTTAGAGAGTGATTATTAAGACCCATCAGTGCGCAGAAGGGGTTGATATTGGTAATATGTGCCTGTCTCTTCATTGTTCTTTGTGTCACCGAGATTTCTTAGAAACTCTGGATCACAGCTTGAATTATTTTTTTCACATGTATATAAAAAGAAGTACTGCTTCACAGTGTCTTATCGGTGCTGTTCTTCCACCATGTTCTGTCCTACTGGGGATGCAATCTAAGACTCACTGTGCTTATGTATCTTACAGTAATGATCGATGTAACACTTCATCTCTGACGCAAAAGGAGCAGTTTAAATTAAGGAAGTTAATTCTTTCACCCAGTGATATTATGTATTTCTAGAAAGAGCAGCAGATATCATGCAGTTACAATTACTTACTTTGTGTTTTATCTTTCTCTCTATGATTCTTCATGTCATTGTGCACAGTTCAAAATGGTTTATAAAGACTTCCACTGTTGTGGTGTCAATTAAGTGAAACTGGGTAATGCATTCTGAAACACATCATCGTTTGGATACATTCTCAATGGATGAAAATAAGCTCAAGCATTTGCTTACTTCCTCTTTAACACAGAGACATTCTTTCAATGAATTGGTTGTTGGTTTCAGTTTTAGTGGGTGAGTTCATCTACAGGGAGAAAAGGGTTCCATAAGAGCTGAGAGTATTGGAGAGATTTTAACAATACTTCTTACCAGTCTGTTTGGCTTCAGATTCTTCTGCAACCTACATACAGGCGGACAACAAACTAGGAAGAAGAAAGCACCATGTTACCTTATATTTTAAGCATTTTAAGATCAGGAAATGTAGGTTGGAACATACACCTGGCATTAAATTTGAAAATGAAATACTGCTTCCAGACAATATATATATATATATTAGAGATACAGCACAGTAAAAGACTCTTCCAGCCCAACAAGACCAAGATATCCATTTACACCCATATGACCACTTAAACTACTAAACAGGGACACCTCTTTTTCCTTTACTAGGAAGAGAGAGAGAGAGAACCTGTAGTATATCGAATTACCGGGTGAACGAGTAGTCTTTGGGGTACTGCAACTCTGTGTCCTTATTGATGTTTTGCTGCACGCTTGAGTGCTCGGTGGAGGGGGTGCCGATGTTTATTTTGCTAGTGGGGAAGGGGGATCATTGCTTTGCTGCTGCTTATGCATTGGGGGAGAGACTTTGGGGTTCTAACATCTAACTGTCATTCATTCTTTGCGGGCGCTCCTCTGTTTCCATGGATGGTTGCGAAAAAAAGAATTTCAGGATGTATATTGTATACATTCCTCTGACATAAAATGTACCTCTGAACCTTTGAAAACTTTGTAACTACCAACCCATGCATCTTTGGAATGTGGGAGGAAACCAGAGCCCCCAGAGGCATCTCATGGGGTCATGGAGAGAACGTACAAGCTCCTTATAGACACAGTGATGGGAACTGAACCTGGGTCACTGGTGCTGCTACAGTGTTGCACTAACCACCAGCCCAGAACCCGATAAAATAGGATTATGTTACCCTTAGGGTATCAGGCGTGTTATCAGGGTGAATTATAAATGACATAGAGATGTTGCTAAACTGTAGTATAGTCTTAGAAAACTTATGCAGCTGAGGATTTTATTCAATGACAAATGTTCACAAACTGCTTATGTTCTCAAGGATTCTAAAATCTCTGAGAGCTGCTGCAGGTCAACAGTTCAAAGTCGCAGTCAAAGGAATGTTTGTTGTCATGTGCACAAACACATGTATGCACAGGTGCAATGAAAACTTACTTGCAGCTGCACCATAGGCACATGGCATCAGATATGCAAAATGTACAAGAAAAACTATAAATTAGCAGAAATCGAAGACAATTTTTGCAGGAAAAAAATAAAATTAAATGTCACCTCCTTGATGCTAGCAATGGTGGGGAGGGATGTGGCCGTGATGTATTTATTGGGCTGAATTCACTGCTCTCTGCAGCTCCTTTTGCTTCAGAACATTTGAATTGCTGTACCAGACCATGATGTAACAAGTCAGGACAAGTTACGATTCCTTCAACAGTACATCTGCAGAAATTAGTTAGAGTGTTTGGTCACATGTTGAACCTCCTCAACCTTCTAAGAAAGTAAAGTTTCTGGCACTTCTTCCCTGTGATTACATCTAAGAGCTGATCAGATATTAGATTCAATTAGATTATGAGAACACTCAGTCCTCGTTTATTGTCATTTAGTAATGCATGCACTAAGAAATGATACAGTGTTCCTCCAGAATGACATCACAGAAACACAAGACAGACCAAGACTAAAACTGACAAAAACCACAAAATTATAACATATAGTTACAACAGTGCAAAGCAATACTGTAATTTGATAAAGAGCAGACCATGGGCACAGTAAAAAAAAAAGTCTCAAAGTCCCAATAGCCCTATCATCTCACGCAGACGGTAGAAAGAAGAAAACCTCTCCCTGCCGTGGACCTTCAGCGCCGCAAACTTGCCGATGCAGCACCCTGGAAGCACCCGACCACAGCCGAATCTGAGTCCGTCCCAAAAATTCGAGCCTCCGACCAGCTCTCTGACACCGAGCATTGAGCACCATCTCTACCGAGCGCTTCGACCCCGGCCCTGGCCACCAAGCAACAGGCAAAGCCGAGGATTCGGGGCCTTTCCCTCCGGAGATTCTGGATCACACAGTAGTAGCGGCAGCGAAACAGGCATTTCAGAAGTTTCACCAGATGTTCCTCCGTGCTTCTCACGTCCGTCTCCATCAAATCAGGATTGTGCACAACATCCTACTTAACAAATAACGGATATTCATTCCGGAGTGGTCACTGCGTCGCGCCGCCATCTTCTCTTCTTTGATATGTTACCGTCCAAGAATTTAAAGCTGTTGACCATCAATCCACCAACATGGACTGGTGCATATTTGGCCTCCTTCTTCCTGAAATTAACAATTACTTCCTTAGTTTTACAACGCTGAGTGAGAGAATGTTGCTGTTACTCCACTCAACTAGTTTTCCAACTTGACCTTGTACTCTAAGTTGTTGCCACCTGTGATTCGTCCAACAACGACGATGTCATTGACAAATTTGTATATGGCCCAGAGGTGATCAGCAAATCACTGATTGTAGCCTTTACTTTTCCATGAGTTCATGATTCGGGAGATGCCTTCGGTTTGGTGAGGTAATGATGACGAAGGTGACAGTTCCTCCATCAATACAATCATGAAATCCAGGACATTGTTTCAACAGACATATATGTTAAGCACCCAGGTAGTCTTTATGCCTCCGTTAGAACAGTGAAATTTAAATTCAGATTAAGAGACTGGACTTTAAAAACAAGAACTTTTTCTTATTTAGGATTAGTGCGGCATCCATGCTTGGTTAGAGTCTGACCCCTCCTGTCAGTGCTGCCCTCCTGTGTTTGATCGGTGGAATGACAAGCTGAAATATGTATGTGTTCTTGCCAATAACACCCATGGACCATCAATTTACAGGACATGTCATTCAGGGACTTGGGCTATATATATTTTTTGTGTGACTGTGTGTTTACTTGCTGTCTTAAATGTGCTATATGTGCCTTGTGCTATGTATGACTGTTGTTACTGTGTTTTGCATCTTGGCTGGGAGGAACACTGTTTTGTTTGGCTGTATTCGTGGGTATTCATATTTGCTTGATTGATATTAAACTTGAACTTGAACTTGAGACCCACCTTGTTCATGAGTGTCCTTTGGGCAAGAAATTTGCTGTCCTTACCTAGTCTAGCCTACACGTTCAGACCCACTAATACAGTTGACTTTAAATGTCTTTGAAAAGGCCTAGAAAACCGCTCAGTGATAGACCAACTGCTTCATTAACAGATAAAAAATTAAGTTAATAATGGACTTATTATTATCACATGTACCAACATACAGTGAAAAACTGTTATGCATGCTATCTATACAGATTATTACAAAATATAAGTATAATGAGGTAGTACAAGAAAAAAGCAAGAATAGAATACAGGATATAGTGTACTGCACAGTCCTTGTGAATGCTAAGGAAATTTGATGTGTCTCCATTGACTCTCACCAACTATATGAGATGGACCATAGAAAGTGTACTATCCAGACACATCAGAGATTGGTACTCCTGGACCTGATGGAATGCACCCTTGGGTTCTGAAGTAAGTAGCTGGAGAGATTACGGAGGTATTAAGAATAATCTTTCAAGAATCAATAGGTTCTGGTATTGGACCAGATGACTGAAAACTGCAAATGTTACTCTGCTATTTAAGAAGGGTGGGAGGCCGCAGAAAGGAAACTATAGACTTGTTAGCCTGACATCAGTGGTTGGGAAGTTGTTGGAATCGATTGTTAGGGATGAGATTACGGAGTACCTGAAGTCACATGACAAGATAGACCAAAGCCAGTAATTCGTTGAAGAAATTACAAGCAGGGTAGACAAAGGAGATGCAGTAGACATAGGTCTTTGACAAGGTGCCACACATGAGGCTGCTTAGCAAGATAAGAGCCCATGAAATTACAGGGGAGTTACTAGCATGGGTGGAGCATTGGCTGGTCAGCAGAAAACAGAGAGTGGGAATAAAGGGATCCTATTCTTCTGGCTGCCAGTTACCAGTGGAGTTCCACAGGGGTCGGTGTTGGGACCGCACTTTCTATGCTGTATGTCAATGATTTGGACTACGGCAGGGCTCTCCAACCTTTTTTGCAGCGCGGACCGGTTTATTATTGATAATATTCTTGCGGACCGGCCAACTCGGTGGGGGGGGGGTGGGTAGGGTTGCCAAAGGACAAGGGTAGCAGTCAAATACACCATGAAGCCTTGCACGGGCACCAGTGCGCATGCGTGTATGTGCCAATTTTTTTCTACAAATCATTTTTGGCGATTCTGTTCGGGGGGGGGGGGGTTAATCATGACCGGAATATAGGTGATAAGTGGCTAATACACTCAATTTCGTTTCTAAAAGGGTTTATCTGACGAATTTAATATTAAACACACAGTGCATATATTCCTCCCATGAATATAGTGATAAGTCAATTATCAGGGGAGGACAGGGAAGCTTCAAGCAAGTGTTGAACAAACTTCCAGTAGAAGTGGTAGAGGCAGGTTCGATATTATCATTTAAAGAAAAATTGGATAGGTATATGGACAGGAAAGGAATGGACGGTTATGGGCTGAGTGCAGGTCAGTGGGACTAGATGAGAGTAGCGTTCGGCACGGACTAGAAGGGCAGAGATGGCCTGTTTCCATGCCATAAATGTTATATGGTTATATGTCAATAGCATCATAACATTTTAAGTAACGTTTGGATATTAAACACACAGCACATATTTTCCCCGTATGAACATATAAAATCATTGCAACACACCAATATCGCTGAATCAGTGGGAGCCCTGGGCTTGTTTTCCTGTAACAAGACAGTCCCATCGAGGGATGATGGGAGACAGCGATACTCGAATGGGGTTCCTTATGTCCAGTCTATTCCGCAATTTAGTTTTCGTCGTATTCATTGCAGAGATATGTTGGAAATGGAAGCAACGTTTTCGGTGCTTTCGTGGCTATCTCAGGATATTCAGCCTTGACTTTGATCCAGAATGCCGGCAGAGATGTTATGTCAAACATACTTTTCAGCCCGCCATCATTTGCAAGCTCAAGGAGTTGATCTCCTTCCCGCACTGATATGGATGACGCGCGGGTAATGACCTCGCGTGCGTTCAAGCTCAACAGTGGGTGTGACAGAGAATGAGGAAAGGTGCAGCTGATTCATATCGCCAAATCATATTGTTTCTTCGTGGCCCGGTAGCACATGCTTTGCAGCCCAGTACCGGTCCGCGGCCTGGTAGTTGGGGACCGCTGGACTACGGTTTTAATGGATTTTTGGCTAAATTTGCCAATGATACAAAGATAGGTGGAGGAGCGGGTAGTGTTGAGGAAACAGAGAGCCTGCAGAGAGACTTAGATAGTTTAGGGGAATGGGCAAAGAAGTGGTAAATGAAATACAATGTGGGAAAGTGTATGGTCATGCACTTTGGTGAAAGAAATAAACAGGCAGGCTATTCTTTAGATGGGGAGAGAATTCAAAATGCAGATATACAAAGGGACTTGGGAGTCCTTGTGCAAGATACCCTGAAGGTTAACCTCCAGGTTGAGTCAGTTGTGAAGAAGGCAAATGCAATGTTGGCATTCATTTCTAGAGGTCTAGAATATAAGAGCAGGGATGTGATGTTGAGGCACTCATGAGACCACCCTTGGAGTATTGTGGGTAGTTTTGGGATCCTTATTTTAGAAAGGATATACTGACATTGGGGAAGGTTCAGAGAAGATTCATGAGAATGATTCCAGGAATGAAAGCGTTACCGTATGAGGAACATCTGGCAGCTCTTGGGCTGTATTCCCTGGAGTTCAGGAGAATGAGGGGAGATCTCCTAGAAACATTCCGAATGTTAAAAGGCCTGAACAGATTAGATATGGCATTAGATATGGGATTCTAGGACAAGAGGGCACAACTTCAGGATTGAAGGACTTCCTTTTAGAACTGAGACGCAGGGAAATTACTTTAGTCAGAAGGTGGTAAATTTGTGGAATTCGTTACCAGGAGCAGCTGTGGAGGCCAAGTCATTGGGTGTATTTAAGGCAGCGATAGATAGGTTCTTGATTAGCCAGGGCATCAAAGGGTATGGGGTGAAAGCAGTGGAGTGGGGATGACTGGAAGAATTGGATCAGCCCATGATTGAATGGCAGAGCAGACTTGATGGGCCAAACAGCCTACTTCTGCTCCTATATCTTATGGTCTTATGGTCTTAATTGTTTGTACTTGTGTAACAGATGAGCTGGGATATCCCTATAGACACACTTCAGACCAACATGCAGGTTGAACAAACATCAATGTGGTAACTACTCTTATGTGTACCTTGCAAAGTGGATTTTCTGCACAGTTAGCCGCTCACAATAAAAATACAGATGGTAGGTTTACACATCTTGTTACTTTGACAAAGCAGCCAGCATGATCAAAGACCCCACCCACCCCAGCTATTCTCTCCTCTGCCACATTCCTCAGACAGAAGATAGAAAAGCTTAAAACCACCAGGCTCAAGGACAATTTCTAGTCTGCCATTTTAAGATACTTGAATAGATCTCTTTTGTTTTGATGAAGAAAACTTGACCTCTCAGCCTAGCTCGTCATGACCCTTGCATGTTACCTGTCTACATGCCTGGACTTACTCTGTAACTGCAACATTTTATTCTGTGTTCTGTCCTTGTTTTATTTCCCTTGCGCTGCTTTGAGCTACTTAAGTTCTGAAATGATCAATGGTTTATTTTTATTACAGGTGCCTTGTTCATATGGCATGCAAACTAGGCACATGTAACATCAATAAACCAATTCCAATTCTGATTCTTCCTCCCATCTTTGCACCAACATCACCTTCCATCATGTTCTGTAGCATCGCATCATGCTAAATGGGACCGATGTAGGTCAGATCCTGCTGCTTGTTACTGAGCATTCATGAGACACTATGGACCATCAGAAAAGCACACCCACAATTTTCAAGCCCCTGGAACAGTGCACCCCTCACTCTTCCATTACTTTCAAGCCAGAAGCTCAACAGTGGTTCGCCAAGAAGTGCAGAAGAGTTTGCTGGGAGCAGCATTAGATGTAGATAAGTAAGAGTGTGGTGCCAACCTGACGAAATGGCTGGACACCTAAGAAGGGCACACAATCAACTGAGTCGATTCATTCCACAACCAATGGTTCAGATCAAAGCTCTGAAATCCTGCCACAACAAATGATGAAGAGCAATTCATGATTCAACAACTAATAGGAAGAAATGTCTCTATTTTCGGTGTTATGGGGACCCTGCACACATGCAAAAAACACCAAGGCCGATGTATTTATGACCAGAAGTGCCAGTTCTTCTCAGCTTTCTCCTCAGGTTCCTACAGAAGATAATTGCAGCCAATTTTGAATTCACCGCACGTGATGTCAAAAAGTAGCTGAGAGCATTGGATGCAGCCAACTGTTGTGCTGAAGTCTGTGCCTTGGAAGCAGCCACACCTCTAACTAAGCCATTTCACGGCAGTTACAACACTGCCATCTGCCAGACAAGATGAAAATTGCCAAGGTGCCGTATATCCTGTTCACATATAAATGCAGGACATATCCAAGCTGCTAATTCCTTCTTATGTACTCGTGATGATCCCAAAGTGATGCAATGTGTTATTGACAGTGTTATCAAGTTGTTCAGACTGCTGTAAAGGGGAACCTACTCTCCACTAACTTGTCACCAGGGCCCAGTATGAATTTTGCCAGGACCTTTCAGCTCCTGACATCCTCGAAGCCAAACAGGGACAGGAGACCGGATTCCAAGGCAAGGTGAGTGACTGCACAAGGCTGCACTTTGACAGAATGAGGCATCTAGAAGTTCCGACTGAACTGGAGTCAGTGAGCACCAAGGGGAGAAAGGTCCACTGGTCAGGCAAAGGAAGATGGTTAGGGTTGTTGCAAGTTATTCATCACAGCTCTAGGAGATCATTGCTCAACTTTACCAGACCTGTGTCCTATGCCGTATTCTCTGCAGCTGCTTCATCAATGTTTTTCCTTCCATCATTAGTTCAGGGGTGGGGATGCTCGTTGAGATTGTGCAATATTTTATTCCATTTGCACCTTCCCAGCAAGTGGAACAGTTCATGGCCTGAATGTAGCACAACCTGGATAAAGTTCAAACATGGCATGGCATGTGCCAGGAAAAATCCTTGCCATGGTAATGCCAGGCAATGGCCATCTTCAGCTAACAAAAGTCTATACATCTGCCCGTGATATTCAGAGGAGCGTTACCATCACTAAGGTCGGCTAAAGGACCTCTTCCAGGGGAGGTATGACCTGTTCAAAATGACTGGTTGCACCTGAATCCGAGGGGAACCAATATTCTCATGGACAGGTTTGTTAGAGCTGTTGGGGAGGGTTTAAACTAATTTGGCAAGGGGGTGAGAACCAGAGTGAAGGGACTCAGGATAGGACAGATGGTAAAAAAGCAAACATAGCGTGCAGTCAGACTGAGAGGAAGAGCAGGCAGATGATAGGACATAATTGCAGCCTGCAGTGTGGCTATCAGTGCAATAGAGATGCAGAATCAAAAAGGGTAGCAAATACAGTGCTCAAAGTGTTATATCTCACTGCACGGTTTATAAGAAATCAGGTGGATGATCTTGTTGCACTGTTACAGATTCCTAGGTATGATATTGTGGCCATCACTGAATTATGGCAGAAGGATGGTTGTGGTTGAGAGCTGAATGTACAAGGTTACAAGTTATATCAGAGGGATAGGAAGGTAGGCAGAGGGGGTGGTGTGGCTCTGCCGGTAAAGAATGGCATCAAATCAGTAGAAGAATGTGACATAGGATTGGAAGATGTTGAATCCTCGTGGGTTGAGTTTAAAAACTGCAAGGGTAAAAGGACCCTGATGGCAGTTATATACAGGTCTCCCAACAGTAGCTGGAACCTAGACCGCAGATCACAACAGGAGATAGAAAAGGCGTGTCAAAAGGGCAATGTTATGACAGTTATGGGAGATTTCAACATGCAAGTCGATTGGTAAAATCAACTTAGGAATGGACCTCAAGAGAGTGAGCTTGTTGAATGCCTAAGAGATAGCTTTTTAGATCATTTTGTCGTTGAGCCTACTAGTGGATCAGCTATACTGGATTAGGTGTTATGTAATGAACCAAAGGTGATTAGGAATCTTAAGGCAAAAGAACCCTTAGGAGACAGTGATCACAATATGATTGAGTTCAACTTGAAACTTGATAGGGAGAAAGTAAAGTCTGACATAGCAGTATTTCAGTGGAGTAAAGGAAATTACAGTGGTATGAGAGAGGAGTTGGCCAAAGTAATTTGGAAGAAGATTCTGGCCGGGATGACAGCAAAGCAGCAATGGTGTGAGTTTCTGGGAAAAATGTATTCCAAAAATGAAGTAATCAAATTACAAAATAGTACAAAACATGGCTAAAAAGGGGAGTCAAAGCTAATGTAAAGGTAAAAGAGAGGGCATACAACAAAGCAAAAATTAGCAGGAAGATAGAGGATTGGGAAGCTTTCAAACACTTACAGAGAACAACTAAAAGAATCATTAGGATGGAAAAGATGAAATATGAAAGCAACCTAGCAAACAATATCAAACTGGACAGTAAAAGCTTTTTCAAGTATGTAAAAAAAAAGAGAGATGACAGTGGATATTAGACCATTAGAAAATGAGGCCAGAGAAATAATAACAGGGGACAAGGAGATGACAGATGAACTATATGAGTATTTTGTATCACTCTTCACTGTGGAAGACACTAGCAGTAGACCAGATGTTGAAGGGTATGAGGGAAGAAACATGGGTGCAGTTACTATTATAAGGGAGAAGGTGCTCATAAAGCTGAAAGACCTACAGGTACATAAGTCACTCAGACCAGATGAACTGCACCCCAGGGTTTTGAAAGAGGTCGCGGTAGAGATCATGGAGGCATTATCTTTCATTAAAATTGAAAACGTCACTCCACTCTTTAAGAAAGTAGGAAGGCAGCAGAGAGGAAATTATAGACTAGTTAACCTGACCACAGTGGTTGGGAAGATGTTGGATTCAATTGTTAAGGATGAGATTATGGAATACTTGGAGGCACAGGACAAGATAGTACAAAGTCAGCATGGTTTCCTTAAGGGAAATTCTTGCCTGACAAACTTGTTGGAATTCTTTGAGGGGATTACATGTGAAATAGATAAAGGGGATGCAGTGGATATTGTATATTTAGACTTTCAGAAGGCCTTTGACAAGGTGTCATACACAAGGCTGCTTACCAAGCTAAGAGCCCATGGTATTACAGGAAAGTTACTGGCATGGTTAGAGCTTTGGCTGATTAGTAGGAGGCAGAGAGTGGAAATAAAAGGATCCTTCTCTGGTTGGCTGCCAATGACTAGTGAAGTTCCACAGCATTGGGACCGCTTCTTTTTATGCTGTATATCAATGATTTAGCTGATGGAATAGATGGCTTTGTTGCCAAGTTTGAAGATGATTCAAAGATGGTGGAGAGGTAGGTAGTGTTGAGGAAACAGGTAGCCTGCAGAAAGAACTAGACAGATTAGGAGACTGGGCAATAGAGTGGCAAATGATATACAAGGCTGGAAAACGCATGGTCATGCACTTTGGTAGTAGAAATAAATGTGCAGACTTTTTTCTAACCAGGGAGAAAATCCAAAAATCTGAGATGCAAAGAGAATTGGGATTCCTTGTGCAAAACAACCTAAAGATTAACTTGCAGAAAGAGTCGGTGGTGAGGAAGGCAAATGAAATGTTAGTATTCATTTCAAGAGGTCTAAGATACGAGAGCAGAGATTTGGTGCTGAGGCTTATAAGGCACTGATGAGGCTTCACTTTGAGTATTGTGAGCATTTTGGGACTCCTCACCTAAGAAAAGTTGTGGATGTTGTGGAGTACATAACACAACCTTTTACACATCAAAGCCTCCCACTATCTAAAAGTCGCAGGTCAGGAACATGATGCAGTATCCGTCTGTTGCCTGGATACACTGCATCCACTCTTCAGAAATTTGGCCATGCAGAGACAAAAGGTTCTGCAGATGCTGGAAATCTAGAGAAACACACATAAAATGCTGGAGGAACTCAGCAGTTCAGGCAGGAGCTATGGGGGAAAATGAGCACTGAATGTTTCGTGCTGAAACTCTTCATCAGAAATGTTAAAATGCCAAGGGCTTCCAAAAATTCATTTGACAAACTGGGGTCGGGGATGTAAGTGCTCAGATCATAGATTATCATGAGAGATTTGATGGTCCATTGCACTTTTATTTTACCTGTGTGTCACAGCTTTGAACATGAAGTACCATTTACACTAGTGCAAATAGCGCCATCAATAATACCACAGAGAAATGTCAACTGACATTTGATTCAGTGTGCAGATGGAAGAATTTTTGGAAGATAAATATGTCTTCACATTTAACAGTCACCATTCCAAAATAAAAGCCTGATTAGGGAGGATTTGATTCTCTCTTTTTATTTATTTTCCATTACAGAGTCTTGCCTATATTAAATAATGCTGATTTATGAAAAGACAAATGCAGGAAATTTATACAGAGTCATTTTTCAGTGAGGGATCTTCATGCTAAGTGTCTGGTATTAATGTAATGTATGGATGAATGGATGGATGGAGGGACCTTGGCTGATCTTTCTTCCCCTGCACAGAGTACAGTGGAGTTTTGTTAACCAGTGTCCTGGCTTAATTAAAATTAAATAGCATTGCCCAGCTATTCATTGTGGGAACTTATGGGTTTATATGGCTTCGTTGTGCATATGTAATTAATTTGAGATACTGTATATAGTGCAGAAAGCAGAATGTAGGGCTGCTATTTATTGTGCTGGTCTTATGTTTTGCATTAGTCAAGGGTTTGCATAATTTGAGATGAACAGAGTTTAAATTATTCTTAAATAAGGAGCTATACAAATATTCATTAAACAAATAGGAATTGAGGGGCTTTTTCCTTTTATTTGAAAGTTTGAAAGACAATACTGTATGATATTTGACACTCACTTTCTCTTTTTTGTTTTGTAAATCCCTAATCAATGCTGATTTATTGTAATTGCACTCCCTATGAAACTGTAAAAGCTATCAATCTACATCCCTCCACCCTGAAATAAATTACCTTCTATTCATTCTTTGAGTTACAGAAATAAATGATCCTACTATTCGGCTTAATATTCCTCCAGGTTTTTTGCACCTGATGAATGTGTGAATACTCGAGTTAATTTAGCTGTTTTTAGAAGCAGTCACTGCTGCCAACTTCAGTGGCCAATGCACGATACACCCTCATTTATTAACTGGCTGAAATGATATACAGCCACCGACAAATGCAAATTATGGCTTCTTAATGATATTATCAGTGTTTGCCCATTCAACTGATAAATGTAAACAGAACATATTATTTACATGTATAATTTTGCATCAGGTTACTTAGAATATTTTATAAGCAACACAGCATACATTATGAATAATAAACTGATGCTTTCAGTGTAAGCAAGCAATTTACTGTCTAATTACTTACATATAATTCATTCCGGTGTTTTGAGCTTAAATCACCTTCAGGTAATAAGCAATTGACGGATAGAATTGATGCAATGGTTCCCTGCATTATTAAAGAGTTATCATTTTCAAATAATTTTGAAATAATTATGAAAATAACACCTGTGAAGGATACTATGGTTACTGGCATTGATGGTTGGTTATTTTTTACATGTAGCAAAATGCAAAAGATGAACCATTGCAATTGTGTTTTGGAACGAACAGCTTAGTTGAAAGGTTCAAAGTGAAATAATTATCAAAGTGCATTAATGTCATTATAAACAATCCTGAGATTCATTTTCTTGTGAGCTTCCTCAACAAATCCAATAACCATAATAGAATCAATGAAAGACCACAGAAACAAGGTGGACAACCAGTGTGCAAAAGAGAAGAAACTATGCAAATGCAAAAATAATGAATGAATGAATGAATAAATAAACAAACAAACAAATAAATTAAAAGATCAATAAATACATTCATACATACATAAATATCAGAAACATGAGATGAACAGTCCATGAAAGTCCAGTGATGGGGCAAGTGCAGTTGAGTGAAGTTATCTCCCCCGGTTCAAGAGACTGATGGTTGAAGGGTAATAACATTTCCTGAACCTGGTGGTGAGAGTCCTGAGGCTCCTGTACCTTCTTCCTGATGGCAGCAGTGAGAAGAGAGCATGGCCTAGGTGCTGCTGATGGATGCTACTTTCCTGCAACAATGCTCCCTGTAGATGTGCTCAATGGTTGGGAGGGCTTTGCCCATGATGGGGACGGAACCGTATCCAGTACTTTTTCTAAGATTTTCCATTCAAGGGGATTGGTGTTCCTATACCAGCCTGTGATGCAGCCAGTCAATATACTCTCCACTACGCAGCTATAGAAGCTTGTCAAAGTTTGAAATGTCATGCTGAATTTTCACAAAATCCTAAGGAAGAAGAAGTGCTGCTGTGTTTTCCTTATAATTGCACTTACGTGCTGAGCCCAGGACAGACCCTCTTATCATTTATATACAGAGGAACCTAAAATTGCTGACCCTCTCCATCTCTGGCCCCCTGATGAGGACTGGCTTACGGGAATCTGGTATCTTCCTCCTGAAATCAGTAATCAGCTCCTTGGTCTTGCTAACATTGAGTAGGAGGTTATTTTTGTGGCACCACTCAGCCAGATTTCCAATCTCACTCCTATATGCTGCTTGGTCACCACCTTTGATATGGCCAGTGACAGTGGTGTCATCAGCAAACTTAAATATGGCATTAGAGCTGTTCTTAGCCTCACAGTCGTAAGTATAAAGTGAGTAGATCAGAGGATTAAGCACCTTTGCTGATGGAGATTGTGGAGGAGATGCTGTCAATCCAAACTGATTTGGGTCTGCAAGTGAAGAAACAGAGGATCCATTTGCACAAGGAGGTATTGAAGCCAAGGTCTTGTAGCTTATTGATTAGTTTTGAGGGGATGATAGTATTGAATGCCAAGCTGCAGTCTTATATATCTGATTGCATCATTACTTGTTACATGAAATCCACTTTGTGTGTCCATTTCACTGCTTCTACTCAAGGCTAACAGACCTGTTTATTTCCTTGTCAGTTGCGATTCAGTCAGTGCTAATCTCATCTCTGTTGTGTCACTTGGAGATCTGAACAGATGATCATTTATTTTTTATTGGGAAATACAACTCTGAACAGGTCTTTTTGACCCAACAAGCCATACCGCCACTTAACCTCAGCCTCACTGCAGGACAATTTACAATGACCAATTAACCCACTAACCAGTATGCCTTTGGGCTGTGGGAAGAAACTGGAGCACCTAGAGGAAACCCACATGCTCAGGGGAAGAGTATACAAACTTCTTACTGAGCTGTAATGGTGTCACGCTAACCACTGTGCTCCCATGGCTACCATGGTTAGTAGCTCCCTGTGACACTGTCAGGATGTGGCACTGTCAATGACCTCTGCTTTCAGGTAAGACATTAAGTCAAGTTGAAGATAAGACATTTTACAGTAAAGCTTGAAGAAGACCAACAGAGTGCTTTCTGTGTCTGGAAACTTGCTGTCCACAAGTTGGCTATTTTCTTAATTTACTAAATATCAAATGAACAGCATAGTTTCAAAGCTTTTATGATTCTGAAGGACTGGCAATAAATCCTTTCTATTTGTCTTCTACGTATAATTGGAACACTGTATACCAACTGATTACAAAGCTCAGGCACAATGGTTATAGCACGCCAATTATGTTCCACACGCAAGATATCAACCAATTCCACCAAAATAACAAGTATTTGCGATGCATCTGTCTAATGAATAAGAGCATGATGAATGGGAGCAAAAGTGAGCGGGCTCCACCATATGTTACAAATATGGCTCATCTAATCATACACATAACTCCACTTCCCTGCACATTCCCCCTAACTGTTGACTGACCTATAGGCAGAGATGTTTTTATGAACCTGAATATATTCAGTGAAATGCAACCTCCCCCCGTCACCCCTAACAGCTCATTGATGGAGAATTCACTAACCTCAGTGAGAAGATATCCCTCTTCATTCTCATTTTAACTGGCAATCCCTTATTCTGAAATAATGCTTCCTGATGGTAGATTCCTCCAGTGAGGAAGATCTACCCCTCAGAATCTAAACAGCCTAGTTTCCTCCGACTCTCATGCTTGTGTAAGACCATCTGCAGTTTGTACAAGTTCAACTCACTCAACAACTAATGTACACAATTTCACAAGAGAAACTATTAACAGCAGGTATGATTCTTGGTCAGCAGGGACCAGTTGGACAAAGGACCTGCTTCCTTGCTGCACGACACTATGACTGTATGATAATGGTTTTCGGTTTCTGCAGGTCCCAATTATATAGATGACTGTTTATAAATAATCTGCAAATCAATGTACAACTCTCTAAGGAAACTTCATCAGCTATGTTGATTTGTCTTCTTTTAGAGCGCTTTATTTCTATCAATACTAAATACTACTATTGTTTGAGGAAGGTGAGTAATTGCTGATGAGGAAGTTTTAAAATAGTTTTAACTATCAACCTTTTTCACTATATTTATGGAAGAGCCAAGATTTAGGATCAAAACACCAGACTACAAAACGAACTCTATTGGAATTTAGTGTGGGAACAGCCCTATGTTTCTTCAGTAATCACATTCTTCAGCAGTACTTCAAAATGCTCAGTCGCACTAAATGTCCTTGAAGTGGTGAATTCAAAGAGATGAAACACATCGTATTCTCTTGATCTCTCCCAGCTGTGCCAGGAGCTGATGTCACTAGTCGATATTTTGATATGGCAAACTTTATTGGAGATAACTGTTTTGTTTTTAATGTGTGTTTTTAAAATTCATGATAAATGCATGTGCTCTTTGGTTTTGTGTTATTGAAAGCTTGTTTCTTTTAAAGGCCTTTGTAGAAATGGCAGAAGAGGTTTATCAGGATGCTGTTTGGATTAGTGTAAGGAGAGGGCGTACAAACTTGAGCTGTTTTCTCTGAAGAGGTAGAGGCTGAGGAGAGACCTGATGGAGAGTTATAAGAGCTATTGATAAAGTAGATAACTGATATCTTTTTCCCAAGTCAAAATGTCTAATATCAGAAGGAATGCTTTTAAGGTGGGTGAGGGGTAAACCCAAAGAAGGTGTGAAGGGCAAGTGCTTTACACAGAGGGTACAGGGTGTCTGGAATGCACTGCCTGGTGTGGTGCTGGAGGTAAATATGATAGAGACATTCAAGAGGATCACAGATTGGCACGTGAATGTCCAAAGAATGGAGGAATGTGCACATTGTGTGGGCAGAATGAATTGGATTGGATAGGCATTTAAGGAATAGTTTAATGAGTTTAATACAACATCATGGGCCAAAAGGCCTGTTCCTGTGCTATACTGTTCTACGTTCTACTGCCCAGGCACCTTCTCCCATCTTGCTTTCTTTAAGTACATGCATCTCCCTTCACCCTTCTTCCTTCACAAACACATTGCCCCACTTTGCTTCCTGTCGGGACTCGAGTCTGTTTTCCCAGTTTTTCTGTTGTATTAGCTCTGATGATGAGACCTCCCATACCAGTGCTTTTACTATATAACTCTGCCATGTTATAACCAAGCCCAGATGCAAGAAAGGAGGGTTGGGCACAGGGCCAGCAGCTCCCTCCAGTAAGAAACCCAAGCTACAGAAATGCAACAGAAGCTCCAAAGGCCTCATCTGTGGGAGGGGAAGGATCTTTGAAGGTGGACTACAACTGGGGACAAGTTTAAAGACTTGGCCCAGGACAGAGGAATCGGTCAAGCTACTGTCGGTGGCCTTTGCCCCAATAAGGGGGAAGGGCTTAAGTAAGTAATAAGCTTTTACTGTATGTTTCTTTTTTCCTAAACTATGGCTTCCCCTACCTAATAGTTGGCAGCTACTTGGCCTCAGCAGTGAGACCTCATCTAAATATTGTGTTTGATTTTGGTCACCCAGATTTTGGAGAGATGCCATTAAGCTGGAAAGACTGCAGAAGAACGCACGAAGTGAAGGGTCTTAGCCCAAAATATCAACTGTTTATTCCTCTCCTGACCTGCTGAACTTTGTGTGTTGCTCTAGATTTCAAGCATCTGCAGGATCTCTTGCGTTTAAGAGTGCAGAGATTTATGAGGATGTTGCTAGGACTTGATGGACCTGTTAGAGCAGAAGCATTTCATTTTGTTTGATGCCAGATTGGAAGTAATGAGGTGGATTATTCTGGGACTGGTCCATACCTCACTATCAGCCCCAACACTGACCTCAGGGCTGCACAGCTCCAGATCACCTCAAGGCTTCTTCATTGTGATCAGTCTGAAAATCTCACAACCACGGATTCGGCAGTGCAACAGATACAGCAATCACGCTCATGAATATGCACATGTCAGCTAATTATTATTATACATTTTGAAAGTATTTAATTCTATTCTTTCCATTGTAGTGCTTGTTGAGACTTGGACACAGCACAGCAGCGCTTCATTGCCTGTTTGCATTTGGCCTTGCCTGAGAAATTGGGCTGTCGAGTCAACTGACTCTGAAGACTAGCGGTATTCGTTTTATATTTAGTGATTCCTTTCGGCTGCAGAATAGGCTTTGTTTTCCATTTGAGAATTTCGGTTAACGGCCCTATTTGGCCTAATGCTTATTGTTTTCTTTTCCCTTTTAAGTATGTTCGCATTAAAGTCTGTGATCTATCGAGCCGTTTCAGTGTCTCTCGCTCCGCACGTGGGCCATATCGAAACCTGGTGATAGGAAAGTAGAGCAGGCAGGCAGTGACCATCATGCTGGCCTTGGGCTTTGCCACCAAAGGTCTTGCCAGACTGTCGGAATCTGTCTCACTGCTTCCAAAATAATGCTGAGGAACCCAGACACTAGGAAATAGTTGCAAAAGACCTGATTTAAAAAAACTTTATTTAATGACGTTTTAAAAGTTAAGATGCTGTTAATTAATTTAAAATAGTGAACAGAAATATCCAGTGAAAAAAATTGAACTTACCTTTATAAACAAGTGGGCCAATGCCATCCAAATTATTTACGAACTGAAGAAACGGCGATGAAGACTATTTGGACCCTCAACTGTGCATTTTTTCCAACTCCCTATTGAGTCAGGCATTAGGGTGGTGACAGGTGCCAGAACAGTCAACCTTCAGTGCATTCTTGTGCACTGCAGTTAGGATCACAGAAGTTAGGATCAGCCTTGTCCTACACACTGTGGTCCCCTG